>NC_139234.1:52058465-53514643 GCF_977018435.1 Lepisma saccharinum
GACGAAGCAGGTTATGAACAGAGACATGAGATTACGCCAGAGATAAGGCTAATTAGGAGATTAGAATCGCCTCAGCACTCCCTTTTTCCTGGCCGCTAGTGCGAGCACGATGACATCTGACGACAGGCTATCGAACTGTAAAAGCAAGCGAGGAGATGTATCTCATCCTGTCAGCCTTCCCTTCGAGCACCTGGCGGTGCATTCTCGCCCCAATTGTCTTATCAGCCATACAGTTAGAGGTCCATATCATCCCTGTTGGCACCACAAGGATTTTTATTCTTAATTTTCTTCGATTGTGATCATTTTTCCATACTTCTTTCGTTATAATTAGGTTTGCACAGTATCCAGTCACAAAATTCCTGAAAAACACCAAGAAATAGATAATACATTGAGGTGGTCAACAATCACATATCTAAAACTATATTTCGAGAGGGTTCGGAACAAGTGTTTCACATGCAATAATTATATGTTAAAGATTATCATGTCTATTAATAATAATATTAGTATTAAAATAAGTAAATTAATGATTATTATTATTACTTGGACAGGCAAAAAGATGATACAAGAATAGAGATATAACAGCACGTATTCATTATGTAGATGTTTACTTAAGACCTCTAAAATTGTATAAAAGCAGCTGTTCTACCAGAGAAATTATTTGTCAAATTTTTAATAGCTTATATTTAATGAATACCGGATAGATTGTTAGGTCCAGCTGATGAAAAATCCCTAATCATTTTGTATGCGCATTATTCGCAGGCACTGTCAACGTAAGCTGTGTAATCACAATGTAATCCTTTATACAAGTTATGCGGAAATAAATCATCTTCATGTAATAGAACAGTAAACAAGTATTTTGCGTTTTTAATTTTCGACTTTGCAAGTCTTTTGAGGGGGAATCCGGACCGCCCGTACATCTGGACTTCTAAATATGTCCTTGGTTGTCAACTTTACTGCAGGGTCATTCCATTGTGACTTAAGTAACAAACTAAGGTACCCGATCAGTATATTAGGGCTTATGCACAGTATGAATATGAAAAGTACAGACACCTAAATAGCTCATGGCAAGTATTGGGCATAGTGCTTGGTGTGAGGTGTACCATAAGTAAAATATAATGTTTACTCATTTTGTAAATCCTTAGTTTATTCAATGTGACTAACGTGACATTTTTTGCCACACATAGTGAAACAAAACACTTGAATGCAAGGGAAACAAAGGTTCCTATTCTACAAATCTAATGAATAATTTTCTGCAGTGTACTGAACAACTGAAGAGTGAAATGACAAACTATCAGATTCTAGAAATTCAGCAAATCATTACAATGATGTGACTAACGTAACATAAAGTAACATAATAACACACAAGGATGATAACAATGTGATATTCTTGACATTACAAAGTTGAATAAGCAAACTTATATCATAGAGAGGAAGAGAGAGAGAGATATCTATTCATATCAACTGATTAAATGAAGGACTCGGGTGTAAAACATGGTAGCGTGAAATTTTGGTGATTTTTGAGTTAGAAAGTAAAATGTGCCATCCTTCAATTTTCAGTAAAATTACTATGTCATACAATTTGCACTGTACTCGGTGAAGCCTTGTGAAATTGGTAAACGCAACACGAAAACAATTTATTTACAGTATAGCTTTTAATAACCTTTTTTCTCAATGAACTCAGAAATGACCAAAATGTCACTTACCATGTTTTACACCCGAGCCCTTCAAATCTCTTTGTTCAATGTAAAATGTCCTCTACTATTGACCATTACTGGAATACTGATTTTTTTTCAAAAGATCAGCCTTCTCATAAAGAATCTGATCCCTTGGCAGAGGCCACTAACAGTATGAGCCAGCTCTGCTCATAACGGAGACTTCTATTTCATTCTGGACTATATCAACAATAACCACCTACCTTGGTATCTTATCATCATATGACGCAACACTCCAGTCACCGGTAATTAAGTATACATCAGATTCCTGGCAATAGAACCCTTACTACTTGCATTGTCTACTTCTAACCTCTTAGAGACATATTGGACTTTAAAAACTGTAGGTCCAGTCCCGATTAGCCTATCTGTGCATAAAGTGGACTTAAAACATCAAATAATCCAATACTTATGACAATAGTTAACCCATTTTTTTACACATAGTGCCAGCAAATGTGTCTAACGTAACCATCTTGTAGGGGCTGTCTGCTTAGGTTATATTAGCCACGTTGATCTGGTTACGTTAGTCACAGCTTCTATTGGTACTTTGGAGCAATATTTCCAAATATAGTTTATGAGGTCGTTTGTTGGTTATATATTTGGTGTAAGAGTTTTGCTGATTCCTTGATTGTTTTTCTAAAAAGCTTTAAAATATGAATTTTTCGTGACTGGCGTAACATCGATACGAAGGACCCTCGAACTAACAGCACAAGATTTCTTCCGTTAAGGCATTTACACACTCCATACATGTCATATTATTTGGCCAGTAACACGTTTTAATTATTATTTTATTTTTCCTTATCTTTTTTTTTACATCCAAAGTACCGTAAAAATTAGAAGCTTCCTTGATTGTGTGATGGACTTGTTTCAACCGCATTGTACATGCATGTGGCCATCTTGAAAGGAAAATTGTTTCCATATTCAGAAATTGCAGAATTTAAGGTTTACAACGATATGTAACATGATATGGTTACATTAACATGAAAAATCAGGGCTTCACAAAATCATGGAATGACCCTGCACACTTTTTCTAAGTTTTACTCTATCTCTCTCGCCTTTTCTCTTTCATTCCATCTTTCTTTCATTTCCCTTATTCACGTTCCTTTCTGTAACCCTTTCTCCATTTCTCTTCATGTGTACCTATTTATCCTTATCCCTTGCCATTTACCTGATTGTTTCTACCATCTCTCTTTCTCACTCGTAGCACTCTTTAGCCAATTTTTATCTTCTGTATTCTCTTTCTTTCTACCACTCCCTCTTTCTTCATTTTTAAGAATTCAAGTTTTGTTCTGGCCTGTTTTGATTTTAGTAAGGTAACGCAAGCAAAATAACGTAAATAACTCGTTACGGTTACTGATATGATTTCAGTAACGTTAAAACTAACACAATTACCGAAGTTGTAACGAGTTAATTGCTCGTGAGCATCAGTAATCAAGAGTTATATTCCATAACATGGGACTTCATCCAACCAAACCAAACTTCGTGTAACAGTTGTCAGAGTTCCAAGTCATTATATGTCCTACTCTGCACTAATATTTTCCAATAAAAGCAAGGATACAAAATGTGCAACATATGTGCAGATTCTTGAAGCGAAGGCTTTTCCTTTGTGCTCCCCAGGTGGCTGAAGAGTAGAAAACAGAGGTTCGTCTGCCAACTGTGACATCACATGACTTATGCTAGTACAACTGTTACGTAAGCTGTGATGTTTCGCTCTGCTTGATCGGCAGAACTTGAACACTTGAATGGTAACAATGGCGTAGCATGTATGCAACAAACGTAGGTTAATTATCGCGTTCCATATCTTATTTCTGCATTTTCGTTCGGTTCGGTGGCAAGGACGCCCGCGAAAGGGGGGCAGTAGGGGCGCTTGTCCCTCCTGAGAGGGGATTTCTTCTTGTGGGGTCATGTGGAAAGTCTTGTGTACGAGACACCTGTCGACACTGAAGAGGATCTCCTGGCAAGAATTCTCGCTGCCTGTGACATTGTTCGAACGACCCCGGAGTTGTTCCAACGGGTACACCAGGACTTTGCGCGACGATGTCATGCCTGCAGCGAAGCTGGGGGACACTACTTTTAACAACTGTTGTGAATGTAGCAGCTTGTGAAACTTGTGCAGATAATAAAAGTATTACATCTGCGTACACAGATTTTCGCTTATAACTTTCGACTAAGTCATTTCCGGACCAGGGTTCCTTATCTCAATTCGATACATTTGCCCTTCTCCATCATCCCTGAAAGTTTGTATCATCAGCCCGGAAACACCCTGTATACGTAGTTCGGCCCGACACGCAAATAGTTATATACAAATAAAGGGACAAACTGAGAGTATGAAATAGGATGTTCTTAATAGGCTTCAATACATACTCACACCTTTGGTTATCATATCGTCCTGAGAACCAGATGTCCAGGGGATGTTGTTGTAACATCCATGACATTCATTCATCTTTCATAGTCATTGGTTGAAGTACAAATATGACGTAAACTAACAAATTTAAAAGGGATCTTGCACCATTACCAGCCGACTCGAATTTCTAAACGGTTTATAAAGCCATAAAGGCTGAAACACTCTGATGTGATCAGCACCATGCTCTGTCTGTCTTTTAGTCCCCACGATTGCCTCCATGTATCGTTGATTGAAAGCTGATGGAGCCCGGAACATTATCGGAAAATTTTATCGCCTAAGATCACCCACCCCAGGTATGGAAGCCAGGTCTACCACGCAGCAGTACGGCGCCGAACAGACGGGTGCACCCCTTTTTAATCTTAGGAGAGATCATCGATATGTAATATTTCCCCAAAGATACGTTGAACACGCTTCGACACTACAGACCACTGCATTATTCATCCTCGGTAATATTCATCTCGTTGGTTTGTTGTCCTGGGGAAACGACTAGGAACTTCCCCTAGTTTTGTGCTTTCGTACCCCCAAACACATACACGTGTGTGTCAGGATAGTGTTATTAACGTTTCCGTTGGATATGTGTTTGTGTGTGTGCTCTAATAAGCAAAGAACACAGACTACCCCGTGCGAGTGGTTGATTTGTGACGTGTGCTCTTCCACCCTCCCTACCAGGTGGCCTGTCAGGGGAGTTAAATAATGTTCAAGCAGAGGCACCCCAGGAGGAAAAGGGGAGAAACCCCAGGCAGTACTGTATGCAACAGAATTGCGCTGAATTTCCAGGTGGAAAGCTAAAGGGTAGGCTCCTCTAACCCCCACCCCCACCCTCAGCTCCCGGAGTAAATTACCATGATGAAGGCCGATTAGGTATTCTGGGTTGAAGAGTCGATCTCAGAGCCTGCTTGTTATTTTTTTATATGGCGCTATTAATAAGTTAAATGGATGCATTTTTGTATTATGTATCTTTCTTTGGTTGATTGATTGATTGATTTAGTTTATTTTACTTCGCGTTTTGTGCCTCGTGGCTAATTTGCGAAGATGAGGATGAGTGATGAAAGGATGAAAGTGATGAATGGACATTCACAAACAACCAAGCCCGACCAGGATTCGAACCCGGGTATCTTTCTTTGGTTCGTGAAAATACATACGATCAACGAAATTAATTTAAGCCGTTGGATTACTCAGGTGTGAACCTTTACATTGCATGTAGATGCATCTGAACTCTTCTTTCCTGGGGTCTACTTTGAAAACTTGAAGGTTTAAACAGGATAGTCATTTCTTTACAAAATTGTAAATATTCTAAACTTTGTAAAGCTATATCTTATGTTGAGAATAAGTAAGAATTATCAGTACCGAAGAATTGAGGTAATTTGTCCATAGAATGCCGTTGAAGAGAAAATTCCACAATTTTGGGTTAATTTTAATTCAAGGTATCTTTTAAAATTTTCCTTTCCTTTTTTTTAACAGTATCATCATGTATTTTCGCTGCTGTATCAGCTACATGAAAGCAGTTACTTTAAAATTGTTTTCTAGCCTTGTTCTTGTTTATTTTCCCCTGTCTGCCTTGTTGTTCCCTGGATAATTTACATTTTTGCTATTAAAATGAAAGTAAAATTGCGAATAAGTAAGCACTGTGCTTTTGATACGCCTACAATGTTAGGCAATCCAACCTACCGAGAAGTTTTACAATTCGTGTCAGGATATATGGAAAACTGAATACGTGGAATACTATCGTGAATGATATGTTGCCCCCTTTACAATACTGTCAAAAGGGCTGCATAAGTTACAGGATGTAACCAATATTACCAGTCTAAGGTATAAGGTAAAATTTACACGTTCCCCAAGTACACGTAACACAATTTTCATGTTTATATTCGACACTTAAATGGATTCCAAGACCTTAACACTGACACTGTGGTTATAGGTTCATTCAGCTATGTGTATAGCCACGACGAAAGCGCCAAATATTTCATTCACGATATAATGTAGGCTACAGTGCATTGTTATTAACTCCCAAACATTTTAATAGGTTAAGCTCCCCCTTCCTCCTTTCCCCGTAGTTCGGTCAATGCCTTTCTATTGCCACGATTGAATGCGTGTAGTGTTGTATGCCAATGTTAAGTGAGTAACAATGTAGCTGTGTCTTTGCAACATTGAACAAATTCTCTTTGAGCGGTGTCACCCTCTCCGAGGAGCCCAGTGGTGCTAACCATAGCAAAATTGTGCTGTGAGTCTTCACATTTGGTCACGGATTAAACAAGTCGTACGTTTGTAGTGAAAAATCTAACACATTTATCAACTTTTTGCAAATATGTCTATTTCATTATTTACATCTCGTATTTCCCTCACTAGTTGATCCACATTAATATCAATATTTATATTTCCATGGTGAAGTGAACGAGTCAGATCATGGTATACAAATACATCAATGTGTTTTTTTTTGTGTTTTTTGTTGATGTTTTAAATTCTCCCCTTAACTTCTTTTTCAATTAGAAAACTGCTTATAAGTCGGGTGCATTTTTTTGCCTATTTTCTTTCTATATTACTTTTTAGTAGAACATAGGCATTCATGTTTCATATGCATTTCATATTTTTGAAAACTGATAACGTTTTTCTATAATGTCTATATTTCCTTATTTTCCATATTTTCCCCTTAAGATGACCTCCCGCTTTCGTTTTTTGATCCTAATTCTCACTTTATTTCGATAATTTTATTTTTTCCAGAGTACAATGTAGATAGTAATCTCTTGTTTTGTGGGCGTCCCTTCTTCAGTTTCATGCACACCACCACGCTGTGTGAACAACTCAGTGGCGGAGTGATTGGCATACGACACCAGGAGTCGCGGGTTTCAATCTTGGTCCGGGCATATTTGTTCTTTGTGAGTTTCCCTTCGTCAATTTCATCATATCGTCATTCATGATCATCGTCGGGATCAGCCAAAAGTGGCATAAAGCGACGTTAAATAAGAAAAATCAAAATCGAATCAAATTCATCAGTTTCATATAACATAATTTATCATCATTTTCGAGATTATCAAAAAATAACACAAAAGTGACAAAAAGTAAGAAAAATACATTAACATACCAAGAATTCGGGTCCATAAATGTGCAACTGACCAAGAAAGTTATGTATGTTCACTGTCTATTGTAATGTCTTTTAATTTATATAAAGCTTGTTTAGGTGAATATTGTCATCATTTTGTTACCTTTTTGCCTGCCTATTTTACAAGTTTTTAGTGCCTATGAATCCGTCGTTTTTATATCCAGGCATAAGTTTTTTTTCTCGTGTATAGGTTGGCAACACTTCGCAAACCCCTTTGAGCGAGGACAAATGCGCAGAGCACACAAACGAACAGCGCCGTTTCCGCGACTTGGTATAATGGCGCGGGTGGTCAGTGGGTTTCGGGGTACTCAAGCGTGCGACATTAGTAAATAGGCCCTGCAGGGAGCTTCGCTGCGAGACAGATGTACTCCATTATACCGTATTGCCCCAACCCATGATCTAATACCGCGAATAATGTCCAGCACGCGAACTCCCCGTGACAAATGAGGATCGCGCTGCGAGAAACAAGAGCATCGGAAGGAAGGGACGAGTCCGGCGGCGCTTCGTTTGTGTTTTCGGAGGTCGCCTTTCTGTAAACAGAAAGGTCTTCCTTTAATACCCCCTTTTCCCCTTACCCCCCCTTCCCGTCACGTACAGCATTGTGGCTTCGAAGCGAATGAAAATCAAATCCAATTAGGATTGGCGAAGTGACTAACCGGTATGGACCCGCTGCAGGTAAAAATAACACCCGTTCTTTTCTCTCTTTTTTTGGATGAACTCTTTGTGTCTGGCGGGGCCGAAGACTGGAAATTAATGAACCTAAATTGCCGATCTGCACACTAGATCGAATTAGAAGAGTGGGGGTGGGGGTAGAGGGGTCGTCCCATCCTGTTTTTTCCGAGAATAATATCACACGGTCATCAAGTTTGTTTCGTAGGGATGAATTCCGCTTTCGAGCCATGTCGACGTTTCTACTGGACCTCTTTCTGTAACCAAGTTATTTTTTTAAAGTCCACTACATGTTCAGTAACGGGGGACTGGGTCCACTGCTTTAAGCTCTGCTGGACCAAGACTGATGCCATGCAGCTAAAAACCGCTATGATATCCCAAAATCTGAAAAATTACATATGCTTAGAATTTCTTCTAGAGCATTCACGCGAATCTTTGTGTAGTTTGCTTTCTCTGTTGTCGAGATATTATCAATAGTTTATCAGACTTACGTAGCCACGAAACTATCATAGCGGTTTTTCTAAAGGAGAGGAACATTTGAAAACAGCTGCCCTGGAGTCAGACAAAGGTACAGCCGAGCCTCAAAGTGGGAACCGAACCACTGTGCCATGAGCCTCCATCGGGAACCAATTACAAGCCGAGATCGTTACTACTGTTCCATCAGGGGGTCCCTCTTCCTTTGTCGAAAATAGCACCAGTATATACTTCAACAGTCAAGACAACCTAATATGTTAAGGGAAGATTTCAGACCGAAGCGACACGTCGCTTGGGAACTAATCAACAGCAACGTTTCACACCGTAGCGTCGTGACAGGCCCCCCACAAGCTTGCGTTCGATTGGTGACATTCTCAAGCTGCACGTGTCGCGTGTCGCTTCGGTGTGAAATATCCCCAACATATCTTCCCTCTACAATATTTGTAGGCAACCTCCAAGACTTTGACAATGTGAAATGAGTTTGCGAATAATAATGGCAAATTGAATATCCCTTTCCAGGTTAGGGCATGGACAATTGAAAGAGATATTTCTTCCGGGATAGAGGTAAGGATAATGCGAGGTGGATCTTCTTAACGAGGCAAGAACAAGGATAATGTGAAATGGATTTTCTTCCCGGGACTGGAACAAGGATAATATGAAGTGGATATTTCTTTGTGGGATCGGGATAAGGATCATATAAGCTAGATTTTCCTGCTAGGGATAAGAACAGGAACGAAATGTTAAACAGCTATTTTGCTGTTGTGTTATTTGTTAGTTTCTCTTCATTTATTGTCTCACCCTAGGTCAATTTATGTAGAGGCAATGCTGTATCAAGCCTGGTGGAGTTCTTCTGCATAAAATCTTTCGTGATAATTATGGCGAGAAAGGATTGTTTCACGCTGGAAAAAAAACATTTTTTTATTATGATAGGAGGCAAGGGCAGAGCTCATTAAATATGTAACACTTTCTCTTGAAACAAGGAGATTGTACGAGCTAATCTCGTGGGCGGAAATTCTAAATAGCCTCTAGTCATGCACGGAATTGGGCGCAGCCGAAAATAAAGCGAGGATATTTATATGTGAGAGATGACGTGGGTGTTGGAAGGTGGCAAGAGTGGGGGAGTGTGGATAAATTAATTTATCAAATAATTGCGTGGCTTCGAATTCGCGTTATGTGTTGTGCTATTTTGTGTGTGCAATTGACAGTCGACTGAATGTGTTCTCTCTGTAGAGTGCTTGTGATGTGGCCAGGTCGTGCGTCTACGATAGTCTGTTTTCCGCGTATGAACAATTTAGACTATGTAATATGCTTAGACAACGTAATCTATGTAAACAACATGGCGACGGGTCTTGTACATATGAGACTTACCCACGAGTGTTGCCAGAAAGTTTTGTAGGGAGGTTCAAACCATTGATAAAACTTAGTATAAATAGTATAAAATAATAATAATGGTTATGATTGATATTATACAACAATAACCATTATAAACTCGCAGAAAACCAATTTTATTCCAATTTATTCTCATTATTATTACTATGATCATCATTATATAACCTTGATATACTCGGTTCAGCAGATGAGTTGTAGTAAAGGACATACACAACATATTAGAAAGGTAAGGAGACACTTGACACTTCGTCAGAGACAGTGTGAAAGGCCTTCTCTTCTGAAAAAGCTAAAAAACAAAGTATTTAAAACACTGTCATCATGGATGAAAAGAAGTCGGTAAGGTGAAACGTTTTCTATATCTGTAGGTTATTAGCAACGATGAGGATGTCTCACATCTCATCCAAGATTCAAATCTAGCATCCCAGACGCTGTGGCGTGATAGACTAATTCCCAATGATTGATTTATTAATTGATTTTATTTTACTTTGTTTTTCTGCCACTTTTGGCTGCTAATTGCCAAAAATATACTTACGTACATACATACATATCTGTCTGTCTGGCTGACTCTGTGTGTGTGTGTCTGTGTCTGTGTGATGCTACTCCCTGCTCATTAAAGCATGCCGTGAAAGCATATGGGATGGATGTGGAGGTACGGCTCCGCACATTCAGAATATCGGTTACTTGTGGGTCGTGCGGTCATCACCACCTCTAGGTTGCCCCCGGGATGAACACTAGAGGCTGGATGAACACCATAGCCGCCACATTGTAAAAATTTCCACCTGGAATCACCCTAACCGGGAATCGAATCCGGACCCCCCACATGTCAGTCACAGACTGGACCTCCGCAGCTCTGGCCAAATATATTGTTGTGAATAATTCAATTTTAAAAAGAGGAAGTCTGCCTAACAGTGGCGTATACTGAGTCCATGATCTGGGCCATCTCACTATGTCACGTGGTGCTAGGCTATGAATAGAAATAAGTTTACCAACTCCTAAGAAATCAGGTTGCCAACTCATAAGAAATCAGGTTGCCAACTCATAGGAAATCAGGTTGCCAACTCATAAGAAATCAGGTTACCAACTCCTAAGAAATCAGGTTGCCAACTCATAAGAAATCAGGTTGCCAACTCATAAGAAATCAGGTTGCTAACTCGTATAAAATCAGGTTGCAGGTTGCCAACTCATAGGAAATCAGGTTACCAACACAAGAAATGAGGTTGCTAACTCCAGAATCACCATCATCATCTCACTGATATGAATAATTTTTTTACAATTTCTGATCGATTTTCGTCCTGTATTTTATCCTCTAGACTTCAGGCTTCGCAGATAGCCTAGCTTGCCTAGAATATACGCTCCTGCTGCCTAATATTATAATGTGTTTAATCTGTATAAACAGTAATTGTATCAACCGAGTTAATTAGGCTACCTAAAAATGATAACCACTGCTGAAAAAACCAAACTTGGCTAATTAGTGTTGGCAAGTTAAGCGAGCGCGTAATGCAGAGCTAACAAATGACACCAGGCCGCCTGTCTTGTGTACCGGAGAAAAGCAAGATAAATGCCCATGTGTGACCGATGGAGATAGGGGAGGCCAGGCGTAAATTAAATCAATTTGACGTATGTTCCATATTAGTGGAAGCAGATTCCCGCGTGTGTCGTACACTCGGTGTAAGATGTTAAGCCTGCCGGGGCGGAACGAGGTTCTGCACACGCGTGGATGTTGCCTCACGTGTGTATGTGTACGTTGGGAAGGCCGTATTACTGTATACTTACCGTGCATGCCCTGTTAGCTTCCTTCGTTAGAGAGAATCGCCGTGCGATTTCGACGCGTCGGGTGAGTTATGCCACCGCAGCATGCTATACTGACATGCTCAGGGGGGTAAAGTCACTCCGGTGGAAACTACAAAATTACCACCGATGTTGTTATTGTTAATCTTCTGTTAGTGTATTTCGGTGGAATCCGAATTCCTTCACGCAGAAGCGTCGGGAAGGAGGAGGGGGGTGTTGAACGGGTCCGTCGACCCTCCCTGGAAAAGCAGAAAGCTTGTCATATTTATTGTTAATAACAGACATAAAGATCATTTGGTTAGTGTCCGAACAGAATAACCAAAGTAAAAAGTAGGTTAGATCGAAAAAAATGGTTTAAAATGCAGAAATCATGTTATACATACATGTATTTTCCTAGTTTACCATTTAATCCAAAGAATAATTGGCTCCACAGTTTCCATAATTACAAGAATTACAGTTTTATGTGAGATGTCATGCAGCATAAACTTTATAAGTAAAATGTTTCCCCTTCCCCTAACTTTTGATGTATTTTCTTGAATGAGATTTGTAGAAGTTAATAACAAAATACAATAACTATGAATTTTAGTGCACTAAGCGTATGAAATGTGAAAAAATACTGGAAAACATTTGTGCTTTATATTCCCTCATGTGGTGGTACAAGTAAAAATGTCTCCCAATTTATGTAATAATAATAATACATTTGGAATAAAATTAGTTTAGTTTTCTTAGTTTTAATTGTCATTAATGTATAGTATTAATTAAAACCGCGGTAATTATTATTATATTTCTACTAATCAAATTTTATTAATGGCTTGCCTGACACCCCCTACAAAAATTTATGTCGACGTCCATACCTTCACGTGATTTAGTAACTCAGGGGTACCATTACTTTCAAAAGTAATTGCAAGGTACTTTTTACGGTTACTTTGTTCCACATACAGAGCTCGAAGTGCATCAAATCAAGGTTGATGATAAAAGTGCTCCTTGATGCATTTCTGTATGTATTTTGTTGCACCAAAAGTACATTTGCAGTTTATGCATTTTAATGTGTTTAACATGTTTAATATTGATGATTTTCTACCTGTCGTTTGAGGGAAATGTTTCATATGTTAAACAACATTTAAACAAGAATAACATTATTAAGTATTAAGAAAATTAACAGAGCATTTCATAGAAAGTAAACTGTCAGAAATGCATTACATTCTTTCTGATTCAAGTACAAAATAGCATCATCTTTCACTCTTGATGCATTAAAAATGCATTAGATCAGAAGTTGAGATCAACCGCAAACCTAGATATCAGAAATTACAGTCACGGATGTATTCGAGGTGCATAAACTAAAATGGATGATATTCAGCGAAGAACTTCTCCCAGAATTCATTGTGTAATATTTCGGGAAAACATATCAGATCTCATATTGAAAACATGTTTGGTAAGCTGTGTGCGTATGATTATCGTGATCATGTGAGGAATTTATACTTTTTACCTTTCCCGAAGCCCTACAGAATCCGTGAAAAATGTGTAAAGTGGTTACCTGCAAATTTTCTCACCGTAAGAAGGCTCTTCATACGCTGTCCTTATTAGCTCGTGAATCTGTTTGCCTGATTTCTTCCCAGAGTACACCGCGTCATGACGTCAGGTTGAATATCATCCATTGGGGAATTATCTGCCCTGTCTGAGACTCGAGCCCGCAACCTTGGCTTGCGAGATATTGAGTCGTAGAGGCTACCAACTTTCGTGCTTTATGTAGCCTATTCTTCGAGGGGATCCTTAGCGGAGAAAGTGAATGGTTTTTCTCCGTTTCGCTATCATTCTCACTGTCTTCCAACCTTCGATCGGTCCGCAAGAGACAAATGTACATGAATAATGGTTTAACAGCATGCATTCTTGACTCGCGTCGCATTACAAATGCATGCTCAAGAATCACCCAGGATAAATGCTACCTCGCGAGCAAATATTAACCAAGGAATTACAGGAGACGTTATTAAATCAATATTTAATCGCCCGTTGGTGGACGTTTCCCTCGGAAATCAGTCAAGAGGCAAAGGGGGTTGGAATGGTCGTAATGGTGGTGGTTGTTTTGGCGTCGGTCCTCGACTGTCTTCGATCCTCGGTAAAAGAAGAAGAAGAAAAGAGACGTATTACGTCACGGACTGAATATTTGCGCTACCGAGTGTTAACTTGAGGTGGGGAGGGGTTTCTTGGTTGATAAGGTTCTAACAAGCTGTCATAAACGTCAGACGGAGTAAATTGCGATTTACGATTGCTGAACAGGCAAATTGCCCACGTCGCCACGCCGTTTGGTACTTTTTACATGATTTCACAAACCCCATATTGCCTTTTCTTTCGTACACTCAATATCACCACACAGCGGCGGTGGTGATAAGGCTCCAGGCCATGTCTGTATATAAAGGATGTATATGTAACGAATCCACCCTGTCTAATTGATTTAGCAAACATTTTGCACTAATTGTATACATGGGCGTCCGGAAGGGGGGGCAAGGGGGGGGGCCGTGGCCCCCCCCCCCTGGAAAATGAAAGTCAACCAAAAAATATGTATTTCACACATATAATTTCATTTTAGCCACAATAATTTGTGTTAATTATTGCATGAACACCATAAATTCATATTTAAGCAATGTTTTTTAGGGAACAACACTATTTTTGGGGAAAATTTGCCTTCGTTTGCCCCCCCTGGAAAAAAATACCTTCCTTGCCCCTCCCTGGAAAAAATCCTGCGGACGTCCATGATTGTATTGTAACGAGTGCACTCGTTGTCCCCGAAATGACGTGTCAATCATACCCCGGCACGGGGCCAAACGTCGTTATGTGTACGAGAGACCGGTCGTGACTCACGGTCCAGTTATCAAGTTCGGTACTGAGACGGTCGTTTATTGTCATACTATTGCGAGGCGGAGATTAATACCTTGAAATGTTACACTGTTTTGTTTACCTTTGATATGTAGATTCGAACATTCATAACACACTAATAGCATAATATCCAGTACCTGAAAAACGTCAAATAACAACACTGACGAACGGTAAAAAGTGAATATATATTGTAACAACAAAAAAAATATTGCAATCAACAACTGTTTACAAAGCCTCCTCACTCTCACAACATTCACTCTATCTCTCTTTCACACACATGAGGTATTTTTACATGTGAAGTATGGATACAAATCATGGATCTCATTAACATATCATTCCTTTTAATTTCTAAACCTTTATGTGAATTTAGGGCATTTGTCTGCCGGCTCCTGTGCTCTTTTAAATTAACTTAAGTGCCAGCCCTCGGAAAGCGGTTAACTAAGACAATTGGGTCGGCGTGGTTAAATCTTTCGTTCGAATGAACGTATGCGTTGACTCGTAAGAACGACATTATACAAGTTTCTCGGACGGGGGTATTACCTATAAGCCTCTCTCATCTAATGAGAACAACTACACAATTACATAGGGATGCAAAAACTTAATTGGCTCCAGCTGCCGGAATACACTAATCAATCGTCGGCGCGAGCAAAAATTACCTTAAAAACCACTATGCAACAAATAATACTACTTCATGCGCACGACCTTGCAATAAAATTTACACTTTCCACAATTAAAAAGGACTCATCAGTCAAGTATTGACAAATCAAATGGCGCGACGGGGCGGTCGGTTACACAAAAAATGGAGCACACTTTGACAATTTATACTAAATATTAAAGAAATGAAATGGAGCTTCTAACCCTGAATGCAGACAATTAAATTAGCACATCTGAACATGAAATGACTCTTTTTTATAACAATACCAAAAATTATCAGATGCGGGGATTAGGTTCGGGGTTTCCTGAGTAACTTTGCGAATAAGTGAGACTTCGGCGTTAACTGTACGGTGTTGATACTAACGACGCACGTTTACATGTACATGAGACCCTCTGAAGTATACTGTACCAGACTCTGCTACATGGCGTGGTCATTCATCTCTCCTGGACGCGGGACTTGCACACGGTTCCTTTGTGGCGAAATTGTCCTCCGAGGTCGATCGCGACGAGGAATAATTGCGACGACATGGTGTACTTGCACCTCCTCAGAACCTCGGGCGTTCCTCTTGTCACTAGCGTCGGGTGTACGTGGTCACGCGCCGGTTCGGAATATCTCTAGTGTCGGGCATCAATTGGACGTCGATCTGCAATCATCTCTCTCTGGTGCCGGGCTTCGTTTGGGCGTCGTTCTGGTATCATCCTTCCCTCTCTTTCTCTGGTAACTAGCTTCGGTTGGAACGTCGATCTGGAAACGTCCTTCGGGCTTTGGTTGGGACGTCGATCTGAAAGCGTCCTTCGGGCTTTGGGCAGTGTTTGGTTTTGGCGTCGTCTGACTGGCTTCGGCGTCGTTGCAGGCGTCAGGGAAGCGACGCCCCCCTTCTCTATCTTCTTTAGCCCTCCATCCTTATGTAGTCCACGCTTGGCAATAACAAATCACCGCGTAATCTTCACCAAAATAAGGCGCACACTGGTAACTCCCTATCCGCAAGTCGCTCACAGTACGTAAGGAAACGAAGTTCACGGACACAAAACAATAATCACGCGAGAGTGTAGTGCGGAGATGCTCTCTCGGTGAAATCCGGGTAAAAAACTGTGTCTGGAATCATAGTACTGCCTATATATAAGAGATTCGAATTCTTCCGTTGAACAGGACGCTCTAGTGGCTTGGCTTCGCTTTCTCAGGGGATGGAAATGACCTCTGTCCATTGTCTTGAAAGGCGCGGTCAGCGACGCGTCCTGGATCCTTGCAGAGTTGGGCTCCAGCTGGTGTTCCTGGACATCCGTGAACATGGGTTCGAACGCCTGCTGCGACTCGAGCCCGGTAGCGGCGAAAATAATCTTCCCTTATCTCCGCGTTGGTGCAAATATGTCATGTTCGAGGCGGCGGCTGTCACTCAAGAAAAACCCCATCTCCCAACTCCCGACGTCTGGCTCGGATACAAGTTTATTCACAAAAATAAAATCAAACCTCACACTTTCCTGTTTGTGCATAAAATGAATCAATAAACAAAAAATAATTTATATCGAACTGCGTTTCACATGTCACTAGATACCGTGACAGTATAATCAAAGAAATATCATCGCAAAATTAGTCAAAATACCATATTGATTCAAAAAGGTTATGAAAATTCTGTTAATATCACACACACATTCAAATGTAGTTTTTAAAATAAGTTAAATGTAAAAGTAATATCGATTGATTGATTCATTCAATCAATCATTCATTGATTTGGTGTGTTTTATTTTGCTTTTTTGCCACTTTTGGCTAATCGCGAAGATGGGGATTAGTAATGATATGATTAAATTGATGAAGCGACACTCAAAAAGACACTTATTCCCAGGCCGGGAATCAAATCGGGGACTCCTGACGCCCTAGCGTGCTGTGCCGCAGAGGTCGGCGTAAAAGTATTATTTTAATGGTTAATATAATTAATGTACAGTCACCGGCAATAAAAATGGGATACCTAGATCCTGAATTACTCGCTTCGCTGCAAGGCGTTGTGTGTGTTGCCTAACTCTACGGCGGTGCTATCAAAATCCACATGCGCCCTACACTGAGACAACACACATACCGCCTTGGAGGGAAGCGAGTTTTTCATGATCTAGGTATCTCATTTTTATTGCCTGTGACTGTACATCAAGCCAATAAGATCTAAATTGTTTAGACAAAAAAGGGATTGGTTGTATTTCAAAAGTATTAAAATTGTACCACCCTTGGACTGCTAAGTTGAACGCATCCGTTACTTCTGTATATATACGGCCAAACCCCTCTCTCTCTTTCAACTAATTTCATATGGTACCACATGCTCCCTCTTTCAGTATAAAAAGTTCTGTTTCCCACCTATCAATTAATCTTTTGATGACGTCCATTTACAACCCTTTGCCAAACGTGAAGGCTGTCAGAGGTCCAGATGACGGACCCCACCATCTGTAGATGTTAATGACGCAAGGAGCATGAGAAGAGACAGGCATATATCACACCCGCATGCTGCCCCAATAAGCATCCCTTTTCTATGCAAAAAAGCAGAGCGAAGAACAATTAATAATAAGCATACTGTTGATAGACGTTGTGACAATGCTTAGACTCATCAGTAGGGCCAAAAAAGACCTATAAAAATACCTAAAAATATCAAAAAAGGACGTATAAATGTGATCCAAATGAATTAATAACTTCAGTTTTAATTACATATTTAATGAATAAAAAAATTAAAAATTCTGGTGGTATGGAATATACAGTGCGAAAAAAACTATATGAATGAAATGCATCTTCTTGCAGTCATTTTTTCTCTCGTTTCAGGGATGGTTCAAATATATTTATTATTTTTTTTTATTATTTCTTTACTACAGAAAGGATGTTTAAGAGGTGAAGAACTGATGATGATTCGAATTGAGAATGGGCAGTTAAATCGTAGTCGAAAGAAGGTGAAGTTGCAAAAAGAAGTCGTTAAGACCTAAAAAAAAGGCTAAAAAAGGACCAATAAGCCAAAAAACGTCGAAAAAGGCAAAAAAGGACAAATAAAACTCACCTTTTTCTAGTCTACAATGACCCAAATTGAACATATATTATGTTGGCCCTCATTTTCGGACACTAGGAAAAAAAAGGATTTTTCCTCAACTTTCGAGCCCTACTCATCAGTCATTATAACAGTAAAGAACAGCACTTATAATATGATCTTTATGCACACACTCCGAACACCTCCTTCAAAATTTCATGAACATCCTCTAATTTTTTTCAAAAAGGTCTAATTTATGGTCATTTTGGCTCTAAATTTACCCTTACACCCCTGAATACAAATGTACACAAACCAAATGGAAAATTCTAGACAAACCTTAATTACAAGCCGACAGCGTTACGGCTACGCCATTGAGGAGACCCGATTATTACTTTATGGAAAATATTCTGTAATGTTGTGCACAAGGAGCACAATAGAACTACCTATTTGCTGTTATTGTTTATTGATTTAGTGATATGCTTTATTTTACTTCGCTTTTCTGCTACTTTAGGGCAATCGCGAAGATGAGGATGAGTGATGATACGATGAAATTGATGAAGTGACACTCACAAAGAACGCCCATGTCCAGGCCGGGATTCGAACCCTGGACCGCTGGTGTCGTAGCGCGCTGTGATAACCACTCTGCCACAGAGGTCGGCCCATTTGCTTTTAATATAAGACCTTAAAGTATATATTGCTTGAACTGAACGTACTATCAATTTTACACAATATTTTCTGTACATATTTTCTACTAATTTTTAAGCTTTATGTATTTATTATTGCCTACAAGTTTACATAGGCAATGTTGCAATTTTTGTTGTACTTCAGGCTTTCCACTTTCAAACCATTTTCTCCTTGGACTATATAACTTTGCAGGCATGCTGTACCTATTTACTCGAAGTAAAGTTTTAGGTTTGTTTCTGTCCACGAAAGTTTTGTCTTTTGTCTCTTGTATTTCTTCCTCTTCGTTTCCATAACGAACCTTCCTCCCCCTTTTCTGCATTTTTCGTCGACGCCTCTCCATTTTGTTCCCACTTGCTCTCATCCAGCGCCTCTGCGCATGCCCAAAAGAATGACGCAGTGTTCCGGCCAAATCTGCAACTGACGGAGATTCCTACCTTTGTACAAAAGGAGCCTTTTATCGATCTCGGGCACGGTCGATTTGGCTCAGGGAGAGGTAGAGAGAGAGGGGAGGGGGACACAAAAGGGAGGATTAGACAAGGGAGTCCAAAGATAGTCCCCTCCCAAGTGCTTTTTGTTCTTCTTTCGAAGTCGACTCTCTTAGAGACTCAAAAGCAAAGTAAAGAGATTGGTCGGGACCATCGCAAGATAGAGTTTGGATTTGAGGGAACGGTAAGGGGGGGAGCAGTCTAAGCGAAGCAATCATCCAGCTCTTCTGAGTCAGGTTAATCTTGGGTGAGTGATGAATAGACTTCCTGTAGGGGACCTGGTTTGACCGATTCATCATCTTGCTTCCGCCATTACAACCCTCGTCTCCCCAACGGTAAGCACTTCTTTGGCTCCGGTCTGAGCACGGTTGCCTTTCTGGTGCTGCTACAATGGTGCACTGCTATTGCGCGCTCGACTAAGAAGCAGGCTTTTGTTCTGCTAGTAAGGAAATTTGCATAACTTTTCGGCTGCACGAATCTTGCATTGCTTATTGAATGAATGAGCTAAAATGTTTGGGTGCGTCGGCACATATGTCCACACATTTACAATCTAGGACATTTTGTGGAGGTGATGTGGTCAGCACCATGCTCCCCGGCACTCATGGTTGCCCCAAGGTAGACCTACTTATTTATAAGAGTGTGT
Organism: Lepisma saccharinum; assembly: GCF_977018435.1. NCBI lineage: Eukaryota > Metazoa > Arthropoda > Insecta > Zygentoma > Lepismatidae > Lepisma > Lepisma saccharinum. The sequence goes on from NC_139234.1 coordinate 52,078,326, forward strand.
GTGTGAATCCCAGAGCGTCTTGATGCAAAAACATCTTTGGAAAAAATTCCCACCTCAAATCAAACATCACGGCAATAGAACCTGGGCCTCCCCCGTGCCAGTCTGACGCCCTATAAATGTATTAGCGGCAACGCTAAGAAATGTTCAAGGTGAACCACGCCCCCCTCCCCACCTACGTGTTTCCACATATCTTAGAAAAATATTATTTGACTATGAATTTAAAATGGTATCGTTGTTACCATGTAAAATATTTTGTATTTAAGTCGGAACTTCTGAGACTACTCCCTCTTCCCTGCACCCCCTTCTTAAATTTTCTGCGTGGGATTGGGGAGTGGGTGTGTGCGCACACACATACAGACACGAATGCAGAGAGAAACTCACTGAAAAAGACAACGCAACAAGATGAATGTGTGAATCGACATGAAACAAATATTCCTTATTGAGTATTCTGGAAGAAATAGAGAAAACTATTGCATGGAAGTGTATTAGAACTCAAACCTAAACAGTTACGCTGCACGCGTGTGACTCGTTCGAATACAGTCTTGGCCATTCAGTGTCCTCCACAGAGGTTCCTTAATCACTCTTTATCGTTCCTGCTCTTTCTGTTATCGCACTAATAGCTCCCTCGACGCTTCGGCTGCCCTGATAAATGTCATCGTCTTCCTCTTTATGCAAATCGTTGATTCTTCCGCACCTGCTGTTGCTATACTCTGGGTTTCCATTGCGTGATGTTCACGGTGCTGCTAGTGTACCTGAGATGCTTGGGGCTACGGGGTTCTTTTGGAGACGTTCGAATCCCAGTCCGAATGATTCGAAAACAAAATTATTCGAACACAAATCAACTGGAGGTGTTTTTCTTTCATAAATATAAAAGTCTAACACCAAATCTAGCATTTAATATTCGAATATCGAAATTTGGATTCGAAAATCTAATCTCGAAAGTCTGGATTCGGTATTCTAACCTCGAATGATGTATTACATATTCGAATCCTGGTTTCGATATTCTAGTTTCAAAACCTGGATTCAATGTCTCAATCTCGAAATAGGGATTCGATATTTCAATCTCGATTCTTGGATTCGAGAAATCGTAATTCGATAGCGTATGTCGAATATGAGTTCGATAATCGACTCTCAAATTCTGGATTCGAATCGTAAATACTGTGTTCCATATTCGATTATTCGTTACCGGAATCATACAGAACTCGATATTTGACTCATCAAAGATTCAATTCTTCCCACCCTTAAAATACGTGGAAAATCTTTCAAGACGTGCAAATTTCCACTTACAATTACATGTTCAATCGTGATTACTCTATCTGCACGAAGTTCACTTCATATGGAAGAAATTTAGAAAAATAAAACGGTGAGCGTGTGCCAATTGTCAGTGTTAGATAATTGATGGGAGGATGTGGAAAAAAATACCGATTTATATGACAACGGTTTAGGAAAATTTTCCACCGTTTTGCATAAGATCATTCCGGAAATCAGTTACTGTACTGGATGCCAATTTCATTTCTGAACTACAATATTTGCACACCTTCGGTGAAGTCCGCATGTTCCAGGTGGAGAAAGAAAACAGCAACAAGAAAGAAACAATGACCTTTTGCATAAAGTTCACAACTTCAGCTATCACTATGGGAAGTGGCAGACACGTAGCGTGACATGACATCAACGAGAACGCCGGTTCGTGTGTATCACGCAAAAGGTAGCCGAGTCACGATACTCGTGACGTCACACATCACGTATACATCACACACACTTACAGTATCAGGGATCAAAAACACTTCGGCCTTTCAGTCCGATAAAAGTCAACGGCTCGTTCGGACCTGCAAGTGGCCGATGCCCCGAGCATCTCACTTCTTGCTGAGTTGGCTGCGACCCCAGGTTGGTAGAACAGGGTTCGGATCGACAGGGGGGAGCAGAGGTCAACCGCCGCACCCCTCGCAAGGGGTTTCTTGTGTGAATCTTCACCCGATCGACCACTTGTTACTTAGTGTCAGCACCATTCACCAACTTTTCCACCTGGTTTAATTGTTCATTCCTGATGTTCAGAAGATGGTACACTTTGATCCGAAACCGGTTTTAGCATGTCTTCTTCGCCGACTCTTCAGGACAGCATTTAGGAGCGAGGGGAGGATACAAAGAAAACAAGAAGAAGGCCGATAAAACATATGATCGAACAACAGGTGATTCAATGCTGGTGCACGAGTACCTTATTTCCGATATGTGTGTGTGTGTGCGTTTGTGAGAAACGTTCTTGGCATTTTTGCGACTTCCTTGTCCGTACCAGAGTGCTCCATTTTGGCATTCAGTTCTCGCGTTCTTTCAAAGTGACTTCTTGCTCAAGACAAGTGAACGTCGTCGTCCTCTTTTTGTTTGTGTGTAATCGCAAGTGACCAGGGCAGCTGCCTATTCGTTTCAGTTTTTTGTGACGTTTCACCTGCCTTCTCTTCAAGGAACATCATTTGCACTTTTCTTGTTTTGTGTTCTTGCTTCTAAAACAAGAGTTCGTCGCTTCTAATCCGGTTTACCTGTATCAGCCATCTAATTATATTGAATGGCACACGCTTCACGTGCATTGTAAATTCATTTGTGAAGTTGTACGCTTTTTAAGGGCAAGTGCCGAGACCAATCAAGTGGAAGAGTTATATTTAAGTGGTGCTCATAATTCATGCTTCCATGATCCCTTCAGTGGCGAACTTTGCTTTAGAAGTGGGGGGGGGGGTTGCTCTTTATCTTGATACCATTTCCAACTGTTTTCATGTGTACACGGACCTACCCGAAATTACTGTTGCTAATGCTGTCGCCTTGAAATCTAGGAGACCTTGACTGTCATTGCGTTTAACATATAGTGCTTAATGCCTTTGTCTATCTCTTTTCTTCATCCTTTGTTTATCTCTTTTCTTCAACCTTTCATTATTTCTTCCTATATGGGCCTTCCCTATGGCGCAGTGGTTGCGTCGTCGCCTTGTAATCAAGGGGTACCGGGTTCGATACCCGGTGAAGGCACATAGTGGTTCGGATCCCACTTTAAACTGTAGGTCCAGTCCCGATTAGCCTTACTGTGCATAAAGTGAACTTAAAATACCAAACCAATCAATCAATCAATTTCTTCCTCTATTTCTTTGCTCCTTTCTTTAATTATTTCTTCCTCTATTTCTTTTCTTCTTCCTTTAATTATTTCTTCCTCTATTTCTTTGCTTCTTCCTTTAATTATTTCTTCCTCTATTTCTTTGCTTCTTTCTTCAATTTCTTCTTCCTTTAATTATTTCTTCCTCTATTTCTTTGCTTCTTTCTTCAATTATTTATTCCTCTATTTCTTTTCTTCTTCCTTTAATTATTTCTTCCTGTATTTCTTTCCTTCCTTCTTTCATTATTTCTTTCTGTGTTTCTTTGCTTCTTTCTTTAATTATTTCTTCCTCTATTTCTTTGCTTCTTTCTTTAATTATTTCCTCCTGTATTTCTTTAATTATTTCTTCCTGTATTTATTTGCTTTTTTCTTTAATTATTTCTTTCTGTGTTTCTTTGCTTCTTTCTTTAATTATTTCTTCCTCTATTTCTTTGCTTCTTTCTTTAATTATTTCCTCCTGTATTTCTTTAATTATTTCTTCCTGTATTTATTTGCTTTTTTCTTTAATTATTTCTTCCTGTATTTCTTTGCTTCTTTTTTAATTATTTCTTCCTTTATTTCTTTGCTTCTTTCTTTAATTATTTCTTCCTCTATTTCTTTGCTTCTTTCTTTAATTACTTCCTCCTGTATTTCTTTAATTATTTCTTCCTGTATTTATTTGCTTCTTTCTTCAATTATTTCTTCCTCTATTTCTTTTCTTCTTCCTTTAATTATTTCTTCCTCTATTTCTTTGCTTCTTTCTTCAATTATTTATTCCTCTATTTCTTTTCTTCTTCCTTTAATTATTTCTTCCTGTATTTCTTTCCTTCCTTCTTTCATTATTTCTTTCTGTGTTTCTTTGCTTCTTCTTTAATTATTTCTTCCTCTATTTCTTTGCTTCTTTCTTTAATTATTTCCTCCTGTATTTCTTTAATTATTTCTTCCTGTATTTATTTGCTTTTTTCTTTAATTATTTCTTCCTGTATTTCTTTGCTTCTTTTTTAATTATTTCTTCCTTTATTTCTTTGCTTCTTTCTTTAATTATTTCTTCCTCTATTTCTTTGCTTCTTTCTTTAATTACTTCCTCCTGTATTTCTTTAATTATTTCTTCCTGTATTTATTTGCTTCTTTCTTTAATTATTTCTTCCTGTATTTCTTTGCTTCCTTTTTAATTATTTCTTCCTCTATTTCCTTGCTTCTTTCTTTAATTATTTCTTCCTGCATTCCTTTGTTTCTATTTTTAATTATTTTCTTCCTCTATTTCTTTGCTTCTTTCTTTAATTATTTCTCGCTCTATTTCTTTGCTTCTTTCTTTCATTATTTCTTCTTCTATTTCTTTGCTTCTTTCTTTAATTATTTCCTCCTGTATTTCTTTAATTATTTCTTCCTGTATTTATTTGCTTTTTTCTTTAATTATTTCTTCCTCTATTTCTTTTCTTCTTCCTTTAATTATTTCTTCCTCTATTTCTTTGTTTCTTTCTTCAATTATTTATTCCTCTATTTCTTTTCTTCTTCCTTTAATTATTTCTTCCTGTATTTCTTTCCTTCCTTCTTTCATTATTTCTTTCTGTGTTTCTTTGCTTCTTTCTTTAATTATTTCTTCCTCTATTTCTTTGCTTCTTTCTTTAATTATTTCCTCCTGTATTTCTTTAATTATTTCTTCCTGTATTTATTTGCTTTTTTCTTTAATTATTTCTTTCTGTGTTTCTTTGCTTCTTTCTTTAATTATTTCTTCCTCTATTTCTTTGCTTCTTTCTTTAATTATTTCCTCCTGTATTTCTTTAATTATTTCTTCCTGTATTTATTTGCTTTTTTCTTTAATTATTTCTTCCTGTATTTCTTTGCTTCTTTTTTAATTATTTCTTCCTTTATTTCTTTGCTTCTTTCTTTAATTATTTCTTCCTCTATTTCTTTGCTTCTTTCTTTAATTACTTCCTCCTGTATTTCTTTAATTATTTCTTCCTGTATTTATTTGCTTCTTTCTTCAATTATTTCTTCCTCTATTTCTTTTCTTCTTCCTTTAATTATTTCTTCCTCTATTTCTTTGCTTCTTTCTTCAATTATTTATTCCTCTATTTCTTTTCTTCTTCCTTTAATTATTTCTTCCTGTATTTCTTTCCTTCCTTCTTTCATTATTTCTTTCTGTGTTTCTTTGCTTCTTCTTTAATTATTTCTTCCTCTATTTCTTTGCTTCTTTCTTTAATTATTTCCTCCTGTATTTCTTTAATTATTTCTTCCTGTATTTATTTGCTTTTTTCTTTAATTATTTCTTCCTGTATTTCTTTGCTTCTTTTTTAATTATTTCTTCCTTTATTTCTTTGCTTCTTTCTTTAATTATTTCTTCCTCTATTTCTTTGCTTCTTTCTTTAATTACTTCCTCCTGTATTTCTTTAATTATTTCTTCCTGTATTTATTTGCTTCTTTCTTTAATTATTTCTTCCTGTATTTCTTTGGTTCTTTTTTAATTATTTCTTCTTCTATTTCCTTGCTTCTTTCTTTAATTATTTCTTCCTGCATTTCTTTGTTTCTATTTTTAATTATTTTCTTCCTCTATTTCTTTGCTTCTTTCTTTAATTATTTCTCGCTCTATTTCTTTGCTTCTTTCTTTCATTATTTCTTCTTCTATTTCTTTTCTTCTTTCTTTTTATGTCTTCCTCTGTCTATCTCTTTGCATCTTTCTTGCATTATTTCTTCCTGTTTCTCTATCTCTTTGCTTCTTTCTTTCATTCTTTCTTCCTTAGTTCTCTGTCCCTTTCACTTCTTCCACATATATTTCTTCCCCATCTTATCTCTCTCTCTCTCTCTCTCTCTCTCTCTCTCAATTCCTCTGTTCATCTATATCTATCTTTCTTGCATCCTATAATTCTATGTCTCTTTCTATCACTTTCTCTCTCGTTATTCTTCTCATGTTTCCACCGTGTGGTGTTCAAGGATGAGTCGGTGGGTGGATGTGGGTGAAATGGCTCTACAATAAATTATTCTGGAAATTCCCCACATAGGCTATTCGAGTGGGCAGAAGGGTGGGCTAGACTTCATTCTTGCCCACCCGCTGGCGACGCCCCCAGCACTTAAGAGCTCTTGAGGTTAATTCCTACCGATACACAATATTCGAGCGAGAAATTCATGCGTTCATCGCGCAATTATAAGTTACTTAATATGCATTCAAAATATGTCTGCACAGGAGAGCGTGTAACATGAAAATTAACGCTTACTGTTTTCTCTCCCTTTGCTTCGCTCCCATTAAGCAAACGACTTCGCTGTCAGAAACGCAAACCCAGTCATATTTCATGACTTAAGGATTTCTATTTGAATTCACCATCACTTGCGGCAAATAGGTCGATAATTTGCCATCGTAATTGTAAGCTGCGACATCGTAATTTTCCACTTTCGTAGTGCTTGCGACTCAATTACTAATCCTCCGTTATAGCCCCCTCCCCTTTTTCGTTCCGTTCTTAGTGCACTTGTTTTGTTCTTGCTTTAGCTTCAATGCCTCTTTTTTGTTCTTCCCTGACAGAATTGTTGAAGGGGTTAAAAAAACATGAGAGCTTCTTCGCCAATGAATTATAGTGTTCTGTTTCAGCTGTAGAAGGCAAGACGTCCAGCCATCTGCTCTTTTGGAAAACTTGCTTGGCTCGACAACAATGCTCTCCGTCGAACATCTTAGATACTTTCCCCTCGAAGGAATCCATTGTTAATTGGATTGTTGGGCATGCGAACGTGCTACACGACTCGGAAACTAATCAAAAACCTTCAAATCAAAGGCATTTGTAATTGCGGCACCTATTTTCTTGTACAATTGTTTCTCCGGTCATGTGGATAATATCTTATTCTCTTTCCTGCGAGAGATTGCTTCAAAAGGACTGTTTAACGGCTTGTCAAACACATGTCCCGTCCGAAAATGTGCTTAAACAAAAAAAAAATGTTTTGTTAAAGAAATCGAGACCATGTTCATGTTCTGTCAGGATACGCATAAACTGAGAACTTGTAGTAAAAGGTTTTAATAATCAAAGGTTATTGCATGAATGTTCCAACTTGCATAGAAATGAAAATTGGTTAGACGTTTGAGTAATCAAAGGTCATTGCATGAATGTTTTCCTGCATGGAAAATAAATACTGATACTGGTAATCAGATGTAGCTAATTGTATGAATGTTCTCCTAGGTTATAAAAGTCATTTTATGAATGTTTCCCTACGATCATAGAGAATGAAGATTGGTTCGATTACTCTAAATTCATTTTTTGTAGTTAAAGTAAAGAGTTGTTGTTGAGTTGGTGTTTTAAGTCCACTTTATGCACAGTAGGGCTAATCGGGACTGGACCTACAGTTTAAAGTGGAATCCGAACCACTTGTGCCTCCACCGGGTATCGAACCCGGGACCCCTTTAAAGTAAAGAAATTGTCATCCTTTATAGATTATGTAGCGTAGAACTAAAGTATTGTTTAGTTTTCTTCGGCAATTCATTTAACTACGATTGTAGTTTTTCTGTAATTAAATCGAAGTAATTTGTTGTTGAATCCGAATACATCATAGAAATTCCATACCTCCTCCATTGTGTTCATTTTGATTCCGTTCGTCCTACAAAATTATCTCCACATTGTCGTAGAAATCCCACGCCCCCTCCCCCTCAAAGTCAGTGGCCTCTGCAAATGGACAAAATTCTATTTCAAAGGGCTAAGTCACATTAGCTAGCAGAGCGCTGTTCAACTACGGATGGTCACGCAACGTGAAGAAAAAAAAGGCAGGGGAGGCATTCTCTGGTGCTAGTCCGAGAGGATATTTCGTCGGTCAGAGCGGTCGTGTACTTCGAGAAACAGAAGGGGACGTCGAAACACTATTGATCCCATCGAAGTCACATAACCAGGTTTCGATTTTCGAAGTCCAATAGCTTGCTGTTGTCCGTTGCCTGGTTTGGTCTCTCTGATGTTCCAAAGAAAGCTTTGAGAGTAATGCCGACGAGACTTTTCACATCTTAAGGAAAGACCTTCGATGAAAAACTTCTGTCTAGAAAACGATGTTGGCATAAATTAATGGGAAGAAAATAGAGTCAAAGAAACTTAGTGTGCTCATAACTGAAAATTCTGTGGCATGTTAGAAAGTGGAATAATTCTTAACTATTACGGCGCTCACTTAAAATGGCGTCAGTTTTGATCAGGTTAGTAGGAAGTTATCCTCCCTTCCGTAATGTGAATAAGTTTCGTCCGTAACATTCTGTGCGGATTTTTCTTATTTTACATCGCTTTTCTGCCTCTCTAGGCTAATCGCGACGATGAAAATTATTGGCGTTTAGATGCAAGTGGATACTCACGTTGGCACTATTTCCTTCTCGTGTAATGCAGAGAATACTGTTCTGCGGGAATTTGGATATCAGCGATATTTTCGGAAGTGACCCAGAATTTCTCGTTGAGCCTCCGGGAGACCTGCTTTGGCTGTTGTCTAGATATCTGTAATAGAAAGTCGGCACGAAACTATAACAATTTACTTACGCTCTTTAAGAACGTACCTCCGAAGCAATGCCATCTCGCGGTTAATTTTTAAAGCATCACCTGAAATGTCCTGACGTTAATCAGTTCACCACTCATCCTTATCGTCGCCATTAGCATAGATATAAGGAAAAGTGCTGTAAAATAACCGAAACTGGACAAGTTTTTGCTGAGACAGTTCAGTAAGGAAAGAATAGGAATTATAATGTTTACATCCTGCTGTGTATGCAGCATGATCTTACACAGATGTTGATCAGGTTGCTTATGCGGCAGGGTATCTACCGTATGGTAAGGTTAATCACGACGATCAGAATGAATTGATGAATAGATGAATGGATGAAGTAATAAACACAACCCATGTATGTGTGTGTGTGTAGGGAACCAAATGAACTCTGAATATGTATGAATTTATGACAAGGATTAACTAAAGATCTGAATCGGGCAGAGCTTAACCCCTTCCCCCCCGCCTTTATCTCCCTCACTTTATTACTAATTAAGTATCATGACAACGGTTGGGAATGATTCCTGGACATTCCGTGGCGGTGACTTGGGGTCAGAAACTGACTTGAAAAACATTGGGTGGCATTTTTGAATAAATTATATCGTCCGCACGGTGTCATTGGAGGAGAGTGTAAGAGGCAAAGGAGGGGGGAGGAGAATCCCTCCGCTCTTTGATTCATTTATAAAGTTCAACATTCTCATTTCTGTCAAACAAAAGTTACCTCCCTCCCCGTGTGGGGTCTGTCACAGGTGACTTGTCGCTGCAGTTCCCAATGACGTCACCAGGCGAAAGAGACGCTGCCAATCATTTGCGGTTCCCACGATCGGAAAACTTGTCGCTGGCCTCATGACGTCAGTTAGTACAGGTTTCTTGCTTTTCCATGAAACGAAGCACGTACAGTGATTTTAGTTTTTTTCTGAGGCGATAATTCCATAACTAGTACCAAAATGTCAATTAGAAAGTTAATGGCAGAGTGATAACGTTGCCGCCTTGTAATCAAAGAGTCTCAGATTCGATGTGCAGTCACATAGTTGTTCAGAGGCCACATTAAACTGTAGGTCCAGTCCTCCAGATTAACCTGTAAAATGTAATAATCTGTGAGCTGGCGCTTCCTTATAATTCACTTTCATCTTATACAAACTTAGTCCTAAGCCAGATTTATGTATCTAAGGTTGCACTCCAGGCAATCTCTGCTCTTCCTCGAACATATAAAGTTAACAAAACAGTTTAAACTGTTTCAGAAGACCTTAAGAAGCAATTTTCCCATTATGGATGTTAACTTTGAGCCACAGTACCGGAAGAGCTGTAGGGACATGCGTGAATGTGGTTGTCCCATCTATCACGCTGCTTTTACCAGTGTTGCCAAGTCAGGTTAGCAAAAGAGAACCAAATCACACCGAAATCTCTATCTCTCTGAAGTATAGCGTACGCTCCGAAATTCGAAGAGTTCGGATTCGAATACAAGGATGAATTAGATTAGATTAGCGAACTAACACAAGTCCACATTCCCTCCATTTTTGGCACTATCTTAAAGATCTGCGTATAGACTGTACTTTTAGACCTTAGTGAATCAAACTCATAGAAGTGTTTGGGCACCGTTTGCTCTACACTATTTGGGAACTAATACTTTGTAATATGGGGCGTTGTGGATCCAAAGGGCGGGCCAGTCGCCAATTTTGTACCACCAACCACCGTAAATTAGGATCTATTGAGTTGATTATTATATATTTTTTTTTAAATTCAGTGTTGCTTTTCTGCCACTTATGGCCAATATGAACGATGAAGATGAGTGATGATGACATTGGCAAAGGGACGCTCACAAACGACACCCATGCCCAGGCCGGGATTCGAACCCACGACTCCTGGCTTCGCTACCAAATCTACCGTCAAAAAACTTCGGAATAGACACTTGGCGTGGAAGAGATAGGTTGAAGAAAACTAGATGTATCCCCAAAACAACTAGGTTGGATACAGTGGCTATTCCTCGTGAGTGAAAGCAGATGAGGGGTTTGTGAAGCGATTAGAGGAGGAAAGTTCAGGAAACAATGGTTACCGAACGTTTGGCAGGAGTTCAATCTTATTACGAAAGCCAATTGTCTAATTTCTGATCTATAAACCTCGGGAACCAAATTCACTCAGGATTTTCTATTTGAACTAATGATTTCGCTTTCCTGACAGCTGAATGGCGACTACACCCTGTTTGATAAGCAACGTCTGTCGTCAATAACACCTTTCCCTTGGCGTCTAAAAGCAAGGATATTACTCGTCCGTCTGGGCCTAATGCGGCGAAATGAAATGAAATGAAAAATGAAAACAGAGGCTGTGTTTTCTCTACCGTCACGTCAGGCTCCACCCCCAACTTCAAGGGAGAAACGCCCATGACAGAGAAGGGAGGATGGAGGGGGAAGAGGGAGAGGCATCCCCCCTCTCTCTCTCTTGGGGAAATGAGTCAGATCTTGCAAAACGATAAAGCCGGAGCGTGGCTCGTTCGTAAGAAGCGTTTTAGCCTTTTGGAGATTGGATCTCTTGGTTTTCCGAAGGTTCGCTCCACAAGAAGCCGTGGGCACCACCCGTAAATTCTATTTGGCACCCTGGCTCGTTTGCATATTAATAATGGTGCGGCGGTGGCCTGATTCATGCTTGAGAGTGCTAATGTTTTTTTGGTTCCTTTCCAACGCATTTGTTTTCGTCAAGATGGTGGCATAATGGACAAATAATTGTTAATTGTTCGGTTCACGATCTCGCTACCAGAGCGTCAGGGTTTGAGTTTTGCTGTCCCTTCATCAATTTCATCTAATCATTATTCAAACTTATGGTCGCGATTAGCCCGAAGTGGCACACAAGCCACGCATCAGAAGAAAAACACTATAACAACAGTAAATATCCATAAGAAAATCTTGTGGATGAATTCCCGAGGACAGTAAATATTGAAGACTTGGGTGTTATAGGTCTAACATTCAAAAAATTCCATTAGAAAACGACTATATAATTAAACAAAAGGGGAAACCTCCTAGTTGTGCTCATCCTCCACCCGCACACATTCGGGGGTGTGCGCTGATTGTCCTGGTGCCTTAAGTTTAGACCAGTTAATTTTTATTACCTTTTTATTTATTAACTATTAATATGATTACAATACGTTACAATACTATTTTTTCTAATTAAATACCAAGTCTGTTCTGGTAACAAGTACAGGCTTGCTTTACTCGTTTGCCTTACACTAATTGAAGTGAGATTAGTTTTCTCCTTTAATGGAGAGTCGTACAAGGAAGAATTGTCAAGAAACTGTATATCATTTAGAACGAGACTGTTAACTTGCGTGGCGGAGTGGTTAGCACTTCGCGCTACGATGCCAGGGGTCCCGGGTTCGAATCCTGGCTTCGGCATGGATATTTGTGAGTGTCCATTCATCATTTTCATCATATCACTCATTCCCATCTTCGCAAATTAGCCAAAAGTGACACAAAAAGCGAAGTAAAATAAAGCAAATCAAATCAAGATCAAATAATCCTCATCTTCGCTATTAGCCAAAAGGGGCAGAAAAGGGAAGTAAAATAAATCAAGTCTACCAGTCAATCAATCTAGAACGTGACTTAGAGTCTATAACACTACGTCTCGGTCTCGTCTCGGCAAACCTCGAAGGTCCAGGTCTCGTTCTCGTCTCGATTCCTGCAAGCCCATCTCGATCTCGGTATCACCCCAAGAATAAAGGGCACTCTACGAACGAGAAGAACAATACGCGTAAATAGCCACGTGTGGAATTTACGGTAAATTATAGTTTATGGCTCGCACGTAATTGGCTAACTTAGTGTATCGCCAATCGAGAGATAGATTGCCACGCAGTCACGTCTCCATTACGTATCGAGACACTGCCAATTTGCAACCAATATTCACTTTGCTAAACAGGATCCATCGGGTCTGAAGCCTGTGCCCCTTGGCAAACCTGGCAAAAGTGAATGTTATCGCAAGCAGGCAATTTAATTTTGAGTTATTACGGGCGGACAAGGAGTGTGGGTTGAGGAGGAACGAAGATATTTGATGAAGACGTTTCTAACGAATGGGTTTAGGAAGAGCGACAGTGCGGCTTTAATTGGAACGCGATGGTCGAGGTAGAAGCGCCGTGTTCGGGCCTCAAGGAGTTAAAAGAAAAGAAAGAAGACAGTCGGAGTACATCGTCAACAAATTACAGAAAACGCCGCCAACTAACGCGCCGAGACTCGTTGCTAAAAAGGCAAGGAAAATAATTACTATGTAGGACCACGTACTCCCCTCTCTAAGGCACCCCTGTGGTCCTGGAGGTCCAATAAATAAAGAGCCCCAAGTCCTCTCGGATAATGAGCTCCGCGCCGGTCTTCGGAATTTATTGTTCTCATGTTGCTTTTTTACATTAACAGCAAGGGGGCGGCTGTATCCGGATGTGGGGAAAAGTGAGACCGACAACAATTCATAGTGATCACGTTGTCCCAGCTTCGAACCCCGACTGCGCAGACGCCAGCTGAGCGCGGGGTCCAACTCCGCCACTTTTTTTTTACCTAGCCGGGGCTTCGGTAATAAAGTTCCAGAAATGAGGATGCTTGTCAGATCCTGGAGGATCCGTTGATTGGGTTGGAATCACGCCGCAGACCGTGGTTTCGGCACTACCAATGCTGATCTTCATTATGATTCATATGCTTTCGCCAGGTATCAAGTCACCACTGTAGTGTAGTCTGCAGTAACTTCGGTCAAAGTAGCCTGCGAGCAAAATTTTATGAGATTTACCTCCTTCTGTGCTTACATCACACTTCAAGGATTAACAGCTTGTAAAAGCAACAATGGGGTTCATTTATAGGCTGGTGTAGAAAGATCTGTTTATCATAAGCGAGTTACATTCAAATTGGCAACGTAGTGCTTACCTGTAGATATTAGAGATCATGACTTCTGAATTATAGGTTTAATGCTCTTCTTATAAGCGAAAACGTACATGCAACTTGCATATTTTTATATCTCTTGAATTTTCTACTTTTTGTCTGTGTTATATTTATAAATATCTGTAAGCTATACAGTGATTTAATTGCTTATTCAGTTTATACACATTTTAATTTGTAGAATTTAAATTTAAATTTGTATTTAATTTTCATAAACAGTAAAAAGATGTACAACAATGAACATTAAATATGTGAACGCATAATTTTCAAATTTGACATTGTTCAAAGAAGTACAAGTATTACTAAACAATTATCTCTCTTGTAATGATCTTGATTTGATTTCTTATTTAGCAGTCGATTTTCTATCACGTTTGACTAATCGTGACGATGAGGATGAGTGATGATACGATGAAATTGATGAAGGGACACTTAGAAAGAACACCCATGATGATCAGGTAACGATTGGAACCCAGAACCCCGGGCGTCGTAGTGCTATGTGGTAACCACTCCGAACAAGGAGATCGGCTGTAATGTTCTTGTATGTGTATATATACAGTATTGACGATTTGGGTTTGAGGCTGAACTTTGTATTTACGTACATAAATAAATGAACTAGATACAAAACAAACTTCTTGTTGATCAAAATTTGATTATGTAAAAATTGAAGATAATTTGCAAAAGTGCAAAGGAAAAACATTAATACAAGGAAAACCAAATTAACTGATGGTGTGCTACAACAGATATATTTAGAACGCCTTGGAGTCATTTGGTTAATATAACTCAACAATTCCTGCTTGCATAAGCGATGTTTACGGCGAGGATTATATGTCTGACCTATTACACTCGAGTCTTTAATGCTTACCTCCCACTGTTGAGCTTCCCGGGAATTCATTGCTACGGATTACTGTTATTCAAAATGCCAGCATATATTCATACCCCCTCCCGGGACACGTATGGAGGGTATCAAACGGAAGAGAATAACGAGTCCCTTCTCAGAGACATATGTGCTTAATGGTTTGTTCGTACGCAGAGAGATAGAGGGGAGGGGGGATATTAGTAACTGGGATACGGTTTCCATCTGCTGGTTCAGTCAAAGAATATCAAGCTATTGGCCCCATCCATGACCAAATAAGCACTGCATGTGAAGCCTTTTTCTTGGGTAAGAACTAGAATTATTATTTATTTATTAAACATTCTATGAGAGTGTCGAGAAAAATATCCATCTTCCATCCATGGTAGTTTCAGCCCACAATCATCTATTTCATTTTCATATACCACTATGTATTGGTAACAGTTAAAGTACATTTTAACATGGAGATGATGACTATCTGCGTCTTTCACTTCACCATCTATATTTGAGAGCCCAATACCACAGACAAATTACTCTTTTACATGAACTACTGTGCTTCGAGCGTATACCGCTCGTTTTGCCTGTTGGAGCGTTTTTCGCTGGAGCGAAGAAGCTCTCAATTTCGTACGCTATCTAGCGTCGTTCGTGAGAACTATTTGGTGCTCGAGGAGAAATGCTTTACCTGCAGCACTCTAAAAAAGTGTCGATGCTGTAGGCACTACATAGTACATGGCATCGAGACGAATCTTTTCTCGAGCAGGCCTCGTCTCCAGGAAGATATCAACTCGGGGCAAGCCCTGGCACCTATCGACCTGTTGGGTGAGATGAGTCAAGGCAAGGACTTATAAAACCTTTTCCTGCTCCCTCAAAAATAGGCAATAGTTAAAGACAATACTAACTTTGGGGGGTCAGAATCGAACTTGGGGCTTAACTTTAGGGATACAGAATCAACGAATTTTCTATCCCATAAAAATAAAGTACAGGTTTATTTTGCTAAGTACTATTACATTTGCTAAATCATAAGAATTTCTCAGTATTTTTCTACTCACGTCCCAGGAGGTTACCAAACGTACCATTAACTTGTAAATTTTTATAGTAATCTTGAAAATTTGGGGGTGCAAGTGCCCCCTTACCCCCGCCAAGTTACGCCTATGGATATACCAGATAAATTGTGATTGTTTTCTTTGTGTAAGCATACTATCATACTTATTTACGTTTCTTTTTTACTCTGGTGTCACCACACGCATTACGAAATGCCAAGAACCCCCCCCCCCCCAAAAAAAAAAAGTGAAGAAGAGAGAATTAACTGCATCAACACATCCACGCAGCAGAGACGTCACACTGTAATTAAAAATCTGCACTGCGCGTCGTTATATACGCAGAGGCAAGGCGGCGCTCCACCTACTCGGGTCATTTGTTACGCTTGCTCTGGCCATTATATATTTCGCGGCGGTGCTCATACGGCTCCCTTAATAAACCACGCGAGATCACGTATTCTGGATGGACTCAGCTTGGGGTCGCTTTGTTGTCTCCCGGACTCGCGGGGCTCAAATACGAAAATCGTAATGAATTATTCAGGCCCGTTGAGCACTGTACATCATGGAAGCATTGCTCGCACAGGCGCTCCCCTGATAATTTTCCTTGTCCCTTCGCCCTACTAGCTACATATTTTCCCACGCCGCGGTCTTCTCTCTTTTCTTTTTCTTTTCTTTCAAGCGATGAACTTATCATGTCAAAGATGGCCGCTGCCTTGTCCTTGCGAATTAACACAGAGGGGAGAAGGTGTTTATAAGGCGATTGGAGATGTGCCGTAGATGTGTGTTTTCGTCAGATGCGGATTTAGACGGTGGTAGGGTGGCTTCAGCCTTAGATATCGACCTCCGTGACGTAGTGGTTAGTACAGCGCGCTACGGTACCGGGGGTCCTGGGATTGATGGTGTTCTTGGTGAGTGTCTCTTCATGAATTTCATCTTATCATAACTCATCCTCATCTTCGCGATTAGTGGTAAGTGGCAGAAAAGCGAGAAAATAACCCAAATTGCTACAACCTCGTAGCGCTGCACTTCACTGGTACAGTACAACTTACCTTACTAGTTCAGCAGAGCATGCTTGTAACATCCCAGGGTTCGAGCAGAAATACTGCGTTCCCTCCTCTTTTATCCATATGTGAAGTCCATTGAGATCCACGTGGTTGTTCTCCTGATCCTGGTATTCCACAAGTATTAAACCTTTAAAATAAAAAAAAAACGCAATATGTTCTAATTAGAGTTTATTAGAATCACTCACGCACATATATCGCGTAATACAAAATAAAAATAAACAATTTCGACCGTTTACAACTCGAGATTCGTAAGCGTAATTTCCCGCTACGCGAAGCAACTCTTGCTTCTGAAAATCTCTCAGAAGAACTGCTAACGGCTCTCTGGAAAACGGTTACACCTCTCCACTAATTCAGTGGTACCAGCCACTATGAATTTTCAATACCAGAAAGTCGATAAAAATAATGTATATATGGTTGAACAGTAATATATTGAAAATGTACATTCATCTAGATCAGTGTAGATCAGGAATTCTCAAACTTTCAGACCTGCCGTACTACTAAACCAAATTTCATACTTCCGCCGTACTATCAAATAATGTTACGGGGTTTTCAACGCTAGCATTTAAAATTCAGTGATCTATATTGCCCAATACTAGAAGCTAATGATTATACAATTACTAAAACTATACTTAAATTAGGGCTCCTTCGTAGCCAAATGGTTAGTGGTGCGAGCGGTTCCAGGTTCGATTCCCGACGAGAACCCCAACGACGTAGA
Source organism: Lepisma saccharinum (assembly GCF_977018435.1). Lineage (NCBI taxonomy): Eukaryota > Metazoa > Arthropoda > Insecta > Zygentoma > Lepismatidae > Lepisma > Lepisma saccharinum. Next base: position 52,095,483 of record NC_139234.1, read on the forward strand.
CTCAGCGTCGCAAGGACAATTGGGGAGCTACTTGAAAAGAAGAAGTGGCGGACTCCGGTCTCGAAAGCCAGAAAACAGTGGTGATGGGACTCGATGCGCTGACCACGCGTAGCCCACTGAAAAAGTCGCTCTGGCAGGCCGTGGCCCAGTGGGCTGTCGCATCATGGAGTTTAGATTTAGTACTTAAATTATATTCTTTTGTTGATATTTAAATAAGAAATAACTGTAAATATATAGCTATACTGTGTACAGCAAATATAAGTTTTGCCTGTAAAAAATGTGATACGGAGATTTGCAATAATTTTCTGTAATTTCTACCAGTATCCGAAGGTTCGTTTATCGGTACTGGTACGCGTGCCATAGTTTGAGAAACCTTGCTGTGGATAGAGGCCTAGTGCTAAAACCTCCGTTAACAAGGGTCTTTTTCTGCACTGATACAGATATAGGCCTACATAATATCTGTCTCCCGCATGATAGGAAACTTAGTGCAAGGTCATTTTGTTCCCGGAGGGTCCCTCAATTGCACGTCATTAACTGTCATCTCGAGGGAATTTAGCATGGCACATTTTGAGAGGCCACTGACACCGAAGTCTGTTTTTGTGTCCGGCACCCCGTTAGCTTGCTAACGACACCTTGATGACACATGCTCTTCTTAAAACGTGGCTTGCAATTAACCTTTATTTTCTCTCTTTTCGGTGGGAGCAGGTGGACAAAGATTTCGAGTGTTTGGCGCAGTGGCATTGGAGATGCAACAGCGTCATGCAATTAGGGAAGATGTGTATTCTATTTATATATATATATATATATATATATATATATATATATATTTGAAAATGATGACACAATAATGAAATACACATTTTCTAATGTCTGTGACATCTCACCTAAAAAAAATCGCCATACGTTTGTTATTACTTTTCTTTCAAATTTGGCCAATCACGAGGGTAAGGTTGAAATATGATTAGATTAAATTCATGAAGAGACACCCACACCCACACAAAAATAATTATGCTCATACCAAGGTTCGAAACCGGAATACTTCGTAAGACGTGTTCTGACACTTTTTGCAATGTTTTGAGGTGACCGTATATCAATTTCAAGTTCTCGCATTTTTTTAACATTCAAGTAAAGAAATAAGTTGTTTCCAACAACTCCTCGTATTTGCATGTTACACACCGGTAGCAACTTTAAGTTTTTCCGAAGAGTAGGTAACTGCAGACCTGAGTGGCAGAGAGGTTAGCACAGCGCGCTTCGACACCAGGTATCTCCCGGTTCGAATCCCGGCCTGGGCATTCCTTGTGAGTGTCTCCTCGTCAATTTCATCATATCACTCTTTCTCATCTTCGCGATTAGCCGAAAGTGGCAGATGAGCGAAGTAAAATAAACCAAATCAATCAATCAATAACTTGAAATTTGTTTCTGAATTGATTATTTTTGTCGTGTAGCATTGTGCTGCTGAACTCCACAATTCACAACCATATTCAAGTGCTGAACTAGTAATAATATTAATTGTAAATTATATAGGCTTACCTAATTAGTCTGCCACAACCTCTCTCGGTTGGGGGTTGACTTTTATCACTCCATTCGTTCTCGTTCTCGTTCCATTCCATACATCTTAGCGGTTATCGTGGCGGTGGAAATACGTGACGTGAAATAAACCAGCAACGTTCGTGACCTGCAGATTGCTCATACCTTCACATCTCAATCTGCGAGAGTGCCGCTTCAGCAAAAAGTCAAATGTTAAAAATGCACACCCACCATCGATGGCCATTCAAGAATAATAAGGTGGCAAGGAACACGGTGCTTTTTTTTTCTTCACTTCCTTTCTTTTATTTGCGCGAGAAAATTCCTTGCAGTGTACCCGACGCCGTCGGGCATTGGCGCCCTCCGCCATTAATCAGCCGCGTATCGACTGCCATTGCGTGCGAAGGTGTAAACAGAGGGATCTGTATGAGTTTTCCTTCGTGCCTCTAGGCTAGGTCGTTGCACGACCTTGTTCCCCCTCACACACACACACACACAGACAAGCAAGTGCATGGAATTGCTTCGGCCTGTAACTACCATCAGGGTTCAAAAGCTGATAAAAAGTTTTTCCCTTGGCCTTGAATACAATGATAAATTTAGTTTATCACCAGTTCAGGGAGAACCCCAGAAAACATTGCATTTATTTTACAATTTTGGGGCTCGTGGGTTATTTTTCAATACTTTTATAACGCTTTATTGCATTTTTATCATATTTTAGGTGTTCGAGTGCATATTCTGCAACGGAAAATTTGTCTTTTACTTTGGCTCATATGCAATGTGAGTAATGTCGGGTTTGCCGGGTTCGAAAGGAGTGGAAATTTTAGCTGCCCTGACGTCAGCCAAAGGTACAGCCGAGCCTTGAGGGTTCTGCGACTACATGCCCAACCAGGTTATCAATTACAGAGGTCTTTATAGTCCAGGGGCATTGGTAATGCCGTGGGTTTTTGAATGAAGGGAATATATGACTACCGTAATACGTTGCTATTGTGGTACACAATAACGTACTAGCTACCGTGTTTTTTCCCGCAATTGTGGCAGAAGGCCTGTGTGACGTCATAAATCCAAGATGGCTACCGCTTCATGCGCTAAGAAAATCCATCATAACTCCTTTAATAGTGCTTTTGGAAAAACAAATATACATACATGTTTTGTTCAGAATTGAAAAAGAAACAAAATTGATTCTTACAGTTTTTTCATATCTCGCACTGTTATGGAGATATATCTAGCGAAACCATTTCATGTTTTCTGCAAGGATTCTATTTATAGAATCTTTTATGTATGTATTCTTTACTTCACATTCTGGCATATAAAGGGGGAAAATTACTGCCTGTGATATTTTGTTGATGTCTACTATTGTGGCGTATTGCCTGTGTGACATCATACATCCAAGATGGCTGCCTCTGCAGACATTAACAAACAAAAACGACCATATCTCCTTAACTCCTTTAGGATTAATTTTGACCATTTACGTTTGTTGGGTTTTTACACGAAGGGAAGACATGTGCATGTGGACTATTAATATAAAATCTGTATTCGTTATTTCTTCCCCCTTTAACATCGATTCAGAGTGCGTATTTAGCGGTAAAAGAATTGTTTCAACAATGAAACAATTAAAACTTACGCCAGAAAACGAAGGTCGGGGCTTGACCAAAAAGTTTTTTGAGAAGTGTTGCGATCAGTTATAGTCAGAGTAAAATATTAGATTCGCTCTTCGTTTCTTCAGTTGTAATTCAGCATTGAATACCTGGACGCCATATTGCAGACCTTGCAATGTCCATTTTCTCAAACTTCCCAAGAAACAAGCTTTCGCCTCGTTCCTTTCCTCCCATCGGATGAAGCAGCCCAACCCTCTTCACCGATTAAGGAGAATTTCAGGGTAAGGGAGGGAATATTATAGGGTTAGCTAGGCGCCACCATGGCTTCTATTGATTTGCTGCGTCTCTGCCAGTTCTGCATCCTCCACATTGCGGCGCTGGTGGCTGCCTTGTGCTTTCACTCTGGTTGTCCACATTATTTTCTCTCTCTCTCTCTGGAGGTGTTTCAGATGTGCTATCGCTTTCAGATTTCTTTAAGTCTGTTTACACTGTGGGTAGGAATGTATTTGCAGCAAGTCACTTGAAGCAGGCAACTACACTCGATACTCAAGTTACCTATAGGATGCCCTAAGGTTCTGTACTTCATCTATCTTCTGACCTCCGTCGTGTAAAAAAGCCCTGGAAAGTTTCTGTCTTTGGTAAGGGGATTTTAGGTCTTCCTTTCTTAGTAGTCAGCCCTACATTTGCCACATCTACATGTGACTTTTATGCAGGGCCTGAACAAGGAACTAATAACGAGCTTCCTTGCACGGCAGCATCCTGTGACTGTCAAATTATTTGAAGGGGTACAATTTGGATCAAAGGTTTTTAGAGGGTACTGTCCCCTTCGCCAAAATTTGGGGGGCACATTGTTCCTGTGTCCCTGGTATAGCTCTTGTTCAGTCTTGCGGCGGGCGACCTACATGCTGGCAAGGGAAGTGGTGAGCGGGGAAGCGACCAATTAAGCGCGATGAGAAACACAGCAACTTGTAGTACGAGGAGCTCGAAGCACCTCCTCCCGCGACGTCGTAACTCTCGCGCCACCGCTTTCGTCTGGTTGGTCTGCTGCGTATTCCCCGCTCACCACTTCCCTTGCCAGCATGTAGGTCGCCCGCCGTAAGACTGAACAAGAGCTATACCAGGGACACAGGAACAATGTGCCCCCCCCCCCCAAATTTTGGCGAAGGGGACAGTACCCTCTAAAAACCTTTGATCCAAATTGTACCCCTTCAAATAATGTGAATACTTGAAAAAAGTTCTTCCTTTTAAACAAAAATTTTTAAAAAAATCATTGTAAATTCATCCGTATATGGGGCATTTCATCGTTACATGTGACATTTCACACACACAAGTGAAAGGTTCTAGACATGAGATTTGATTAACATTTTCGAATTTTTGTAATGAACTGATTTCATACAATTATGATGTGGTGTCTGCTAACAATTTCGAAAAAGAAACTCAGTATGATGACATAGCCTGAATGCATGAAAAGCATTAACGAAAATGTGTTACGTGTGTGACGCTTTAAAAATGTACCAAAATTTGACTTCATTTGTCTGTGAAGCATGTAGCCTACAGATGCTAATAATTTTTGTTGGTGAAATATGCAAATTATGTGCATTCACAAACATTTTTACATGAAGTAGGACCACTCTTTGTGGGATGCCGCATTTACTAATAATATCAAAAGTAACATAAGCCTTCACTGTTGAACTCAAGATTTGAGCCTTTCATCAGCAGTAGTGTCCCATGCTCTCCTATTGCAGCGATGGGCTTTGGGATATGAGTGTGGGACGTTAACCCTCAACCACCCCCCCTCCTCTCTCCCTTTGGCTGCTACCGACGTGTAATGCATCGCAACCACCGCATCGCTCGCCATAAAGACACTGACTACATTATTTATTAATGCAAAGGGTGACTCCGCACTTTCCAAAGCCCAAGCCGCCCCCCACGTCAGTAGAGTGCTCCTCGTGGGCTGCCACATGACCGTCAGAAGGGGTCTTCCCGACTCACCTCCGCAGAGTTTGATAACACATCTCCGATTAATCGCTCAACAATGGACGCAACAATGGAACTTTGATTCGGGGGTTAACCCTGCTGACGCTAGAAGTGGCTTGATGGTTCCGTAACAGCTGCCAATTTCAAGCCCTAATGATTTCGTCCGACATCTTAATTGGTTTCGCATAGGAAGGGGAGGCGAAAGTGCTAAATCATGACAGCTCAAACAGAGATACCGGCCTTCTTCTTGTTATCCATTTATGGGGGAAGCCTTCCTCCACCTTCCGCAGGTCAACTGGTTCTTTTGGACTACGCGGCCTGTGGCTGCACCGACTAGTAATTCAATTTGCGTTCGAAGGTTGCTGGACCTTTAGACCTTACTTCGTCCCATATCAGTCCATTGAATCCATATTTAATTTGTATAGGCCTATCAGCAGGTTTTCAAGAGCCCATTCTCTCTATTCCATCCTATTTGCCGACCTCAGTAGCGGAGCGGTTAGCGCAGGGATCCCAAGTTCGAATCCCGGCCTGGGCATAGGTGTTCTTTGTGAGTGTTCCTTCATCCATTTCATAATAGCAACACTCATCCTTATCGTCGTGATTAGCCACAAGTGGCAGAAAAGCAATGTAAAATTAAATCAATCCCGGCTCCAATCCCTCTTTTGTATAATATCAAAACAAGAGTGAAGTATGAATAAAATTGAGCACCTACTAACTTATTAACCTTTTTTGAGCATGTGCTCTATGTGTTTGATTTGATTTTTTTAATTTTAGAGTCGCTTTTCTGCAATTCTTAGCTAATCGTGACGTAGAGGATGGGTGAGGATATGATGAAATTGATGAAGAAATTCTTACAAAGTACCCGGGATTCGAACTCGAGACCACTGATACATTTACCAGTGCATCATTTGTCCCTATGCCTATTCCTATTGTAAAGTATCATCTCTTGAGGGTTACACACTGTGAACACCAGTGTACAAACAAAGTCTAAAAAGTTACTATTATACTATACGTTCATATCTGAGTATGGAGATATCAAGTTGGCGATAGACCTAAAACTTCTTTTCTTCTCGTATCTTTTATCTGTTAGGTCTCTTGATGTAATGGGTGACCTTGTAGGTAATAGGAGCATTGCATGCCACGTATCCTATCATTGTAACACTTTTATCAGTTTGATCAGCAAGTAACAACTTTGCTGCCCCTTTTGTCGCCTGATTTATGTGTGTATTTGAAGTCTTGGTAACTTGACTGGAACTTACCAGAGTATCCTGACCTTGCTCTCTGCTTCTTTGCAGTTGTCATGCACAAAGACAAGGAAGACGGGCTTCACCACGAGCCTCAGTTTAGGAACCGAGACCTCACGACGTACGACCACAACATGATGGACGGGGAGATGTTTCTGCAGGTGAGTACCTCGGGTGATTCAGTGTTCGATGTAACGAGTTACTTGTATCGTAGTTCAAAGTAACGGTTACTTTTATCTAGTAACGTTAACTGTATCTTAAGGATACAAGCTTCCCGCCAAAAGAGCAATTGACAGTAGAGGGCTCTGTCAGCGAAAACCAACCACGTCGGCGAACCGGCCTCCGCCGTTGCCAAAGACCAATGTTGAAAGTGTCATTGGCTTCTGCATGTTGTGGCTTTCTACCCTCTCTGGCGTTGTGTGGTTCATGTGCGACATGGAAGGTGTTTGTAGCAGGGTGCGAAATCATTGAAGATTGGTGGGGGGGGAGGAAGGAAGATCTTAATCTACACACACACACACATATATACACAAATATATAAATATTTATACATATTTATAATAATAAATATACAAGTAAATTAATATTTAAAATACATTATACTTATAATTATTATTAAGTATATACATATACTTTTATATATATCAGATATTTAAAAAGTAGCAAACTAATTCCTTTACTGACTGGTTGAGGATGTTATTAAATGACAGAATAGTTGAAATATTTTTATTATGTTTTAAGTTTTTGTTTACTTTTTGCTTTCTATTAGTATAAATTAATTAGGTTTCATAGTTATTTTTGTATTGCATTGTTATTTTACCTTTATTATGAATATATTATATCAATACAACATTTGTTATTGGTGTAAGATCTGTAAATGTTCTCTTGAATGAGAGAGAGAGAAAGTATGCAACACTCACAAACACACTACTTTGTTTGTGGTTCGATACTATCCTTACTAAAGTATATTTGAAGTAAAATATAATTGCTCACTTTTTGTTTTCATAACAAACACCCCCCCCGGGAAATTTTTGGTGGGGGGATTTTTGAAGCCAAGATTGTTGGGGGGAAATCCCCCCTGTCCCCCCACCCCCAGGATTTCGCACCCTGGTTTGTAGGTAGCTGTGTTGGCTGTGATGTTATTGTTTTCAGTGCTTGAAGAATGTCTTCGACATGGACCAGGGAATGGTGGTGAATGTTCAAAAGCAAATAGAGAAATCACCGTGGGAAGAATTCTTGTAATGTGAAAAGCGCTTCTTTGTGTTGAAGCAGACGACGCAATGTATCGGCAACAGTGTCCACTTGACTCAGCACGGAGTGGCGGGAAGTCGCTATTTATACCTTTTGCCCTATAGTTACTTTTTGAACTGATTGATTGAGTTCATGTTTTAAGTCCACTTTATACACAGTAAGGCTAATCGGGATTGGACCTACAGTTTAAAGTGGGAGCCGAACCACTATGTGCCTCCACCGGGTATCGAACCCGAGATCCCTTGATTACAAGGCGACGACGGTTTTGAACTGACTAACTGTACATGATTCAATATTTTAAAATGCATAATTGTAATTTATAATAGTTATCTGTCTTTATGGAAGATAAAATATTCGAATTTAAGTTTGAAACTTTTTCCTTATATGTCTCAGTCAGGAGCGTATATTCCAGGCTAGCTAGGCTATCTGCGAAGCCTGAAGCCTAGAAAGTAAAATACTGAAGGATAATCAATTAGAAACTGTGAATAAATCTGATTTCAATGAGAAGATAATGACTATTCTGAAGTTGGCAACCTGAATTCTTAGGAGTTGGCAACCTGATTTTTTATAAGTTTGCAACCTGACTACCGTTGGGATGACAACATGGCTTCCTTGAAGGTGTCAAGAAGACTAGCCTTCTCCCTTCCTCCATAGCCTAGGACCAGGTGTCATGGTGACCTAGTCCAGGTCTTACACTCAGCACACGCCAGTGGTCTCAGTGCTGTACTATAGGCCCATAACCGACTGTATTGTTAAGTGGTCCAATTTGTATCTCTCCACCGACGTTTACGGGTTCGAATCCCGGCCTGCGCATGGGTGTTTATTTGTGAATATTCCTTCATCAATTTCGTCTTATCACCACTCATACTCATCGTCCCGATTAGCCAAAAGTGGCAGAAAAGCGACGTAAAGTAACAAAATTACATATATAAGCCTGCCATGTTTGCTTCTCATTCTAGACACAGTACAGAGACGTGACGACATGATTGCACGAAAATTGATGTTACTACCTATAACAGGCAGACTGTTACATTTTGACGGAATTTACGGAGCTATTGTAAATTTCACGGAAACTTCTAACAGTATCCAAAACAGTTGTTGATTAACCGCTTGCCGCTGTAAACAGAGCTCCAACACGTAAACATTTGTTCAAGTATTCAACGGGTAAACATTACTGAGGGCAATAAAACGCAAAACTAAACTTCCAGTTTCGAAATGCTGGCCGTTGCGCGAGTGGAAAATGATTCGTTACTCACAAAATCATGGCAGAGCACTTCCGCGTCAAGCGGATATGATAAATTGTCCCGTGGCAGGCAGGTTACTCCGAACCTCTCATTCCGTTTAATTCGCATAGAAGAGGTTGATTGATTCCCGTCCATTCTTCACGACAGAGCGTGCATCAAGCTAATGAAAAACCGTACGTTTTCTCAATACTCCAGCATGTCGCCTCAAAATAACGACGTCAGCGAACCAATAGATATAAGGTTCAGGGCGTTACAGGTTGCTTTCACTATCCCCAGTCCCACATACGACGTTGGTCCATTTTGCTTATGTGTAATAATAACTCGGCCGCTATGAAAATACATAAACTCGTGTTTTTTTAAGTTCTAAAAATTCTCTAAATGTTATCACTATAGTATTAGCAGTTTCTTTGATACCTACCATGTTGTGTACGTACAGTCACCGGCAATACCAAAGGGACACATAGATCCTGAAATACTGGCTTCCCTGCAAAGCGTCATGTGTTGCCTAACTCAACGGAGGTGGTAGAAGTTGCCATTGAAAATTTGCTACTAAAATCTACAGTTTGCCCTAGAGTTAGGCAACACACATAACGCCTTTCAAGGAAGCGAGCATTTCAGGATCTTTGTGTCCCATTTTTAGTGCTGGTGACTGTACATTGATTTCTGCCCCGCACGTACTGCTAGAAATTATCGTAAAATTTACAATACTCTACCGTTAATATTTTAATAGCCTGTCTGTTATTTTACAGATAGAGGGTGCAAGCGTTTTGTTCGTGATCGCCAGCGCATTCATGTTGTCAATTCTCTCCAGACCAGACGTTCTGTTATTTCTCTGCCTTCTCTTTCTCGGTTCTTAGATTTATTTTTCATCTCCCTCTGTTTCTGTATCACTTCTTCATTTTTCTTCTTCTTTCCTTCCCTGTCTCTATCTCTCTATGTCTGGGCCTTCATTTCTCTTTCTTTCGATCACACACTCTCTCTGTTCGAGATCTCTTTCATTCTCTCTTCTCTCTCGCCTTTTCAATCTATTCTCTTTTCTTCTCTCTCTATCTCTCTATTTCCCGCCTCTTCGTTTGTATTCTCTATCCTTCTCTCTCTTTCTCCCACCTCGTCACTTCTATTCTCTATCATCTCTCTCTGTCCCTCTCGCCTCTTCACTTCTATTCTCTATCCTTCTCTCTCTCTCTTTCTTTCTCCCGCCTCTTCACTTCTATTCTCTCTCTCTCTTTCTCCCGCCTCTTCACTTCTATTCTCTCTCTCTCTCTCTCTCTCTCTCTCTCTCTCTCTCTCTCTCTCCCCCGCCTCTTCACTTCTATTCTCTATCCTTCTCTCTCTCTCTCTTTCTCCCGCCTCTTCACTTCTATTATCTCTCTCTCTTTCTCCCGCCTCTTCACTGCTATTCTCTCTCTCTCTCTCTCTTTCTCCCGCCTCTTCACTTCTATTCTCTCTCTCTATCTCTTTCTCCCGCCTCTTCACATCTATTCTATCCTTCTCTCTCTGTGTGTGTCTGTTTGTGTGTCGTATCTTTATTTCTCATATTTCTCTCTCTCTCTCTATCTCTCTCTCTCTCTCTCTCTCTCCCCTTCTTTCTCTTCTGTGCTTCTGGGTTCTTTAATTCTCTTCGGATCTCTCCTTTTCTATCGCTTCTTTCTTCTCTGTTATTGCCTTTCTCCCTTCTTCCTTCAGATGGCGCAAACATGATGACATTATATCTCCTTTAAAGACACAATTTTCGTTATTGAACTCCCCTCCAACCCTTGACAACTTATCTGCCGTCGCCCATGAATGTGTATATAGATATCAAGTTAAGAGTTTCACTGTAGATGTGCAAGAAAGACGAGGAGAAGTTGAAGGTGTACAAAAAAGTAACCACCGTGGCCAATTCCGACACTGAATTGTATCAACAAACAAGCAACTTACGGAAGAACGGCAATGCTATCTTTACAATATCTATATTCGCTGGTAAAGAGGCTTGGGTATATGGTTTCCCAGTATCGCTGCCTGAATGGGCCAAATTACTACGCAGCTGCACTCGCTCGCTCGTTACTTCCACGGCAAAGTAATAAATAGCAGCCTTTTCCGCGCCTCTCGTAATGGCGTTGTTTATGGTCGTTGTTGACCTACTTGTGGGGGGGCTTTGCGAACAGGTTCCAGGCATCCTATTACCGCGAGGATCGTTTTATAAGTCATCATGGCTGGAGTGCTGCTGGTAATCGAGATAAGCAAAGCGGCTCTGAGCGCTTCTCCTTTCCTGGAAATTCGCTTGGAAGCGGCTTGGAAGGATTCGACATGCGAGAAACCATCCTGGTGCTATGGATGGGACTTGTTACTTTGTAACTCCATATTTTTGTACTGCATAATATTGTACCACAGATACGGTATTGGGAATGGTGGGGGGAACAAGGCAATGTCTTACCCTAATTAATTCCTCAAGAGATGCATGTGCACCTGTAATATGTGTGTATACGTATATGTTTCTGAATTTAGGTCTCTTCTGCCACTTTTGGCTAATGGCGACGATGAGGATGGTATGATAATATGAAATTGAAGATAGGATACTCACGTACCAATGGTCAGGTCAGGACACGAACTCGCAAACCGTCCTCCAGGTGTTGTAGTTGTAACGTTGTCGCTTTGAACCCAATGGATACAGAGTACATCTCCAGTGGAGTCACGGCGCACTTCAAGCTACATGTCTTGTCCCGATTAGCCTATTTCAGCTATTTCAGCTTAACCTTTGAGAAACCTTTTGAACCCGAAACCATTAGCAAGATCGTGAGGCTACGGCAATCGAGACGGCTAGGTGTCTGGATTTCAAATTATTCGATCTCCATTTTGAAATTGATATTTCGGTTAATCCGAGTGATAAATATCCGGTTAGAATGAAATTAAATTTGTGGCTGCGTCACCACTTAGGCTATTTGTACCCGTCACATTATACGGGGTAGCTAAAATCAAACATCTGTCTCTAAGGACTAAATTCTCCTTACCTGGTTAATAGCTGAAGCTGTAAACTGGCGTTTAGCACATATATGGACAAGACAACATAGAGTCCTACAGAGGATTAGATTATACTGGCCAGGTGCCAGAGCCTCGTTGGCCTCCAACATTGCAATTCCCGGGGTGTACTACGTGGAAGTGAGGGTGACGTTTGGGTGCCTTCTCAAAAGGTCACCCCTTACACCCGGGTGTGAATGATAAGTGAATAGCCAATAAGATTGGGTTATTCCATGACATTCTTTAAAGAATGCCCAATCTACCTCTTCCTACCAACTGCTGTCATATCATCACACATGCAAAGCCATCGTGACAACTGAATTTGAATCTGGCGAATTTTGAAAGGTAAAAGAAAAATACCGTGGATGTCAGGGAAAGGCCGAGGCACAACGCTATCTTGTCATCCACCGACGACTAGCCCTTTCAGACACCTCGTTAAGTCACGTGACCCGGTAGAGACGCCGTGTCAGGTACAAGTCGTTCTTTCCTCCCCCCTTTCATCCCCCCTCCCCCCTCTAAACACCAAACCAATTACGATGTATTGAGTCATCAACATCCACGAGTTCTTAAATATTAATTAATCGTGGTCAAGTCGCTGTAATAGTTGCATGCCACGACGCCATCCGTCTTGAAGGAGAGGAGATTGCTCGCATTTTTCATTGGCGGATTGATACAAAACACACGGTGTGATCAATGGGCCATCAATCTTGAGGGCTTTTCAGACACACAACATGCAAACTACCGCACGGCGTAATGGAAATGCAAGCGCATGCGTTCTCTCGAGTTTCCACGTAATCTTCGCACACACAATCAGCGTTGTTGTTGTTGTTGTTGTTGTTTTTGTTGTCCAGAGAACATTCACGTTTGTCTAGGGTGGTATGACAGGGACACACAGATACCTCATTTGAGCTTGGAAAGGAAATAAAGTGCATCAAAGTAAGTTTGTGTCCGGGGAAACCATACAGGGACAGATGAAAAGATGATTTTTTCAGATGTTCTAACCCAGTGGTTCTCAACCTTCGTAAGCCTGCTGCCCAATAAATTAGTTTGTTTTTTTAAGTCGATGCCCCGATCCCAATAATTTAACTCGTAAATAGCTTTCTATTTTTTAAAACTTTATGCGTTAATTGATATATACTCCTGAAATTGAAATTTAATATTAATCAATATATTATAGCATAACCATAGAGAGCATTAATTCGATTATGTCTAGGCTTGTTGACAAATATAAAATTTGGTTTAAGTTAGTTGACAACGACTCGATGTAATGGAATATTTTAGTTTACTCTGGCCAATATCATTATATTAATTTGGTAAGTGCTAATTTTAGTTGGCATGTTCAATTTAGGACACCGGAAAATTCAATTTAATCAGAAAATTTCCACTTCAATATATTTCTTAATGAAAATTGCTGTGCAAACTAAATTGACGGTTGTGCCCGTCCGTCAACCTCCACATTTGGAGGCGAGAAGCAACGCGCACCCCGGTTAGATCGTTTGATCCATCACCGTCACTGTCGCGAAGAAAGCATTTCCTGTTATCGTAGAGGAAACCTGAACGAAAGAGCATCTTTCCAGATGGTTGCCAGCTCGGCCTGCAAGTTGCAAACTTCAGGATCCACACTCGCGGCTCGGTGCAATTGATGCCAGGGTCCGGTACAGGGCCGCGTCCCTAGGGTTGAGGAACACTCGTCTATACCACCGTGAAATTTTCTGCTCGCCTAAATAACATGCATGGAAATTTTCAAAATTATATATAGTGCCTCCTCGATGGCGTAGTAGTTACGCCCCGGGTTCGATACCCGGTGAACTGGTTCTGATCCCACTTTAAACTGTTGATCCAGTCCATAAAGTGGATTTAAATTCAACACACTCAAAATTATTTATAGGAGATCGCGCATGCATACACACAGTGAAGAAAGAAATAGCAAAAAAAATAAATGGAGAAGCAGAGAGAAACGAAAGAGATAAGCAGAAAGGAAGAATGAAAGATAAAGGAATAATGCAGCTGTTCTCATTTCGTTTCACGGCCCCCTTAGTGTTTCAAGATTTTTCCGTGGCGCCCAAGTCAGAATGTAGGCCTATTTAACACTTGCAGCGCTCCGTTAGTGTGGTTAGTTTGCTTGCCTTGAGGTAAAAAATAAACATAAATTTTAAATTCAGAAACATTTTATTTGTAAAAGGTACTAAATAAATCCATATTTGGAACATTCTTATCATTGATTCAATTTCAGTGAAAATATTCGAACATTTCGCAGGGGGCACCGCGACGCACACTTTGGGAACCACTGAAATAGAGGAATATGAGAAACAGACGAAGTAAGACGTGATAAAAACAGAGAACAGAGTAAGAGAGAAAATAGAAAGAGGCGAAGAAACAGTGGAAAGAAGAGAGAAAGCGATAAATAGAGGAAGAAAGAGAAAGAAAGGTAAGAGATAAGCAGAGGAAGAAAGAACATGAAAGGAAAGTACAACAAAGGAAGAGAGATAATTTCAATAGCCTATATGAAAATATTTCGCCTACACTGGAATCCACCCAAACCAAATTCTAAGTAAGCCAACTTTTTATACTTTAAAGTGGACAAAGGACCTGAATAATGATATCTACATAAATGGCACATACATATCGAAACCTAATCTAGAAATCCCGTTAACTCCCTCCCCTCCCCCGCCCTACCCTTTATTTCACCTCCTACCCTACGTTATTACGTGAATATGTGATCTGACATGTTTCCTTCCGGTTTTACGAACACAATTCCCCTTTTGCGGGGCGCAATCAAGGTTATTGTCAACGTCAGCCGGGTTGCACAATTTTCATATCTGCTCACAAAGATAAGCCGAGATAAAAATCTCTTTCCCTCTCTCTCTTCCTGTGTGAAACAAACCCGATCCCGAAAGATGGAAATAGCAGGATGGGAAAAAATGTCGAAAAGGCCCACGGAACGGTCTCCTGTGAATGCACGCATCCTCCACAGGACAGGCTTTCTCTCAAGGCCACAGAATGTTGCTATTATGATGGGCCTAAGCACCGCTACGAGCGGACCAAAAAGGAAGGAGGGCGGGGGGAGCGGCTTATTATAAAATCATTAGGGCTTTAGTATTGTACACTGGAACCGAGTTGGGTCGGTCTCATTTTCGTATCTTCTTCCCTCCCAGCTTCGTCCGCCATGACACTGAGCCCTGGCTGTAACGATTCCCTGTAATGAGCTGCCCCCTATTTCAGTTTAAATTCGGCGTGCCGTAGCCTGAAGGATGGACAATTGTTTCAGACATAGGCGTAACTTGGTGGGGGCAAGAGGGTCACTTGCCTTCACAAATTTTCAGGTTTGTTAAATTTTACAAGTTAAGAATCCTTTTGTCTCCTGAGACCTGAGAAGCTAAGTAATAAATAATAATATTTGTGATTTCGCAAATGTAACAGTTATTTAGCAAATAATCCTGGACACTATTTTTATGGGATGAAAAACTTTTCGACTCTGCCTCCCCCCCCCCTTCCCAAAGTTAAGTTCAAAGTTACGGCCATGGTTTCAGACATGTTCTGAAAGCGCAGTTACAGCGGTTGGCGTTGTCCAATACTTCTCATTCTCACTAATGACGCAAGGTATCGTATCCATTAATAATGTAAATGGCATATTTTACTACTTGTTCATTCACGTGACGTTTTCTTCTTGAAAGGTCAGGTCGTAAAGGGGGTCATATCCTTCCCTAGCCCCACCTTGGACACACCACTTGGTTTATATGTATATTTTAACCCAATACTTACAACTTCTTCGAAATCATAGTATAATCTAGACTCGAGGAGCTTGATTATTTCCGAAACATCCATGGTCATATGTTATGCGCATGTCCGAAGCGAGTTTAAAATGTGATGTTGCAGAGAAGACTCCGCCCAAGCGATGCTTTTCGTTGCTCACGCGCGTGCGCAGAAGGCTGATTGCACATCATTGTGCGCAGCTGGTTGTTATCTGCGAACCTTGTAGAACCGCTGAGTAGTTTTAGAATTGGATCAACATATTAGTATGGACAGGGCTTGGAAGTTGATGAATATGACTTTGAAGACGATGCTAGACATAATAGTAATTCATTTCCCTTTAGATATGACAATACATCTTGTAATTTTTCATTTGCAGTGAGAGCTTAAAGAATTGAAAGAAAACTCCGAACAAGCTGATGGCAATATCTGCACCAGTATTAAAAATAATAATAATAATAATAATAATAATAATAATGCAAGAGAAAATTTAATAAAAAGAGACAATTTGCCGGGCAATATTTATACATCCCACTGTACATGGAGCTGCTGAATCGATCAGCCATCTGTCAAATGCACCTAGGTCGGAGCGATTGTTGATCACGCCATCTTTCAAGTCCTAACTCTCAAAAAAAAAACCTTGTCGAAAGTATAATATGGTTTGGCAATAATCCAAAGCGAGTTACCTTATTGCTTCATCAGCGTGTAAAATTTTACTAATCGGAGTATAATTAATGCACTTTGAAGCACCGATTTGAAATGCAGTATCCATTAGGCGGTCAATACAGCTGTGAAACTGTTCATGCAACCTAAATCGTTGATTCTCTTTAATCGTGTAACTGACTAAAAATCCTAAACTCGTCATCTTTTATGTACAAAACCCCTTATCAGTAACAGTACGTTAGACAAGGCTCGTGAATTTAAAGAAACTGTATTGATTAAAAATGACCTAACTGATCAGGTACCAAGACTACAAGGCATAGAAGTATCCTAGGCAGTATCCTGCCTAGGATTTTCGAAAAGGCGGGTTACGTATACTCTTTTTAGTAGTCAGCCTCATTTTGACACCTTTTCCTGCCTTGACGTTCTTTGATTTTAGGAATACTGGGCCAAAGGAGAGTTATGACCCCAGCACCCTTTCCTTGGGCACGCCAATGATCCTGAGAACTAAAAACTCCATACTTATGATCACAACCGTATGTATAGGGAAATAGTGGGAGGGATTCAACTTTTAGTAGTCCGAGAATAGTACAATTTAAATTCCTATAACATTAATAACTATTAATTATATTATTCACTAATGGTAAAGTGGTTAATGATTACATTATTATTGTCCTTAAACAATTCGAATTAATAATATCTTTTGAAATATCTCACTGTACATATCGACGCGCACTAATCATGTTAACAATTATAATATTGTTCATTATCTACATTTAGATCTTTATTTTAAATGTTTTCTCATTATATATCAAAATATTATATTTTTTGAACATTTATACAAGTTACTGCCTTTTAAAGCCTATTTTTAACAATGAATTCTGATACAGTTATTCTGAAGATATGAATATAATAAAATTATTGAACAATAAAGAATATAAGAGAATTCATCATCTGTGAATCACTTCTAAACTACAAGTTATGTTTTCAATGTAAAGTTAATATAATATTAAAGTAATTTAATTTGATTAAATTTTAATGCGATTATTCCATTAATGCATGAAGCAATATGGGAGGGGTTTGAAATCCATTAAACCCTTCCCTTGCATACGGCCATGCTTATGACAACATCCAAGACTGTACGTTTAGGGACACTCAGCACACACATGGACAACATCCAACCCCATGGAATATCTTGGCTTTGGATATGTTGAGGGTTGATTATTTGGCTCTCTCTGATGCATGCAGAGCATATTTGAAACGAAATTCTGCAATGAAATGTAATATATATCTCTGATTTGGCATAACATTATTTCTATGATCAGCATTTATACTGCATATAATTTTTATTGATGATACATGACGTTTGTTGACTGATTACAGTACTCTTCCTTTATTTACCTGGTTGAGAACACACACGATTCATTGACCTCCTACACAGTGGACTTTTGATTCATCAGTATGCGTTGCAGACTCGCAATTATGACAAGTAATTTCTGTTATTACACCATTGTTTTTGTTTGCACTGTAGATTAATGATGAGGGTTATCCATTTCCAGTGCCATAGTTAATTGACACAGCCATGTTCAGAAGGTTTGTTCAGCCAAAATGGCTGATAAATCCAACGAGACCTGCACCGTATGCCTTATCTGAACCGAGATCTAACAATGGTAAAAGCTTTACGATAATAATCCTATGCATTTGCTCATAACGAAACAATGATCAATAATGGCGATCAACAATGCCTAATAGAATGCAGTGAAGGACAAGATGAGGTCGAATTTCGTGAGCAATTCTATAGAATGGTATTCTAGTTGAAGCCTTGATGCAAATTAGCTGTTCATTTATGAGTTAGAGTCGGTAGGGATAAGCGAAACTGCTTATCCATTCTGTCATCAACCATAATATTGGTGGTTGTAGTTCTCTAAACACCTGCCATATTCATTTCCATTTATATATTCTTTTGCATCTTTTGCGTTACGACGCTAGGATTCCCGGGTT
The DNA here is from genome assembly GCF_977018435.1 of Lepisma saccharinum. NCBI lineage: Eukaryota > Metazoa > Arthropoda > Insecta > Zygentoma > Lepismatidae > Lepisma > Lepisma saccharinum. Next base: position 52,113,726 of record NC_139234.1, read on the forward strand.
CAAATCCTGGCCTGGGCATGGATTTTTGAGTGTCCATTTCATCATATCATCACTCTTCCCCATCTTCGCAAATTAGCCAAAAGTGGCACAAAAAGGCAAGTAAGATAAAGCAAACCAATCAATCAATCATTTGCATCATCTCGGCTCGGTGTTGTGTCATTTATTTCATTCATCCGTTCCAAACATTTGTTGTAAGATATTCTTGCTTGAGAATATGAGAATATGTTCTATCACCCTTCCCTTACTGAATATGACTCCAGTCCACACTTAACTTACCTGTTTTGCACTTCACTTTTGATCGCTTCTTGCTTTCTCAAGTTACTATATCTTCATCATTCTACTACATTTCAGGCGTTTTCGGTTTACGCTGGCAAAATGTCCATCGGTACAACATTTTCTACACATCTGTGCTATTAATAGACTTCTACCAAATAGTAACCTTTTGCTTGCAGGTATCTCTTTGTTTGCATTATCAAATGGTTTATTCCAATTTTGATTCTGCCTTATATCTGTATGAGTGGAGCAACAGCTTTTTAAGGGTCAAGTGGCTGTTCGTTTCGTGATTCGAGTCCCATCGCCGCAATTTACTATCCCAGATTGGAGTCTATTATTTCTTTTTAATCAGTTCCCAAATTGTCCCCGGGATCCTGAGTGAACGCCAAAATTTTGGGATTCTCATCCATTGTCAACCATTAGGATATGTTAGGATATCTATGCGGAGGACATTTTCTACTTACTTGAAAAAGTCCTAATCTCTTTCAGATCCTCAATTTCTACTTTTACTTACATCTACACTTCATTTTTGTAGCATAATCTCTGTCTGCATTAAAGTGAATAACTAATTTACATTTAATTACATGAAGACTATTACGCGCGTGGAGATTATTTTCCAACTCGAATGTTGCAGTTTTTAATGTACGTTTAATTACTTCCCTAATTTGATTCACACTTTGCTTTTGCTCTTTCGTAGATTAAATGGCCCTTGTGCGGTATGTTTCTAGCAACAGTCTTGAACATTACTGAATCTTCGCGACTGTATAAGATTGCAGCTCCACCTGGGAACGATCAAGGAAACAGAAGTAAATAGCCATCAAGGTCACCCGTCAGTTGGGTCGCATTCAAGGGTGGCTCAAGATAAACCTTACACCCTACCCGGGCGATATGTTTTTACGCCCCCAGCCCCCAACTTTCTACCTTGCCCTCCCTACTTTCCAGCTTCCTCCAATAAAAATCATGACCACGTTAGGGATGTGCGATTTTAATGACGAAACGTAGTAGCATTATTTTTTAATACTTTAAGTGTTTACTGTTATTATAGGTATGTGTTTATTTAATATCTGTACAATGACAATTTCTTAGCTTAAATTGCTACACGATTGTGCAATGTACTTATTATGTTATGCTGCAGTAACTTCAATTAATTCTTGTCTACGAAAACCCAACTCTTTTTAAAACAAATAGCCACACTTACGTATATAATCAGAAATAATATTTTTGCTCTAGTCAAGAGGGTTTAGTGCCCCACCAGGCCCTTAAGCCACATCTGGTCACATTAAGCATGAATCCATACCTTTCAAACAGCACTCAATACAGGAGAGGATTCGATAAAAATTCCACCTGTCCACTCTTACCACAGTTTTCGAATTGGCGATCTTCTATGTATTTTTTTTTCTGTGATGTGTCCTTGAAAGCATGAATACAAAAAAAAACCTGATTCACTTAAAAATTAAATGGGAAACAGATTACTTCACCTTTTAGTTGCATGCGGAAGTATATGACTATGCTTATACTTAGGCTCCAAATCACGTGAATACGATGTGAATATGAGAAGATTGGGTTTAATTGCACGGTGCATTATATAATCGCGCAGGTGATAGCTGGGAAAACACTGAAGAGGCTGTGTTTATTTCCCCAAACTGTGAGAAGTCGGAACCTGTTTTGTGCGTCTTATATTAGGTAACAGTGTTTGAAGGCACTGATAACGTTCCGCAAAGACTGGCCGAGCTATGCTTTGCTTGAAAGTTTTTAATTGCAGAAAGAAAAAAACACCTTATGTTATATTGTAACAAAAGTACACATGCACATATACGCAGTTGTGTATTTGAAGGCCGTTGTCGGGCTTCAAGCTCTTAAAAAAAAAATTTAAAAAAATATAAAAAAAATGTACTTAACCGTGATTTTGTAAAGAACCCATCAATTTTTACAGAAGGAAGGCACTTTTTCCAAAACGGTCATCCTCACGCTAATGAGAAATCATGAATATTAAAAATTTTGACATTTCTGCAAGGAACCTATATTAGGTTTACTTGTAACTGCAAGTTCTTTATGCCGAAATGAAATTACTTCATGAAATATGTAACTTCTGCCTGGAATTTACTTTCTAGGTAGAGGACATGGTGCACCTCCCTTCCAAATACTGATGTGCGCAGGAAAGGATCTTATGGGGCTAGAGCCCTCACGAAATTTTGAGAAAATCAAAACTTTCAAACGAAAGTACTGGAAAAGCCAAAGTTTGTAAATGAAAACCCCTTAAAATGGCCCCTATTGCTATTTTTGTCTTTGAATAACTTTTAAAACAAAGGTTAAAAATGGTAATTAAGAAATTTTATAGTGTATAAAGCCAAGTTGGATTGATTGACTTGATTTATTTAACTTTGCTTCTCTGTTATTTTTGGCTAATCGCGAAGATGATTATTTATTTATTTATTCTTTGCACTTCTACATAGGATTAAACTTCTAATTGCGGAAGGCGTAGACTGCGTTTAGTTAATACAGTAAACATTTACGTGGAGATATACAAACACATATTTATACACGCACATCACATATAACACATGAGAACATATATACACTTATATACATACATTTAGGAAAGAAGTTTACAATTAATTCATAAGTATTGCGCACTGTAAATGGTAACATTTATATTTAACAATCTATATTCTATCAGTATTTACTTTTTAATAGTACTGAGTTTAAGATGAGGATCAGTCATGATATGACAAAATTGATGAAGGGGTACTTACTAAGAACACCCATGCCCAGGCAGGGATTGAACCTGGGACTCGTACCGTGCTGTGCTAACCACTCCGCAACGGAGGTCGGTCCAGTGTTGCTCTTACAGAGAGTCTAATGATAATTCTTGAAGATTTGCAAAGCTCTGCATGGAATACAGCAGTCTTTGCATCTTTAACAATAGCAACAAAGACAAAATATAAAAGAGTAAGAGTGCTTACGTAGAAGACGGCATAATGAGAATGACGTTTACAAGACCGAACATGCACGCTTAATACCTCACTCACCAAGGATAATTTGGCTTTGAATCATGGGAACTTCCCTTTTTTTTACTATTTTAATCTCGTAAGTGCATTATTATCGGTTGCAAGCTGGAAGAATGCGCTTGTAACGCACGTACATTCGTATCAATCCATAGGGTTATTCTTTATTTTTAATTTAAGTTTCTCTAAGCTTCATTTCACCTAAGTTCATTCACTTGTTTACCAGCAGCTGTCCAGTCCTCTCAGGTATTTGAATTATGCACAGTCGAGTGTTAAGCAGACTTCCACTTCCTGATATATTGAGGATGCAAGGTTTACAACAGGTAAACAAGGAGTAAGCAGCTGACAAGAATAGGAAGGTTTAACGGACTGATCAGCGTATAGGAAGTCTGCAGAGAGAGGGGTTGAGAGGGACGAACAGACTGGCAAGGGACTCACTTTTGGTTTTGATTAGAGACAGGCAACAACACTTTGAAAAGGAGAGAAGGAGACCAGTTTGCCTGAGTTAGGTGAACTACCTACGAAGCCTAGAGAGAGCTTAGTTTTATTTTACTCTACGTGATCAATTTCTTCTAAGTGTAGACAGGTAATTATCCTAACCATAACATGCATGATTTAGGTTCAAAGGTTCACAAAATCAAACGAGTCTATTTGCCATAGTTGTATAGTTAGGTATTTTATTTCAGTTGTACCTTTCGCAGCCAAGCATCCAACTTGTCATGAAGACAATTGGTCTCATCATTAACGAGGATGAATGGTGAATAGCTACATTTTCCATTAATCTATTGGGAGTGGTTGGTTCGATCCCATCATTCTGTAGAATGATACGTGGTGGAGGTGCGGGGCATCATGGTGTACCCTCTGATGAGGATGAGTCATGATATGACAAAATTGATGAAGGGGAACTTACTAAGAACACCCATGCTCAGGCCGGGATTGAACCTTGGACTCGTACCGCGCTGTGCTAACCACTCCGCAACGAAGGTCGGTCCAGTGTTGCTCTTACAGAAAGTCTAATGATAATTCTTGAAGATTTGCAAAGCTCTGCATGGAATACAACAGTCTTAGTATCATTAACAATAGCAACAAAGACAAAATATAAAAGAGTAAAGAGTGCTTACGTAGAAGACGGCATAATGAGAATGAAGTTTACAAGACCGAACATGCACACTTAATACCTCACTCACCAAGGATAATTTGACTTTGAATCATGGGAACTTCCCTTTTTTTTACTATTTTGATCTCGTAAGTGCATTATTATCGGTTGCAAGCTGGAAGATCGCACTTGTAACGCACGTAACATTAGTCGCAACCATGTAAATGAAACATCGGCTGACTTCAGGTCCCATAGTAGAAATGTACATTGACTAAATGGGCTGTTTGTAAATGTCACGCATGAATTAAATAAGTATGCAGTCATTCGAATGACATGCAAGCAGGCAGAGGTAATGTCTACTGGAGTTCTTATACGCAGCAATAAAGCTCGTGCAACTACAAGAAGCTGGTTTGATAATGCTCTCCGTGTGCGGTGCGTATTGTCTTCATTGTTGCCACGCTCCCAACAATTTGTTCATCAGCAATTACAATGTGAGAACCGCAAATGTGCTAAGTATATGTAATTGTCGTTTTAGACAGTTATTATTCATGAGAGCAAATAACGAAAATGTAAATAATGTACATATACGCCCACCTTGTCGTTACTTTTTTTTGTATCGTGTTTCGACAGATTTAGGTTTTCATGCTACAGGCTTTGCTTTATACAGTCCGGCCAAGGGAAACGAAACTAGCTGGAAAGTACTGTTCCAAACGAGAGAGGAGAAGCAGGTAGAACACTCACCAAACCACCCTGTGGCATTTTGCTTGCATGGGTTCGCTTGTTGTGTTTATTACTGCTTGCTATGTTGTGTTCGTGATGTCTCTTACAATTCGTAACAAACCGTTTCGAAGTGGAATAAAGAAAACTGTGTCGTTCGGTCCCCGTTGCACGTTCTACAAAACGCCCTCGATGTAATACACAATGCCACAAACCATTCAGTTACTACATTGTCATTATTATATATATAATATGTGTAATAATACGATTATTAGTGAATACTATCCTGACTACTGCTGTGTACATTTGTGCTAAATATAATTTAATATGGAGACCAAAATAAAGTTACTGGTTTACAACCAAGTTTATCTACTAATGTGACGTGATGAATACTTTCCTGATATATTCTGTTTGCTTATATATTATATGGATTGCTATTTTTATCATTCTGTACCCTTACATAATTCGTAAACATCTCTACCTTCTTTGGCGGCGATGTTACTACCTTTGATTCAGTTGGCGCATGCGCACTTCCGTCCATGGTCTCAGCTAAGGCCAGGAGTATGCAGTTCCTCCTGCTGTTGAGGCATTGTATCTTAGAAACTAGAGTGCGATTATTCCCGTAAAGTCCACTGGCGTCTGTATTAGAAGCTTTAAAGCTAGTTACAACACCCTGATCTTCCAATCATCGTTCCCGGTTCGCAGTAAGATCTTGACGTCAGGTTAACGCGGAACCTATCCCTTTCGCTCCTGCCAATACGCTAGGCTCACTGACTTGCCTGTGATACGGCGAGGGATTTTGTTGGGATAACTCGACTCTACCAAGTGATGGTGTTATATCCTTCCCTTTCCATAAAATTGTATTTGCTTTACAAAAACAATGGAAACTGCAACCCCTTGAGGGAGGACAATGGAATAACCGTAAGAAAGTGACTTACTTCGGGTACTGGTTTTGAAAGGTTATTGCGTCACAGTTACTGGAAAGAGTAAACTTACTTCCAAGAACAGCTTTAAATGCCTAATTACCGCACATGCAACAAAAATCAACATGATAATAACAATTATTTCTCCAGCAGGGGCCACAAACTTTCCTTAGATAAGGTGTTTGATTCTTGTCCTCCTCTTGCCCCCTTACCATCAACCTTGCGTGCACGCATGTGAACCGAAGCAAAAGGGAATACAAGAAACAGGTACTTGCGTGTCAGGAATTTACGTTTTCCAATTTGACGAGGTATGTGTTTATGCCCGCAAGTGATGTCGTTGAGCGAATATTCATTATTTCTGGTTCGACATTTTTAATATTACGCCGACGCTTGTGTGTTTCTCCTCCTCGGCTGTGCATGAAAATAATTTTCTCGTCGCCAGACTTCAATTTCAAGACCGCGTAATTATTGACTCGTGTGATGTTGGGTAATTGATATTTGTATTGTAGATATGTTTCATGTAGAAGAATGTTCAATGTTCTTGCTGCACCTAAGTGACCTTGACATGTGTTTGGACAAGCTAACCTGACATAAAAATATGAGAAAATATGGAAAGATATTGTTCTGACAAACGAAAAAAAAAGATAAGAACTATTTAGCGGCCACGCCTCCTCATGGATCTCTTTACACTCTCTACAAGGGGTGAGTCACACCTGAAACAACATTCAACCCTCCACCCCTCTCCTTTCCCAATTTACTTTTGTCAAACCACACAAAAGAAGTAGTTTAAGTTTCAAGTACGTAATATCATTTGAAGTTCTGTTTTCCTGATTTAGATAATTTCATGGATATTAACATGAGACAAGGTCATTTACATAATAGTAATAAAATGGCCAATTTCATCAATATTAATTAATATCATGGTTTAAATACTTTATCACCATTGGTTTGAAATTCGATTGACTTATACCTATTTCATGACACATGAGTAGGGCTAGGATTTTGATGACCTAAAAATTCGTAAAAAATGCCCTTAAAAAGATGCATTTATGACCTAAAAATTGCCAAAAAATGACTTTAAAAATGACCTAAAAACCGTTAAAAATTCCAAAGTAAAATTTTATTTGCACTTCAAATTACAGCAACTCTAGTATGCAACTTTTGACAAATTATGAGAGGTTACTGTTCAGTTTTGAGTTGCAGTGTGTAACGAATATTTTCTGTAAATTTTCAAAAAGAAATGAATGACGATTGTCAGCTAGCACACTTTTATACATAGAAAAGATCCTTTCAATATCAACAGAGGTAATAGGGGCATATTTAAAACATACAATGTCAGTTGGTTCTAATTCGGTTTCAGAGTCTGGCAATGAAAACGTTTTCCCACACAATACGTCACGAATAGAACATATTATTGTGTATCCTGCACTTTTCCCTAGCACTTTCTGCATCTTTTCTCTCACTTGTATTCCAACAGTACCTGGAACTGCTTCCAAATTATCCTGAACTTTGTTAAGGACATTAACTTGATCAACCAATGTAGCTCCAGATGTCTCGAGTGAAGTTATGGCAGAAGGTAGGAAGCCGAAGTTGGACTTTATATAGCATAATTTTACCTCCATTTCGGGATCAGCCAAGAGTTCCTGTGCTTGTCTTATACACAATGCTTCACTGCTGTCGAACGAGGTTACAACTTCTTTCACAACTTTATAATTTTCACAATAGTAACCACAAGCCTCTAACCATGTACCCCATCTAGTAAGAATAGGAGCTGGTGGCAAAGGCACATCAGGTGCATGAGACCTAAAAGCTAACACTCGTGATGGGGACTTGAGGAAAATCTTCTTAATGTTTTCAATCAGTTGGTCTACATCAGGAAAGTGACTTCGCAGTTCTTCAGCAATACGGTGACACGCATGTGCAAGACATGTTACATGTACCATTTTCGAGTACAGGCCTTTCAGAGAATTCCCTGCTTTAACCATCTACGGTGCCGCATCAATTACGAAAAGCAACACCTTGTCATATTGAATGCCGTCGGGCCACAATAACTGCATCGCGTTATTGAAAACTTTGCTGATCGTTGAATAATTCACTTTTTCTAGACATTCACAATTTATTAGAAACACTTGAGTAGACTCGGATTCCTGCATCGTACCAATCACTACATTTGCAATGTACCGTCCGAGTGAGTCGGTACTTTCGTCAATTGACACCCATATTTTTTTACCATGAATTTTCTGCCGAATTTGATCCATTGTTTGGTTGTAGCATTTCTTGACATAATTTTTCCTTAGCGTGGAAGAATCTGGTATCGATTTCCCAGTATGTTTTTCCAAAAATGCTCGAAGTTTAGGATTATTTAGTTTACTTAGAGGAATGTCAGCAGAAATAAAAGCGTCGCACAGTTATTCAGAAATAACAGAGGATTTGGAGGAACACTCACCCATTAACAATTGCACCGTCCTCTTCTGATCTTGAATTTGCTTCAGAGCTGCCTTGTGTTTATCGCGGTTGACATGTTGCTCCACCGTGAATTTCTTTTCCGCAGCAACTCTTACACCACAAAGCTGACAGAATAATACTGATCCGTCCGTACTGAACGTATTTTCACCATACTGGGACACAAACTGTTTTAATTTGTACTGTGTACTTTGCTTGGTTTTTGGCATCTTGTCCAATGATTCGAAAACCTGCTCTACTGAACACTGCACCAAAGTAAATTCTCGCAATAAACAGGAACTTCGACAATGGCCAGATCACACGTTCCATCCATTCACTTTCAAGGAACACAACAATTGGTCTGAGCAGATTAGAAGATAAGGTTAGGCAGGGCAACGACTTTCTTCTCCTGGGGCAAAATTTCGAGCTGTTTTGAACTTCTAACAATTGAATTTCATTGTAAGGAAATTGTTATATTCGTGTTGTTTATTTTCTTCTGAGACGGATGGAAGGTAGCTGCGGTTTCATATATTTTAAATTGTCTAGGGAAGATATGAAAAAATAGGATATTTATTCATCTTAATCCTTTCACGTTAATGCTGCCCATGCACTCGCAGCGTACAAGTACTCTGGAAAACTAAGAAAATAAAAAAATGACCAAAAAATGACTTAAAATGCCAAAAAATGACTTATACAACCCATAATGGCAAAAAATGCAAAAAAATGCCCCAACAAATAGTGCTTAAAAGTTTCAGCACGACATGAAACATACAAATATTAAAAGATTTGGGTTTCTTATTCACCAGAAAAAGAGATGCAATTTCATCAAAATCCTAGCCCTACACATGAGAAATGTGAAATTCCTGTAGGTAGGTAGGACCTACACTCGGGGCTAATCGGGACTGAACCTACAGTCTAAAGTGGGATTTGAACCACAATGGACCTCTACCGGGTATCGAAGCCGGGAGCCGACAAAGTCTCACCTTTAATCAAAGGGTCCCGGATTTGATACCCAGTGAAGGCACAAGGCACAGTTTAAACTATAGGTCGAGTTCTGATTACCCTATCTGTGCATAAAGTGGACTTAAAACAACAATTCAAAAATCAGATCTTCATATTTTATAAGGTTGAACAAGAATGGTAAAATTAATGCACACGATACTCTTAGTAGTATACTAGCAATCTGGAGAATATCTTGCTACTTTTAAATGTAAATCCAAAAAAATGATATGACTTTGAAATGAACTGGCAACTATGCTTCAAATGTTATAACTGTAACTAGTTGTCATTTTGTGTTTAGTATACTGTGACAATTCATCATGGCTAAATACACGCTTCAAGAACGTTTGGTTATTATCAAAAAGAATTTATGAAAATTGACGTTCTATTGAACTTGAAACGGATCATAATTTTGGCCAAAAAATTATCTTCTCAGATGAAGCTAATTTTTGGTTAAGTGGATATGTTAACAAACAAAATTGTCGTTTTTGGTGTGAAAACAATCCACAAGAAATTCACAAGAAGCCCTTGCACCCGCAAATGGTTGGTGTGGTTTATGGCATGGTGGCATCAGCGGACCAATTTGTTTCCCAAAACGAGGTAGGAGATGCAGTTACAGTGACTGGTGAGCGTTACCGACTGATGTTAACATATTTTTTGTAGCCAAATTTAGATGAAATTGATTTGGAGGACATGTGGTTCCAACATGTGCCACATGTCACACTGCTAATGCCACTATCGACGTATTGCAAGTACAGTTTGGTGAAAGGATAATTTCAAGAAATGCAACTGTTAGTTGGTCTACAAGAAGTTGTGATTTAACTCCTTTAGATGTTTTTTGTGGGGTTATTTGAAATCTATAGTCTATGCAAACAGACCACGAACCCTTGATGCATTAAGATTGAACATCGAACGCTGCATTCGTGATTAGGCCCGAGTTATTGCACAAAGTCATCGAAAATTGTGTTCATCGAATTCACTCGTGTGCACGAAGTCAAGGTGGACACTTAAATGATGTGTTATTCAAAACATAATGTAATAAAGTATGCTTCAAAATAATATAAAAAGTTTGGTTGTATCTGAAATAGTTTTTATTTTATTTCATTGTAAAATCACATCGTTCTTATTGGAAATCCTATATTCAAAACACGTTTCTCCATCTAGCTTGTAATGAAGGTGCTGGAAAACATTCTCATGGCTAACCCTTGCCGGGACAATAGCTAGGCAATAATGAGGAATCCCTGTGTATAATGAATCTCTCTGTTATGTTCAAAAATAGCCTTTAGAGGGGGTTTATTTCATCCCTTATCCTACAGCCTCGGACGTTATCTCAGCTCCCTGAGTCGTACGAGAAGTTGTGGAACCTCGTGTCACGAAACACAACTCTTCTCTGGTGCTACTGCTGCGTATCCTACGAAGCAAGCAGACCGGAAACTTTGCATAGATGCAAAGACTTTTAAGATCCTGTAAACTATAAACTGGATGAAGCAACGCTGAGCTTGAATGGTAATTTCTATGTGCAGTTCTTAACAGTACATCGTGTTTTTCATTTGAGAAATTCGTAGATATATACATATGGCAAATCCGTTTCAACTTGTAATGGGGGTGTTGCACGCATCAACTTACCCATCATTTTCTTCATCTTCCCCAAAATATCAAACCATTCGGATATCTGTCTGGTAATTGGCATTGACTTCCCCACGCGAAGTTGCATAGCCCTGGTTGCACACGCCATTCCCCATGGGGAAATCCACGTATAGAAGCATACATGCAATCTCGAAGATGATGATGGGTGATGATGTGATGTAATTGATGAAGAACACCCATGCCCACGTCAGGATTCGAACCCGGTACCCCTGACGTCGTAGTGTGATGTGCTAACCACTCCGCCACGGAGGTCAGGTGATGCAGGAACACTTTGCAGTCACAAGACTACCACATGTCCCGATTCACACCTGACTTTGAAAAAAAATGTACCAAACGATTAATTTTGATTAGTTTTCAAAATATATCTAAGGTATTCAGAAAATACATATCCTGGCCGATATACACATATTTGCACATTGGTCTCCCTCCTAATGTATAAATAAATAAAACTAAGGGGTAAGCTTTGAGAAAATATGAATAAACATTCAACATCTATGTCTTTAACGAACGCCATTACACTTATTTCCTGTCCTTTGTCCAACTAACATAAAATGGCTATATTTACCGCCCTTCTTTTGTTCCTGCGCCGAAGGCGTTTCCACATTTGAAAGTCAGTAGTGCAATCACGATCAAGAACATCTTCCTTCAATTTCATTGGTCCTCTTCTTCCACAAGAATGCGTCAACAATGTGAGTCCAACAAAGAAGAAAAAAATAATCGCGTCTCTTAGCTTGCGTTAAGACTTACGAACCAGCCACCAGCGATTATTATCTGGTTGGGCATTAAGATAATGCCTTTCACTGTGCTTAATTTCAGGCCCGTCCGGAACAAGATCCCTCATAAAAACATAAGAGCAGATGCTAATGATGATTACCTTTACATATGTTAAAAGAAAAAAGGCGGGGGGGGGGGGGGGGGAGAAAATGAAGTAGGCTGTGAACATTAAATGTGAAAGCTTTGCGTTGAAATGCTGTGCCAATTACAAATCGTAGGATTCCAAGTTTCAAGAATTGTTTCACATTGCTTGCCTTGCCTTTATCTCTTTTCGTATTTTTTTGTTTTTCTTACTTGTTGTGTCTTCTTGTCGATCTTCAGGTATATTTGCTTGTTCTTTTCCTCTTATTGTCATTCTATGTTCTTTGTCATAGTCACCAGCGTACGCAGGGAGGAGCTGATGGGGCTACGACCCCTCTCTAAATTTTGAGAAAAAAAATATTTTCAAGGGGTAATGCAAAATCCCCTTAAAATAACTTCCGATTACCAGTTTTGTCTGACGAAGGTTAGAAATGGTAATTGCAAAATATTTTATAGTTTACCCCTCCTCTACCTAGAAAGCAACTGTGTGATATTCACTTTTATAATTCTAGCCCCCCTACGAAAAAAATCCTGTGTACCCTGGGGGTCATAGTCCATTTTTATCTTATATGCATCATCTTGCCGGGCAATTTCTGAGCAGAAAGTTCTGGCCATGTGGTGGGAGAAGAGGCCAGCGCCTCTCATTTATGGAAAGATATTTTCATTATCAATATACAATGTCATCATTATTACCCTGCACACTGCAACAAACCACGGAGGCTCATAGTTACAATCTCGACCGTTGTAGGTGATGTGATCATCATCACACTCCAGCCGCCTTTATCGCGCAGGGTTGCGCCCAGATGCACATTTTTATTACATTCTCTGTGGGAGAACCCCAGAGCCGCCGTATGCAAAGACATTAAAAAGTTCCCACATCATATCACTCACCCAGGGAATCGAACCCGGGTCTCCCTCGTGGCAGTCAGACGCACACACACACACAGTATGCTATTGTATATATATTTTTTGGATTCACATTCCCAGAACGTGTGGCATGTAAGTATAGCTGTTTTACAAAAGAAACGACGAAGGAATTAAGACAAGGTATCTCATTTGCAAGAAGTGGACGCACCATTAGTCTACTCAACATGAACCCCGTATGCCGTTTCCACCCTACCGCAACCCTGTTTTTTTTCCCTTCCTCTTCCCCCACTCACCTGCTCCATATTCCACTGTCGGATCCCGGACCCTTCCCCTCAGGATCTGCCTATACTCCCATTCATCGCGCTTTGTGGGAGTTCCCCGTTCGGTTCTTTAATAAAGTTTTGTTATTTATATTACCTTCTGTCGCATGAATAATGCCGCGACTGGCAGTAACAAATTTCTCCGATAAATCACGTGTCAAGCCGCACAAGAGGCAACGCTGAATCAAGGTAAACAAAGGCTGCGGAATTTATGAAGTCAGCTACTGCAGCTCACAATGAACTGGATAGGCTTAGACCATGGTGCGCCACCACCTACAGTGGTGCCAGATTGAGTCGGAAATGAGACTGAGGGTGGATTTTTGCAGTGGTGCCAGCTGCGGCGACCACGTGGTGTTAATTTTTGGATGTGTTCCTACCCGGTGGGTTTCAAATTTTCTTTCAGCACTTTACTGTAGTTGCGCTTCGGCCCATGGAAATGTGGTTGCCAACTTCCAATCTCCAACCCGCAATTTTAGAAATGAAATATTTTTTTCTGTCATAATACGACATAATTTGACAAATATGATAACCGTTCAAATACTCCGCATTAACTTTTCAACTTCTGGAACAATTTTGCAACTGAACTTCGAAATGGTCATATTAAGTTTCAGAAGAACACCACATTATTATTTTTAGTGAATATAGGTGCTAACGAAGATCAATTCCAATATATTTTATATTGTTGAGCCTACCTTCGTGACGGAGTAGTTAGTACAGCGCATTACGACGCCTGGGGTTCCGGGTTCGAGTACCGGCCTAGACATAGGTGTTCTTTGTTAGTGCCCCTTCATTAATTTCATCGTATCATCACTCATCCTCATCTTCGCGATTAGCCAAAAGCGGCATAAAAGCGAAGTAAAATAAACCAGATCAATTAATATATTTTATGCATAAAGAGAGGCACACACAGAGAGAGCGAGTTCTTGGAAGGGGCTACCAACTAATGTTCGCAGAGTTGTTGCATTTACTTCTACTGCCCTAATCATATTTCACTATACAATAATGCAGGGACGTCCAAACTTTTTAATGTTTTGGGATAGTTGGTCGCTTTCCATTCGCGTCTTATAGTATTCAAGTGGTAATGTTTTTATGATATAATTGAAAAATTATCCCCGATGCTTAAAAGAGTAACTTGATATGCTTTAATGAATATTATTTGGGGGCTGTGAATGAGATCAGGACTACAACAAAGAACAAGACAGAAGTATGGTATGAAGACGTAACCAAGAACGAGACAATTTTTTTATTGGCGAGACGAGACTCTACCATGTCCCATCTCGTCTCGATACCAATCCTACTTTCTGAAGATGCAATAAACTGAATTCATATTCGAAGCCTTATTTTATTTTTCTGTCCATGGGGCAAGAAGGGACTTCACATCGACTGGCAACACTGCGAGAGCGAAGGTGGAAAAGAATCCACCTGAATATAAAACACATCATTGCCAAGCATAAACCGGGCCGATGAAATCTGCCGCCCGGTGTGCCGGAGTGTAATATAATATGGAAATTCCACCCTCCTTAATATGCCCAGATACCGCGCACATGGAAAGAGTTGCCATTTGAAATTCGAATACGCTGGAAAGACAACGCGGAAAGGAGGAAGATGAACAACAGAGCGGACGAGGGATATTTTTAATGGTCTCGCTTTGATTTATCACAGGGAGCTTTTTGAATGACAATTATTTGAGGTCCACGTGTCTGCCGCGTAAGGGGAAACGGAGGTTCAGAAGAGGAAGAAGAAGTGAAGGGGGTAGAATGGTAGATTGCAGAGGAAACGAAGAAATAGCGTCCGAATTTTAAGTGGTTTTGCTTGCTGTGTGCCTTGAGAATATTCGATAAAATATTTGCGTATTTTATGACTTCCTCGGGGGAGAATTATCCCTACTTCACTTTTATGTTTGGTCCATCTATATTATGCAGCACCGTTTATTACAAGAAGATACGGTAGCAATTCTACGAAACGATGAATGATTCATGATTATTGCAGTCGCTTCTACGGCGCGTACATATATATATAATTTTAAAGGATATTCTATAATTTAATGGTTAGTGCTCCCTGTATTGACCCAAAATTGCATGGTCTGTTGTTAGGTAGCTGTAATAGAAATAGGACTATTTTTAGAATAGTAAAATAAGGTAAATAACTTTTATTTCTTTCTACTTCAGTAAGATTTTACGATTTTCTAAGAACACGTCGGGCTCTTTAAAAATTGACTTTAGTTTTAAGGAACGGTTATATTGTAAATTCTTAAATTTTGAAATGGTTTAGAATACCTCTTAGAACGCTCGCTGCTTGTGACAGTCAAAATCTACTTTATGCATCACTGACCTACTAGCTGGAATCATACTAGTGGTAACTGCACTCCCAGCTCACGTTCGAAAACGCTGAAGGTAACCAGATATGACACACAGTTAACCATCTAGCGATGACCAGGGGTGTGTCCACTACGAATGCAAGAGAGGATTCTATCTTGCTCTCCTGCTCACCCCTTACATAAGAAATTTTCAGAAATCATTCTGGTAAGACCATCCCAACCACTCACAGATACACACAAACACTTTCAGGGTTAGGCCTCCCCGATGGCGCAGTGGTAGCGTTGTCGCCTTGTAATCAAGGGGTCCCGGGTTCGATACCCGGTAGAAGCACATAGTGGTTCTGATCCCACTTTAAACTGTAGGTCCAGTCCTGATTAGCCTTACTGTGCATAAAGTGAACTTAAAACACCAAATCAAAATTTTAAAAATCAAACCCATCGATAAACAGAGGGAGATAGAAGAAGAGAAGAAGAAATGAAAAAGTAGGGATAGAGAAACATTAGACGAAAGAGAGAGAGAGATATAGAAGAAACGAGAGGGAAAGGTAAAGAAATTAAGAGAAAATAGAGAAATTGAGAACAATATGAAGAAAGATATAATTGTACATATTAAGAGATATATAGAAAAAGAACAGAGGGAGAAAATTGAGACAAAGAAACATAGAGAGAGAGGAAACGAGAGAAAATATAAAATGAAGGAGAATATAAAGAGAAAGAGAGAAGTATGGGGATAATGAATGAATTGCAGATATAAAGAGATATCTAAACAGGAAGAAAGAGAAACAAGGGGAAAGAAAGAGAAATTAGAAATAGACACACATTGGAAGGATGGGAGAGAGAGAGATATATATATGAAACGAGATAAAAAGAATGAGATAATAGATACAGAAAGAGGGAAACAGGAAGAAAGAGATAGAAACAAAGAGTAGCATGGTAATAAAGAAGAAGAAACATACAAATAAAAAGGGAGACATGGAGAAAAGTGAGAATCTTAATAGCCATCTATATGTCCATCGACGCTGAGTACGCCTGAAAATATTCCGTCCTCCCTTTCATCTCACCCCTCCAAAATTTCTCTCTGTGGCGACGAAACCACAGCTCCTCCTTGTTTATTTTGAAAAATTAATAGACCACATCTTTCGCATTTGCTTGAAGACGTTAAGATTAGGTTGGTAGAGAACAAGACATCGAGCAAAGAAAAAATCTCAAACCACCACTTCAAGTCCTACAGTTAGAGGGCTTCTGGGTAATAGGCGCGCCATTTTACAAGGCCAGTCGAGTTTCCTGCGGTAATATGTGTTGCGAGGACATTAGCCATCGACGGGATTCTCTGGTTCCGAAAGTAATGGCCCTATTCCTCACTGATGACTCCCCTCCAACCATCTGGAGCCGCGATCGCTTCTCCCGTCCCTGCACCTGGATGACGTCATGCGGTAATGACGCCTCCTACGAGTTTTAATGCGAACGAGCATTCCAGACGTCGGTCTCTCCCGCCGCGTGAGTCAACCGGAAGAAGCGGACGGTAGCGTGCAGGAGCTGTTGGCAAAGATCTCCGGGAAGCAGTAAAGGCTAGGATGGAAGTACAGGGCAGGGAGTGTGCTGAAGTGAATGGATGTTTCAGCCGCACTGGCTGAATGGGATTGAAAACTTGAGCGTTTCAGTACTGACGCCGATGACTTAAGGCTTAGCTGCACCTTTGGCATTCGAATGAGCGATTTTTTCAAATTTTCCTCTCCATTTGAAAAACCTCTTGGATATTTCAAAATATGAAAAATCACATACGCTTAGAATTCCTTCTAGAGCATTGACGTGAATTTTCGTGTAGTTTTCTTTCACTGTTGTCTAGATATTATCAATAGTTTCGTGATGTGATTACGTAAGTCTATTAAACTATTGATAATATCTAGACAACAGTGAAAGAAAACTACACGAAAATTCACGTCAATGCTCTAGAAGAAATTCTAAGCATATGTAATTTTTCATGTTTTGAAATATCCAAGAGGTTTTTCGAATGGAGAGGAAAATTTGAAAAAAAAATCGTTCTTTGGCCACCGCCAGGCCAGCTGTTTACATATTTTCCTCTCCATTCGAAAAACCGCTGTGATATTCCAAAATCTGAAAAATTAGATCAGCTTAGATTTCCTTCTAGAGCATTGACGTGAATTTTCGTGTGGTTTGCTTTGGTTGTTATCTAGATATTATCAATAGTTTTATAGCCTTATGTAATCGCGAAGTGGATTTCGTAACGAACCTCAGAGTTTAATAGTAAATTTTCAATGGCAGCTTCTATCAACGCCGTAGAGTTAGGCAACACACCTAACGCCTTGCGGGACAGAGAGTGTTTCAGGTTGTACGTGTCCCATTTTTATTGCCGGTGACTGTACGTACCCTATTTATATACATGTAGTTATGACATGTACTAAAATCAATTATATAATATGAACGAATTTAACATAAATGAAAAAAATTTAAGAAAGAATACAATGAAAGACACATCCACACACACGCAATGTATTGACGGGGCTAATTTCGTTCCGTTGTGAAAATCTGCGTCGAATTAATCATTGGGCAAAAAGTAAAGCCAGGGAGATATATTCGCGGGTTTCCTGCTTATACGGCTTTTTATTTTTCTTTCTTTTTTGCTTGCATGTGTATATATATATCATAAGTTCATGGCGGCCAAGAAAGCCGCCAAAAAAGTTTGCAGATTTTGTCGTGTGTATGAAGTAACAAGCTATAATAGCGGAAACTCGTTGAAGACAATGGGCAATATAATTATTTGCCTTTCTGAGCTGGAGGCCATTAAAAGAGATATCTGCGTGGCCTCTGTTAAAGCAGTGTTTCAACCACCGCACGCGAGCGATAAGGCGAGAGAAGTGGCACTGGATGAAAAAGTAGTCTCAAATCAGGAGGCTAAGTTTAGAAAACGGAAAGAACCATTAAAGCAATCTTTACAGGACGGGGGGAGGATAAGTGTACGTTTATTTATCATACAATGTTACAATGTTTGGGTTACTTTTCGTCCTGGCTTTGTAAACATGTTTATAAAGGTAACAACAGTCTAGGGGCCTTGAAAAGTTTATATCATCAAGCCAGACTCATGAACAAGATGGAATAAATCGTGCCATAAAGGAGATAGGATGTTTTAAAAGAATTCGAACAATTTGGAAAAGTAAACTTCTACTGCATCCGGAGAGATATGCAACCGGAAACACACAAATAATATGACATCCATTGACTGTCATGGTCTCCCTCTTTCGGAGGTCCCCTCCCCCCTCCTGCCCGAGGAAGAAAGAAAGAGAGAAAAGAAATGGATGAAGAAAGGGAGGGAGCATCGCTTCTTTCTTTCTTTCTCTCTTCTTCTCTCTTCACACGTCTAACCTCCTTCCCATCTGAGAGAGGGTGAGAGACAGAGGGGGTGTGTGTCTCATTGGGGTGTAAAAGGTGACCTTTTCGGGAGGCACTCAAATGTCAACCTATCCTCCACGTACAACTTGGGCTGCGTTTTTGCACGTTAACGACGACATGGTGTCTGGATCTACAGCCAGTGTAGCTAATTCTCTTTGAGGTTTGTGTTGTATGGTCCACATGTGTTTGTGATAGTTCATTCGTCCATCTCTTCAAATTATCCCTTCTAATTATTCTTTCAAATCTCATCTTATCACAATTGGTCGTAGGAGAACCAGAGAAATGTAACTCCAAAAATTAGGATTTCAGTTTAGTTTAAATGAATTATTCTGGCGATCTCCATTTTAAGTCAAATCGATATATTTCCACTTCTAATCCTTAACAGTAAGGCGGAGTTACTTACGTATCTCCAATTTTCTGACTCTTTTTAAGAGTCAGACATATCCCTAAGAATACACTATTTCCTCTCTTCTGTAAATGTTATAAATTTTGTACTTAGTCGTCCCTCTGGTTCTCACACGACGAATTCAGCCCATCGTTACGATTAGCCAAAAGTGTTACAAAAGCGACCTAAAATGAACAAATCAAAATATAATCAATATAAACTAATTCATACTCATCGTCGCATTCAGTGGTGCCGATCAGGGGGCAAGGGGAGCAGTTGTCTCCCACTTTTTGCCATTCTAAATGCTAATCCTTGTCTACAAGGAGAAATTAAACTTTCCTTGTCCCCCAACCCCACAGTTTTGGCACCCAAACACCGCCACTGGTCGAAATTAATCCAAAGGAATTTTAAAAAAAATATTGTAAAATAAGAGTTCATTTTCCTATGAAAAACACAATATTTTTTTTTCAAAATTAAGATGCGTGTTCTTACACGTGTTCACAAGAGGCTTTTTCGAAAAACAAATACAAGCACCAGATTCAGTCCAGCATAAAGCACACAATCAGCAGCGGTACTGAGACGTCTTGAACTGTTGACCCCCCACACAGAGCGAACCCTCTTTCGCGGCAATCGAGGTGGCGCTGTACGCAAAGGCCTTCGTGGTGACAAATGACTAGCATAATGCGCGAACAACTTCCATAAAGACCATGATAGCGTGTAGATTGCAGATACAGATTGTAGATTCGGAAGGGCCAGCATAAAAGAAGGTGGCCGATACTATATGCAGATAATTTATGGACTCGCATCCAAAATATTGATCTTTAAATCCCTCTCTGAGCAACTTTTCAGGGTTTTTATCGGGTCCCGATCTCCGACGAGGGAGAAACAGGAAACTACCTGAGTTCAGAGAAGGGGGAAGGGCAAAGGGGGGCTAAAAACACGTCACCACGGGACAAAAAATCAATACTGACTCACTGGATCCCTTCCTTGGAACTCTTCGTGCCTGGTAAGGTGAAGGGGGAGGCTACCACCCCCTGCCCGGACCCCCCAAGGAAGACTCCTCCACGTGCTCTATGTCTGGTTGAGCCGTCTTCACCCTTTCTCGCTACATGTTGGAAGCCTCCTTGCAAAAGGGGACGGTGTACTTTTGTAGGGAAGTGGAAGGCAGGCGCTCGGGTTACATGTCTCCCCCCTTCCAGTGTAAACTTGAGAAGAACCGGGGTAAATCTTCGTCATTCAGAGTGGAAATTCCAATACGAAAGAATTATGAAAAGCTTTACTCTTCTTTTTTAAGTCCATAATCCCAAATTCCGATTACAATGATTATATAATTACTTACGTACTCTTCCCATAAAAATAACCGGCCTCCGTGGCAGAGTGGTAAAGGGTCCCGGGTTCGTATCCAGGCCTGGGCATGAATGTTCTATGTAAGCGTCCCTTCATTAATATCATCGTATCATCACTCATCCTCATCGTCGCGATTATCCAAAATGGCAGAAAAGGTAAAGTTCCCCGTACATGTTGCACCGTGCCATAAAGGTACATTTAGGGGATGTGGGCGGTAGGGCCCCTCATATTCTCGATATCAGCTATTTTTGAGGTTATGTGACCACGCTCCGGCCGCCTTTACTCCCCAGGGTTGCCCTCAGGTACCCATTGATTTGAGGGTGGGTGAGCCTCGGAGCCGCTTTGTGCGGGGACAAGGCCGGGTCTCCTGCCCTACCGACTAGAGCACCGCGGCTTCTCAAAACGTCAGAAAAGCGACGTAAAATAGCCTAATTAAATCAATCACCCAAACCTTCCAACAAGAAAATAAACCTACAGTAGGATGCGGACCATTGAAACGTGATCCAGCTCAGACTCGAACAAGACGATCAGTTGACAACTAGACCATGGTGATACCTACTACACTGTAGTGGTTTACCTAGGATTTTCGTAAAAAAGAGGAAGCAGTAGTCGTTCCCATACTATGCCATATTTTCCTACATTTGACGTTCTAGTACGTATGCCCGGTCAAAGGAGTAGATATGTCACCACCACCCCCACCCCCACTTTGGGCACACCACTGACTATATACATAATACGTTCCCTGATAATTCACCTGTAATTAAGATAAATCTGTACTCAGCATTCTTGACAAAGTATTATTCTAGTTTTGATTGCAATATAGATTTATATTAATTATACTAGTATATAGATATACAAATAATTATGTTTAAATAATCATTACATCTTCTGTTGACGGAAGTTTTCGAAGACCAATAAACCTTCCATCTAAATGCATGTAAATGTTTCTCTTCTTATTCCCTAATAAGCTTACTTTTTAACTTTGCAGTCAGAAGAATCACTATCCACAAATAGTATACGAGACTTAAATGTAAAAAATACGCATATTTTCTGATTTTCAAATCCCATATTTATGAAACTACTTCAGAAATATTATTGCTGTCTCATAGTTGCTGTATTTACATATAATTATGTTGATAAGCTCAAAAGTGCAATTGAAATTTCAGAAAATTGGAGACGAAGTGGAGCGATAATGGTTGGTCTTTCTAATACATGACTAAGATAGACACGAAAATAAACTCGATCACGCATACCTAATAATATCTCTATCATTCACAGAGGCGATGAAATTATAATTCAAGACCACAAGGCTGAACTTTAAAAGCACGATGTTTAACTTAGAGAAACTCTGCCTCGCTCGGTGGGAAATGCTTATTGTGGACGCAGGCGGCGGAACTTGTCGCCAATGTCAACGAAGACCCCGTTGCGCATGTCCACAGTCCTCCCCTCTACCGTTCCCAATGCATTCTGGAAGATCTTCCCCAAGGATGCGCCATTTTGTGAATCTTCGCTTCGCTGGGAGTGGAACAAAAGACATGGCGGTTTGTCGTTCGGTAGAAAACGTAAATTTTAATGGAGAACATGGACATCGTCCCGGGGAGAGATGAAGTGGACAGCCCCTGGGAATTGTTATCCTTCATTTCAAATTATAGAAATAGCAAAGCATTATTATTTTGATAGTCAACAATGAAAATATAGTTCAGCTAATTAGTATTCAAGCATAATAACCAAAATAAAATGTCATTATATCCAGAAGTTGGGTGCAAAAGACTGACACCAACCAGATCAAAACGTTTTCATATTCTATACTAATCCCAAGAAGAGATTTATGAGATCTCTCACGCAACATAAACTTCATTACCAACCACTACACCGCTCCTTTTTCAAAGATATTTGTTGAATGAAGTGCGTAAAAGTTTTTAAAAAAATAGAATAAGTATGTATTTAGAACATTAACGGTTCAAATTATAAATAAATACAAGATAAAAGTTTGGTTGAATAAATCACTCATTTGGTGGATTGAATAAGAGTCTCCCCTACTACTATTAATAATGAACTGGTAATAAAAATAAATGTATTATTATTATTATTATTTTATATTTATTTTATATAGTGATGGTTATTTGTTTATTCGTTTATACTGTTAAATTTTATGTCAATGACTTGGACCCTCTTCAAAAAAGATGTAAATGAAATAAATTCCATTGACTAGTGTCATATATCTTACATTTTGTTCTTTTCTGATGAATCTAATTGCTTTTTCCTTGCAGGCTCTCAATGGCTTTCTCCTAATCCTAACGTGCGAGGGGGAGGTATTTTTCGCAACACACAGCATAGAAAGCTATCTTGGCTTCCACCAGGTAGGATGTTCCACACTTTTCTTTTCCGTGCATACATGTTTCTATATATTTTTGTACGTTTTCATATGTTTCACCTCTACTTTATTGCAAAAACAACTAGGTTTTTTACAGTATTTCAGGAATTTGAACTGTCGTGATTCGAACACTGGATGTGCCCAGTTAACATGGAGAACAACTGTAAACTTAACTACAAAAATGAACGCAAATTGTGCCCACTCGCACTCTCTTAAATACGAGTATAAGTTGTAAACTTCAAATAAAATAAAATGCAAATGTGGATGAGAAACTCCACGAAAAAAAAAATTAAGTCGTAAAAGTTAGTGTGAAGTAAAGAAAGCAGAGACATAAAAATCTACTTCAAGTATTAAATCTGGATCATGTGAAGTAAGCACAGCTGTGAAAATCGACTTCCAATCTAAATGAGAATGTGAAGTAAAAGAAACAACTGTGATAATCAACTTCCACTCTAAATACGAACGTGAAGTAAAAAATAAGCACAGCTGTGAAAATCAACTTCCAATGTAAATGCGAAAGTGAAGTAAAGAAAATAACACAGCTGTAAAAATCAACTTCCAATCTAAATGCGAACGTGAAGTAAAAAACAAAGCTAACAAGTTTAAATCTGCCAGCATTGGGAACCGAGGTCTATTTTTCCACAATCTACTGCGCCTTTTTCAGCGACATATACGCCGTAAAACTCGTCCATTCGCCCAGCAGAGAAAAAGAAAGGAAGGGGAAAAAACACAAACGTTTGATCGATGTCGTCAGAGCTCTGCAGAGTAATTTCCAGAGAACTACTCGCATCGACAGAAGACTGGTAGCTCATCAATCATCACTGATAGCAGTCAAATGAAAGGGCGAACACGGAAAGAAAAAAGGGAGGAAAGAGAGAAATTATGCCTTTTCGCCTTTCTTTCGCTATAATTTCTCCTCCTGGATGGTTGTAACTGCCGCCGTTAAACCTACTGGATCATCAACCTATGGAAGTAGAAGTGCGCAAAAAATTAGATTGGCAACTGAAATCTTACCAGCAGTTGGACAGATGAAGGAACTAACGCAGTGAAATATGCCTTACCCAGGATTTGATTTCTGAGTATGACACACCACGTAGGCTGGCTAGCAAAAAGCTATATTGTTGTTAATTTGGACTGAAAAAGCCACTCGTGTTAAATGCAACACAGAGTGTGGTCGCAGGACGTCCACACCACATTCTGGTAAATGTTTAACCTGGGTGGTGGTAGAATTGTGTCTATTACAATCATTTAACACCACGAAGTAATGTCTCCTGGGGCAAACTGCCTGTGTCACTTTAATACCAATGTTCTTTAAGGTGAACGCTATACATTTTTAGGTGTCCCCTTTTTCCGGAAATATCCTACGTTGTAGTTCGTTGTCCGGGGGCATCACATAATTTGCACGCCTTCCAGTTGGATAAACACAAAAGTGTGAGAAAAGGCATTAACTTAAGCCTTAACTTCGCCATGTACAAAAGCCGATAAATAAATAGATAAAATCACCATGAAATTTAAGAAATTTTGCTACTTAAGATTGAAAACACATGTAGTGGTGTTATTGGTAATTTTATAGTCAAGATTGATTGATTGATTGATTTAGTTTATTTTACTTCGCGTTTTGTACCTCTTGGTAAATTTGCGAAGATGGGGATGAGTGATGAAATGATGAAATTGATGAATGGACATTCACAAACAACCAAGCCCGAACGGAATTCAAACCCGGGACCCTTGGCGTGGGTGCTAACCACTCGGCCACAGAGTCCGGCTTATAGTCAAGAATTCATTGTTTTGAACAGAAGATGTTTGTTTTACATTATATTATCCCCTTATGTGAAACACAGGCGTAGGTGTCATTTGTAAATGTTTCGCACTGTTTTACATCTGAAAATGGGCATAAGCTCCTCAAGTGAAGAAAATCCTGATTTTTTTTCCCTCTGGATTTTAGAAAGTTTCACAACTCTTGTATACAACGTTCCAATCATGGTTTATATTTTAAAAAAAATACATTAATAATAATAATAATCACAATATGATGTTGAGGTTAGGTTTAGCCAGAATTTTTCCACAAATTCTAACTTCACGGAGGAATAGTTTTCCCCGATGATGTAGTGGTAAAGTCGCCGTCTTGTAATAAAATGTTCCACAGTGTATAAACCCAATTCATGGGGGGAATGTAAGAACAATATAAATGTAAGTTTAGCGAAATGTTCCGTAGTGTAAAATTGGGGGAAGGTGTTGGAGCTAAATAGATGTTGACTCACTATTGTATACCCTCTTATTTTACTGCGTCGCTTCTCTTTCTGTCTCAACCGAAAAGTAATATTTTCACTTTTCCATCAACAAATTTGCTGGCCGGTAAGGGACGATTAGCGAGACCTCCAAAAGTGCTGCCGAAATGGACTTGAAAGCTTACATTGGAACGATCCCCTTGGAAAACCAGGAAGATTGACTTATGGCTGCACGTTTGGGTGTTTTTAACACTCGGATGCCCCGGCATCGGAGAGAAAACATCGTGTTTTAACCGTTCTTCCAATACATTATTCCGAAGTTTTCCTCCGGTAAAGCCTGAGTCAAAACCCTGGAGCAGCGCGGTTCGCGGGATTTTTGTGGACACTCGGCACGCAAGCTTGAAAGATGAGTGTTTCGTGACCGGATTTTAAGGGAAAGGGGCCTCCGAAGAGAGGAAAACAATACCTCCATCACCTAAAAGGGAATTAGCCAATGCAGGAGCTCTTCAAAGTTGGCCCGAAACGCGGCTTAATTCGGCCAAATAATTTCCGCTGCGGTGATATTTCACCCTCTGGTGAGAGGAGTTCTGTTGATGGTTTCCTTACATAAATGTTTCGAGAGGTAGAAACGGGAGAAGTGAGTGAGCGAGAGGATTGAGAAGTGAGTGACGGTTAGGAAGGCAGAAAGTAAAAGAGTGAGAGAAAAAGCAAGTGGGGAAGAGAGAGAGAGAGAGGAGAGAAGTGATAAAAAGAGAAGAGTTCTAAGGACTGAGACGTAAGATTGGAAGATTAAGCGGTTAGTAAATATGAAAAGACGAGTAAGAGAAGACAACGACATAGTGAGACAGAGAAGAATGATAGAAAGAAAAAAAAGGTGAGTGGATGAGGAAAATGAAAAGGTGAGAGAGGAACAGAATAAAGAAATAGAGAAACAAGATAAAGAGGAAAATCCGCGAGTGAGGAAAGAGAGAGATATTGAAGTGAGATAGAAACAGAGAACTTCAGGTTATTGAATGAGTGAATGAAACAAGATAGAAAACGAAAAATTGGTGATCAAAGAATGAGGGAAATACGATAGAAACATTGGAAAGAGGCCACGGTGGCTCAGTAACCGCTTAATCTTGTCGACCTCCGTGGCGAAGTGGTTAGCAGAGCGCGCTACAACGCCAGGGGTTCCGGGTTCGAGTCCCGGGTAAGGCATGGGTATTTGTGATTGTCTGTCCTGAAGAGTCCTGAAATAGAAATGTAAATGATATGAGTGAATGAAGTGTGATGGGGAAAGCTTCCGCTTAGGGGCTTTCCTTTAAAAAAAAAAATAAAAAAAAATAAAAAAAAGTCGGTAACGCGTCTGACTACCATGCTCAAGGTCCCGGGTTCGATCCCCGGCCGGTTCAAATCCGGGAACTTTTCTAACGATGGAAGCGGCCCCGGCGCCCACCCAGCGTCGAATAACATGGGTACCTGGGGGAAACCCTGGGGGGTAAAGGCGGTCAGGGGCGTGATGCTGATCACATCACCCCCACTCACGACCGGATCAAGAAAGTGTGGGGCGTTACTCCCACACCCTCTATACGCCTCCATGGCGTGGTGCTAAGCACAGGGGAGCACTTTACCTTTTTTTTTTTTTTACCTTTACATTGGAAAGAGGAAACGTAAGGGATTGAGATAAGCTAGAAGGGAGAAATGCAAAACAGATAGATAGAATGAATGAATAAAGTGAAAATTGTGGGGTAGGCTATTAGTACCCCTCATATTATACAGGGTCAAGCCCCTTATCATACTATACTAAAGTCGGCACCTGTCTCTGAGAACTAAAATCTCTACCCTTAAAAGCCGAGACTGTAAAGGGGTCAGTCAGCACAAGGAAAACACACAATCCTACAAAGGCTTATATTGGCTGTAGAGCCAGACGCCAGAGCCTTGTTGTCTTTTAGGAAAGCAGTTTACCGGAGCGTACTGCGTAGAAGTGAGGTTGGCATTTGGGTGTTTGCAGGAAAGTCATCCATTACGCTCCAACTAGGGAGATAGGGATAAAAGGAGAAGAAAAGTCCAAGAAAGAGAGGTAGAGCATGATGAAAGGGAGAGAAAAGAAGTGATTGAGATAAGTTGTAAAAAAGCATGACAGAAAAGATAGAAAGAGTTGTTGAGAAAGGTTAGATTCAGCAAGGCAGAAGCAATAGATTGCTTGTTTACACTTATGCTTGGCTTGTCAAATCTGGGTTCTTTGTAATTGTAGTTGCCAATGAAAGAAGTTCACCATTTGACCATAACACATCCATGGACGACCGCATGATGTTTTCCAGGCAGGTGCAAGGAGGGAAATTTTTTCCAGGGGGTAAACGAGGCATATATTCTACCATAATCATGTTGCCCCCTCAAAAACACTCATTCAGGTTGAAGTTCTCATGTTACTGCAATGTTCTTCTAATAATTAACACAAATTGCTGTGACTGAAATGAAATTATATGTGTGAAATGTATAATTGTAGGTTGACATTCGTTTCCTTGCCCCCTCCACCTTTGTTTCGCAATTGGCTACAGCGAAAGATATGGCTACGGAACTACTACCAGACATTCGTTTTCCAATCTTCCAACACTAATCCACACTGTCTCCAAAACCATCAATAACTTTCTTGTTACGACACGCGGATCACCTTATCCAGCCATCATATATTTCACCAAGTCGCGTGCATCCTTGGCAAAAATTTTCCAGCGAGGCTATAGGAATCGAACAACGAGCTAATCTAAGCCATATCTCATGCTACCAGCGTCACGAACTCGCTTTCGAAATAACAATAGGCCGCAAAATAACAAACTTCAATTACATATGTTTAGGAACGGGCGGGCCGAAAATTATACGTCGAAGCTGTACCAAAAGATAGCCCTTATCTTGTTGGTAATCGCTCCCATTTCAAGCAAACAGTTCCTTTTCTTCTTTTCCAATCGTTTATCCCTTTATATCCCTATTTTCATTAATGTACGACGCATGCATATTTAACAGGGTCACATGACAACCGGCGTATTTAGTGTTTTGTCGGATCAATTTTTCTCGCTGCAAGTTTTATCGCGGTCTTATTGGAGCGTGATTGGGCCTCAGATAGCGATATGCATTTGTGGATCCGATGGAATGGAGGTCTGTGACAAGCCGATAGCCTGCTTTCAAAGTGAGTGTTCTTGGCATGTTCTCATTACTGGAGTTCTGCATCTGATTAATCATAAAGCTGAATGAATAAATAAATAAATACATTTTGCATTTTGTTTGTTGTCGTCTCATGGTTTAGATGAGAATTGAAAGCATTGAGTTTGCACGTATATAAAAGCCACTCGAGTGCTGCAGGGAGAGGGTTTTGCTCGAGCGCCAAATAATTCGCACGAACGACGTTAGATAGCGTACGGAATTGAGAGCTTCTTCGAATAACGCTCGAACAGGCAAATCGAGCGGTATACGCTCGACGGCCAGTAGTACACATACAACCGTAATTTGTCTGTGGTAGTGGGCCCTCAAATATGCATCTTGAAGCGAAAGACGCAATTAAATTCAAACTTAAGGGAACACAGTCAATATCTCCATGTTATGTAGTTTAATCTATCTTGTGACGTTCACAAGTCAATCATTTGCACGATCACATTTAGTTCATAAATATTTAAAATAAAACGCGAAGGTGAAGATACAACTTCTATAGGTCTATATATTAGTGAAATAACTGAGTAATATGCAGTTCACTATTACCTATATTTCCATTTTTGCCAGACACACTACTACATAATGACTATTGATTCTCGTTGCTATATCAACGTTAGAATTCCAAATATCTCGTTTATACAGCGTATAGTGCAATGAATAACATAAAACATAATTAACGTTGTACAAAGTAATAATTATACATTTTTTAAACATTAATATAAAGTGATTTTTATAATATGAAATTAATAATTTCAATAAACATATAATTATATTGTGCGGATTCACAGAACCGTCACAACATTCCCCTGCTCCGGGAAAATGAAAACTACGAAACAACGAGGAGGAGTTTTCATTTATAAATCAGTCAGATGTTATCAACATAACTAAAACAAAGTTACAAATGCACAATATTATCTGACATTCGACAACAACTTGCACATAAACAGATTTGTGCCTAACAGGTAATAACAAATCAGATCATAATAGAACATTCAATTGTACAAAATAATAAACAGAATGGTTTCCTTTTTCCAGTATCTACTCTCATAAATTTAATTTTCAGACAAGAGTTGATTCCTCTTTTCTTCCGAACAGTTAAACACTCGAAGATTAGAAAAGTTCACCTTGTCATAATATTGCTGGTTCATTGTGTAAAGAATTGCATTATTGTCCTTAATTTCCTTGACAAGGAATGGCCCAATATACAAGTTGAACAATTTATGAATCTGGCTGTTAATTTTGGAACTAACTTGCCTATTTTTTATCATAACCAAATCTCCTATTTGAAGTTTGATCGAGTTCAATGCATTCTTAATCTTCCTACTTCTTCTACATTGTCTAGTCCTGATTTCTGCTAAAAACAATTTGCGTTTCCATGGCAAAGATTTAATTTGTTCTGGCCAGCTGATTTCTTCAAATATTGAGTCCTTCATATCTTCATGTAAGAAAAGTTCACTAGGAGATAATCCGGTAACTGAAGAGCATGAATGATTTAATAACTGAATAATAGAATTTATTTTTGGATACCAACTGGTGTGATTATTATTGCAGAATAATCGCAGTAACCTAACAATCTCCTTATTGTACCTCTCAATAGGATTAGATTTCGGATTGTATGTAGTGGTAGTAATATGCTTAATTTTCCTTGAATCCATGTAGGCTTTCCACTCATTTGATGTAAATTGGCTTCCACAATCTGATAATAATACATTACATACAGGGTAATGTTTAAAATATTGTTCTTCAAAACGATTGATAATTTCCCTGGCAGTCGCTTTTCTTAACGGATAAATCATAACAAACTTTGACATAACGTCTACAATTGTGAGGAGATATTCATATGTACGTGATCTTGGTAATTTTCCGATTAAATCAATAGAGAGGAAATCGTGTGGTTGGTGCGAAACGACGTGATATTCATCTCTCCGCAACGGCCGACCTACAATCTTTGTTCGTGCACATTCTAAGCAATCTTTCAGGTAATTTCTAATTGATTTTCTCATGTACGGCCAAAAATATGCTCTTCTACAAGCTGTTAAAACCTTCTGATAACCAAAATGTCCATTTAAATCATGCATTTTGTGCAATACCAAAGGTATAAGCTCACGTGGCACTACAAGTTTACAAATTTCATCTGAATTGGGTTTATAAAAAAGAATTTTGTTGTGAAGAAGATACTTTGTAAAGTCTTTATCCGTTGTACTATCTTCCAGGTGAGAAATTATATTATTGCATTTTTCATCTGCTCGTTGAGCTTTTAACCAAATAGAAGAAGTATCATCTTGTGAATCTTCCACAATTACTTGATTGATATATAATTTATCATCAAGTGCAGAATAAGAAGTACAAGGCGGAAATCTACTCAACGTATCAGCAATATTATTCGAAACTCCTGGGACATGATATAACGTGAAATCGAAACACTGCAGTTTGAGAGCCCATCTCGTAAGACGAGAATTAAGTGATTGTGCAGTTTTAAGCCAAGACAACGACTTATGATCTGAATATAAGTTGAAATCAGTTCCTTTAAGATATATAGCAAATTTCTCCAGAGCAAATAATATAGCTAAACATTCCAATTCGTGTGTACTATATGTAATCTCTGCTCCTCTAAGAGCACGACTGCCATATTGTATGACACGAATTTCATCATTATCAACTTGCCAAAGTACACAACCCAATCCTTTCTGGCTTGCATCAACAGAAACACAAAACCTCAACTCAAAGTCGGGTTGACTCAATGCTGGTGCTGAAATTAGAGCATTCTTTAATAACAAGAAAGCTTCTTGACACTGAGGTGTCCAATAAAATGGCACATTCTTGCGTAAAAGATGATATAATGGACTAGCGATATCTGAAAATCCCTGTATAAAACGATTCCTCCAATTTGCCAGTCCCAAAAATTTGCGAAGTGACTTTTTGTTTTGAGGAACAGGAAACTGTAGAATAGCTGAGTCTTTATCATGATCGACCTTAATCTCGGAACCAGACACTACATGACCCAAAAACTTAATTTCCGTTTGGAAAAATTTGCATTTGGCAAATTTTATGGACATGTTCGTCTTCTGTAATGTCTGTAGAACATAATCAAGATGTTCAAAATGTTTCTCTATTGTTGGGCTAAATATTAAAATGTCATCCACATATATCATCAGAAATGAATGAGTCTCCGGTCCAAACACCTTATTCATTCTCTCAACAAAAACAGAAACAGCTGATTTTATACCAAATGGCAAGTAACAAAACACGTGCTGTCGTCCTCGATACGAAAAAACTGTGTACTTATATGAGTCGGGCGTAAGTGGTATTTGAAAATATCCACAGGAGAGATCAATCGAAGAAAAATATCTTGCACCCTTAAAATGTTGAAGTAGCTCGTTTATAGGTTCAACATGGGTAAGTGGTGAAATTACATGTTGGTTTAGGCGACGAAAATCCACCACTGGACGCCACTCACCATTAGATTTTGGGACAATATGTACTGGGTTTAAATAAGGCGAAGACATCTCTTTAATTATTCCCCAGGCCTTCCATTTCTCTAGTTCCTTTTCTAACGCTGCTCTTTTGGCGAACGGTACCGGATATATAGGTGCCTTGATTGGTTCCTTTGTGTCTAGTTCAATTCGATAAGGTTCTACGAATGCAGATCGGGGTCGATCAGAAAACAAACTATGGTATTCTATTATTAGATTCTCAAGCTGAGACTGCTGCTCCGTGTTGAGTGATTCACACGACCGCACCTTCGTTGTGATCTGATCTAGAGAAACGATAAGTAAATTTTCTGCTTCTTTGACTATAGTAACTTCCTGCATCTGGCAGCGATCCCTATCAGTTGTGATTTTGCTAGAGTTAAATGGCTGAACCAATTCGGAACCAGTAGACGCCATCAAACTAATTTCGTTTCTTCTAAAATCGAGTACAGCTTTGTATTGCCTTAAAAATGGTATTCCGAGAATTAATTCAGCATGCAGTTGCTTCAATACGAACATCTCCAAAGTAAAAACTTCCGAGTTAATTGAAATACTTATAATCTTCCGACCAGCAACACGAAACTTCTGATGTCCTGCAAACGGCAATAACTTAAGGTGATCCACTGTATCCAGTTTGGCACTCGGAATAATTGATTTTATACTGCACCATAATTCATAACTGACTAAATTACACTGGCTTCCACTGTCGATGACACACTGTATCGTAATACCGCAAACTGTTCCTGTGATCAAAGGTTGATCAGTAATAGGGGTAGGTATACCAGTATCATTTAAAATCCAAGTAGGTTCATCTTCGTACCAATCTAATTGAAAAAATATTGAAAGTGGATAACAATGATCAACTTCAGGTAAAACGGAATTACTTAATACAGCATACTGACAAGTTGTGCCTATATTTTCACTACGATATGATTTAGACGGACCATCCATTATGTTAGTGCGAGCAAACTGGTCCACGTTCACCCGCGACGTTCGTTTAATGTTGCTTCAGGGACAGAAGAAATGAACTGTTTACAAGAAGTTTCTCTTGGATCGAAAGATGGAGCATTTTCATTTAATGGAGTATTCGCCACTGCAGTTGCATTGCAACTGTTTCCCGTTGACAACTGAGAAGACGAATATCCGCAATTGGCACATACACTGCATGGTTGGAATGAGTGGAAATTATTGTTAGAGAACTGAGAGTTAGGACGCAGTGTAAATTGCTGTTGTTCTTGCTCGTTTCTGGCATTGAAACTGTTGGTCATAAATCTACCATTATTGTTGAAGTATCGTGAGCTTTGTGGACTTCTATTTTGCCGGAAATTTTGAGTTCCTGCACCATTACGTCTGTAACGATTATATGGTTTGTTAGTTAGGTTAGGTTTCCCAAAATTATTATTTCTATTAAATATCATCGTCTTCTGGCTGGAGTTTGATTGTTGGTTTTCAGCAACAAACGGAACATCTGTACGTGGAATCTTATTTCTTTTATTTTCATCGCTAGAAGAAACAAAATGAACAGTATCATTAGGTCTTACATTACGTCTTGAACCTTGATTTCCATTAGGTTCATCATCGTTCACAAACGATGAACTTTTAGCAACACTTTGAACTCTCAGTTTTGCCCTTGCACTATTATTGTCGGTAAAACTTTTAGAATTATTCCCATCATGTCGGAAATTTTTTTCACGTACATTATCATGAACATTAAAACTCTTGTTTGATCTTGAATTCACTAAATCCAACCTCTTTAGTAACGCAATTACATCATCCATTTTAACTAATCTAGCAGCTAATATTGTTTGTGCAATAGATGTGGGCAACTGATTGATTAAAATATCAATAACTTCTGCATCATTCGGACGATCAACTAAATTATAATATGCTGAATGCGTACGAATAGCAAAAACTTCCATACTACTCGTCGATTTAGGATCATATTTACGACTTCTAAGTTCAGATAATTGAGCCTGAGTTAACGAATAAGACGTGTAGTGATTCAGAAATTCGTCAACAAACTGTTTGTACGATGTAAACGAATCGACATGAGTATTATACCAACCTTCTGCAGGTCCCTGAAAACAATTAGTAATACATTCAAGCCTTTGCATGTCAGGAACTTGCAGTAAGTCTAAGTAGGACGTTAAAGTTTTAATAAACTTACGTGGGCTTGATTTTTCAGGATCTCCAGAATATTTAGGAAGAACAGTAAGTTCATTCAATCTTACCAACCGTCGAGGTTCTTGAGTAAGCGAACGCACACAATTGTCAGGATAATTACATCGATGATTCTGCGGATTTGCTGACTTTTGGTTTACTTGCCTCTTTCTTTCCTGACCAGAACCATCAGAATATAAAGAACGGGTTGATTGACATAACTTATTAGTATTACTAGTTCTCACTCGATTATTTCTAGAACGTTTTTGTCTTTGTGAAGCAATGCGATTGTGTTCGTAATCAGAAAGATCACACGCTGAAGAATCAGATGATTTAGGAGAGGTTAGGTTCTGTGCAGGAATACCAGGTTGACAGTTACTATTCACATGAGAACTGTAAACTTGTACAGGATTACTTGATTCAACATTAGTCGAAATATTAGATGTTAACTTAGTAATATTTTCCTCACATGCTTCCACGCGCTTAGTTATTTCGTCCTTGCTCACAATGACTTCAAGTCTTTGAACTTGCCGAGACAACCCTGAAACATTGTTCTGGCATTCTGTAATCTGATCAGTCAATCCAGCAAGTTTATCAGAATTCTCTGTACAAGTAGTGTTGACTTCCTCGATTTTCTCTGTTAGTCCTTGCACTTCTCTTTCCATTTCCTGATGTAATGAACGTGTTGCTAATTTGCAGGACTCGGCAACTTCAGCTAATTCCTTTCGTAACGATGTACTCAATTCGTGGAAGTCAAGCTTGAGTAGTTGCTGTGAATTTTGAATTTCCTGTTGAGATTCCCTGATTTTTGTAAACTCAAGCTGATGAGACTCTTGAGTTTGCCTCATTTTTGTAAACTCAAGCTGTTGAGACTCCTGAGTTTGCCTCATAGAATCTTGAGTTTGCCTCATTTTTGTAAACTCAAGCTGTTGAGACTCTTGAGTTTGCCTCATTTTTGTAAACTCAAGCTGTTGAGACTCTTGAGTTTCCCTAATTTTTGTAAATTCCATCTGTTGTGACTCGCTCATTTTTCTTAACTCTGCAAGCAGATCAAACATTTGAAAAGGAACATTACTTTGCCCCGTTGACGTCTCTGCCAACACAGAAGGACGAATGTCAATTTCTTGAACATTTTCTTGACTTCTTTTCCATTGCACGAAAGCTTCAATACTGAACGGATCATAAGAAGGATCACAATCTGTACAGAAATAATTTTCATTTAACTGGTATATAACTCCCAATGCTTATCGGACAAACCCAAACATTGTAAATGATACCAATGGCCACAATTTTCACAAGCTACCAACCTTTCCTTATCGGGATCTTTGCAGCACTTCACCATATTCATGGCACCATTCTTATTTTGTGATTCATCAGGTTCATCACCACAATTGATAGATCTAGCTGTAAGACTTGTTTTGGATCTCAGATTATAAGGATTACTTAATGCGTACATAATATAAATTTATGTACAAACTAGATTCACGAGAACAATGGTGTAAGTTAACACTTACGCAAAACACATCACTCAAGATCGTGCTGATAACGTTCCACAATACTGGACCACCAATTATACTGTGACGTTCACAAGTCAATCATTTGCACGATCACATTTAGTTCATAAATATTTAAAATAAAACGCGAAGGTGAAGATACAACTTCTATAGGTCTATATATTAGTGAAATAACTGAGTAATATGCAGTTCACTATTACCTATATTTCCATTTTTGCCAGACACACTACTACATAATGACTATTGATTCTCGTTGCTATATCAACGTTAGAATTCCAAATATCTCGTTTATACAGCGTATAGTGCAATGAATAACATAAAACATAATTAACGTTGTACAAAGTAATAATTATACATTTTTTAAACATTAATATAAAGTGATTTTTATAATATGAAATTAATAATTTCAATAAACATATAATTATATTGTGCGGATTCACAGAACCGTCACAATCTTACCAAGATATGAAAATGGAATGGATGATTGTGGGCTGAAACTACCAAGGCAGATATTTTAGGGTGGGAGACTTGGTCAAGTAGGAGCGAGCGAAAATGGTCCCATGCAGTACTCTGAAAGCTACTCATTTTACTACGTTGGTAGTATTTTTTGCAGTTGGTTTATTTTAGGTCTCTTTTCACTATGACTCATGGCCGTAGGCAGGAAAAATTTTCGGGGGGGGGTTCATTCATAATTGTTCCCAGGGCGTCACCAGAAATTTGAATAATAGAAATAATAATAATAATTTTACAATAATAATTAAAATTTCACAATAATAAAACAATTTTATTCCATAATAATAATACTAATAATAATAATTATTATATTATTGTTATATCCTTGAGGGGGCTTACTCAATCCAGCAGATGAGTGAATATCCAGTATAAGTTTCTTTTTTTTTTTTTTACGTTTCATACAGTGTGTACTGAAATGCACAATTATTTTACTTCGTCATTAAACTTTAGATACCTTCAAGAAAAAACTTTAAAACTTAGATGGAAATTTTAGTCATAAAGTTTTTGTTGTTTGACTTTAAAATTAAATTTTTGGAATATTGAAAAGTGTGGAACCAGTTATTCTCTTTAAAAGCTTAGCCTGATGCATGGATTGTAACCTCAATCGCGAACGTAATGCGCTACGAAACTGGAGGCACTAGGTTTGAACTCCTATCAAGGGGGATTTATTTTCGACTTTATCGGACGGGGAATTTAAAAGCTCGAAAGGGAATTTTGGGGCAATCATAAAGGAATCTTCAGTCTATATTCCTTGTGACGCAGGAACACCACTGGAAAGATGACAGCAGAAGTGATAATGGAGAGGTCGCGGGCTGCGATTCCGAGAATAAATCCTGTTTCACTCAACTTTCAGAATTCCAAATGTATGAAAATTCTAGCTCGATCGTTTCAACATTGTCTCCTTGTATTTTTGTGATGCTTCGAAAAAAAAATTGAAAATTTGTTACAGATTTTGGTTTCTGAACATCAATTAATCCAACATGTCGGAAGTTTCGGGGGGGGTTTGAACCCTAGAAACCCCCCCTCTAAATACGGCCATGCTATGACTAATCGCAACGGTGAGGATGAATGGTGATGAGATGAAATTAATGAAAGAAAAATCGCGAACGCAAATGCAAAACTGCAATTTCCAGGCCGTACCACGTAGAAGAGAGGTTGATATTTACTTCCAAACACACCCAAAAACATACGGAGGTAGTGTGTTCTCCCGAAACATTACAACAAAAATTGTGTTGTGCTTCTAACAGCCATAAACTACCTTCGAAATAATTCTACAATGCAAGCAATACGTCGAAACAAGAAAAATGCATTATTGTATTTATTAATATTATTGGTTATACATGTGATACACTTATTAGTGTGCAAAAACCCTCTCCCGATATACTGTATACACACACACGCACACATACACAGGGTGGACCATTTAAGTTGATAACTGGATATACTACTAGTATCTTACAAACGAAGCTTTTTCGAAAGAAATGTTTCAAATGAAAGTTTAATTGACTTTAAAGGGGACAGAGAATGTCATTATGTATTATGTATCTCACTCAATTTTTTAAAAATGGAGACCTAATTTTTTTTGTTTAATATTTTTATTCCTCTTACAAAAATAAACAACTTTTGTACAAACCATTTTTTTCCTTTCATCGCGTAGTTTCACAGATATTTGACAAGTAAAAGTGGTAACTGAAATTCATACTATGCTATACATGCTTGGATAAGGAGTTTAGTTTTTCCTGTATTCTACCATCACATACAACAGTCCATTTTCTGATTGCGTATGAGGATCAAAAGGAACCATTTTCCCATTAACTGTTAAACGGAACAACGGACGTGGACCGCAAAAGAAATCTTTAATCACACCGTGACCGTCATCCTCCTGGTGCGGTATTGATTCTATTCTCCTTGTTCATTACGACCTGGAATTAATTACGCTGCGTTTGTTGATCACGTGCTAGTGGACGTGGATTGTGGTCGGTTAGAAGAACCTCACATATGCACAAGCACAGCCTCCAGTGCGTGCGAGGACAATAGAAAGTTCCCACGGTCGACGATGCATTTCACAAACAGTTTTTGCATGTGATGTCAAAGCAATTTATAAACCATTTTACCTACATACTCTTCAGGTTTTTTGGTACTTCTCTACATGTGTATGTACATTATAAATGATACAGGTAGATACTGAAATGCTAAATGGTGGAGTGCTTATTGAAATTAGTAATAACAGATTTCTTTAAAAAAGAAATAAGGATTCATTCTTGGTGTGCATTAATATCATGGCGACGATGTTACAACTGCGCCTTCTGGGAAGGCCTCACGTGAGACCTTTAACAAATTGAATTATTCATTAATGGATAATGTTCTCATGTTCTGGACCACTTTTAACTGAGTGGGCCTTAATAATGATATCTATATGGTTAGCTCATTCGCCTTTTTTGCGAGCGGTTCCGGGTTCGATTCCCGATAGGAGTCTCCAAAAATCCTTTCCTGATCCAGCATCTTGAGGATAATCGGGGAACTACTTGAAAACCAGAAAACAGCGACGATGGGACTCAATGCACTGACCAAGCCCAAGCGTCACCCAATAAAAAGGCCGCTTGCCAGACCCTGCCCTCGGAGGGCTGTTCCACCATGGTTGAGTTGACTTTCCTTTAAAATCCACGTTATGCAGAGAAAGGCTAATCGGGACTGGGCCTACGGTTTAAAGTGGGATCCAAACCGAACCACTATGTGTCTCCACCGGGGGTATGGAAACGGGGACCCCTTGATTACAAGGTGACGACGGTACCACTACTCTATCAGAAATCCCTGTTGGTTCATGGTCACATATATATATGTATATGTATGTATGTGTGCATATATATGTATACATACATACATATATACAGGGTGTATCAGAAGTCCCTTACCACCCCTTGTAAAATCCGCAGTGATGTATTTTCATGAACTTTGATATGGGCAATACAAAATAGGCCTAGGGGGACACCTTTTGGAGTATGTCACGGGGACGGCCGCCATCTTGATTCCGCCATCTTGAGGCTATGGTGTATGGTGTGAAAATTAATACAAAGAATACAAGGATATGTTCAGTTTTTCTTCATCATCTGGAACAACGTATCATGGTAGCCTTTGAGCAAATTTCACCAGATATCTTGCTCGGTGTCCATAGACATTGGGAGAAGCGTCTGCACACGTGCATTGACCAGCAAGCACAACATGTGGGGCACATTCTGTAACAGGTAACCATCAGTTTCAGTTTCCAATAACTTTTCTGATTTCAGATTTGACATCCTGACGAAATTCTAGCCTATGGTCATGTATCATTTTAAATTAAAAAAAGTTGAATTCAAGATGGCGGAACCAAGATGGCGGCCGTCCTCGTGACATACTCCAAAAGGTG
The DNA here is from genome assembly GCF_977018435.1 of Lepisma saccharinum. Taxonomy (NCBI): domain Eukaryota; kingdom Metazoa; phylum Arthropoda; class Insecta; order Zygentoma; family Lepismatidae; genus Lepisma; species Lepisma saccharinum. Next base: position 52,153,172 of record NC_139234.1, read on the forward strand.
CCCCCCTAGGCCTATTTTGTATCGCCCATATCAAATTCCATGAAAATACATCACTGCGGATTTTACAAGGGGTGGTAAGGGACTTCTGATACACCCTGTACATACATGCATACATTGAGTTGGTGTTTTAAGTTCTATGATACAGATTTTGAAATTCGTATAGCAACAGTAAAAAATCGTATAATGCCATGTTTTTAATATTCTGATTCAATTGTGCACGTGATACAGAAAAAACACAAACATTAAAAAAAACATACTGAACTCGTTATTTAAAAAGGATAATGGAAATTTCCATCAGCAAAGGCGAAATATTAAAAACAAATGTTTGAACTGAAGTTGAAAATTCAGCAAGACTAGCAGAATCTAAGAGCAGAAGGACAAAAAGATACTCAAGATGGAATTAGTTTTTCCGTATTCTTGCATTTTTTCTTCTTCTTGCGGGGGGCGGCAGAGAGGTTCAATTGCCCCCCCCCCCCTACTATCGATTTCAAAATTTATACAAACAAAAATACATTTTGTAAAATTTTCTTGCTCGCTTCGCTCGCATTGTTTGCATTTCTTAGCCTCGTTAAGTTCGGTGCTGCAGGTAGGGGGTGACGGCAGTCGGCTCTGGGAGCCGAACGGTCTAAATGAAAAAAAATGAAGAGAATACCATGGCTGCCCGTGAAATTATTTGCGCTCTATTAAATTAATATTGTTTTCAATTTGTAAAAATGTGGATCTATAAATGTTCTTGCTAGTTCGCTCGCAAATAATTCTTTTCTGTAATGTATTATGTAAATTACCAGAGAGAGAAGTAAGACCAACTATGGGCCTATACTATGTACTACTAATCTGTTAAACAGTTTTCTCTTAAATGCATGATCAATTGTTTGGAGGAAAAGGTGCGAACATATTTCAGAGACAAATTTTGCTGTTGGTTTGTTATGAGGCGGATGGATTGATTATGTAATGTATTTAAATAATATGCTATATATATGTATTAAAGAAACTTTGAATATGTACACAATTTGGTGCTAGCATGTTGCATATGTGTAAAAACATATGTTGTACATGAAAGTTATACATGTCATATGTACAAAAAGAATTATATTCGTCATAAATTTTCTGTCTGAAAAATAAAGTTTGTGTGCTTGTTTTCCATTATTAGTTAATGAACGTGTTGAAGAAAATTCAAATCGTTTGTTGCAACACAAATGCTTTAGCACAGACTTCTACCCCCTTTTCACGTGATTTACGAGGATAATAACGTTTTTAATACTACTACTACTACTACTAATAATAATAATAATAATAATAAAAAAAAGGTAAAAAAAAGGTAAAGTGTTCCCCTGTGCATAGCACCACGCCATGAAGGCGTATAGGGGGTGTGAGGGTAACGCCCCACACTTTCTTGATCCGGTCGTGAGTGGGGGTGATGTGATCAGCATCACGCCCCTGACCGCCTTTACCCCCCAGGGTTTCCCCCAGGTACCCATGTTATTCGACGCTGGGTAGGCGCCGGGGCCGCTTCCACCGTTAGAAAAGTTCCCGGATTTGAACCGGCCGGGGATCGAACCCGGGACCTTGAGCATGGTAGTCAGACGCGTTACCGACTGAGCCACCGCGGCCACATTGTGTTATTATTATTATTACTATTATTATTATTATTATTATTATTGGTACATTTATCCTGGTACACCAGACAAAAAATCATGGTTGCGCCACTGGGGAGCCCTGTATATTTCTACACTTGTATGTAGGTGTACATAGTAGGTACCTCCAACCCCCCCCTATATATATATATATATATATATATATATATATATATATATATATATATATATACACATACATACATATACCTAGGTATAACTGTACTCTATTTGGAATAAAACATTAATACAAAGAATACAAGGATATGTTCAGGCGGGCAGTTTTCAGTCATCATGCAGCTGACTCTGCCACTTAGTCCGGGTGAGTAATTAGCCTGAAATGGACCTCCCAACACCCTCCGAAGCTTAAACGAACTCGCACACCCGTTAGCAGAGGGAAAGAAAGAGTGCCTGCCTCATACATATTCAAAGACATGTTAAACGACGTTAAGGGATAGCCCTTAAATTTCCCCCACCAGCTCTCCCGCTGATTACATAATTCCCTTTTGTTCAACCTCTATTTCAATTTTTAAAGGCGGCGGGCATCCACGCTGTATATATTGTTTTCGGTAGATGCTACAGCGCGACTGGTCAATTAGTAACCAGTTTCGACTGAAGGCTCGTAATGTAGCCTACAGGTCCGTTTCCTTGATGTGGCCTAGCGATGGGTGGCGAGAAGGGTTGAGGGGGTGGGGAACATTATCGTAAACAATTCCTGTCAACGAACACCACTGCGATGTCGAGTTAAGGGTTCATGTGTTTTTGGTAAGATTTGAGAGCTCATTAAATATTTCCATATGCCAAAGGCAATTTACTCAAAACGATTTGTCAGCAATCAACAAATCAACCGAATTTCATGTTTTAGAATTCAAAGTAATGTTTTGAAAGAGCTTATGTAAAAAATGTGCAATTTATGTTATCGGTCTCGTCGGTATTCAAGCTGCATTTCAAATGAGAATTCTTTTAAATGTGTTCGTTGGATATCGAGAAAATTAACATTCAAGAACTCCACCCGATAGATTCAAGATCACGGTGTTGAGTAAGGTTGTTTAATTGTGGAATTCGCACTGCGGCCGATTGGATAGAATAATCTAAGGTAGTGATTTATCCACACACACACACCTAAAACCCCTCTAACATTACCACAAAATTTCCTCAACACCCCCTAAAGTTTTCCACAAAGGCCCAACTTATTGTCATTTTGGCTCCAAATATACCCTTACAGTCTCCCTTCCCCCAAATAACAAATTCTCTGATCTAAGGGCCTTAGATTCTAATTCTAGAGTAAGCAGTGAATGTGCCTTTGCCTTTTCTCCCCATCATCTATTTCATCTGTTCATCATTCTTCCTGATCGTTGGAATTAACTAAAGAAGAAGAGAAAAGTGACTTAAAATAACCAAAACAGAAATTGAAAAAGAAGTGAGAGACAGAAGGAATGAGAAATAAAATGTAGCACACCCACACGCACGAAGACGAGAGACTGAGAAAGAAGGAGAAATAAACAGACAAAACAAAGAGAGAGAAGGAAACAATTGAGACAGAGAGAGAGAGAGAGAGAGAGAGAGAGAGAGAGAGAGAGAGAGAGAGAGAGAGAGAGAGAGAGAGATGACTTTTCTCCTCTCAACCTGTTCTGAACTCCCATGTTTGCATCGTTAACCGTAATTTTGGAGTCCTTTCTACACAGAGAGGTGCTTCAAAGATTCACCAGCTGTGCATAACTCAGTTGAAAAAAAATTAAAAGCATTAATGTCACTTAATCACCATTCATCCCCACCATCGCAATTAGCGTCAAGAAGAAGGGGTAAAATGAGATTTGATAACAATAGCAGTAGTTTTAAGCTCTTGTATAATTATATATTTTTAGCCATCTGACGTATTTTGTCTGTGTCACCTTTAATTGTTACTTGCATTGTATTATTTGCACTGTCATAAGACTTAATGCTGTCCTCAGCAATAAAATCTCATGTAGTGAAGATCCATTATATGGGGTTAACTATTAAACTCCTTCAACACAAACAAATGCTTTTGGTATTCCATCTGATTCCCCTTTGAACACAAGTCTTGACCTTATTGATTCATTGATTTGGCATATTTTACTTTGCTTTTCCGCCACTTTTGACTAATCGCGAATGAGAATGGGTGATGATATGATGAGATTGATGAAAGGGACACTCACAAAGAACGCCCTTGCCCAGGCCGGGATTCGAACCCCAGTCGCCTGTCTGTCGCCACTCCGACACAGAGTTCGGCTGCTTTGGTCTTAATACGTTTGATAGCACGGTACTGAGAGCACGTGGTTAGTAAAGAACGCAGTCGTGGGAATTTTAAAAATATATGATGTCACTGGTTAGATCAGGTCCGTACCCAGGGGAGGGGCAAGCCCCCCCCTCGAACCAATTAATATTTAAATATATCACGTGTAAAAAGCTATGAAAATAACATCGACAATTTTACAAATTTGTAAAAATTTAATTTTCTTTTTCTTTGCATAAATGAATGTTTTTGTTGTGTAGAAGTCTGAAGTCTGCAATATTGGGTAGTTTTAGTTTTATAATAATTTAATTTTAATTTATAATAATTAATGCAAGGCTACCACAGTGGCGGAGTGGTTAGCAAAGGACGCTAGGATGCAGGGAGTTCCTGGTTCGAATCTCAGCCTGGATATAGTTGTTCTTTGTGAGTGTGTTCCTTCATCAATATCATCATATCATCGCATATCCATATCATCGCTCATCCATATCATCGCGATTAGACAAATTTACCAGAGAAGCAACCTAAAATAACCTAATTCAATCAACCTCACACATATTTGGGTCAACCTTCCCCTCTTAATGAAATCCTGGGCACGGGCCTTTGCAACATATTAAACAAAATAACAATAAAACACGGAAGACTAATACCATTTGGTATAAGTATGAAATCTTATTGACAATTATTAGCATAAAGCAAGAATTAAATAAAATCTAACGCTTATAAAACATTTAAACATTTCAACTATTTTGTACTCTCTCTCTCTCTCTCTCTCTCTCTCTCGGTGTGTGTGTGTGTGTGTGTGTGTGTGTGTGTGTGTGTGTGTGTGTGTGTGTGTGCGTGTGCGTGTGTGTGTGTACGCGCCTGGGTTTGATTTTTTTTGGGTAGTGGAGCTACTGCTGGTTGAATATTGATCCTTTTGGAACGATTTCATCATTGAAAATGGTGCGATGAGTGTCACAGGATACCGTTCCAATGCATTTCCTTTACAAGTTCCAAACCAGCCTCTTCAAGGAGATGTTTAATTTGCTGCCTCATGGAGGGTTCGTTAGGTGCAAGTGTGGCGCAGGACGATGGGTGTGCCCGATTGCCCCAAGTAATTTAACCGTCAGTTCACCGATTCCAAATGCAGTAAATCAAGGAAGGAACGACTCCTTGGCCAAGGAACGTAGCATGCATGCCGACCTTAATTGTTTCGTTAGGTTCGTCTCAATCCTTTCCCTCCCAAGCACCAATCGTAACAGTTTATAAGGTAAAGTAGCTCCCGTTGGAGTCCGTTATTGAAACTTATTGGTGCGTCTTGTTGTTCCGGACGTGGCGCACTTAAACATGTCCGCTAGTTAACATCGACAATGAAGTACGCATTATTCGGAGTCTTTATCCAGACATTTACTTGGATATATATCAGAGAATGGGCCCAAAATGGCTATTGAAACAAGCACAAGTTCCGATATCTGGCAACAACATTACCATGTGGTGATTTTTTTCATAGCAACTTGTTGTTTCACCCCAGCCTTGAGCGGAAAATTGGCAGCGTCCTCTGTTCCTTACGTAAGCTATACCTCAACCACATTATTTTAAAAGCTTGCATATTTACAGTCCGGGCTTCCCAGATAGCGTAGTGGTAACTCCTGCGCCTTGTAATCAAGATGTCCCGAGTACGAGACACATAGTGGTTCGGATCCCACTTTAAACTGTAGGTCCAGTCCCGATAAGCCTGCCTCTGTATAAAAAGTGGACTTGAATAAAACTCAAACTAACATATTTACAGTCCAAGTCAGGACAAGTATTCTAGCGCCTGGACTATATATTTCTACTATATTCCGCAGTATTAGAGCCTCAAATATAACGGTTAGTGCAGGTAAAAGTTGGTACATGTAGTTAAGAATACCTCTTCATCGCATCAACGACGCAAAGTATAGTTTCCGTTCATATGTTAGGCTCATTCACTACTCCAGGTTGTCTTATACGGGATACAAGTCTTCTGGGTTCGATACCCGGTGGAGGCACATGGCACAGTGGTTCGGATCCCACTTTAAACTGTAGGTACAGTCCCATTAGCCTATCTGTGCATAAAGTTGACTTAAGAAACGCTTCAACAACAAGTCATCCTGTCGGAAATAAGGTTACCAAATTTACCTCTCTTTCAAGTTATTAATTTATACAGCGATCACAAACAAAATAACATTATCCCAAAAGCCTTCGCGCATCTTCCCCTTCACCCGTTCAACTCGGGCGGTAAGGAAGCATGTTCCACTTCGCCCCTCCACTCCACATGGGAGTACGATGCACACGACAGGCGGTTCTGTGCAAGTCCGTTTGCATGCGGTCCCACTATAAGTGTCGTCAAGTCTAGTAAGAGTAACTGTTGATAACGCAAAAAAGTAACTCTGTTACACTAACAGCTCCTTACTTTAAAAAGTAGCTAACAGCTACTTACTTTAAATTGTAGCTGTTACTTGTAACTGCATTACAAGTAACTAGTTACTTCCAAATATTAGTGATGGCCAAATCCGGATAAAATTTTAGCCGAATATCGGATAATTTTTCTATCCGGATTTCAATTATCCGGAAATCGGATGTTAAATGTCCGGATATCCGTTTGTGTGCATAATCGGACACTTTTATCGTTTATCCGTTTTACAGGCTATGCATATATTATTTTATTTGTCACGTTGTTATTTCACTACACAGATTTTCTACAAATCCTTCATGAAATCTTACTATCCGGATATTCGGATTATCAGAATATCTGAATTATCCGGATTATCCGTTGCATCCGAAACGGATATCGGCGAATTTGAAATTGAAATATCCGTTATACAGCCACGGTAGTCTAGTCGGTGGAGCGTCTGACTGCTACACGGATGACCAAGATTCGATTCCCGAAGTGGGTGATCTAGGGTCGGAATTTTTCCGCCCTTTACCCCGCATAAAGCGGCTCTGGGTCTCGCCCAGCCTCAAATCAACGGGTACCTGGGGGCGACCGTGGTGGTAAAGACGGCCGGAGCCTGGTGATGATCACAGCACCTCCAAAATGGCCTAGATCGAGAATGTGTGGGACCTTACCCCCACATCTCCTAAATATGCATTCATGGCACGGTGCTACATGCGCGGGGAACTTCACCTTATAGATATCCGTTACACGAATTTTGTGGCCATGCATACACACATATACATATACGCTCGCGAGCATTCACGCTCACACACACGCTTTGATTTTAGCCACTCTTTCCTTTTCTACCCACCCTCTTCCCTTGTTGACTTGTGCTCGATTGCCATACATCATTCCCGCTGACTGACGCAATTAACCCCGACGCGCACATGTGTCGTAAAACCGAGCATAACGCGGTGATCAGCTTTTTAAATTACAGTGATTATGTGTTTGCATTGTCAACTACTCGCGTCGTCAGAAATGGGAAAGTGGTCGGTTCCTGTGATCGTATATTACGAACGCGTCTCGGACTTAAGCACAAGGCCTGTTAATCGCCTCAGAAACCTGATGACATGAAATATCATGGGTGAAGATACGTTCGTGGATTATTTATTAGTTGTAAACCCGGTTGTTAATTCCGTGATACTCCATATTCATCCGTGGATAAAAAAAAATGGTAAGGTAGAACGTGTATGTGAAGAGCACATAAACGATAGTCTGTGATCCAGTGGTTGTGGTTGTCCTAGTGTTGTAAGAGGTGATGGAGGGGAAGGGGCGATCTACAGAAGAACGTCCAACTGTGAAATGCTACCACGGGGGCTAAGCTGGATGCTTCATGGGTCTTTTAGTACTCATCAGTAGGGGGCGGATTTTTAGGTAAAAACATATTTTTTATCTTGCTTCAGAAGTCGGCCATACTCGGTAGGAGTGCCGACCATAATGGTTGAATGTAATCTGCGAAGTCTTATTTCACATAAATATGCATAAGTTTCACTTTAGCACATAAAACACATATTTATAAGGCTATTATATAAAATGTACATATTTGAGACATTCAAGACAAAATAAATTTCCGGATGTTTTGTGTAAACCCATATTTTGGAGTCGATGCATAAAATTGACGAAATACTTCGCTATACCTCAATATTTATTGAAAGATAGATATTTACAAAACTGTTTGGAGTTCCTATGTCTTTCGCTCTCTCTCTCTCTCTCTCTCTCTCTCTCTCTCTCTCTCTCTCTCTGTGTGTGTGTGTGAGAGTATAAAAATGTTTGCTATTATATTACAGCGTAGCACATTACACATCTTTAGGATCTGAGTTAGTGTCCTGGAAAGATGAATGTTTCTGTGTTCACTTTGAAGAACGACATAAGCTGAGAAGAAAATTGTATTTTATTGAGTGCAATATGTAATCAGGTTATCTATGTTCTCCTCGGTACGTGAGTGTATTGAATGGTTGAGTCACGATCTCGCCACTGAAGATTCTGGAATCATCATCATCCTCGTCGTTTCAATTAGCCTAAAGAGGTAAAAAAGTGGCGTAAAATAAGAAAATGACAAAAATAATATTTTGTTATGTGAACTTCACAAAACCCAAAGCACCACAATGCGACATAAGCCTAATAAGCATGTAAATGATTTTTCTTAATTGGTGAATCGTGAGAATCAGTCTTTAGGTTCGAGTCGGAACCGGATTTGGAGAACAAGTTCCGACCCCACCCTGTATTGAGTCGAGGTCTCGGATGGAAATTGATTGGAGCGAGTGGGGGCGAAAAGGGGGGGATCGCTGCCCCCTGCGGTCATCATTGTATTTGTTAAACCGATCAACCCGCAACCCTTTCACCTGACCCGTATGATTTACTCACTGGGACCGTTGAGGTTGACCCCCGTTAACCCAGCATTGCGTGCCGCAGTCTAATCCACGTGAGCGAGAGATTTAGACATTACACCCGGTTTTGTTGATTGGCTTAGATCTTACCTTGAGCCTTGCTTCTTATGCGCCCCCCGCCCACGCTCCCCTGTGATTTATCCTTTGACGTTAGGTCGTTGCTATTCCGCGATAAGTTCACGCGTGATTAGTGGACCTGTCGTTTGGTTGCTCCAAGTAGCTGTATTTAGGGATGTGCGAAATCGATTTTTCGATATCGAGTCGCTCTTATCGATATGATGAAGTTTGATATATTTACTATTGATTGATATTTATTGATATTGATACGAGCACTTCGGCTGTGCGTATCCTACAATATTGTTACAAAAACACCCCGCCTTAAACATACACCCCATTGATCATTAGTGTTGCCCACGGGACGAGACGGGACAGGCTTTTAAAAATTCGAGACGAGACGAGATTGACCATATGTCATAAGACAAACGAATATTTTCGAGACGAGACAGCATTTCCACGAGACTTCACGAGACGGGACAGGCCAAAGTCTCGCCTCGTGGGAAACACTATTGATCATACATTCAGAAACATTTATAAACAGAAACATTTGGAAAAGAATTACATACTATGTACAGTACATATATAAATGGCAATGTGGTCCTCGTATTACATCTGAGATTGTTCATTTTCACAACACTGCACTACACGCTCCACCTATGCCTGAGCCACTGCTGTTCCGTACCATTCACTTTCACTAACCTCTTGCAGCATTTTCCCGCGCTCCATCCAAACTGCATGTAAATAGAAGCCCGAACTTTCCGTATTTACTCAATTTCCTTGTTATTTAGCGTCGCTTCTCTGCAGATTTTGGCTAATCGCGACGATGAGGATGAGTGATGAAAGGACGTTTACAAAGAACGCCAATGCCGAGGACAGGATTCGAACTCGGGATCCCTGAGTATTTCCTGGTGAATGTGGTGATCATCTTGAAAAGAAATTAATGTTATATAACCAGGAGTTTATATTATGAATTTCATTTAATTACAGAATCACAATATATTATGAGTTTATGTTAAATTTTGTTTAATTTCATTACAATATAACGCTATTTTATACGTAGTACACCCTGGACTGCATTTTGCAGACTAGCGAGGCTCTGGCGTCCTTTCATCCATTTCATCTCATCGCAATTCATCCTCATCTTCGCAATAAGCCAAAAGAGGCGAAAAGAAAAGCGAAGTAAAATAAAACAAATCAATCAATAAGTACAAGTTACTTTCCTTTCCTTTTAAAAGTAACACATTATCGCTATCATTACTTATTTCACACAATATATACACCTAAGAACAGTGTGCACTCCCAATAATAAAATTTCACGAACTTGACCAGGTGAATATGCCAAGGAGTTCTTGTATTTTGCAAGGTTTATGTAAAGTGGTTGGGGGTATATGCTCGAATGGAAGGAGGGGGAATAATATAATCACCATTGCAGCTCACCAGGTGGTGTACAGACTTGTCAACGTGCACCCGGTTCCCTCACCCTCCTAACGCCCCCTTTCAAGCTCGCCCCTCTAATTAGTTGGTAGCTATCAGCTGCTCTGTCCGAAGCAGGAAGCTGAAAAGTGATAAACATCTCCAATATCCGTCATCTACAGGACTTTTCAGTCACTGGTATCATGTCTGCTTTCATTTTTTTCACTTCAAAGCTCTGTAGGGTAAACTCACCCATCTCTTATTACTTTTTCTGAAGAAAAATAAAAAAAACAATGTTGAATTTTCGTAAGTTAGGTGAGAATCGTGCTAGCAGCAGTCAGCACCACGCTCCAGTTAAGTTTATTTTACATTCAGTGTTATTACGAAATAATGGTCAAATCCTTCTTCCTTATCAGATTTCCAGTGGTTTTTTTCTTTTAAAATAGTGTAGGTGAGAAATATTTATAATGCATGAAAAACGTTGGTTGATTTATTCACTGATTCGCTTTATTCGCTTCGATTTTTTGCCACTTTTGGCTAATCGTGAAGATGATGACGAGTAATGATATTGATGAAGCAATACTCACAAAGAACACCCATGGTCATGCGCCATAACCATTGTGGGATTCGAACCTTGGGTTCTTAGCGCACCGTGCTGACCAATCCACAACGACATGAAATGTTTCACACTAGGTCAATAGCTACTTAAAGGCAATAAATAGCACTTGAAGTCGCTGAAATAAGGAAGTAGGCACCTGAAATGCGCTAAAGTAGGGATATAGACACTTGAAATGCACCTGACTGGCGCTGAAGTAGAGAGGTGGGCACTTAAATGGTGCTTAAACAGGCAACTGGCCACTTGGAAGGCTAAGTTTCTGGTTAGACAATGAATTGGAGCTACAGCATGCAAATAGTCGTTTTAAAAGCGAGAAAGTAGGGTAATAGGCACACAAAGGGTACTAATATTAGAGAAATAGTTTATTAATATGCAGAAAACTACGGGTGACTTTATTGAAAACAAATTGGTTTCGATTTACTAAATCTGGCAGCGTAATCTAGTGTAAAAATGAAAAAAACTTGTAAATACATGCAAATACCTTAAAGTGTAGTCAAAAGTAGTATAGTGCATTGACTTAAATAGAAAGACCCTTACCAACACTAACTAACCAGTAGGCTAATGTTTGTGATACTTACACATACACACGTAATTTCGTATTGCAATCTCTACAAAGTGAAGCATTTTTCTCTCCTTTCAAGCTAATAAAATTGAATGGGTTTCTGTACTCAGTCATTTTGTTACCCCTCTCGCCACTTCTACATGCATGCACTTTCACCCCACCCCCCGTCTTTGAGTAATTTATTTTGACCTGACAAACAGGTCGATGAGAAACTCGACAAGAGTCAATATTACTTCTCCCGTTGTTGTTATTCAACATTTTCATTCAGAGATTTTCGATTCAGAAGTAGCTGCACGTTCGACCATCGAGTGAAATGTCCATCTGTCGGGTTTGAATAAACGTCCAATGTCAACGTGACGTATCAATTTGTCCATGTTGGGAAATCAACCTGGTGATTATTTTCTCCACCCCTGTAAGTTTTGTGTCACTGTTCAGGGTAATGTAAATTAGCGTAGGATGTGGCTAAATACAAGTAACTTCCGTGGTATGGCTAACGAATATATACTCAACTAGAGGAGGTATGTCTCGTCCTCGTATCGATTTATAAACACCCGTCTCGATCTCGAAAGCAAGTCATATCTCGAGTTTCGAGATAGATAGAGGTCATAAACGGAAACAACTTTTTCTTAATAACTTTTTTTTTACTCTTTGAGCTCTTGTATCGACGCTACGCAACCGTATTTTATCCTGACTGTATGGAACACTGCGCACTTACGCAGTCACCACTAATGAATTAACTTCGCAGTTACGATAAATAAAATACGTATATCGCGTATGATCAAGTCACTAGGTAGGTAGATAGAAGTTTGGCACTTTCGAAGAATTGATTTTCAGATGGTTTACCAAAGTCTAGAATAAGTTTGAAGATTTCGAATACTTTGTGTCGTCTCGTCTCCATTTCACGATTGATCAGCCATCCTCATCGTCGCGATTAGCCAAAAGTCACAGAAAAGCGACGTTAAATAATGCAAATACAAATACGTAGAGGTGAGAAAATTGGAAGTAAACGTTATACTTGAAAAAAGTTACCTCACAGTCACACAAGACATTTACTCGTAACAAGAAGATTAACATTTAACTTTGGTTGTTTTAGCAAATCATAACTTTGCTGAGATTATCTGAAACGTGCTGTTAATCTCGTTTATCGTTACCTGAAAAAGTGATTAAGCTAGGGTTACAGTTATTCATTTAAAAAATTAACTCGTCGTTACAGTTACTCGTCATTACTTACGTTACTGTTACTCGAAAGAATTAAGTTGTATGTCGTTACATCCGGACACTCGACGTATGCACGTACACGACGCTTCGCCAGTGGAATCGAAAGTTATCATTCAAGTTATTCATTCATTCTCAATGGAAAAATAACACGAGTAGTGTACATTCATTGTGAGGATACAATACAGGGGGAACATTGCATAAGAAAAGTGAATTTCCACTGAATCACACCCAGTGTCATTGTTCAGAAACCAAACATTTTCGCTGCTTTTTTGTTTGCTTTTTTTTTCGGAGGGTTGCCTCCATGAAAGTCGACTACCTACATCCGGGAAAAGAAGCTTCTGAAGTGCTCATTACGAAGGAGGGAGGGGGGCTGGGACGAACGGTGCAGCAGAAAATGAGTATTGATTTTTCTCCTTTTTTTTCTTACTTTAGTTTCATCCTTTGGCCATTTCCTTCTGTGCGTGGAAACGAGCGTGGTACAGCGTGGATTCTCGTGAATCGTTCGTGGTGGTGTGGTTAGCATAATGCTTTGCGATGGCGGGGATCTCGGGTTCGATTCATGCACGTTGTTTTTCCTTGTCCGTTACGTAATTGTTTCATCCACGCCTGCCTCACTGTCGTGATTAGGCAGAAATGTAGTTACAAAATGCTGTATTCGGAGGGTTACTTTTGAAAAAGTTACCACTTACCCAGAAGCACACTCAAAAGCCACGCAACCTGGGCGACTATCCATGGCGTCACCGTTGGGGTGCCAAACCAGGGCATTTCCCTTGAGTAGCGCCAAAAACTATTCTGATTACATAAAAGTAGCTATTTGTTTTTTTAAAAAAAGGAGAGTATTGGTATGTAGACAAAAGATAATTGAAGTTACAGCTCCATAATATACAAATAAGTACCGGGTGTCCGAGAAGTCTTTGTATGAAAACAAAAATTAACTGTATCCGCTATAGGCTATGCAGCATAGACATGAAAAAATGGTACCAAAATGTTCGGAAACTATTCAAGTTTTATTGGCAATAGGAAAGAAATCAATAAATCTCCACGTGAGCACCCTTGATAGCACGGAGTACATCTAGTCGAAATTCAACTTCTATCCATGCATTAGCCAACATCACAGGAAGGATTGATGTGATGACTTGGGTTTTCCGTTGTTGCAGAATTGCAAGATCGGACACATGAGTTATGTAGACATTGTCTTTCACATAACCCCATAGAAAAAATCTAAAGGGGTTATGTCTGGAGATCCTGCAGGCCACGCTGTCGGTCCATCTCGACCAATCCATTTTCCAGGAAATGTCTGATCAAGGTAGGAACGAACCTCCAGACTCCAATGTGGCAATGCACCGTCTTGTTGAAAGATAACATCTGGGTGGTATTCTAGCACTTGAGGAACAGCAAACAATTGCAACATGTCGAGATACACTCCAGATGTTACGGTGTCCTCACAGAAAAAGATTGGTCCGATTATTCTGTCATGCAGCAGCGCGCACCAAACATTCACCTTCGGGCTGCCCATGGTCGACTCCCTCACTTCATGAGGGGGCTCTTTACCCCAGATACGCACGTTGTGTCTATTCACTAAACCACTGACATGAAAGACCGCCTCGTCTGAAAAAGCAAAACGTTCCAGATAGCAATTATCAGCGTCAAACATTTTCACCGCAAAGTTACACCGACGTTTGCGGTCATTGGGCAACAAAGCCTGCAATGATTTGCACTTTGTATGCAAGAAACTCTAAACGTTTGTGCAACACATAATGAACATAACTTTTTGGCGGCATCTGTAATTCACGTGAGGCCGTACGCACGGATTTCTTCGGACTTCGCACAAAACCACTCTGGCATCTTCCACCCTTTCGTCTGAGGTTGATTGTCGGCCACTTCTCGGTGCGTCAGCAACAGATCCTGTGGTCTTGAATTTGTCATACCACGACTTAATGCTCCTACCATAGGGCGGCACCTTTCCGCACGATGTTTGAAACTGTTTCTGCACTGTTTTTTGTGACCTGCTCTCGTGAAACCACAGGACACACTCAGCTTTTTCCTGATTTGTGTACTTTTCCGGTTTGCTGGACACTGGCACTGCTACACTACTGCAACGTTACAGAAACCTGAAACAAAAAAAACTTGAATAGTTTCCGAACATTTTGGTACCATTTTTTCATGTCTATGTTGCGTATAGCGGATACAGTTAATTTTTGTTTTCATACAAAGACTTCTTGGACACCCGGTATATTGCAAAATCATGTAGCAATTTAAGTTAAAAGGTTAGGCTACTGTTATTTTGATATCATGTAAGTATGTAAAGTATTTTAAAAAAATAGAGCTATTATTTTTCCTCGTTAAAACCGTAAATATAACATGATCGTGATTTTATTGAAGGGGTGGTGGAAAGTAAGGTTACCAGAGTGGAAAGTTAGGGGGAGGGTTGGAATTAGGGGGCGGGGACGCCAAAATCCCCTGGCTAAAATTTTATCTTGAGCTGTCATGTACTTAATGTTACTTTGAAAAATAATATAAAAAATAAAACTTACATTCTGTTATTGTATCGATTTTGTTTATTTACTTAAAAACAAGCAGATGTTCATAACCGTCAAATGTAAAGAAAAGTATGATGCAAAACACTAGAAATACTTCAACTTGGTGTAACAGAAGATTCTTTGTGTTAATGCGGAATACACCTTGTTCAGCACCATATTTGATCTGTCAAACATCACAAATTATAGAGGTTTTTAACACTCCATTAGGTGTTGTGTTACACCAGTTGTGGTGACCACTTAGTGACATGACAACAGAGTTGCGTATTTAGAGTGTAACTATAGATGGCCTTAATGAATAATTAAGGAATTTCATTATAGTGGATCTTATTTATAAATATAGTTACATTTCTTTCTTTCTCGATTTTCGGTAAATGAAATCTTTCTTCCCTATATATTTTGTAAATATTTTGAAGTAAGTTTATATTACAATCTGTCTTACGAAATAACTGAACATGCATGTAAGGTTTTGATATTACTTATTTAATATGAACATAGTTGGATATTTTGACAAAGTTTTGACTTCGTTATAAGGATTTTCTACCTGTACTTCACCATGAATGTAAAAATGAAAGAGAAAACCATCCTCTACCTTTGCGTTTACCATGACCATATTTATTTCGATATTGTAATATGTTCCTGGAAATTCCATTAAGATGTCAACTTTTTGAAAGTAGTCAGGTCTAAATTTTAGCACATGTTCCTGCCACACACTTTTGGTTTCTTAGAACTTGGACAAGAAGTGAAGCGTTGTTAGCATTGGCAAATTGATTCAGTCTAATTCTGTGCTGTTTTAAATCTAGAATCAAAACTCACTTTTCCTTGTGAGTGTACAAAAACAGTCAATTATTTATGTGTCCAATTGTTACATGATTTCACATGGTGGAAGTGTATCAATTCTGTTGTAGTTTTTGAGCTTTGGTTGCTGTAATTTCATCCCCCCCCCTCATGTTTCATAAGACGAAATTGAATGGAGACGTTTGAACCTTATTCCGATTTCTGAGAATTTTGAAATGCTTAAACATGTTTTTTTATTTGGTGTTTCAATAATTGGCATATTTGGAATAAAAAAAGATCTAATATGAATTTTATAATGCGTTGTTGTTAATTTTATTTATTTTCATGCTTTTACAAAAATATCTGAAACTGTCAAAAGATATGCCTCTTTTTTTGCTTTTTTAAATATTTATAAAATATTTTCAACATCGTGTTTTAAACGTTAGTTTAAGAATATTTTATAACTAATGGATATTTTCATGTGAACAATTTTACCAATACAAATATAATCACATTAAAATTAAGAGATTCATCTAAATTTAATGAAATTGATTTTCTAAACGAATATCTTAAATATTTTTCCATTTCTTCATAAAAAAAACTGTTCAAAACGGACAAAAATGTTTAAAACGTTAAGAATATAATTCTTGTTATAACCTGATGCATAGTTTAATGTTCAGAATAGGGAATAGACTTGGAGAATAGATAAGGCGATTTTTCATGTCATATTACATATTAATGCACTAGGATTGGTCGAGTTAGGTTAAGAAACAAGTGACTAACATATCTTGTTCTTCTTCCGCAGTCGGACATCGTCCACCAATCGGTGTACGAGCTTGTCCACTCGGAGGACAGGGAAGAGCTCCAGCGGCAGTTGATGTGGAACTCCTTCCTGCCACCAGAGTCCGCCAACTTCACCTTGCAAGAGGTCCTGTTGCCGGAGAACTGCCATCTGTTGGAAAGAAGCTTTACTATTCGGTTCCGATGTCTCCTGGATAACACATCTGGTTTCCTAGTAAGTATATTTGGGACAATTAGCACAAAGTGGGAAGAAACTGATTCATGAAAAGAACAGACACGGTAAAAAATTGAGAACCAAAGATCAAATCGAGCTAACATGATATTAATTGTATAATGCAAAATTCAAATACAAAATGTACTTTATTTATTTTATTTATTATATTGTTACCAAAACAAAGGATTAGCAAACTTTCCTTTAAGTGTTGAAACGTGAATCTCCTCCTGTTGTCCCTAAAAACAAAAACTGCGTTTGAAGTATATTTCAAAGTATGGAATGGATTTCACCGCAAAGGCTCAAGATTGAATTCTCTGTTGCTGACAAGAATGTTCGAGATGCATTGTCTATTGTCAAGATGAAAAAATAAACAGATGAACGGAAAACATTTGGTATTTAAGACAAGAGGGAAAATGTAGTAATAGGATAAATATGGAATAGGAACATATGTCGGAAAAAATTGGAAAATATGGAGATCATATGTAAAAATAACTAAAATATGTAAGATAAGTGCTAAAAGCTAATATAGGTAAAAATATGGAAAATAAAATAGCGTTCTCAAGATGTGATACCACAATTCGCAAACATAATACAAAATAACATTGATTTTAGCATCATATGAAGGTATTTACCAGTGGCGTAGCATGGACATTTCGGGTGGGAACGCCAAGTCCGAAGGAAGAGTCGGCCCTTTCTTGCTTAATAATTTATTTATGGTATTAGTCGCCATAGGTATTATTTGCCTGAAGTAAGCTGGGTTTTCAATAAAACATCATCATTGCATGTTTTAGCTAGAAAATTAGATGCCTCACTATGCCACAAATGTTTTGAACTCTGGTGTTCTATACCTTTTTTTATATCTTTCTGCATGACGCAAGTCATTAAAAACCAACCTGAATCACAAGCGCCTCTGCACAACAGTAGACGTCATTGTTGTGGGCGATCCAACTACTGATTGATTTGGTTTATTTTATTTCGCTTTTCTACCACTTTTGGTTAATTGCGAATATGAATATGAGTGATGATATTGATGAAGGGACACTGACAAAGAACACCCGTGCTCACGCCGGGATTCGAACCAGGGACCTCTGTCGTCTCGACGCACTGTGAAAAGCAGAGTGGATGATCCAAATATCGTACACTCTACTGACGTAACAGTGCCGATTAGTAATTCAGACCACTGTTTATTACATCTTGAGAATGCTGATAAACATTTTAAAATAATTTTCTCCTGAGACCATTCGATGTTAAGAGTTTTCAAATGAATGCTAAACATTTCCATTCACACAATATTAAGTAGTTAGATAATAACGAAAAAATACAATAAAAAAATAATAGTTTTGCGGGTTAAGTGGTAGAGCAGCCACAGGCTGAACTTCTACCACGAGGACTTCACCAATTTATTTGACAAAAACTGTGTTGATCTTTTAGTTTCTAATACACATCGCTGTTCGTGCGATAAATTATACAATGCAGTGGCCATTAAGAAGCAGTATATTTGAGATTGGTAAAGTTACGTCAGTCAATATTGCGTATTGTAGCATCACATAGCACGAGTTGCATGAGCGCTAAGAGCGAAGAACCGGGTAGGAATTCTGCCGTTGTCGTCTGCTTCAGAAGGCAGAAAGGGTCACATGAACCAATCACGGTAGACCTCTTGTAGGCGGGCGTAAGAGAGCCCATTTACGCACGTGCTGTAGAAATGGAAGCTTTCCCTCCATAAAGGCAGCAAGGAATATAGGAGTCCTGTACGCCGAATCTGCTCGGCGTCCGGCCGGGAAAGGCATTGAAAAGAGATGCTAGAACGAGTGTTGAGAGTGGAGCGTTGCAAGCGGATCGCGAAAAATAGCCATTATAATGCCATGAAGGTCAAACATATATGAAATTAGTCACGTTTTATTTTATAATCACAGCATTTAAGCATTTTTGAAATTTTAAATCTGGGAACGCCGGGCGTACGGGCGTACTATAACGCTACGCCACTGGTATTTACATATAAATCCGTTCAATGGTCGAGTCCGTTGAGGCGGTCATTTAAATATTAACTAATAGTTATATATTATATCTACAATAGTTAGTATAATTGTATTTAAATATAAAATCCATGTATTAATGAATGGCTTAACAACGTCTCTGTTAATGTAGCCTACATATTTGTGTGTGTGTGCTAAAAAAGGTTGATCGGCATAAGCAACTCCACAAATTTATAATATTTATTAAAAAATGGTAGGAAATGCGATGTATAGCATAATGTAGCGTTATTTGCATCAAGGATAGAAAGAAACAAATCTCTGATAAGAGGAAAGAGGGGAATTAAGTCAAAGGAAAAATGCTAATTCTTACGCCTTCGCTTTCCCCTAAAAGCTTTCACTATCTGCTGTGCCTAATAGAGTGCATTGCTTGATAAGAGATTTTTCTCCTCTTCTTCTAGCCCCCACGAACCGTCGCTTCCTTTTGCGTCGTGGGCGCCCGCTTAGGTGTGCGAATGCATAATGAGCGCGTGCGTTATGATTCTGAGTCATCAATTTTTCAGTTTTGAACCGAGCGATAAATTAGGAGCTCTCCGTGGGAGTTTATGTAACAAGGAGACACGCCCCCTCAACCCCTCTCCTCTTTTCCATTCTAAGCGTTTGACCATCGCCACTTACCGCCCCCCGTTATAGCGTCCAAACACGCCAAGGTTTCCCTAATTAACACTTGCAGATTCGGCAAAGATTCAAATATTGCTTTCCATCTCACGAAGAAGCATGTGTGAGTGTGGGTGTATATTCATATTGTAAGCACACACGTGCCTGCTGGCTTCTGTGCCTTTGTTGCCACAGGCGAGCATATTCTGCATAAAGAATACACGTTTCTGCTTTTCTGCGTACCAAATACTGATTGCTTGTGGTTTTGGATGTGCCATGAAATGGCAGCTTGTGAGTTATGACGGAATTCCAACTTGTATGCGAACTTTGATATAAAACTGGCATTAGACTGTTATTTAGCACCAGTTTTGGGCATATGATCTGACTCCAATGTATACAATTTAACAAAACGTATGTTGGAATTAATTTCATGGCGTTAGGATTGCATATTCCATCGCAAATCATGGCAAGTTTTCAATTGTATGCATTGAATTACGAAGAAAGCATTGAAAATGATCTTTCATGACTAGTCATTATCGATATGCATTGATCTTGAGAACATTTAGAATCCACAAGAATCACAGCATAAATTTCATGGCAAATCTTAATCTGCATGCATTGATTTTAGTGCACAATTGTTAAAAAAGGCATTGGAACTGATATTTCATATTAAGTGTTTATTGATATGCATTGACTATAGTGAACATTTAAGAAGTAAGATATTACAACTTATAATTCATGGCAAGTATCTATGTGCGGGCATTAATTTAAGTGAACAATTACTAAGAAGGGCACCAAAACTTACATTACATTTTGAGTGAACAATTGCCGAAACTAACATTACATGGAAAGTCTTTTGATTTTAGTTAACAAATCGGAAGAAAGGAATTTCAACTAATATTTCATGAAAAGTCTCTTTATCGTAGTGAACAACTAAGAAGGATGACAAATATAATATATTTAACAAATCAAGAATTAATTTAAAAGAAAAAAACATTCAAATTCCCCAGATGGACATTCTTGTTGCTTGAGACGAAAGCGAGAACGGGACAGTCAACCTTATGATGAGATGAAATCGATACGGTCTCGTGTTGTCTCGGCACCGTGTCTAAACTTGCAGAAGAGGCAAACAATTAAAGCTAAATGTTGACACATCTGCACCGTTTCCGCCTCCCGAAAGTTCCGTGCGAGCGAAATAGGTTAAAACAAGGGGCCTAATCCACTCAACCCCCCGCCCCCTTTCTCCCTGATGCAGCGGTTCCCTGAAAAGCACGCCGGTGGTTCTCCCAGAATTAATGCTGCTCGGTCCCATCACTCTGATAAGTGGGCGTGTATAATTTTTAATTACAAAGCAGTTTCCTCCATGGGAGTAATTAGTGCTTAGAGATAGTACTGTAAGGGCAGGTAATGAATTGGAAGCTAATGTCTAGCAATGCATGGTGAAGGGGTTAAGAGGGGGGGGGGGGCAGACGCATTGCGGGCCTTCCGTGAGCCGAACCCGTTATGTTGGCTGTTGTGGTTTTTGAACAGCTTTGCAATATGGAAATTGTCCTTTTGTGGTCGTGTACATCCACGTTGGTACAATGTACTACTAACTTGTATGAGATTTCTGCGAAGCGAACGGAGGTTGTAGATCTCAACACTCCCCTGTAAGTCGGTATCATAATTCGTGGCGAACCCTGAAGTCTTGAGTTCGGATCACTGAAAAATAATGGATTTGTGATTGTTCTTGCATTCATAAAGCGACGCAAATACTAAAAGAATTCAGAAGATCTTTGAGGTATTACGTTGGTGCTCATTGAGGAAATTCCCCCCTTTAAATTTGAAATCCTATAGTAATATTGTTTTTCAACAGATGGAAACAGATACATCATTGACACACATGTTGTTCTGGTGGTTGAAAAAACGAAATATTTTCAGGTATCTTGACTGTAATTATGTCAACATTTCGGATAATAATGCTTGTGTATAGGTACAAAATTTGGCATATAATTTTGGTAAGGCTTCAATAATGAATAAAAATCCAGAGATTAAACGATTTTTCATCTTCATAAATTCAAACAATTTAGCAGGACTAAGTAGGAAAAATTTTATATCCGTGTACGTGAATATATTTTTACAAAGGTCCTTTGAATACATGCAGAATCTTCAGTCTTACAGCTAGGTGCGAACCAAGCGAAATCAAATTTTAGTGCCGTTTTTCACAAAATTGTATGCTACTTGGCTCATTCCCATGTAACCTGGAAATGTAACTTAATGTCACCGTGCTACAAAGGAAGAAAAGGCTTTTAAGAACGAATATGGTACTCGCAGAAGGCATCATGGCTGTTCACGATCAGCGTCGCGATAAGGCTAAATAGGCTGTGACAAGCAAGTAACGTTTTGATCTCCGGGTGGGGTAGTTATCTCAGCGTACTACGATGCCAGGGATCCCGGGTTCCAATCCCAGACTGAGCCTGGGTGTTTTTTTCTGACTGTCCCTTCACCAATTTCATCATATCATCATTCATCCTCATGGTGGCGATTAGCCAAAAGTGGCACATAAGCGACGCCAAATAACAAGAATCGAAGCAAATCGAAACAAGTAACGTTTCCTTTGTCAGAATATTTTGTGGAGACCTTGGTCATATTGGCGTTGACAACGGCTTTAGGAGAATACACGGATCTCTTGCTGATTATTGCAGCTAAAGACTGCGTGGGGAAAATGTAACGACAATATGCCATAACCGTCATGTTTGCCCGAGACAGGAAAAAGCAGTTGGTTGCATATTTTATCCATCGTTGTTATCTCGTCGAAGAATCGTCAATCACAGAGTGCAGGTATAGGGCTAATTACAACAGCTGGAGCCCACCGGACGTCGAGAGTGGCGGCTGACAGTTGTTCTCCAACGGAGTGTAACCCAACACCTGACACTCGCACAGATTCACGTCTGCATCCTGTGTGCAGTATCAGATCTCCACGCCTTTACAGATACATGGCCGTTATTCATTGACAGGCTCTAAATCCAGTTCTTTATTTTTTTTATTTTTTAAATGGCTTGGTCTTTTTGGCGGCGGTGGGGACCAAACCTACGACAGACCTGTGATTTTACTACAAATCCGTTGCGCTAGACAACTACTCCAGTTATGATATTTAAAGCATTCCATTAGTAATGCCCCATTTGGTCGTCAGTTTCAATTTAGATCCTGCCAGGTAAATAACAAAGCTTTCTTGAAACTTATGTTTTTCAATATCTGGCAACATTGCAAGCCATTTTGTTCCCCTCTCTGGCGAATCTATGCCTCGATACATCGCCGTAGCCTCGATGCGAGTGTTTGCTTCGCGTCAGGTATATGGAGTACACAGAAGCAAGAGCATTTGTCATTCGATAATGCCCCTTGTTTTATCTCTTCAAGCAAAGTTACGATCCATCGTTCTTCGGTAGGATAAGGTTAGGGTGCTGTTGTGGATTCGTAACTTTATGACGGCGCTTGTTTTACTCGGACTTGTTTTTCTTCTCCCCAAAAATAAAACTGCCCCTAAGACAGGATAAAGATTGATGAGCAAATAATGGGCTGCTTCAGCCACGATGCATGGTTCAGTTTCTCGAAGAAGCAAGATTTGCTTCTAACTACCCAGATCTTCTCTTTAATGAAGAAAGATTGGAAGTTGTAACTGAGGAAACATTATGCGTTCATATGCACCTTTGTCCCTTTTCGCATTTCGATTTTAGATGCATTTCCAGTACTATCTAGCATCGGGTTTATGCTACTGGGTACCTTGGTAAATGTATTCACACGCCCTCAACATCCCCACCCCAAAGTGTTCACAAAAGCCCAATTTGTAGTCAGAGGACAGGTTTTAAGTTTTTGAGCGCAGCTCCAGTTGCTGATGGTATGAATAGAACAATTATATATTTATGCTTTAGTATATGCTTACCTGATGAACCAGACTATTGTATTTACTACATTTATGTTGAATTTATTTTATTTTCATTGTTCCTGTTGACAGATATGGCTATGCCTATGTAGTCTATCTTGTCTACTAGGACAATGTCTAGTTTGTTTGACAAGATGGTCCTGCCTGACATAATGTGTGTACCCTAACATATCTTTAGTTGGTAGCATTGTTTATATTCACCTTATAGATTATGATTCTTCAGAGAACATATCTTGTTGTGTCCTCCCCGATGGCGCAGTGGTAGCGTAGTCACCTTGTAATCAAGGGGTCCCGGGTTTGATACCCGTTGGGGGCACATAGTGGTTCGGATCCCACTTTAAACTGTAGGTTCAGTCCCGATTAATTAACCTTACTGTGCATAAAGTGGACTTAAAACACCAACTCAATCAATCATATCTTGTTGTTTATTATTTAATTATTGTGGTTGCTGTTTGTAACACATAGTTTTGTCTAGTGGCTCTTTTACGTCCTAAAAAAGGAAATAAATCAATGGACCCCTGGTTCGATACCCGATGGAGGCGCATAGTAGTTCGGATCGCACTTTAAACTATTGATCCAGTCCCGATTAGCCTTTCTGTGCATAAAGTGGACTTAAAACTCAAAAAAGCAAAGAAAATGGGAGAAATACTGAAGACTGTCTCCCTGTGGGGCATGAGCCTCGAGAGGGGGGTCGAATCGATCCACTGACCTCCCCGAAAGTTCTTTCATTTCAAGTTATAAAAAAAAGCAGAAAGCTTGTTATTTTCATTGTTAAAAACAGAAATAAAATTCAGTTAGTTAGTTAACTTTATGATTAAAATTCCCCACTAACTTTTAAGCATTTTATTGCATGAGGTATGTAAAAGTTAATAACAGAATGGAATAACTATGCATTTCAGTACACTAAATGTATGAAAAGTAAAAAAAAAGGAGGGGAACAGTTGGGATGGATATTTACTCATTTGGTGGATCGAGTAATAAATTGTTACCAATTCTTCCAATGTTGAAGAAAATTTGTTTATTTTTATTAGTTTGTAATAGTTGTTACCGTGATAATTATGATTATTGTTATTATTATTATTATTTCCACTATTCATATTTTATAAATGGCCTGACCGCTGCAAATATTTCTGCGTGTCACCCATATGTATCATGTGTGTATTATTATTATTATTGGGTAGGTGTAAGCAAATGCTGACCCTTTGTTATTTCACGCCGTAATGCATTTTGTTTGTTTGTTTCAGCGACTAGACATCCGAGGTCGCATCAAGGTTCTTCATGGGCAAAACAGGAAACAGGAAGAACCCCCTCTCGCTCTCTTCGCTATCTGCACGCCGTTTGGGCCTCCTTCTCTTCTAGAAATCCCGCAGAAAGAAGTCATGTTCAAAAGCAAGCACAAACTCGATCTCACGTTGGTTTCCATGGACCAAAGGTAGGCGAAATAAATTTGGCGGAAAGTTTCTTTTATCGTTGTTAATAATACATTATGATAATTTGCTCGGTTTCAGATGAAATATCATACAAGTCATAATATTCAACATCTACCGCTATTGGCACACAATATTTTTTCCATAAAATAATTATGTTTTAAGACTATAATTATCTTGTTTCAATTAGTTGTTTATTGTAACTTAAGGTATAAGAGTTAAAGGTCTTAAGTTTCATGATGTATACAAACAGACGTACACATGGGAAAGTTGATAGGGAGCTACAACCCTTCCCGAAAATTTGAGAAAAATCAAAGATTTTTTTACTAAGATTAATTTAGTAAAAATTGAGTGACGAAG
Organism: Lepisma saccharinum; assembly: GCF_977018435.1. NCBI lineage: Eukaryota > Metazoa > Arthropoda > Insecta > Zygentoma > Lepismatidae > Lepisma > Lepisma saccharinum. The sequence continues at coordinate 52,178,409 of NC_139234.1, forward strand.
GGTTTAACAGACATATTTTATATATTTAGGGCCCGTCCTCATTCTGTTTTATTTAAGGGGCTTATCTTCGTATTGTGTGACGGGTAAAATAGGCTATTTGTTAGTGTGCACATAATATAAAAATCAATCAATCAAAACGTGCATAAGAATGCTTCGACTGGCAAAAGCTATTTCCTCGTCTTCAAACTCAACTCTACAAGACATGAGAACTCTTCAGCCGGGCTTTATAGAGTTGCTCTCGGACTGTCTTCTCTCTTCCCTCCAGCTTGAATGAGGATGTGAGGTAAGGCGGAGACAAGGAAAACTTGTCTCTGCCCTGATTAAGATCCCCAAGGAGAGTATCATCATTCCCTCGCGAGACAGGCTGAGAAATAGTGGCAGTCGCTCCCCTCGGAAGAGAAGGTAATTGAGCTCACCTGGAACCCAAATGAAAGGAAACCATTCTCCCAAGAAGAGATTATTGGTCTTCCCTCTCCTTTCTCATATCATTTTCCAGGCCTTCTTATCTCGCCCTCCATCCGCAAAAATCTCTGACCATTCTTCTAAAGAGAGCAATATCTCGGGACATTTTTCTTTCGCCAGCGTCTTTATGGAAGCGAGCGTATAGGCTCGCTTCTCACGCAGGAGCTGAGACTCCCGCTCGGGTTAATGGCGTCGCTTCACGATAAGAAAAAGGAGGTACATGATATCTGAAGTTACGTTCTCATTTCTTCAATGTCAAGGAATGACGCTTTCTTGTGAGACCTGCGTAATGGAGCATTTCCGTTTGTTTTGGCAGATGCGTAACTTTTCCTATTAAAGTTGTAGATCTACGGAGTTGCTGAAACCCACTGCTGTGCTTCCTCTGCCATTTTTGGAATCATTTAGTGCCTAATGGGTCCCTCCACAGATGCTGATTAAGATGTGAGGCAATGTTTCTTTGTAACATATAATCACCTGTCGTTACCTTTCGGTCAACTTACAAATAAAACAAGCTTGTAATGCCAGCATCTGAACTCTATACACGAAACTTGCCAGTTGAAATAATTTTGCAACAATACAGTTTTACACACGCAGGTTAACAATCATGGCCGTACATAAGGGGAGTGTTTGAAGGGTCCAAACCCCTTCCATTGGTTTAATTGAATATTCGCGTCAACATTTGATCAAATCACAATAATATTTGAAATACGAGTAATTTTGACGTAATAACTTTTAGAGATAATTCACAGACATAATGATTGTCTTATATTCATGTACAATAATTTCTTATTTTATTCATATCTTCAGAACTGTATCAGAATCCATTATGTACAAATAAACTGTAAAAAGGCAATAACTTGTATCATTTTTTAAAAACAAATAAAACGCAGATATATTTTGATATATAATTTTGAAGCTTGAAAATAAAAATCTAAAAAGCTATTTATAATGAAAAATATTATTGTAATTGTTGATATAATTAGCGCACGTTGATATGTACAGAGAGATATTCAAAAAATAACATTTAATTAATTAGAAACTGTTTAAAGACAATAATAATGTAATTATTAACCAGTTTACCAGTTTAATTAAGGGCTCTTCAAAACTTTCCCGAGAAAATTATGTATCTGTCTAAAAAAAATCATTAACAAAAAGTTGACATAAAGTTGTAGAAACAAAAATTTCGACAGAATCAAGATTAATATATTAATTTTAACATCTGCGGAACATTCCCAACGGGCACCGGAATTTTTGCATGGATAGACAGAAATAACAAGTATCTAAATATATTTCATTGCACTTCTCACGAAGCGCATGATCACTGAAACAAAATTGTAATTCCAAATGTCAATTTTAACGTGTACGCTTCTGGTTTGCTCTAGTTAACATTTTTTTGTGTCGTGTAAGTACACATTGTAATGTTACAACTAACTATTTCTATCTTACACTTTCAGGGGCAAAATGCTTCTAGGTTACTCCGACACAGAGCTGGCCAACATGGGCGGTTATGATCTAGTCCATTATGATGACCTCGCCTATGTTGCAAGCGCACATCAAGAATGTAAGTTCAAATGCAGATATCATATCCTTGCTTTAATTTATATGTAGGTGGATATTTACGGATAAAAATATTGTTTTCCTGTTAATTAAAAAATATTTCACATGCGCGTTGTCGAGCACCTGAAATTATTATTATTATTAATTATTTTAATTATAACTGTATAGTATAAAATAAATGCTAAATTCATAGAGTTTATCTCATGATGATGATTATTTTTACAACCAAACTGACCTAGATTCATTTATAATACCAAAAATATTCATCAAGGTCACAAGAATATCATTAACGCATTTATATTTCTTGGTAATGTTTTATAAGAAGATTAATTTTCGGAATATGTGACTCTGGGTTCAAATCTTAGGTAAGACATACGATGTTTGTTCTCTCACTTTTTGTCAGTTCTTTATTCAGTCTTGCCATTGAGATTAACCTAGAAAGTCAGAAAAGCGACGTTGAAGCCAATACCTGCTACATTATCATCGAAGGATCCACAAAAATTACTTTTTTAAAGTTGTTTCGTCTATACCAAGTCTTCAAGACTTAAGACAAAGAGTAATCATATGCCTGTTACTTAATTACGTAATATTAATTATAAAATATAGATGTACGCAGTATTTTATTCATAGAACTATATCTTTATAATCATAAGTTACACTACATATTTAAGTTAAAAATTTGCAGATTCCAAGGAATAACACTTTAATTTCGAGAAAGGAAATGCTTCCGAAAGAAAAACTTGTTCGATGATTTTTTAATGTATCTGTAAATTTAGTAACGCGTCCATAATTTCAACTCAAACAATATGTAGTTTGGTCAAATTTATTCAAAATTTGTAATTATGAAGATTTTATACAGCATCTATGAACCTTTACCTCAAAACAAGGGAATCTTTCACTTTTTGTCTGAAATCAATTGCATTCTGCAATAATCAATGTAATTTTTGTGTTACTTTTTTTCTTCCCCTAGTACTCAAGACTGGGGCTTCAGGAATGATAGCCTATCGGTACCAAACCAAAGAAGGGCAGTGGCAATGGCTCCAAACTAGTTCCAGACTGGTGTACAAAAATTCCAAGCCTGATTTCGTCATCAGCACGCATCGGCCTCTCATGTGAGAAAAACATTATTTATTCTTTACTGTGTCTTAATGCATGGAATTTAGCTTGTGGTAATTTGTGGTATAGACTATTATTTTCAAAGTATTTACAAAATAGAGAATTTAATTTTCTTTGGGATCTTCAGTGTAACATCTGTGTGTGTGATGCATGTCTGAATCAATGTCTCCAAATATAATACGACGATTTTTTAAAAACTTGATAACTTCACTATCATGGGGCAAGGTAAACCATTGCTGGATTCACGGGTAGATAGGAAATGCTTATTTGTATTATTATTATTATTATTATTAACTGGAAGTAGATGTGTAAAATATATGTATATTAATGTAATATATAAAATGTACATGCAAATATTTTTCCGAGTATGTATTATTCCGCTCCTGGCTTTTCTCAATAGTTATTATCATCCCTTCTTATTGCATGTTCCAAGAGGTATATTATTTATTTACAACAAATGTAGTTGTTTTAATAGAACCAATATTTAAATTTACATATGCTCCTAAAACAGTTCATGAAATTAAAATTCTTGTGCGAACAGTTAATGTGAAAAAGACGAAAGCAGAAGACCTGTAAAGTGTTGGTTAACTCGTCTCTGAACTTCTTACATGAAGTATGTTAGCATATTAGCCAACAACAACAAATACATTTTTCTTGACAATAAGATAGCTACATACTGACAGTTTCACATTTGCTGTACCTATGTGTTATCCAAGGATTGTACTAAAACATTTGAGTGTCTCCCCGATGGCGTAGTGGTAACGTCATCGCCTTGCAATCAAGGGATTTCGGGTTCGACACACGGTGGAGACATATTGTGGTTTGGATCCCACTTGAAACTGTAGGTCCAGTGCCAATTAGCCTCTCAGTGCATAAACTTAAACAAAGTAAAACACTAAATTATCTATTTGCTTTTATGAATAAGTTAACATTGGAGAATGTAATGGCAAATCTGCGATACAAATGGGACTATTGTTTATTTTGCGGGAGATATCAATCATTCGCTGGGATGCTTGAAAAGAAAAATAGCAAAATACGGCTGGAGTCATTGGAGTAGCCAAACAATTTAGTCTGGGAGCATGAAGTATTTTCACGTGTGCTCTTCTCGAGGCTACAAAGATTATTTCTTTCTCTCCTTCCTTTCTTCTTTTTATACTCTGTTTTCTGTATCTTTCTGAGTGATGTACCAGTCGGATCTGTATCGGAAGGTATCGGTTGGAATTTATTTACCGATACCAACCGATACTTTTTCGGCATTTTGGTCTTTGACAGGATGCACAAAAATGCCGCGCGACAATTTCGAGGATTCTAATTGCCATGGAAATTATATAAAATTCCAACTTTCTTTTTATTTTTCACCGGCTTTGCGCGAAAAACTGAATTTTGTGAATACATTACAATTATTTTAATATTCTGTTTTAATTCTTGATTATTCTAAAGCAAAATTCTTGGTGAATTGATGCATATGGTAATTGGAATAGAATAGTTACACACTAATATTGATCAATATTTTGAGAGAATAAAGTTTTAATTAATACCATTTTCAAGTTTCAGTATGGGAGAGAATCGATATAAATATCGGCATCGGTATGGGTATGGGTTCGTTGTTGTATCGACTCACCCCAGTCTCTGTGTCATTCTTTCTGGTTGGAGAGTCTGTCATTGTGATTCATATACTTTGTGTTTAATATTTTTTACCATATTAGATTATGCTTTCAGCACTTTAAGGAATATGTAACTTCTATTTCAGGGAGGAAGAAGGACGAGATCTGCTCGGGAAGCGAACGATGGATTTCAAAGTTAGCTACCTGGACGCTGGGCTCACCAACAGCTACTTCTCGGACTCCGAAGTGGTGGTGCACTCGCAGCGTGTGAACAGGCGGTACAAGACTCAACTCCGCGACTTTCTGTCCACGTGCCGGACGAAACGCAAGCTGGGCACGGAGTACATCGCGGACACGACGTACTCCAACCTGAACAACATGTACGCCACGGCCGCGGCAGCAGCCGCAGCCACGTACCCGACGGACAACGGACTCTACATGCAGCAGAACCTTCAGAATTTCCAGAACCTCTACACCCCTCTGGACAACAGGTTCCTGTCCACGGACAACTTGTTCCAGTACCGCACCCTCGGGACGTACTACCCAGAGTACGCCCACCACGCCGCCACGCCGTACGTCAGCAACGGGTTCCTGGACATGTCTCCGAGGACGAGCTGCCTCCCGACGTACGACACGACGCAGCTCGCCAAGCCCGCGACGGACGACAAGCTGTACTCCTGCCAGCTGGACACGACCAAGTACGCCACGACCGACAGGACGTACGCGACGCCGGCAAAGATGAACTGCGACTCGTACAACTCGGCGACCGATCCTCGCACGGGCCTCCTCGCCAACACCGCCACGGCGCTCCAGCCCATCATGACGACGTCCATGGATCGAGACCTGAAGCCCGTGGATATCTGCCGCAGCGTCACGTGTCCCTCCACGAAGAAGCTGGACGCGCTGTCCCCGACGCACGTCACGACCAACGGGCTGGTCACCAAGATCGAGGTGCTGGTTCCGAAGATCGAGGACATCAAGACGGAGGCCAGCACGACCAACGGCAGTCTTCTCGCCCACCAGCCGTCCATCCTGTCCCACTACTCGAACGACACGCCGCGGCAGACGGTGCTCATGTGGGGGAGCGGAGGGGCGGGTGCGCTCTCGACGCGGTCCGCGTCGGTGGCCTCCACGAGCCCCGGACTTACGACCTCCGCGTCGCACAACGGGGCGGTGGTGCACAGTTCGTACGTTACAGGGCAGGACCTGAACAAAAAGTACAGTGGTGTTTCCGGTGTTCTCTCCAATGTGACAGTGGACCCTCTGAAATCTCTGGCCGAGATGAACTCCTTGAACTCTGCCTGCAAGTGGGGGAGCAGTACGTCACTTCCGAAATCGAATCCCGCATCACCTCCTCCCCCCGCTGGCCCAACTAGTCCTCACGGAACGAGTAAAGCGAGTGGTTACGTCAGTTACAGTGAGAGTGGGAGCGAGGTATGGCAGTACTATCCTTACACCCCGTATCACCACACCCCCCAGTGAGTGAGGCTTGATTTTTTTGTCTTCTTTATCGTAGCTTTAAGTTTATTTTTTTCTCTAGTGCATGGTGGGGGTTGCACACTCAGTCAATTCACTCCTGAATTCAGTTCCTTTGTTTCGCTTTTGTCACTTCATTTTTTCATCACACTTTACTACTTTGCGTTAGAAAAAGTGAGGTACACTCTAGATGTCAATAAAAATGAAACTGTTGGCGTAAAATTCACTAAAAAAAAAATATATATTCTGCGAGAGTGTATGTGGGGGAGAGAGAGAGAGAGAGAGAGAGATGTCCACTAATAAGACCTTAAAATATCTTAATTTCGCAATGAAAAATGTGGAATAGAGTGCTGCAGTGAGAGGATTTCTCTGGAGCGCCAAATGGTTCGCACAGACGACGCTAGATAGCGTACGGAATTGAGAGCTTCTTCGCTCGAGACTCGAACGAGTACGAGCAAGCGAAAGTGGTCCGAAGCAGTATTCTAATTTGGAAGAAATACACACATATATTTGCATGTAAACAAATTTAGAATTTTTACATATTTAATCGTAACAGCAAAACCGCGTTACATACTTCATCGTCTTAGGAAAAGAATTTTATGAGAAACTGAAAAATATTAGCCAATAGAGAATAATCACATCCTATCGCAATTGTACAAACAATAGTCTAAGAAGAACAATCCAAACCTATACATTACATACCAAACGAAATACACAGGTCAATTATTTGCAATAATAATAGTTAAGACCTCCCACAAAATGTAATGCCTAACGTTGTTACCTTGTAATCAAGGAGTCCCCATTTGGTTACCGATGACGAAAGCGGTTAGGATCCCACGATAGGCCCAGACTGCCTGCAGATATACTTACGAGTACTGAGAAAATAAGGGTTCTGGGTTCGCATCCCAGACGTGGATACATCTTTGCATTTGTACATATCTTTATTTCATCATCCATTCTCGTCGTTGTCAAGAACCTAGTACACGGGAAAACAACGAAAAACCTAACCTACTTTTCTTTACGTTCATTTGGCTAAGAACTTGCTGTGATTGCTTCACCATTCTCTTCTTTTTTAAAATTCAAACGCAAGGAAAGCACGTGTTTCCTCTAACACGTTCTGTCACTCTACTAGAAGTGACATTCATTGTTTATGCTCTCAGGAAGGGCAGGAATTGGCACATGCAGCCTGCTATATTTCTTATTATATGGTAACACGCACAAAATACCATGATGAACTGCAGGAGGCAGTATGTAAAAATAGCACCAAGAAGACAAACTATATTTATACTTCATACTGAATGTGCAAACTGTCTATTAAGAATGGTATGTAACACGAACAACCGAGCTGAGTGTCTTTCGTTACTAATTTATTTTAAAAAGCTACATCAAAGAGGAGACCAAAAATAATTTACTGTGCAAATGCAATGGTCAGATGAGTCAGGTGGGGCAAGTTATGCACGCGATCAATAATGACAGGGGTTCAGAAGCTACCGCTATCTATATATAGGTCTACGCCTACTGCATGCTCTCTTACCCAGTAACGTTATCTTCATCTCGTATAGGGTGTTGCAGTTTTCTTGTGCCAATAATCAATACAAATCTTTAGTGAATCGAAACATGTTATGTGCATACCTTACAAAGGAGGAGCTTATTTTGAATACTCAATACAAATCTTTAATGAATCTAAACATGCAAAGTGTGATAACTTAGAAAAGAGGAGTTTATTTTAAATATTCAATACAAATCTTTAATCGAAACATATGTGTGATAGCTTACATAGGAGGAACTTATTTTCAAAATATCTCTTGTCCATCGAACATGCGGCAAGTCGCGAAAAACATGTAACTGTGTTAAAATAGTCTACGTTACAAAGTGTACAAGTTTTAAGGAAACAATAATATTGTGTTACAAAGAGTTGTGCATCCACTCTGTAGTAAACTTTTAACACAGCACGTTAACGCTTAAATTTCTTTGATGGACGAGAGCCGTTTTGAAAGTAAGCTGCTCAAATACAGTAACAATGTGTTCTCACATTGTGGTGTAGGAGACAAGCAACCAGATTTCAACTCTTGAACTGATAAGTGTTTTATGAGAATATGAGGTTTTATTTTGCTACAAAGTTTTTTTTCTTGCAAACCACAAGGAAATAGGCTCACTACCACCTAGTGGAAAATTCACTAGTGATTGAATACTGACACTTAGAGGAAACGTTGCATCACAACGCAATAACTATAATAAATTACGCTTTCCCACGTGCTTTTTATGATAATGTCAGTGAAATTTCAGGGTTCTCAATTGTTGATACGAATGTAAATATGGATGACAGGACTACAAAGATAATATGAGGCCTACTTCACTACACTATATTCCTTAACTTTGATCTACGCAATGGAGAATTAATAATTGAGACGAAAACGACAACTAATACGTGAGACAGTTTCTGCACTAACATCAGTTCAGTTCCATTCCTTAAATCAGGAGGAAAATGATTGAAAATAGCAATAAACAATTTGCTTGGTATTAAGCCTACCAATGTATCAGACACCTCCGAAATAAACCTGAAATTCACCGTGTAAAATATAATCTTCTACCATGAGGAAAAACGTAAAAATCATCATTCTCCATTATGACAGTACAGTGTTAGAGTACAAGCACGTTTCCTCTACATTAAGGGTAATATTTGCAACATTCTAAACGTAAACACTTCACACTATGGTCAAATTCTTGTTTCCACTTTCCTTGTGACAATTGTTACATATTTAGCCACCACGTGACCACCATTTGCTAGAGTGTACCTCAACTATTCAGCAAAACAGAAAAAAATAATAAGGTAATGGCTATACATACGTGTTAATGCATTGATCTTGCATAACTTGCTCTCTCTTTTCAAATAAATCAACCTCACATGCACATTTAGATAAGCTTTATGATTAAGACATTATTGCCTACATGATGAATACTATTTAACAGATATAAAGGATAAGACTTATCGCTACACACGAAGTCAATTTCACACTATTTTGCTACTATTAATGGAAGTACTTGCAGTGCAACCTGCTTGGATAACACAATAAATATTTGAGTGTCACTTGAAGCGATGCAATGAATTTCACTTTGTAATGTTGTCAAAGCTAATTTACATTCACTATATCACTTCCTTTTCAATTGCATGTACCAATTGCATTGCTCCAAAATAGGTACACAGGTAAATGCGTATCGAAAAATCAATCGGTAAGTATAATATTCAGAAATATGTGTTGAATGACGTATTGAGAAAATATTATTTTCCTAGGACATGAGCGTCGTCAGAAATTTTTGCACGAGGATCAGGCCATTGATAACAGTAGAAATAACAACAGTAATAATCATGGTTATGATTGTTGTAATACAATATTAACTAATACTGTATAAGTTATTGTTGTTGTTCTTCTTCTTCTTGTTGTTATTATCACTATTATTATTATTATTATTGTATCCTTGGGAAGACTTCTACTCAATCTGCTAGATGAGTGAATTGGATTCATTTGATTTGCTTTATTTTACTTCGCTATTGTGCCACTCTTGGCTAATTGCTAAGATGAGGATGAGTGATGGTATGATGAAATTGATGAATGGACACTCACAAACATCCATGTCCAGGCCGGGATTCAAACCCGAGACCCCTGCCGTCGTAGCGCAATGTGTTAACCACTCCGCCACGGGTGCCGGCATGAGTGAATATCTAGCACACTGATTTTTTAATATTTTTGATTGTGCCATACAGTTAGCGTACAGAAATGTATAGTTATTATATTTAGTTATTAACTTTTCCACACCTCGTTCAAGGAAGAGCTTTAAAAGTTAAAAGTTTCGTGTTGTGTGTCCTCTCACATGAAACTCTAATTGTTGGATTAAATGGTAGAATATGAAAGCATAACCTGGTTCCTGTATTTTATACTCATTTGTTTCGATCTAACTTAGTTTTTACTTTGGTTATTCTGTTCGAATACTAACTGAACATTTTTTCTGTTACGTATTAATAATAAACATAACAGGTTTCCTCTTTTTTGTAACTTGAAGTGAACAATGCTAATTTCCAGGAGGTCAACAGACCAATTCGATATCCCTCCCAACGCCCATGTCCTAGGAGGATACAAATGTGCCTCCGCATTATTTCACTGTGTAATATGTAGCGTAAAATTAGAAAATTTTGTGCGTCTTTAAAAAGAGTGAAAAAAGAGGTAATATATTCTTAGAAATACGAAGGTTAAAAACATAAATCTATGTATTTTAATAATATTCAACTTATTTCTCAGCTCAACACAGTACTAATTGTTTCATATTCACTTCGAATATTATTTTCAACTACTCTAAAACATACATTTTCATGGAATTTTCAATGAATATACGGTATGTGGCGTAACTTAGAGGTGGAGAGAGAGAGAGAGACTGTATACTTCTTTCGGACTGGCCTTTCTAAAAGAAATATAAGAAAAACGGATATGCGACGAACGAATGGTAGAATATACTTCTAATTTCTAAAAAAAAAAGAGAATCTATAACTCCTTTACAAACCCTTAAGCCTACCATCGGTATTGGTGTAATAAAACAAATAAATTTCAAGGGATAATCGCTCAAGTTAACTTATCTCTATATTGTAGCTAATGCATTTGTTTATCTGTCTCAGATTCTATTTCTGGGAGGTACTTAAACTTGTGAGTGCGTCCCTTTCAACTTTAAACTGTAGGTCCAGTCGCGATTAGCCATTTGTACATAAAAGTGGACTTATAAACTGAAATCAAATCAAATTATGAGTGCGTCCCAAAGCTACAATTCATTTGCAAGTTCCTTTTACAATAACCACTTTCAAATACAAGATGTGTAGTTGTAGTTCATTTTGAAAACAGATGCATCCAATTCCTTTGATCCAATATTTTGTATTGTATCAACTGTTTTAGTATTATGGAGTTACTAAACAATTGTAAGTTACGTATATGTGGATCTATTCTAACTTGTAGTACAGAGTTGCATAAAATGTATTCAATTTGTAGAAACTAGCATAGTAGATAGATGGATGTAAGTGTTGAAATACAGTACGTTATCCATAGAAGCGATCCGAAGATAGAAACGTAAGCCATTAGATACGAATTGCAATTTTTGTCATAGCAATGTACCTAGAAGAGGTATAGATTTAGAAATCTGCAGATAGTGTTCAGAACAAATCATTTGTGGCAGGAATCACATGACGTCACCATTATGATCGTTATTGTAACTTATATAAAGCAATCGACGTTGTGATTTTAACCAAATTTCTAATTTTCAGTTTTCTTCGAAGGCCCTTCGCATTCTCAATAGTGCATCCAAAAGCTTACTCTCGTCTTCAGGTCGGGTAAACTAGTTGATTCTTACTTAATGAATATGCATATAGGAATGGTCACCGGTAGATTATATGTATTATCATTTGTTGACCTTGCCCACTCCCCCATACCATACTAAAGTGTTATTTTGTGTATCTAATCTGAATATTCTTGCTCACAGCACATCAGTCAGCGACAGCAGTTACCCCCAGATAAACAGGAACGGAGTCCTTTGCTGTCAATCTCTGAGGTGACCAACACGCTTCTCAATCACGAATAAGGGTGAGTGTTCTCAATGCCCTGCAAAGCCTTCATGTAGTGGCTTAATATGCCGCCCTGTAAGCCTATAGTATCCTCCTACACTTATTGTTATTACATCACAAGACACTAATTTGGATGTTCTACAAACATTCTTCGTGTAGTATCTACTAATGATTGCAATCTCGACAAGTCTTCACTTTCCTTCGAGGCATCGACATAGTCATATGAATTTATTGATGATTCAATATTATATATGCGTTCTATGAATTCATCTTCTATAGAGCGTTAATATCTAAGCGAAACAACGTATCACGCTATTGAGAAAACAGTCCAGTCCGAGTGATGCGTAAGCGACAAGCGACATGTACATTTATTTTTGAAGATTTCTGTCCAAGTGGCAAGTGTCATTTGTCGCTTTTGGCTTGCCACTTCGGTCTGAAAACTCCCTAACACCTGAGAAAGAAACTCTTCAGACTCCTAAATTCCAGTGTGATCCATCAAAGATATCAAGGATTGTAAGTTGAGAATTTATCTACTCTACTTTCTCTTTCACAATTGATTCTTTGATATCAACTACAAAAAGTGTAAATTTTGGCATTACTCTGGGCAGTGATTATAAACTACGAATCTCTTTTGAGAACATGTCATCAGAACTGGTCTTGAGCCATGCTCATGACCATGAGAAATGAGACAAATTTTGCTCTACGCATTGTAAAGGAAAAAAATGACCGAAATATGTATACAGTATTTATAATTGGCTCCTGGAATACCGCCTTGACAACTGGAATATCAGAATACAAAACAGGAATAATGTTAATTATATATTTCATTTATGTGAATGAACACAAAGCGAAACCACCATACCTGTGTAGTGGTTTGATAATCGCCCTGCGAGGAGACGGTTTTTAGGCTATTTACTGAATTCTGGTATTTAATTTGTAATTAAGAACATTTCTGATATTCACTAGACTAGGTTTTTTCCACTGTAATTCGCGACATTCGTTATCAACCGACACGTAAGTTATAATTTTCTACAAAATATAACTGTAATGGTGACGTCATTTCTATAACCATACAGACGATATACTTTTATTGCTCATAAATTAAACTGTAAAGTTTTGCGTTGATTCAACAGATTATCAGATAACACAGAACCCTTTCTTGAAACAATGTATTTTAAAATCGTATTCACTGGATATAAAAACAAGCATATTTTTCCCTTTTCTTTGAGACCTACGTTCTGTTTGTAGATATATGATAAATCAATACAAATAGCTATAAAATACGTAGAGGAGAGTTGCCGAAATTGGACCAGTTCGTACTATTTTGCTTCTGCATCAAAAACAAGACACAAAAAAAGAACGAAATTGTAGGTATGAGAAGCACAAACTATTAGCTTTCACTTCATATATGTATTTCAACAAAAAATGCAGGAACCAATACAATAGGGTACATAAACGAAAGTAGTGACATCGGTCCATTATAGGCAACTGGTTTCATAACTTGGACCACAAGTTGCTTAGGTTGGACCGCTCACAAAAGGCAGGTACGTATGTATGTCTACGGTATCTAGACACCTGCAGCTCTCACTGCACACACCATTGTGGTATTTACTCCACGTTCGCCGCTTCTAACAGCACCTACCGTGATTTTCCTTTCTTTGCTACAATTTTTTGTGGACGTTTCTGGACTGTGGTGAAACCTGACTCATCCACGTTGAATATTCGGTCAGCTGTAAAACCAAACCAACCATGCCTCCTACTACACTCGTTCAAGCCATAGTCCCCATTATTGTATGCTGCTATAGCCATTTGCAATTCCATCTCTGTCCACAGCCCATACTTTCCCCGGTCCAATTTGGGAAACACGTGGTGGTCCAACTTAGGAAATTATACCCCGTTAATAAAAATATGACGGTACACGAACATACGCAACTAAACCATAGTTTTACCACATGTAGTTAGTGATTAATGAATGCCACTTTTATAATATACTACAGGACATTTGATTACTTACCCCTAGTCTACACAAGAGCTTAAGATCCGAAGCACAATAATTGCAACACGAACAATGGAAACACAATAACAGCACTCCTACTACGTCGAACGTCATTCAGTCATTTGTACATGGCACTGACGCCAACCAGTAGTACCAACTCACGTGTTTCAAATACTCGTCTATAGGCAAAAACAAAGGCGGTCCAACTTAGGCAACGCTCCATTTTCGGCAACTCTCCCCTATTATTGAATTATCACAAATAGTTATAGTTTCTCTTCTTTAAGTTTCAAATATTTGATTCCATTTCATAACGGCCAAATTACTTTTCTAAATGTTATTTTTATCTCTCGAGTATTTCACATAATGTATATTTTTTTACATCATGACTGATCCTGTTATGTATATTAGTTTATTTTCTAGCGTAATGTCTTAAGTACAGTAAGTAGTTTTAAGAACTTTGGAGTAAGTGAACGATCTTGACTCTTTGAAAACTGTTTGCAAAACTCTGTCTGCACCTTTTAAATAGTAACAAATGATCGTTCTTTGTATAATTAAATAAAACAGTAAAAATAAAAGTAAAAAGTTCATGGAAAAATATATTAACATGCTCAATTACTCGTATGGTTTTCAAACTATTCCTGCTTCCCGCAGAAAAATAGACAGGGACGCTACCAGATTTTGGGGGGAGAGGGTGCTAGAAGAGACAATAGTGGCCAGTCCCTCTGTCACACCGTACACCTCCGCAACAGACGGCAAAAATTTGGTACTCGAATTTACTATTAACTCAATTACACATTTTACATGGTAATATAATTTACGGATATATTGTAGGAGACGAATCTCGCAAACTGTTCTTGGTATTAAAACGAAATTTCTAATTCAAATCTATTCTGAATATTGCTTCATAGTTTTTAACTGTGAATTATTATTATTATTATTATTATTAGTATTATTCATTTTATTTATTTTTCGTTACAGGTTAGACCCGAGTAGTTACACTCCTGATTTACAAATACAGCTAAATGGAGCTCTACCAGAATCTGTACATCGTCATGATAATGCAGAAAAATCAAAATTTATTCATCCTTGTATTGATAATATAATTGCTACTAATTCCGTGTGTGTGTTGTCTCCTCTCTGTTGTAAAAGTTTGTAAACAACTTCCTAACTGTAATTTGTGTCCTTTGTTTTATTATTTTTCCTGTGATATATGTGAAGACGTAATACTTGTAAAATAGCAAAGAATGAATCCATATTGTGTAAACTGGTGTTTATCCTTAAAACGTCATATTCCCTTCCATATTGTTTTCTTTTCTACTCACGTGATATTGCGGGCTGCGATTCCTTTTTTCTAGAAACCATCAGCTCTTTTTTTGTAAAATATAAATAATCACGTTATTTTCCGAATCCATGAGCAGACAGTGGAGTTCATATCTTGCGTAGTGAGATAATACTACAAACGATTTTTTATAAATTCTTTATTTTATGTAGATGGAAAAAGCCTACAATTTTTGTAAATCTATGTACAGTCACGTTTAATATGCCTGTTGAGAGATTATAGATGTGGCATAGCATTTAGGCAGCTTTGTCTGTATCATATAGAAATTACGCATGCACTTTTACGTAGGTAAACATTTAGGTCTTGCCTGTTCTTGAGAACTCTACGAAATGCTATATGGATTCACGTCATCGCCATTACAAGCAACAAAAAATATATTAAAAAGAATCCTATTATTCCATGCCATTTGTAATATAATTCATATTATGATAGTAACCTTCATGCGCCTGGCTTTGTAAAATTATTTCAACTTGTTACTTTAAAAAATAATCTATTTCATAAAAGAGAAAATATGTTACATTTGCATACGTAAAAAATTAAGTACAGAATCCTGCGTGATGCAATATGTTTATTATGTATGGCGCTTTGGCAGAAAACCCACAATATTTAATAAGTTGCTTGCTTCATTGTAACATTTCTCCCTTCACTTATTTATATTATTTATTTATTTATTTCTTCAATTAATAGAAAATTAACAAGGCAAGTGAGAATTACGCATATTGATGAGAAAACCACAAAACAATGCTAAAAAGATTCTCTCAGAATATCAACCTGATCAGTCACTCTCATCTTCAATGATTAAAGTCGGATTGAGAATGAGACTGACTGAAACTTGGAACCATATCCTCAACTGACCTAGCTTGTATACTGAGAGAATCCCTTCATTGTTGGCCGCCAGGAAAGCTTCAAGAATTATATTATTAAAAACAATGCATTCTCGAATGTTTTCAGGCAACTATTTGCAAAGCATATAGTAATATCAATCAAAATTTAAATATCTTATTATGAGATAGAGTAAGCTACAAAATAAAATAATATTCCTAAACTTGTGGATATAAATTATTATTCAAATGTAGATTTAATGAGAGAGATCGAGCAAGGTAATGTTACTGCAACAAAATATTATGTAAAAATCTAAGAGAAACTATCAACGCCAATAAAAGTTCTTGACCTTAACATATGAAAGGATTCACAACAAAAAACCAACATTTTTTTACATCAATAATCAAGCAATGAGAGGAACCATGAGATATTTCTACTGTGGATACAGCCTGCTAAATAATATTTAGGGCGTGATAATGAATAAAATATGAGTCCATTTTTTAAATTACCAATTGAAAACCTCCTAAACGAGCAATTTATGTTAGTATATGTTGTGTAACAGAGTACAAAAATATATTAAAGTCTGCCTTTTACATATTCGATAACTTCTTGCTAGGATTTTCTACGTTGCAAGATCATATCGAGAATGTACTGCACAGGTAGTAATAATTACACAAACACATGGCACATGCACACTGCGAATTGATATTTCAGCGTGACACAAATGATAATAGAATCAATATTTATTTTTGCTCAAGTCAAGATGATTTTATACTTTTATTTTGTATAACGGTTAATATGAAATAGAGAGTATGCAAGTTTTCATTCGAGATTTTACTATGTGTCGTAAGTTCTGCAACTTTACTCCTTGCCTTGATAATTTTCTATAACACTTCAATGTGGCTTTCGAAAATTTTTGTTGTAAACCTATCAGATGTTGTTTTAAAACATTGTTTCTTAACCAATTTTTCTTCGCGAAAACTTTTCCTGAAGAAACTATTGTTTCACAAAAAAGTTGCTAAAGAATCATAACGGCATTTTTTTAGCCTTGAAGGTGGCAACATTCGAGTTTAGCAAAAAGATCTTGTCTAGGTCTTATCATCATAACCTTATTATATTCATTAATTCATGCATTCTTTAGTAGATGAGTGGTTTTTTATGTTATTAATTTCGAGACCATATTAAAATATTTATATTGTTATTATTGTTATGCAACATTTTTTGAGGAAATATTTTTTCTTGCTATATTAGGCTAATAACAGTCGAAGTATTATAAATTCAGGTACATATACCACTTACATATATGAAGATCATATCTCCAAGAAAATGTGTAGTACAACAATTATTCGAAAAATGTCCGTTTTAATCTTATTCAGGCTTACATAGTTACGTCTGTTATATACATGTAGCATTATACACATTGTCACATTACAAACGAAATAAACCGGATATACGTCACTTAATTCTAGATGTTACTAAAGTGACGTGCCTGGGATATTATTAAACAATCTTTGCAACACATTACATTGGCTCCAAAGATCAGTGATGTGTACCTGGTTTGTAATGTTTGTTAGTGAGCAGAAATAACCTGTAGTCAATTGTCGAGGAATATCCCCTTACGTTGTTACCCGAAGCAGAATGCCAATCATAAATTTTCATGTATATGAGCATTTAAAACAACTGACAAATTGCCTAAGACTGTTACTTCCAAAATTAAAAATTAATTAATCATCGTGTTATAACTTGTCACATGCAACCATTCTTCATAAACTTAATTACTTAACCACAGTACAACATAACGATAATAGGACAAATAGCATTTTAAAGAAATGTATTGTACTTGAATATAATTTGTTGCCTCCAATATAAACTCAAGGAAAACAGCCAAAAACAAATTATAACGGTGCGTCATATTTCTTAGAGGAAATGGTGAAAACACAATATGAACATTATATCTTATTTTATTAAAATTTCCAATGCAAATTTCGTTCTTCAATAATTGTGGGGAAAAGGTTGAGAAACACTGTTTCAAAAACAGACATGATAGGTGCGAGAAACACCAACACATATCATAGTGATTATTTGGTTGTATTATATATAAATATAATTTACTGTAACTATTGCTCAGAAAATTTCATTTTTTAAGGTTCCTGCATGTGTGTCATAAAGATTTTTTGTTTTGTTTTAATCAATCCAGTCGTATGTCATGTAGTATAACGGCAATATAAAAATCAATATGTAAATATTATATATACATATGCGTTATGGCTACTCTTCATTCATAAATCACTCATTTGCCAGGAAAAGAAAAAGTCCTGTTCTAATCTCGAACAATTTACATGAGTAAAAAAGAAAAAAATGAAGACAATATGTATGAAATGTTTATATCAAAAATAAATTTATGAATGGTAAATTACAGATCTTTATTTTTGGTGAAAAATTACTTAACCTGTTGTGCTCTCTACTCTATCCTGGACAATATTATCAGTGCAAACGATTTTTGCACTACAAAATTTGTTAGAAGACACGCGAAGATTTATTGATTGATTTGGTATATTTTACTTTTCTTCCACTTTTGGCTAATCCCAAAGATGAGGGTGAGTGATTATATGTTGAAATTGATGAGGACACTCACGTCCAGGTCGGATTCGAAACCGGGACCCCTGGCGTCACGATTTGATAACCACTGCCCATAGAAGTAAATAATAAAATCATAAATGCTATGATCGCGTCAATTCAGTCAATTCCTTATTTTACAATTTCTACTATTTTCCATGTATCATCTAGATTTCTATGTAATCAAATCATTTTCTTTCATATACGTATACGGGGCAAAATCTGTTCACAGATATCATTACATTTTACACGGCGTCACTAAAGTCGTTTAATCTTTCTGAATATTTTTTTGACAAAGTTCTAATACATTTTCAATGAGGCCTCACTTATTAATGACTTATCAATAGTGCCCGGAAGTAAAAAACCAAGCAGATTCATACCAGGTGATGTTCAGCAACTCGATACAGGAACATCGTCATTCAGGAAATACCTGAGTATTTTTTCCTCTATATCTATTATTCCACGTCGCTTTTTTTTACCTCTTGTGTTAATTATGAGGATAAACGATGAACTGATAATGGACACGCAATGGCACATCCATGCCTCTTCCAGGGTTCAAACCTGCAACCTCTGGATGAGTAGCGCACCAACCTGACCACTCCTCTGCGGAGTCCAGCTCGTCAAAGATATCTATAATCGACAACTTGTCAGCTTGTTACCACATTCTCACTGTGCATGTTTGACATTTTTGTACATAAATTGGAAAACGTTCTGGATTTTTCGGACATCTGGTGTTACGCCAGCTAAAATTGATTCATATTTGAAGCAGTGATTTTGAAGATGAAAAGACGGAAAATTATGCGTATTCCGAACCGACAGATAAAAGTGGTTTGAACCGGCGATTGCTGGAATTAGCACTAGCATGAATTTACAAAGGCCGTCACTTCGCCACAATTCGTTAAGTTTACTCCCTCCTAAATGCGAACTTACACTCCCCAGATAGAAAAGTCTATATAAACACCTAACCCTACGTTTTCAGTCCTCTGTGTGATAACTAGATTTTTGGATCTCTTGGAAGCCGAGGAAGGGCTTTACTGCTTTCAGGAACATTTAAGCAGGTATTTATTGACAGTTTGTGTGCGTGCGTGTGTGTACGTACACCAGTGATGTGCGGTAGACTATAAGTTTACGTCTACATGCGTTGTCTACACGTAATCTACGCGTAGATTACATTGGGTTGTAGTTTACATAGACTACGTAGACAATCTAAGGTGCATTAAAATTAATGTTCAAGGGTTTCATGAAATGAAAGTGACATTTTCAACTATATTGGTTCCTAACGAAATGAAAAGAACCCTATTTACAACAAAATTTATCTTCTCTTCTATTATCAACTATGGAAGAAGATAAATAGTATGCAAGAAACAACAACAGATGGCAGTCGTGAGGCAAGAGTGGTCTTTTCCCCATAAAGCACTAGAATATTTCCTATACTAGGTTTCTTCCTAGGTGAGAAATTGTTCGAATTTGAAAGAAAGAGTATGAAAAGTTCTCCACACACATCAGCAACTGATACGTAGTATAATTTTATTTTAATTCCATCGCGCCCTTTGCTAAGTTATCACCTTTCGCCATGTTGTTTACATAGATTACGTAATCTACGTGTATAACATAGTCTACGTGTAGAATGTAAACTATCGTTGTTTACGCGTAGACGCACATCACTGGTGTACACACACACATACATGCATACATACATTTGATTTGTTATTTTAAGTCCACTTTATGCACAGATAGGCTAATCGGGACTGGACTTACAGTTTAAAGTGGGATCCGAACCACTATGAGCCTCCACCGGGTATCAAACCCGGGACTCCTTGATTACAAGGCGACGACTACTGTAATTCGTTACGTACAAACAATGAGAACGTTCAAAATTCATCATTTTGCTCTGTGCTAGGATGAATTTCTTCATTGTATTATATTCTTGATTCAGATCGTAAATGCAGGCAGATTGATTGATTGATTGATTTAAAATTGCTGGGTGCGTCGGCGTAAATGCAGGCAGAACAGCTCCTATTTGTATTTATTTGTATTTTCATTGTGCGAGCTGTACGCACTACATAAATTTTCCTTTACACACACTTTCTCTTTCCTTACAGTCATGCATTAATATTGTACCCTCTTTACGTTAATATACAGATACTCTTAGTAGTTGATCAGATATAAGAAAATTAGACATAATAAGTATAGCTAGTTTAACAATCCAAATCTTGCACCTGCAAATAAAGTTGTGTGTCTGGTTCCTTTGGTGTCCAGTCTCTATATTCCTCTATTCCAATCTTTCACTTCCCACACAAACTCCCCCCCCCCTTTGTACTATTCCTCGGGCTGCATTTCACATTTCCCTTCTCCCCTCTTCTTTATGTAATAAGGGATGTTTACACTTTATGTTACACTATACAGATGGCTCGGTTTGAGCGTGATCACTAATTTCGCTGTCTTCTCTAATAGCTTAACCCCGCCGTTCTTTTATTTCCCGCTTCTTTTGTCTCTATTCTATCGTTTACCACTTCTATCACCTTCCTCGCTGTTTAGTTTTTCAGAAACTTGCCCCTTAGGTCACGTGTAGAAGGGCAGTTCAGGAGGAACTGCTCGTTGGTCTCCTCTCCATCGCACATACATGTCGTTTCCCCTTTTTCGTTTCTCTTCCTTAATTCTTTCCATCCCTCTAGTCTGAACCATGCCAGCGCCCCTCTTTCCTTTTTTCCCACAACGTTAATATATTTCGCTTTCCCCCATTCTCTTACTCTTAACTGTTCCCTGATTGAGGACTTCTTTTGGCAGTCTGCTGTTATTTCTTGTCTGTCTATGTCCAGTAATCTGTCTCTGATTTGGTTTTCTGTTGAAATGCCCCCCTTCCTCCCTCTTCCCATACCCAACCAATTCCGCTATTGTATAAGAGATTTTTCACTTCCCAACCCCAGTTGTCAACCTTTTCCTCCCTTGTCTGTATTTCTAAGCATTGTCCCCTCAGCGTAGTTTGGCCCTCTAGTGATAATCGCATCCAATATTTAACAACCCTCATCCGTGCTTGTACCGTGTCTCTGTTCAAGCCCAATTCCTCGAGAGTCCCATAATTGGCCGTACCTCTGCTTACGCCCATTACCCTCTTATAGAATTCTGTTTGTGTGCCGGTTATTGTGTTGTCCGCCTTTAACCCCCAGAGTTCTATTCCATAATTTAATGTTCCTAATATTATTGATGAATAGAGGTTTTGAATGTCCAGGAAAGGCATTTGAGGTGCCTTATTTATTGTCCTTATGACTTGTTCTATTGCATATTTTGTTTTAGTCTTTCTTGCTCTTATGTGGTGTGCCCAGCTTCCTGTCATGGAAAGTGTTGCCCCCAGGTATGTGAAGTTTTTAACCGGCTCTATTAAATCCCCGCCGTATGTCCATGTTTCCTGTCCGCTAAACATATAACCATTTTTGAAAGCCATAATTTTTAATTCTTTAGTGTTTACTTTCATTTTATATTTGTTGCACCCCTCGTATATATTATCTATGCTCCTTTGTAAACCCTCTATTGTCTCGGACAAGATGACTATGTCGTCTGCATATATAAGGACTGGTATACTTTGCACCCCTACGTATGGGATTGAATTCTGGTCCATTTTAATCTCATGTGCTACCCAATCTATGAACAGTGAGAATAGGACCGGTGACAGGATGCATCCTTGTTTGAGTCCCCTAAGGCCCGTATTCATAGTCGTTTCTCTACAAAAGGAAACGTTTTGAGACCTCTCTTACGACGCCATATTGTTTCATAAGCGTATCTCAAGATTTAGCCAAGCACCATCTTGGATAAGAAGAGTATGTGCCAAGAGAGTCTTAGTCTTACGGGCGTGTTTTTTCGTTTCATAGTCCCCTCTCAAGATCCATCTTAAGATTCGCTGTTTCATTACGCTTCTTGGCAGCGTAAGAACGATATTCGGTCTCTTAAGATGCTGTATTCGCTAAGAGAACGAAATAGGTCTCTTGAGATACAGAAACTTCTCTTGAAAAAATAAAAATGGACGTTGCAGTTAGGACGGAGATTTTTTGAAGATTTTCTCATTGCAACAGTTGTTCTGTCCAGCTTTTATGCCTCGGTTTCGTATCAGGTAGTAAATTGAACTACTACCTACATAATTATGTTAGTTCGAGGAAACAGAAAGCATGTAGCCTAAATTGGTTGTACTGCTACTGCCTTTCTTCCTTCTGTTTATTGATTTATAAAGAAAAGTGTAGTCCTGTATTATAATAATGTTGCTTCTGCATGAACATTATTTCATTCTAAAGTAGTAAATCGAGTTGTTACTCAGTTGTGTAGCAAAAGAATGAAATAAAATAGGATTTCGAGGCCGTAAACCCACTGTATCCCCTCGAGATTTATGTTTTTTTGTTTTTTTTAATCGATAAATTTCGATGTTTTATGTAATATTAAATTGGTTCCAACTCGTGGAAAACGCAAATAAGGGATTTACGTATTTGATCCAAAAGTATGGCCAGCTTAAAAAAAATAATAACTTCCATCTAAAGTCACTTTCGCCACCTTTTATTAGCAAAAAAAACGTTTATGTGCACAATAAAATAGCGAAAGAAAACGTCGGAAACTGTCAACTCCAGTTCTGTTTCACAGCAAGGTAACAGACGTACTTTATTTCACAATAACACATCTGCGCGAGCTAAAAACAGTGGAAAACATTCACATACAGCATAATATTTATAAACCATGCAATGCATTTACTTTCTTGAGGGAGTACAGATGGTTAAGGTTACCTAGTATTTCTATTTGGGGTGCAACTGCAGGCACAAAGTGGTGAGACCAGATATATCTTTCACACATTTTCAATATTTGAAAGCCTCGTTCACCACCTGGTAAAGGTAGTCAATTATTTTATTTTGTTACTACAAAATGAGGTATTTATGACACAAAAATATATGATTTAATATAAGCATAAATGTGAAATCATGGATATTTCTCTTCTATTTTCCATTCCAAAAGTGTACCGAGAAGAGGCTGTATCCATTTAGATAATTTTATTTAACAAATTAATACAGGTCCAAACTGATTTTGTAATTTCGAAATTCTCATAATACACACATGCATTTGCATAAATCAAATTCTACATGTGCATATAAGAAAATACTGAACAGGTTTTCTGATGAGAACAATTTCACCATCTGCTTGTGTATACTTATACGAGTAAGGATAGGTCCTATTAACATTAACTAATTGTATATTTTTAAGCATGTAGCAATTGTTTAGACTTGAATACCTTAATACTGAAACATTTTTACAATCACAGTTATTTCCATGTTATAACTTGCATTGCCTTGTATTTCCGACACACTGAATAACTTAGTTGGTAAGAAACATTACACACAACTTGACCTTAAATCTAGTTTCTACCAATGCAGAATAAGTGAAGACTCCCAACATAAAACCGTATTCAGCAGCCCCAATTTACATTCTTATCAGTATAAGTTTTTATCTATGGGGTACAAGAACTCCCCCCAGGTGTTAAACCACAGCATCAGCTTAGTGTTTAGCGGTGTCGACGAGAAAGAGGTTTCCATATATTTAGATGATATCATTCTCAGTGCAAATTCAATTCAAACATTGCTTAAAATAATGAGCAATGCATTTACTAGGATTAGAGAAAATGACCTGAGACTGAACATCGATAATTCAAAATTTTCATATCAGAAAATATGTTGCTTAGGACATAATTAGGGCTTTGAAATTTCTCCGATAATTCTGGCTTCTGTAACCTACATTTCTGATTTCAGTTCACATGCAGCTCCACTTTTGAGACTCCTTAAGAGAAACGTAAAATTTGTATGGTCACCAGATTGTGAAAAATCATTTCAGTGCTTTAAAGAGAAAATTGTAAGCGCACCCGTTCTTGCTCCTTACGACGCAAGAAAGCCTAATTACTTATTCACAGACCCCTCAAGAAGTGGGATAGGGGGTGTGTTCTGTCAGCCCTTATCAATGAACAGGGGGCGACTGAACTTCACCCTGTCTGCTTAGCGAGTCGGACTTTGAAAAAGGCTGAGAAAAAATATGACACTTTCTCTTTAGAAATTTGGGCATGTATTTATGTATTACGTAGCTTTCGCTACTATCTCTTGGGAAAAGCGGTATATCTGTTCACGATAACCGTGCTTTAACTTTTTTGAATAACAGTAAGAACTCACAAAATTCCAAAATGGCGAGGTGGAGTCAGAATATCCAGGAATTTCAAATAATTCCCGTTCACATAAAAAGGACGGCCAACAAAATGGCCGACAGTCTATCAAGACAGCCACTGCAACCTACAGAAGACGACGACACAGACATGACAGATATAATAATGCATCACTTGGAAAGTCCGAGTTTTAATATACGGGACATGCAAAATAAAGACCCATCTTTTTCTAAAATTTTGGATCATCTCACAGGAAACGAGAATGCAGACGCTGTCACGGTATCTAGTGACATGTGAAACTCAGTTCGATATAAATTATTTTTTGTTTATTGATTCATTTTATGTTCAAATATAAAAGTGTGAGGTTCTTGATTTTGTGGATAAATTTTGTATCCGAGCCAGACGTCGGGAGTTGGGAGACGGGTTTCTCCTGAGTGACAGCCGCCGCTTAGAAAATGACATATTTGCACCAACACGGAGAAAAGAAAGGAATATTTTCGTCGCGACGGAGCTTGAAGTAACAGCGGGTGAGCAAACCCATTCTTCACGGATGACCAGAAAAATCAGCTGGAGCCCAAGCCTGAAAGGATCGAAGACGCGCTGCCGACCGCGTTTCAAGACAATGGACACAGGTCATTCGCATCTCCTCCGAAAGCGAAGCCAAGCTACTTGAGCGTGCTTTTCAACGGACGAATTTGAATCTCTTATAAATATGCGGTACTACCATTCCAGACACAGTTTTTGACCCGGATTTCATAGAGAGAGCATCTCCGCGCTACACTCTCGCGTGATTATTGTTTTGTGTCCGTGGACTTCGTTTTCTTACGTACCGTGAGCGAATTGCAGATAGAGAGTTACCAGCGTGCGCATTATTTTGGTGAAGATTACGCGGTGATTCGTTTTTGCCAAGCGTGGACTACATAATAATGGAGGGCTAAAGAAGATAGAGAAGGGGGGCCGTCGCCTCCCCGGCACCCGCAACGATGCGCCGCTACCATCCGGTGAAGCCAGCACCAAAGACGACATCAAAGCCGAACACTGTCCAAACCCCGAAGGACGTTTCCAGATGGACGTTCCAACCGAAGCCCGTTACCAGAGAGGGAGAGAGAGAAGGACGACTCCAGAACGACGCCCAATCGAAGCCCGTTACCAGAGAGAGATGATTGCAGATCGACGCCCAATTGATGCCCGACACTAGAGAGATTCCGAACCGGCGCGTGACCACGTACACCCGACGCTAGTGACAAGAGGAACGCCCGAAGTACTGAGGAGGTGCAAGTTCACCATATCGTCGCAATTATTCTTCGTCGCGATCGACCTCGGAGAACAATTTCGCCACAAAGGAACCGTGTGCAAGTCCCGCGTCCAGGAGAGATGAGTGACCACGCAATATAGCAGAGTCCGGTACAGTATTCTTCAGAGGGTCTATGTCCATGTAAACGTGCATTGTTAGTATCAACACCGTACTGTCAACGCCGAAGCCCACTTATTTGCAAAGTGACTCAGGAACCCCGAACCTAATCCCCGTGAGTAGTTGTATTTACGGCGGGATAAACCCAAGAAAGGAAGAGCTCCCCTCAAGCAGATTTGGCTATACTTAAAACAGGCTCAACATGCCCATATGAGCTTTTTGCTCTAGTGTGGAACTCTGCCTAACCCAAGGATTTTGGAAAAATTCCCGAAGGGGATTTTTCAGAAAAGAAGAGCTCCTCTCATGCAGATTTGCTACACTTAAAACTTGCTCAACATGTTCATATGAGTTTTTTGCTCTAGTGTAACACCCTGCCTAACCCAAGGATTTTGTAAAAATGTATTGGGTCTTAGAACTTAGTGGAGTGTTGTGCATATCGGCTCAGCTATTAACTGCTGTTATGCAGGCAAAAATTGCCTGATCAATACAATGGGAGAGAGGCGGACAAACATAATTTATTGCTTCCATGTTTTTATAATCTTTTGATCAGTCCCATGTTTCGGCCAGCAATAAATTATTGCATGCCAGCAGAGTATGCTATTACGAAGCGTAAGGCAGAGAACAGGGAAAGCTGGAGATTGCAGTGAAAAACCTGCCAATTAGGCAGAAAACAATGAATGAATCATCATCATTAGTAAATGCCTGGGAGATTATATCTGTTGACATTACCTACACTGTGCCTTTTCCGAGGGAAATTACATGTCATTTGTCATGGAACTCAAAGAGAAATTCTTATCTACACTATGCTCTTTTCAGGAACCATCTATCATATTGAGGAAATTCCTAGTATTGCCTTCTCGGATATTATCATGCAAACTGGCTTGGTCTTGTCGCAACAGAATAATTGTTATTTAGGCTTTTTGGCAGATGTGCTGTGTTATTTGGGGGTAGGTAATATATATAAAAGCTTTTCTGCCACGAGCAGAGGTGCTATAAAATGGGTAGGTAATATATTTTCTGACGGTAAAGTGTTGTTTTATATCCAAAGGGCCTCTGTGTTTGAATCGGATCTCTAGAATTGCTCTGTGACCCTCTCATTTCTTACATCATAAACATATGATTTTTCACCTATGAGAATAACACTACATATGGTGTCATCAGGTAATGCCTCATGGAATTCACAGATAATTTTAATATTTGTCCTGTCATTAACCACAACTTGTTTTCTTTTTGAGGTGTTGATTACAAACATGGGTCTCTGTGTTTTGAATTCATCTGGTGTGTAATACATGTCAGTATTGCCAATAGTGACCCTTTTGAATGCTGAAAATGCCTCATATAATTTGAGGAAATCATCCTTGGACATGTCTAAATTATAATTTTCTCTAGGAAATACCTCATTTCTGCCATTTTTAAGATATATGTTCTTGATGTTGCAGCTATCAAATTTGCTTGAATTTTTTTCCTGATTATTGTGTCTCCCAGTCTGAAACAGTACCACCACAAAATCAGGCATGTCATATTGTATGCTGGAGAATGAATTTGTAGCATCAAACTCATAATAAGTACCAGATGCGGGCTTCTGTACACATTGATATGTATAAAATTGCAGAGGAATTTGTGGATTTTTTATTATATCTGCTTTGTATTTAAGAGCATAACTGGCCTCATATTCAACAACTGGGATTCTTAGCTCCAAAGTTTGAATAATGCATTTGCCTTCATCAGGTAGGGTATTGGGCAGAGCTTCTCCTGTAGGGTTTAATGTGCTGTACCTCATCAAAGCATTATTATCATTGGCAGCTCTTCTAAATGTAATTCTTAAACCACCCTTCCACATAATATCTTTGTAATCTGAGAAGAATCCTGGCAATAGGCGCATGGGGAACAGCACTGTGTGGCTCTTAGATAATATTTTCTCACCAGCCTCAAATCCACCTATTTTGTAGTAAGAAGCCTCGGTTTTGGATAATTTTAGTGTGGCCAAAGCTGTGGAGGTAATGCCGGGATAATCTACTCTGTTTATAACAACACCATGCTTTCTGATCTCAATTTCAGAGAACAGATGCGGCACAAAATTATCTACCAATCTTATATTTGAATTTGCCGGGTAATCTGTTCCATCGAGCTTTACAACATCAAATTTGATGTATAGATCTGCTCTGTGGGGGTGTATAAATCCATCCCCTACATCAAGATCAACCTCAATCTCTGTGTTGGGTTGATTTAAATTTGCAAATGTCCTCCTGTTTGGAGGGAATGATTGTAGCTCATAACTCTCAATATTTTCCATTGTATGTATTTTTATTTAAATATTAATCTCTATGATAGCAGTTGTTGTGGCTCCAGCAAAATCAACTAATTCTTCTTTTTCATTAGTGACCATCAATTCAATATAATCTATTCTGTTATGGCACACAGGAAAATATAATGTTGGGGATGGATTGTAGATGATTGGCTCCATGAATTCGGAATTAGGTTTGAATGTTGCAATGATGCCGGTTTGTTTGTGAGTGCCTATGCCATTTGATTTGGTGATCATACCCTCAGCCACATTACAGTGAATATTCAGAGTCTCTATGGCTAAGAATTTAGGTATATTAATAGCAGTGTGTTTGATGGCTGGTTCAAGTTTTGTGATGTTCTCAAAGCCTAACAGCTCTCCTATAGTACCCAGATCCACTGTTTCTGTAGCAGATACAATCTCTACTCTGTGAGTGACAGAATTTTGACTTAACACTACACCTCTGGGTAATTGAGCATTTAGAGTGGACAGATTATACTGCCCTGGAGTGATGACAATTTTTTGATCCCCTACTGCAATTTTGTTGTTGTGGTGTGTAATATTGGGGATTAAGTACATGCCGTAAAATGCTCTGAGAGCTATTGTTTTGGGATACACTATGTCATCATGTAATTTGAGTTTCAATATTGAATTTTGGCTGGTGAGATGGAATACCCCCATGATGTTTTAAATACCACAAGGCCTTTTGAAAATTTTCAATTGATGGTTTATTTATTTGAGACATATATCTAAGAACAGATAAACACAAATGTCCGCAATTAACATCTTTGAAATTTTGAACACGGGCATTATTGTAATAAAGATTAGCTGATTTTAGATATTTTACTAAATTTTCAGGTGGAACACCTCCAAATGAATCAAACACAAATGCCTCATCTTTTAAATATTTAAGATAACAAATCCAGTGAGTGCCCTGATTTTTGTACTTATCCAAATTAACAATGCCACACTCTTTGTTGAGTGGTTGTTCCGGTAAAGAATCAGACATGTACACACCTCTAAAATGTTTGATGCCCAGTGGCTTGATTAAAGCTTCAATATCTTGGTTTGTAAGCGGCTCTTGTTTTTTTTAAACTTATTCATGGCTCTTTTAACACCTTTGCCTTGTTTCTCCATTGCCAGGTTATGGCGCCTCTGCTCATCTAATTCTGCCCTATTTTTCTTGGCATCTATTACTGTTTTTGCTATGGCGGCTGATCCCCCGGCCAAGCTCCCCACAGCCCCAAGTGCTGCTAAGATGGCAGGGATGGTAAATATAAATCCCCCCACATGTGATTTTTTTCTTGATTGCTGTAATTTTTTTAATTGGGGGGTACTAAGCAACAATTTCATACCATGTCCCTTTGCAATACAAGAATTTTTTTTCTTGCGCTGCTTTTTGGTTAAAAGACTATCAATAGTTTTAAGAGATTTGAGACCTGCATAAGGTATTTGATACATAACACCCTTGGCCTTCATTGTAGGTTTATTATATATATATTCACAACCCCCACCCCAGTTTTTGTTTGGTGCTCATAGCTATGGTGGTTCCCAATGCTGATATTCTCTCACTCAAAGAAGCATCTTTGCTTACAAATCTACCAAATGCAGCCTCTTCTAATTTCTTGTCTGCAACATGTCTCTTGTCAAGATCAGAATGTGTGTTGTATGCTATGTCATGGTCTTTACAAGCAGCATCTAGGGGATTTACACCAGGATCACCTCTGTTTAATCTATGATCCAATTTTGTGCCTGGACCACAATACTGATAACCTGGAATATGTAGTTCAAATGGCAGCTTGTTTATAATGTCATTAACCAGGCCCTCAGAAATATTCCAAAATTTAGGTGGTAGAGTATTAATAATTTTTATAAGATATCCAATCCCCTTAGTATCATTCACTATAAAATTAGACAATTTGGTGCTTATCATGTCCATAATTCCAACCTTTTCATTGTAAAAATTGTGGTTGCCAGCATTTTCCTCCCCAGCTATCACCAATAACCTATCTACAAGTTTCCTGACATCATCAACCCACACAAATTCTTTGGGCAGGGTGTTGTATTGTTTGATTCCACTGCCAGTCTTAATTTGTGACCATATGGGCTTGATTAAATTATTGTATTTTGCCCCACTGCTCGACTTAACCCTTTTTTGTGTGGGATCATTGTTCTGGTATAGAGCATCTGATTTTATTAATATTTCTTTGTAGTGATCATAATCTTGATCTGTATAGCTGCCAGGCCTTTTCCGAGTCATCAATTCCCACAACCCAGGTGTGCCGGGGTACTTAACAAAAGCACCTTTTTCTCCGAGACGAGATTCTGAATATACAATTATATCATCTCCCATAAATGTTACTCTGAAATTGCCAATTCTATGTATGATGCTGCCATCAAGCTCTGTGTCAGCATATAAGCCAAACACCTCATCTTTATTGTCTTTAGGTGTTGTTAAATATTTTTGAGCAAGAAGACCCAATTCAATAGGATCCTGAGTAGCTTCAATTCTTCGAGGAGCAATAGGACTAGGTGTATGAATACTGGAAAGTGGGGTGAATGGATAATCTAATATGTTCCTAGCAGCTACAGGTACAAGCTCTGTGATCAAATTTTGATTTTGCTCTGTAACAGTTTTAATATTTTTACCTAATTCACTAATAGCATCAATTACAGGCTGTTCTGTTTGTTTGTGTTTTTCATAAATTCCCCGGTTCTCTGATTTCCATCCCTTAAATCTTTTTACAAGATAATCTCTTAACTTAAGATCATCAATAATTGACCTTTTCATGTTTATTTATTTATATTTCAATGTCTAGAAAATTGTTGATTTTATTTCTGTATTTTCCAGTATTAGGTGTTTTGTCATATCAATTGTGACAAACCCATAACTGTCCTGGTTCCAGCACCTACTGCAAAACTTGGAAAAATCATTGTAGCTCAAGTCCCCACCTACATATTCATCATGTATGTTTTTGAGGTTGGTATGGTCTTGATGAAACACACATATAAAATTGCTGTTGTCTCGGATCAGCTGCTTCGGTATTTTAGAAAAAGTCTGTGCCAGGTAGAAGCAATCAATGTTTTTGTGTCGGCCCTGTGTAAAGAAATTTCTAACCTTGTTTTGATTATCCAGTATAATGTCATCAAACACAACAACAGAATTATCGAGACATTCATGGAGTGGCTTAACATCTGGTTCAAAAGTGGCAATATCCAATCCATCATATAGCTTCATCAGCTGCTGATATTTTAATTGTTCCAAGCTCTTAGAGAAGACATACAAGTGCCTGTTTTTCCAGTCTAACCAGTTGGGTGCCAATAAAAAATTATCAACCATTAGTGTAGTTTTACCACAAGCAGATGGCCCAACAATAAGACATCTAATATTATCAGGCAGCAAGTTGCCATTTCTCTTATTCTGTTGTTCAGGTTCTGGCAGCCTTTTTATAACATCCCAGGTGCTCATATTATTATTTTGTTTGCATCGATCCAGCTGTTTTCCGGATGACCCAGCCATTTGACAAATAACTTGTTGCCTTTTCTGCGGATTATTTTTTCTATGAGATATGTGTCAGGCTGTTTAGTTTTGCTGAGCTCTTGTTCATAGAATCTGCCTTTGAGAATTTCTCCTCGGTGATCTTTTATTATATATGTGTTAAGGGTCCCGGGTTTAATTTGAACCACTGTAAATAATTCAGTGCTCCAGTTTCTTGTAAAGCCTCTTTTGAATAAGTCCTTATATTTGCTGATTCTTACTTGATCACCCACCCTGTATTTGGCCTTTCTTCTTGTTGGCTGGTATCTAGGATAATATACAGTGCTGATCAATTTTTGCTCATCAGATGAAGTTACTTCAGAGGGTTTCATGTTGATTGTGGAATGGACCGAGTTGTTATATTTATGTAGAAGTTCTGGAAGAATATTAATCCATTTATAATTACCTTGGAGGGTAAATTGTTTATACATAAGATTTTTTAAGGTTTTGTTGAATCTCTCTACAATTGAGGCTTTGAGGTCACTGTAACTCGAATAATGTTGTATTGACTGGCTTTTAATAAATTGTTGAAACACTGAATTATAAAATTCTTTGCCATTATCTGTTTGCAAATAACGCGGGGATCTTCCACTCTGATTGATAATTGTTCTGAGGGCTTCTGTAACACATTTTCCTGTCTTGGATTTGAGTGGCACAGCCCAGGCAAATTTTGAAAATGTGTCTATCACAGTGAGTAGATACTTGTAGCCCTTGTTGATTTTGTCTAAGTTTTTCAACTGTCCACTTGACAACTCAATCAAGTCGCTTTGCCATAAATCATCTATGCCTTTTGTGACTACTGGGAGTCTCTTATAATTATGTCGGGCTTGTCTGTGTAATTCATCAACAATAATTTCTCTAGACATAATATGTAAACAAGAATATTGCAACTATAGGGTGTTCAGCAGCTGATACTGCAGGATTTTCTAAATATAATTTGTCCCCTATTTGTATTTTAAATTCCAAAGAGCCATCATCTTCAGCATAGGCTGTTTCTAATGTATTGGGATCTGTAAAATCCTCTAACTCTACACTGGTGATTTTTATTTTGTTATCAGCATTTGTTATTGATAAGGTGGGGTAGTGGTGTGCCTGTGGTTGAAGCCAATATTTGATCTTGATTGGTCTCAATGTGCCCCCAACAAAAAACTGGTAATAAAATTGTGCAGGGGACAGCATATATATTTTGCCACCTGGTGTAAATGGAGAATCATATTCTTTGTTGGGGATGCTGTACAATTCAAGAATTACTGTATGTTTTGGATTCTCGATTATGCCTGTTATTTCCTTTTCTGCTGTAAGCAATCTGCTTGTTACAGATTCAAGGTGCTCATTGATGGTCCTAACAACATCATCATGGCCTGGCTTGATTTTTATGTCCACAATAAGTTTCTTGTATTGTTGCACAATTTCTTGTAGCTGGGTGGCAAAAACAGACAGAGCATTTGCTTGATTGGATTCCATGGTTCCTAGCTGTTGCTTGATATTAGCTACAATTTGTTGCAAATTTTCAACAATTGCCAATTTTGAATTTTGAGCAGTAAGATCATGGACCTGTCTTCTGATATCCTCAAACAGGGCATGCAATTCATTAATATGTTGATTGGTTGGTAGAGTGGCCACTGTCTGAGTGAGATGTTTGATCTCTGCTTGGATATTCTTGATATCTTCTGATTTCAATATGCGATTCACTGCTCTCTTAATATTTTTAAGTTCCTGTGATGTGGGAAGATTTGATACTGTATTTTGCAAAAATTCAAGTGCCAATTTCACATTGTTTAATTCAGAAGCATCAGCCACATTTTGCATAGCATTTTGGAGCAGGGCTATATCTGCCTGAGTGGGTGTGGATTGTTGTAAAATTTCAAGTTTTGTTTGGATATCATCTATCAAGTGATGAAAATGAGATAGTTCAGATTCAGTGTTGAGGTTTTCAAGCTTTGTGATTTGGTGCTGGACACTGACAAGTGTGTCTACAATCCCAGGCAATCGGGATTCTAGTACATTTGCCAAATCACTTTGCACTGCTGCTATTGTACCTTCAAGATGGGTTATGGAACTTTGAATTTTTCCAAAATCTTCATATGTTTCAAGTTGCAGCTTAATATTTGCTACACTCCGAGTTATTGCATTCAAAGCATCAGAAGATGGCAAATTGTTCATAAAATTTTCAAGTGTCTCAATTTTTTCTTTAACCTCGGCTATGGCATTGTTCAAGGGGTCCAGATTAGGTATTTGGAGTGATTGAATCTGTTCTTTTAGAGTGGAAATCACTAGATCAAAATCTTCTTGTGATTTTATGCTTTTGACAATTGTTTGGAGCTGTGCCTGGACATTATTTATTTGCTCTTCCAATTGTTGTTTCAATTGCTCAGAATTGGTGGCCTGGGTCTTAAATTTGGCTTGAAGAGCTGCTACAGTTTCTTCCAAACTTTGAAAATTATCTAATGTTGCCAAATCAGTATATTTCTGAAGCAATAATTTGAGTTCAGAATCAATTTTAAGAAGAGGGTCCATGCATTGTGATTGCAAATTTGTAATTTCTAATTGAAGACTGGCATTGAGTGTGGTTTGTAAAGCTTGTAAATCACTTCTTAATTTCTTGACTCTGACATCAAGCATCAGAATCTCATCACTGTGATCTTCATGCCTTGTATGGCCAAATATATCATTAGGCATTTTTGTTTTAGTGGTTATTTATTATAGAGTATCTGATTCTTAATTCTATAAAAAAGGGTATAAGCTTGTCATAGGATCCAGGGACCTCAATATATAAGCAGTCACCAGCAGAAACAGTATAAACAGTGCCAGAAATCATGTTTGAGTGCTTAATTCTGTAAATATTTCTCCCTATTGAAATCTTGACATCACCCTCAGGGGTTGTAATAAATTGCAATTGCCCACCTACAGGTAATTGGTAATGATTTAAATTATTGTTAAATATGTACAATGTTTTGCCTGTTTCATCATCAACATCTGTAAGTACGCTGTTCAGATGAATAATTAACAAGCCACTCAGTTTAGATATCATATCAGAAGAGGGTTGTGGTGTTGGCAGCTCCATAATAGCCTGTTTTTTGAACCCAAATAAGTTCATAGGCATGTTTATTTATTTCAAATCATGCTCTGTAATTGGGCATTGATTCCCATTTTTCAAATCACAATGACCCCATGGTAAAGTATGTATGCCACATGACAAAATGCATCTCTTATCATCATGTGGGTCCAGAGCCACTTTTCTTACAATATTTGTAGTCAACAAGTGATCCACACTCTGAATTCTGGATTCTGATGTTTTGATTAAATTCTGGGATTTGAGGCAATTTTTGTAATCCTCAAATTCAAGCTCTTTGTCCACAGTCACTCTGCCAATGCCCTTGGCCTTTTTGGCAACAGCGCCACTACATGTTTCAAAACTATACATCTTGGCACTTAACCCAGTAAATTCCACAATAACATCACCAAGTGTCTCATCTTTTAACTTGCCAGGCACATTTTTGTTGTGGGGTTGAATTATTGTATGTTCACTGGTATCAAAGTATTGAAACAATTCAGGCTGTGACATATCTTGATAAACATCTTCTGTTTTAATATCAAGAATAAAACTATCCGTGTCCATGTACATCAATTTTATATTATCACCATAAAAAGGTTTCAACACATTATAATACAATGTTAACATATGTAATTTGGCCAATTCCAATATCACAGCCCCTACATAAATAGGCTTATCAAACTTAATCTTTGTTTTTTTCATGTTGAAAAGTGCCATATTTTCATCATAAATTCTTCTGTAATTGAAATTAGGCTTTGCAACCAATTTTTTGCTCAGGCTGGGGTCAGTAATTATTTTAACATCGGGATGTTTTCTGACATTTTCAATAGTTTTGCCATATACAGAATTGACCATCAATTTAAACAAGCCCTTATCAAATTGGCTCTTTGCAGATGTTCGAAGCTCTGTGTTTGTATCAATGTATGGTTTCAACCATTCTGAGTGCCTGAACCTCAAAACTTTTCCAATTTTGGTCACTTGGACACCATGTTCCATCAGGAACTGGAGGTTTTTGTAATATATGACATAGCCTTGTTTCGGCTCCAGAGTCATCATGAGCTTCTTCTGTTTAGAGCCAGGTGAGCACTGAACCTCAGGAATTGGGGGCAGATCAGAAAATGTGTTGTGTAAATCATCAGGAATTGTCAGATCAACCTCTAAGAATAGGCCATAATTACTGTCATCAAAGTCCTTAAGATCCTCAATATTGAAATCTTCAACCCATTCAAGCCCTGCATATGGCAGTTTTTGCATCATGGCATGACCATAGAGGCTGTTTGCATCTACATACACTATATAATTTGATGGCCGTGCTGGATCATAATCAGGCATATATTTGTTATTTGCTCTGGCATATCTCTGGGAACATTGCACCATCCCTCCTCTTATACATTTCTCCATAAACAGATACGTATCTTGATCCTTGATCAGATCCAATGGCTTTTTGGTGTTGAAAAACATTGCGGCCCATGCTAGGCCCGGGGCACTGAAAAAATATATTGGATCCAGTTTATAATTTTGCATAGAAGATTTTCTGAATGCCTGCAATATATCAGCTAAGAGGGTGACATCAAGTTTTAAATATGCCATGTGATAATCACCAAATGTCTGGCAATTTAAATTGTTCCACATCAATTGGGCATGGTGATAATCTTCATCAGTGATTCCAGATCCTCTGATTTTGCTGTAAAACTCTTGTTGTGGTGGCAGGGAACACTCATCAAATTTAGAAAAATCTGTAACATAGTCATATGGATATACACCCTTCCGCCTAATTAATTTCAGCTCCTGATTTGGAAACAAGGCACGTGTGATTTTGAATTGATCATCAGATAATTGAGTGGCCAGTGTAGCCAGGCTAGCAGATAAAATTCTGTAAGAATCAAGAAATCTTATGTGAATAGGAACACCATTAACTTTAATTATTTTGCTAATAGATATATATTTCTCATCATTTTCAGCTAAAATATTTAAATTCTGCTTGTCAAACCCCTCGTACCTGATCAAATGATGGAAATCATAATTGGATGCTCCATGGCAAAATATGGGGACAAATTTTGGTCTCTTGATCTTAATATTACAGCTATTACACAGGGCCATTAAGAATTTACCATCTGTATGAGAATGGTGTTTCACCTTGATATTTGTATCTGAAAATGCAGAATCACATACCGGGCATTTTTCTGCATTGTTGAAATCTTCAATCAGTTTCTCTGTTAAAGGCAACATGGGTTTTGATTTTAATAAGATGTTAGATGCTATGTCACGGCACTCATTTTCTATTCTATGTGCAAATTCTTTGATGGCATTTGGTCCCATGTATAAGTGTGGCTCACTAGCTACACCATCCCGTATAACTATATAACAAAAGCTGGAAGGTTCATGTAGCTGGTATGGTGTAATTGCAGATTCTTCAGGATCTGGATTGCAGAATGCAAGAGGTTTGAGGTTTGATTCAAAATCACAGACAATATATGCTGGGTGTTCCAACAAGGCTTCAAACTTTTTGAATTTGCAATTTTCACTTGGATTGGGCATAAGCATATGAACAGGTTTATGGTTCCCACAGTATTTCAGATGCTCAATTAACTTGTTTTTGGCAATTTCTGCACTCTCTTCACGAACCCCTTTCACCATTTTTTGACCATCAAATACAGACAAACATCTTCTGCACAACTTAAATATTTTTTTATATTTGTCTAGTTGTGTTCTCACTAAAGCTTCAAGATTATGTATCAGAGTGTAATGATATGTGCCATCCCCTTCAATTAAGAGCAAATCAATCGGAACAGCAGAATCATCATCAAATGTACTGATTCTGAGAGGTTCTATCAAGCAATTGCCAGTAGAACAAATAAATACATTAATAGATAGTTGTTTGCTATTGATATGCTTGGCCCTTTTTTCAAATTTATCAATATTCTGAACAGACATTGGATATGCTAAACCCTCCATTGCCTCATCAAAATCATGTTCATGTTGTTTGTAATAAGTTATTCTCTCAGGATGCCTTGAAACTGGATACAAAGCAGCTAAAATACACCACAAAAAGCATTTCTGGTCGGTATTTTCTATATTAACCACGGCTCTTTTGTTTTTAATATTTGCAGGTAATGGCACATAAGTGGAACCTTGTAATGAGCTGAATTCAGAAATATTAACATATAACTTGTGTGGAGAGCCACATAGGCTCCATCCTGACTCTTTTGCTGCAAATTCAGAGTGTTTAATATTCAATTGATCTATCAAATTGCTTATTATCTTGTCTGAATTTGTATTTGAGTATACAGGTACAGTTTCTGTTATGTGGGGCTGTGTAAATTTTGTGCCATTTGGCTTCTTATATTGTGTAAACAATTTGAGGGACAGCTTATAAGAGCCATTTTGTGCATTTAGAATTGCCTGCACATCAGGATTTACACTGTTCAAAAAATTCTCAATGCCACATCTTGGCTCTGATACAAACCGATAATCTCTTAATTGGGCATTAAAACTGCTACGGATAGGTTCATAGCGTGGCTGCTTTGCTGGTGAAGCATTAACAGGTGTTTCATGCTTCCTTTTCAGACCAGATGTAGATGGTTGTGCTGATGACTGTGCAGAGCAAGTATCTTTATGTGTATATGTGAAGTATTGCATGTTATATTTTCTATGGCATTTAGGGCAAATTTTTGTGGGAGTTCTGCATTTGTCTGGGTTACAAATCTTTTGGTGTCTGGCCCAATTAGAGCTAAATATATTTTTATGGCATTGATGACAATATTTTTGTTTTGGCATTTTTGTTGTTGTTTATTATATACAATTTCCTGGGCTTCAAATCAAAATGCTATGCTTAATAAAAAAATATCAGTTAGGTTCAGCTGTGTGATTTGTATATTTAGTGTGTGTGTGTGTGTGTGTATATGTGTATATGTGTGTTAATATTTTTGGCTTTGGTATTTATATAAAATTTCCTGGGGTCCAAATCAAAAACTCTATGCTTATCTTATGACAGGTTGTAAAGCCAATAACCTACAAGTGGAAAAAAAGAATAAATATTCATTCACACTGACCTAGCACAAATACCTGCACAGACATGCATGTCTAGAATGGCAATAACCTTGTTATGTATTGATTTTTTGTATAACAGGCTGGGACAGATATAAGCCTGACCCTAAATATGAGTGGATTACAATAAACAAGCTGGATGTCAGGCAAAATATTGTTCAATATATAAATTAAAACAAACAGGCCTGTAAGTATGAGAAGAACTGTAACAACACATCTGCTCCCCTCAGCCACTCTCACAATACTGGCTGATGCAATTGTTTGCACGCAAAGCTTCATTACTCGGGAAGCAAAAATCAATACATAACACAGTGCCAGGTCATTGCAATTCTAGAGGGGCTCTGCTTATAGATAAAAAAATTGAACCTGGTATCCAATTGAACTTAAACCTGAAGTAAATATGCGTGGGTAGGTATGGGTTTTTGCTTAATTTTAAGTGTAGCCAAAAAAATATCAATTTTTGACAAGTTTTATGGACAAAAATCCGGCTGATGCAATTTTTACAAAATCCTTGGGTTAGGCAGGGTGCTACACTAGAGCAAAAAACTCATATGAACATGTTGAGCAAGTTTTAAGTGTAGCAAATCTGCATGAGAGGAGCTCTTCTTTTCTGAAAAATCCCCTTCGGGAATTTTTCCAAAATCCTTGGGTTAGGCAGAGTTCCACACTAGAGCAAAAAGCTCATATGGGCATGTTGAGCCTGTTTTAAGTATAGCCAAATCTGCTTGAGGGGAGCTCTTCCTTTCTTGGGTTTATCCCACCGTAAATACAACTACTCCCGTGTCTGATAATTTTTTGATATAGTTATAAAAAAGGGTTATTTCATGTTCAGATGTTCTAATTTAATTGTCTGCATTCAGGGTCAGAAGCTCCATTTCATTTCTTTAATATTTAGTGTAAATTGTCAAAGTGTGCTCCATTTCTTGTGTAACCGACCGCCCCGTCGCGCCATTTAATTTGTCAATACTTGACTGATGAGTCCTTTTTATTGTACAAAGCGTAATTTTGTATTGCAAGGTCGTGCGCATGAAGTAGTATTATTTGTTGTATAGTGGTTTTTGATGTAATTTTTGCTCGCGCCGACGATTGATTTGTGCATTTCCGGCAGCTGGAGCCAAATTAAGTTTTTGCATCGCTATGTAATTGTGTAGTTGTTCTCATTGGACGAGAGAGGCTTATGTGTATTACCCCCGTCCGAGAAACTTGTATAATGTCGTGCTTACGACTGGATGCATACGTTCTTTCGAACGAAAGATTTAACCACGCCGACCCAATTGTCTTAGTTAACCGCTTTCCGAGGGCTGGCACAGGAGCTGGCAGACAAATGCCGTAAATTCA
The DNA here is from genome assembly GCF_977018435.1 of Lepisma saccharinum. Taxonomy (NCBI): domain Eukaryota; kingdom Metazoa; phylum Arthropoda; class Insecta; order Zygentoma; family Lepismatidae; genus Lepisma; species Lepisma saccharinum. The sequence goes on from NC_139234.1 coordinate 52,218,847, forward strand.
CAAAAAGGTTTAAAACTAAAAAGGAATGATATGTTAATGAGATCCATGATTTGTATCTATACTTTGCATGTAAAAATACCTCAGAGGTGTGAAAGAGAGAAAGAGTGAATGAGTGAGAGTTTGAGGAGGCTTTGTAAACAGTTGTTGATTGCAATATTTTTTTTGTTTGTTACCATATATATTCACTTTTACCGTTCGTCAGTGTTGTTATTTGACGTTTTTCAGGTACCGGATATTATGCTTTAGTGTGTTATGATTGTTCGAATCTACATATCAAAGGTAAACAAAGCAGTGTAACATTTCAAGGTATTTAGCTCCGCCTCGCAATAGTATGACAATAAACGACCGTCTCAGTACCGAACTTGAAAACCTGGACCGTGAGAGTCACGACCGGTTTCCCGTACACATAGCGACGTTTGGCCCCGTGCCGGGGTATGATTGACACGTCATTTCGAGGACCGTGAGTGCACTCGTTACAACGCGAGATACCTCAGAGCTTCATATCAGTTCCAAATTATCGATGGGAAACTCTTTCGAAGTCACAGACTCGCAAACACTAAGATCAACCTTTTGTGTATCCCACAGAAACTTAGACATGAAGTGGTAAACAAAATTCACGAGTCGCCAGCTATGGCTGCTCATTTAGGCCCGACCTTAACGTACAAACTGTGCAATCAAAAGTATTATTTCCCCGACGCTAAGAAATTCATATTCGATCTAGTACGCCACTGTCACACTTGCCAAATTGCAAAAAGAGCCAACGGTCCATCAAATTACGAATTAACTCAGGTAGAAACGTCCCTAACACCTTTCCAGGTAATTAGTATACGCCTTCGGTCCCTTGACACCGACTCCTGCAGGCTACCAATATGTTCTCTCTTGTGTGGACCATTGCACGAAATTTCTTGTATCCAAACCAGTTACTCGTATCACTACGAAAACTTTTGCAGAATTTATAACCGAACATTTAATCTTGTCATATGGCGTCCCTCAAGTACTTTTGCTGGACAAGGCTACTCCACACACGTCTAAAGTGTTTCTAGAAATTTCACGCATATTTGAAATTCCCACCGACCCATCACCACCACAGAATCTCGAACGTTCCACGTTCGCATCATTATTTACAATCCCTTTTGAAATGCTATGTAAAAGATAAACATCCAAGCTGGAACGAATATTTACCTTCCATTGTGTTTGCGCATAACATTAATGAAAATTCTAGCACCCAAATTTCGCCGTTTGAACTGCTGCACGGATACAAACCCAGAATCTTAATGGATGTAGCATTAGACTTGAACCCTGAACACAACGAGAACATTGCTAGATTAGACAAACTTAAGACCGTTAGGAAAGAAGCCGCCCGAAGTTCAGACAAAAGCGGTTTCAAAGAAACAAGCTTTATGTTGATAAGCAACATAAACAAACTGACTTCCCTATAGGTACACAAGTTTTAATTTTCGACCCTATTGTGCACAGAGGCAAAACAAAAGCATTTTCAAAGACATATTTAGGTCCAGGAACTGTCATAGCGAAACCCCACCCTAATGTTTACACTATCCAATGGCAAAATAAGAAAGGCGGACTTAAAACTGAAGACATTAGCGTTACTTGGTTAAAGAAATATCTCCCACCTCGAAACCAAGAGCACATTTCATTTCTTCAAAATGCTAATAACCCGCTTTCAAAAATCGAACTTGTAGAAGGTTGCATTACAAATCAAAAAGCGGACGTGGTTGTCAACGCATGCAATACAAAGTTCATTCCGATAGGAGGTGTTGCTCTGGCATTTCACGAAGCATGCGGTCAACATACAAAACGCTGTTCCGGCGGAAGTTGCAAGCGTCACGGTTACTCCAGCATTTTCTATGCAAGCTATAGTAGAAGAGGTTAGACAAGAAACTCTCCCACCGATGAACTGGGTCGGAAACGCGGCAAGCGCATGCGCGAACTTCCCTTATCGTGCACACAGGCAGGGTTGCCGAACGTCATAAATGTTGTGCGAGCACCGAGAAACAACGCGATCGACTTGCCTGTCTTAATTTAAAGTGTGTTTGTTTTGTATGCAGTGTACTTGCTAGCATGGAAGCTTGCAGTTCAGAGAAAGCAAGTAAATTCGGTGCACGGAAAGTAATCCACAGCCAAGGGCGAGAAATTGTATATAATGTCAATGCATTTATGAAAGACGAGGTGGGAGTTCGTATGTCCGAAAACCAGTTGCAAAGGAGGGTGGCTCGCGCATGTGGTGTTTCATTCAGCAGTGTGAGAAGAATTGTACTAATAGAAAGTAAAGCATGCACTACGTTGAAGAAACACTTTCATACGCCCAATAAAATACGACCTTGCCGAAAAATAAAAAGTCATATAGACGAGTTCGATAAGTGTGTTGCTAGGGGTGTTGTGCACAAATTTCACCTTACGGACGAGGAAGGTATCCGAAGGGTTTTGAAACAAAGAATAGAGTTCCAAGGCAGTGTCTGGTGTGTGCGCAAGATAATACGTGACCTAGAGTTTAAGTGGGAAAAAGCAGAAAATAATAGACAATTGCTTATAGAAAAGGACGAAATAAGAAGTTTACGTTCATCGTACCTCAAAGCCATAAAAATCTTTCGTCGACAAGGACGACCCATTGTTTACGTTGACGGACTTATTTTCACAGCTCGACAACAAAGAAAGAAGCTTGGGTGGATGGAACCGCGGCTGCCGTCAAAGCACCGGTGTCTAAAGGGCAACGTGTAATTGTTGTACATGCTGGCGGTTAATGTTCAAATCTGGAAAATCTCTTGGTGATTACCACCATGATATGAATGCCCAAAATTTTGATTTTCTTTTATTTGATAGCCTATATTTTATTTTACTTCGTGTTTTGTGCCTCTTGGCTAATTTGCGAAGATGGGGATGAGTGATGAAATGATGAAATTGATGAATGGACATTTACAAATAACCATGACCGAGCGGGATTTGAACCCAGGACCCTTAGCGCGATGTGCTAACTCAGCCACAGGGTCCTTGGAGATGTTGATCCCAAATTTGACACGAAACAGTGTGGTTGTTGTCGACAACGCCTCATGCCTCATGCCATAACATACAAATAAATCCTGCGCCTTCTTCCTCCTCCCGAAAAGACACTATGATTCAGTGGCTCGTTCAAAACAACACCCCCTTTGACGCACACATGTTCAAACCAGAATTGTATTCATTGGTGAAAATTAACAAACCCCGTTTGAAGATGTTCAAAATTGATTCCATCTTAGCAGAACACGGTCATTCCGTTGTATGTTTACCGCCATACCACCCAGATCTTCTTGCTTAGTTTTCTTGTGTTCTCGTTCTGCGTAGACATTTGACCCGTATCCACTGCCAACCCTGCTTCTGTGCGTCCTTCCCCTACGTATGGCTTGGGCGTGAGGCCGCGAGGAGTTTCTTGTCTTACCTATTCTACTGTAACTACATTTTTAATGTCGTTACCCCAAAGGACAAGAACCCAGGACACCTTCGGAAGTGTTACGAAAACAGTTTACAAACGATGATCTCGTTGCATCATCGTTCTAACTTGTTTCCTCACCTCGGAACCGGAGCGTTCAAAATGCCTTCTACACTAGCTGCTGAAACTGCAATTCAAGCCACACTCGACTTTCTTTCTGAAAATGCTGATAAGGTTGACTCGATATTTTTTTTATATATATTCATCCGAGGACTGGGAAATTTTTGCTCAACAAGTTGAAAAGGCTCTGGATCATTCAGGGTAGTACTTCGATCCCCTTTCTCATACTTTCAATTTCATAATACAGGGTGACCATAAAAGGTAGTAATACCCCCCGCCCCCCAACGACTATGAGTGTAAAGAAGAAGAAAAAATAAAGACAAGAAAGTAAAGAAGAGAGAGAAAGAGAATAGAGATAGGATATCCGGTTACGTACAGGACGCACCTACACACCGGTTAACCTCAAATAAATAAGTATAGTAAGAGAATATATGTAGTTAAATTAATTTCTAACGCGTTTAACAAATATTTACGTTTAGTCGTTTAAATATAGTCGCCTTTGGGCAAGTACACGCGTTTCTATGTTAACTAACACCTTGAAAATGAGTCCGAGAAGAAATATTAATATAGTAATAAACAACGAGTAAAATATTTTATCGTCACATGAGAATAAATATAGTAATTTTTCATCCAAAGAATGGTAATTTAATTTGTACCCGTTCTCCCTTCTCAATTATGCATAGATATAAGGGCAATAACTCACTTTACTTGCCAAGTTCGCACTAGTTGTGCAGTAAACAGGAATTTATATTAATATGCCTCATAGCTTAGTTAAGTCGTCGAAAGAAAGAGAAAAAATAATTAGTCCTATACACCCAAGACTTTAGTATGATAGCCAAACATCGCTAAAATAACAACGTTCAATAAACCAACGAAATTTTACTGGGAAACATTTATAAAATGCATAAAAAACTTCATTCCTCATGTAATCAAACACAAATGGAGAAACACCCTCATTGCATGTACCAAATTTCAAAATTACACCTTTACCCGAATATCTGTTCTATCCGTACTACGATATGCTACATCTGTAGAACCTATGCCTTACTTCTTCATTATTATATGTAACAGATTTACACAAAAGATCCCAGCCATTTGTTTCATCCACCGGACGAATGAATTCTCCTCTACACTTTGTTCAAACTTTCAATTCATGATATCAATACTTGTTTCATATCAATAGATTCTTGCCAGAAAAGTTACATCTACAGTATGTTGTTGAACCGTGAATCTTTTCACGAAGAAATAAAAATTAGAAGCACTAACACTAAGAGAAATCATGCGAAGGTCGAATACCCCTACACCCATTCCTATAATAGTATTTCCCACTCCTTACAAATTTTAAAAACCTTCCCAAAGGTAAGAGCCACTCATTCACTCAAACGCATACGTTTTACGCAAAAATACGTCACATGTTTTATCAACCTGCTTAAGGAGTGTTTGTGGTCCAATTGTCGCGGTTTAACACATTTGCAGGTTATTAGTTCTCAAACCAGTGGTAGTGTCAGTCGTGTATCAATCACATATCGTTGCAGTTCCAGTACCAGTGTGGACGGGCTTATTGGGAGTGAACAGTTAAAATTCCACCAGGTCCCTTAATACCAGGAGCGGCGCGAGGGGGTACTTGCGCACCCCTTAATTTTCTTCACCACCCCCTACGTTCAACTGAAAACATTAACCCTTAAGTGTTATATTGTGTCACGTCGTCTTATTGAGCACCGAATGTTAGGTACTGAAGTAACACTTATTATTGTATGCAACAGACAAGCACTGAAAGAGATGCCGATATACATACTCTTCTGTACTACGGCCGTTTTTTTTCTTTCGTCAGCATTGTTGTTATGAATTTTTTCTTCCTTTGTTTCTTCAAGTGGTCTGTTTGTGGTTTTCGATAATTGCCTATAACTTAATGTGAGTTATGTTTTTTCTTCTTCTTTTTTTGGATTATTGATAAACAGTTTATTTTCCGCCTCACACTGGAGCAAAAATTTCAGATGCTTTCAAGGTATCACCAAGCCGCACGTGGGAAATTATTTAATGCGAGTTGTAACGTGAAGGGTAGTTCTCTTGTTAATACGTTCTATGTATTTGTTCTACGTAACATGTCTAGTAAACATACGATTTCAGGATTTTTCAAAAACTGTTAGGAAGAGGCCCATTGTTGTCTAGAAGAAATTTTACAGTTCGTTGTTGGGAATAGTGCAACAGAAGGGATTTTAAGGAAGACCAAGTTGCTGTGCACTTCGCGTTTTGTTCTGAAGTGAAGTGACAGACGGAAGGTGCAATGTACTATGTATTTTGTACCTCTATTGATTACATTGAAATGGTTCAAAAATTGTGTTTTAAAGGCAAGGATAATTTCATTTTTGAATTTGAATTTTGAATTTAAAATTTTGGGAGCGTCAGCACTTAGGCTATTTTGCTCCCGTCACATTATACGGGGGCCAGCCCCTTATCATTACAAATAACAACTCTAGCGTTGCATAACTAAAAATGTTAAAATGTTCTGACTTCTGTTAAAAGCTGAGGCCGTAAACGGGCACTCTGACACACAAGGACAACAAACACGGACAACACACACAAAATTATACTGGCCATAGTGCCAGTCGCCAGAGCCTCGTTAGTCTTTAGTCCAGGGTACACTACGTGGAAGTGAGGTTGACTTTTGGGCGCCTACGTGGAAGGTCACCCCTTACACCCCAATTTCATTTTGTATTTCACTAAATAGTTCAATAAGACTGCAACGTGTATCTGAATGTTTACATTGTATGACCACTTTCTTGGAGTATAAGACTTAATACATATCATCATGGATGTCCAGGGGAAGGGCAAGGGGCACAGCCTTTCTGGAAAAAAATGTCAATCTAAAGTTATATACAGTGCGTTTCTCTGTCCTTCATGCGCCTGATGGCGGCCCGCTTACCGGCCGGCCAGACGGCAACTCCCATCAATTCGCGTGAGATATCTCCGCTATGAAAACCGCTAGCTTCGAAATGACTTCAAGTTCTCAGAATTACAGTTACAATTACATTCAAAATAAGCACGTATTTCACACATATAATTTCATTTCAGTCAGTAACTTATGTTAATCAGTGGTGGTGATTAGGGTAGCAGTTGCGCCCCGCTTTTTGCTATTTTTGCTCCCACACTATACTAAGCCATCTACCAAGGAAAAGTAAACGGCACCCCCCCCCCCAGTTTTGTCACTTTGCTCCCCCAGTTTTGAAAGGTTGCATGCATGTTTCTTGTCTTCCTTAGTTTCAGCATCGCACTCCTTAAATTTCTTTCCGCACCCCTCAGCACCACTAGATGATTAATCCTGGCGCCGCCGCTGATTAATACAATGGATTTTTCTTTTTTACTTTAATTGAAATCACACAAATAATGAATCACTATGAAGACGTTTTCTTTGCATCATTTTGGGTAATTTTGCGCATGTTTTAGTCCATATTTAGCGAAGTTTTAGTCCACATGTACGTACAGTCACGGACACAACTGGTTTGTAACAAATCCATTGAAAGTTAATGAGATTGTTACAACCTAAAACTGTCCGTGAGTGTACAGTGGTGGAAAAAAGTTCCTCCCCATAAGACTTTAATGGCAATAAATAATGCCGGAAGGGTAGGCAACACACATTGCACGTTTAGGTGATCGGCTGATTCTGTCTGTCTCAAGAGCAACTCGTCTTTCATGCAATAGCCAACAGACACAGGAAATGTAGGAAAGTCACGTGACTTGTCAGGTGGAATGTTGTTCGTCAGAAAATCGCCTTTTCTCAAGCCAGGTCGCAAAACCGACAAGAGCTACACGTTATATGTCCGAAAATGATTCGCCTAAAAACGTTGAACTAAACGCTAAAATATTTTTTGCCTTAATTACATAGGCTACTATACTATACTATATGTTCCGCAGTAGCTCAGTCGTTAGGGCGTTTTATTACCATGCGAGAGATCTGGGTTTGATCGCCGACGGGGGAGAGACGGGATTTTGTCCACGTGTTCAAGCGGCTCCGATGCCCACCCAGCGTCGTATAAAGTGGGTACCTGGAGGAAACTCTGGGGGAGCGGGGTAAGGCGGCCAGGTGCGTGGTGCTGATCACATTATCCCCACCTTACGCCTGATCAAGAAAGCTTGGATCCTTATCTACACACCCCTTACACGCCTTCATGGCTTGGTGCAAAGCACAAGGTAACACTTTCCTTATTAATTTACTATACACATCCCGATTTTGCCGGAACAGAACTTCCCAATCTCTACGTGGACTTTCTTCCAAGTTCCGTAAGGATGTGAATAGACTCAAATTTTCCTTGACACAATTCATCAATGCTATATTTCGTTATAAGAACAACATCCGATATTCTTTGTGTGCGTGTGTGTGTGTGGGGGGGGGGTCTAATCCAAACATATGAAGTGATCCATTTCCATTCTCAGAAATAAATCTCAATTCCACACACTGAAAATGTAGCACTTTCTACATCTTAGTATGCAAATATCTAGTAGCAAAGTAATGTGCGGAAAGAGAAAAATTAACGATTTGTAACGACACTCTGGAAATTTCGTAGTTTTTTTCCCAATTTAAACTGACATTTATAATATTCATTAACAATCCCGATATTGACTAAAGAATATCTTAGTCGTTCTGCTACTTTCAATTCTTCATTAGCGTAGTCACTGTAACTTTGTCTCTTAGCCTTCCCGATGGCGCAGTAGTAGCGACGTCGCCTTGTAATCAAGGAGTCCCGGGTTCGATACCCGGTGGAGACACATAGTGGTTCGGATCCCACTTTAAACTGTAGATGCAGTCCCGATTAACCTTACTGTGCATAAAGTGGACTTAAAATACCAAATGAAAATAAAAATCACCGTAACTCTCTACAAAGCCAGAGGTTCTAAACCTGTTGAGGCTTAGATGCAGCATTGCATTCGTATCATTACCCATCATCTTTAACGTCGCGATTATCGCAAGAGGTAAAAATGCGACACAAAATAACCCAAACAGAAGCTTGGAATCAATGTAAATATTGGTTACGTTCAATACGTGGTAGAATCGTCTTAATTGATTGATTCATTTGGTGTTTTAAGTCCACTTTATGCACAGTAAGACTAATCGGGACTGGACCTTCAGTTTAAAGGGATCCGAACCACTATGTGCCTCCACCGAGTATCGAACCCGGTACCACTTGATTACAAGGCGACGACGCGTTTTGATTAGAGACATTTGTATAATACATATCGTTGTTGCGAACAATAAGTAGTTTCACATTCACCACACTCTTTCATTATTTAGAAATCGTAAGGAAGAAGGATCTCTAAATTTCCGCTTTTACATGTCAATGAAACTTTTAACATAAGTTCAGTGTAGGTCACAAAAGAGATTTATATATTGTTATGATATCTTATAAACGTCACGAAATCTAATTCCAATAGAATACGCTACTACTCCTTACGTTCCTGTAAATATCCACCATTAGTCTGGCGAAAGAAAAAGTAACGAAGATTTCTGTGTTTTCTTGAGCAGAGATAAGGCGCCTGCATGTAGCAAGCAAGCACCAACTGCTTCGATCAGTGACCTTCACTGCCAGAGTGACTCACAGCAGGCCTGCCCCAGGGAGTGCTCGTTCGGCGGCGCAGATTGTATGCGCAGTTGTCCGTGGATGCATTACGTCATCGTCGAAACGCTCGGCACGGAAATGGCTGGTTCCTTATGCAAATATTGAGATATTTGACAACGAATATCTTCTAAAATATAGTAGCAGGGGAAAAGTTACAACTTTTACTGTTAAGATTCATCCTTTCTAATCAATTTATCACAAAGTTGATTCAAATGTGTAAAATGGTTTTCAAGAAATCGTGTTACGAAGGAACCCCTGATTTGTTCTCTCCAGGCTTCCAATGTAAGGGAGTTTTAACTTAAGCGCGTTGGATTTCTTTTTGCTGTAAGTTTTAAAATAAGATTATTTAGTTCTTGTCAACTGAAATCATGCCTAAATGCTATGAAAAGCTGTGAAAACTATTATCAGAAAACTAACAAAGGAATCTAAAATATCACAGCTTGATTGATATAAAAAATGCGGGATTGCCCATTTTTGTGAAAAAGGCATTGTGCGAGATCTAAAAGCAGAATTTTTTAATATTGTATGTAAATGTAAGGGTGTAATAAACGTGACTGCTTCCCGTAAAAACCACTGCATTCTCCACGTTTCTCTTCTGTCTTTTCTTTGGCGCACTCAGTAGCTTCAACACGTTGTTTTTTTATATATATATTTGTCACATATTTGTTTTAATTAGTATTCTGCTCGTTCCGTCACCTGAACGCAAAGGGCAGTGTAGTTACACCGGAAGAAGGCTCGGAAATGGCAGGATTTAGAAGTTAACTCATCCAAATTAAATTAAACAGGTATGTGCTCTCTCTAAATTTAAATCATAGTACACAAATAATTTGATTAAAAGTTTTAAAAGTATCTGTTTTATTTAATAGCGTATTAATTGGTGCATTCTTCTCTAGCATAGCTATAGGCAGTGACCACACTACGGGGGGGGGGGGGGGGCAGGAACGCCCTCCTATTCTCGTTCGACAATTTCTCTCTCTCTCTTATCTGCCCCCAGTAAAACGACAAAAATAAATAAATGAATGATGCTCTTTTAGCCATAATATGCATTTTTGTGTCGTATATAACGGAATAATAAACATGATTGCCCAGGGAAAATATGATTTACCCCTCCATCTTTTCTATTGCGCCGTCACTAGCTACAACATATTTTGATTTCTATTGTTCCCACATATTTATTTTAATTTTAGTATTGTGAATCATATTCCACTGTGTTACACTCCCCCCACACACACACACGTACGTATGATTTCAGTTGTAAGTTTTAGACTAAGCTTGTCAAATGTCCACTTATATATTTGTATTCTTGAGCCATTTCCCACTGGAAGCCCCTTTGCAGATCGAGATCCGGGGCTATAGCCTTGCCAAGCCACCGTCCCCTCCAAATACTCTCTTGGCCTCATGAAAGAAAAATATATGTATTTATACGAAATATTAATTTGACTTGACATTTTCTTTTTTGAACAGGAATAAGTTTTAAATTTTAATAGCTTATAAATTTACACTAGCAATTTTGAGTAAAGGTTTTGCGTAACCCTAAAAGTACATTTAGAGACTGCAAGGTCAACTCTCGATATTTCAGATATATTAATAATTTTCATCACAACGTCTTGTAATAATTATTTGTTACTTCAATAGCCTCCTCGCAAATGTTTCTCGCATATTAAAACATAGATGCCATTTTCTGTTTATTTCCTTGTAATGCTGACCTCTGTGGCGAAGTGGTTAGCACAACGCTTTACGATGCCAAGGGCCCCCAGGTTCGAATCCCTGCCCGGGCATGGGTCTACTTTCCTTTCTTCAATTTCATCATATCATCACGCATCATCATCTTTTCGATTAGCCATATGTGACAGATAAGCGAAGTAATATAAACTAAGTCTATTAATCAATTATTTTTTAAACTCTTTAATTCTTCTTTAGCATGCCACGTTTTTGTTAAAATTATATTACGATTTGTAAAATGACGAAATTCTAAAGGAGAACATGCAACCTTTGTAGCGCATCGGTCAGAAAGTTTCAGGAATATGGATTTTCAAAATACATTTTTTCACATGTACTTTGCCCCCTTTTAAAAGTAGCGCGTTTTCAATTATGTTACTAATCATTAAAAGGATGCCTCAATACCATCTTGGAGGATGACAATTATTATTTTCCCCCTCCTAAATGTAATAATATACTTTCGCTCTCTGAATCTCCCATATAAATGCTAGGGGCCATCCACTTCAGCCGAACTCACTGCTTCTCCGGTGACGTCACGCGTTCGTGCAAGATCGGCAATCTTCGGATGGCCTTACCTAATCTCTATGTACCTTGGGCCTGCCCTCGTTCCAGTGTGCGTATAAAACAGGTATTTTATTTCGTTCGTTCCAATCCACAGTTATATAAAGCTAACATTCTAATATTTTCGTAAAATATGTAGTAAACAAGTTGTATACATTATGGTCTTCCAGAGTGTTGTTGCCTGATATTTACACGCGGGAGATGGGGGTGTTGTAAACATTCCTGAACCCAAAGATCGAGCACGAAGGAAAAGTCGTGTAAGCATTGGAGGTAATAACAAGGTAATAGAAGTTGTAGGAAATGCTGGAATAAATTATATTAGAATTTGAGTAAAAACAGTTTTCATCACACATCGGGCTATAAGATCACTCTTCAGTGGAAACTAGGACAAATTGTCTCAAAACGTTGGACACGAACGCATTTGCAGTAAATATAGTAGGTTACTAGGACATCGTAGCATATAACGAGAATATGACACATCTTCAGCTAAAAAATTAATGTTGAAGTGAACGGTTGTGTTCAAAATTCCTCAACTGCTAATAGCACGGCCGTAGCTATGTGATTTCAACTTGTGTATGCAAGACAGAACATTTTTCGTCGAGACGGGATCAGGAAGGGAAAACAATCCATGAATTCGGGAAGGAAAAAGTTCACAATTTCGTAAACAAATCTCAAAGTTCTTGTTTATTGAAATGTAAAGGATTACTATACACTGGAAAAACAGAATTGTGTGCCTTATTTCTGCAATAAGGACTGTTTATGTAATTTCTGGAATGAAACTTGTTACTTCGAACAAATTACCGACACTTATGAGCATTCCCTGACATTCACTACGAGACTCGGCGGCAAGCGGCCCGGCATCAGAGTTTGTCTATCCCGGCGAACGGGGTTCGCGACAGTCGGTAGAGTCGGCTATTAAAATTACAGTTTTCATATTGTGTACTAACCTTGACTACAGAAGGTATTGAAAATGATGTCCCTCTGCTGCAACACATTCCTGGCATCTCCGAAGGAAATTGGCATTTACACGTGCAAGTTCGTCTACTGAAATTCTCCCGATTTCTCGTACAATACACTCTTTTATCTCACGGTGTGCGGATTGTCTTTGTATATTTTATTTTTTAGATTTCCCCATAAATAAAAATCGCAGGCTGACAAATCGGGGGACCTACAGGGTTTTTGAAACACCCGTTTCTTGTGAGAGGCGGCGGATAGATTTCCGAGGAGACTGTTCTAACCTTTGTCCTATCTCATCGAGTTTTTCCTCAGTAAGTACACGTGAGTTTTTCTCTTCACTTTTATTCAGGACTGACCCTGTTACTCTAAACTTTTTACGAGGTATAATATAGTGGTCCTATGTGGAACGGAAACACCAGGAAATTTCGTTGCAAAACGTCGTCGCACTTCTCTACAATTCCTCTTTCCGAAGTAACACTCGACAAGATAAATCCTTTGTTGTAATGTAAACTTTGGTGGTGCCATATTAAGCCACAATCTTCAACACACGGACACAACACAACACAACTTCCGAGGGAGGATTATACTGGCGTCAGTCTGCAACGTCAAGAGAAAGGGAAAGAGAGCGAAGGCAGGAAGAGCGAAAAAAACAGACTGTAGCGAGCGACTGTCGCGGACCCGTTAACTGGAAAAGACAAGCGCTGACGCCAGACAGCTTGCCGCCGAGTCTCGTAGCGAATGTCAGGGAATGCTCTGTAGTATCGATGAAACTTCACAAAGTAATCATTTTTATACATATGTCCGGACTTTTCCGGATCGAGAAAATCGGGAAGTAATTTCTGAGCAGGTCTTGTAATTTTTTTCCCGAACTTCCAGTAACAACCGTGCACACTCTTTGATTTAAGCATACTTCTCCAAGGAACCAGACTTCCTCAGATTTTCTGTTTCTCCATCTAATTTGAAGTTACGTGAGGCACAAAATATAAGTACATTTGTGATTTCTTTCAAATTCCTTCCGGAGGCTAGACACAACTCTAAAATCTAGGACACGTCCGGAAATAAGAATGCTTCTTATAACCTCTTTTTTTCTTATTCAGCGTCGTTTTTCTTTCACCTTTAGCTAATCGCGACGACGAGGATGAGTGATATTATGAAATTGATGAAGGGGCATTCACAAAGATCACCCATACGCACGACTGGATTCGAACCCAGGACATCAGACATCGTAGCGCACTGTGCTAACCACTCCGTCACGGACTGAATTCTTATAGCCCTACTCGTTCCACAAGCATTTTTCCTACCTTTAACTACACACGAAACATAAAGAACAATCTAAATAAACAGGTGCCAGTTCACACTCTAACCGTAAAAAAAAAAAACATATGCATGTGAAAATGAAATATAATATTTATTTTTAGGTAGTTGTAACTTATTATTGTATAGGGCCTCCCCCATGGCGCAGTGGTAGCGTCGTTGCCTTGTAATCAAGGGGTCCCGGGTTCGATACCCGGTGGAGACACAAGTGGTTCGGATCCCACTTTAAACTGTAGGTCCTGTCCCGATTAGCCATACTGTGCATAAAGTGGACTTAAAACACCAACCCAACAACAATTATTATTTTATTATTGTATATTAAAGAAATACATTAGTGTGTAACGTTTTCAATATCTTGATATTTGTAAACTTTACATAAACCGAAAATTGACGTAAATACGTTCATGCTTCAATTTTCGGCTATCAGAGGGCGTTCCCTCTTGATAGCTCTACCGGTGCTGCCTCTAGTGGCAACTCGGTATAAGTGGGCTTGCCGTAAATCTCGGCACACTGTCCCCAGTCACTCTCGGTCGCCCGGAACGAAACGGCATCAACCTGTTTTGCTGTCTTACATCTTTTCCTCGTCGGCGACGAAAAACCTGTTGTTTCTCACCCCCCCTTTTTGACCCCTTTTTCTGACGTATTGAACAGATTAAGTGTGCGTACGTATTGTTTTTTTTACGCTAAAGAGGAAAAAGAAGGAAAAATGTGTGTAAACGTGTGTGAACTGAATTAAGTTACGTTTACTGATCTTTGTGCTCGTAAATGCTTATTCTGACTATAAACGCATAGTGCGCGAGTAGATAATCTATGAACAGACGCACTCTAATTTAACGAATAGACGACTTATGTTCGTCGATCTTGTAGCGCAATATTTTTGGCCCCGTTATTTAACGTTTCGCCCAGTGACATCAATCGCGTCTAATGGAACTTGAATTGCATAGAAAAACTACGATCCTTCATTGCACCCCTAGTTTACACGGAACTATTTGTTCCTATTAACCACTTCCTTGTAACGGTAGCATTAATAATGCCAAAGAATCAGAATAATATTAATATAAGTGGGATATCTCTATGTCAAAAGGGTCATTAATCAAATAAAAGAAAATTTGTCGGGTATTTCACACGTATATGAAAAAGAGGAAATGTATTGGCTAATTTTTGGTTTCTTTGTACTGTCTAATTGAATCTGATGTTGAAGGTATGCACATGTACGTACTACGCATCCATAATTGGAGCTTGATTAAATGTTAATGATTGAATTAGAGCGCGCAGGACGTGCTAGGAATTACAGCGTGATTGCACGCTTGAAAATTGTAGCTTTGCATGTATGATTGTTGTTAATGTTGGCACTCCTTTTTGAGTTATCTTGTCTTTTCAAGAAATGTACGATAATGTGCACAATATATTTGTGTTGTTGAGAATTAAAATTTAAAAGTAATATAACTCTCTTACCTTTGAACTCTACCCTGTAGACCAATGCGAGAAACGTACGTTACGAGTCAAACACCAATTTAAAAATCTAAGAGGTAATTGGCGAAAATAGCAGTTATAAATAAGAGAGGGAATAACGTTAATTTAATTACGAGAACAAACTTATATTTGCAATGGAGAAGGCATACGTGCTATTCATTGCCGGACCCTTTGATGCCTATATAAATATATGTATATGTGTATTCTTTTACAAGGCCTTTGTCTCGCGCTTCTCGTAGGTTCTGCCTGTAAACTCCCGCAGTATCGTGCGAGAAGTACGACAGAAATTTAAAATTTGTAATATATAGTACGGGTCTTAGTCTTTTGTTCGCAGTTGCAGTTACCACGCAGCCGCTTCCAAATTAAATATCGTGTGCAACCGCAACTTGACCCCACTATAACATCACAAGTGATAAAATGACAGGAACATCTCCAATGAAACACTCATGCCATATGGAGAATTTGCATTACTTCCCGAACAAGGTTCCGAGTTCGAGTTCCGACCAAAATGGGTTCATTGTGTATGTTAATTCATGTGTTTAATGTAATCATAAATCGTCGTCATGAATAATTATTCATGATAATTATAATTTAACTTCAGAGGAAGAAAACTGAGGTAATTACTAATGAAAACAATAACAAAACAAATTTGATCTTAAAGCCCTGGCTTTGTTCTACATATTCCATCACGGGCACTGGCACTTTACGTAGGTGTAGACACGCTTCATACAATTTGATGATATCGCGATTACATAATTGATGTGCAGCCACATAACTGAACCCCCCAAAATTACCATTTTATTACTAAATTCTAAATTAGCATAATATCACATAGTTTACCTATTCATAATATGGGCCTCTTTGATGCACTTTGTGGATTGTTTCGTTGGTTGGTTGTTTTATTTAATGTTTCATTAATCAACATCAGGTTAATCGCGGCAGGCAAAGTGGAGGAAAAATGACAATGAAGCAGAACGAGGGGGCCCTTGGTTCCCGATTAATGAAACTATTTCTACATGCAACTGAGTCGCTGTGTAAAACCGCTGAAAATGTCATTTACTAATTTCTTAATGTTGCTTATTTTATATTGCTTTTCTAGCACTTGCGTCAACACAGGCGATGAAGATGATTAATGAAGTTATGAAATGGATGATAGGACACGATGATCAATGCCTTACAAAAAATTCTAAGTTGGGACTAATGAATATCAATTCGTCTTATCATTTGTCAAGTAGTTGTTTTAAATCCAATCTTTTTCAAGGAGTTCTGGGTTTACAGCATGTGTGTTGCGCGATGATGATTTGATGAAATCACCACTTCAGTGAACTTTCTTGATGATAATGACTCTAATATCAGTAAAGAGAACATTTCCTTACGAGTAGCTGTTGTTAATAAACCAAATCCTGAAACTTTTCTGGAGGTCTCACGGCACCCAGCTGTTGTTTGTTGTGGCTGGGCATGGGGGTATGACTCACACTGCTGTCAATATTCAATCGTTCCCGAGAATCCAGGCCCACCAGGCAAACCTAAGCGATATCTTTGATATTTGGGTTGCATAGACAACAGGCTTTAAGGTGTTACGATATCGTAGTTCACGT
Organism: Lepisma saccharinum; assembly: GCF_977018435.1. Lineage (NCBI taxonomy): Eukaryota > Metazoa > Arthropoda > Insecta > Zygentoma > Lepismatidae > Lepisma > Lepisma saccharinum. The sequence continues at coordinate 52,235,622 of NC_139234.1, forward strand.
GGCCCACAAACTACTTTACTTTCTCTGACTGTAAATATTAATCCCAGCCCTGGTTATAATGCATGGTGTTTAAAACTCAACGTTAGATAGAGCTGATTTCTGTAACACCTGTGCCTCAGCGCACTGTAGCGATTTTCCTATCGAACGAATTAGCAACACTGGTTCTCGCTTTCTGCCGCGCCGCAAATTCGTGTCATCGTAAATAATGCAAGAACTAACTATAAAAGGTCTTGCTGCAAATGAAGCAAAGGAAAACAATCTATATATAGACTCCGCAGCAAATAAACATTCCATATTAGGTAAGGTCAAAGGTAAGGTTCTCCCTGGCCTTACCTTCCAGGGTTCCCCCAAGTACACATTGATTTGAAGCTGGGTGAGCTCCAGAGCCGCTTTATTCAAGGACCGCTAGAATTGCCACCTCAGAACACCCACCCCACGAATCGAACCGAGGTCTCCTGCATGGCAATCAGACACCCAACCAACTAGACCACCGCGGCTATAATTCCATATTGCAAAAAAAAAAAAAAAAAATTGAGGAACTGACAAAGCGTCAACAATAGATTTTTTGATGGCAGTAGCCCATATAGACTAAAAATAACATGAAAAAGTGGTGTCTATAAAAATACGAGTAAATAGCCGAAATACGAGAACCGTTAATTTTGAAATACCGTCTAAATATAGACGCTCCGCAAGAAAGGCCCAATTTTAGAAAGTCTATACTATATGAGGGTAATTCCTGAGTAAACAAAAAGTGATCGATCAGACAATTCGATTAGTGATGGAGGGGAAAGAACTTCCAGTTTGGCGAATTTTGCAACGTAAACAAGTGGAATACAGATCATCACTGAGCTAGGTTTCTTATAAAAGATCGGAAACAAAATGGATCACTTGAAATCTTTGAGTGATATAGAGATACAGAGGTACCTAGAAAAGATTGGCAATTTCCCAGATCCTTTGGATGCAGATATAAGGGACAATACTAATATTTTCCAAGGCAATGTTGATCTTCTACCAGCAGTTTCGTTTTTGAAAAGACTTCTCCAGGTTGAAATGAAGCTTACATTAATCATAAACATTGAAATACTTCGATCACAACAATAATAGAAATAATAATAATTAATACGGTTAAAATTATTGTTTTACAGTAATACGTACCTAATTAAATAAATTTTAATCGATTTTTTATTATTAGTGTTGTTGTTTATTATTATTATGCTATTCGATCCACAAGGCGAGTGAATATCCAGCACAAGTATTTTCCATTAATACTTTTACATTTCATAGTTACTACACTGACATGCGCAGTTATTGTATCTTGATATTAACTTTTGCAAGTGTCGTTTAAGAAAGGGATTTAGAAGTTAGAAAAAATACTCACAAAGTTTATATTGTGTGACCTCATCTAAAATTATAATTTCTGGAATTCTGAAAACTGTGTAACCATTCATTCATTGAATTAAATGGAAGAATGTGAAAAAAATATAATGGTTCCTGTATTTTTCACTCATTTTTTCGATCTAATGCATATTTTACATTAATTACTCTGTTCGATTACTAACCAAGTGAACTTTATTTATGTTATTAACAATAAAAATAACAAATTTCCTGCTTTTTTGCAACTTGAAATGAACAATAACAATTTCCAGAGGTGGGAGGGGGAGGAGAGGGTCGACTGACCTACCTACGCCCATGGAGAGAGCGCTTATCAACAACCAAAAGGCATATGCGTTATAATATGATTATAAATAGTTCCAACTTTTAAATTTAATCAACACATGTGTGTTAGACAATTACAATTTTCGAAACAAGTACAATACCTTCATTTGATTTGATGAAGTGCTGACTGCAGAGCCTACTCCCTCGTGTTTGGGCCCAATCTTTTCGCTTTACTGCCTAAATCCACTGATCTTTTCGTATCGACACTGTCTGAAAACGATGATTAGATACCCGATAACAATTGTTTGTTCCCTATCAGTAGTATTGGAATGAGCCAAGGCCGGTCGCTATTTAATATTCGCAATTTAATTGCACGTACTTATAACTAATTTACACGGGTTTTAATTAATTTGCATGTACTTAGAACTAATTTGCACGTACTTAGAACTAATTAGCATGTACTTAGAATACTTTACATTTATGTATTTGCTTAATTATAACTTTTATGAATATATAATTATTTATTTTATGAAAAATATGTATATAGAAGGTAATTAGAGGTACTAAACGCTATGCATATGGTTTTATATTCATTACTGCAAAGTATGTAATGTATCAATCGATAATAATTAATGTTTATAGTATTGAAAATAAGAGTTTACGGTTTATGAACCGCTATGAAAGGTGGTAATGGTACGAAAGAAGACGGTCCCGGTACTCGAACCCGCGATATGTAACGGTAATAAATATAGTGCACTATGTAATACTGTTATATGGCGGAGACGAACTATGTATAATGTGTGAGCTGAGTCTGATGCCAGACAGACAAGGGTGAACTCCGCACAGGTAGAGGAGAAAAGAATTTGGAGGATGTGCGGTCAAGGTCAAATGACGTCAGAACGCCAGAACAAAGAAAGAACCCGATTGACCAATCAGAACCGGTTTTTCTCCAAGGTAAACTATAACGCAAGAACAGGAGAAAGGTATGCAATGCCGTAGGGCAGGGGAGGGATTGAACCAGACAACAAAGGATGTCTGGGAATGCGCAGCAAGGGTCAAATTTTTTGAAACTGTGCGTCGCTTGCATGCTAGAACATGTTTCTGTCTAAGTAGGCCAAGGTTTTCTAGAACAGTGGTTTCCAACTTCAAAAGGTCCGAGGGCCAAAATTATATCCAGCAGTTGATAGGCGGGCCGCATTTTTTTTTTGGGGGGGGGGGGATTAAAATTACAAAAATGGTAAGTACTGAACTGAGAATGTAGTACTTTCGCATGACCTAAATTTCTAAAATGAGGCAATAAAACAATGGAATTACAAATCAAAATTGTATAATTACAATTTATTTCACAAAAACCCAATACTTATTGATGAATTGAAAGAAATTAAAGACGCACCATACAAATAAGAATCCTTCATAGTAAGTGTTCAATGTGAAAATTGAAGCCGATCTGTTTCTTTCGTTAAACTTGTATTTGAATTTCTGTATTTGAAAGTCTCAGAAGGTGAAGCAGTGAAGAATCTGCCAGTCTGCTTCTGTAGCGGTTCTTGATTAACTTCATTGAAGAAAAAACACTTTCACACGTGTATGTGCTGTCGAACATCGATGTCATTCTTTGCCCAAAACTACGAAGGTTTGGAAAGCGTTCTTTTGAAAGGTATTTGAAAAACTCTGGCCCCTTTTCTTGCCTAGTTTGAAGGAACACATCGCCTTGCAAATCACGCAATTCAAGTTGGAGGGAAGCTATTTTAATTTTCAATCTTACGTTTTTTGGAGATATTGCTCATTTCGATATTTGCACAAACTTTAACAATCAGTCACAGTACAATCCGAGTTGGAACACTGGAAATCTCTTCGTACTTCGTGCGTAGTAAAACAGATCTCTATAGCGCTGCTCTGCAGTTTGCAAGGAATTGCAGTTTGTTTCTAAAGACAAAGAGTGAAGCCACAGATTAGTGAAGCCTTCGCGGAAGAGGGCGAGTTCATTCAGCATAGCGAAGAGGTGGGAAGCGGGCGAGTTTATTCCGCATAGCGAAGGGGTAGAATGCATGGTGTGAAGAGATAATTACGTCACTTTAGATTCTTCTGATTATCATTATTGACTGCAAAATCAATTCTACCTGTGATATTGTCTTTCTTCACAGAACATCCGTTCCTTCAGTAAAAAAAGAACGTAATAAAAATAAATAAAATTAATGTATTTTGCAAACTGGCTCCGCGGGCCGCAGAAAAAGGCAACGGGGGCCGCATGCGGCCCGCGGGCCGCCAGTTGGAAACCCCTGTTCTAGAACACTAGAACAAAGGATGTCTGAGAATGCGCGATGTAGGTCAAATTTCTGAAGCTATGCGTCGCTTGTAGAACCGGTTTCCGCCGCCAATTAATATTCCGCTCAGGGTTGCCCCAAGGCACAGGACGCTTTAGCGCGGGTTTTGGGCTAGAACGCTTGCATGTCAGAACAGGTTTCTGTCTAAGTAAGCCAAGGTTGCCCAGTACACAAGAAAAAAAAAGGATTTTTGGATACCCATTTAGATTGGAGCGAGAACTTTAATTTGAACAAGGAGAACGAAGCGTAAAGGTTTATTATCTGTACTAGGAAGAAGGGAGAGCTATCAGGGACTGGGCCTACAGTTTTCACTATTTACTTTTATCACGGAGTATCGAACCTAGGACCCTTTGATTATTGATTTAGGTAGTAAATTTACGTTACTGTGTGCTATTTAACATATTATTGAAAGTGTGTGTTCTCAACTTTTATCTGTTTATTTCACAAATTTATACCTATTTTTACCAAAATAACACTATTTATACTATTCAGGAAAGACTTTTAGTTTCATTTTCCACACACCAAGTGTGTGTTCTCAACTTCTATCTGTTTATTTCACAAGTTCAGGCTTATTATTATTCAAATAACACCATTTAATCTGTTCAGGAAAGATTTTTAGTTACATTTTCGACACACAAAGTGTGTGTTCTCAACTTTTATCTGTTTATTTCACAAATTTATACCTATTTTTACCAAAATAACACTATTTATACTATTCATGATAGACTTTTAGTTATATTTTCGACACACGAAGTGTGTGTTCTCAACTGTTATTTGTTTATTTCACAAGTTTAGCCTAATATTTAATCAAATAACACGATTTGAACGTGTTTTTTATTACATTTTGGACACACACGCACTCACATACACACACACATCTACACACACACACACACACACACACACACACACACACACACACAGAGAGAGAGAGAGAGAGAGAGAGAGAGAGAGAGAGAGAGAGAGAGATTTTTTCCAAGTTTACAGGATTATTCTCTAGTTTACTCAAATAACACAATTTAGATGTGTTTTGAATTAAATTTTGTACACATGAAGTGTGTTTCGTCAAGTTTTACCCTTTTATTTTACAAGTTTAGGCTTAATATTACTCAAATAACACAATTTAATCCAGTCAGGAAGGATTTGTTATTATATTTTGGATGCACAAAGAGATGTTTTCAACTTTTTTACTGATTTTTTGCAGAGTATGTATTAATTTTTATTTATTTTGTTTTGAATCATATATACATTTACAAATTTTTAACTTAGAGTTTAGTATTTATTTAAATCTTTTCAAAAACACTAAAAAAAAGTACTTTTAGCTAAAATGTAAGCCACAGAATATATTATTATTATTATTATTATTATTATTAGGGTTTACTGATTTCCACTATGCTATTTTTGGTTCTGTATTTCTAGATGTATTTATTTAGGTCAGGTTACGCCTGCTACGTAGGAAAGTTTGTTTATTTTAGAGTTTGCTGAGTATTTTGTTACTTTTATACTAGGTAAAGTTTCCTAAATATATCAGGGAGGGCTCCATCCATATACTTTTGTTTTTGCTGTTTGGAGATGATGCGATCAGCATCACTCTCCATCAGCTTTTTATTTTATGTACCCAATATTATTTTGAGGCTTAGTGAATTCTAGAGCCTATTTATGCAGGAGAGAGGGCTTGAAAATTTTGATCTCAGATAACCCACAACTATTTGTCAGAGTATTTTAAAGGATATTTTATATTTATTATGTGCCACTAGAATATCAAAGCTTGCTTCATTTTTATGTCTGTAACGCTGTTATTGTATTTCTAGCTAAGGCTTACTGGATAAAGTACACGAAATGTTTATCATTTCGACTATTTACCTTTATACGAGGCCAAATTTTTAGTGTAACGAAAATTATTGTGTGTCTATAAAGACTGAAATTCCTTTACCGATGGGTCAATAACTGGACGCTTACCAACATTGTTCCTTTTTTTTAAAAAAAAATATAACCATTTATCAATATATTGACAATTCACAGTACAAGACGAAGTTCACAGATGACTGACTATATGAACCATAGGTCCACTTGCTAAACTTTTTTACCATGCTATTTAGCCTTATAGTTTTTATTCAGGGTAATTTTCAAGTATTACTGGTTTTTTTGGGTGCATCTACACTTGGGTTATTTCCATTTGGTTTATTATACGAGGCTACAATCACTATCTGAACACTGACATCCTCTGATTGAAACTAAAAGCTTAGGCTGTAACTAGGGACGTAGTGTGTATATCGACAATTTAAAGGACAACACGAACCTTACAAAGGATTATAGGTGACGTAGGACCACACGCCAGAGCTTTGTTAATCTGCAAGAAGCACTTACAGCTAATATTACGAGGAAATGAGGTTGATTATTACTGTTCCACAAGAATGCTATCTTTTATACACCCAATATTTGCTTTTTCAAGTAACTACTTGTACCAGAAGCACTTACAGGCCTACTCTAACTAGACTTCGACTTATTCTATATCAGGTGCTAAATTTATAAAGAACTATGATTGTGTATATTTCTGAGGAAGTACGCAAAAGCAGATTACCCGATTAAAGTATCTGAAAAACAGATTTTTCTATGCAAGTATATTTTTATTGACTGAATTATTTAACAGATCAAACAGGAAGACTGCAAAATTCATTAAATGTAGTTCTATAGTATAGGTGGTTTCAGAGATATAAAAAGAACAAATATAAGATTTCGCTTTTTTTGCTTCTGAGGCTAATCGCGACGCTAAGGGTAAATGGCGAGGAAATGTAACGGAGGAGAAACAGTCCCAAAAGTTATGGGCTGGATGTAAGTTAATACCACAGAGATATTACAGTAGGTGTAGGTTCTACCACCAGAACTTTTCTATCATAATAATACTGGTTATGCTGTACTCTTAGCTCAAGATGCTGATATTTGAGAAACTTAAAAGCTTATTTGCAAAATTTTAGATAAATAATAATCTGTTAGACTGTAAACATATTTTATATCCATTTTGCAAAAGTTCCGATGACAAAATTTAAAAATTGTAATCGCCCAGTCAGGGACTCGAACCCTGGACAGATAGGTTAAAAGCCTAACGCTATACCAACTAAGCTATCTGGGCACAAGGTATTCTTTTTTTGAAAAGTTAGTTATGTTAAGAAATATATTGAAACACTTGAGAACACTCTTGGTCTGGTTCGACAGAGAAGGAGACAACATTTCCAAATTTTTACAGACTTGGTGTATTTTTCCACTATAGAGGCCTTCACTATATGTAATTCGAAACGCTAAAGTTCAGCTAGCTTCCAAAATTGAGGTAAATATTGTGTTTGGCGAGATTAACAAGTTACAATTATATCCAGTTACGGACAAATAAAGCTAAAACTCTCAGATTTACTGTACTAGCCAAGTTTTAGCAACATTTTCTTCACTTTAGTACAAATACCAAAGAAATAGGTATATTTTATTTATAATTTGACAAAATGTACTAGTATTTAATTCACAAAGTTAGGTAAAAAACAATATTTTTTAAAAATATTGTTATTGCCTTCAAAGTTTATGTTATTTAGCCACTAACAACTGGTTTACACTGTTTGGCATCCTTTAAATAGGAAAAGAAGGAATTATTTGTTTAGTATTTTTACTACTTTATATTTATTTAAGAAAAAAATTCTACAGTTTAACTTAATTTTAACAAATTGTTACTAATTTATATATCAAATTTATGTTATTTAGGGTATATGAAGGCGTATAAAGTTAATATTTGTACTTATCAGTTCAACTAACAATTATATTTTACACTCAAAAGATAATGTTTACAGTTAAATTACTTGAATCAGAGAATAATATTTTACAGTAATTGATTCATTCAGCACTAGTCAGTACTTTTATGCATCACAAAGTTTTTTTAATTTTCTATTACGCATGCTATTTTGGGCTATTCTTAAAATGTATTTCTAAGTGAAATTTTCTGCTTATAATGGAAAGTTGACAGTTTTCGCACAATGCATTGTACATTTGTTATATTCTCTACTTACAATCCAAATATTATGCTTATTTAACGTATAACTAACTAACTCTCTAGCCTTCTTAAACCCGAATGTTCATGGCTGCAGCAACACATGCCTTTCATCTGTCCCTGTCCAGAGCAAGATCTATATACTCCTTTCCTTCCCTTCCAATTTCCTTTAGGTCCATCCCTCCATCTTTGTTTTGGTTTTCCTATTGGTCTTTTACCATCAGGTTTCCCAACAAGAATCCTGTATACTCTTCTTTCCTCTCCCATTCGTACCACATGATCTACACACCTAAGTCTTCTTGATTTAATCATTCTAATAATATCTGGACATGAATACAAATTATGTACTTCTAAATTATGTAACCTTCTCCACTCATCTGTCTCCTCATCTGTTTAGGCCCAAATATTTTCCTAAGGATTTTACTTTCAAATAGTCTCAATTTATGTTCCTTTTTCAATGTAAGGGACCAGGTTTATTTACTGTATTTAACTTTTATTTTTCGTAATTAACAAAAATTAAAAGCTTATACTGTAGTTATTATATCTTTTTCTATCAGCTTATTTTGAAATTAATATTATTAGGTATAGTCTTTGATTTATAACTATATTGCTTTTTTATCAATTTATCTAAGAGTACACACAGACAAACACATGTGTACACACTTTTATGTAAATAGATATGCCTTTTTTCAATATCTTAGTATGAAGATTGCACTTTAGCTATTTAAGCAAGGGTAGGAAAGGTAGGATTTCTGAGAATTTGTTGCAGGATTTTGTTGTCCAAGTATAGATGAGAACTGAACTGGGAGAATGTTTTGAACCTTTTCATGAGAGTTTGCATGTGAACTGTATGCAAATTGAGCACTATTGACTGTGCATGCTTCTAAGTTTTGCTGTTATTTCAGATCAACTCTGTGAGACTGTAGACAGTTTTCCCATTTCAAGTAGTTTTTATTGATTGTATTTGTATATGTTTTGGGGACTTAGCAGTTTTATGTTATGAGGCAGTTTGTTGTAGAATATTTTTACCGGATTGTTTTGAGATATTGAGTGTCTGCTGTTTTACATGTAATTATTTTCCTTTTTGTGTTGTGTATTTGACTATATTTTGTCCAAGTTCGTAGTATAGTTTAAAAAACTACATAGCTGAAACCTTAGAGAAACATAAAACTGCAAACACAATATATCTAGATTCTTCCAAGTCATAGGATAGAGTAAAAACATGGCTTGCTTATGGACAAACTCAACAACATAGGAATAAAATAGACAAGCAATCCTTTTTTCAGTAGAAAATTCCAATTACTCAAGTAAGCTACATCATACGTGGTACATAAGAAGAGCAAATTAACATCATCAGCATTAAACCATCATGCAACTTCTACCTGCTGAAACAACTAAGTGAGTATAATTTATCAGAAAAATGCCTACATTTCAGCCTAATTTACCTCTACATTAATAATACTACCAGAATACTAAGGGTTCAAAAGTGAACACTAAGAATAATGTTCAGACTAAAGTATAGGGCATCTTGCAAAGGATTATTACTCCCTACATCTACAAGTCAATAACAATTATTCTAAATACTACGAACTTGGACAAAATATAGTCAAATACACAACACAAAAAGGAAAATAATTACATGTAAAACAGCAGACACTCAATATCTCAAAACAATCCGGTAAAAATATTCTACAACAAACTGCCTCATAACATAAAACTGCTAAGTCCCCAAAACATATACAAATACAATCAATAAAAACTACTTGAAATGGGAAAACTGTCTACAGTCTCACAGAGTTGATCTGAAATAACAGCAAAACTTAGAAGCATGCACAGTCAATAGTGCTCAATTTGCATACAGTTCACATGCAAACTCTCATGAAAAGGTTCAAAACATTCTCCCAGTTCAGTTCTCATCTATACTTGGACAACAAAATCCTGCAACAAATTCTCAGAAATCCTACCTTTCCTACCCTTGCTTAAATAGCTAAAGTGCAATCTTCATACTAAGATATTGAAAAAAGGCATATCTATTTACATAAAAGTGTGTACACATGTGTTTGTCTGTGTGTACTCTTAGATAAATTGATAAAAAAGCAATATAGTTATAAATCAAAGACTATACCTAATAATATTAATTTCAAAATAAGCTGATAGAAAAAGATATAATAACTACAGTATAAGCTTTTAATTTTTGTTAATTACGAAAAATAAAAGTTAAATACAGTAAATAAACCTGGTCCCTTACATTGAAAAAGGAACATAAATTGAGACTATTTGAAAGTAAAATCCTTAGGAAAATATTTGGGCCTAAACAGATGAGGAGACAGATGAGTGGAGAAGGTTACATAATTTAGAAGTACATAATTTGTATTCATGTCCAGATATTATTAGAATGATTAAATCAAGAAGACTTAGGTGTGTAGATCATGTGGTACGAATGGGAGAGGAAAGAAGAGTATACAGGATTCTTGTTGGGAAACCTGATGGTAAAAGACCAATAGGAAAACCAAAACAAAGATGGAGGGATGGACCTAAAGGAAATTGGAAGGGAAGGAAAGGAGTATATAGATCTTGCTTAGTGTTGCCCACGAGACGAGACGAGACGAGACTTTGGTCTGTCTCGTCCCGTCTCGTGAAAATGCTGTCTCGTCTCGAAAATATTCGTTTGTCCCGTCTCGAAGGGTTCTGTCCCGTCTCGTCTCGTCCCGTCTCGTTTTGTCTCGTCTCGTCTCGTAAAAGTGATCCGGGATATCATGCCAACAAAAGTCAAAAGTAGCAGAAACACAATATTTTTTCCGGAAAGTGGGATAAAGTTCCAAACATTTTACCCATTGCGTGGTGAGAATAAATAAGGTTCTTTAATCATGTGGACATTAATATTAAAAATGCAGTTTCTTGGTTACTGATTGCTAGGTATCTTATGAAATCTACCTTGTGTTTTTTTCTCGCTTCCATACAGCTGTCTTTCCTTTTGAAATGTTTTCCCCTAGACCATCTTTCTATCTGAATGTCGAACTTTCGTGCACTATGAAAATTTTAAATTATTATTGTTATTACATGAAATGTTACAAAGACGGTACAAGAATAGTAATATAACAGCATGAATATTAGCTAATATCTAGCTTACGTGTAGTTAAGTACGCCAAAACAGCATAAAAACAGCTGTCCTGGCAAGGAAATTAATGACAAAAAAGGTGATTAATTGAATATTTGCTGAATAACAAAAAAGGATGTCAAATCCAGTTGACGAAAAAAAAAAAGTTCCTAATTAATATTTCTGTACATAAATCTTTATTGATATGCAAAGCCGTATGGTCGCAATAGAATCCTTGTTCGGCAGGAATAAGTAACCCTCGATTATGCTAAACAAATATATTTTTTGTTAAGCTAGAGCAAGACCCCAGGCGGATGCAAGAAGCCGTTCCTGCAAAAGTGTCTGTTTCACGAAGCGAAGAAACGTGACAAAACCACCACGTATGGAAGGCAACCTGCATTTATTTTATATCGCACATTTTCAGATCCGTGTCTCCTGAAGTTATAAAAATCCAAACTTCAATGACTTTTTAGGCATGCTATAGTTGAAAAAAATATGTTTAGATGCACCAAAAGTGCATAATTATCAGATTATGCATATAACGTGTTATTGGAATCAACTTATTTGTGTAAATTGGATGCCTCCCCGATGGCGTAGTAATAACGCGTTCGATACCCAATGGAGGCATAAAGTGGACCGGATCGCACTTTAAACTGAAGGTCGGTTCGCAATTTAGCCTATTTGTAAATCAAGTGGACTTAAAAAAATACAATATCAACGTTAAGAATATTAGAATACACTAATTCACCCGCAGGTAAGTCAAATTTCACATACCACTCTTCATCCTTGTTCATAGACTTCCTGCAATACTATTGTACATGTGTGTTGCATCCCACCAGGTGCGAGAAATGTGAAGAGTTATTCTTTCCCTGTACTGCGTTATTTCTTTTCATAAGAGTAAGGCTAAATTCTCGTTTTATCTGAACTTTTATAAAACGTGCAAAATACAACCACCCTTTCTCATGTATGTGTAAAATAATCCCACTCTGTCTCAGAAAACCTCTTCCTACGATCAAATGTCGGAAACAATTCTCAAGTCTCAACAATTATAAATTTATGCTTAAATTTCCTATCATTTATAAAAACAGTAGCACATATCATGTCCTTTGGTGCAACACTGTCAACAGCTAATGTTACTTTAATCGTCCTAATAAATTTACTTCCAACCAGTGACGGCGCCAGGGAAATGTGACGGGGGCGGGGGGCGGAAGGGGGCAACAAAATATTGTTGGGGGGCAGTCACAACGCCCGAAAACACTACATATATAACATAGTATATATACATATATAATAACAGTTATAATTATTATTATTATTATTATTATTATATGCATGTATTATGTTTTGTGTTTGTCCCTTGTTTAGAGTGGACGTTTACTGTCTAAATTTTCTTGATTACGAGTTTATTCCATATGATTTTATTTAATAAAGGCATTAATTCTTTTTTATTCGTAAGTTGCGTTGTCTCGAGTGGCCTATTTCAGTATTGGAAGACATTCATAATTTTATAATTCATCGTCTTTCATGAGATGAAAGTACTGATATAAATATTCAAGTTATAAGATAATAATATAAATAATCGAATCCAACCAACTGTGGAATAAAAGGTAAAGTGTTCCCTGTGCATAGCACCACGCCATGAAGGCGTATAGGGGGTGTGGGGGTAACGCCCCACACTTTCTTGATCCGGTCGTGAGTGCGGGTGATGTGATCAGCATCACGCCCCTGACCGCCTTTACCCCCCAGGGTTTCCCTCAGGTACCCATGTTATTCGACGCTGGGTGTGCACCGGGGCCGCTTCCACCGTTAGAAAAGTTCCCGGATTTGAACCGGCCGGGGATCGAACCCGGGACCTTTAGCATGGTAGCCAGACGCGTTACCGACTGAGCCAACGCGGCCACTAACTGTGGAATGCCTGAGGGAAACAACAAGAATTTTCTCAACGAAGGCATTTCCGAAATTTCCATAACATTCTAATAATTTCGCAACCCGTGTAAATAATCATGTGTTAATATCTTGTCATGGTTCCCTGTAAACACTAAAATCACCAAATTAGTTCTTTCCAAATTTCCCGTATTTTCTCCTCCTCTTTAGCTCTCAGCTGCTCGGAGTGGGATAATGCAAGATTATTTGTCCCTAATTATCTCCTTCTCTTAGTCTTGCCAATATCTTGGACTCCCTAATAACTTTCCCAACTACTCCTCATCAATTTGTACTGCCATGTTTCCTACAATGCTCGAAGGTAGAATTCTGTGTACGGTGTCAAGTGGATAACGTGACAGAGAAACGAAAATCGGAAGCGGAGGTAAAGCAAGGATGTGTTCTGTCACCCCTGCTCTTCACTCTCTCTATATATAATATAGTGGCGTATATAGAGAGTGAACAAGCAGACACCCCCAAGGTGGGGACGACAAGGGTACCGGCGCTCCTGTTCGCAGATGATATGGTTCTGATCTCGGAGACAAATGCCAGCCCACAAAGGGCTCTGGACGGGTTGGAAAAATACAGCAGAAAATCCAAACTGCAAGTAAATCTCACAAAAACAAAAATTTTGGTGTTCAAAAACGCATATGTATATGGAAAAGAAATTCAGTGCCATCTTCGTAACGCAGAAGAGTTTTGGGCAAAATTAGTGTTTCACATTTCAGGGAAATATTTTGACCCTGGCATTACTTACTCTTGCACTACCACTCCAACTCCTGAAATGTGAAACACTAATTTTGCCCAAAACTCTTCTGCGTTACGAAGATGGCACTGAAATACTCCACTTAATGGATAAAAAATCTGAAAAAGACAAAAGGTGGACTTTCAGAGGGCAAGAATTAGAAAGGGTAAAAATAATAGAATACTTGGGACTAGTTCTCATTATGGCAGGGACATGGACAAGACATATGCAAACGGTACAAGGAAAGAATGGGGCAATAACAAGTGAAATAATGCAGACAGTATGGAAATTGGAGAAATACGATATACATTTTGTGGAAAAACTGTATCGTACATTATTAATAGCGTCAATAGGGTACGGGAGGGAGATATGGGGAGCAAAGGGGAGCCATGTACTAAACAGAATCCAATGCATATTTTACAAAAGGGCTTTGCATATCAGCATGGGCACTGCAAACTGCGGCGTACTACGGGAACTTGGACTGGTCAGGGAGCATACGTGGGATATGTTGAGAAGGGTTAAATACTGGGCGACATTAATATCGAGAAGGGAGAACTCGGTAAAAGGGCAAGCGCTGATGCAACAGGCACAAGGGGAGGAAATGGGAACATGGGCGAAAGAGATCAGAGGTAAACTATACGAAATTGGACTGGGATGGATCTGGGAGGGGGGACACGTCGACCAGGGGACATTGCAATTAGTGAAACAAAGATTATAGGATATAGATAGGCAAGAAATAATAGCGGAATGTGAAACTAAGAGATCGCTCGAACTCCAAAGAAGGGGAGTTCCGGGAATGGGGACAAGTAGCGTACATCAAGAAGGTGAGCATGGTGGCAAGAAAGTGGTTGACATGGATGAGGCTGGGGAGATGGAGACACAATACAATAAAAAACGAGGAAGGGAGATATAAATGCGAATTACGCAATGGAGATAATGGGCCAGAACATTTATTCTTATGTCAGGACACACGCGTTCTGCAGGAGGAGAAGTTACACAACATAAGCTTGGAGAGAGTGTTCGAATCAATTGTAGTGCAAAGGAGCATGGAACTATTGGAAAAAGTGGGGGTGTACAAACATTTAGGGGGAAAAGAAGTGCTGTAAAGAGACGGGATAAGGAAGAGGAATAAGTGTTAATTTACCAGAACTGTTATGTTAACATCTATACGGAATGTAACGGATAGTGTAGTCTGTAGGGAATCATAGTTATGTAATAAGAATAGATGTAGTGCGCACAGCCTATGGCTCGCACACGAGATGAGCAATAAATACTTATACAATGTTTTTCCTACTTCCTAATAACATTCACTTATGTACAACCTTTGATGTAAAAATTAAATAATAATAATAATAAACCCTATCCGTCGGTCTGTTTATCTTTCCAACCTATAGAGCTGAAACTATGTTTACAAGATAAATCTCGGACTCAGACACTCCACGATGTTTTGGCCCCTCCTTCCACCTTCTCTACCTGCTCTTTTACTTGATGTTATTCACAATTGTTTTAGTATATGGAGTGCATCGTAACATAAAATTATTAATCTGGAATAATTTTTTAAAAAAATAGGAAGTATTGCTGTGTTTCGAAAGAGTATTGAAAATAAGTTTAGGTATTCAATTCATTCATTACTCTCTCTAGAATAGTTTTCTTTTGACTTAATACACACTTATTAACGTTTCTAATTTAAATACTTTATTCCAAGCAAACAAGTATTGGCAACTGATTAAATATTTTGCTTTTATTTTTTCGAGACATTCGAGACGAGACGAGACTTTTCAAATGCCGTCCCGTCCCGTCTCGTGTCTCGTCTCGAAAACGAGACGAGACAGGCATTCCGTCTCGTCCCGTCTCGAATTTCAAAAGGTATGTCCCGTCTCGTGTCTCGTCTCGTTTTCGAGAGGAAACACGAGACGAGACGGGACATGTCCCGTCCCGTGAGCAACACTAATCTTGCTCTGGACAGGGACAGATGAAAGGCATGTGTTGCTGCAGCCATGAACATTCGGGTTTAAGAAGGCTAGAGAGTTAGTTAGTTATACGTTAAATAAGCATAATATTTGGATTGTAAGTAGAGAATATAACAAATGTACAATGCATTGTGCGAAAACTGTCAACTTTCCATTATAAGCAGAAAATTTCCCCTAGAAATACATTTTAAGAATAGCCCAAAATAGCATGCGTAATAGAAAATTAAGAAAACTTTGTGATGCATAAAAGTACTGACTAGTGCTGAATGAATCAATTACTGTAAAATATTATTCTCTGATTCAAGTAATTTAACTGTAAACATTATCTTTTGAGTGTAAAATATAATTGTTAGTTGAACTGATAAGTACAAATATTAACTTTATACGCCTTCATACACCCTAAATAACATAAATTTGATATATAAATTAGTAACAATTTGTTAAAATTAAGTTAAACTGTAGAATTTTTTTCTTAAATAAATATAAAGTAGTAAAAATACTAAACAAATAATTCCTTCTTTTCCTATTTAAAGGATGCCAAACAGTGTAAACCAGTTGTTAGTGGCTAAATAACATAAACTTTGAAGGCAGTAACAATATTTTTAAAAAATACTGTTTTTTACCTAACTTTGTGAATTAAATACTAGTACATTTTGTCAAATTATAAATAAAATATACCTATTTCTTTGGTATTTGTACTAAAGTGAAGAAAATGTTACTAAAACTTGGCTAGTACAGTAAATCTGAGAGTTTTAGCTTTATTTGTCCGTAACTGGATATAATTGTAACTTGTTAATCTCGCCAAACACAATATTTACCTCAATTTTGGAAGCTAGCTGAACTTTAGCGTTTCGAATTACATATAGTGAAGGCCTCTATAGTGGAAAAATACACCAAGTCTGTAAAAATTTGGAAATGTTGTCTCCTTCTCTGTCGAACCAGACCAAGAGTGTTCTCAAGTGTTTCAATATATTTCTTAACATAACTAACTTTTCAAAAAAAGAATACCTTGTGCCCAGATAGCTTAGTTGGTATAGCGTTAGGCTTTTAACCTATCTGTCCAGGGTTCGAGTCCCTGACTGGGCGATTACAATTTTTAAATTTTGTCATCGGAACTTTTGCAAAATGGATATAAAATATGTTTACAGTCTAACAGATTATTATTTATCTAAAATTTTGCAAATAAGCTTTTAAGTTTCTCAAATATCAGCATCTTGAGCTAAGAGTACAGCATAACCAGTATTATTATGATAGAAAAGTTCTGGTGGTAGAACCTACACCTACTGTAATATCTCTGTGGTATTAACTTACATCCAGCCCATAACTTTTGGGACTGTTTCTCCTCCGTTACATTTCCTCGCCATTTACCCTTAGCGTCGCGATTAGCCTCAGAAGCAAAAAAAGCGAAATCTTATATTTGTTCTTTTTATATCTCTGAAACCACCTATACTATAGAACTACATTTAATGAATTTTGCAGTCTTCCTGTTTGATCTGTTAAATAATTCAGTCAATAAAAATATACTTGCATAGAAAAATCTGTTTTTCAGATACTTTAATCGGGTAATCTGCTTTTGCGTACTTCCTCAGAAATATACACAATCATAGTTCTTTATAAATTTAGCACCTGATATAGAATAAGTCGAAGTCTAGTTAGAGTAGGCCTGTAAGTGCTTCTGGTACAAGTAGTTACTTGAAAAAGCAAATATTGGGTGTATAAAAGATAGCATTCTTGTGGAACAGTAATAATCAACCTCATTTCCTCGTAATATTAGCTGTAAGTGCTTCTTGCAGATTAACAAAGCTCTGGCGTGTGGTCCTACGTCACCTATAATCCTTTGTAAGGTTCGTGTTGTCCTTTAAATTGTCGATATACACACTACGTCCCTAGTTACAGCCTAAGCTTTTAGTTTCAATCAGAGGATGTCAGTGTTCAGATAGTGATTGTAGCCTCGTATAATAAACCAAATGGAAATAACCCAAGTGTAGATGCACCCAAAAAAAACCAGTAATACTTGAAAATTACCCTGAATAAAAACTATAAGGCTAAATAGCATGGTAAAAAAGTTTAGCAAGTGGACCTATGGTTCATATAGTCAGTCATCTGTGAACTTCGTCTTGTACTGTGAATTGTCAATATATTGATAAATGGTTATATATTTTTTTTTAAAAAAAGGAACAATGTTGGTAAGCGTCCAGTTATTGACCCATCGGTAAAGGAATTTCAGTCTTTATAGACACACAATAATTTTCGTTACACTAAAAATTTGGCCTCGTATAAAGGTAAATAGTCGAAATGATAAACATTTCGTGTACTTTATCCAGTAAGCCTTAGCTAGAAATACAATAACAGCGTTACAGACATAAAAATGAAGCAAGCTTTGATATTCTAGTGGCACATAATAAATATAAAATATCCTTTAAAATACTCTGACAAATAGTTGTGGGTTATCTGAGATCAAAATTTTCAAGCCCTCTCTCCTGCATAAATAGGCTCTAGAATTCACTAAGCCTCAAAATAATATTGGGTACATAAAATAAAAAGCTGATGGAGAGTGATGCTGATCGCATCATCTCCAAACAGCAAAAACAAAAGTATATGGATGGAGCCCTCCCTGATATATTTAGGAAACTTTACCTAGTATAAAAGTAACAAAATACTCAGCAAACTCTAAAATAAACAAACTTTCCTACGTAGCAGGCGTAACCTGACCTAAATAAATACATCTAGAAATACAGAACCAAAAATAGCATAGTGGAAATCAGTAAACCCTAATAATAATAATAATAATAATAATAATATATTCTGTGGCTTACATTTTAGCTAAAAGTACTTTTTTTAGTGTTTTTGAAAAGATTTAAATAAATACTAAACTCTAAGTTAAAAATTTGTAAATGTATATATGATTCAAAACAAAATAAATAAAAATTAATACATACTCTGCAAAAAATCAGTAAAAAAGTTGAAAACATCTCTTTGTGCATCCAAAATATAATAACAAATCCTTCCTGACTGGATTAAATTGTGTTATTTGAGTAATATTAAGCCTAAACTTGTAAAATAAAAGGGTAAAACTTGACGAAACACACTTCATGTGTACAAAATTTAATTCAAAACACATCTAAATTGTGTTATTTGAGTAAACTAGAGAATAATCCTGTAAACTTGGAAAAAATCTCTCTCTCTCTCTCTCTCTCTCTCTCTCTCTCTCTCTCTCTGTGTGTGTGTGTGTGTGTGTGTGTGTGTGTGTGTGTGTGTGTAGATGTGTGTGTGTATGTGAGTGCGTGTGTGTCCAAAATGTAATAAAAAACACGTTCAAATCGTGTTATTTGATTAAATATTAGGCTAAACTTGTGAAATAAACAAATAACAGTTGAGAACACACACTTCGTGTGTCGAAAATATAACTAAAAGTCTATCATGAATAGTATAAATAGTGTTATTTTGGTAAAAATAGGTATAAATTTGTGAAATAAACAGATAAAAGTTGAGAACACACACTTTGTGTGTCGAAAATGTAACTAAAAATCTTTCCTGAACAGATTAAATGGTGTTATTTGAGTAATAATAAGCCTAAACTTGTGAAATAAACAGATAGAAGTTGAGAACACACACTTGGTGTGTTGAAAATATAATAAAAACTCTTGCTAGAATCGTTTAAATTGTGTTATTTGAGAAAAAATAAAGATAAGCTGGGAAAATGTTTGACATAAAGTCAAAGTTTGTTAAAAGTAACCTCAATAATATGTTAAATAGCACACACTAACGTAAATTTACTACCTAAATCAATAATCAAAGGGTCCTAGGTTCGATACTCCGTGATAAAAGTAAATAGTGAAAACTGTAGGCCCAGTCCCTGATAGCTCTCCCTTCTTCCTAGTACAGATAATAAACCTTTACGCTTCGTTCTCCTTGTTCAAATTAAAGTTCTCGCTCCAATCTAATTGGGTATCCAAAAATCCTTTTCTTTTTTCTTGTGTACTGGGCAACCTTGGCTTACTTAGACAGAAACCTGTTCTGACATGCAAGCGTTCTAGCCCAAAACCCGCGCTAAAGCGTCCTGTGCCTTGGGGCAACCCTGAGCGGAATATTAATTGGCGGCGGAAACCGGTTCTACAAGCGACGCATAGCTTCAGAAATTTGACCTACATCGCGCATTCTCAGACATCCTTTGTTCTAGTGTTCTAGAAAACCTTGGCCTACTTAGGCAGAAACATGTTCTAGCATGCAAGCGACGCACAGTTTCAAAAAATTTGACCCTTGCTGCGCATTCCCAGACATCCTTTGTTGTCTGGTTCAATCCCTCCCCTGCCCTACGGCATTGCATACCTTTCTCCTGTTCTTGCGTTATAGTTTACCTTGGAGAAAAACCGGTTCTGATTGGTCAATCGGGTTTTTTCTTTGTTCTGGCGTTCTGACGTCATTTGACCTTGACCGCACATCCCCCAAATTCCTTTCTCCTCTACCTGTGCGGAGTTCACCCTTGTCTGTCTGGCATCAGACTCAGCTCACACATTATACATAGTTCGTCTCCGCCATATAACAGTATTACATAGTGCACTATATTTATTACCGTTACATATCGCGGGTTCGAGTACCGGGACCGTCTTCTTTCGTACCATTACCACCTTTCATAGCGGTTCATAAACCGTAAACTCTTATTTTCAATACTATAAACATTAATTATTATCGATTGATACATTACATACTTTGCAGTAATGAATATAAAACCATATGCATAGCGTTTAGTACCTCTAATTACCTTCTATATACATATTTTTCATAAAATAAATAATTATATATTCATAAAAGTTATAATTAAGCAAATACATAAATGTAAAGTATTCTAAGTACATGCTAATTAGTTCTAAGTACGTGCAAATTAGTTCTAAGTACATGCAAATTAATTAAAACCCGTGTAAATTAGTTATAAGTACGTGCAATTAAATTGCGAATATTAAATAGCGACCGGCCTTGGCTCATTCCAATACTACTCCTATCTCATGTTGAAACCAAATGCTACACAAATATTGTCGCCTCTTCCGAAGACTCTGCCTTTACACCTTTGAATTCAATGTTATACTTTTCAAAACAGGAAGGGCAGTCCCCGCCAGCGCGAAAAAAGCACAGAAATGTAAACATCCGCTGAATAGCACCCATCGCTCCGCTGTAGTTAATGGGACGCCCCCAATGATATCATACTTTTTCACATGACTAGTAAATATGGTCCTTAGTTTTATATGTACACATTTATCGAGAAGCAGTAGTTATTACAAAAAAAAAAATCATCTCCTGTTTCATGTCTCTCAACCTCTAGGGCTTTCTTATTTACATGAAGTATAATTTTTAAATTACTGTAACCAAAAACAAAACAAAAAATACGAAAGTACGAGGGGAAAATATCTGCTTAATACAAATAATAAAACACTTTTATTTAATATTACGTTATCGGCTAGGGCATAGTGTCATAAAGCATAATAACAAATATCATGTGCTTACGCACTTAATATTAATATTATCTTTTCTTTATAATTTGGGGTTTCTCCTTTCCTTCTCCCGCCGTTGAATTACACATACTCGCAACCAGAAAAATCATAAAGCGTAGTGTAAAAGATATAATTTTTTGTATTATCGACCATGGCAGTTAGGGACGACCCAAATGCCGTCACGTTTATAGCTCTTTTTAGTTCTTACGGCGTGCGCTCTAGAAGCTGGCAGAGGAAGTGGGGAGCGGGGAACATGCCGCTGACCAACCAGAGAACAGACCACCTAGCGGTGAAGCCGAGAGTTACGCAGTCGCGGGAGGAAGCTGCAGCGCTAACTTCGTTCTGCACGTTGCTGTGTTGCCAATTCACCGCGTTGCTGATGGTGTTTTGCCCCAGTGTTGATTCCTGTTTTTTATGAGCGGAATGTAGGAATAACATACGTGGGGGTAATTGTTGTCGCGTCGTGTATTGCCTAACTGCATTGTTTCTTCGATAAACGTGTATGTGGAATGTGATGTCACATTAATTTGTACTCTCGTTGTTCCATTGGGAGCTTTGTGTTTATCAACGCAGTAAGTATAGTACGATGGCGAACAGGAAGGAGGTAGTTTGTAGCCACGGCAGGAAAATAATCAGTAGAGTTCATTAATATTTTCAAAAGGAAGCCGAAAACAGTGGTGCCTTGGTAAGTGTGCACAAAGTACAACAGAGAGTGTTGGAAGATTGTGGAGTGAGTAAGCGAATTGTGCAGCGTATTGTTAGGGAAGGCAAAGACAGTCTTGAGGCGTCGGGTTCAACGTAATTTGAATCATCGCGGAAACGAATCAAAAGGAACAGCATCACAAAGGCAATCGACGGTTGCGATAAAGATATAATAAGAAGAATTATCCTCGGGTATTATGTAATGGGTGAATATCCAACACTGAACAAGTTTTCGTTGATTTGCATACACAAATAAGCTTGCAGTGGGGAGTTTCGTCGTTGTGGAGGATACTGAAGTTTATGGGGTTCAAGTACAAAAAGAGCAACGACGGTAGACGATTTCTGATGGAGAGAGCCGATATAGTTACAGCCTGAGTCACGTTTTTGCGAAAAATGCATCTTCTAAAAAAATAAGGAACCTTTGTCCTATATAGGTATTTTATTTAGATGAAACGTACATACATCAGAATTACGCTCCAACGAAAATCTGGCAAAATAAAGAGGGTACAGGGGGTTTAAAAGTGCCCGTGGGTAAAGGTGGGCGCATTATTGTTTGTCACGTAGGTTCCAGTCACACTGGTTTTCTACAGGAAGTAAATTAGTTTTCAGTGGTGTTTGCAGTTTTTAGGTACGCTTGACGAAAGGAACATCAAAGACGCAGTGATTGAAATGCACAATGTAGCTACCATTCGGTACAGTTGGAAAGAATTCCTACAACGTATACACTTGATATCATCAGTGGCGTAGCATGGACATTTCGGGTGGGAACGCCAAGTCCGAAGGAAGGGTCGGCCCTTTCTTGCTTAATAACTTACGTATCAATCCATAGGATTGTATGTTTATTTTATTAAGTCTCTCTGAACGCTTCATGTTGACCAGGGCATTCACTTGTTTTTCTCTCAGCTGTCTCAAGCCTCTTAGGCATGTTTACAATGCATTGTGTTGTGCCATGCAAACCTCCTGAGCTTTCAGGAAACAGGTAACACTTCTGGTTTTAGAGTCAGCGGTTTGCATGGTAGCAATTATGATAATAAACACGATTCGGCGATTCGGCATCGAGGAAGAGCTCGATGGCCAGGGAATATAGAGGTGAGACAAGCTGGGAAGAGACTGGACTTTGGGAATTGAGTTGGTAGAGAGAGGAGGTCAGCAAGGCAGGAGGTCGATAGTGGAAGCACGCTCTGGTCAACAAATAGGAGAGAAGCTCACAGAGGACTTCGCTATTTTCATTCAGCTAAGAGACTTCAGTTAGACAGGTAATTATCCTACACCCAGCCATGATACAGGTTCAACGGTTCACAAAATCCAACGAGTTGCCATTGTCTTTTCAGTAGTTTAATTCCTTTGTGTAATTTGTACCTTTCGCATGCCAAGCAATAACTCGTCATGTCAATGACGAGTGGTCTCATCAAGAGGATGAATGATGAGTAGTTTACATCACCCCATCGATTAACTGGTTCAGATCCCTTCATTCTATAGAATGACACGCTTACTGATGGTATTAGTCACCACAGGTATTGTTTATTTGCCTGAAGTCAGCTGGGTTTTCAATAAAACATCATCCATGCATGTTTTAGCTAGACAATTAGATGCCACACTATGCCACAAATGTTTTGAACTCTGGTGTTTTATACCTTTCTGCATGACGCAAGAAATTAGAAAACCTACCTGAATCACAAGCGCCTTTGAACAACAGCAGACGTCATTGTTGTGGTTGATCCAACTACTCATTGATTTGGTTTATTTTACTTCGCTTTTCTACCACTTTTGGTTAATCGCGAATATGAATATGAGTGATGATATTGATGAAGGGACACTGACAAAGAACACCCGTGCTCACGCCGGGATTCGAACCAGGGACCTCTGTCGTCTTGGCGCACTGTGCAAAGCAGAGTGGATGATCCAAATATCGTACACTCTACTGACGTAACAGTGCCGATTAGTAATTCACACCACTGTTTATTACATCTTGAGAATGCTGATAAACATTTTAAAATAATTTTGTCCAGAGACCATTCGATGTTAAGAGTATTCAAATGAATGCTAAACATTTCCATTGACACAATATTAAGCAGTTAGATAATAACGAAAAAATACAATAAAAAAAATTAATAGTTTTGCGGGTTAAGTGGTAGAGCAGCAACACGCTGAATTTCTACCACGAGGACTTCACCAACTTACTTCACAAAAACTGTGTTGATCTTTTAGTTTCTAATGCACATCGCTGTTCGTGCGATAAATCATACAATGCAGTGACAATTAAGAAGCAGTATATTTGAGATTGGCAAAGTTACGTCAGTCAATATTGCGTATTGTAGCATCACATAGCACGAGTTGCATGAGAGCGAAGAACCGGGTAGAAATGCTACCGCTGTCGTCTGCTTCAGAAGGCAGGAAGGGTCACATGAACCAATCACGGTAGACCTCTCGTACGCCAGCGTAAGAGAGCCCATTTACGCGCGTGCTGTAGAAATGGAAGCTTTCCTTCCATAAAGGCAGCAAGGAATATAGGAGTCCTGTACGCCGAACCTGCTCGGCGTCCGGCCGGGAAAGGCATTGAAAAGAGATGCTAGAACGAGTGTTGAGAGTGGAGCGTTGCAAGCGGATCACGAAAAATAGCTATTATAATGCCATGAAGGTCAAACATATTTGAAATTAGTCACGTTTTACTTTATAATCACAGCATTTTAGCATTTTTGAAATTTTAAATCTGGGAACGCCGGGCGTACGGGCGTACTATAACGCTACGCCACTGGATATCATACACTTATTGGTATTCTACTGACCACAAGATGGGGATAATACGCATTCTCAGGCCATACGCGAACAATGGGACGTCATGGTTCTTTCGATTTCAACTCCCCTTTTCCGCTACTCTGGCAACGCTGCAGTGTCTTTCTCTAACCGGCCTGTCTCGTTGCGCTGGATTGGTCGTTTCCCCGCTCCCCACTTCCCCTGCCAGCTTCTAGGGCGCACGCCGTAACAACTGAAAAGAGCTATAGTGCTCTTTGGGCAGCATAAACATACTATATTTAGCCCATTCGAGCTGCCGTTGCGCTTTAATATATTAATTCTTAGGTTCAGGAGAATGTAATTTTCGGAAACTTATGACTTGCTACATAATCTTAATGGTTTACTAAACATGTTATCGATTAAGACGAGAAATTCTTACCTTCTTTGAAACTACAGCGCCTTGAATAACGTAGTGTGGAAAACGGTACGGTTCTGCGCTCTCTGGCTGGTTCCACTCGAAAATGATACCGCTAGAGGCGCTGGTGTTGGACCCGGTGCTTGGTATTCGTCTGCTTATAATGGAAGTAAATGGAGTTTTCGCTGCAAGGTGTGATTCTTTTACATGAAGCATTTCTATGAATGTGATAACTGCTATGATATTTGGTACAGTGGTCGCGAAGATATTAACGAACATTCTAGACAGTCGACCACGTCCTGTTATCGTCATACTTTCGTTAATAATACGGGAGAAAAAATACGCGTGGAATGCTCTTGGCAACTAAACTTTTGTGTATGAATTAGTTTCATTATTTTTATCATCATCATCATTTCTTTTAAAGATATACACACTGAAGCATTTGTATTTTTGATATTTACTGTCTCTTTTCTTCCGCTTTAAACTTTTGATTTTTGATTTGATTAGAATTTAAAATTTTGGGTGCGTCAGCACTAAGGCTAATTTGCACCCGTCACATTATACGGAGTCCAGCCCCTTATCGTTACACATGACAACTCTAACGTTGCATAAAAAAAAAATATATTAAAATCTTCTGACTTTCGTTAAAAGCTGAGGCTGTAAAGGATCACTCAGCACAAATAAGGACAACACAAACAAAATTATACTGGCCATCATGCCAGTCGCCAGAACCTCGTTAGTCTTTAGTCCAGGGTGTACTACGTGGAAGTGAGGTTGACTATTGGGTGCACTACGTGGAAGGAGCACCCCTTAAACCCCCCGCTTTAAACTAATCGCGGCGATGATGATAATGATGATTGCATGAAACGACAAGGGGAACCCCACAAAACTTTCTTAGTGCCATCGACATGAGTGTAAGGCAACATTCAAACCAATGGAACAAACGACACGGGATGTTCACATTGTCACACAAGCAGGGGCGTGCCGTGACCTTTCGTGATAAGCAAGCGATGGGTGAATTTTTCGTTTAGGTTAATTATAACAATTTCAAATATTATACAGGCCTAGACACATCCCCATTTACAATAATGTGCATAATGGTGACGTATCGGGCTTGAGTGTGTGATGTGCATACAAACCATAAAATCAAATCTTCGCTGCACGGTTTTTAAAGAAGGAAAACAGCCTTTCGATATAATTTTTAAATTCCAACCATAAAGAAAATTATGATTTATCTGATATTTGAGGCAACTGTAAATTAAATTACGTTCTTCTTTAACCCTGAAAATAAGAAACATCCTATTAGCATAAAGTTTCGATATTAAATAAACGGACGGGTTTCGGTTTCTTATTTGGCTAGAATTATGAATCATGACTTGTCTTCAGTTGGATGCAAGCGCAGATGTGATTCTGCGAACGTTCATGTCTTTGCACTCACCGTTGCCTGTATAGTTCCATCAGTGGCGTGCTCAGGATTTTCGAAAGGGTGGGGTTATGTACAGTTTTTCTTGGTAGTCAGCCCTCATTTTGTCATATTTTCCTGCCATTGACGTTCTTTTTTAGGAATACTTGGCGAAAGGGGGGTTATAACCCACATCAACGCCCCTTGGGCACGCCACTGAGATCCATGGTCCTAAATTTGTATTGAATGAAACGCATGGCCAACAAAATAATTTATTAAGATCATTGCTGCCACATAACCACATAATATTGTTGTACTGAGATTTTTTAAAAACTGCCTAGTGAAAACTTTCCCATCTTTCTTAGTTGGTTTGGTTATGAACAATTCAGGATACGGTCGCTCATGGTTCACAAGCTCCAACCTTTCACCTTATGTTCTCGAACTGAATGGTTTTGAAAGAAGGCCCCTAATAATCAAGTCATTACCTGCAACACTGCAAATCGATGGCTCGTCTGGTATGTCAACCAAATTTTCAATGTAAAGTAAGAATCACAAACCTTCCGACCCTCTGTAAACAACCGTCTCACTTCGAATAACGTATCACTCCGCGCCAGCTGTTCGGGAATGGTGCGGCCATCATATGCTGCTCACTCGCAACCTTTAATTTTACGTAACATGGAAAAACGTATTCTTATTTTAACTGATAATCTACACATTGAAGTATAATAAATTTTCTACAAGTGATTAAATACGTGTTCTTGTTCAAGAATGAACATATTTTTCTACGCCAAAAGTCCCATTTATCTGACACTGGGTTAACAGATCCCCCTTCCCCCCTCCTCTCTCAGTATGACAGCACCAAAGTTATAAAAGAGAGTGAGAGATTCGTTTCAGTAAATTCAAGCCTTTATTGCCCAACATTGTTGACATGTAGAGTATTGTTTTCTCCTTTGTGCAACAAATATACCGCCAGTTTTAGCAGAAGCTAAACAAAGATAAGCCGGGGAATAAAAAGAGATTGTTTATCTTTCTCTCGGTTTCTCCTCGTGCACAAGAAGGCGATAATAAGCACATCATTTAGGCACGTCTCATGCAAGTAATGTATTTTCTTACCTTGATTCAGCAGTTCCTTTTTGAACTTGAGTCATTTTCGGCGCTAGACATCATCCTGTCTGTGAAATTTGCTTCCCAAAAAGGAACTCAACGTGGCACAAGAGGAAAATTTAACGTCGACTGCTAAAATTGGGGAGATAGTCATCAATCACCACTATCAACATCTTCCCCACAGTGGACAGGACGGCTCTTTGATTGAAAGAATACGAAAGCACCTCGCGTTGTATTGCGCTTATCTCAAAATCGGTGTACTTGTTTATACGAGCAACAACGTGTTTTTCTCGCGGGAATCACAACTTGACCGGTCGTTTTCCTTTCTTTCACCACACCGAAAACACAAAAACGCAGACACACAATTACACTTGGACACCAACTTCACTGCTTGCTCAGAATAGCACCGACACAACGTCACATAAACGTTAAGAACAACCTGCTTCTTGCCACTTTTCAAACGGCTGTATTTCCGAAATACTACTCTGAAAACACGGGAGACCTTCGTGCACGCATGCAAGTCGCCATGTTCGAAACTGGCGCTATTTTCTTGCTGTTCACGTGATCGATTGTAATTTATACAATAATCACGTATTATTATTATAAACAGAAACCTTTAATGAAAATATATTTTAAAATGTATAATCCAATGTAATTTACACGTTTTTCTTCCATTAGCGTACTTTCATAGAACGGACTACATGATGCGGAAGAAATCCGTTATTAGGCTGTTGCCAACCTCAATACTTCTCACTAAGTCAAGTACAGAAACGGAAGTGTCATGTCGAATGTCGGCATATGATAGTGTGATTTCACATTGTCAGTGACGATCCTCCGGGGAGGGGGGAGGGGCTGGGACGCAGAAGTCGATCTATAATCCAGAGGTGTTTACCATCCGGATGGTGACATCCTCGCACTCAGGAATACTTTTGCGGGTGAAGGAGGGCAGGCCATAAGGTGAGGGAGGTTGATTTAAAATGAACACCTCTCAACAAGAGAGAAGAAAAATGTGACAATATTTAAAAATTCACCCCCAAATATGCATTATATTCTATATGTAGCGTACAATAAAATGTGACTACCTGAAAATATTTCTGTATTCTACAGTCTTCTTTCCCCACTTTTATGCATCTCTAAGTTTTAGTTTCCCTTGGTGTATTTGCTGCATAATACAGCATTTTTGAACGGGAAGAAAAGGACACACGAGTGTGTTTTTGGATGAAGTAACTTCAGAGATGTTGAAGTACACACTGGAGGATACTGGAATGTGTGACATTGAGTTGTAGATCGACCACGTTGTGACACGCACATTTGTCATTAGTTACGAGACGATGAGGGATAGGTGATATTTGAATTCCAAATTAGTAAGCCGCCCCCTTGACGGAGTGGTTCGTACATCGCGCTACGACGCCTGGGGTCACGGGTTCGAATCGTGGCCTGGGCATGGATGTTTGTGAATGTTCATTGATCGATTTCATCATATCATCATCATTCATCCCCCATCTTCGCAAATTAGCCATAAGTGGCACAAGAGGGGAAGTAAAATAAAGCAAATCAATCAAACCAAATTAGTTATTTCCATTATTTTTATCTAATTAATAATTATTAATTTAGTCAATCAAATCATACGTATTAGCTTACTTTCATTATCTATAATAATAAATCATAACACTTTCAAACATCAAATATATTTAATGAAGAAACCCCGATTTCAAAACGTAATTTATCTCAATGTGTCACATTCTTCTAGCAAGGTTTTTTTTTAGTAAAATATGAGAGAAAATTAATCCTTTGGTACGGAACAGTCTTATTCCTGGGGGATAAGATGTAAATTTTGTATTTGATTATTTTTAATTTAGCGTTGCTTTTCTTCCACTTTTGGCTAATCCCGACGATGAGAATGAGTGATCGTCAGATGAAATTGATGAAGGGACACTCACAATAACACCCATGCCGGGATTCGAGCCAGGGAACTTCGGTGATGAGTCTGAAATTCGGTCACCAGGCAAGATGTACATTTTTTTTTTTTTTTACATACATTCAATAACTTTCAACAGGTCATCAGTGATACACTGCTTATTCCGCATCTGTTGACAAATGGAATGTTTTTACACCTTGTAGGCTATGTGGATTATTTTCTTTTCATAAGTTTGCAACACTGTTAGGGTACACGTGCTTTTGTTTACAGAAGGTCTTAAGTTCTATGATTCTCACTATAGAATCATACTTTTACACCAGGTACAAAACACTACACAGAGAACAGAAAAACACAACACAATATCACAGTAAAAAACAACACGAATCCGCAGCACCCACGCTTCTTCCGTTTCACCCTACCTGCAGTGTTACATACCCTCCATATTTCCGAGTAACTGACTACATGACGGATATGCTAAAGTACCGGCTGTGATTTTATTTCTTATAAATAGCACACGACTGGTGATCACTGGCTTACTTCATAATGTAATTTGTTAATTACTATAGAGTTTCAAACATGAAAATCGTACCGCGCGAGGTGGTGCTACGGACGCACAGAAAATTCTGGAAGTTAGCAACCTTGTGGCCAGTGTGGACGAATTCTTTCCAACACCCTTGCCAAAGACAGATGCGGGCTTGGTGTCGCTTGCCCTCGGTCTTTTTTTCTTCGTGAACGGGGATGGACAGTGACCATGCAAGAACTGCATAAGTCACTCGAAAAGCGGGGAGAAAGGCGAGCAGTCCTCTTGTTCTAACGCGGTCAGTCGTGCCGCATCGCCCAGCGTCGTCAAGGGTGCAGCCAGTTTTTGTTTGAAGCCAATAGAACAGGAAATAGGGGAAATGAAAATTCTGTAATGTAAATATCTTATAGTAAATAAATTCCATTCTAAGGTGTATAAAGGCATCGAAAAACACGGACTTAAGATATCAAAAGTGTTTTAAAAGACAACGCAAGAGGCGCTTACCCCGCCTTTCCTTACCGTACGCTTCTGCACACTAGTGACACACACTTCCAGACTGTAAAATAGCATTCATTGCACATGAGGAACCAAACAGCAAACGACACGTTCACAGTGGCGTACGCAAGGGGGGTTACCGGGTTTAACCCCCCCCCTTTGAGCTTTTGAAATATTATGGAAAATGCTGTAGATAAAAATTAAAAATGGCTAATTTATCACAGTCAAACATCTGCGATAGTATAATAATAATAATAATAATAATAATAATAATTGGAATTATTATTCTCATGCAGCATGAAGAAAAACACAACATTCCAAACCCAATCTAAGCGGCCGCTAAGTTCAATTTTGCAATATTTTTTTTTGCAAAAAGTCGCGCAGTGACTCTCGCGAGAATTGTGAAAATTCGTTGCTTCGTCGCAGTGTGCTGACCTCATTGCAAACGTTCTTCCCGGTACTGATTTCACACCCCCTTGTGAACTCTCAAGTGATGCTGAGTCTACATTCACATTATTAAATAATGTTGAAGAAGTGCTTTGTGAATCACCTAGAAGTGATAAATGTGTTGGAATATCTATAAACTTACTTTTGAACGAAAACATAGACTCAGTGGAAATTAGCAACATGTATTCTCACCCTTCATCATCATCCTGGGTGAGTTCCATAGGTAAAGGTAATGTAAATTCCCCCGTGCATATAGCACCGTGCCATCAAGGCACACGTAGTGGTGTGGTGGCCCCAAAGATTCTCGATCTCGAACTATTTTGCAGGTGATGTGATCAGCACCATGCTCCGGCAGCCTTCATCTCCCAGGGTTGCTGTCAGGTACCCATTGCTATGAGGCTGGGTGCGGAGACAAGGCTGGATAAATTCCAACCAATTCCGGGAATCGAACCCGTATATCCCACGAAGTTGTCAGACTAGACCAGCGCGGCTCCTTGAATGAGTTTCATATTTCGATTATTTCAATAAATTTAATATATTTGCTTGTTTTTATGGATTTTCTTCACATTTAAAATGTCTCACTTATCATATACAAATAACCGTTGACTAGACAATTATTTTGTAACAAAGAAACAAAAGAAATGTAATTTTGTTCTATTTCTTTCATAAATAGCAGCTGCATTAGTAGTAATTATTAGTAGTAATTAAACTAATTAATTAATTAATTTATTATTATTATTATTAATTAAGTAAAGTATAATAAAACAATGGTAATGTGAATTTGTAGAAAGTTTTCGAAATAACACCCCCCTTGATGAAATCCTGCGTACGCTACTGCACGTTCATATGGCGTATTCGCGTGCTACTTGTTACTTCGGTCGGAAAGCTCCTTAAAGGAAGGAAGACCGAAGCGACGCGCTACAGGGGGAGTTCCCAACTAAGTGGCAAGCGACATGGTGCATTCAGTATATTAGCAAGCGTTGCTTGCGAACAACAGATAGGCGACACGATAAACCGCACAATACAACAACAGATCTAGGCGACACGATAAGCCACACGTGTCGCTTTGTCGCTTCTGCGTCGCTCAAACTGGGCCATTTCCTCAATAGCTTGCAACATGTTGCCGTGGTTTGTTGTTCGCGCATACGCGATGCAATGAGTGTCTTGCTTTAGTGAGATTGCGCACCAAAGCGACAAGCGGCACGCGACACTTATCGCTTGAGGATTTCACCAACCGAACGCTGGCCTGTGTTTCCCTCATGCCGCTACGATGTGAAATGTTGCTCTTGATTGGCTCCTTTCCAAGCAACATGTGTCGCTTCGGTATGAAAGTTGCCTTGGACCGAATGACCCGTGTCGCTTTGGTGTGAAATCCTCGTATCGTTTGTCGCGTGTCTCTTTAGTCTAAAATCTCCTTGAGGAAACGGTGCAGTCAGAGCTTGTGTCCCTACGGTTCGAAAGGCTGCATTGATTTCCGACTGCTCGCTTTCAAGTGTGGTTTGTCGCCTCGGTATGAAATATCTCTCTGGATACTATTTATATTCTAATAACATAGAAAAAAAACTCTAATAAACAGTCCAAGACCTGACGTCCAGAATCACATTGCGATGTTTCTTCTTGTGTTACGCACGCATTCTATTTATTTATTCATTTCATTTTACTTTTCCTTCCAAATTAATGCCATTTCGTGACTGCAAATCACTCCACAAATATAACTGTTTCCATCAATTCACGTACCGCCTTTCAAGACAATCAAATCTACATAATATATTCCAAAAACTAACAAAGCCGCATTACTTTCATAAGAAAATTAGCACCGACATTGATCGCACTGCCATCTATGTCTGTCATCCGTCTGGGGAACCAGTTTCTTGGGTCGTTTTCCACACTGTTTTCAAGGCACTGTATTTGAAACTAACGTTTTAATAGCCATCCTATCGCACTCCAATATAAAGCTTAACGAAATTCTTTAGGGACACAAGGCGTGGCGCCGCCATCCGGAATAGTTTATTGCGAGATCCCTCGAACCCTTCCCTCTTCTTTTTTTTTCGACAAGAAGAACTACACGTTTTCACTATTACTGTCATCACAAGGTGGTTTTAAAAATTGTCCCAGAGTAAAGTGAAACTGGTGAAAATAGGCAAATGGAAATATTCTTCGACTGATACTAAAAGTAATGTTCTAAACCAGTGAAAATTGTAGACAATGCAAAAGCAAATAAACACACAACTGAAGTTAATTCAAGTATAGTCATTTGAATTGTTACTACTCCGATATTCTTTCAGCGAAGGATTAATGGCAATGCCTACTCTATGGTTTATACTATTATTAGTGATGGGAAAAGTCGTTCCTTTTGCGGATTCGATTCCTTTCGTTCCGCTCACCTAAAGGAATCGATTCCTCCAACTCGTTCCTTCGTTCCTTTCGTTCCTTTCGTTCCACTGCAAGTCGGTCCGACTCCGGCTGTCTCGTTCCAGTTCCACCATGATTTCGTTCACTCGTTCCTTTTCGGAATCATGATTCCTGGAATCATTTCCTCTCGTTCCGAGGAACGAGGCTCATGTTTCGTTCCTCCTTGCCAGGAGAGGAGGTGGGGGAAATTGAAAATAATGCTGGATGGAGTTTTGTGGACCTGGTAATATGTGTGTGTGTGTGTTAATTACACGCGGCTAAAGGGTGGGCCCATTCAATGTTATTTTGCAGCGTTTTACACTTCGCGGGTGCACTGCTAAACAATGTGAAATTACAAGTACTTTACTTTGAAAGGAGAAAATTATCATCATGCATTTTTTCCCCATTTATTACTGACATTAGCTATAACAAATTGTAATCACACTAAAAGCGATGGAAATAAAGCTAAGAAAAATATGCCATCTGGTAAAACAAAATCTCTCAAAAGGGCCGATTGCGCGTAATTGATTCGACGTAAATATATCAATACCGGGTTTTTAGAAATATAAATTTCTTTTATGTTGACAACAGGAATGGTTCATAACTGATATTTTCTTTTTACCTTATATATATTCTTAATAAAGGTTGTGTAATGGGAGGGAAAGGGGGAGAAAAATGAACCGTCGAATGTAATTAATAAATTAAATTGTCATGGATGCCAAATGATTACTGCGCTCTTCTCTCAATGTAAATGTATTTTTATTAACTTCAAATACATAGTTACGTCCCTTTCTTTTTACAATTCGATGTTCTTATGATTCAGATTTCAGCGAACATTTGATTTTACGAAGTGCAGGTGTATCTCAAACACACCCGCACCCTTGCCTCTCTCCAGGCTGTTTGGTCGGAACGAAACCTCGGAACGATTCGTTCCGACTCCAAATTCTCGTTCCGATTCCAAAAACTCGTACCAAGGCTCACTGACTAGTCCTTCAAACGTACAGTCCGCCTATTGGGGAGCTTGGAGCGAGTTAAAAACTGTAGTAACGCCCTCCATTATATTTGGCTTCTTGGTTGGTTCCTTCTGACCTCAATAGCGGGTGAAGGAGGGAGAGGAGTTTAACCGCGATGAACCCAGCAGGAAACTTCCTAAAAACGGGAAATTTTGGAGCCAAGGAAGGGAAAAGGGTGAAACGTCTAAAATGTGCAAGAAACGGTGGAATTAGATGTCTTGCATTAAATAATACTTTCTTTTATAAACACCTGAAATGTATTTCCTTTCAGTTCGAACTCAGTTGATCGCAGTTAATCGTGATTGAGTTAAAAAGTGTAACAACATTCAAGTAAAGCCGGAGCGTGTGGCTGAGTGGTTAGCACATCGCGCTGCGATGCCAAGGGTCCCGGGTTCGAATCCCGCTCGGACTTGGTTGTTTGTGAATGTCCATTCATCAATTTCATCACTCATCCCCATCTTCGCAAATTAGCCAGGAGGCACAAAACGCAAAGTAAAATAAACTAAATCAATCAATCAACAATCAACATTCAAGTAAAAATATTAATTAACAATAACGACTCAAATAAAACAGATTTTGTCCAACATGAAGAAAATAAATTAAGTACATACTCAATGATTTATCCACCTCTACATATCACGGCTATATTTTTTTCGCAACAGACCCCCTTTAAATTTATTCACAATCATCTAATTTGGTAGCAGACTCCCGTGGCGGAGGGGTTAGCACTTCGCGCTAACACTAGGGGGTCCCGGGTTCGAATCCATGGATGTTTGTGAGTGTCCATTCATCACTCATCTCCATCTTCGCAAATTAGCCAAAAGTGGCACAAAAAGCGAAGTAAAATAAAGCAAATCAATCAGTGTGATTTGGTGTTAAATTTGCCTTTACATCATTTACACCCTCCTAGATTAGAAGTTCTGGATAAATCGTGAAAGTATGGATAATTTATTTTCTATTTTATTGTTGTATTTGTTGGTTGTGGAAGACCAGGAATTTTCAAGGCGAAAGGGAAATTTTTTGCTACACGGGAGGGAAATTTTTCTCCGAGCCAGGGAAGAATTTTGCAGAATTCACAATGTCCCTGCTGTTTAGCCCAGACCACTCGGAATGGGCAAAATACAACTTTCCTCCTACCCCCCCCCCCCCCCCTCTTCCCTCTCCTCGGAGTGCCTTTTCAATGCTGAGGCAGATGGCGGGAAAGTAAGGGAACAAAAGGACAAGAGAAGCCGCTTGTAGAAGTTTCTCGCATGTGTTGACAACGACGCAGGCGCAGTAGCTAAAAACAAAACCGGATTCGATTCCAGCTGACTTCCGGAATCGGAACGATTCGTTCACTTGCTGGTTTCGTTCCTTTGGAACGATTCGTTCCGGAACGACCCATCACTAACTATTATGCAGAATGTACAGCTTGAAGTTTGTGAAGTTATAAACGAAAAAAAAAGTAATTCCGTGTAAAAATGATTCTTGTTTCTACAAAACAGATATGTATGTGTTTACGTACACCATGGAATATGATTACAAGTAACAGACAAACAATGGAATTTGTGAACAGGGTGGGAGAAGTTACCAATGATCAAACATAAAAGTTTGTTACAGTCCAAATCATTTGCCTGATGTTTGACAATACTAAAACTGTATTATAATACTTATATACCATGGATGTGATGACAGTACTGATTATCATTGCCTTGCTACATTGCGCACTTTTCTTCTTTGATACAATGTTCAGGGTAAGAATAGCAATAGTTTATAATTAACCCTGGAACCCTAAAAGGGGTTACCAGTAACCCCAACGAGAAAATAAACTCCCTGTTATTTCAGAACATTGAACCATTGTGTAATCCTCCCCCACTATTGGTACTTTTATATGATCGGGTCATTGTTTCAGTTGATTCCTATCGTTCACGTCAGTAAGACCTGTTTTTGCAACAGTTGCGTTCTTGGGGGTGATGAGTAACCCCATGTTAGTGTTAAGGGTGCATTTTTTTTACTACCATTTCCAAAGTTTGGTCTTCAATAATGTCAGAGATCCCTCATCCCCTGTGCTGGGTCTTCTAAGTGCAGCAAAGCAACGGTGAATGTGCTTGATAGATAGAAAAACTTAAAAGAGGTGTGTAAACTGCGGTACCCCAGTTTGCAGTGAACATCGCCATGACATTTGTGAAAAATGCTTATAAACTGTACAATGACTTTCATTATATTATATTACGTGGAGCGAATTTACAATATAGAGAAAGTCTCCAATTTTGTTAATTTTCGGTATACTAACTAATTTTGACCTCCTAATCACGAATCTGTTGAAAGAAACGGCTCGGGTACCCTTTTCTACACCCTCGATTTTTCGCACATTTTAAATATTCTCGTTACGAAAATTAGTTCTTCATAATAAACGATGTTTCTAAATAGCGCGGAAAGTAATTTTTTTAGATCTACGTGCTAGGAAACTTACGTTTTTCAATATTTAGATTCCTTATGTAACGTCGAAACAGTTTTGCAGGGATTTGATCATGGCGCATCTTGGATTCATGTCACAGGCGCACGTCTGAACATTTTCTTTTTCTTCTTATCTTTGACTTGTGCAATGGGATAATTTGCGATTTCAATATATTATTTACGTAATTTATTGGCGGAATGGATATTTGAGACATTGCAATTGTTTTGTGCTACTTTAGACATTGGAA
Organism: Lepisma saccharinum; assembly: GCF_977018435.1. NCBI lineage: Eukaryota > Metazoa > Arthropoda > Insecta > Zygentoma > Lepismatidae > Lepisma > Lepisma saccharinum. The sequence goes on from NC_139234.1 coordinate 52,272,668, forward strand.
TTGATTTGTGTGACATTGAATTAAGACAAAAGGACTAAATATGAGATTGACACACGTTCAACGGATGAAGGACATAGAGGGCTTTGTTCGACGAGACATACGAGACATTGTACTTGACTTACAGGGAGATGGTCTGCTGCCCCACGAACCATTGGCGCTAGCTCCACGAACCATTGACGCTAGCCCCACGAACCATTGGCGCTAGCCCCACGAACCATTGACGCTAGCCCCACGAACCATTGGCGCTAGCCCCACGAACCATTGGCGCTAGCCCCACGAACCATTGGCGCTAGCCCCACGAACCATTGGCGCTAGCCTCACGAACCATTGGCGCTAGCCCCACGAACCATTGACGCTAGCCCCACGAACCATTGGCGCTAGCCTCACGAACCATTGGTGCTAGCCCCACGAACCATTGGTGCTAGCCCCACGAACCATTGGCGCTAGCCCCACGAACCATTGGCGCTAGCACCACGAACCATTGGCGCTAGCCCCACGAACCATTGGCGCGTGGATAGGTTAGTTCAGTTAGGTTGAGATCGATAGTTAAAATTTGGTGTCGTGTTAGTATCACGATCTAGAAATTGGAAATAATTGCGAACCATTTCAAACGACAAAATTTCAACTTTAAACGGCTGTACAGTCGTAAATACTTCTTTCCGCGCTCCAATTTTTTTTTATTCACAAATAGGATCAAATAATGTTCATAATGAAAAAAAAAAATTTCAAAATTCGAGGGTGTAGAATAGGGTACCCGACCCAAAGAAACCGGGGGTCACGTCTGAAAATTTGAAAAAAAGCCGATTGAATTTTTTATATATATAGGTGTATATGCGTAGTTTTACGAACAAAAATGTAATATCCTGTCATTGTGTCCAACCACGCCGTTGTTTTACAAGAAAATGATTTATGATGTTCAATTCTAGTACGATCCCTATTTATTCGATGAATGTAGGGGTGAAATGAGTGCTAATGGAACCTAACCTAACAGGCCTAACCTAACCTCGTGTGAATGGTTCGTGGGGCTACCCGTGGATGGTTTTTGGGGCTAACGTCAATGGTTTGTGGGGCTATCCGTGGATGGTTTTTGGGGCTAACGTCAATGGTTTGTGGGGCTACCCGTGGATGGTTTTTGGTGCTAACGAACAATTTTTCATCAAAATGTACAATTTCCAGACGTGACCCCCGGTTTTTTACTACAGATTAGGGATTAGGAGGCCAAAATTAGTTAGTATACCGAAAATTAACGAAATTGGAGACTTTCTCTATATTGTACATTCTAGCCTATTACGTTATATTTTCTTGTATCATATTATTGCATTGGTCATTACTGGTCGTGCCCTGAGCATAAGATAAGATTTATTTCCATCCACTTGATCATATGAGTACAAATAGCACTATGATATGAGATAGGTCAATTACATGTATAATTTTGAGTACAAAGGAATTAACACATACTTAAGCATATTAAAAAGTATAAAGAGTATAAAATAAAATTACATGTATAATTTTGAGTACAAAGGAATTAACACATACCCTCGAATGTATGTGGGCCCCCTCCCCCAAAATATACAGGTGCTGAACCCCCAAAATTTTCATTTCAATCAATTAAACAATATGACACTGCTACTACATTAGTTTAACAGTCACGAGACAGTCTGATATGATATAATTTATTTCCATCCACTTGATCATATAATTACAAATAGCACTATGATATGGGATAGGTCAATTACATGTATGATTTGAGTACAAAGGAATTAACACATACTTATGCATATTAAAAAGTATAAAAGAGTATAGAATAACAAAAAATAGAAGAAAAATCAAAGGTTACGCTATTAGTGAACATAAAAATAGAAGAAAAGTCAAAGATTATGTCTATTAATGAAAAATGTGATCTAAGTACTCCTCTGTGCTATAAAACAAATACTTCATAAGCAAGCTTTTTACTGTTATTTTAAATTTGGTTTGATTATGATTCTTGAATTCCTCTGGCAGCTTGTTATAGAGTTTTACACCTTGAAATCCTAGACCACTATGTGTTTTGGACGTGCGGACAGTAGAAAGGTGGAGGGAGTTATGCATACGAGTGCTGTACTTGTGTATGTCCAGATTTTTTGAGAAGATTTTAGAATTTGTATGAATAAAGTACAACGTTTCTAATATGTACAAACGTGGAAGAGGGAATATTTGAAATTCATTGAAAATTTGTGTTGTTGGGTTTGAGAGGGATACATTCTTCATAATTTTTAATGTGCGTGAAAATTCATCTGGCCCTGGTGAATACTTATTTTTTAAAATTTATAATTACCTTCTCGACTTCTCCCTCAGTTACTAGTGTGAGAAACATAGTGTTTGTGTTTTGGGGACTGTTGAAATATGTTCTTAATCTAGGTGTAGAGATTACTGCGTTTTTATGTACGGTATTGGGAATGTTCACAAAGTATGTATTAAAAATTTGTGTCACATCAAGGGGATTGCTTATTTTCTCTCCATCAGCCATTATTTCTATTTTTTCATTCACGTTCCTTCTTTTCTTACCAGTTTCATCATTAACAATTTTCCATAGTTTCTTTGATTTATTTGCAGATTTGCGTATTTTATCTGCAATGGCCACTTTCTTAGTATTGTTTATTACCTTCCTGAGAATAATTACATATTTTTTGTAGTGGTCTTTAAGTATGGGATTCTTGTTTTTCTGGATTTCTTTATATAATTTTCTTTTTGTTTCACAGGATTTTTTTATCCCTTTAGTTATCCAGGAAATTGATTTTGTTTGATTTAGGGGTTGTCTGTATGTATTTGGTCTAGGAATTAATTCGTGTGCCTGGACAAGAGATGGCGTAACGAGCGTATCATCCCACAGTTCCGTGTAGCCACACATGCGTTAAAAACTCCTGTCAGCGTGCATCGTTCGTAGTATAGGGCAGTTGATTGACACGTCAACAACAGCATTTTGTAGTCAACTGAACATGGCGCAGTTCGTGCCAGATAAAGTGTTTTTGCGGGGTGTTCTGCTTCATTACTTTAACATGCAGAAAAGTGCTACCGAAAGTCATCGTATTTTGGTGGAAGTGTATGGTGACCATGCGCTAGCTGAGCGAACGTGTCAGAAGTGGTGATTTCGGCCTGGAAGACCAAGAGCGACCTGGACAGCCAAAAAAATTTGAAGACGAAAAATTGAGAGCATTGCTCGATCAGGATTTGTGTCAAACGCAGGAAAGAACTTGCAGAAGCATTAGGCGTTGATCAAACAACAGTTTCCAAACGCCTCAAAGCCATGGGAATGATTCAGAAGATGTCACATTGGGTTCCACATGAATTGAAAGACAGAGACGTTGAAAGACGAAAAACCATTTGCCAATTGCTGCTTCAAAGACAGAAAAGAAAGGGGTTTTTGCATCGCATTGTTACTGGCGATGAGAAGTGGATCCATTACGAGGACCCGAAACGAAAAAAGGCCTGGGTGAAGCCAGGTGAACCAGGTCCATCACAACCGAAACGAGATATTCACTGTGCAAAGGTTATGCTGTGCATATGGTGGGATATGAAAGGTGTGGTATACTATGAGCTGCTGCAACTGGGTGAAACTATTAATGGAGAATGTTATCGACGACAATTAATGCGTTTGAAGCAAGCTCTGGCCAGGAAATGACCAGAATGGGAGAACAGACATGATAAACTTATTTTTCAACATGATAACGCTCGCCCACATGTCGCAAAACCGGTCAAAACCTATTTAGAAAATGTTGGATGGGAAGTTTTACCCCACCCGCCGTATTCACCAGACGTTGCTCCTTCAGACTACTACTTGTTCGATTGCATGAATAACGATTTGATTGGACAGTGGTTCACTTCTTCAGAAGATATCGAATGGATTGCTTCAAAGGATGAGGACTTCTTTCACCACAGAATCCGTAACTTGCCTGACAGATGGGCGAAAGTGGTGGCTCGCGATGGACAATATTTTTCTTAAGGTATTTATGTATTTTGTGTTTGAACTACAGTTTCAATGTGTGCGTTACAACCGCACGAATTAATTCCTAGACCAAATAGTAAGACTAAAAACTAGGTAACGAAATAAAGTACGACATTCTGCAGTGGGAGAAACACCTTGATATTTCATAAAAATTAGGGCTGAACCGGTACCACCATTTGCCGATATCGATACTTGTTTAATTCCAGTAAAATAACAGAGGCTAGTCACTGAGTCACAAAACTCATCACATTCTATTAATGATATAAAATACTCCTAAATTATTCTCATATAGCATTATATAACTTAAAATGTCCTGTGACATTTTATATGAACTTCTTTCTATCCTCAAAGGATGCAAAGAAAAGAAGAAGTTTTTAAAATGTTGCAAGCATTGTTAAAGTATTCGGTGTATTATTATAAGTGTCCCTGCCAGAGAAAGTTATAGTGTGTAAAATAAAATGTATGAAGTGTGTATAGCATACAGCTTGCACAAGGAATGCAAAATAAATAAATACAAATGTAAACAACATTCGGTAACAGTTTAGTATATTGGAAACACATTAAAATCAGATATTTTGTGTTTTGCTTGGTTCGTACTTACCAATTGCGTATTGCGGAACATAGTTCAAGGTGCCATTATGCTTTTTACACGAAAACAAACACAATTTTTCACATACAGAGTGATTTCTTTGATTCCTTTCCTTCCGTAACACACAATTCGGCGGCCACATCTTCACTCATGTTGTGGGTATGCAGTATTTCCAACTTTCTTCACAGAAAAATACCTACTATGGTGTTCGTCACCGGTGGAAATTGTACATTATGCATGGGTAGCTGACGGATAGCCCCACAAACCATTCATGGATAGCCCCACGAACGTTTCACGGATAGCCCCACGAGCCATTTCCGATAAGGTTAGGTTTGGTTATGTTAGGAAAGCATAGTGAAGAAAAAAAGGGGTTGGAAACACTGACAGGGGGTTACGTCATGAAACGTACGCTGCATCCACTTTAGGTACGGGAGGCAAATGAAATCAATGGGAATTGTGCGTTGGTGAGATATTTCTCTTGAAAAATACATAATTTCCCGGTCAAATATATTCCACGATGAAAGAAAATACCTCGACGAACGTTGTAAACCTTAGACAAACTCATTTCCGTAAGTTGTTTCTTCTGTAAAAATGAAGAAATGTGTTTCCGATATACTAAACTGTTATCCAACATTCTTATCATTTGGATTAACATGGGGAGGGAGGAACACAACGTAAAAATGTACACAAATAAAGATTTGGCAGTTCTGTAGATGCCCTGCTGTCCTTTATTCTCTTGTCATTTGCAATATAAACAAGAGCACAAGAAGAAAATCCACAACCCTCCCTCCCACTACGACATTCATCCCTTTCCCAAGAACTCCGGAATGAGCCTAGCATTATAATATTGCTGGTTTTGAAATCGTCACGTTCTTAACCCACAAGTTTGCAAGCAAGAATTAGCAATGAATAGTTTCTATTATTTCCACATTGCGTTGACCACCTGGCAGTTAGATGCCTTCAATGTCACTTTTGGGCACAACACTTTCTCTTTAGCCCTGCCTTTGATCTTGCCATCTGCTTCTCAGAATGGTGCATCATTTTTGGAAATTTACATGGAATTCTTATGCTGGACCACAACCTGTCACAAGGAAGTGTAAACGAACTTTTGAAAAAGGACAAATGTTGACAAATGAGTTGTTTCTCTTGGCTGCTGTAGCCACTCAAAATCTTTGGTATCATCGCCCCGCCGTGAGTGTACATTCATCAATTTCATCATATCATTACTCATCCCCATCTTCGCAAATTAGCCGAAAGTGGCACAAAAAGCGATGTAAATTAAAGCAAATCAATCACTCAACCTTTGGTATTGGCGTAAAAAAAATGAACCAATACTTACCGATACCGCTGGTATCGGCTAATACCGATACATTGGTATTGGCTCAGTCCTAATAAAAATGCATGTCATCTGTCTTTTTATTGTATTGTGCTGTATTATATTGCATTGTTTATTGTATATCTAGTAATAAAGGCATGAGCAGTTAAAAGTAGATACACGGAAACAGTAAACCACACTTGAGGAAATTGAGCAATTGAATTTGCTAAAACACATAACACTTCATTGTATTATGATGTATTTTCTTGTATTGCATTTGTGTATTACTACTATTTTATTAGTCATAAAAACGCCTAGTAAATGTAGAAGCTATTTTGTGTATATTTGAAGCAGTCCTGCTAAGAAATGAAGTAGGTATTAGTGTATATTTAAGTGGGGTTACAGGCAACCCCATGTTAGGGTTCCAAGGTTAAGTTGCATTACTATGTTGGACAATTAGTTCCACCAAATGTTCCCATACTAAAACCCACATCGATTCTTTTCTTTCTTTGCAAACACATTTGGGTGTGGAGAAATATTTTAACTTAGCTTATATGGAAGAATATAAGGCTTGTACTTGCTCAATAGCGCACATTGGGCAGTGTACATTTTTATTCCTATTGTTAACACTTCAAGCAAGCAGAAATGATAGATGTCATAATTAAAAAGTTCTGCATCAGCTTCAAATTACAATCTAGCAGTAGTAGTTGCAGACGAATTAACAGTGTAAATTTTTGTTATGAGTTTTGATTGTGTAATGCAAGTTGTACAGGAGGACAAGAAGGGATTGGAAACTAATTTCAAACTTTTAAAATCTCAGAAAATATTAATTTGATAAGTAGATTGTATGCAATTATGCTTGTCTTAGCTGTTAGCAATGTTATTTTCATGCGGAAGTATATCTTAGTATATTGAATTATTAATCAGCATATATATTCATTACATGTACACATTTATTCATTGTGTAAATTTCATAAAATTCTGCAACTGTAAACGACCATCATATATGGTCATCTATTGGAACTTGATTCATTTCTCAACAAACATCAGAGATTGTTTTCTGTATATAGTGTAAGGATATCTGTCATTGTGCTAATTTTTTTTAAAAAAAATCATAACTTAAGTAATTACAAACTGCATGTATACATAATATGTTCCTTCTTTTTTTACAGTCTTGCTCCCACTACCCATACCTATATTTTCTGCAAAACACTGGCCTTCAGATTGAAGCTCTAAGACTTAAATGGTTCACGACAGTTTTCAACAGGTCCATTCAGAAATGGGGTTCGTGCCGGCCAAAATTTCTTCATTGGTGGTTCACTGCAGGAATGTGGTTTTCGGTCATGTTGATTGTACCTGCCTTTGCCCTCCTAGTCAGAGCAGCGATAAGTGGCTTTCTGAAAACAGAAGGAAGTGATACAGGAATAGTTCTTGAGCCTGTAGTAAGTATATTAATTTCAGACTTAGTTGTACTGTAGCATCTATGTACATTCTAGAAAGCCAGAAAACAATGATGGTGGGGCTTGATATGGTGACCACCGCTGGCAGACCTTGGTCCTCAGAGTGCACCAGGGAGTGTAAGCCCTGCGTCAGGTCAACCTTGCAGCAGGTTTTAGCATATGTAGATCCAAACGTGCGCGCAAGAATATAGTTCCACTGAGACGGGTTCTATTCCGACACAACTGCATACTTGCAAGAAAACAGTTATTTAATTTGTAATATACAGACAAAATAATACATTGATTAGCAGGTATGGACTTAATTGGTTGCAATCACTGTGCAGACGAACTTAGAACCGCAGATTCGCCAACTCGAATCTGTAATGCGTTGAAGAGACATTGAAACTTTAGAGCGAGTCGAGCGAGACTGAATGCGTTGCAGAGCGCGTGAAATTGCTGATACCAGTGTTGCACCTCTCACTATTTTAACCCTATGTTTATTGTAGAGCGGCGAGAATGGCTGAATCTCCTGTTCAGCGCGCGGTTTTACCCGAATGTTATTTTGGGCTTCATCCGAAAGGAAATGTTCTTCAAAGTCAAGCAAGTTGTTTTAAATGCATAATCCTCCTTGCGGCAACAAGATCAAAGTAAAACAGGGCGTGAGGTGATTTGCCGTCAATGTGCACACGAATTGTATCATGGGTGTTGAATGATTTGCGGTTTGAGTTTAGCAAGAGGAAACGATTGTTTGTTGTTTGACGACAAAAGAATCTCCACGGTATTAAAATATATCGCAGTGAGAAGAAACATGTTTATTATTTGGACGAGACGTCCTTCAACTCGGTGAGTGGGGGAAGGGGGAATAAACCATGGAAGGATACCACCATGCAAAACCACCGCCAGGGCTGAAGAAACCGACGATGAGGGGAAGGGGGAGGCTTATTGTTTCACCCACTGGCGGCAATGAAAGCTTTGTTGAAGGCGCATATTTACTGTTCCGCGCAAAGAAAGGGAAGGGTGATTATCAGCAACAAATAGACAGACCAAGATTTGAATCCTGGTTTAGTGAAGTGATTCATAAATTGAAACCAGAGTAATAGCGACAGACAATGCACCTGATTGTATATATCACCAATAACAAATCATGCTTTTTTGGTGGTACAACTTGAAGTGCGTGTGTCTTACAGTAACGGATGTATTGCGAACGAAGCAACCAAGTTTTTCATAAATCTATTTCTTTCTAAACCAAAAACAATAATTTGTCATTAAATTCAAGAGGGGCCTATCGTTGTTTACTTTTATCTTTGTTTATTTTTATTTTTGCGTGCTCGAAATATACACACATGCTCTCATGTTTAGAAGTTGTTTCGCTCTTATATAAATGACACATTTATTAAATAATATATGCGCAGAAAGTACTTTTAAAATGTTATGTTTCAGGAGACAAAGAGAAGCAAAAATACAATCCACTTGACATGCATGCGGGTTTTGATGTGTTGTGCGGTTGGCAATACTGTAGATTTTCTCAGTGTCTCCGATGTAAGCAGCTCGGCGGTTGAGGAAAGACTGGCACGGAAGATTCTGAGCTCAGTTCTCGCGCGGATTGATACATAAAACCTGCTGCAAGGTTAACCTGACGCTTGGCTTAGTTAGTTTTAGAACTATAACGTTTTTAGCATATATGAGATAACAGTTATATAAAATATGTACTTTTTTGTTTTTTCTTGTCATTTTAAGTTGCTTTTTTTTTACAACAAGAAGGATGAAATACTGATTGCATGAAATTGATGAAGGGACACTCACACGACCATGACATGCATCTTGAACATGGGTTCAGTTCGAAACACTCCATGTACCTAAGGATATATGCTAATCCTGTCTGGAGGGTGGGTAATCAGCTGTGGTCCAACATTTTGATCAACTTGTTGAGTGAAAACGATGATATAATGTCAGTGAGGGCCGGTTTTTCAATGTGAGATTTAAGTTCAGGTTGGGCAAATAACTAGAGGTCAACTGGAGGTTAAGTGACACTGAACTTGATCCGTGCTTCATCTGGGGGTCAGCGAGATGACTGGTAGTTTCCGAACAAACATGGCTGCCTCATCGGAAGATAGATCTCCACCAGACAGTTTCTCAGACACATTGAACGAGAAATAATTCAATAAAAAGCTACATTGGTGTAAAAATGGAACTTGTTGTGCTTAGCAAAGTTCATGAAGTGCGCAGTAAGAGTCAAAACTAAACAAATGGTCACCAAACTTTGATTTGTGTCCACGTACTGGTGACATCTCTGACGTATGACGAGGGAAAGGAAGTAAATCGGGAGGCGGCAGGTTGGTGTAGTGGATAAGGGCGGTAGTTTGGAGCACATTCCATTTTATGTCGTGAGTTCGAGTCCTGCTGCTGACGTTTTTTTTCCCCTTTGTCATCGTTCATTTACCACGATTTTGACATTGATTCTATATTTTATTTTGCACGATTCTAAAATATTAATTTAAAATTGTTATTATATCATCAGGTAAAGAGAGCTACGGTGTAAAAGTTGCCTGTAAAGTATGAATGTTCAATAAAAATATTTAATTTCTCTGTGATGTTACTTTTCCCAGGAAAAAATGTGTACAAAGCAGGATATTAACTTCTAGTCAATATATACATACAAAATCTCAACATATTTTAGTAATTACATAGGCTAGATAGTAATTATTTCCATCTGATGTCTCTTTCGTCCTGTATGAAAGAATACTTTATTTGTACTACATTTTACTATTTTGTGTTTTGTGAAGTCCATCTGGTTTACAGCAAAAGCCAAATGTGTAGTAATTGTTTTCGCCTTATATGTATTTTTTTTTGTAGCAATGCAATACGTGCACGTTAGGTTCTGTATTTGCAATGTAAACAATGAATTTCAAGAACCGCAAGTGCCCTATTGTAGTTCTACCTTTTCACACCAGGCGAAATTTGATTTGAATTTAGAAATCTAGATGGCAGTGGGATCGAATTACTTGCATCAGTATTACCAACATACAGTTGTTCCACGCTCAACCTAAAGTCAGGGAACCTCTGGTTATTTTCGCATTGAAAAACCCAGTGTTGGTTAAGAGTGGAGGTGAACTCCAACTGGTGGTTGCCTGACCAAAAAGTTGACCAGACATTGAAAAACCAGCCCGGAGTGATTCTGACAAACCTTTCATTATATTACAGGCAATTTCCTTAAATCGAGCCTTCCTTTATCCATATACGGAACTTATATTTTTGGTTATGTAGGTTCACTGATCATGGAATCACCCTGAATATCATTGGCTTCAAGTGCATTTTGCCATCTTTAAGTAATACTCTGAAATTGCATTATTTAGACTGTCAAAAGTAAATCACATATTTCATAAATGGTAATTATTATCAGATACTACTGTGTACTTTTGACCAACAAATTGAAATTGTTTGTATGTAACTAGTTTGTTGTTTATACTTAAATTTTCTCATTACATTTCAAGACACATACAGGAATTCCATTATTAATAAGTTTCCTTGTTGTATTATATTATAGCTCCCAGGTGTCAATTTACCATTTGAGGATTTTGGCTACTATCTCCTTACTCTCATTTTATGCAGTATATTCCATGAGCTTGGTCATGCAATTGCTGCAGTGAGGTAGGTCTCCTTTTCCTAAGTAGACAGTAATTTGTAAGTTATAATTTAGTTGCATTCTTCAGTACAGAGCCTAGATTGATTGATTGATTTTGTTGTTTTAAGTCCACTTTATGCACAGAAAGGCTAATCAGGACTGTACCTACATTTTAAAGTGGGATCCAAACCACTGTGCTACAGAGCCTAGATTCAGCATGCTTGTTTTGAAATTGAAACCATATACATGAGCAGATTTGAGCCAGAAATTAAGAACTTTTGATTTGTGTGAATAAGTACAATTGTCTTTATCTGTTTTATACTTGTAGTTTTAATTACTGAAATATTTAGTAGGGATAAATTTAATTGAATACTTGTATCTATCATAGTAGATATCATGTTCTGCTGTTTGTTTGATTGTATAATTGGTAGAGCGGCCACGTATCAAGTAAATTGTAAGTAAATTTTCAATGTACAGAATGTTGAATGATTGTAAAGTAACAAGTAAATTGTAATTGTTATGGAATCAACAAATGAATCAATCTGAAAATTATTATTGTTCTTATTCACATTAAGGTTTTAAAAGTTTGTTATTGCATATAATTTAAGCTCTGCGACAGATTAAGTTTGCAGCAGGTTTTATGTATTAATCCACACGAAAACGGCGCTCAGCATCTCCCGTGCCAGTCTTGCCTCAACCGTCTAGCAGTATTGCAGCGGAACTATATTCTGCATGCACATTTGAGTCTATATATGCAAAACGTTGCTGCAAACTTAACCTGTCGTGGGGCTTACACATTTCACCAACAAAAATACTACCATCTGTAACCTATGTGCTTCACAGACAAATGAAGTCAAACTTCGCTGCATTTTTAAAGTGTCACACAAATAACACATAACTATACGACGAATGACGCATAGCATTACGCAAAATTAGGAAGGAAAACACAACAACTTGCAGGATGATGAAGAGGGAAAATGCTCAAAATCAAATAAAACAAATACCATCCTTTTAAAATCATCATAGCTTAGTTGCATGGCTGGGGAGAGACCTGCACTCGAACGCCAGGTCTGAATTCCGAAGGAGACGAAGAGAGTGAGCAAAAACATCCACCGAGACACTTTAGGCTGCTCTCATACTGAACTAGGCTTCGTGGCGGTTCCTCTCTCGAACCATAAGGCCACCCTCTGTTGTCATCGTCCTCGAGCATAAATCGCCTTCGAAAAATTATACAATCGCAGCTACAACATAAAAAAAATCACGAAGACAAAGCATCGATCCTCATCTTTACCTTCCTATTTCTTTCGATCACCTTTCATATTCAATTTCATCTGTTCCTTCACCTCGGCTGAACTTAGTGGGCTAATGGGATGCTCTGACCCCTCTCAGGTACGGGTATAGTAATTCATATTTTTAAAACGTATACTCACAAATCGTAAGTAGTCTTTTTATAGTATTTTTATTAGGGTATAGTAATAGAAATACATGAGATATGAGGCTTCAACTGTTATGTACTAAATCATTTTGACACAGGTGTGATATGTAGAACTAATTCCTGTACAATGGTAATATTTTAAATATTAAACAGTATGTTCCAGAACGTTGATTTCTCTGCCTAAAACAATAATTATAACCCATGGAGTTTCTATAATATCCTCTATTACAAACTCATCACATTTGTAAAGAATTCCTTTCCAATGTCCATAAGGCTTATGTTACTAATAACTTCAACTGAAATTTAGCTCTTATGGCTTTCATAATAGTTTAATTCTAAATCTGAGAACAACATATTTTTAACTAATTGTCAACAATGTAAGATTTTGCTTTCATGAAGCTTACAAATAACAAACATGAAACTTTTCAGAGACAAAATTATGTAATTAGGTCAATCATTAAATATCTTAACTTTCATAACTTTTATTGTGAATATAAGAAGCAAAATAATTGAGAATAACATTAAATATGGCCCGATTCTTTTATAGGATTCGGGAGGATCATATCAACCATGCACAGAGGGTCCCCTTAAAAGTTGCTTTTTTTTTTAAGACAACGAAGGCAGAATATAAGACAGAAATTTGCACTTGGCAAAGGTATGTTCTAGTAACATACTGCTGGAATGTTCTGTTTCCCAAAGTTGTAGTAATAGTATGTTTTAAAATATGTACGTCAGACAATAAGACACACAGAAATATTTTTAAATTTTCTTATATTAGTAATGTAAATTTTGAATCTTTAAATATAATTATTTTTAATGAGATTGATTTTCTTTGTTTCCTCATTTCAAAATTTGTAGGGAGTAAAAATAACATACCATGGCATGAGAAGAAAAAATAAAGGGACGCACATAGAATGTCAGGGCTTGGTAGTGCTGGAGGGGTGCCAAACCACAATCCTGCCCAGGGTTTCAAAATATCTAGCTATGGTGCTGGAAGTTTGGCATGTTTTTCAAAACGTTCTTAACGGTGGCAATTTCCTCCTAACTTGGCATCATGGAAACTCAAGAATTGGCTGATTCATTGACAGAATCTGATTGTTTCAATTTTATTCATAATTTCAGCCACAAACAAGAATCAAAATTGATTTGAAAATTTGAGGAGTAAAAGGGAAATGTATGTGTGTTGTAGTTGAACATGACTACTCTCAAAGGGCATCTTTGTAATTTACATATCAAACACTACACAATATTATAGAGTATAACATGTTACATAATAAATTATGTATGTTAGTGTATTTCAAAAAATGAAATTATTGTGTGAAGATTTCAAATCTATTTTCCAGTTACTGACATTAATACTTTAACTGCCAGGTTGAATTTTGCATTTTCTTGTAGGGGCTGGAGTTATAATTATACGTATATATGTAATGTTAACATCATTAAGCCCTGCTTCCGTTATAACCAAAACCTCAATATGCTGACCAAGGTTGAAACGTAACGTTTGGTTTATGTTTTAAAATGAAATAAATTTCTGCCTTGGTCAGCGTATCAAGTTTTTGGTTTTAATTATAATGTGTATAATTATTATACACACGGCCTGTGAAATACACTTGAATAAATTTGTTCTTTCCAAGGCTGTGTGTAAACAATTATACAAATTCTGAAGTAACAAAGTAGTTCCATACATACATTTGTTTTCAAAAGAGCTGTGTAAGAATTATACACGCTGCCTACAAGTTGTGTATCAATTTGATACACATGGCCTGCGATGAGGAGACACCCTGTGTATCAATTTCATATACATAGCAGTTAAAATGTAAATGAAACCTTAGTATTTATTCAGATCCCACATGGATACAGCCAGCATCGATGTTTGATTTTTCTTCACAGTATTTGATGAATTTCTTCCTACTTTGTATAAAATTATGAATTTTCAATGCTCTAAAATGGACATGTTACAAATAGAAACTGGTGTTTTCTTGTACATATTTGAAGGAAAATTACACATACATTTATATTTCTTTTACAGAGAAGACGTACGTGTTGTGGGCTTAGGAGTTATTCTAATGTACTTTCTACCTGTTGCGTATGCTCAGTTAAGCACAGAACAACTGTTCATTCTTTCGCCAAAACGACAGCTTCGTGTTCTTTGTGCAGGGATATGGCACAATTCAGTGCTTGCTTTTAGTGCATTTATGCTTCTTGGATTAGTACCATTCATTTTCTGGCCTTTCTTTTATGCTGGGAGCGGAGTGTCAGTGCAAAAGATTCAAGAGGTAATTATTATGTTAAATAAGTTAAATTGTAAGAAGATACATGCATGCAGATTCTTTCATAAATAAAAGCAGTATCAATGAGGTAACATAAAAAAAAAGTTTTATTTGAATACGGGTGTGTGTGCCACTTTTTTGTTGGGACAGGAAATACGAAGAAATCCTAACATTTGGGATGGGAAATGTGCAGTATTTTCCAACACTGAAAAAGTCACATTCTGCACAATATCTCCCTTGTTTTTGTAATTCTAAGAAATCCAACACTTATAGTGTAAAAATCTTTAAAAATTGAGCACCTTAAATACCCAACAATTTAAAATTTCCAAATTGTTAGGTATCCCAAGAACAGAATCAGGAACCAGATTGTTTTTTGTTTTTTTCCCCAGTACCAACATTTTGGTATGCTGCACACCCATATATATGAACTTGGAAGTGAAAATTCATTTCATATGCATTGTTTTATAAAGGTGATTAAATCATTCAGATTCTAATTATATTGTTAAAAAATATTAATATCAGTATTTAATGTAATATCATTACATTTAAGCAAACAATATCATGACCTTCACGAACAGTTTTTCTGACTTGTCTGTAATAAACTTTTTCCCTCCCTTAAAAATTATATCTAATGTTTCCACTTCAGCATTCTTTACTGCTTGGTCCCACGGGATTGAAAGTTGGAGATCAAGTCATACAAATCAATGAGTGTGAGATTAAAGACACAACTGACTGGGCTCGCTGCATCTTGAGGTCAATCAAACATGGTACACCGGGGTACTGCATCACCTCAGAAATAGTAAAGGAATTTGACGAGTCTGTACCAGGTAAGGTTGTACATTAAGTTATAGATCTAGATGATTATTCTCTAGTTGAAATATTTATGTCTTATGCAGGATTTAAACCCAGCATTGTAGTGTGATATTCTAACTACTCTAGAGTTAGAGAGCCCGAGGCTCGACTGAGCTAATATTCTTGAAGATTCCTGTCAAATAAGTTATTCTACAAGATAAATGTTAAAAATGTAAATATCATGCACTATGGCCATGCAGTCTAAGGTATCAGGCTTTGGGCTCGGGCTATGGGATGTGTGTTGGTTCGAGTCTCCTGGGGGAAAGCGTAATAACTTTTCTTCAAAGATTCAGCCAGTGTATAGGACTGGTGGCCACCTACCATTGCTAGGAGATTGGGGAGCTACAAATGAGTGGCGTAACCTGGTCGTGGAAACTTACAACAATGACTGGAGGTTCGTCGGGCTGACCACATGTTACCCAGTAACTGGTTGGATTATCGCTCACCTCTGTAGAGGCATGTGGGATGTGGGAGTGAGGCTGGCAGTCAGTAAAGTCCGGGCGTTCATTATATCCCCATCAGCAACCCTTTGATAAAACTTAACACTGGAAACAATAGCCAGACCGCTCCCGATAAGCGCGTGCACTCAGACGTTGTTGCCACATTTTCTTTACATTTCTTGTAGTTGCAAGGCAGAGCAGGTGGGTGCGTGAGCCTCTGTTGTGTTATGGTGCTGTGTTGTTGCTTTGTTATAGTGTTGTGCTTTTAGTTTTTATATTAGATTTTGGTTTTGTTATTAGCATGTGGAGACCGTGGGTTGCAAACGAGGTTCCTTTAGCAAACGTTGTTGCGCAGGAGAATTTAACTGACGAAAGTGACCCCCAGCCAAGTACTAGCAGCGGCAGTTATAAGAGTGCTGAGGAAAAGAAAGAGAATTCTGAACAAACAAGCTCAAGAATTTGTATGCAGTGTGCACGAATATGTCTCCAGGAATAATTCAGGAAGAGGACCAATATCGGAAACAGCAAATATTTTGAAATTAGACAGGAAAACAGTGCGAAAGATCACAGAAAGAGGCCCAATTACACCAAAGAAGCCTGGTAATAAAAAGAAAATATTTCATAAAGTGGACGAGTTTGTTTGCGATTTTGTTAGGAGAGAGATTTACAATTTTTTTTCTAAAGGACGCGCACCAAGTGTCTGTGAATTATTAACACAACTGAAACTAACATGAGACTTCCCTTACAAACAAACGACGTTTCAAGAGCTTCTGAAGAAACTTGGTTTTTCTTTTCGTCGGCTGAAGAAAAGAAATGCAATAATGGAGTCGACAAGAATTGTTGCTTGGCGGTATTGTTACCTTCACAAACTCAACAAGTTGAGATCAGAAGGCTGCCAGATTGTTTATTTAGATGAAACTTGGTTCGACACTCACGGCGTCGTCAAAAAAGGGTGGGACGATGGTACTTGCAACTGTATTTTGAAGTCGCCGTCAGCATGAGGAAAACGCATCATGGTGCTCCATGCTGGGAGCAGCGAGGGGTGGGTCCCAAATTGTTTGTATCTTTCCGCTAAGAACATTGGAGATTGTAAAGCTGACAGTCACGACGAAATGACCGGACAAGTGTTTGAAAATTGGTTTACCAATAATCTGCTTCCAAATTTGCCAAGTGATAAGAAGTGTATCATAATTTGCGATAATGCAAGTTACCACTCGAGGTTGCTAGTGAAAATCCCAACTATGAAGACAAAACTGCAGG
This sequence comes from Lepisma saccharinum, assembly GCF_977018435.1. NCBI lineage: Eukaryota > Metazoa > Arthropoda > Insecta > Zygentoma > Lepismatidae > Lepisma > Lepisma saccharinum. The sequence goes on from NC_139234.1 coordinate 52,289,872, forward strand.
ATATTATTTCCTTCATGGAGAGGCACGACGTTCCAGTACCGAAACCTGTTCCTATAAAAGCCCTTTTATTAGAAATAATTAAATCGGCAAACATTACTAAAAAGTACGTAGTGGATGAGCTTGCAGCCTCACGTGGACATGAAGTGTTGCGACTCCCTCCCTACCATTGCATGTTTAATCCCATAGAACTGGTGTGGGCCAAGTTAAAATCATATGTGAGGAAAAACAATGTATCTCCTACCCTAAGTGCCAGTGTATTCCAGCTGTTGCATGATGGAACAGAGACAATTGATGCTCAGCTTTGGTTGTTCTGTATTCAACACACCATCAAAATTGAGAGAAAATACATTAACCACGACACGGATAGTAACCAGGAGAGATTCGTGATTCATGTGGGAGACAGCGATGACGATGAGTGAAGGTAAGTTAACTATATATGTATATTCTGAATAATATATTTTTCGAGTAGAAACGTTAGGGGTATTCAGTGTAAATATGAGGATTTATAATATGCCTCTTTCCTATCTTTATTAATATTGTCCTTTTTAATCTTATCTCTTTTTCTTTTCTCTTTACATATTCTTTAATTTGTTTGTTTCTCTTTCTTTTTCTTTACCCTTTCCTTCAATATGGCAACATCGCTTTCCTACTCCAGTTTCTTCAAGAGAAAACTGCCCGCTTGGGTGTTTCTTTTAACAAAGAGCACCGCTCCCTTTGTTAACCGCTGGGGATATAATGAACGCGCGGACTTTAGATAGGGCCCTGGCCCTCATGGACTGTTGCGCACAGGTTTACAAGTATAAATATTAAAAACGTAAATATTCTGTTACAAGCATATCACATTAATGTACTTGAGATTTCACTTAATATATTTATGGCGGTACATTTAGAATATTAAAATAGATACATCTTAACCAATTTTATCCATATTTTTACCTTTTAAGGTCTTTTAAGATTTCAGGCCTGAAGTAATATTGAAGTTCATTTAGAAAAAAACTGAAGGAATGTTTGTGTTAACTATTGGCCAGGTTAATTTTATAATGATACCCACACTTAGTGCAAATTATCAAGTATTTTATTAAACATTTAATTGTAAAAATAATTTTTACCACACAGTATTCGCCCAGAATTAATAAGACACATGCATTTTGCATATCGTGTGACATGGTGAACTCTGGTAATGTAGTGGACAGTATTGTTTGGTAATTTCTAACCAATACATTTTACTGATATATCATTGAAATTAATTAACTCAGCCACAAAGTGTTTCCTTGATTCAGCCAGTTATTAATTAATATTTCATAGAAATTGTCATAACTAGAAACATGAAACTTTTCGTACCTAATTTATTCTGCTTGACAACATTAATAGTTCAATTTGTTTTTCTGGCCTTGTCAATAATATGAACCCACATTTTATAAATAAATAGTCAAAGGTTCTGTCTGACACATAATCATACTGTTATCTTTGGAGATAGTGTACACAAGAGTGGTGAAGAAATCCAATGTTTTTTGTTTTTTTGCTGCTGTTAATGTCGTATTCCTTTCTTTCCCTTTCACATTATAGTAATGCCTCTACAACTTTGACCCTATATTTGACATTTTTTCAATAACAGTTGACTATATAATTATGACATTTCATCACATAATTTGAAAAAAATACATTTGATATTTGTTTTGAGGAATTACACATAGCCCAGCAGCAAGATTACATTTGATATTCAAGACAATATGCCTATTATGTTGTAGTAGTACGTATATTTAATTTACATTGTAAATGAAAAATGAAATTAAATATAATAGAGTTTGAGCCTATAAACCTGAGCTAGAAATTTCAATATTTGATTTGATATTAATTTGCATTCTTATTATTCTAACCTATTTCTTAGCTTTTTTTTATTTGCCAGTGATATGGTCGTTTATCTATATGGCTCTGTTCATAATTCCAATTTAAATTAAAATGGTCTTCAGATTGTACTTTCAGAAGTTTCCCAATACAGTATAATTTTTTGAATGTCCACATTGTTTTGCTTTTTAGGTGTAACAAAAAACATAAAACAGAGTACTATTCAGAGCTTCTATAATTCTATAATATGTAGTTGCCAACATTTTGAAGAAGAAAAATGTTTCTTTTAACATGTGATCAGCCAGCAGACAAACAGTGCCGTGAGAAAGAAAAACTATTTCTTCTTAAACATCTCTAACTACACATGATAGAACTGTGAATCATAAGTAATGTTACATGATAGAACCGTGAATCATAAATAATGTTTTATATTTTTTTGGAGTCTTCAGGATCTTGTGCTCATATGTTGTGCTACATGTGCCAGAGTTCCACAGGTTTTGAAAGTAGCATGAGATTTTGGTTAGTTCATGTCCTATATTTTGATATTGTCATGCAGACTACCTCCTAATCCTCTCAACCTTTGATACAACTGGTTGTCAGTTCATTATCTGAGGGGACAGATTTTCAGTAATGACTGAAAATTGAGGAACTAGTTCAAAGGAGAAGGCTTTGATCTCAATAGCCATAAAAATGGAAATATTACTTCCAATGAAAATTCACTTGGATAGCCTAGTCACTGAGGGCTGCTACAATTTTGCTTCAATTTTCCTTGCTTGTAAATTATTTTCAGATACATTTTGTGGAAATGTTGTTCACCATTTTTTTTAAATATAATTTTAATTTGGATGATGATTTTCAGAGGTTATTCAAGCATGTAGTACAGGAAGTCATACTACTTTGTGCAGAAATGAAGTGGTGTTGCTAAAAATAATTCTTTTGTTTCAGTCCGGCAAATGCCACATGGTGCCATTGAATGCTGTAGTGTCAGCAGTCCTGATCATCTGTGTTTTGAGTATCTTGAAGGCGAGGAGGGGACGTTAGAAATGCCACAGTTTTCCTGCCTCCCAGGAAGAACGGTAGCGGAAAGATCCCCTCTCCTGTGCTCATCAGCACTAGACTGTCCAACAGGCCTTCACTGCATGAAGCCATCCCTAGAAAACTCAACAAAACTCCTAAAGATAGATAGAATGAATGGGAAGATCGTTCTGTTCATAGGGCATCCAGCCGAGGTGTACAAAACAGTCCACATCAGTGACTATGTACCTGCATACTTCATACCATCGTCTTTACCGGATTCAGTTGTTATTTTGTGTAAATACATAGTAACGTTTTCTGCTGGTTTGGGCATCATCAACATAATACCGTGCTTTTATTTAGATGGCCAGTACATTGTGAATGCGGTGATCGAAATAGTGCTCGGATCACACGTAAAGCAGAAGAGTGCCAGACAGACAGTGTCATTGTGCATTACAATTGTCGGAACGCTGCTTCTTCTTTTCAGTGTTATTGTACAAGTGTGGAATCTTGTCCAACAATGATGAGTACCGTTTATTGTTTGGTTTTTGTGCAAATGAAAAGTAAGGACATATTCTTCAAACAAAAACTGATGCAGCTCTATGAAAAAATGACGACAAAAATGAGAGCTTGACTAAGGTTTGAGTCAGTGACTGAATGAATGACTGTATTTGTCAAATTTGTTCTTTAATATTCCATATAAATAATAATAATAACAACAGTTACAACCTAGTGGCTGGAAATCTATTTCATTTATTACATTTTGTTTTCATCCACACAGGCACTTAGTGAAAAATGCATTGGTTAGGAGTGTGGCCCTAGCTTCCTGTATTACCTGTGGAAATTCTCCCAATCATTGATATTGCAATATGTGTCCTTTGAATTGCTAGTGAAGTCGATGGTGCCAAGTATTTCTTGGATAGCTTGGCAACATATTTAGTATAGTCCAGTCTTGATAAGACCACATGCCAATGTCGCAGCCACTACATTAGCAGAACCATCTGTATTGTACAATAACTAGAGGCACATATTTTTGGTAAATAAAAAAGCAAGATTTCGGTACAAAAACAGAGTCAATTTTGGGTTCAAAAGCAGTAAATAAAATAAAATTTCGGTGTTACAGCGGTGAATAATCACATCAAAAGTGCTATATAAAATGACATTTTGGTTTTAAAATTGTGAATATAATCCTAAATTTGATTTAAAAACTGCACTTATTACACAAAATAAACTTACCCCTTCTAATAGCACATTTATGTAGTTACCAGAGTATTAAGTTTATTCCTCTGTAAAGGGGTCCATTTTTGCTTCTCAAATATTTACAGCAGAATTAATCAATTTTCCGTGAATTGCATAACTCACAGGATACTTCAGACTTCAGAAAGTGTTGTGTCAGTATATAAACGGTAAATTTCGTGTTTAAGAGTCAATTTCGCATTTTGCAGTTCATTTCGCATTATTTCGTGACAAAATAGGGTAGAAAAATGCACCTCAGACCTTTCAGAAACGAGAAAAATGAACATTACCACATGTTATTTCATATTTCGTGTTTTCGTCAAAAACGAAATTTGCATGCCTTTAACAATAACGAATTGGAGAATGCTTTAACAATACCAAAAAAGAGTCACGAGTTCAGGTCTCTCACAACACCTCAATACTACAAACCACGCCCCTACTAAATTTTCTACATTTTTAAGATATTGAACTGTATGTGTATGTGACAAAATACGTTTCTACTAATGCATTGTCAATGTTGTTTGTTATTATTTGTACAAATCTTGTAATCACGTAGATTTCACTTTGCCTATTCCTCGCATACTTCAATACTTGTTGCCACTGATTGTATACACATTTCAGCATTAATGCCATCTTACTCCAAGTTAGATAATTTCTTTAAAGGCCTGTCTGAAGACCAGTGATCAGAACGCTACATTTTATAAGTAGCTTCGCTACAACTACAGCTACTCTTCCAAAATGTAGCTTCGCTACAGCTACAACTACATTTACCAAAAAGTAGCTCGCTACGCTAGTCATGTGCGCTACTCGCTACTTTTGCGCTACTTCTGTTTTAAAAACTTAAACAACTATATGGCTATTCAAAAGAAGCCCTAGTATGATAGTTGTACGTACTGAAAAATAGATTCTGTTATTACCATGATTCTCTTCATTCTATAATTTTTATAGCAGTATTACTTCAGTTACATATTTTCAATAAAGTACCTTTGTAAGTTGCATATTCAAAAAACTAGGTCTTACACGTATCCGTGATGTTCTTATTGTCATTTGAAAAATATTTATGTGACAGACTTCTTTTTAAAATTAATTGGAAGAATATCACATGTATCGAAATTAACTAGAACGTGTTGCACAAAATGGAAATAAGATAAAAATGTGATATTTAGCAATTTAATCTTCTTAACTTAAACAGAATGTTTTTTGGGGGATGGCGGATATTTGCTTGAACCTTGAAGATAACTGGGGGATGCTTCTAATGGTATAAATGAGAAACAGATATAACAATTCTTTACGTAAGTTTTTCTGTTGGAAATGCTTCCCCAAAGACAGTGGAAATTGTAATTGTCACCTTGTATTCAAAGGGCCCCAGGTTCGATACCCGGCTGAGGGCACATGGTGGTTCGTATCAGTCTCGATCAGCTGATTTGTGCATAAAGTGGACTCAAAACAAACACTAGGAAAGACTCCTAGTTGGGAAGATGGGATCCTCCTGCTCCTCCATTCCTCACTCTGCTCATCATTCTTCCCCATTCTCACAATTAGCTAAAAGTGGCAGAAAACGGCCATAGATAAGAATATATCTAAATAAACAATTCATCCTCATTGCCATGATTAGAAAAAGTTACAGAAAAGGATGCAAAAGTAGGAAAAATACATAAATTTAAAAACTGTGTATTTTAACAAAAAAAAATGTAATTTCTGCAGGAAAGTCAATAACTTGTACGTTTTCTTTACAATATGATAAAATATATTGTAATTTTTAAAATTTGCGAACACACATTATGACCAAAATAATTGTAATTCCAGAAACACTACCGTTGTTGTAACAATAATTTCTTGCCTGTGTGATCCTATACACTGACAATGATCAATGCTGTTAACGTACTGAACCATTGATTGCTGGCACTATTGCTTTGTCAGATTAGTAGAAAATGGATTGTCCGTTTTTGCACTGTAAGTTGTGTTTTACACAGTAATTATCGATATTTTGCTGTCTGTTACGCCATCGATATCCACAGGATTTGTTCCAGGGGTGGCACAAACGGGACATTTTTTCCTGGCGGTGTAGCAAATGCGAGATGATTCTCCCCAATATAGCGATGCAGCTAAAATAAATGGCTATTAGCCGGAATATATTCATATATGCCAGTTAGTTATCTGGAATTCATATATGCCAGTTAGTTATCTGGATATTAGAATTATTCAGATGCTAATGAAATAAATTACGCAGATATTTATAATCTGCGATATAAAGATATTTATAATCTAGATTACCTGTATTTGCATGTAATGGACTTTGTCTTTTTGAGTCTCTTGCAAAAGTAAGCAATGTTGTCATTTATTTTTGATGCCGTTGCCACATTCAAAAATTACATCAAAATGCTGAGAAAAATGTAGCTGTAGCGAAAATTTCGCTACAACTACAGGAATTTTGTAGCTTCGCTACCACTACAACTACAATTTAAAAAAATGTAGTGCCGCTACAGCTACCACTACAAATTTTGTAGCTAGCTACAGTAGCGTGCTACTTCCGACCACTGCTGAAGACTCTCATGTTATTGAGGTGTGTCTACACCTTAAGCCTATCTTGGCATTGTGAATATATCTCTCGTTTGAAGATGTATTCCATTCAGATTAACACTGCAGTGTGCATGGACGGGACATAGATATACAGAATTTAAGTAGTAAAATGCCCAGATGAAACAAAAGATTTAAAATTTATCATACAAAAACCTAACCTACCCATCTTTCTGTACAATAAATTACAACTCTTTTTATTTCACGTGGGCATTGATGGAATAACATAGCCAGCTGTTCGGCACACCTGATACTGACCACTGACACAACCAATGTTGGCAGTACACCACATAATTTTGAAAAACAAACTTTTTATGAATATGCCACAATTAACTCCATAAATTTATCTGTAATGTATAAAATGTGTAAAAATTGATCATTCTTGTATCAGTTTGATAAATACCAACACAGGCCATCCATACACATCGAAAATTATTGCAAGCAACTCCACAGCTGCTTTTTATCCATGTTAGTTTTTACTTAATTCAAAAACTTTTTTACACCTTAGTAACTTTTTCCGCATACTGAACATTCATGTAGAGCATGATTTTCTGGTTTATTGTTTAAAAAATATCCACATAGACAAGTGAACACCCAATGTAAGTTTCATGTCTCTATCAAACAATTTCTGTACAAAACTTACATATGTTCAAAATCTCGGTTGCATTCGTTATAAACAATAGGTAATAAATACACAATGCAGGTTTAATGTAGAATTTGCTGAGAAATGGAAGTTGTCTATATTTTCACTTTTCAAAACACAAGGGCCTCCCAGATCCTAATGGCAGCACTGTTTTAGAATGATGGGAATTCAAACCTTCCTCCTCTTACAGAAAAAGAAGGTAAAAATTGTATAAGGGTTGTTGGACATAGGAACAAATTTTTAGATTTGGAAATTTCACTTTTATTGCAAGAAATTGTGTCGCTGGCAAGATAGACTCAAGTTTCGTTGGCAAGCCTTATATTCACAGAACTTTCGAGCAATACGTGGTGACAAGTCAATTGGCTATATACCATTGGAACATAATTATCAGAATCCTAGAGTCAGATCTTAGTCAAGCTCTCGATTTCCATGTACATCCATTATCATGTACTGATTCAGTAACCAATATCCTGTTGCAGGAGATTTCAACAAAGTCATATTTATATTTTTGACTTCAATTTGCCTTCTTCATAGTACCTAGCACTGATTATTTTGTTTGAAAAACCAAGTGTTTAATATTTCTAGCAACTAGTCGTATATTGCATTAAAGATGTTTTTGTGAGAGAAGAAAACAGGTTTCATGATGAAGCACATTACTGGGAAATGTCCTCGCATGCAAGTACAGCATCTGGAATAAATATCTGAATCATAAGTGACAGAGTGGATGAAACTGATGTGTTTGGCATCATTAACAAATAAAGGCACATCGGCTTTTGCATTTAGCAGAATTTTTCATTGCATGTAAATTTACAATGTAGTTTGACTTTTTCCATGACATAACCTTAACCCTCTGTTAGGCACAGGATGACCAGTGCCACCTATCTATGTTCATTGTGAGATTGCAAAAGTGCTTTTGTGTAGCTGAACATTCATTCTTTGTCTTGTTCGAACCTCAACTGCACTTGTAAGCGATGTAATATTTAAAAGTTAATGTCAGTCATGTGCTTGGGTGAACAGTTGTCAACCACGTTTCTAAATATGTAACAAGAAAAATGTCAAACCCAGAGCTTAGAACAAAGGCAAAGAAAGAATGTTCAGCACACATGCACAGTATAGTTCACAACATATTTCATAATTTAATACAGACGGAGAGTTGGGTGACAGGTGCCATCCAAGTGCCTAAGTATATTGAAGAAAATTGCACATGAATGCAGGGTTAAGCCTGTTTTACCATAAAGTATATCAAAGGTAAAATCTCTGCACCATATTTCTCCCTATTTACAGCATTAAAGCCAGTTTTTGATGCTTACGCACCATTTGGCATTTAATGTGTACCATTTAAGTGCCACAGTGCCATTACCTTTCGCTGTCCCAGTTGTAAAACCATGAGGACAGCTGGCACAGGACAGTGCAGTATGATTTTTATGTGTTTGTCAAAAAGTTGTTGTTTTAGGTCTGCTTTGTGCACAGATAGGCTAATAGGAACTGGGCCTACAGTTGAAAGTGGGATCTGAACCACTGTGCCACAGGAGAGGCCATCAAAAATATGGATTTTCAGACAAGAACTGGAATTGTTTGTTGTAGATAGTTGAAATTTGTTTTATTTTGGGAGGAAATGTCGGAGCTTTCACAAGAAAGAAAGCTGACATCCCTCCCATGTGATGCATCCAAACAAGTTCAGTGGCCCCTGAAATAAACTAAAGCAAATAGAAAAAAATATTAGATGTACCACTGCTATGTACCTTCAATAGTGCAAAGTCTACTTGAAAATCTTCCAGTAGTTTTTCATTTAAAAAAAAAAAAATAGATCTAAACATATTAAGCAATACAAAATAACAGTGTTACCACCTATTCCCATACATTGAACTAGTAGCAATGAGGCAATGTAAGTTTAATACTTGAACATAGGTACCACAAAAGTCCACTGTTTGAGAAAAGATTACTTTTGCATGCAATACATTCATTTTGGCAAGTTCCTGTGGTCGTCACAATAAACCGAAAAAGGAATTCAGAATTTCACTCCATAAGAGCCTGATTCTCCCTCTGCAGTAAATAATTGATTATGGTAGATTGCTGGAATGTGAAAACAATGTATATAAAGGCCCTTACCTGCTGGAAGGCAAAAGTAGTGTATTCAGGAATAGCATTTCTAGGAATTTTTAGAACCACATGACAGGGAATAAAATTCATACAATCATAATTTATTTTGTGAAGTTGTGACTTGTCGCCAGTCACACAAATGATCTTTTCAGTATTATCTTTCCCTATTTTTTTCAAAATAAATTATTGACATTACTTTATACTGAACATGTAATATTTAAATCAAACAGCTAAACAATACAGAATTTCATGTTGTAAAAATGTTTGAAAAATTAATCTTAAAATTCTACATAGTTCAGTCCCACAGCCACATGATCTCCTTCTTTCTATGAAATAGTTTTGCCAAGATTGTTGCAGGTAAGTACCATTAAAAGAAAATAATGAATATAATATGATGAATTTATTACAGCTATTTATATACAATATATGCAATAAAGTGCACTTCACATGTTATCACATATGTCTATCTAGAAAAACACCAACTTAATTTCACAAAATAAGTTTCATTGTTCCTATTGCACAATAGCATGTATCACATGTCTATTTTTCTATTACATGTACACCCAATGGCAAAAGAAACAGTAGGCGAATTGTCCATCACTATTTTCATTTGGTCTGTTTCACTCAATGTGATGATAATGAATTGAAATAAAAACGTCCATAAGCAGAGGGCAACACCTGCTTCAAATCAACAGAATTTCTTTCCTTAAAACAACACAGGATATAGAATAAAAAAGCAACGAAAATAGGGATGGACAATTTGCCTACAATTTATATTTGTTGTTGACTGTACAAGGCCACTTCATCAATAGTTCATATTCACATAAATTGTATGTTCAATACCACACGCGGAAATAAAGAGATAAAGGTGGTAGTTCTGGTGTTTCATTTGCATATCAATTTACTGCTTGGAATTGTACATGGCATACCTAAGTATCCACATTAAAACTGCAAAAGAAATACAGGGAATTATATTCATATAACTATGTTGTTCTGATAATCACTTTATTCTCATGGTTCACTACAAATCCATGAGCCCAGGTTTGAATCCGAGTTTGTTTCTTTATCTATTTGCCATTTCACCAACTATTGATCCTATAATTTCTTGTGGACAATTGCACATGTAAAATATCAGAAATTTCAAATATGTCAAACTGTTATATCATTTTTGCATGCAATTGTTGTAGATTATGATGAAAAATTATCAGAAACCAAGGAAACAGTGGACTGCTCTGGTAAAAATAATAATAATATCATGAAGAGAAATATAACATTGGCATATTCATCTCAAATTTCAAAATATCTATTAGCAAATCTTACCAGATAAGGCGTAACTGTCAAATTTGCAACACTTTTGCTTTTCAAACTGGTTACTGTAACCATTGACAATAAATTTCATCATATATTTTAGTCTCTTGTAAACTCTTTGACTTGTTTTTGTTTTACTTATGTCAGACATTAACAAATATTGTTTGTACGTTCACACAAAATTGTAGATTAAAACCACACGTTTTCATGTTTTACTCACCTATCTAATCAAATATTCTTATTTGCTTAATTCCACAGACTGTTTTAGTTCTTTCAAAGACCGCTGTCCATGTATAATCAATGATTTAATGGTAAGCTGCAATAGAAAATGTGTCCATAATTACTAGAATTTGAATAATTAACATCAACTAGCCATGCATTTAGGGTGACTGTCTTGGTTTGTCTAGGACTGTATCAGTTTTGCCCATGTCCGGGGATGACTAAAGTTGCAGTTTCTTTCAAAGTGATTCAAATTACTGGTAGTGTAGATTTTCATTTTTTTTGGTCAGGTAAATGTCAACATTTAAATAATTTATGTGTAATATTGTTTTGCATTAAATGAATTTGAACACTATTGTGAGACATTTAAGAAGTTTTGTCAAATAATAGAAAATATTTATGCCCCTTGTAATATGTATATATACACTCATGGACAAAATTAAAAGAATGAACACAGAATGGCGACGTGTGCAAAAAGTAGCCGATGGAATGCAACAACATTCGGCATGAATACACATAACAACAACCTACACCACCATATGACAATGCAGGTACGCCGGCATGGGCGTCGACAATGAGCATCACACCATAAGTGTCCAAATGTAGAGGTCGTAGAACTCACCAGATATGGCATTAGTAGGGCATGTGGTTACCCCTCACAGCCACACAGGTCGCACAACGATATCCCATGCTGGTCACGAGACCGTTGAGGATACCCTGTGGCAGTAGCATCCACTCCTGCACCAAGGCGTTCCTTAGCTCCTGGATGGTTTGGGGAGATGGTTGATGACGTGCAATGGCCCTGCCAAGAACATCCCAGGCATGCTCTATCGGGTTCAGAACCTGGCTGGCCAAACCATACGCCGGATATCATCGGTTTCCAGATATTCATCCACCACATGAGCCCTATGTGGATGGGCATTGTCATCCATGAAGATGAATTGTGGACCAACAACATCCCGGAAAAGGTGCACATAGGGCTCCAGGATCTCCACCCTATACCTGTGACCACTCAGGGTGAGTCCCATCAAACACATGGAGCGGGTGTGCGGACATCCAACATGATACTGGCCCACACCATAACACCACAGCCGCCATAGCAGTCCCTTTCAACGATGTTTGAGGGCTGGTATCAGGTACCACGTTCTCTCCATATGAAGATGCGTCGGGAATCACTGTCCAAACTGAACCTGAACTCATCACTGAACATAACATGGCCCCACTGGTCTTTGGTCCAGGGCTGATGTTCCCGGCACCACTCAAGGTGGGGCTCTCTTGTGGGTTGGCATGATCGGGACACACACGGCTAGTTCTCTGGCATACAGTCCCCTCTCATGAAGCCTTCGAGACACTGTTCATAAAGAAACAACGATTCAGGTGGTCACAGAGAGGTCACGGGAGAGCTGTGTAGCTGTGGCTTTTCTGTTGCGCCTCGCTGTCAGTGCCACATAACGATCCTCGTTGGCTGTTGTGGCCCGTGGACACCCTTGCCCAGGCCTTCTGGTTATGGATCCCGACTCCTGGAACTGCCCCCATAAATTACAGATGACGCTGGGGGTCACATTGAGCTCTCGGGACACATGCACGTGAGCCTGGCCTGCCTGCAATCTGCCCACTATTCTCCATCGCAATCCGTCATCTAGGCATACGTAGGTACCCATTGAACCACACTGCGTATCAATTCACCAAGACTGTATCAACACACGATACGTACACGCTGAACTGTTCAGATGCAATACGTGGTGGGTCGGCCTGCGGCGCTATTTATGCCTACAGCGACCACACCACCACCATTACCATCCCATTCGCCTACGTATGCACATCCGTCAATCGGTGTTCTTATTGGGGCACAATCTTTGCACGTTTGGGTAGGTGATTCACCCAGAAAACGACATTATGTGTTCATTCTCTTAATTTTGCCCATGTGTATATTAGTTTGAATATTTTTTCCAAGAGTTCAAGAAAATGACAGTTTTCCAATAAGTAAAAAAAAAAATATAGTTTACATTTTTTAATTCCATCTTTTTCTTTTCTCTTAACCCTTTTAGGACCAACTTTTTGTTTCAGTGGAAAAAAAACTTTTTCGTTGGCTTAGTTCTATCATTTACCATCAAAATAAATAATTATTCTCCATTTTACGTCATATTGCTTATATTGGCACCTGTCGCATTTATTCCATTATTGGAACAGCAGTCCTGAGAGGGTTGCTCATGAGTTTTTGGAAGAAAATTTGCAAATAAGACATAAATATTGTTATATAATTGTTAATAATTATGAAACAAGATACTTTGTTATTGTTCCTTTATAAAAAATGTTTTTTACATTAGTCACATACATTTGAGTATGTGAAGACTGGGCAAAACCACAAATCATTTACTGTGTAGATCTACTTCACATGTATTGCATTTCATCGTATTTTACTTGAACCATCGCACCTGCTTTGTTTTTAGCATCCATGTATATGTTACAGAATTTAGGACTAGTTAACATCAGTGGATTTACTTATTCTCTGTCTCAGGAATCTCTGGGACGAGCGAGTGGGAGCACATCTCTGTGCAAGTCGTGAATCGAGAGGGTTTCCGTCAATGAACAAGTGAGAGGTACAGTAGAAGAGGTGAGACAAGAAACTCTCCCACCGATGTGCTGGATCGGAAACGCGGCAAGTGCATGCGCGAACTTCCCCTATCGTGCACACAGGCAGGGTTGCCGAACGTCTTAATGTTGTGTGAGCACCGAGAAACAATGCGATCGACTTGCCTGTCTTCATTTAAAGTGTGTGTTTGTTTTGTGTGCAGTGTACTTGCTAGCATGGAAGCTTGCAGTTCAGAGAAAGCAAGTAAACTCGGTGGACGGAAAGTAATCCACAGCCAAGGGCGAGAAATTGTATATAATGTATTTGTATTTATGAAAGACGAGGTGGGAGTTCGTATGTCCGAAAACCAGTTGCAAAGGAGGGTGGCTCGCGCATGTGGTGTTTCATTCAGCAGGTGTGAGAAGAATTGTACTAATAGAAAGTAAAGCATGCACTACGTTGAAGAAACACTTTCATACGCCCCATATAACACGATCTCGCCGAAAAATCAAAAGTCATATAGACGAGTTCGATAAGTGTGTCGTTAGGCGTGTTGTGCACGAATTTCACCTTACGGACGGGGAAGGTATCCGAAGGGTTTTGAAACAAAGAATAGAGTTCCAAGGCAGTGTCTGGTGTGTGCGCAAGATAATACGTGACCTAGAGTTTAAGTGGGAAAAGCAGAAAATAATACACAATTGCTTATAGAAAAGGACGAAATAAGAAGTTTACGTTCAACGTACCTCAACGCCATAAAAATCTTTCGTCGACAAGGACGACCCATTGTTTACGTTGACGGACTTATTTTCACAGCTCGACAACAAAGAAAGAAGCTTGGGGGTGGATGGAACCGCGGCTGCCGTCAAAGCACCGGTGTCTAAAGGGCAACGTGTAATTGTTGTACATGCTGGAGGTTAATGTTCAAATCTGGAAAATCTTTTGGCGATTAATACCATGATATGAATGCCAATTTTTTTATTATTATTATTTGATATATTTTATTTTACTTCGCGTTTTGTGCCTCTTGGCTAATTTGCGAAGATGGGGATGAGTGATGAAATTGATGAATGGACATTTACAAACAACCATGACCGAGCGGGATTCGAACCCGGGACCCTTGGCGTCGCAGCGCGATGTGCTAACCACTCAGCCACAGGGTCCGGGAGAAGTGTATCACAAATTTGACACGAAACAGTGTTGTTGTTGTTGACAACGCCTCATGCCATAACGTACAAATAAATCCTGCGACTTCTTCCTCCTCCCGCAAAGACATTATGATTCATTCAGTGGCTCGTTCAAAACAACACCCCCTTTGACGCACACCAGAATTGTATTCCTTGGTGAAAATTAACAAACCCAGTTTGAAGATGTTCAAAATTGATTCCATCTTAGCAGAACGCGGTCATTCAGTTGTATGTTTACCACCATACCACTCAGATCGTCTTGCTTAGTTTTCTTGTGTTCTCGTTCTGCGTAGACATTTGACCCGTATGCACTGCCAACCCTGCTTCTGTGCGTCCTTCCCCTACGTATGGCTTGGGCGTGAGGCCGCGAGGAGTTTCTTGTCTTACCTATTCTACTGTAATGTGATTGTGTGGAAGGAGAAAGCCATCTGCAGTTACAATCCTTTGCAGCGGCATTTACTGCTTTGCTCCGCCCACTTGCTTTCTCCCCTTCCCTACCATTATGGACAGCTTTCCTCCAGAGATTTCCGGAATAGAGTATCAACATTTGATCCACCACTCGACTTTACAGATCGCCTCAATGTTTGAATCTGTGGATGTCACTGTTACAATATTGTTTTGTAATGTTGGTTAGTGTGATTTCCGACTTGATATCACTTTCTTGACGAGTCGATCCTCTTGGTCTTTTACCTGTAATCTTTGGAACTGACAATGGAGCATCTTTGAATCGATTAGAAGAATGGTTCTTGAACCTGTGTGCCCTCTAAACTGAAATGCATCAAGCAAATGATGATGATGATGAGTTGTCTGCCGGAAGGCAGGTCTTTTACCCGGAAAGTCGCTAGGTAAGGTGAACCCATGGTGGTTTGCCATCATCAAGCAAATGTAGCAATGTAAAGTCACTATGAAAAAAATGAATTTGTGCTTTTCATTTTGCAACTGCCTATCGCACAACACGCGAACAATCTTGCATTCTGACATCACAGGTGAATACTTTCATATCAATCAACATATTTTTCTTGAGAATAAATATTCATGTGTGTACAGTTGTAAACATTAATTTGGGTAACATTCTAATTGGAAAACTCATAATCAAATTTGAATTGATATGCCACTTACATAGGCACGTTATTCTCAAACACTATAGTAAAAATAAGTAACGGTAACACTTTCGTATAGCGGAAACGGATTTCTTACTTTTTACATAAGAAAGTACTTATGCAAATCATTTTCTTTAGCATTGTTGAAGTTCGGGAATGTAGTTTTGATCCATTTTAATGCGAAATCATGTGTTTATCTGCGAAAATATATCTCAGACACATTATTGCTGCTGCCGCCATTGCTTTCTGCACGTGAGCACAATGTTCTGTGTGTTACATGACGTAACTCCCAGTAAGTGTTTCAAACCTCGCCGTGTTTTCATTATAACATGACGTGTTTAGTATTTTTAATTTTTTAAAATTTTTTAAACTATGTTTGCCTAACCTAACCTGGTTTGTGGGGCTAACGTGAATGGTTTGTGAGGCTAACGTCAATGGTTTGCGAGGTATTAGCATAATTTCAAAGCCGGGCACGAAAGCAGGTATTTTTCGGTGAACAAGGTTGCAACACTGCATAAATCGACAAAACACTCGCACAACGCGTGATGAACCAGTACGCTATCGCCATAATGTGTGTTACAGAATCGAAATAACGAATAACAGTAAGTACTCGTAAATGTAAGAAAGACATTATTTTAGTTAAAAAATTCATTATTACACCTAAAGAAATGTTCTACAATGCAGAATAGTATGATAGCAATGTAAAAAAGTGTGAAATAAATTATTTATAGGTGTTTCACATATACGAAAGTAGTACCAAAGTAACACTGCTATCAAAATTATCAATGACTGGAATCATGACAATAAATAACAATCTATTTTCCAGTAAGTACAACTATAATACTAGGGGCTTTTTTTTTGCATATCTATGTGGTGGTTTTAAGTTCTTTTATACAGAGTAGAGCAAAAGTAAAGAGTAGCATAGCGAGCTACTTTATGGTAAATATAGATGTAACTAGCAAAGCTACATTTTAGAAGACTAGCTATAGCGAAGCTACTTTTAAAATGTAGCGTTCTGATCACTGACAATAATTCAGTTTACTAATTGACTTCATTAAGTTTACATAGTGCTATGTCTGTTAACCTTTTACACGCCGAATTGTCTTTGGATTTGAAATTAATGAGTTTATCAGTATTTTTTGTCTGTTTGGTATACATAAAAGACAATTATTCAAAAGAATTGTTATTTATTATTTTCTCTACATGTAAACTGTAGTGTTCCCAATTGGGAACATTGGCGTTTCGTGTGAAGTATTATTACAGAGTTTTCTAATTATAATTCAACTGGACCAGCATATTTTCCGTTTATATATTAGCATAGTAGATGTACAGAAATATTACCTATAAGCTTACAGAGAGTGAGACAACATTACAACCTTCAAAATACAAAATACTAATACAAATAATAATAGGATAACATAATTGTATAAAAATGAGAAAACATCATTGTGCAATTTTACTCAAGGGGAAAAGGATTTGTTTTATTGAAAATGTAGCAATACCAAATTTTAAATATATGTAGTTTACACATTTGAAAATGAAAAACAAAATACAGTTACACATTTGAAAATGAAAAACAAAATACAGACACACACAGAATGTCCTAAACTGGTGATAAGCCATGGAAAGCTGGGAAGCAGTGTAAATGCATATTTCTTGCACACTCGCGACATTGTAGGCCGCGAGTATTTTTTTGGCAAAATGCACACCTTCCTTGTCCTGCTTCAATCACAAAATGACCATCAGTTTTCCTCATAGCCCCTGGGATTTCAAATCGTGGTCCTGGCCTCGATGATGTTCGTGGATTTTTGCGAATGAGGACGGTAGCTACTTCTCTTCGAAATTCCAAGTGATTCTTTGAATTCTTCCCATGAAGTTCTTGGTGAATTTTCCAGGCTGCAACAACTGCCACATTCAAAGCATTGGAAAATAAATTCCACCACGATTTTTTCCCTCGCAGTTGAGGTCTGTAGCCTGACAGCATACGGTCGAAGACATCGACACACCCATTCCTTTATTGTACTTTCGTAGTAAGTGAGGTTGAGGGACATCAATCCTCTTCTGTGATTGTCGAGAGTACCACTTTGCTGTTCCTAATGACAAGTGTGTCTGGTAGTTGGATGCCAAGGTGACTACACATGTAAATATCACCAACATCGAAAGTCAAACTCTCCTCTTTTCTTTTTCTTCATTTCATTTGTGGGAACCAAGGGACATTTACCAGTCCTTCCTTCTCATACTGTACCTATTGCTTTGAACCCCTTTATTTTCAGCTCTTTCAGCAATGTGTATGAGGTAAAGATATTATCAAAGAAAACTTCAACTTGCAGAGGATTAGTGACAACATTCAATAAGGCTGTCACCACTCTAGTCCCAAGTGGAGAGTTAGATTCATCTTCTTCCATTCCTTGATAGATTTTCATAACATAAGGATATCCATCACTTGAACTAAGAGTCCAGATTTTGAATCCGAAATGAATCGGTTTTCCCGTTATGAACATCTTGCAAGAATGATGCCCATAATAGGGAACCATTGATTCGTCGATGCTGAGTTGTTTATGAAAAATTCCATAGTGCTGAAGATTGTTGTTTGGCTCAACATAAAATGGTGAAATTTTTCAAAGTTTATCCCCTTGTTTCAATTGAGTATTGTCCATAACGTGGAAATATTTCTTTATGTCCCGAAACTTCTGCCGAGACATCGCAGTGGGGACAATTGGTACAGTCACGTCTTCTGCTGATGACAAGTACATATCTTCTCTTGGAACATTGTGATAACCGCTGATTAGAAGCAAACCAAAGAACTGAGCTATGTCATGTTTGGTGAACGACACAATTTTGGCCTTTTGAGCCGTATATAGGCACGTAATTGAAGGTAGATGCTCGAGGTATGTCTCTGGTAAAATTTTATGAAACAACTCAATAGGTTCCAGTGGTAGTAATTCTGGGTGTTTGTCGGATGAGCACTGAAATGAATCATCGCAATGGAGCGAATTGTTTTCTATAACCGTAGACTTCTTCCACGAAGGATGTCCTACCTGTTTACTTGATGCCCCTTTAGCCTTTCTTGATGTGGTTGGCTGAAGAGTAGATTGTTCCACGTTAGTTGAGACAACCAATTTACAACACACATCTGAAGGAACCACTTCTTCCAAAATGTTGTCATCAATTTTTTTCCTCATCGGTAATATCTGCAGTTTCTTCTGGAGGCAACTGACAAATATCCACTACATCTCCAATGTCTTCAGTATCGTCATCCAAAATTTCATTCAAATACTGAAAATCTGCTTCCAATGTTAGGAAACAATTCAATGCCATGTTGATCATACAAATGTTGTTGAAAGACTGAATTTTATAACAACGAGACGGCATGAATCAACAGAAGCACTGCACAAAACACGCCGGGATCTTTGTTATACAAACAATGTAAAAACAATTATTTCAAATGTACTTGTAGCCAACAACAAGCATGATTTTTTTCCATTGTTGACCAAGTTACAAAACAATCTTGCCTCACATCTGTGAGAAGGGAAAATTTCTCTTCAGTTTTTTGTGCGAGTTATTTGTTGTCTGTAACCATTGTCCATACAAAACGCCAATGTTCCCATTTGGGAACATGATAATAAAGTTAGGTCCAGACTAATAAAAATAAATGAAAAACCCATTCTAATGCATTTCAGGTAATACTAGCATTATGTTCTGCCAGATTATGTACAAAGAAGAAAAAGTAATTAATTTGGGTGTAAATAAAAGATATATAATTTTATGAATGCAATTTTAACCATTTTGGTGTAATTTCATAGTATACTATCCAGACGATAATAATGAAAATATTAATTAAATGTTGTTAATAGTAAATATACACCCTAAATTAATAGATCAAACAAGATAACTATGTAAAATTTTGTTTCAGTATAGTTGAAATTGAAAATTAGTTGATGTTCCCAATTGGGAACATTGGCAGGTAAAGGGTTAAGTACAGTTTTATTGCATTCAGTGTCTTACATGTATCAGTAATTTGATGTGTGTGGGGAGTCTGTTATAACACCTGCTACATGAGATGCTTTGAAAGAGGAAGTCTATGTGCTTGCATATGAAAGTTTTCTTTTTGATGTGTGTTGTGCTGATAGACCATCGAGTTTATTTTCATTCTACTGTGTGTTAGTACATATCAATTACTTTACAAATATATAAAGAATATATAGTGATAATTTTAATTTCTCTGAATGATTCTCTACACGAGCCTTGACACCATCAAACGTTCGTCACCCTACAGGTAATCAAATCAATAATTTTGTGATGCTTATACATCAACTTTACCAAATAATAGTAATAGAAGAATATTGGGTATCAGTTCGTTATATCGGAGACACTTTAAAATCGGATATTTTGTTTCGTATGGTTCGTACTTACCAATTGTGTATTGCAGAACATATTTAAGGTTTTCACATGATTAGAAACATTTTTTACACTAAAATAAGCCATTTCTCGAAGTGTTACGGAACGAACGTCATGGTGCGAGCCCCACAAACCATTCACGCATAGCCCCAAAAACCATTTTGGATTGCATAACCATCCACGAATAGCCCCCAAAAACCATTCCCGGATAGCCCGACGGACCATTCACAGAAGGTTAGGTCAGGCAAACATAGTTAAGAAACGGCATGGTTATGTTTTCGCTTGAATTGAAGCAACGGGAATTGATTTGGGGTAAAATAGATTGAAAGATGAAAGAAAATACCTCGAAGAACTTCGACAATGCTACAGAAACTGATTTCCGTAAGTAGTTTCTCTTGTAAATTTGAAGAAAAGTGTCTCCGATATAATGAACTGTTACCAAATATTGTACACAGAGTGCAAATTACCCACCTCATCTGATTGATTTTTATTGTTTTTGAAATCATTTCGTACCCATTCTAACATTTCTTTCCTACTAGTTTCATCAGGTACTTTCTTGATTGTTCGCAAGTAGTCTCTATATAACTGAAGAACTTGTTGATGGAGCAAAAACTGTAAATAATAATAATCATATTTTATGTAAAAATATATAAACGTTACATAAATACAAGTACATCAAAGATTGATGAGAGACTTTCATGAAACTTACAGTGAGTGTAAAAAGTGTTTGGACACTGCAGTAGTTACGTTAATAATGGATTATCTTGGCATTCTGGATGATGGTAGGTGAGCGGGATAAAAGTGTAATGGTTCTACCTCAAATTCTTTCTTTCTTGGCCCAACAACGAAATAAAAATATCAAAACATAAACAATCCATGAACAATTATAACAAAAATATCACAAATTATGGGCACCGAAAGTCTTAGTAAAAAACATTAAAAAGATCCTCTGTGAAACACGATCAATAAACCTGGACTGCCATACACGTACCACTGACCCCTTCAACCTCTGGGCTCGCAGCTGTCAGTTAGCAAGTTTAAGTACCGGCAGTAGCTCTGCCTCATTGAACACGATAGTGCAACATGGGTCCCAGAAGGAGAGTTTTCACGGTTTTTTAACGTCGGCAAGTTATGCGGCTTCACAATCAGTGCAAATCATTAAGGGACATATCACGCTTGTCCGGAATTCCTAAATCAACAGTGCACGTAATCATAGATCGCTTTGGCGAAAGAAAAACAGTAGAAAATAAGCCGAGGAGTGGACAACCAAGAGTGCTTTCTGTGAAAGACGAACGGTTTATTTTGCGAACTATCAAAAAATACTCCAAAACTAGTGCTCCAACGTTGGCTGCAAGCCTTCAAGATCGAGGTAAGCAAGTTTCCTCTATACAGTTCGTAATGTATGGCGACGATATGCCTACCATGGACGAGTGGCAAGGAAGAAATTTTGGGTTAGTGCAATAAACAGAAAGAAGCGCCTCGAATTTGCCCTGTATCACCGCAATTACGATGCAGACTTCTAGAACAAGGTCATTTTTTCGGATGAAAGCAAATTCAACTTATTTGGGTCGGATGGTAGGCATATGGTATGGCAACAAAGAAATACAGAGTTGAAGCCGCGAAACTTAATCCCAACTGTCAAACACGGTGGCGGTTCACTCTTAGTATAGGGTTGTATGAGTGCTGCTGGGGTCGGCAAGTTGCATTTCATAGAGGGGACGATGGATCAGTACATGTACATTGATATATTGAAGAATAATTTGAGTGCTAATGCATCTCAAATAAACTTTGGTAATGATTACTTGCTTCAACAGGCCCCGATCCTAAGCATACCGCCCTTAATACAAAATTGTGGCTGTTATATAACACACCAAAACAACTTCACCCCCCCCCCCTCCTCTCCTCAATCCCCAGATCTGAACCCCATAGAAAATTTATGGAGTGCATTAGAGAAACGTAAGAAAAAGGAACATATCCAACAAATCCGACCTAAAATTAGTATTGCACAAAGAATGGAATGCCATTTCAGTAATTATGCGATATAGCCCGAACACCTCTCACTCATTTATTTCGTTAATTTTGGCATTGATACTTTCCCATTCTACATTGCGGAAGATTCCTTGATGTGAAGTTATGCCTTTTTCCATAAAATAGTGTCAAGTTTTCATATTACGAATCATTATTTGTCTTCCTTGTTCTGCTTGGGTAACAGACAATATGGTGTGCACTCGTCATAGATCATCGCGCGTCGTGCTTGTGTTTTGTCGATTTGGAGTGGGTATGCAGTGTTTCAATCTTCTTAACCGAAAAATACCTACTTTCGTGTTCATTATGTCATCACAAACCATTAACGGATAGCCCCAAAAAACCATTCACAATAGCCCCAAAAATTATTCACGATAGCCCCAAACACCATTCACGATAGCCCCACGGACCATTTCCGGCAAGGTTAGGTTAGGTTAGGTAAGCATAGTTAAAAAAAAATTATCGTAAAAAAAAAAGGCACGTTTGGAAACACTGACGAGACCGCATCACTTTCGACGCTCGCAGGTACATAATGGAAACAAGGGCATAATGTTGTCGCTTTACAGAAAATGCAAGTTCCCTACATAAAAAGTTGTTATTTCTTGTTCTGTAGCATTCTATGACGACTTTTTCACTTTCCGCGAAAGAAAATATCTCGAAGAACTTCGACAATGCTACAGAAACTGCCTTCTTTTTACGAAAATTTCTATTTTTAACTATGTTCGCCGCGCTTTCCTTTTTCGATGAATTTAGGGGTGAAGTGAGTGCTAATGGAACCTAACCTAACCTTGTGTGAATGGTTTGTGGGGCTAACGTGAATGCTTTGTGGGGCTACCCATGGATGGATTTTGAGGCTAACGTCAATGGTTTGTGGGGCTACCCGTGGATGGTTTTTGGGGCTAACGTGCATGGTTTGTGCAGGTAAACCTGAAAAAAAAAATCGAAATAGTATGTAATTTTCAGTCATGAAGGTTTGAAACACTGCTTGCGCACCGAAAATCGACAAAACACAAGCTGGCGCATCATGACGCACGATGATCCATTAAGAGTGCACACCATATTGTCTATTACAGAAGCGGAACAAGTAAGAAAAATAATCAATCGTAATATGAAAAGTTGACAGTATTTTATGGAAAAAGGCATAACTTCACCTTAAAGAATGTTCCGCAAGGCAAAATAGCTAAGTACCAGTGGTAAAATTAAGGAAATAAATGAGTGAAAGGTGTCCGGGCGTTATCGCACATTTACCCAGATCTGGTAAAATCTGTACCAGACAGGCTCCAGGCAGTGATTCGTGCCATAGAAAATCCAACAAAATATTAAATGCTTGTGTTTTTTGCAGAAAATAATATGGAGAAGAATGGCAAGTGTCCAACGCCTTTTTGTGTTCAAAATATGTGATATTTTCGTTATTATTGTTTATAGATGGTTTAATTTTTATATTTTGTATTTTCCTCTTGTATCAGATAAGCAAGTATATGAGGTAGAATAATGTGGTTTTCATTCCACTCGCCTACATGTACCCACAACCCTGAGCGGATCCCAACCACTTTTTTACACTCACTGTAGGTGTAGTACTTAAGCCGCCTGTCTTGATCGTTACATCTGACAAGCAAAAACAGGACTTTGATAGGTTGCTGCAGTCGAAATTTGTTAATCTGAATAAAAAGTAAATAATGTACGTGAAAACTTATATTCATTCTCAGAATTTACCCTTGCACTTTATCGGTATATTAATTTTCCTATATTACGTCAGAGTTTCTTCTCTTACAATTCTTACCTGTTTCAAACTCGGAGCATTACGAGGTATTTTACTAGCCATATTCTCGATTTTTATCTATGCAATAATTTTAAAGCTCATTTGAAATTAATTCTTTGTCCAATCATAATGTATACGAAAATAAATACTACGGGATGGCCTGATAATTATATTGCATTTCGTAAAAGTGATAAATGTTATCCTCTGGTGATTGGTATGATTTCTTTTTCCGTTTAGGATAATAATATACTAGACAGGAGTGCATCCACATCTGGTTTATTGATAAACTATTATTAAATTACGTAGCATAACCCGAGCACAGAAATCGTCGAATACGAAAAGAAAAGAGGAATGTGAGCATAAACCTAAGAGTATACCAGATAATGTACAATTAACGAATATTTCAGTATTCAGTTAATTTGACCATTCCAACGAGCTAGAATACACATATTAAGAAGTGGATCTGACCTCCCCGACGGAAAAAAAAAAACAACAGATGTTAGCGGAGATGAAAAACTGCCCATTAAAATATTGGTAGTGTCTGCTGCCACGTTCTTTTTCTGCTGGAACCTCAAAAAACATGCGCGTGGCAGCAGACTCGGTCTTTGTCTTATCGTGATTTCATCATGCTATGTATGTAATTACGTCTGTAACACATACTGTGAAGTTGTAGCGATTACTTTCACAAAAATGTGTTAAGAGTACAAATTCTAAAATCTTCTCAAAAAATCTGGACATACACAAGTACAGCTCTCGTATGCATAACCAGGGTTGGCAAAATTTTTTTTTTTTTTAAAAAAAAAAAAAAAGAACTAACTAACTAACTCTCTAGCCTTCTTAAACCCGAAGGTTCATGGCTGCAGCAACACAGGCCTTCCATCTTTCCCTATCTTGAGCAAGATCTATATACTCTTTTCCATCCCTACCGATTTCCTTTAGGTCCATCTCAACGTTGTCCCTCCATCTTCGTCTTGGCCTTCCTACAGGCCTTCATAAACTTTTGTCTTCTCGTTTAATATCTAAGAAACTAAAAGTTAAAATATACAAAACAGTAATTTTGCCTGTAGTATTATATGGGTGTGAAACTTGGTCCCTTACATTGAAAGAGGAACATAAATTGAGAGTATTTGAAAATAAGATCCTTAGGAAAATATTTGGACCTAAAAGGGATGAGGAGACAGGTGAATGGAGGAGGTTACATAATTTAGAACTACATAATTTGTACTCATGTCCAGATATTATTAGAATAATTAAATCAAGAAGACTTAGGTGGGCAGGCCATGTGGCACGAATGGGAGAGGAAAGAGGAGTTTACAGGATTCTTGTTGGGAAACCAGATGGTAAAAAAAAGAACAAAAACTGTTTTTTTAAAACATGTTTTTTTGTTTTAAACATAGTTTTAAACATGAGTTAAAAAAATGTTTTAAACAAAAGAAAGTCAACCTTTCCACAGTAAATTATAGTTAAAATCGTTAAAGAAAAAATACTCATTGTTATGAGTACAGTGGCGGCAAGGACAGTTTATTTCCCTTTGGAGATAAGGTTTACCATACTGCAGGGTAGGGGTGTGCGGGACAGAATTTTTTTGGTCGGGACGGTAAATTCTTCAAATCCCGACATTCGGGACGGGGAAAATTCTCAACTTTCCGACAAAGTCGGGAAATTTTCGGGACGGAAAATGTTCGAAATTTCCCAAAGCTCTTGAAATCTCAAATTCTACACTTAATTTCCATCTTAAGTGCTTGTTTTTGCACTTCTGGAACAAAAAGTAACAATTTCCGATAAGTTACAAACATTTACAATGCAGAAAACGTCAAGAATTGACGACTTTTTAAAATGACCATTCGGTATTCTGCTCGGGATCCCGTAAAGTCGGGAAGTCATTTCGCGAAATCGGGATAGGGGCGGGAATTTTTTTTCCCGATCCCGGTTCCCGACTTTTCGGGATCCCGCACACCCCTAAAAAGAACATATATTCTTCTAACCCGTTGGTTGAGATTTGTTTACACATAATCCTTATCGCACTCTTCTCAAGCAACTTTCTATTTCTTTTTTGGCAGTGTCTGCTGCCACGTTCTTTTTTTGCAGCAACCTCAAAAAAGATGCGCGTGGCAGTAGACTCGGTCTTTGTTTTATCGTGATTTCATCATGCTATGTATGCAATTACGTCTGTAACACATACTGCGAAGTTGTAGCGATTACTTTCACAAAAATGTTTTAAGATTAGGTCCCTCAGCATTCTTCTAATAATAAACCTAAATGCTCTCGTAGTTAGGTTAAGTTCTGTAAGCATTAAAATAATATCGCTAAATGCTTTCTAAAGAATAAGGTTCTAAATTACCTGTACATTCATTCCCACTAATCATAAACTTGCATTTCTCTCGTCTTAATCTGTTCTTAAGATTTGTAACATCCTCTTAGCAGACGAATTACGTGGCAGCAGCAAATTTGACGCTTATTCTTGCTGCTGACACGTGCGTGGCAGCAGACTCGGCCTTCTTTTTTTTGATGAAGCCCACCCTTACCATATCCCATATCGGCTGTTCGTCAAATGTCAAATCTAATGTCGAATCGTACGATTGCTTACGATGATACGATCAGATTCAGTATGTCTGGATACGATTTCAATGTGTTTCAGCAAGTGTGTTGGGAAATGGAACGGTTCAATCAAAAGGGGCAGGAAAAAAATGGTAAAATGAAAGTGTTCAAAGACGAAAAAAGCTATCTAGGTCTCGAAGAAGCAGAGATAGACACACTTGTGAAGCAATATGTCACTGTAAGTATCATAGTATATTTTAATTGGCAATTATGTAATAATTGGTTGATCTAATAAGAACCAGACAGTAACGTTTAGATATAGTGAAAACAGGGTAACAGTTAGATATAGTGAAAACACAAGTGTCTTGGGAAATGGAACGGTTCAATCAAAAGGGGCAGGAAAAAAATGGTAAAATGAAAGTGTTCAAAGACGAAAAAACCTCTTTTTATTACCGAATTATTTACATTTGTACTTACCTTATATGCATAGTGGAACATTTTCTACTTGGGACTATGTTTTTTTCACTGAAAAGAGCGTAATTTTTCACATTACAAGTATTTATTGGTCGTTGCTATATGGCGGGCAAATGTTGACTCACGTTGGCTATCGTCAGATGATATGCAGTGTTTCCAAACTTATTCCCAGCTTCCAAAAGTCCACAGGAACTCAATTCCGTTAGTAATTTCCTGTCATTTCTTCTGTAAATTTGAAGAAATACTAATTATCGTAGAATTTTAGAAATCATTGTCACGCAAAATTTGAACCATCCTTAAAGTAATGAACACTGTTTGGATTCTGAAAAAAAGGTTATTTATGTTGTTGCGATTTAATCATGCTACGAAAGCAATTCTTACATGTTTCGATTTTGAAAAAAAGTTATTTGTTATAAAAACAACTTCTGCAACGTTCTATATCTTAGTGACAACCAGATCCATCGACATTGAGGAAAATGCTGCAGGGCATCGGCGTGCTCAAGGCTGCCAGGATACCAGAAAGTTCTCCCCGAAATATCATGTTCTCGCCACAATTACAAGATGGAGCGAATTGTCATTTACGTGGTACATACTTGATACCTTGTGTAACAATATTCAGTAAAAAAAAAAATGGTACTAGTTAACTATCCTTCGGACAGATTTCTTCATTTCTACAGAAGAAACTACTTATCGTAATAAGTTCCTGTAGTATTGTCTAACATCTGGAAGGTGTTTTGTGTGATGTGGGTATGTTTCATAGTGGAAATTAATGTTGTTCGTTGAAAATTAATTCTCCACGAACCATTGGCACGTGGATAGGTTAGTTCTGTTAGGTTAGGAAACATAGTTAAAATTTGGTGTTAGTATCAGGATCTAGAAATTGGAAATAATTGCGAACCATTGGCACGTGGTTAGGTTAGTTCGTCTCAGGCAAGCGAAAAAGCCTATCAGAAAGACGTACTGGTAATGTGAAAAATTGCAATTAATTTCATCAGAACAACGTTGATACACCTTCAGGAATGTTCCGCGAAGCAGATACGTAAGTACGAATGTCAAAAGTTGACGAAACAAAAAAATTAGAGGTGTCCGAAGGATAGTAAATTTTTACCAATACTTGATACCTTGTACAACAATATTCAGTGAAACAAATTGAGCTGACATTCTTTTCCTATTTTTGCTCACCCCATCGACAACCTATCATGAAATTTCAACGATTTTCCTTTGAAAATTACGTCATTTTCTTGCCTCCACTATGACCGAATAGGAAGACGGAGCGAACTGTCATTTACATGACAGATTTAAAAACAACAACTGAGAATTAAGAATTGTATTTAGAATTTTCTACCTGCACTGTTGCTAAATTTCGTCAGCATCTGACCACAAGTGTTTCATGCATAGAATTTCAGAAAGAGGTTTTGGAAAACAAAAAAAGACAGGTACTTTTTCTTGTTCTCAAGACGATAAAAATTCGAAGACACATTCTAAAAAAGTTTGGTTACCATAACTTTGAATTAAATAAGCTACATTTTGATGTACCTCATAATTCATTTTTTATAATTTTATGTCGTATGGTTAATTTTTAATTGTAGTACAAACTCGAGTATCCATAATTTTTAATACGATATTATGTAATTTCGCCCCTTGGGAAGGTAGTTCCTCGACGAGTGCAGCAAGGATAAATCACTATGTATTGGAATCTATTACTTACTTCATTGTGTAAAAAAAATGTTCTTTATCTTTTTAGTAAACAGAATTGGTGTTTTTTATAAGTGGGCAGACCAAATACGATCTCATCAGTGTTCTGCAGAACTATTCCGTGAACAGGAAGAGTGTGCTGGTGATGATAGGAACTAATGACTTCCTCAAGGTTGCTGCAGTTCTGTCTTTTTCTTGTTTCTTCTTTTCTTTATTAACAACCATAAAATAAGTCTCTCGCTGATGATTGCAACCTACCTACCTCTACCTCTCTCTCTCTCTCTCTCTCTCTCTCTCTCTCTCTCTCTCTCTCTCTCTCTCTCTCTCTCTCTCTCTCTCACACACACACACACACACATACACACATATACATATATATACATACATAAACATATATATTTCATTGACAAGATGTAATGTCACCGAAGTCTGTGAGGATTTTAATGAAACGTAGCCATAACAACATAAGAATTAATACAGACCAGCAATACCAATGAAATCTGTGTCTGGAAATAAGTCACTTTTTTGAGGAATTCTACCTATAAGTATCTACTTTTATTAGTGAAACATCCACGATCTGTCATTTCTAAATACAACACGAAAGAATTCAATATTTTGAATTGATTGCTGTAATTACATGTTCATAGAAATCTTGATTTGCGGTTTTGGTAATGAAGAAGGAAAAGTACATTAATAATACTTTCGTGCAACAAGATTAAGTAAGTGAACGAACGTTCTTGCTTAGTACGAGAAAATGCTTAAGGTATATGCATATATAGAGAGTGTAAAATTAAAGTAAATGATATATCATGTACCAGAAACATAAGAAAATAACATTTGACTTACACATTTATTATATTAATGATCATTATGTAAATTGTTTGCAAAACAATTCCCATCACAAAGTGACTAGGAGTGTAACTTACGGTTATTTACTTATATTTATTGTTATAAATAGTATGCCTACTTCTTCATTTCAGGGTGTGCCCACATGTCTGCCAAAATGTAGAGATTTTGGAAGGGAGAGAACTTGATGTTGGTGCCTCCCTCAGTGGCATTTCTAATGAGGAACCAACAGCAATACAAAAAATATAAACACTATGCACAGCACATAAGAAACCTTCCTCGCTGTAAGTATTTATTTTCCCGCATTTTTCTTTTCGATTATGCTGTTCGGCAAACTCAAACGGTGGGGTTGGTTTTCAATCAAGGCGATTTATTTTATCATCATTTCTTGTTTTTACCCGTTTATCGACGTACTCAAGATTGTATCCGTGAAAACAAAAAAGGCATATATTGATCCATAGTCTTGCATCCCACACAAAAAGCACTCATTCAGTCTGAAATGATCATGTTCATCCAACCAATATACAATAATTAACATAATTACTATGACTGAAATTAAATTAAGCATGTGTGAAATATACATTTTTGGTTGGCCATTCATTTTTCAATGGGGGGGGAGGAGTTCTTTTTTAGTTCCTTTGATAGTCCAAAAATAATACATGATTACGGCCTGAGGTGGATAGTAAAAAAATACATTACATTTCATTAACATTTTAAGAAAGTTCATTGTTTCTTTCTCAACAGGTTGGTCAACACTTATGATAAATGTTGGTCGGATATTCCTCCTGAACAAGGGACCTCGCTTTCAATTTTTTGAGAAGTGAGTGTATATTGCTCCTAATGCTATGGTACTATTATTTTATTTATTTATTATTATTTTTTTATATATAAAAAAGCAAAATTTCGGCACCAAAATGTAGTCAATTTTGGGTTCAAAAGCGGTAAATAAAATAAAATTTCAGTGTTATAGTGGTGAAAAATTGGATGAAAAGTGGTATAAAAAATACATTTTGGTTTTAAAATTGTGTATATAATCCTAAATTTGACTTAAAACTACATTTATTACACAAAATTAACATTTCACTTCTAAAAGCACATTTGTGTAGTTATCAGAGTATAAAGTTTATTTCTGTGTAAAGGAGTCCATTTTTGCTTCTACCATAACAGGAGAATTAATCAATTTTCCGTGAATTGCATAACTCACAGGATAATTCTGACCTCAGAAGGTGTCGCATTGGTAAAGAAACCCTAAATTTCATGTTTATTTTGCAGTTCATTTCGCATTATTTCGTGACAAGACATGGTAGCAAAATGCATCCCACACCTTTCAAAATCATGAAAAATTAACACTACAATGTATTTTTTGACTTCATTTTTTCGTCAAAAACGAAATTGCATGCCCCTAACGATTCATAATTCGCAATTTGCACGACTCATAATATTGCATGTTTGTAATATGTATTAATGTAAAACTAGGTGATTGATTATAAAGCATTGCCATTTCTAATTTGGATATAAATTGTAGAGCTGGTAAAGTACGACTTACACGCATTATTATCTTTCAGGATCTATAATGGAAGTGGGAGAACCGATCTCACCCACTGGTGTGAGGAGGGAATGATTGAAGTTCTACACTTGACATCACCTTTAAACCATTCAGAGGAACACAAACTGACAAGGTTCTTTTTACGAACCGCTAGAGGGAAATATTGACCTGCTGGTTAATTTCAATAACCATGTTTCTATCTGCCTCCAGTGGGAAAATGTTCGACTGAGATTCATCGGACATATCCTGTTTTATATATATAGCAACAAGGAAGGTCCTTCAACACCGCCAATCAGTATTTTATTTATTTATTTAGTGAACTCAACAGGTACATAACTAATTACAGAGTCCAGAAACAGTGAATACAGTTACATTTACTTTTCGGTAATGTGTTTATGCTTGCTACTTTAGTACACCATTTCATTAGCAAATTATGTGATTTAGGTCAGTATGGAAATATCGGCTTTACTAAGTTCTCTCAGGTTCATAGAAAAGATTTAAATGGTGTTATTCTTCGCATTTCTGCTACTTTTGGCTAATCGTAAAGATGAGGACAAGTGATGATATGATGAAAAAGAACACCCATGGCTAGGCAGGGATTCAAATCTGTTCAATCTATCTAACCTTATTGAAAAGAAAAAAATCATTCTTGAGTCTAGTGTTTGTTGATAGGCTTAAAGAATTAATCTGACAGTATATATTCATCTGGAACTGCATGACAACTTCCATTAGAATACTACAATGCATTTGTTTTGGCTTTGGGTCGAGATAGCGCGTGATTATTAATTCTAAGAAATCTTGATTGGACCTTTACAATTTTTTTACTTTACTTTGCTGTATCTGTATTCCTTATAACTGATTTAATAAATATTTGAGTTCTGGATTACATATGAATTATACAAATTTTTTAGTGTTTCAATACTCTGAAATTCCCTCCCCTGTTTAAGTCTAAGCCCTAGGTTCTTGAACACATCACTAATGATTTGTTCTGAGTATGGCTGAGTATTTGGTACTGATATTCAATTGGCGTTTTCTTTCGAATTAATATTCTATAATGGCATTTATTGATCTTTAGCGTTAAGTCATAATTTATTGTCCAAGTTTCTTAATCTTTAATATAATTTTGAAGTTTTAATACTGTATTTCTTGCTTATTTTTCTGTATAATTTCAGGTTGTTATTATGCATAGTGAAAGTAATTTTCATGCAATCGTTCATTTGAAGTTTAAACTCTAAGCAAAACCTATGTTGCCTAACTACAGGCTATTTGGTTAAATATATCCAGTAATAGGAAACGGCTGTTGTTGCAAAACACCTTCAACTAGTATCTGAAACATGTAAAATAAATGAGTTAAGAGCTCCAGGCCCTAGTGACAACAGCAGGATGTTGTTGTTAATTAGCTTTTGATACTTAATGGTCCTAAATCTGTAGGGGAGTAGGGGGTATGTCTGACCCAGGCCCTTACCCAGGGGCAAGATCTGAAAGTGTGTGTACACACACACACACACACACACACACACACTTACTATATATAATTATATGTAAAGAGAGAGGGGGAGAGGATAGTTGGAAGTGTTTTTATTAAGGGTTTCCTTTTATTTAATTCTTGCTTTATGTTAATAATGATCAATAACTTCATACATATATTAGTAATGC
Source organism: Lepisma saccharinum (assembly GCF_977018435.1). Classification (NCBI taxonomy): domain Eukaryota; kingdom Metazoa; phylum Arthropoda; class Insecta; order Zygentoma; family Lepismatidae; genus Lepisma; species Lepisma saccharinum. The sequence continues at coordinate 52,322,607 of NC_139234.1, forward strand.
ATTTGTGTATTATCTTTATTTTGTATACAAGAAAGTCTATTTTTGAAACAGTAAACAAACAAAATTCCAACACTTCTTTAACTATGCCTAACATTGTTAATACCTAAAATGACAATGAAATTGTACTCAAGTATTATTGTAATAGTACTAAACGTAGAATAAAATAATCAGATCAATGCATCATAGGAAAGAAAATGACACATGTTTTCGATATAGAATATACGTGTATCCCTGGTAAAATGAACCATTACACAATAATTATCAATCTTCATCCTCACTCACAACATTAAAAGACCAACTTGTAATTCCCAGGACATTCCTCAAATATGAAGAGAACATGAGAATGTGCCTTCCTTGCATTCACTTATACCATATTTGCAAGGCTCCAAAAATCCCGGTTGCCATGGCGACTGAAAATTTCATCCCTGCGACTGTGATGTTTTGCTGTAATATTGCAGTTTTTTAAATTTGTATGTACGAAATTTTGAAGATTCTAAGTTCAATTTGCAGTAGAGTGTAAATGATTGTTTTTTATCAACGTTATGAACATTCCATGGAATCAGTAACAATTTCTTACTCTTTGTCACCCACCCCCATGTTCCCCCTTTGTCTTGGAAAGCACTTCGTAATTAAATGCTCACATGATTCAGCCATGTTTTGAATTTGGTGATGCTGCTTCTGCACAATTGCTAGTAGGTGGTTTCCTGGTGCCTGATTTTCAGAGCTGACGCCTAGCTCTGAAGATTTTTTGAGCACGTCACACACACATGCAGCTTCAATTTCTGAGTCTGTATCATGTACACTGTTTACTTTCATTGTCACTTTCCTCCATGTTCACATTTGCAAAAGTTACTGCCTCAGATTCACTGTCACACTTGCCACTGTCCGACTCTTGTTAAAAAGTCAATATATCTTGGCTAGTTAAGCCCTGGACATGTTTTTTTTTACAGAAATCAATGCACTGATCACAAAATAAAAAAGGCTGCACAACTACTATTGTGAGGTCACGTATGATCCCTTACCATTATTTCAGCGCAACAGTTGGTCTAAACTGCATGAATTGTCTCCACTCTACAAGCATACAGCCTGGATTAAGACTAGAATACGGAATGTTACAAACAGAAACAACCTATTCTGTTTCCAGCTTTAGAACGAAGTAGGTGTGGCCAATAAGTTACCGAAATTTGTATTAATGCTTGCAGTGCCCACTTTCTATTCGCCAGCACTAGCACCTCCCTCCCAGCGCATGTGTTAGCTTCAGTGTCAGTATTTTCCACAACGTGTCAAAACTAGAGTGACTTTTTAAAATGCAAATATTAGTTTTTAAAATGAACGCTGTTGTAAATACGAGAGATGAAGAAAATATAATAAAATAGAGATAAACACTTACCAACGATGTCAGTTCTCTTCAGTGGTAATATATCATGTAAGAAGAATTCACACAGCTGGTCGTTGTAGCGGAATGGTTATCACTGCATGCTACAACACCAGGAGTCCTGAGTTTGAATCTTTGCCTGGGCATGGATGTTCTTTGTGGGTGTTATATCATCATTCATCCTCTTTTTACCCTTACTGTGCACAAAGTGGACTTAAACACCAGCTCAATCAATCAATCTAATTGATTTATATTAATATGTAGAAAGCAAAAAGTAAACAAAAGCCTATACATAATAAAACTATTTCAACTATTTTGTAATTTACTGACATTTTGAACCAGTTATTAAAGGAATTAGTTTGTTACTTTATAAATATCTGATATATGTAAATTTAACAAATTAATTCTTTGATTTTTAATAATGTATTTTTAAAAATATTTATTTATTTGTTTGTGTGTGTGAGTGCATAGAGATCTTCCTCCCTTCACCCCACCAGTCTTCAAAGATTTTGCACCCTGTCTAAAGATCAAGAGAAAAGATCGTGAACTGGATCAAGAAGTAGAATCAATTAGCACTGAAAGCAAGAAAAAGATGTTAACGAAATGGCCGGGTCAAAGAAAATACTGAAGAAGAAAATCCAGCCCAATATGAAGATATTTTTTGAAAATGAAGAAGTGAGATCTTGTTTGGAAATGGCTGACAAGTTCACACATTTCTGGCTCCATAGTCCAATGGATTTTGTGATGTTTTTACATACTCTAACATTAGCAAATGTAAACTTGGTGGGAAATTGTGGATCAACAAGTGTTTGGATGTTATTAAAATCTTGCAATTGTTCTTGAGTAGACAATAACAAAATATTTGGGGAGAAATTTTAATTTTTCTGTGATGTTTACACCCTAGTTTTGTTGCATAATGCATTATTCACTTGAATCCATTCTTTGTTATTCCAGCCTCTTAGACAAAACGTGAAGGTATCTGAACTTGGTAAGCAGTATGAAGAGACAGGTGAGAGTGGATTGAATATTGAGAAGGCTAAGCAGGTGTTGCAAGAGGAAGATAAATATGACAAAGAGTTGTTCAGAAAGAGAGTAAAGGCTGTGCACAGATATGTTCAAACCATACACAATATGTCTGCATTGCCATTATTGGTAAACTGTATGTAACTTAACTAGGTAGGTCTACACTGATATTGGAACATGAAAATAACAATTCAAAAGCATTGCTTATGTGAAATTTAGAAATTTCGTATTTCCACGTTGCACAATTTAATAGTTAAATCCTATTAATTTCGAAGATCCTCTGTCTTCATTCACTAAGGGTACGGCATCTGGAGCGAAGATGGTACCGCATCACTGCTTTGTTTGTTCCCGGGTGGTGGTAGTTGCAATTTCTCCCATTCAGCGGCGCTGGCGTGTGTATCCTGGTCTGCTTCCTGTTGTCAGGTGGCATTGCCGGGTGGTGGTTGGGGGGGGGGGGGGGGCTGGGCTGGGTCGTGATGCTCGGTGCGGTGCAGTTTCTGTTTTCCATGTGGTTGGAGGGGGGTCGAGTATGCGCACCACATCTTTTCTTTTTCTGGTCGGGGATCTTTTTGAGGACGGGGTACCAAGTCGGGCGTGCCTGTCCATTATCCAGGTTCAGTGCTGGTTTCTGTTGGATGATAGCATGGGTTTCTATGACAGAGCCGGTTGGGTGAAGTGTGGATACGGAGGTGATGGTGTGGTTTGTGGAGAGGAGGTGTTGAGAAAGGCCTGATTTTGGTGTGTCTTTTTTGGCATCTTTTACGTGTTCATTAATCCGTTCTTGGATAGTGCGGATGGTTCTGCCAATGTAGGTGTTGTGGCATTGGCATGTGGTCTTGTAGACACCAGAGGATGCAAGTTTGGGTAGGTAGTATCTCTTGAAGTTGGGTAGTGCTGTTCCAATTTGGGATATTGGTTTGTGTGCCAGTCGGATGTTGAAGGGTTTGAGGGTCTTGGCGAATTTGCCTGATGTGGTGGGTGGTATGGAAAAGCGATCCATTTGGGTTTGGGATTTTGGTTTGAATTATCACTGTCTCGTGGGTGTCTGAGCTGGGCTTCTGCTTTTGCACACCACATGGATAGCTGGCTTTCGGTGTAACCATTGTTTAGTCCTATTTCGGTTACGCACACTATTTTTTTATTGGAAGTAGTCTTCTGTGCAGCTGTGTGTGGATGCTCTTCTGTGGAAGTTCATCCATACTCCAGCTTTCTGTTTTGGTGGTGGTTGGATTTGGCATGGATGTACTGGGTGCCCGAACCTGGTTTCCTGTATACGGAAGTGATGAATTTGTCTTGGTATCGTTGGATGATTAGATTGACAAAGTTGAGGCGGCCATTTTCTTCCCTTTCAACGGTGAAATTTATGTTAAGATGTATGTTGTTGAAGGTAGTTAGGAGATGGTTTAAGTCCTCTTCCTGTTTGTAAATGACTAAGGTCTCATCGGCATATCTTCTTTATCTTATATGCGCAAACTCTGACTGGGTGAGTATTGACTTCTCTGCCACGTATAGCACAATGTTGGATAGGGGTGCAGAAAGGGGGTTGCCCATCGCTAGGCCTCCTGTCTGGTGGAAGAAACTGTCTTCAAACTGGAAATAGTTGTGGGTGAGGCAGGCTTGTAGAAGGTTGCAGATTTCATCTGTTACAAATGGGGGCGTGCCTTTGCTGAGGAGCCATGTGCTGGCTAGTTTGCAGTTGTTGGCTTTGACGAAGGAGGTGACAATTTTTTTTTGCTTCAAGGCTGTTCTTTAGGCAGTACGTAAGTTGTGTCATTGTGAGTGGTCAGTTTCTGGAGGAGCCATTTTGTCAGGTGAACACTGGGTTGATTGACGCCGGCCCCTATGATTCTTAGAGAAGTTCCCGGTTTATGAGTTTTGGGCATGCCGTATGCATATGGAAGGCTGGGGTGGGTGTTTGATTAATTTCTTCGTTTCACTTTCTTGGAGGAGGGCACAGTTCTCTATGGCTCGACGGATGGTTGTATTGTACCTGCTTGTGGGGTCGTGTTTCAGTTTTTTGTAGCCTTCAGAGTTTAGTTTTCCATGCATTTTGTCACTGTATTGGCCTTTTTCCATTATGACATACTGATTGCCTTTGTCTGATTTTATGCACCAACATTTGTTGTCTTGTAGCCACTTTTGGAATTCCTGTTGTGTTCCTTAGTTTACTATGCGCTGTGGGTTTATGACTGCCAGTAGGTTAGGTGTGTTGGTGGGGTTTAAACCACGTTTACCACATCCATCATGAATTCAAAAGCAGTTTAGAATATTTTTAACTTTTAAACTTTTTTATGCTTCTCAAAATTTTACTGCAGAATGAATCATTTTGCTGTGAGTTTGCCGAACCCACAGAATAATTCAGGCTTCAGAAAGTGTTGTGGTGGTAAATAAACTCTAAATTTCATGTTGAAGAGTTTATTTCACATTTTTGTGTTTGGAGTGGATGGATGAGTACAGAGAAATGAGGAGGGAAGGAGGCTACTGAACTTTTGTAAGAGAAACTGACTGTTAGTAGGTAATAGCTGGTTTAAGAAGAAATATGACAGCCATAAAATTACAAGATACAGTTGGAATAATGAACAAAAGTCTGCAATGGATTATACAGTGTGTCCGGCTTAAACGTCCAATAAAAGAAAAAAATCATAACTTGAGATGTATTTGAGATATTTTTACAGTTTAGTTCTACAAATAGAGTAACTCAAAATGTTTTCTTCTGTGTGGTTGCTCCGCACATACACATAACCACATTGTTTGCGGCAAGCACAAATGTGCCAGTAGCAATGTGGACTGCACAACAGAAGGTTTTCTGTGTGCTTGCTTTTGCCGAGCTGAAGTCTGTAACACTTGTACAATGTCGTTTTCGACGTGAGTATCAAGTACGACCAACTGACAATATTCCCTGTTTAAAGCCATCAAGAAATGGGACAAACTCCGTCGGGAAACCGGCAGTCTGCTGTCTGTCAATGTCGGGCCACCACACAAAGCATGCAGTTTCAGAGGCTAGTGTTGAAGAAATCCACACGTCCTTCCAACGAAGCCCTGGAAAGTCCGTCCGACGAGCAAATATGGAATTACAGGTGCTAGTGTCGTAGAGGTTTGAGCATTTTATATTATACTAAGTAAATCACTGTTCTACCACACAGCAAATTATGAAATAACAATAATGTATATAGTTCAAAATCACAACACTGTTCTCTGATGAGTATACTTATTATTTGCATTGAATAAATACATTAAATAATTCACCAATTACTATGATTCGAACTATATGCCAAAAACGTTCTTGTTATCTCTTTCAATTGTTTCTTTACAACTGGTTGCTACGCAACAAAACAGTATGCTATGACATTTCTTTCTTTTTCTTTTACACAAGAAGTGATTATATATTTTACAATTTGAAAACAGTCACAACATTCTCCCTCCTTCGGAGAAAAATTTTAGAACATCGGTTTTAAAATTTTTAGATAACATGAAAAACTACAAAGAAAACAGACTTTCTCCTGACATACATATCGTCATTAATTAACACAGAAAATATTGAAAACATATCATAATTATTTAAAACATATTAACATTTCTTAATAGAAGGCTGTTGAAATCTTTTGAAATTACTTAAGTTTACATAATTCGTCCTTTCTTTCCTGACTACAATTGAATTTCTTTAAATTGGATACATTATGTGTTTGTACAGTTCCCTTTCCATCCAACGATAACAGTTCACAACAGTTACCATTAACTTCTTTAACTAAATATGGACCAAGCCACAAGTCCATAAATTTGTGTATTCGTTTACACTCAGCACTGCTTTGTCCATGGTTTTTGACTAATACTATATCATTTGTCTCTATCCTTGTGTATCTATCGCTAGTTTCCTTAGGCTTGATTTTATATTTTTCCTTCAAACGAGATTTGGCAATTAAACATTTATATTTCCAAGGAACTGCTTTCAATGTCTCAGGCCAATCAATTTGGTTTAAAACAGGATCTCTTATTTCGTAATGCAAAAATAATTCATTTGGAGTGTATCCCGTTACTTCAGATACGGAGTTATTTAATAGTCCTAAAACAAAACTTAAATATTTTGACCAATGTTCGTGATTTTTGCTTATGTACAGTCTTAATAATCTAATTAACTCCTTGTTGTATCGTTCAATAGGATTGGCAAACGGAGAATAAACTGAAGTTGTGATATGCCTTATTTTAAATTCTTCCACAAAAGTTTTCCATTCTTGTGACTTGAATTGCGAACCATTATCAGACAGTAGACTCTTACATACAGGATAATGATAAAAATATTGCAGTTTAAATTTATTAATTACTTCTCTAGATGTTGCTTTCCTTAATGGATATGCCATAAGAAACTTAGACATTACATCTATTACAGTCAATATAAATGTGTAACCTCGAGATTTCGGAAGTGGTCCAATCAAATCAACTGAAATCAAATAATGTGGACTGGTAGAATAAACGTGTAAATCATCCTTTTCATTTTTCAAAACAGCTTGTTTAGTTCTGGCACAAGTTAAACAATTATTCAAATACTGTTTAATACTAAAGTTCATCTTTGGCCAATAATATAATTTCTTACATTTACTGAAAACCTTTCTATATCCAAAATGTCCTTGCAAATCATGCAGTTTATGTAAGATTTTCGGTATTAATGAAACTGGCACAACTAATCTCCAATTATCTTCAGAAACACATTTTAAAAATAAAATGCTATCTTGGAAAGCATACTGTCTCTTACAAGACTTGGAAAGATTTCCGTTCTCAATCTTCTGAATTAAAGCACTACAATATGCGTCACGATGTTGAGACTCCTTCCAGAATTCCAAAGTATCTTCTTCAATAATATCCAATTTTAAGTTATTAATAAACAACTCGGATAAAGAAATATTTCCTGTAGTAGTATCGGGATATCGACTTAATGTGTCAGCCGCTTGATTGTTTACTCCAGAAACATGGTGGATATCATAATCAAAACCTTGCAGTTTTAAACACCATCTATTTAAACGTGGATTTAAAGTTCTTGCTGACTCCAGCCAAGAAAGAGATTTGTGATCTGTGAACAAATTAATTTTAGTTCCGGCTACATAAATATAAAATTTCTCAAAAGCAAAAATAATTGCTAAACATTCGATTTCATGTGTACTGTAAGATAACTCATTACCACGAAGAACTCTACTTGCATATTGAATAATCCTGGGATTATCTTCTGACGTCTCTCCATTTTGCCATAAAACAACTCCAATACCTTTCTTTGAACCATCTACATTTATGTTAAAAGGTTTAGAAAAATTAGGCTGTGCTAAAGCTTCTGGAGATATAACCAAATCACGTAACCTTTCAAAAGCTTCTACATGCACTTCCTTCCACGTCCAGAGAATATTCGACTTTAGAAGTTCATAAAGTGGATGGGCAACTTCTGCAAATTTATTCACGAATTTTCTTCTCCAGTTAACTAAACCCAAGAATTTTCGAAGTGACCTTTTGTTATTTGGTGTTGGAAAATTTATTATAGCAGAATTCTTGTTACTATCTACCTTAATTTCATTTCCAGAAACAATATGTCCAAGAAAAGCAATTTCTTTAGAAGCAAATTTGCACTTTGAAAACTTGATGGACATATTAACATCTTTCAATTTTTGCAGAACAGCTTCCAGGTGCGTTAAATGCTCCTGCCAAGTTTTACTAAAGATCAAGAGATCGTCTAAATAGCAAACAACAAAGTTGTTGAATTCTCTCGTGAAAATTTTGTTCATCCTGTCTTGAAAAATGGACACAGCAGATCGTATGCCGAAGGGAAGATATCGAAATAAATATTGTCTACCACGATATGAGAAAGCAGTATAAAGATGTGATTCTGGAGTTAATGGGATCTGGAAATAGCCACACGATAAATCAATAGAAGAGAAATATTTTGATCCCAAAAATCGTTGTAACATTTCATGAATTGGTTCAACTCTAACTTGAGGACTGATGACATGCTTATTCAAATTTCTAAAATCCACTACTGGTCTCCATAAACCACCTTGTTTTGGCACAATGTGTAGAGGATTTAAATATGGGGAAGATTCTTGATATATGATACCCCAACTTTCCCATTTGGCGAGTTCTTCTTCTAAATTCTTTCTCCTAGAAATTGGTATAGGATAAGGTGCCGTAGCAATAGGTACGTTACTGTCTAACTGTATCTTATATGGTTCTACCTTGGCATGTCTTGGTTTGTCAGAAAATTGTTCGTGATAATTCCATAAGAGTGAAAGTAAATAACGTTTCTGTGAATCACCGATATCTTCAATTGCAAATACTTTATCGTGAATATCCCTCTGAGAAGGCATATAATTTGCTTCAATATCTAACATATGTACATATTTTAACATCCTACATGACTGAAATTCATTCTCAGTTATGTCAGTATCATGCTTCACACCAGATACAAGCTTGTCAGATTCAACACTTATCGTACTAGAATCCTTATTATCTAATGTTGTATACACTTGCTTTCCTGATGAAGTTATTAAACTTATATTCTGGTTCCTAAAATCCACAATTGCTTTGTACTTTCGTAAGAAAGGAACACCTAAAATAATGTCTGCATTAAGTTCTTTTAAAATGAAAAATTCCATTGGAAAGTATTCGCTGTCAATCTGAATATTTATCGTCTTACAACCGACAATTTTGCACTTTTTATTTCCAGCAAATCCACATAATCTAATGTCATCCACCTTGTCCAACGTAAGATTACCAATACATGATGATATCTTACACCAGACCTCATAATTCATAACATTTGCTTGGCTACCACAATCTATTATACAAATGATAGGCAATTGACATACAATTCCATGTACAATTGGAACTTCTGTTAAAGGTACAGGAATATCTTCATCGTTAATAACCCAGTCAGGTTCATCCTCAAACCATTCTAACAAAAAATTAATTTGCAAGTTACTTAATGCATTTTCATTCGAAAATTGCATAGAATTACAAACATTAAATAAATCATTTGACTCTTCCTTGTGCCTCTTGTAGGTAGTGCAGAGGGAAAGAGGCTCTTCCGACTGCCACTTTAATTTAAAGTAGACTGCCTTTCCAACTGCTGTTGCCTAGCATCATTAAATTGTAAAGACTGAACACCAGAAGTTGGATTTTGAGTCAAATTAGGATTTACACCAGTATTAGATGTACTCGCCATTATATTACTTTGCATATTGCTGGGCTGATTCCTCATTGTATCACTCACCACTGGCACATCTCGATTTTGTGGTGGACAGTTTTCGTAAACAGAGGGAAACAAAGATCTGTTACTATTATAGTAACAATTCCTAGAAAATCTGTAGTTAGGCTGCCTAAAATTAAGACCATTATCTTGTCTAGAATTCTCATTCGAGATATTTCTATTATTATTACGGTAAAACCTGCCAGTATTGTAAAAATTCCTAGGGAACATCTGATTTCTATTCCGTCGGAAATTTCCAAAATTAGTAGCATTACTTTCATTATATCTTGAACTCATAGATTGGTTTACATTGTCTGAACTATTTCCAACAGAGGCACCTAAATTATCAGAAGGCAGAGTTTGAGTAGAAGAAGAACTAGTACTTCTTGCTTGTCGAATATTTACTTGTCGTACATTTAATCTTTGATGTTCATTCTTCTTAAGACCTTTGTTAGACTTGTCGCAATCTAAATCTTCAGGTAAATGCATAAGTCCTTTCCTACTAGTTCTAATAACATCTAATTTACAAAGCATATTTGTAAGCTGATCCATCGTCTGAACACTATGACACGCGATATTGTTAGCAACATTATCAGGCAACTGGCTCATTATCAATTGTATAACATCAACATCATTCGGATTGTTCACTAAATTACAATATGTGGAATGTGTTTTTAGTGCAAAGGTTTCTAAACTACCATGTGCATTTTGGTCGTATTTTTGATTCCTTAAAACAGCTAACTGTGACTGTAACATTTCAGGCGAAGCAAACTGTTGAATAAACTTACTTTCGAAATCAGTGTAAGAACAGAAATATCTTTTGTGTGTTCTAAACCAATAAGCTGCTCGATTTGTAAAACAATTCTGAATGCTCTGCAATCGTTTATCAGCAGGCACTCCTATCAGATCTAATGTTGAGTTTAATTGTTCCAAGTATTCTCTTGCAGATTGCTTTTCAACTCGACCTGAGAACTTTGGTAATAAAGACAATTCATTTAACTTCAAATGTCTATCTTTCTTCATGTACAAGGGCAAAGAATCAGAGTTCGGTCTTGTATTACAATCTTCTTGAAAATTATGTGCATCATTACAATTTTCTATTCCATTCACAAATGCACTATCATGAATGTTTGGTGACTGTTGATTACCAGCAAAATATGTGCAAGGGTAAGAACGATTAAACCTTTTCCTTCTAGACTCATCGTTATCATTATGAGAATTAAATGCTCTGTGTATTATTCATTATTGAAGATGTGTTATCAGACCTGTCTGGATGAATTTGAGTATAATTAGTAGAACCGGAACACCAAGTGCAAGGATAGTTTGTGTAATTCAAATTACAATATCCTCCATTACTGCGGAAGTCCTCTGGCCTACCTAACATATTTGATGTTGTTTCAGGAAATGCGTTATTCGAGGAAACATCAATGTTATTCTCAGTTTGCACTCTGTGTTCGTTTAAAATACAACTAGATCTATTCATAAAAGAGCAATTAGAATTTACTTGCGTCTTTTTAGCATTATGTAAACTAGATTGTTTGCGATTTTGCTTCCAACTTACATGTTTAAGATGCGGTTCCCTTACATAAAACGTCTTTACTTTAGTAGTATCCGTAGAGTTAATAGAACTTCCATCTGAATCACTCAAACCAGAATCATGATTATGACCAGTTCCAGAATCACGCCTTACATTTAATCTTCTCGATTGACGATTTGTAACTTTATCAATACCATGAACTTGAGTGTTCGTATTAGAATATTTGTTATGAGAAGTACCTGTAACAGCACAATCAGCACCACCATAATTTACATTAATTGGTTTGTGCATATTATTCTCAATGACATCAACACGTAATGCAAGCTGTTTCAAATTATTATCGTACTGATTAACAATTTCGAAACACTGTGAAACCTTAGAATCGAATGTTTCAACTTGCGTACAACAATCATTAATTCCGCATTTGAGTTTACCTATATCGTCTTTTGCACCTTGTAGAGAACCTTCAATTTCATTTATTTGTTTCTCACGAAGATCTTGTATACTAAGAATGTCTGATATTTTACAGTCATAATTTTGCATGCTTTCTTGCAACTTCTGGTTTAATTCTGCATTTGAACTTACACACGTTTCTGTTAAAGATTCGATTCTTATTGCCACATCAGAAGCCAACATGTCTATACGGTTATTAACCTGCTTAAAATCAAAATTTATAGATTCAATTTTAGACTGTAATTCGACATTGGAAGCTTCAATTTTGGATTTTAACTCTTCGTTGGAAGCTTCAAGCTGAGATTTTAATTCTTTGTTTGAATCTTCAAGCTGAGATTTTAATTCTTTGTTAGAATCTTCAAGCTGAGATTTTAATTCTTTGTTAGAATCTTCAAGCTGAGATTTTAATTCTTTGTTAGAATCTTCAAGCTGAGATTTTAATTCTTTACTAGAATCTTCAAGCTGAGATTTTAATTCTTTGTTAGAATCTTCAAGCTGAGATTTTAATTCTTTACTAGAATCTTCAAGCTGAGATTTTAATTCTTTGTTAGAATCTTCAAGCTGAGATTTTAATTCTTTACTAGAATTAACTACCACGAACTGAATGTTCTTGATTGTTTCTAGCAGATCGTTAAAATTAGGACTAATACTCTCTTTGTAAGCTGACAATTCATATGGATTATAGCTAGGTTCACAAGATTTACAAAAGTAATTCTCTACCGTAGTAGAATAAATAGACCAATGTACAACTGACAACTTAAGACAAGAAAAGTGAAACCATGAAAGACATTTATAGCACTGAACAAATCTGATGTCAGCTTTCGTATCACCACAACATTCCACCTTGCGAGTACTGGTATCAGTCTTATCATCAGAATTAACTTCTTGACCTTGAACGTTTGTAAACGTTGCTAGATATGTGCCCTCGTATTGCATAGCAGTCTTCTTTCTGCTACGAGATTTAGATGAATCTCTGGAAGACATTTTTCATTAACGAAAAAAAAACTTACACAAATTTAAATCAATCCCAGACCTACTGAGATTATATTTCACATCATTTATCCGAAGAACTGCTTAACTTCAGAGTCCTGTCACACGGTCGCCACTTTTTGCTAGTGTCGTAGAGGTTTGAGCATTTTATATTATACTAAGTAAATCACTGTTCTACCACACAGCAAATTATGAAATAACAATAATGTATATAGTTCAAAATCACAACACTGTTCTCTGATGAGTATACTTATTATTTGCATTGAATAAATACATTAAATAATTCACCAATTACTATGATTCGAACTATATGCCAAAAACGTTCTTGTTATCTCTTTCAATTGTTTCTTCACAACTGGTTGCTACGCAACAAAACAGTATGCTATGACATTTCTTTCTTTTTCTTTTACACAAGAAGTGATTATATATTTTACAATTTGAAAACAGTCACACAGGTAGGTACCTAAGTTGACAGTACATGATGTTCTCCATAAACTTTTACCTACGGGCATACAAATTGCAGGTTTGTCAGAAACTCAAATCTCAGGACAAGCCACTGCGGAAAGCATTCGCGGAAGAAATTCTTGCTAAAATTGATGAAAACAAGGCATACCTCAATTCACTTTGTTTTTCAGATGAATGTATGTTCCACACTTCTGGGAAGGTGAATAAACACAACTGTTGCATCTGGAGAACGGAACCACCCCATGTAGGGAGAGAACACGAACATGACTCTCCAAAAGTGAATGTCTGGTGTGCATTGTTGAAGAACCAGGGTTATAGGGCCATACTTCTTCATGGGGCGTACCGTTAATGGAGGAAATTACCGGGATATGTTGGAGTTGTACTTTGTGCCACAACTTCCTCGTGACGTGTCATTACGCAGGAATTGTCAGATTTTTTGGACCGTGAATTTCCTGGGCGTTGGCTTGATAGGGGTAGCCATCCAATTTCTTGCCCCCCCCCCCCCCCCTAGAAGCCCAGACATTATGCCGCTTGATTTTTTCCTTTGGGGATTAGTAAAAAGTGAAGTGTATCAAACACCAGCTCGTGATCTATGTGATCGGCGCCATCGCATTCATGCAGCTATCAAGAATGTTACACCTGCAATGCTGAACAACACGTGGAGAGAGATAGAATGCAGATTAGACATCTGTTGCACCACAAACTGTGCACATATTGAAACATACTAGGTATGTAAAAAAACATTTTGAATTACTCTATTTGTAGAAATATCTCATACATCCCCGGCCGGTTCAAATCCGGGAACTTTTCTAACGGTGGAAGCGGCCCCGGCGCCTACCCAGCGTCGAATAACATGGGTACCTGGGGGAAACCCTGGGGGGTAAAGGCGGTCAGGGGCGTGATGCTGATCATATCACCCCCACTCACGACCGGATCAAGAAAGTGTGGGGCGTTACCCCCACACCCCCTATACGCCTTCATGGCGTTGTGCTATGCACAGGGGAACACTTTACCTTTTTTTTTATCTCATACATCTCAAGTTATGATTTTTTCTTTTATTGGACGTTTAAGCCAGATACCCTGTATATTTGTAAACAAGGAAGTAAACAAGATAATGAATAACATGAAAGTAATACAGAGTGAGAACTTAGACAGTGACCACTGGTTACTAGTAGGAGATGTGAGGGGATTGGAAATAAAAGATAGAAGGGAGGAATAGAGAGAATGATAAAGAGTGTGGAAATTGAAGGATAAGATGATAAAAGAGAAACATCAAGAAATATTGCGTACTAAAGTGCCAAGATATGAAACCATAGGAGTAGAAACAGAATGGATAAGATTTAGAACAGAATTAGTAGAGGCAGCTGAAAAGGTATGTGGAAGGACAAGCAAAAAAGAACAAAAAGACACCATGGTGGAATGAAAGAACTAGAGGGGTAGTGAAAAAACAAAAAATAATGCATTTAAAAAATGGTTTAAAGTTAAATTACAAAATGCACGAAAAGAGTACATGGAAAAGAAGAAAGGCAAGAACAGTAGTAAAGGAGGAAAGAAAAAAGTGGATGGAAGAATGGGTCAAAGTGCTAGAAGAAGATGTACATGGGAACATGAAAGTATTGTATGGATTAGTGAGAGAAGGAAGAAGAGAAAAAGGTGACAGTTGGAAGGTAAGGGATGAAAGGGGAAACCTTGTAGAAGAGGATGAAGAAATAAAGAGAATGTGGAGAAATAATTTTGAGAAATTGGTGAACCTGAAAAAGGGAAAGGAACATGAAGTGAAGGAAAAAATTAATTTCACATTGAAAGAAGTGGAGGAAGCACTGAAGAGAATGATGACTGGTAGAGAGAGCACCTGGAGTAGATGAAGTGTCATTGGAAATGATAGTAGGAGCAGTAGTGATTGCTGTGCAGAGGCTGTACAGAGTGATGAAAACAGTGTGGCAAGAGAGGGAAGTGTTAAGAGATTGGACAAAGGAACCAATAGTTCCCATAATCAAGAAGGACAGAAAGGAATGTAAAACTACAGAGGAATAAACTAATGTGCCACTCAGCAGAAGTGTACAAGAATATATTAGAGGAAAGAATAAGAGAAGTAACAGAGCTGAACATGAGAGAGGAACAGTATGGATTTAGAAGAGGCAGATCAACAATAGATCTGATATTCACCATAAGACAATTACAGGAAAGGCGTTACAAGTATGGAAATTATTTGATTATGGCATTCCTAGATATAGAAAAGGCATATGATAGCATGGACAGAACAAGGATTTGAAAGGCTCATAAGAGATAAAGGAGTAGAGGAAGAAAGAGATGGTGTAGAGTGCAGAGCACATACAAGGCCAACCAGAGCTGTGGGAAGAACAGAGTGGTTCAGTATAAGTAATGAACTAAAACAGAGAAGTGCTCTTTCCCCACTGCTCTTCATAATTACGCATACAACCCTACCACGTGCCCCTGGAAATTATGTCAGAGTGGTCATTTGCTGTGTTGGGTTGCATACATACAGGATATATTTTTAAGTGCTTATAGCACAGAAACTAAGCTCTTTAGAGGTAAAATTTATTAGGAAAAGTTACTTGTTTTTATGATATCTACCAGCACCCAAGCATTGTTGAAGTTGTTTTGCGACACCCTGTATAGTACATACTATGTACTAATAATTGTGTATGGAGGTGAGACTTGGACAAAGACAGAGAGAGAAAAGAAAGATGCAGGCAATGGAGATGAAATTTTTAAGGAGTATTGGGGAAGACTAGAAGGGATAGAATAAGGAATGAGGAGATCTGACAAGACAGTGGGGGTGGTGAAGCTCCAGGTCAGAATAGATCAGGCACAGATGAGATGGTTCAGACACATGGAGAGTATGGATGCAGAAAGACTACCAGTAAGAGCTTTCAATGCACATGCAGTGGAGTAAGACCAAGGGGGAGACCAAGATGTCAGGGGAAAGAGCAGATAGTGGAGAGTGTTAGAGGAGGACAAGATTGGAACACCATGGAAAGAGAGGAATGGTGGAAGATCAAAAGAAAATGGAGAGGCTTGACTTCTATGCTGACCCAGCCAGTGGCAGATTACCAAATAGGCCCACTAGGCACGTGCCTGGGGGCGGCAAATCTTTTTTCCAGAATATCAAGAATAATAAAAAGTGTCTTATGTACACAGTGACAATTTAGACCTATGAAAACAAATGTTTCAAATCAACTGTTTGCAACACTTTCGCTTCATACCAAAGGAACATTGATGTATCGGATTTATGTGTTATCAAGAAATGTTTTGTCTGCTCTGCCTCCTTCAGGTGCCAATCAATTTGTTTTTAACCCGTGCTGTGGCTTTTATCGCTTACAATGACAATGCAAGCTGCCCAGCCTTTGTTGGTTTGTTTTTGTAAATACATGCCCCTCGATTTTCCACTAAGCGTTTGTTAATGGCCAGGCAGGAAAGAAGACTGATTGTTTGAAACTCGCATCTGTAACAATGCCAGTCTTAAAAAAAAATAAACACATAAACACTGCTGATGAGTGAGTGAGTGCAGCTTTCGCATGAACCGCAACTAGTTTTTGTCTTACTGTATTCTCTGGCTGGTGCGTTCAGTTTGTTGCTAGTGCGTTTGCGATTTGGTGTTTTTTTTTTTTTTTTATGGAGCAGGCAGCATGAAGCGAACAAAGTTAAGTGGGGCAGCTTATCGTAAACTTGCAAACGAAAAGCGTGAAAGAGAAGCGACCTTACAGAAAAAGCTTGGTACAATGGACACTTTTTTTTAGGCAAAAGGAACAAGTGATTTCCGAAAGCAGTTCAAAAATTGAAGTGGAAGCGGCTACATCGAGTGAACTCTGTGAAATGCAAAATGTCGAAAATATTGTGGGTTTAGTGGAGGAAGAAAGTGCACCTGAGGTAGTGTCCCCTTAGTTCGTAGGAGTTCCTGATTGTGACAGTGACAGTGCAAATTTCGTTAGTGACGATCCTGCCACGTGGTGTCTGAATGAGTCTACAATTGACATTCTTCTAAGACGTGGAATTAATCAGAATGCTGAAAACTATTTTTCTAAATCGCAAAGACTCATAGCAGGTAAGACAACATTTTTAAATAATAGTGTTTTTTTTTCGTAAACTTGTAAATGGCAAATCAATTTTGCGGAATTATTTGGTATATTCGTGCAGCACTGGTGCTGTTTATTGTGCACCATGCAGGTTGTTTAAGGGCAAGACAAACATTCGCAACTCGCAGCATTTTAGACTGGAAAAACATTTCAAATATTCTAGCATCACATGAAAATTCTGAAGAACACAAAAACTGTGAGTTGGCACTCTTAACAAGGCAGAAATCTGTTGGGACCTTGGAGAACCATTTTCAATCACATATTCAGACGGAACTTACGTACTGGGTAAGTGTCTTAAGAAGAGTTTTTGCTGTCGTAAAGAAGTTGACAAGTCGCAGGCTTCCCTTACGTGGTCACAAAGAAAAATTCCATTCTCTGCACAACGGGCAATACATGATGTCTCTAGAGCTTATTGCTGAGTTTGATCCATTTCTTACAAAACACATTGAACGGTATGGAAATCCGGGGAAAGGTGATGAAGTTATTGAACTGCTTGCTGATAAAGTGAGAAAAGAAATTATTAATGAAATAAAACAAAGCAAATGTTTCTCCATAATTGTTGATTCAACTCCAGATATTTTGCATGCTGATCAGTTAGATTTTGTGTTAAGATATGTGAATGAAGATGATAAACCTGTTGAAAGGTTTCTTTCGTTTCTGTCAAATCCAGATCACAAGTCTGAAAATCTAGCTGAAGCTGTAATTGATATTTTGACCAGACATTCTATTGATCCTACTAATTGCAGAGGTCAGTCGTACGACAATGCCAGCAATGTGTCGGGGGCATATACAGGTTTACAGGCTCGAATTACAGGAATAAATTCTAAAGCATATTATGTGCCCTGCGCAGCTCATTCTTTGAATTTGGTCGGAAGTAGTGCAGCAAGCAGTTGTAGGGAAGCATGTTCTTTTTTCACTATGCTTCAAAATATTTACAATTGTTTTTCCAGTTCAACAAAACTTGCTTGCTTCTTTCATGTATCCAGGAAGAAAAAGACTAAAATCCTTATCACAGACACTTTGGTCAGCACGAGAGGAGGCTTGTACACAGGAATTCGAAAGAAACGCCCTCCCTTACGGTTATGCAACCCGAAATTTTATATCATCTAGTTTCGCCTGGTAGAGTAGTTCTCGAGAGGAGCAGTGTTTCCAAACCTATAACCGTAGTGTTTCCAACCCTGTATTGGTTGGTTGGTTGTTGATTTGGTGTTTTAAGTCCACAATGCACAGTATGACTAATCGGGACTGGACCTAGAGTTTAAAGTGGGATCCGAACCCCTTTGTGCCTCCACCGGGACCCCTTGATTACAAGGCTACCACTGCGCCATCCAAGCCTGTATTGCTTCGTAGAAGACGAAACCTTCACGTAAACTTCTTCATTTGTGAGGTACATTTGGTTTACAGACTCACATTACAGGACACTCTTTGCCTTTATTGCATGTTTTCTGGAGCATTTATTTTTCTGCGGAGAAAATTCTGTTATTAATTTACATCTTATTTTTTGCAGCTTCTCTACCATTTATTGGCTAATCGCAACAATGAGGATGAATGATAGCTCGATGAAATTGATAAATGGACAGTCATAAAGTAACCATGGGGCGGCTAGATTCATATTATTATTATCTTTCTTTTTTTCACTTTACTTTTGGCTAATCGCAACGATGAGGATTAGTGTATGATAAAATTCATGAAGGAACACTCATAAACAATCATACCCAGGCCGGGACTCGAATCCGGGAATTTCGGCATCGAGATCAAAAGCCGACGGCTTACCACGCTCGGGCACAGTGGCGGCCAATTATTATTAGTGATATTGTCTGAAGTAGTGTATTTTTCCACCATATTCTTTCATACAATCATGAAACGGATGAAAATTAAAATGTTAAAATACCTGCCTGCCTTTTTTTTTTTTAGCTTGCAATATGAACACCTACTGCACGAAGCCAAATTGTGGGAATACGAAACAGAACCAAGTTAACATATATTGACCATGGAAAGTGTTAATACAAAGTCTAGAAAAGAACCATTTAACAGTTGCCTGATTGCTTTTCCATTTGTTGTATGGGGAGAATTGTCTGAAATGTGTGTGTAGTGGCAGGCAAAAGAGAATTCAAAGATCGAATAGAGAGGCAACACTGTCACTGTTCTGCACTGCACAGACAACGCGTCTCGTGGAGTGGGCAGGGCACTGTGGGTGCGAGCGAGCTGCTGTTGCTTCTGCAAAGAAGAACACTCACAAACAACTGAATGACGCTCCGCTTAAAATCTAGTCAACCGAGAAAGGATTTGTTGAAGTGAATTGAAATATAAACTCAGAATTTGGTCTAAGCCTATAATGGTTACTCGCAATAAGAGCTGATCAATTTTTACATGTAGAATTCCGTAATGAAAGAGGCAACAGGCCGCACTCCACACCTTTAACCTGGTAACACTAAAATCATCTCATTATATGCGTTCGGTTATGCTGATAGTCATCTTTAATATATTACCTTCAAACATAAACAATATCATGGACTCACTCAGAGGCAGAATTCAATTTTACGCTTTACTTTCCTGAAGATATTGTAGCAATATAATCATTCCGCTCCATTTTCCTATTCTCAATTGAACTCGTACTATTTTTTCCATAAGTTGAGCCCCAGCTCCCTTCTCCCACCTTAAAAATTCTTGGGCCAGAGGCTACAAACTATACTAAAACTGAATTACAGACAATACTTTACGACTCAAAGTGACGTGACCCAGAACGTAGTGAAAAATCACTGGTGCAAAATTCAACGTAATGATGATAAAATGAAGGTAGGAAAATGGATGTGCTAGAAAGTTTTACACACACACACACACACACACACACACACATAGTTAGTTCCGTGTAGAAGACATTTCTTCACATTTTTCTCATCTTGGCTTCCTTGAATTCACGAAACTGTAAAGCCATGAACGCTTTAACCTCCTATAATCACCAAGTCCCAGGTTCGAGATTCTTGGTGGAGACACAACTGCCTAATGGTTCGGATCCCATTTTCAACTGTAGGTCCCACTTCGGGTAGCCTTTCTGAGCATGAAATGGAATAAAAACAAAATTGGAACACTGTAACCCATCACAACACACACGCAGAGGGCGTTGAACTTAATGACTGACAATTATTATATACATCGAAGTTTCAGAGAAGCTGGAATAAGGTATATTTGCTATGCCAAATAGTGTGAATTTTCAGTCTCGTGGTGCCTTCTATACGAAGTGCACGCAATTCAAATGTGAGGGTGAGTCGAGCTATGTTTCATTCAATAAGACTTCACTTCAAACATATTTTGCTGTATAGCTGTCGATTTCGAATGGGCATCTAAGACTGGTTGCTTAGCGGACCGGATTTGGAGCAAAATCACGGACTGTCATAGTTCCAATTACACTACAGACATAGCAAAAAATTTTCGCCTGAAGATGAGAGAAGAGGTGATCTCTTGAAATGTCTCGAAATATATAGATAGAATATATGGTCCATCAAAAAGATAAACAAAGGATAATATCCAATTAAGTAGAAATGCTGTTAGAACCGGTGTTCATTCACAGAGCAGAAGGGTTATTTTGACAAAATCCTGTTTTCCTGCTGGCTGCTTCGGGAAAGGGGGCTTTGTAAAGTTCTTCGGGAAAGAGGGCTTTGTAAAGTTATCATTTCTTGCCCAAGCGGTAGGCCTAATTGGTTGATTGACCTCGAGTTCATTCGTAGGTAAACGCAGCAACAGAGGATCACTGCCATAAAGGTGGTTCCCGCGCCGGCTGAAAGAGCGACGTGAATTTAAACAACCATTGTCACCAACTTCAGACAAACATCTAATAATTTCCTTAGGTTTCGAAGCTGATCCAAAGGGACAACAAATACCAAAAAAATGACATGAATTAAATGATCGATTGGCCCATCCTTCTGTTGATGGATGGCAATTCATATTAACAATAATAATCGTAAGCTTATCATTAGAGAGTCAACAATCAAAGCTAATACGCATCTATTGATCAGAAATTACTAGTGTGTTAAAGTTGTTTTGTATCTTTTGTTATTTTAAGTCGCTCTTCTGCCACTTTCGGCTAATTAGGAGGAGTGGTGATTGGATTAAATTGATACCACGATCCAGACACCGAATGTTCCGGGTTCGAGTCCCGCCCGGATCTTTGTCAATTTCTTAATCGTCAGAAATCCCTTCACAATCTAAGACATAGCACTTTATTAAAACTTCATTCCCCTCCCCTCTAACCCAAATTTAATACTCAATCTTCCCAACATAATTTCCATGCCAATTTTAGACTTACTGTTGATATTACTCCCTCCAAAAAAGCAATCTAAGATGTAATAGTAATACACAAGAGTTGGGATTCCCTGCCCCCCAAAATAATTATCAATCCCGCTACCTGAAAATCCCACTAACTTCATTAATTGCCCACCATAATTTCCCTATCAATCTAAGGCCTAATATGTAAGTGACCACGGTGGCTCAGTCGGTAACGTGTCTGACTACCATGCTAAAGGTCCCGGGTTCGATCCCCGGCCGGTTCAAATCCGGGAACTTTTCTAACGGTGAAAGCGGCCCCGGCGCCCACCCAGCGTCGAATAACATGGGTACCTGGGGGAAACCCTGGGGGGGTAAAGGCAGTCAGGGGCGTGATGCTGATCACATTACCCCCACTCACGACCGGATCAAGAAAGTGTGGGGCGTTACCCCCTATACGCCTTCATGGCGTGGTGCTAAGCACAGGGGAACACTTTACCTTAATATGTAAGAGTTGGATATCTCCCCCTCCACCAATATTACTTATTAACCGTAACAATTGCCCTGACAATCTACAAATTACTATTTGTATAACAGCAATGGCTAATTGATGACGTAATTCAACTTGTGCCCTGTTTACTTAGTCAAATTTCCATCACAGTCTGCGCCATAATGCCCCTTCCCCTGGGCACCCCTGATTTAGAACTGTGACAACGTGATAGGTGTAAACTGTTAGTTAGGAATGGGTGCATGTGTGCTGCACATTTGAATTTCATGTGAATGAAATCTGTCAATAATGTGAATATTAATATTATAGAATATAATATAATGGTGCAGGTGTGCAAAAAAGTAACCATGAGCACCAAGGTATCAATAAGAAAGAATTGGAAAGATAAGTTGCATATGGAGATGTGTGTAATTAATTTTGTTCTAGGATGTAGCAAAGAACATCGGTTAAACCGTGCGGAGTTTCAATACTGTGTCCACCCCCTGGTGGATTCAAGCACTGCATCTAGTCGACGAGGCAAGGATTCCACGAGCAGATGTTTGGTCTTCTCCTTAAACTCTCCCAAACATCAAACACGTGAGCCAGTAGAGCTTCCATTGTTCTCAGCTGTCTAGGTTCCCACTCTCTCACCATCAACGCCCAAATGTTTTCGATTGGGAGACTTCGCTGGCCAATCTACTCTTGAAATTCCTGGGTGCTGATTAAACCAGGTGGTGGTCGCTTTCGATGTATGGACGCTGTTGTTTGTCTTGATCGAAAGTCACGTGAGGAATCTCATCTTCAGGGTGTCTCTCTCGCACGCTGGGAAGCATGTGGTTTTCCAGCACTGCGGCGTATTCCTGCGAATTCATTCTCAAGAACACTTCCACCAATCCATCTACTCCAGGCGAACTGATCCATCCCCACACCGCCACGCATATCCTGCCACTCCTAGCATGGGTAGAAATGTTCTCGGGGCCGTAGCGAGTGTTGTTGTGCCTCCAAACATAAACCTGACCATTTTCGTCAGACGAAAATTCTTTCTCGTCGCTCAAAATTATGTTCTGCCAAAATTCTTTAGGAGCTGGTAAATATTGTAAAGCAAAACTGAATCGTGCTTTCTGATGGAAATGCATCATTGCTTCTTTCTTTGCCGCTCGACAGTGCCGAACTGTTGCAGAATGGCACTCCAGTTTCAACTCTTGGCGAATCTTCGTTGCAGCCATGAAGGGATTGCCCTCTCTCATCTCAATGATGACTGCATCTTCTTCCCTGGTTGTTTTCCTCGGCCGGCCTTTGTTGGGTCTTGACTTCATTCCTTTGACCCCTTCTTCCTCGTAACACCGAATCCAACACATGAAACATGAATCGTCCACACCAAGGGTCGTAGCAATCTGAAGTGCAGCAGATCCGCCGCACAAGAACATGCGGGACTATCTTCTCTCTTGTAAATTCCGAAGTGTAAGGCATGATGAAATGATATCGTAAAGGAACATTCGGACCGAAGGGACACGTTGCACATGCTTCTTGAAAACACCTTATCATTGGTGTATGTAGAGGTTCACGCCCATGCCGGTGCAGAAAGTTTCATTTTATTGGTTCCGTTGCAAGTGACATGCTCAAGGCATAGATACGAGTAAAACTGCTGCAGGATCTCGAACGAAGCATCCACCGGGGCTCGTGGCAAAAGGCAACCGTGAAGTTACTGCATCCGAGATTTACGTCAAGCAGGGCGTGCGTGGTGTGTGCAAAGAAACTCACGCTTGCTTTAGGAAATAAGGATACTATTGAATCAATGCAATATAAAAGAGTATATACCGTAAAATATACTACATTATTATTAACCACTTGCCTTACTAACCCGAATTATCTCGGATGTGGTACTCTTCCGGCAAAATATTATCCTGAGTTATCTCGGAAACCTGAGGAGTTTGAATGTAATTTTTTTACCGGCCCGTACTAAGTCGAGCGGAACTTTCATGATGAATTGGGTAGGTGGAGTTAGTTGCAAGTCCGGCCAACAGATGTCTCGAGCGTGCACTAATTTTTGTGCCTGCCTTGAGGCACCAAGAAGTGAAGAAAGACAACAGCTTTTCTGCATTGGTTGCTTGCAAGAACGCATTGTTCGGAAGCGTTGATTCGGTTGGAACTTTCTCGTCCTTTTGGCAGCAAAATGAGTGATATAAGCACAGACATAAGTGCATCAGAGTGTAGTGTAAGTGCTAGTGGCAGTGAAACAACGCTAACTGACTGTGATGATATTTCAATCGAAAGTTCGTATTCTGATGTTAGTTTGACGTCTGTACGAGTGTGGCAAGAACTTGATCCTGAATCTCCAGCACCAGCTCCACCATGCTTTCCGTTTTCTGCTCAACCACGTGCCAAGTATGATGTAGACGAAAGTAAGGGCTTGATACAATTTTTCGAACAGTACATTGATAATGATATTGTGACTCTAATAGTGAATGAAACGAACACATTTGCAGTGCAAGAAGGGAATGCAACTTGGAATCAAGTAAGTGTGAACGAAATGCGAATTTTCCTTGCTCTTACAATACTACAAAGCATTGTAAAGAAACCCGACCTACAGTTTTATTGGACAAAAAATCCATTGTAGCTAACTCCATTTTTTTCACAAACAATGAGCTACCATCGTTTCCTTGAGATCAAAAGGTACCTTCATTTTTCAAACAATCAAACCTATGATGCAGCAACCCATCCAAATCCAAAGCTAAATAAAATATTGCCCGTTATTGAACATCTGCGGCAGAAATTTCAAACACTTGTTACACCAGAAAGAGAACTATCTATTGACGAAAGTCTTCTTATGTTCAAGGGAAGGTTGGGTTCGATTCAGTACATACCACTAAAAAGAGCGAGGTTTGGGATAGTCGTATATGCTTTGTGAATCAAAAATGGCTATGTTTGGGATATAATTGTTTACACTGGGAAAGATACACACTTCATGGAAGAATACAAAGATTTACCGTTGTCTTCCCGTGTTGTTATGTCTCTCTTACATCCTCTTCTAAATCAGGGATTCAGCGTAACAATGGACAATTATTACAATTCACCCCAGCTGGCAGATATTCTTATATCAACCAAGACAGACGTTTATGGTACACTAAATACAAACAGAAAAGACTTACTAAAGGAACTGAAAGATACACGAGTTGAAAAGGGAGGAATCATAGGTTTCAGGAGGGGTAAAGTAACAGTTATGAAGTGGAACGACAAAAAATATGTTGGTCTATTGTCGAGTGTACACACAGTTGATATGGTGAAAGTAGAGAGGCAGGGAGAAGCAAAATATAGACCTTGGGTTGTTATTGACTATAATGTAATGACACTATGGGTGGGGTGGATAGGGTAGATCAGCATCTTGCTGATTATGCAACACCCAGAAAGCATGGCAAAAAATACTATAAGAAGATTTTCCTACACCTTCTTGATCTGGCCATATGGAACTCGTTTGTTTTGTACACAAAATGTGATGGAACAAAAACACACCTGGAATTCTGTCTGGAACTTGTGAATGACCTGATCAAGCAGAACCACACACCATCACTGTATACCACACAGCACCTAGTGTCTGAAGTGAAATGCTACAGGTAGCAGAACACCTAAACGTTGGTAAAACGAACATTTTCAAATGAATAAAAAAATTGTTGCTAGTAATTATGTGAGTGGTTTGTGAAAATAATAATTACTTCTTTTGTCTTTTGAAATCAATATTATATCATTTATAACATAAACAACATACCATTTTGTTCATTGCATTATTGTTAGTAAATATCACATTTAACAGCTCCGAGTATACTCGGGTTAATAAAGGAATGCCTATTTGGAGTAGAATATTTTGATTATTTTTGATTGTTGTACCAAAAATCATTGTTAATGTAATTTTGCATGTAAAGTAGTAGTAAAATATAAAATAAAAAAAGTGTAAAATTTTGACATCAATTTGGAAGAAAAGTCATAAGGCAAGTGGTTAACTCATGCATTCCCTGAAAAAATGCATTGTTTTCTCTCACATTTCTGCCCGCAATGAATATAAATGTATAATCTATTAAATTTAGCAGGTGCATGAAGATTTAAAAATATTGATAAGATGATTCAATTGAATTGAATTGTTGTTTTTAAGTCCACTTTGTGCACAGAAAGGCTAATTGGGACTGGACCTACAGTTTATAGTGGGTTCCGAACCACTAAGTGCCTCTACCAGGTATCGAACCCGGGAACCCTTGATTAAAAGGTGACTACTCTACCACTGTGCCATCGGGGAGGCCCTAGTGCTCTTACAGAGATAATTCTTTCGGAGTAATAGAAATGCCCTATCAAAACAATTGGGGAATATTATTTTCAATGTGGATATGCTTCGGAAAATATGTTTCTAACAACAGTTTACCTAAATATTTGGAACGTGGGGTGAGAGAGGGAAAGCACACAATTTTCTGTTCAGTGCAAACCTTTGGGATTGCTTTTTCCTACCGCACCAAAAACACAATATGTATAACCCAAATACAACCCAAACCTTCAATGGCGAAATTGTGAGACAATCACTCAACTGGAATAAAAAGTATGAATTTAAATCTAGGAGGCCAGAAGATAGTTATTGTGCTACCATGTACCAATACAAAAAAAAATCCACTTTGCCCGCGAGAATTTTCATGCGTGAGTGACATGTAGTTTACGTTAGTTGCGAGAGTTGCTTCAATTCCATTGCCGGCCAAGAATAATGATAGCGCTGAAAGCATAAAATACAGAAATGTGCATGTTTGGCGAGCTATGAGAATAGTAGATCCTTGTGTTTTATTTTCGAATTTTACTCATTTTATGTCAACCTTTACATATAGCCAATGGCGACAGAGGATGAATGATGCTTCAGGGAAATTGATGAACATTGAAGAAACAACAAAAAAGAAAAAACTCATAATTATCAGAGGCTAGGGCCCAAGAACCCTGGCTATGTTATGATATTTAAGTATATCACGGATTGCTGCTAAATCCTTTCCTAGATATTTGTAATGAATGAACCCCCGCCCCCGCTACTAGAAAAAGAAAGACTATAGGATGTGAAACATTCACAATGTAATTGCATTGCTTTACATCGCTTTGGCTGTATTCCAAATGTAGTAAGAGATCAGCGATAAGTTGGATTTTTTTTTTGCCAAGGTATAAGTGTATTTGAGCGCAAGGGCTACCTATTTTATCATTTATAAAGAGTTAACTTCGTCGTTACACTAGCACCAGGCACAAATGCAACAATTTCTATTTCGGTTATTTTACATCACTCTTCTGCCTCTTGAGTTAATCGCGATAATACGGATAAGTTATCAATTTTAAAAATAGTGACAGGACAAACTCAGTGATACATTCATGCCTGACCAGAGTTCGAATCTGGAACATATGACCTCGCTTCACTAAAAAGACTGGCAGAAATGTATCGGAAAAGTGTAGGAGCACCAAGAACCGGTTTCACTCAGCACAGAGGATGAAATCATTTCAGCGACTCGCTGTGGCAGTGGCCACCTCCCCCTCGCTCACAGGTAGCCTTCTCAGTACCCCACCTGCTGATGGAAGAGTACAGTCTAATGCTGCACCTACTTTTCGTTTCAAGCATATTCCTCTGGAAGGTTTCTGGCACCCCTCCCCCCCCCCCTTCCCACCATTAATGAATGAGACCCTTGCACTTTCAAAACCCTTATCGCAAGAAAAAGCTGGCATCAATTTTACACCACCATACAATAAGATTTACACGGAAAACATTTCCTAACATATTTTCTTGATTCGGACTAAGGGCAAATTAAAAATAGTCAAAGGAATTATACACAAGAGAATTAAATTACTGCAAATATCAAAAAGCGCGATACCGAAATCTGTAATGAGTGTGAAGGGAAAATAGAGAAAAGGGGGGGGGGGGGGAAAGTATAAAAGTATTCGAATAACCAGATTAAGAGAGAAAGTTATCACGGCTCGAATAATGCAAATGAAAAACAAACGGGAAAAGAACTAATACGAATTGAAATATACAACAATCGGAAGTAGGCTGAAGGAAGCAAATTTTAATAAACGTGGAAAGCAAACATAATGCAAGAAGGGCTGGTTCAATTCTCGACGGAAGCTCATATTTGTTGTTCGAATCCCACTCTACACTGTATGTCCAGATGCATTTACACTTAAAACAAACTTCGTGGAACTTTTTCCAAAACAGATGTCGCCAAAAATTTAAAAACAAAAAGAATAACTCTGAAGAAATAATGCCGAAAGCGTTATTGAAAAAATGCAAAAAAAAAAAATGTGTAATGGGTGCAAATAGGATACAGTGGGAAAAGACAAGCGTGAAAGGCATAAGCACACTGAACGGGGAGGGGGTGGTTATGGGGGTTAGAATCCTCTCTTTGGACTTACCTATGGTGGCAGGACCAACGAGAAAAAATCTCGAAAAGAATAACTACAATGATGAGTTCGGGGGTCCTCATTAGCGCGAGTGATGTAAAAACCAATCACACGTCATTTGCCTTCCAAGGGTTGTTCCGAGCACACGTAAATTTCTAAGAATTTTTTTTATTTCAATTTATGCACAGATACATTAATGGAAACGGAACCTATGATCTAGAGTGGTGGGCCACCAGTGGGAATTGTATCTAGGACCGCTTGATTACAAGGCGAATTTAGGCTATCGGAAGGGGCTTTTTTTTCTGAAATAGATAACAGAATTAGTCATAATGCTATCTTTTCGTCTGCAGGACTCTCTCATGGGAGGTGTCAAGTATCCGAGCGATAACGAAATCTGTGATACCTCCTTTCTTCACATATTCGTTCGGAAGTGGTAAAACAATAATAAAAAACTCAAGCATAAACGTTAATAATACTTGTTATTATTACCAGAGACATTCTCAAAATAAACTTGTTGTCCTATGAAATCAAATCAAGAGGAAAGCAAGATCTCCACTCGGTCGCGTGAATCTGTGGCTAGATTCAAGAGTTGGAAACAGTACACTTCTTGCGAGCTGCTCTTCCTGGCGAAACTAGATGATATAAAATTCTGGGTTGCATAACCTTAAGGGATGGGGGCGTTTCCTTAGATTTCCAGTGTACATGTATATATGAAAACTGAGATAGTGTAAGGAAAGCCTTACTCATGTAAGCTATGATCCTTTTGAGAAACCACTAGTTCGAAATGAGGCCTTATCCCTCTTGAATCAACTAAACAGGCTGGAGACAGCTTTCATGATCACTATTTGGAAGGATATACTGCAGAGATTCCAGAGTGTCACCGTGAAATTACAAAGTGTCAACATAGATTTAACAATAGTACATGATTTATTTGAATCACTTGTGAACTTTATAACTTCTCTTCGTGACATGTTCGACTCTTAGGAGCAAAAATCCATGGAGAAAACTGATATGGATTACGAGTGTAGTTATAAGAGGTTTAGAAAACGTAACATTCAAGCCGATGAAGTAAGAGACAATGAGGTTGTTCTAACAGGAAGAGAAAAATTTAAAGTTGAGGTGTTTCTTCCTATTCTTGATAAATTGCACGCTGAATTAATTAGAAGAAAAGAAAGCTATAAATTAATGTCTGACAACTTCATGATTTTCAGTAAGTTTCTGCAAAGTTCTTCTTGTGTCATTTCTGAATGTGCAGCTAACCATCAGGCTGCATATGAAACTGATCTGGAATCAACCTTTCCAAATGAATGTGTGCATTTTGCGGGGCTTCTGAAGACCAGAGGAATCTGTGACTCGCCAGCAGAAATGTTAGCCTTTATACGGAAAGAAAAGCTGTAGTCTGTGTTTTCAAATGTGGACATTGCATTAAGAATATTTTTGTGTACTGCTGTAACAAACTGTTCAGCTGAACGTTCGTTTTCAGCCCTAAAAATACTGAAGACTTATCTCCGTTCAACCTTGTGTAATAAAAGACTGAACGAGTTATCTATTCTTCACATTGAAGCAGACATCTTGACTGATGGACACATCAACTTTGAAGAACTTATACACGAGTTTGCAGCAACCAAAGTGAGGCGGAAGCGGCTTCATTTATGACTGGTGAGTGGTGAATTTAATTACATAATTTTAGGTATAGCACATACAGAAAATGAATTGTTTGTTATTGATTTTTATCCTTTGTTTTTTATTTCAGTATGTTCACTAATTTTTATATTATCCTGTAAAAATACTGCAAATAAGTTACTACTTTTCTTTTGAGAAGGGTGCACATTAAGTTTGTGCCTAGGGGCAGCGAGGAAGCTTAATCCGCCACTGGACCGAGCCAGAGGCAGGAAACTGAGAAGGATGATGATAAGTGCCTAGGGGAGTCATGTATATCGGTGTTAAGGAAACTATCAGTGTTGAAAATTGTAGGCTAATTGGGTTAATATGCAAGTGGAATCCTTCAAATCAGTAGTGTAGCATTACCCTGCTGTTCGTCCCCAAGACAATGCTGGTGGCCTCTTTAGAAAATGTGGGTGTACAACATTATTGCTGTCCCTGTTTTTCTTTCCTTGAAGTTTTGTCTGGACAATAGCTTTATCTTAACAATGCAAATAAAAAAGCATACTGGAACTGAGTTTAAAATATTTCAACTGTAACTTCGTCACACTAGTCAGATAGATCTCTGTGGGAAGGATATTTGTCAAATATTTAAAAGAAATTAAAAATTACTAATCCACTGATAGCAGGTATATTTGCAGGATTGTTTCAATTAGTTCATTGCTTTCTAAATATCTAAAGAAAACACAAAGGTGAATATATTACTTGCATGGGTTGTATGTATTAGAAATAGAACAGTGCAAAATGCAGTTCACTTTTCACTATTCGTTGTTCATCACATACACTTAATTTTATCTATCATTTGTTATTTTTCATCCCCATAGCAATGGCAAATATTACAAATATCATATTATATATATATATTTAAACAGCACTTAGTGAAAAATGAATAACATGAAAGATAATACATTTTATTCAAATTTTCAACCATTTATAGTAAGTATGTTGTCCAATGTAAATTAATAATTTTAATAAATATAGCATTACCCCCACACATCCTATACGCCTTCATGGCGTGGTGCTATGCACAGGGGAACACTTTACTTTATATAATGATATTGTCAGGATCCATGGTACAGACATGTTCAAAAAATCTGTCGCATGGATTTTTTCTAAGTCCAACGTCTTACGAAATTATGTTGGTAGCTCTGAAACAAGGAAATGTTGTGAAATATACGATCCTCCAATCAGAGTGAAGTTCGATTCGGAGGAGCAGGAGGCGAGACTCACGGTCTTGTCCACAGGACGTTCAACCAATGCAGCATTTCCAAATATGAGATAACGTCCCCATTGGTTAAATATTGTTTCAATAATGCGAATCGGCAGAAAGATTGCACAAAAGTTTACTTTGTCATTTTAATTGCCTTTAATTGTTTCAAATTAGTATTAAATTGTCCCAATTATAGTTCACGAGCTTTTGACAATTATATATCACTCATTAGAACAATTTTCACATTATTTTCACTACGTGAGATGACATTTCATTTACATTTACGATAAAATAGTGGTTTGGGTGTAATAACAATTCTCATTGATTAATTTAGAGATGCATTTTTATTTGTTGAGTTAATAATTAGGTTAATTTGCTATTTCTCACGAAAAGAGGGAACCACAGCTGAAAGAAAATACACAACTTGTATTATTGAGGTCAAGAGTTTGTTTTAACATCACTTTTTGCAACCATAGGCTAATCACGACTCGGGATACATTTAAATTGGAATCTGAAACATTATGCGACCTGACTGGAACTCGGAAAAGGACACACTGATTACAAGACGTCGATACATTACCACTTGGTCTGGCGAACGCCAATAATAATGAGGGGTTGTGGGAGTGGGAGAGGAGTGGCGGAAAGTAGAAAATATATAGTATTTTTGGGGGTATTTAATGTTATATTTATACACATACAAACCTAAGAAAATATTTATTTTGATGCATGTGTGTGGGGGTGGGGAAGGGGGAAAAGAGAGGGACAGAAAGATATTGGGAGAGATGGGGATTTGAACCTACGACCATTAGAGTGACAACCCAGTGCGATAACCACTAGCCCACAAGTTCGTTCCTTCTTAATGCATGATTATGAGTTAAGACCAATTCGTTCAATATGCATTAGAAATATAATCCCCACCCGCCTCTTTATAAACAACACACCCAAACGCTTTGTAGCAAATGAAATAAAGGTGGTATGAATGTCACAAAACATTTAAGCAAAATCGACTATATTTACGACGCAATCGTTTTATATGGAGAGGCTACAGCTTCGCAAATTGAGGTTGTGACGTGGATTCTTGTAGTGGTAGGGTAGATATTCGTATGGCAAAGTTCCAGCGTGCACTAGCCAGTAATTTCCGAGAAAAAAATTTCAATTTTTTTATGATGGTAAATTGGTTCGGTGAAAGGCTATCAATATTACACGCCGAAGATTATAGGTTTGACTTCTGTTCGATTACCCCTATTATTATTATATATAGCAACTAAGTATTGTATTTAATTAATAATTTAAAGAAATAAAAATGCTATATATTTTTTTAAAAAAATAACACTCCTTTCTAATGATTTTTCAATGTTATTTTTGAAAATAATTTTTCAGAATATGTTTTTGAATTTCTCATCATTTTACTAGGATTTGCATATAAATGATCCATGTGTCATATTCGACGAAATGTCATGTACAGCGAAAGTTATACATTTTTATTTTAGGGAAAATTATCAAGAAACAAAACAAATAAATACTATTGACATCCTTTTGTGAATAGTATTTATTTTACATTATTTTTGTTCACCATGCATAGTTGTATTCTTGTAAAAAGCATGAAAAACAATATATTCTCTACATTTCGCAAAGCAAATAATATACGAATTTTCGTAATAAGTAAAACGCAATAAATAATTTTTCGGTTGAATAAGAAATAAAAATCGCAGAGTTAACCGAACGGTGAATCGAACACAGAATTTTACAACACATAAAATGCCTTGTAGCCTTTGCAATTTCATGCTAAATCGCACGTTATAAGATTGATCAAATATATTAAATCAATGTGTCCATAAATTATTATACTGTCAGCCATTTGGCACATATCGTTACAAAATCTCAGCACATCACCATTCACTAGTTAATCGAATTAAATATTGATTCACTTCACAGTTCAATGTACAACAATAGTTTCGACTCATATCACGTGAGATGTAAACTCAATTCCATTCTCTCATTGTATGTAACTTGTATGTTGAGCTCATGTAGAAATATCAATTATGAGCTCTAAGCTAAATTTGACGCTACAATCGCTTGACCAACTCTTGCGTCTCCCTGCCAGACATTCTACGTTCCTGTTTGCTCCAGGTCGCTTCTGCATTTTATCATCATTGTTTTTACCTCTGTTTCATTCTCATCGTCGTTATAAACCTATGCAATTTCTACTGTTTACAGTAGACAGAATCTACTGTTATCAATTGTAGTACTCTACTGTGTCTCTCGGAAATCTACTCAAAATAAATGATTTCCTACTGAACACTTTCAGTGGGCCTAATGTGTAATTACAATTGAGGAACTACTAGTGAAATATTCTCTTCAGTACTACATGTAGTGTGTTTGAATTTGAATTCAAAATTTTGTGTGCATCAGCACTTAGGCTATTTTGCACCTGTCACTTTATACGGGGTCCAGCCCCTTACCAGAACTAAAATAACATAACTGTAACGTCGTGTTGTAACTAAAATATTAAAATATTCTGAATTCGGTTAAAAGCTGAGGCTGTAAGCACTCAGAACCCACAAGGACCAAACACAGGACAACACAGAAAAATATACTGGCCATGGGGCCAGTTGCCAGAACCTCGTTCGTCTGCAAACTGAAGTCCGGCTGTACTACGTGGAAGCAACAATTGGGTGTACATACTTCGTGGAAGGTCATCCCTTACACCCTTGTAGTGTGTTTATGTTGATTTGGTGTTTTAAGTTTGAGTTCATCGTCCCAAGTGACCAAAGAGTAGAGAAGCAGCGTAAATTAACGAAAATAGAAATTAAAATTTTAAGTTTAAGAGGAAATGGATTGGATTGGATTGATTTGGTGTTTTAAGTCCACTTTATGCACAGTAAGCCTAATCGGGACTGGACCTACAGTTTAAAGTGGGATCCGAACCACTATGTACCTCCACCAGGTATCGAACCCGGGACCCCTTGATTGCAAGGCGACGACGCTACCACTGCGCCATCGAGGAGGCACTATGTATTGTGTTTAGCTCAGCATGTTAGCTGTAAATATAACTTTTTATTCCTCCTCACTAACAATTTGTTTTTATATCTATTTAAAATTTAAACCAACCTCACTTCCATTTAGTACACCCTGAACTGCATTTTGCAGACTAACGAGGCTCTGGTGACTGGACCTACTGTTAGTATAATCTTTGTAGGACTGCATGTGTGTTTTCCTTGTTTGTGCTGACTGTCTGTCGCTTTACAGGCTCAGCTTTTAACCCAGGTAAGGATATTTTAGTTTTCAGACACGCTTTTATTTTTGTCATGATAAGAGGCTGGACCCCGTATAGCGTGACGGGTGTAAAATACCCTAAGTTTTCAGGCACACAAATTGTAATTCAAATTTAAAACATTTTAACATTGATGTTTCAAAACACCTATTGATCTACTGAAACAAGTACAGTAGAGAAACTGCAAGTGAAATTAATTTATTCAGTATAGTGTATAATATGTTAAGTTTAATATTTTGGCTGTAAATATTAATTTCATACCCCCTTATTATTTTTTGTATTTATATCTTTTTGAAAATCTGAACACAGTAGATGTTTCAAAACACCTATTGATCTACTGAAAACAGTAGACAAAAGTTTAATTGGAGCAAGTAGAAAAGAGTCATGAAATAATACCCAAAGAAGTCAACCATTATGAATTAATGTTACATACTTTTTTTTACTTCACTTTCCAAAACCTAGGAGCTTGAAATAATACATGGCATGCGATTTACTAGACAGTCTGCTTTTTTGTGATTGATTCGTCGTGCCCAGTCGGGGATTACTTCCGTTCAAGGTAAAAGGGGAAGGGGAAGAAATCCACCACAGTACCATGACGTATGAAGTAACATGTTCACAGGCATCCAATACAATTGATAATGGTTCACCTGACCTTGGAAGTGTGGGAAACACGTTTCACGCTGGTTTCCAGAATGCTGTGGCTAAATCGGTGGAATAAAAAATAGTTTGTAACATTTAACAATGACATTTCGCATTTACAAAATATGAGATACGTAGAGTTTGATTTATTTATTATAGTAGACGGTAGAGAATTACTTACCACGAAAGTCAAGTTCTAAATTGTAGACATCAAAATCTACTCCAGGTTGTAAAATACATTTGTGATAGACAGCAGATAGGTTAATAAGGTTTACAAGATTGCTAACGACTCTTAAGACAAACGTTCAACGAAGGTTATTAAGTGAGAAAATGGGAAATTGTTAAAAATAGCGGCCTAGTTGAGTGAAGATCGAAGGTTCGAATCTCTTATAGAACCGGCTATTTTTTGACACTAATTTTTGGTGCATAATATATTTAATGTATTGTCGACATTTATAAGAAACAAAATATGCAAACTCTCCTCCGTAACGGTGCGGTCTAAGACTCTGTGCTTTGGACTCCGACTGCAGCGGGACGGCATGGATTCGAGTCGTCCTGGGTTCTCGGCCTGTTATCTGTATAGGACCGGTGACAACCCACCATCGTGACGAAATTGGGGAGCTACGAGTGACTGGTGTAACCTGGTTTCAGATATCTTCTATAACGGCTGAGGGTTCGACGTGCTGACCAACGTCACCTCGTTGCCAGTTGAAGATAACTCTAGGTAGGATTGTGGAAGGGAGATTGACAGTCGGGAGGTAGCCCATGAACCTTCGAGGTTTTAAAATATGAAAACTATTCCTTCCGTAAATCTAATTTCTCGTCATTGTCACGTGAGATTTCTTTTCAGTATGACTCCTGCAATACTAATTATTTCCTAAGTAGGATAATGAGATGGACAGAGAGATATTAAATTATGAGTTCGCTGTTTAAAAAATAAGCATTAACACATTTTTATATTCACATACCTCTTTACAAATTCCTGAGCACGTCACTATAAATGAACCAATCTAGTGCACACTAGAGCCTTGGCTTATCGATACCTATGGGGTGTCCTACAATTACAGTCAAACCACAACCTCAATTCTTGAAGCTGTAGCCTCTCCATGTAAAACGATTGCGTCGTAAATATAGTAGATTTTGCTTAAATGTTTTGTGACATTCATACCACCTTTATTTCATTTGCTACAAAGCGTTTGGGTGTGTTGTTTATAAAGAGGCGGGTGGGATTATATTTCTAATGCATATTGAACGAATTGGTCTTAACTCATAATCATGCATTAAGAAGGAACGAACTCGTGGGGTAGTGGTTATCGCACTGGGTTGTCACTCTAATGGTCATAGGTTCAAATCCCCATGGTGGCAAAAACTTTTCGTAAGCTTTATTCGTTCCCATTGTTACAATTTGAATTAGTCTTCTTTGAAACTAACAACGAAAGATTATACAATTAACTCTCTCTCTCTTTCAAAATGGTAATATGAGGACAGGTTTCTTATTATAAGAATTGGAAATTTTAGTGGTCTCAATGCATCTAAAATCCAAAATACTAGATCGACGTTATTTTCTACTGAATTCTAAATCCACGTTATACACAGATAGGCTAATGGGGCCTGGACCTACAGTTTAAAGTGAGATACGAACCACTATGTGTCTCCACTTGCTATCCTGCACTGAACATAAAACAAACAGCTCCCCACCCCCATTTTTAAAACAAATTTACATTAAATATAGTATTTATAAGATAATCATTATTGATTTGATTGTTTTTATTACTGAACGTCAAATAAAACATTTTCCACAATCACCTCTTTGTCCCATCTCTCCCAATATCTTTCTGTCCCTCTCTTTTCCCCCTTCCCCACCCCCACACACATGCATCAAAATAAATATTTTCTTAGTTTTGTATGTGTATAAATATAACATTAAATACCCCCAAAAATACTATTTATTTTCTACTTTCCGCCACTCCTCTCCCACTCCCACAACCCCTCATTATTATTGGCGTTCGCCAGACCAAGTGGTAATGTATTGACGTCTTGTAATCAGTGTGTCCTTTTCCGAGTTCCAGTCAGGTCGCATAATGTTTCAGATTCCAATTTAAATGTATCCCGAGTCGTGATTAGCCTATGGTTGCAAAAAGTGATGTTAAAACAAATTCTTGACCTCAATAATACAAGTTGTGTATTTTCTTTCAGCTGTGGTTCCCTCTTTTCGCGAGAAATAACAAATTAACCTAATCATTAACTCAACAAATAAAAATGCATCTCTAAATTAATTAATGAAAACTGTTATTACACCCAAACCACTATTTTATCGTAAATGTAAATGAAATGTCATCTCACATAGAGAAAACAATGTGAAAATTGTTCTAATGAGTGATATATGATTGTCAAACACACATGAATACATTATATTAAGCTGGTGAACTATAATTGGGACAATTTAATACTAATTTGAAACGATTAAAGGCAATTAAAACGACAAAGTAAACTTTTGCGCAATCTTTCTGCTGATTCGCATTATTGAAACAATATTTAACCAATGGGGACGTTATCTCATATTTGGAAATGCTGCATTGGTTGAACTTCCTGTGGACAAGACCATGAGTCATGCCTCCTGCTCCTCCGAATCGAACTTCACTCTGATTGGAGGATCGTATATTTCACAACACTTCCTTGTTTCAGAGCTACCAACATAATTTCATAAGACGTTGGACTTAGAAAAAATCCATGCGACAGATTTTTTGAATATGACTGTACCATCATTGACATTAATATACCCACAAGTACCTATTTTACCTCTACACATACACAGAGGATGAACTATGTAGAAATTTTAATAAAAATTGCAGGTTTGACCAAGGCTTGATTCCAGGTCTCTTGACAATGTCATTTCTGTACATAGCCTGGTTTCACTGATTTTTCACCTCCCCTGTTTTACCTGTATGTCAATTGTGCTAATTTGGTATAACAACGGCATGGTATTTCAGGGAACCAGGATCGAGTCTTTATGACCCTGTACTTTTTGCTAAAATTTTTACTACAATACTTTATCTTATCTCACTTTACTTTATCTATCTTTATCAAGAAGTTATTAGTTTCTTTTGGTTATAAAAATATGAACTTGAAAGTAGATATTTTAAGAAGAATTAAGTCAGTGTGTTGTCAGAAATGACAATCTTGTAGTAATTGCATCTCCTTTGCTATTAATTCAGTTTCTATAAATGTACAGAACACAAGAGTTTCAGCTTCGGAGTTTGAAAACCATTCTTACTGGAATTATACATCAGTTTTGTCATCTTTTATTATTCAGTCACCCTGAATTACCACAAATCACGTATGAAATTATTTTATTCATAATGTGTCATTGGCCAGACTCCTCAGTTGCAGATCCTAAATAGCATAATCAAAGGTCCTATGTGTAACATGAAATTGCACATGAAAACTCTTGAAAGCAAAATTTGTGTTGCATTTTTCTTTTCTTTCATTTCAGATGGCACTGAAGACTATAACAATGAAGATTGTGTACACAATTAACATTAAGATAATTTTAATTTTTTGTTGTATATTTTTCATTTCTTGCATTTGAGGTACATTGTTGATACTTGCATTTCATGTCTGCTATCCTGCTTTTCAGATGACCATGGCAGAGTGGTTATCACAGCGTGCTACGGTTCTAGGGGTCTTGGGTTCAAATCCCAGGTAGGCATGGATGTTTGAGTGTCTCTTCTTCAATTTCATCATATCATCACTCATCCTCATTGTTGCAGTTAGCCAAAGGTGGCAGAAAAGCTACGATAAATAACAAAAATCAAAGATAATTAATTAAAATCATGCTCTCAGGCGACATCAGGATTTGTGCTGAATTTTTGTTAAAAAAATCTATATTGGTAGAAACCATTTGGTATACCACATGTTTCTGTAATAAGATATTTTTTTGAAGAAGTTAAATTTTATGTAAGTGGATCCAGTAATTTTGTATTTCCTATCTAGAAATATGCAGAGCTTTGTGGAACTAGTTTTGGCAGTGTGGTGGTTGTTTACCTGTAATTTTATGCATTTCTGAAGACCTATTTTCTGGGACATTAGATTGATGAGGGGTCCCGAAAATATGCTGCAAAACCAGCACAGGGTTTTGAATTCCCAGTAGGGGATTTACTTTTCACTATATTTAAGAATTAATTTTGTTAGTTTGAGTAACTAAAGAAGGATGAAGGTACCATGTTTGCTATAAGTAAGAAGAGAGATTTGTGTGGTGAAGTAATTTCTTATCTGTGAATAAGACCACTGAGAAAATTGAAGGTTCCTTCTACATATGTAAAACAACCAAATGTTGATTCCATGGTTCTATTTAATAAGGTACAGTGTACATATGTAAATGGATGCCTATTAAAAATGTTATGAAACAAATAATACTATGTATATGGCAGAATCTAGAATGGCCATGTGAAACTACCAGCCTACATTGGCCCTCTGTACATTTCATGCATATCAAAAGGACTGGAAAATGTTTAGTAAAAAGTCAAGTTTTTACCCATCTTAGTCTGTTATTTCTCAGTTAATTTTTTTGAAAAAATAATCAGTAAAATCAGTAATTTTTGTATTTATGACTGCAGTTTGTGTTTTTTTTTTTCATTCTTGTATTTTGGAGGATTTCCCAGTGAGATAGCTGTTTTTTTTTTCAGTTCAGTTAGATAAGATTTTTTAATATTTTTCCATTTTGTCTGTACACTAACTACATTAGGAAGTGCTCCTTGAGCATTTGAAATATATAGTGTGGTTTGTTTATCTTGGTATTTTTAGTACAAAATGAATGATTTTAAAGTGGTAATATATTGATACGCTGTAATTAAATTGGTCAGTAACTAGTCAGTTGTTATTTCTGAAGTATATAAGCCTATCTACACATGTACAGTGACTCCATATGTGTACTTATTCGTCACAAAGCAAGCCCCAACTTATTTTAACACCGCCACATTCACCTGTTTTCCTTGCACAGGTGTATTCTATAATTTCATTAAGAAGCAGGGTTGGTGTTAAGTAAGCTGATTGACAGGTTAGTTCTGAAGTACAAAATATCTTGCTGATCTCCTGTTTGTTACCAAATTATGTGCTGGAAGGAGTGTAACATAATAGAATCCGACACTATGGTAAATACTTCTGAATACAAAAGGGCAAAATAAAAGAAGATCATTGACATGGCTGATTTAGAACATACAACTGTGCAGGGGCAGCCGCTCATAAGGACGATACGGACGCCGCACTGCCGTGTGTAACCACAAGTGAACAAACATTACATTAACATTTATATATTTACATTGTCTGAATTGCAAATATTACATTGCTTATAGATCGTTGGTTAGTCGGTTCTGTATTCAATCTTCCGCGACAATTGCGAAGTTTGTACGCCATCGTGCAGGGGAATAAGGAACTTCGAGAGAAATGTGGCGGGGCACCGTCTTCCCACTTTACGAGACGTAGAGCATTCTCAGGCGCGGCCGCGAGGGGTAAGAGGCGAAGGAACTGGCTGAATAACACGCGTGGTATCTGTGGCTGGGAGGATGGAGGGTTTGTCGTCCGAAACCCACCCCCTAGGCAAAACTGGCCCTCTCTCCGGAGAATGGTAAAGAATGAAGAGTTGCCAGAAGCAATGAAGTTAACATAAGAAAGAAAATTACCAACCGTTGAAAAATATCATTCTGTATTCCATAATCTTATTCTCTTATGACATAAGAGTAGAGCAATAAGTAACGCAATTTCCAATGAGGAAAGAAAATATCGGTAACTGAAAATGTACAGACTCTTTTGTTATTTACCGTCGCTTTCTGCTACTTTTCGGTAATCACGACGATGAGGATGAGTGATGATATAATGAAATTGATGGAAGAGCACTCACAAAGAACACACATACCCATGCCGGGATTCGAACCCAGGAGCTGTGGCTTTGTAATGTGGTGTGCTAGCCACGGAAGTCGGCTATAGATTCTTGTTACACGCAAAATTATCATATATATGCGTTGTATTTTTTCTGAGTTTAGTGAAAAGTACATTTGGATTACAATGATGTGGAGTACATCATGTAGATTTAATTAGATGTTTTGATTAGCATGTTTGAAAAAAATCCTGATAATTTGACAAGATGGACGTTAAATAAATTAGAAACTTGTCATCTAAACTCACCAAGAGCCGCTACAGGAACCTGTGAACTAAAAATTTCTTCAAAATTGTCTGGCAACCCCGAAGCAATAAAACGACCGGATGGGAAGACGATAGTATTGACACTTGTTGTTTCTTAGTTTTCCATGGAAAAGTGAAGCTTTTTCGGTATTTGTGTGCTGTAGTTGTGTGTTTGTCACCGTCGCGATGAACAGTGTGGAGAAATTGTTGGTGTGAAGTTTTTCTACCAGAAGTCTGGATGAAAAAAATAAACATAAAAAACCTAGGCCAAATTTGAATCTAGAACAAGTGTCAAAGAAGGGAAGCCGTGAGTTCACTCGCAAATTTCACGTTGAAGGACAAAAGCATTAATTACAAGCATGTCTGAAGAAGATTTCTGGTAAGTTTGAAGTTTTTACTGTAGAGCTTCTGGTAACGCAGATATCACCTATCCAGTGAGACATTTATTTTGGTGCCCTATTTCACATATCAATTAGTCATGTTGGACAGGAAACTTTTTCTGTGTAACTTTTTTACTAGAAATTTTCAGGATCAATGCACGTAAATTTTCGTCATTGTGCTTATCATGTTGTGTAAAAATTAATATCCTTTCTTCTGAATTTTCCCCTCTGTTAAACGACTACATCTGTTAGAATTCTATTTCTTCTTCCATCTTCTTCGTATTACTGTTAAATAATTATTAATTTATTATAATATGTGCAAACGTGTAAAAAATGATATTCGGTAAACACGAACGTATCAATTTCTTATCACGTTGGCTGTTATACGAAATTCACTATTTAAACTCACATTACTAGTAGAGCAAATTTGTGCCGGCCCCGTGGCGGAGTGGTTACCATATTGCGCTACGATGCAAGGTGTCCGGGGTTCGAATCCTGACCTGGGCATGGATGATTGTGAGTGTCTATTCATCAATTTCATCATATCACTCATCTCCATCTTCGCAAATTAGCCAAATGTAGCACAAAAGGCGAAGTAAAATAAAGCAAATCAATAGAACAAATTTGTGAGCTATCGCCCCTCCACTTTGGTTCACCACGAGCCACCACAGCAACTGTGCGCTTGAAATTGGCAATGTGTCAAATTCTTTCATTTACAGATTGTAGTAATAGGTGGAGAGGTAATTCAGTTTTATCCAATTAAAGAGTGCAGAAAATTAATGAACCAGAAGAGTGCAACTTTAAAACAATTGTAACATGAACCTTCTTTTATATAAGATGTGAGTTACTAAAGATATATCCGTGAAACTTACTTGTGTTTATCCAAATTTTTGGGTCAGTTGTTCAGCTAATTTTTCAATGTAAGACATACAGTGTGTCCAAAAATAGTGCTGCAATGTAAACATTGGAGGTGTGAGAACGTGTAGGTATTCTGTTCTCTTCAGTTTCATCACAGCTTCCCAGGTGGTAGGCATTAGTGTGCACAAAATGACAGAGGTGAAAATTTTTTTCTTTTGAGCATCGTAAGAAGTGTTGAATATTCACCCAAATCTCCCAATGTAACACCGTTAGATTTCCACCTGTGGGGAACTGAAAAAAGATGTGTATGCCACAAAGCCACAGACACTGGATGCCATGTGATATGCAAGAGAGTACCTGTGCTTCCCTTTCTTGGAAACCACATCTGTTGTTTCTCGATCTGTTCTACAGTGTTGCAAATGAGCTGCCAATGAACATCTTTAACTTAAGGTATTACATACCGAGAAAATAGTACTCACTTTTTTCGCGAAACCATTTTATTAAGGTATTAAGTTCATACTTGCTGTTATTGGGATTCCTATTATTAACATTATTATAAACACTGTTTTGGGATACTCTGTATGTCATGCCTATATGAACATCAACACATGGCAAAAGGTATGTTTGTAGATGATGATCTGTTGTTAAAATACATTGGTATCTCTATTACATGATCCTCAATGGTCTTACCATGGGAAAATGGTAAATAAAGATGAGACTACATTTATAGTAGCAAATTGAGTACTTGATTCTCCTTTGTAATAAACCTGAGCCAATATGAGGGGTCTAATAATTATTAACAGGATGTCTACCTGTCAAGGATGTCAAGAAAAATGCAATTCTTGACCTTGTGGTCAAGAATTTTTGCTATTTTTTACAGTATACTGAATTTACATTGTTATATACCTGTACTGGGCTTTGATAAAATTGAATATTTGGAAATCTAAAATTGTATTGAGTTGTGGTTAAGGTTTGTTCACTTTGTTTCTTAAGAATTTCGTGGCCATTCCCCACCCAGGATGAAGTCCGAAGCATTAATTTTTACATGCATTATTAATTATAATTAAAGCAAATGTAAATCTCTTGTTAAAGCACAGCTTCAATTTTCATCTTAACCGGTCTTGTGGTAAGGGTTTTTCATTGAATAAAAATATACATTTTCTTAATTTCCAACTATATTAAGCAGGGGGGCGATTAAATAAATGTTAGGAAAAAAAGGGAGAAAGATCAAGAAAAAGTCAAGAATTTTGGATTTGTCATTTTGGTAGATTTTTCATAACAGTTTTTCCACTCTTTTTCATCAAGTGCTGCAAGTTCACATTCATAGGTTTAAACAGCTTCTTCAGGGCTCGAGAACCTTCTTTTGCAAATGCAATTTTTTACTGCAGGAAACAAGAAATAATCACGAGGCCAGGTCAGGACTGTAAGGTGGATGAATCGTAAGTTAAGCTCTGTGGACTCCAGGAACTTAATGGTATTGGCTCCGTGGGCAGATGCATTGTCATGGTGCAAGAGAATCCCTCGCTGTCCTTGGTTGCCATTCTTGAAGCTTTTCGAAAACGTTTGGTAGGCAAACTGTTGTGTGCCACTAAGCAGTAACAGTCTTTTATCCTCCAAAGGAACAGATGTGACATGACCGCTTTTAGAGAAGAAAGTTGCCACTTCACTTTTGTTGGAATGTCATCGGGAAAAATCCACACTGTGCACTGGTGCTTATTCTCTGGATCACACTGATAAAATCCAGATTTCATAACCAGTAACGATGTCAGAAACGCCTCCGTCGAATCTGGCCATCATTTCTTCGCACCATTCCACACGAACGAGGTTTTGCTCATCTGGCACCCATCGGGATGCAATTTTTTCCTGACTTGTAAGTAATCATGCAGGATCTTGGACACTACTGGCGATCCACTCTTTAGTGCAACTTCAATGCCGTTAAATGTTACTCAATTGTTTTTGCGAACCAATTCTTCCAAAGGTAATGAATGATTTCCACAGTCACTGCGGTCACCGGATGCACACTCCTCCCCTAGTTTTCCAATGAGTTTCAACCTCCTAAATTCTCGAAACCGCCAAAAAAATTAGCGCACAAGAAGGAGCAAGGTCCCCGAAAGGCTCAAGGCTCTGGGACTCGTTTAATCCATTTTTCAAATCATAGGAAATCATC
Organism: Lepisma saccharinum; assembly: GCF_977018435.1. Classification (NCBI taxonomy): domain Eukaryota; kingdom Metazoa; phylum Arthropoda; class Insecta; order Zygentoma; family Lepismatidae; genus Lepisma; species Lepisma saccharinum. Next base: position 52,367,282 of record NC_139234.1, read on the forward strand.
GCATGAAAATGCTGTCTTCCAAGCTCCATACTGCAGATGACTGTTTCCGCGAGTACAGAAACAAGTGAAACTGTCAGAGCAACACTGATAAGCCGAGCAGGTTGAAATTTGCGTATTTCTTAGAAGTGAAACAATGGACCATAACACAGCCCATCTCAAAACTTTCGTAGTGACCCTCGTATAAATACACCAGTGTCAGAAACTATTCGATACCACTGCATATTGTAAGTTCATGGCTGCTGTTAAGAAATATGAAGCCCTGTGCAAACTATACCTATATATAAGTTCCTTATATTTGGACAACTTGCATTTCTAGTAAAAATTGTTCTAGAGGATTTTGCTGTTAACCACAGACAAAATATAAAAGAGTTTGTAGAGCTCGATAACTTTGTTAGTTGAGGCCTTGTTTAAAAACAATTTTCAGATTAATTAATTTTATTTACATAAATTAAGGACCACTTTTCTTGGAATACCCTTTATGATTTTTCAAAAATGCCACCTATTATTTTTTGTCTAGCCTTTAAAATCTAGATTCAAATGCACCTTTCCTGTGCAGTTGCATGTATCACACACCTCTAACAGCAGCCTTGATTTCCATGGTAAAGATCTATTGAAATAATCAATTAAATAGCTGTAATGTGGAAGTACTTGTAGATTGATGTGATAGTATTTATCTGCTCAGACATTACATTCATTTTTCAGCAAAAGGGAACAATCCAAGTTAATAAATTTTATGTAAATAATGTTAGGATGTATAAGACTTGATAATTTGGAAATTATCATAGCTTTTGCTCAGTTTGAAGTAGAACTTTTCCAAAATCCCTAGTCTCATCTAAGTAATGTAAACCTTGGATAATAAAAATCATTACAGAAAATCTTGTATACCTTTTTTAGTCCACCACCATTCCAAACCTTATCAAGTGTCATGTTTTTTCAGCAAAATTGCATACTGAAAATGTATTGGACACTGGTAACTTCTTAAGATTACCTAAAACACAAAAACTTCCTTACTTTTGACATCTTTTTCTTCAATATTTTACCCCAGCGTGTCTGGGGGTGAAAAGCAGTGGCAAAGTTTAAAGGCAAAAATAATTGCATATCTTATATAAAATTGAAACCTTTCTTTTAATTCTAACTTTTCAATGGATAAATTTTCTACAAAAAAAAAAGCAACACTTTGTTGTACCAAAGATAAGGAAGTTTTTGGAGTATAAAACAAAAGTTTAAAATTCATGCAAGCATAAACTACTGTACTAAATTCTAAGACCAATAAAATGCATATTAACTGAAATTTAAACACATTTTGACAACGTTAAAATTGAACTACAATTCCACATATTGGGTTAACAACATAGAAGAATTAAGTATTTGAATAATGTGTATTGATTAAAGAAAAGAAAAATACTGGGGTAGAATACAATTTCTTGCTTTTAAAATAAAATAAGAGGGGCTTGTAATATATTTTAAAATGTTCCCTCTAAATGGCTGGTAAGAACACTCAAAATGCATGTTGCCATCCGTTCTCTTTAAACAAGCATTTTAATTTCCAATAATTGTTCTAAAATACAATTTTCAAATGTGCTGCCATCTTCTCTTACAAAAATGAACTATTGCTTTGTTACCTACACCATCTCTTTCTAGTGCCCCTCCCCACTTGTGAAAAGAGTGTGCCAGAGTCTGTTCTGAGGGAGGGAAAGCATCAACAAACCTTGTGAGAGGCAACCAGCCTATTGCATAATCGACTGGAAGAGTCCATTCTAAAGAGGGGAGGACACTGGAATAGTCTATTCTAAAGAGGGAAGGAAACTGCTCCTAGAGTGTAGGCAACCAGCACATTGTGCAATTGGTTGGAAGAGTTTATTCTAAAGAGGGAAGGAAACTGCTCCTTGAGGGTATGCAACCAGCACAATGTACAATCAACTGGAAGAGTCCATTCCACAGAGGGGTGGAACCTGTAGGTTAGGCAACCAGTTTCAAGGTCATCACCAAAATTCCATGAAAATTGCAATTTTTGCTAATTTGCCCCATTTTACTGCTTTGACCTTCAAAGTCCTCGATTTGACCTCTGTCATCCTTAAATTAGTTCACGTTATTGGCACCAGGGGGCATCCATGTCAGTTTGTTTTTCCCCACACGAGAGTATCTACGAACTCTATTGGTGAAATTTTTCCTTCAGCAGAATTGCATAGCCATATTGGAAAATCAAATTGTCCACAAGAAAATATTCCCCCCCCCCATTTTAAAAATCAAAGGGGAAGCCATATTTAAGCAATCAATTTAAACATCCAGCAATCTAACGTTGTTAGTTCATTTTTTTTAGCAGTAGAGAGCACTTTTATTAGGAAACTCATTTTATCCTTTGTATGGTTGGTTCTAAGTTCTTATATTATATATATAATCCCATTCTACAAGAACTTTCAATGTTTGTAAGTTATTCAATTGTATTTTTGCTTTTTAGAGGTTATTTTACAAATGCTAAAATCAAAATCATGTGATGTAGTCATTCAGTTTTTCAAGACATCATTCCATTCTATTTTGTTTTTCAGTTTTCCCATTCATACCACCTTTTGGTCATTTTGTTTTTCTCTACTGCTCCGCTTTACATTATGCAAAATTATTTTGCTTTTTCACATGTCCTGTACAGTGCAAGGCTTTGTTTAAATTAATAAGTGCAATTTTAGTCTGTTCTAGAGTAAAAGATTATGCCAATTTTGTATTCACCAACTAATCCCCACATGTTTAGGTGGATTGAAAGAAAAAATTCCCTTGCACTTACTAAATAAATATGCAAACAAAAATCAACTAAAACTACGGTAAAAGTTAGTGTTTTTTCAAATGTTTGCACTTGGTTTGTATAACTTTCTTCAGTATCCTAGAGTTCTAAAGCTATACGAACCTGGTATGAAATTTCACAAAGCAATTTCCAACTACTGCAAACTCGTAAGATCACGTGTAGTATAAAATGTGGGTGCAGCAGTACTGGATGATGGTGAGTTGCTGCTCAGGGGTTCAGGAAAATTACACAGAAAAAATACATCAAGATTGCAAGAGCAATCTCAAAGAATGAATCCAAAAGCTTTCTTTATTCGGGGCTTCCTTCTACACAACACAATATTCACAAGGAAAATAAAGTTTGTAACTTTTCATACATGGGAGATTTCTGCAGAAGAGACCTCCAATATCTGCCAGTGTGCTTCTGCCTCCATGATCCTTCTTAAGTATTTTTAACTGCCAATCTTCTGGTCGGTGTAAAACTGCTGGAACATTGCTATTTGAATGGTTTGTACCCTGTGTTGAAATTCATTTGTATTTTTGTTATTTAGAGTAGCTTTGATGCGATTTTGGCTAATTGCAACAAGAAGGATGAGTGGTGATTACATGAAACAATACAAAACTGCTTAGGAGTGAAAAGTTGCCAATTGCCATTTGCCCATACTTTGTTTAATGCAACGCAAAGCTTAGTATTCCATACATACCTTAAAAACACACCATGCAAGGTAAAGTAAATATAAATAACTCATTACAGCTGCACAAATTTCAAATGTTTACTTCACATACTGCATGTATGAACATCCGCAAGGATGCCCAAAACTGGCTTAAAACAGAATTTCTTACTGCATATTAAGATGTACACACGTTAAATGATTGAAGGACCAGAGCATATTAAGATGCTTAAGAATCTGAATTTTCTCAACCTTTCTTGCCTTGGGGGTATGACACTCAAAATGAATGGAGGAAATACCTCAGTCCAGTACATGAGGATCAGTCTAAATTTTTGTTACCAAAAGCTTAACAAGTATCACAGCATAATAAGCAGCACAATAACTTTTGGAGATTTTACTTTCAGCAAATGGCTAAAACAGAAATGCATAAGCTTATATATATATTTATAGAATGTTAAACATATTTTGTATGCAAGTATGTATTTCTGTTCTCAGCCAAGTTGCCAATCAATTGTTCAGTAACAAATTGTGGAGAAAAGATTACACACACTTTTTTTAACAAAACTTGGCATGTGTTAACTAATAAAGATATTTGATGTTTAAACATCTTTACTAAAATTGGCTTGTCCTTCTCAAGTTTCTAGTCACAATTCTTCAAAAACGTAGATTTCTTGTTAAGAAGAAATTAGTAATTTCTAGCATTAAGATGAGGTAGGCCATCACTTATTTAGAGTTGATTATTCACTTGCATTAAGATTAATAGTGAAAAATAAACTAGTCGCCCGATAGATTGGTTACCAAAAAACAATCACCTTGCATATTTAAATATAAATCTGTGTACTTGGATGATTGATAATTACACTTAAAGTGTAAATCACCAACCCTGAGACCTTCTGTAAACAAACAGTCTCACCGATTCGATGTATCACTCCGCGTCAGCTGATACATGACCCTTAAAAATGCAGACACTAACACACCACTGCACTGGGATACCAACTTAACCACTTCTTTCACTGGTTTCTCAGGATGCCACTGACAGAACATTACATAAATATTGAGTAGAATCTGTTTCTCGCTGGTGCTTTGAAAACAAGCTCCGAGAACACGGAGACCTTCCCCCATGCATAGAACTTGCCATGTTGAAAGTGGCACTACTTCCTTGCTGTTCACATGATTATTTTTAGAAAATAACCAATGTTATAAAATATCATTATGTACACACAAATTCGAATGAAACGCCCTGCCTTACGGTTATGCAACCCGGAATTTTATATCGTCTAGTTTCGCCTGGTAGAGTAGTTCCCGAGAAGAGCAGCGTTTCCAAACCTATAACTGTAATGTTTCCAACCCTGTATTGGTTGGTTGTTGATTTGGTGCTTTAAGTCCACAATACACAGTATGACTAATCGGGACTGGACCTACAGTTTAAAGTGGGATCCGAACCCCTTTGTGCCTCCACCGAGACCCCTTGATTACAAGGCGACGACGTTACCACTGCGCCATCCAAGCCTGTATTGCTTCGTAGAAGACGAAACCTTCACGTAAACTTCTTCATTCGTGAGTTACATTTGGTTTACAGACTCACATTACAGGACACTCTTTTCCTTTATTGAATGTTTTCTGGAGCATTTATTTTTCCTTCTGCGGAGAAAATTCTGTTATTATTTTACATCTTATTTTTCGCAGCTTCTCTACCATTTATTGGCTAATCGCAACAATGAGGATGAATGATGATGACTCCATGAAATTGATAAGAGGACAGTCATAAAGAAACCATGGGGGCTAGATTCATGTTATTATTATTACTATTATTATCTTTCTTTTTTTACTTTACTTTTGGCTAATCGCAACGATGAGGATTAGTGTATGATAAAATGCATGAAGAAACACTCATAAACAATCATACCCAGGCCGGGACTCCAACCTGGGAATTTCGGCAGCGATATCAAAAGCCGACGGCTTATCACGCTCGGGCACAGCGGCGGCCAATTATTATTAGTGATATTGTCTTAAGTAGTGTATTTTTCCACCATATTCTTTCATACAATCATGAAACGGATGAAAATTAAAATGTTAAAATACCTGCCTACGTTTTTTTTTCTTCCTTTTTTGCAATATGAACACCTACTGCACGAAGCCAAATTGTGGGAATACGAAACAGAACCAAGTTAACATATCTTGACAGTGGAAAGTGTTAATACAAAATCTAGAAAAGAGTCATTTAACAGTTGCCTGATTGCTTTTCCATTTGTTGTATGGGGAGAATTGTGTGAAATGTGTGCGTAGTGGCAGGCAAAAGAGAATACAAAGATCGAATAGAGAGGCAACACTGTCACTGTTCTGCACTGCACAGACAACGCGTCTCGTCGAGTGGGCGGGGCACTGTGGGTGCGAGCGAGCTGCTGTTGCTTCTGCAAAGAAGAACACTCACAGACAACTGAATGATGCTCCGCTTAAAATCTAGTCAATCGAGAAAGGATTTGTTGAGGAAGTGAATTGAAATATAAACGCCAGAATTTGGTCTAAGCCACCTCCCTTCTCCCCCCTTAAAAATTCTTGGGTGAGAGGCTACAAACTATACTAAAACTGAATTACATACAATATTTTAAGACTCAAAGTGACGTGACCTAGAACGTAGTGAAAAATCACTGGTGCAAAATTCAACGTAATGACGATAAAATGAAGGTAGGAAAATGGATGTGCTAGAAAGTTTTACATACACACACACATATAGTTAGTTCCGTGTAGAAGATATTTCTTCACATTTTTCTCACCTTGGCTTCCTTGAATTCACGAAACTGTAAAGCCATGAGCTCGTTAACACCCTATAATCACGGAGTTCCAGGTTCGATTCCTGGTGGAGACACAACTGCCTAGTGGTTCGGATCCAACTTTCAACGGTAGGTCCCACTTCGGGTAGTCTTTTTGAGCATGAAATGGAATTAAGACAAAATTGGAACACGGCAACCCTTCACAACACACGCGCAGAGGCCGTTGAACTTAATGACTGACAACTATTATATACATCGAACTTTCAGCGAAGCTGGAATAAGGTCTATTTGCCATGCCAAATAGTGTGAATTTTCAGTCTCGTGGTGCCTTCTATACGAAGTGCACGCAAGTTATCTAAAAAAAATAAAATGTGAGGATGAGTCGAGCTATGTTTAATTCAATAAGACTCTTAACTTCAAACATATTTTGCTCTATAGCTGTCGATTTGGAATGGGCATCTAAGATTGGTTGCTTAGCGGACCGGATTTGGAAAAAATCACGGACTGTCATAGTTCCAATCACACTACAGACACAGAAAAAAATGTTCGCATGAAGATGAGAGAAGAGGTGATCTCTTCAAATGTCTCGAAATATATAGATAGAATATATAGTCAATCAAAAAGAAAAACAATGGATAATGTCCAATTAAGTCGAAACGCTGTTTGAACCGGTGTTCATTCACAGAGCAGAAGGGTTATTTTGACAAAATCCTGTTTTCCTGCTGGCTGCTTCGGGGAGAAGGGCTTTGTAACGTTGCCGCTTCTTGCCCAAGCGGTAGGCCTAATTCGTTGTTTGGCCACGAGTTCCTTCGTAGGTAAACGCGGCTACAGAGGATCACTGCCATAAAGGTGGTTCCCGCGCCGGCTGAAAGAACGACGGGAATTTAAAAAACCATTGTCACTAACTTCAGACAAACATCTAATAATTTCCTTAGGTTTCGAAGCTGATCCGAAGGGACAACAAATACCAGAAAAACGACAGGAATTAAATGATCGGTTGATCGTCCTTCTGTTGATGGATGGCAATTCATATTAACAATAATAATCGTAAGCTTATCATTAGTCAACAATTAAAGCTAATACGCATCTATTGATCAGAAATTACTAGAGTGTTAAAGTTATTTTTGTATCTTTGTTATGTTAAGTCGCTCTTCTGCCACTTTCGGCTAATGAGGATGAGTGACGATTAGATTAAATTGATACCATGATAGCAATACTGAAGCCGTGGCTCGAACCCGGAAATTTCGTGGCATCGGAAGTGGACCATTTAACGCGCTTGGCCACCAAAGAGAACCGGCTCTGAGGCCAAGCGCGGTTAGTGGTGGACTAACGATCCAGACACCGAATGTTCCGGGTTCGAGTCCCGCCCGGAACTTTGTCAATTTCTTAATCTTCAGAAATCCCTTCGCAATCTAAGACATAACACTTTATCAAAACTTCATTTCCCTCCCCTCCACCTCAAATTTCATACTCAATCTTCCCAACAAAATTTCCATGCCAATTTTAGACATCCAGTTGATATTGCTCCCTCCAGAAAAGCAATCTAGGACGTAATAGTAATACACAAGAGTTGGGATTCCCTGCCCCCAAAATAATTATCAATCCCGCTACCTGAAAATACCACTAACTTCATTAATTGCCCACCATAATTTCCCTATCAATCTAAGGCCTAATATGTAAGAGTTGGATATAGCCCCCCCCTAAAAAATATTACTTATTACCCGTAACAATTCCCCTGACAATCTACAAATTACTATTTGTATAACAGCAATGGCTAATTGATAACGTAATTGAACTTGTGCCCTGTTTACTCAGTCAAACTTCCATCACAGTCTGCACCATAATGCCCCTCCCCTTGGGCACCACTGATTTAGAACTGTGACAACGTGAGAGGTGTAATGTAACTAATAGTTAAGTGTTAGGAATGGGTGCATGTGTGCTGCGCATTTGAATTTCATGTGAATCAAATCTGTCAATAATGTGAATATTAATGTTATAGAATATAATATAATGGTGCAGGTGTGTGAAAAAGTAACCATGAGCACCAAGGTATCAATAAGAAAGAATTGGAAAGATAAGTTGCATATGAAGATGTGTGTAATTAGTTTTGTTCTAGGATGTAGCAAAGAACATTGGTTAAACCGTGCGGGGTATCATGGTCAATACTGTGTCCACCCGCCGTTGGATTCAAGCACTGCATCTAGTCGACGAAGCAAGGATTGCCCGAGCAGATGTTTGGTCTACTTAAACTCTCCCAAACATCAAACACGTGAGCCAGTAGAGCTTCCATTGTTCTCAGCTGTCTAGGTTCCCACTCTCTCACCATCAACGCCCAAATGTTTTATATTGGGAGATTTCGCTGGCCAATCTACTCTTGATATTCCTGGGTGCTGATTAGTGTTGCCCACGGGACGAGACGGGACAGGCTTTTAAAAATTCGAGACGAGACGAGATTGATCATGTGTCCCGAGACAGCATTTCACAGCCTTTCCACGAGACGAGACAGGCCAAAGTCTCGTCTCGTGGGCAACACTAGTGCTGATTAAACCAGATGGTGGTCGCTTTCGATGTATGGACGCTGCTGTTGTCTTGATCGAAAGTCACGTGCGGAATCTCATCTTCAAGGTGGCTCTCTCGCACGCTGGGAAGCATGTGGTTTTCCAGCACTGCGACGTATTCCTGCAAATTCATTCTCGAGGACACTTCCACCAATCCATCTACTCCAGACGAACTGATCCATCCCCACACCGCCACGAATATCCTGCCACTCCTAGCATGGGTAGAAATGTTCTCGGGGTCGTAGCGAGTGTTGTCGCGCCTCCAAACATAAACCTGACCATTTTCGTCAGACGAAAATACATTCTCGTCGCTCAAAATTACGATCTGCCAAAATTCTTGAGGAGCTGGTAAATATTGTAAAGCAAAACTGATCCGTGCTTCGTGATGGAAATACATCATTGCTTCTTTCTTTGCCGCTCGACGGTGCCGAACTGTTGCAGCATGGCACTCCAGTTTCAAATCTTGGCGAATCTTCGTTGAAGCCATGAAGGGGTTGCCATCGCTCATCTCAATGATGCCTGCATCTTCTTCCCTGGTTGTCTTCCTCGGCGGCCTTTGTTGGGTCGTGACTTCATTCCTTGGTCCCCTTCTTCCTCGTAACACCGAATGCAACGCCTGACGCATGAATCGTCCACACCAAGGGTCGTAGCAATCTGAAGTGCAGCAGATCCGCCGCACAAGAACATGCGGACTATCTTCTCTCTTGTAAATTCCGAAGTGTAAGGCATAATGAAATGATATCGTAAAGGAACATTCGGACCGAAGGGACATGCTGCACGTGGCACATGCCTCTTCAAAACACCTTATCATTGGTGCATGTAGAGTTTCACGCCCATTCCGGTGCAGAAAGTTTCATTTTATTGGTTCCGTTGCAAGTGACATGCTCAAGGCATAGATACGAGTAAAACTGCTGCAGGATCTCGAACGAAGCACCCACCCGGGCTCGAATTAAAGCCAAAGCGTGCTGGCAAAAGGCAACCGTGAAGTTACTGCATCTGAGATTTACGTCAAGCAGGACCTGCGTGGTGTGTGCAAAGAAACTCACGCTTGCTTTAGGAAATAAGGATACTATTGAATCAATGCAATATAAAAGAGTATATACCATAAAATATACATTATTATTGACTCATGCATTCCCTGAAAAAGAATGCATTGTTTTCTCGCACATTTCTGCCTGCAATGAATATAAATGTATAATCTATTAAATTAAGCAGGTGCATGCAGATTTAAAAATATTGATAAGATGATTAAATTGAATTGTTGTTTTTTAAGTCCACTTTGTGCACAGAAAGGCTAATTGGGACTGGACCTACATTTTATAGTGGGTTCCGAACCACTATGTTCCTCCATCGGGTATCGAACCCGGAACTCCTTGATTAAAAGGTGACGAATCTACGATTGCGCCATCGGGGAGGCCCTAGTCCTCTTACGGAGATAATTCGTTCGGAGCAATAGAAATGCCCTATGAAAACAATTGGGGAATATTATTTTCAATGTGGATATTCTTCAGAAAATATGTTTCTAACAAAATAGTGGGGACGTGGGGTGAGAGATAGGGACGGAGTTGGGAGAGAGAGAGAGGGGAAAGCACACAATTTTCTGTTCAGTGCGAACCTTTGGGATTGCTTTTTCATAGTGCGCCAAAAACACAATACGTATAACCCAAATACAACCCAAACCTTCAATGGCGAAATTGTGAGTCAATCACTCAACTGGAATAAAAAGTACGGATTTAAATCTAGCAGGCCAGAAGATAGTTATTGCGCTACCATGTGCTAATCCACTTTTCCCGCGAGAATTGTCATGCCTGAGTGACATGTAATTTACGTTAGTTGTGAGAGTTGCTTCAATTCCATTGCCGGCCAAGAATAATGATAGCGCTGAAAGCATAAAATACGGAAATGTGCATGTTTGGCGAGCTATGAGAAAAGTAGATCCTTGTGTTTTCTTTTCGAAATTTGCTCATTTTATGTCAACTTTCACATATAGCCAATGGCGACAGAGGATGAATAATGCTTCACGGAAATTTATGAAGATTGAAGAAACAACGAAAAAGAAAAACTCATAATTATCAGAGGCTAGGACCCAAGGACCCTGGCTACGCAGCATGTTATGATATTTAAGTATATCACGGATTTCTGCTAAATCCATTCCTAGATATTTGTAATGAATGAACCCCCTCCCCCGCTACGAGAAAAAGAAAGACTATGAAAGACTACAGGATGTGAAACATTCACAATGTAATTGCATTACTTTACATCGCTCTTGGCTGTATTCCTAATGTAGTAAGAGTAGTAGGTTTTTTTTGTTTTTTTTTGCCAAGGTATAAGTGTATTTGAGCGCAAGGGCTACCTATTTCATCATTTATAAAGAGTTAATTTCGTCGTTACACTAGCACCAGGCACAAATGCGTCAATTTCTATTTCGGTTATTTTATATCACTCTTCTGCCTCTTGAGTTAATCGCGATAATACGGATGAATTATCAATTTATAAAATTTTGACGGGACAAACTCAGTGATACATTCATGCCTGACCAGAGTTCGAATCTGGAACATATGACCTCGCTTCGCTAAAAAGGCTGGCAGAAATGTATCGGAAAAGTATAGGACCACCAAGAACCGGTTTCAAGCAGCACAGACGATGAAATCATTTACAGCGACTCGCTGTGGCAGTGTTGCTCGTCACCCCCTCCCCCTCGCTTCTCAGCACCCCACCTGCTGATTCGTTTCAGGCATATTCCGTCTGGAAAGTTTCTGGCACCCCTCCGCCTCCCCCCTTCCAACCATGGTTAATAAATGAGACCCTTGCACTTTCAAAACCCTTATTGCAAGAAAAAGCTGGCATCAATTTTATACCACCATACAATAAGATTTACACGGGAAACATTTCCTAACATATTTTCTTGATTCGGACTAAGGGCAAATTAAAAATAGTCAAAGGAATTATACACAAGAGAATTAAATTACTGAAAATATGGAAAAGCGCGATACCGAAATCTGTAATGAGTGCGAATGGAAAATCGAGAAAAAAAAGTATGAAAATATTCGAATAACTAGATTAAGAGAGAAAGTTATCACGGCTCGAACAATGCAAATAAAAAAAAAAAACGGGAATACAAATTGAAATATATGACAATCTGAAGTAGGCTGAAGGAAGCAAATTTTAATAAACGTGGAAAGAAAACATAATCAATGGAGCGCTGGTTCGATTCGCGACGGAAGCTCATATTTGTTGTTCGAATCCCACTCTACACTGTATGTCCAGATGCATTTACACTTAAAACAAACTTCGTGGAACTTTTTCCAAATCAGATGTCGCCAAAAATTTAAAAACAAAAAGAATAACTGTGAAGGAAAAATGCCGAAAGCGTTATTGCAAAATGAAAAAAAAAATCTTCACATATTCGTTCGGAAGTTTTAAAAGAATAATAAAAAACTCAAGCATAAATGTTAATAACACTTGTTATTATTACCAGAGACATTCTCAAAATAAACTTGTTGTCCGTTGAAATCAAATCAAGAGGAAAGCAAGATCTCCACCCGGTCGCTTTAATCTCTGGCTAGATTCAAGAGTTGGAAACACTACGCTTCTCGCGAGCTGCTCTTCCTGGCGAAACTAGATGATATAAAATTCCGGGTTGCATAACCGTAAGGGGAGGCGTTTCATTCGATTTCGAGTGTACACAAATCTCTAAGCTCATTGAAAGTTACAATGCATATTCCTACAAAATGTTCATACTTATCTTGCCTTGCCATGTCACCAAGTTATTTTACGAAGTGCACTATATTTGGTGGAACAAAAATCGTTATTAGGATGCTTGTCAAAGTTTCCAACTGCAATAAATTTACGAACTTTCTTTGTCTTGTTTTGGTCATCATCATCAATATATTTATTGGACTTACAGGATTGCATATGGCTATTTATGCCCATTATATATTTTATTTAGATAAGATACAATTTACATAAAATCTACAAATTTCAAATACACCCCTACCTATATCAAACCTTAGAAATATACATTACCATGTTTTGTCTTAAAAAATGCAAGTAAAATATATTCAATTCGCATGCAAGAAAGAAGCCAAATTTATGGGAAATGATTACTGGTGCAAAGAGTTAACCATAAAGGTGAAGCATAAGTACAAAAGAAAGAGCATTGGGGTTTAAATTGAGACGTCATTTGCGGCAGCGTATCCCATACTACAAATTGGCCGTTGTTTTACCTTACGTAATGAATCCTGTAACAATGCTGGATTTTCGTGTGGATTATTTTACTTCTATGAGTTTGCAATGCTTTCTGCGTGCACCTGGTTTTGTTTACAGGTTTCAGGGTTGGTGATTCGAACTTTAGCTGTATTCATTCCAAGATGGCAATTTCATGTTCCATTTTCACTCCAACTAAAGCACATCATATTAGGTAAGGAATCCACAACTACAGCAGCACATCACACTTTATCTGAAGACACAACAGCTTCTACATGACTTACAGATAGATGTTTTCAGTACTGTGTATCCGTGCTTTCCACAATAGTTCATTAGTTTGTGGTTAAACATGAAGCCTTAAAAATATCCATGTCCTGTTCTTTTTTCAGTTGTATTTTGGTTGGCTCACACCGTGTAATTTTGCGATTTCTAGCCAAAGTTGCAAAGTTCAGGTACTATTATCACAAGCAATTATGTGATTTCTAAATGATGACTACTACCATCCACTTTCTTCGAAACCAGACTTCTTACCGAGTGCTTTTGTCAAGTCTAAATAATTGTGAGGGTCACAAGTCTTTATATTGTAATCTGATGTTTTCAAGCGAAACTATATAGTATCCAAATAACTGCAAATATGAGGTTCAGAGATTAATGTAGATATTGATATCAGGCGTAATAAATTTGTAAATAAATTGTCTCATGTTGATGTCTTAAGTGACATTGAAAAAATAAATGATTGAGCAATTGTATAGCTTCTCCACATTGACAGGAAGTTGAGGACACAATTTTTAAATGTGCTAAATGCTGATTAATTAAAACATGACCTGTGCAAATTCTTAAAATAAAAACAACCACTGCCCGAGGTACATTCATGTTTTGTTACCAAGGTCTTTGATTACTGACATTTTTTCTATCTTTTTTCCATCCTTCGAGCAACATTACAATGTTACCAGATTCTTTCAGATTTTCACTTGCAAGCAGAGGCGTGGCGTGCATGTAGCCGCTGTTACCGCAGGTAACACCAAAATATAAAGAATTGAAGAACCCGTCTTAAAATATTATTACGTACATAAACTGGTAATATTGTCGTAAAGTAAACACAGCAGACTGAAATTTTTTCTGACACAGGCAAAAGCGAAGAGGAGGACTGACCCGGTACCCTCCACAGGCAACATGAGGATAGGGTCCTGAGCCCACACAAGGAAGACTTCGCGTCGCGGCAAAGACTGACCGCGGGAGGAGAAGGCGGGTTTTTCGCATGCCTGTTTAGCCGGCGCAGTTGCCGGTGATCCTTACCGGAAACATACCAGTGTTGCCATATTCAATTGACAGAAAAGAGCTAAGTCGCCTAATCGCGTCTATCTTACTCTGAAGGTGTCCAGTCACACTGGGGAACGATGGCGCAGTGGTAGCGTCGCCGCCTTATAATCAAGGGATTCCAGGTTCGATACCCGGTGGAGGCACAAGTGGTTCGGATCCAACTTTAAACTGTCCCGATTAGCATTACTGTTCATGAAGTGGACTTAAATCGCCAAATCAAAATTTTTAAAAATCAAATCACACTGGGGCAAAAGCAAACTACCAAGTGATATTTTGTATTTACACTAAATATCAGCGATTATGAAAGTCCTCTTTGCCCTTCTTCGACATCATGGGCGAGAAGGAGAGGAGAGGGATGGGTATGGTCAAGGGGTCCGCTGTCCTTCTAAAAATGTCAACCTAAAATTCTATATTTCACACATATAATATTATTTCTGTTACAGGAATTTGTGATAATTGTTGATAATACTGATTGAGATTGACATACGTTGTCGCAGGAATGCAATAATTTCGGATTGAAGCAATGTTTTTGAGGTGGTAGATCTGTTTTTGGGTGAAAACAATACTTACAAGCATAATTTCCCGATTGTTATCTTAGCACGCTCTGAAGTGTCAGGTGTCGCAGGTTCGAATCCTCAGCAAGAAATGGTTATTTCAATGTTCGTTGTTATTATTTTACTTACATAATTATAAAAATTAATAACATACACAAAGAAATAATAATTTTATTTCAATAATTCACCATGCATCCTCATCGTCACGATTATCCTATAAAGCGAAAGCCTTAAAGGTAGCAAAGGACGTAAAATATACGAAATAGTAGTGGTGTCAGAAATGAGATTTCAGTGGATTTAGCGAAACATGGGAGTGGGAGTAGTTAGGAAACAGATGAAGACTACATCTACTCTACATACATCTTATTTGAAACGAAAAGTTTCGCGATTTGGGCAAATCTGGTTTCAAAAGAACTAAGATGGCAACATTAGTAGAACTGGACTTCTTGCAGGTTCGGAAGGAAATATTGGGGAAGGGCCGATGCTGAGAGGGGAGGGGGCAAGGAGGGTGCTTCACGTGTTGCAAAAGTAAACAACGGTTTGTGGGAGGGACTGTGCAGTGGGAGTTTTGTGACTGGTGTCTTTCGCCTTTATGTTGTTTTCGGGCATTGTCAATTAATTTATGAAGCTTGCTCCGAGTTCCGAGGTGGCGGGTTCATCCTATCTGGACAGTGTGTGTAATCGTGCGATAGAAGATATTTTGCAGAAAAAAATCGAAATTGTGGCGAAAGGGAGGCCAAAGTCTATTTTGAACGATTTAAAAACCAAGTCGTCTGCTGGATATGACCGACATTTCAATGTTTCGTGGTATAACGACTATCCGTGGTTATGTGGATGTGTGCAGTTGTCGAAACTCTTTTGTTGGCCATGTACTCTATTTTCGGGTGAAAAAAAAACGTGTCGAATTCAGATGTGGATAACATTGACCATGACGCACCCAAAAATTGAAATTCAAATGAAAAACTTCTCTTTATGACAGCATCATAGAACTTTTTTGATTTGATTTGATTGATTTTGCTTCGCTTGTGCCACTTTTGGCTAATTTGCGAAGATGGGGATGAGTGATGATATGATTAAATTGATGAATAGACATCACAAACGCCCATACCCAAGCTAGGTTTCGAACCCAGCATCATATAACTATTTACAAAGTCGGATTGATCTGCTCTATAAGTAGCCTTCGATGTTTCTGTAAGTATCAAATTACGTATTATTGTGTCAACAACCAATGTTTGCGATTTCACTTTAGTCCTTATGTCAACATTTTTTTTTCCTGATTAATAACTTGACCAAAATCTAGTATTGAATTGCATACGTACCAGATTAATATTATATGAACTACTTGGAAGACATTGGGGGGGGCATGAGGTGGGGAGGCGCCCAAGTCTCCCTTAAATGTCCTACTTATAACCGGTAACACTTTTAAAAATCCACGCCACGCCACTGCTTGCAAGCATATAATAAAAACATTGATGCTCAAATGTTTTACATGTTAAATACGAAGATTTAAATATTTTATGAAAAGCAGTACTATTGAATCTTTCAATATTAGTATTAAAGTCAAGACACTTATTTTGCAACAAGATCAACAAATATTTAATAGATATAAGAATTTCATGTATCATGTAATAAGTTCCTGTAACAAAAGACTCTTGTATATTCTGTGGAATAGTTATGTGTAGAGGCACATATTTTTGGTAAATAAAAATACATTTCAGTACAAAAACAGAGCCAATTTCAGGTTCAAAAGTGGTAAATAAAATGCCACTGTTATAGCGGTGAAAAAAACTGTACATAAAATGGCATTTTTGGTTTTAAAAATGTGAACATAATAAATAATTCCCTTCTAATAGCACATTTATGTAGTTACCAGAGTATTAAGTTTATTCCTGCATAAAGGGTCCCATTTTTACTTCTCAAATATTTAAAGCAGAATTAATCAATTTTAATTAAAATTGCATAACTCGCAGGATAATTCTGACTTCAAAAAGTGTCGCGTTGATAAATATATTCTGAATTTCGTGTTTTAGTCTATTTCGCATTTTGCAGTTCATTTCACATTATTTCGTGACAAAACAGAGTAGAAAAATGCACCTCAACTTTCATAAACATGAAAAATTAACATTACAATTGGTTATTTCACATTTCGGGTTTTCGTCAAAAACTAAATATGCATACCTCTAGTTATGGGCAAACCTGTATATATGGATCTCACATCATTTAACTAAATTGACATTTTCCAATAGATCTTTTGTCCTTTTCAGTCTTTATATTATTTCCCAAAGCAATATAAATGATGTGAAAACGGATTAAATGTGATACATTATTTTACTTAAGTGGATTAAAAACAAAAACTCATATGCTGTGACATTTGACAGACTGCAATATTGCAATTTGAGAACTTCTGACCTAAAATCCAATTCAGAGCATGCTATGATGCCAGGGGTTCACAGTTCGAATCCCAGCCTTGGTATAGGTGTTCTTTTGATGATATTCAACTTGACATAATAAAGCACTGCACTTTGGGAACAAACAGCATGAAGTCGGGCAAACAGATTCGCACATTTTAAGGAAAGCATATGAGAAGCCTTCTTACATCCAGAAATTTACGATATTTTATATGTACACATTCCTTATATGATCATGATAATTGTACCATGAATCACATTGGCAAAGGTAATACGGACAATGCTTACCTGACATGTTTTCCACACAGGATGTGATCCGTTTGCCTGAATATGGCGGCAGAGCATGATTTCGTGCAATGAATTGTGGGGCAAGTTGTTAATGAATATCAACATTACAAAACTAACTTCTAAATTATTTGTTCCCAGCAAAGTTTTTTATTTTAATACATGTAAATAATTCAAACCTAAAATAAAGCTGTGCTGACTGTCATAACATGCAGGTCTTCATCTTAAATATTTCACTCATTAATGTGGCAATTAGTCCTTTGGACATTTGCTGCATCTGAATACCAAAGAATCACAAGAAACAATATACCACACTCACATTTATTTTCATGTTATTTATCTTGATATATTAATATGTTTCTGATATTCAGCATACTCTTTACCACGTAGATTAAAAATCTTTTCAAGTATTCTGACATGCGAAATCATAAACTATAGTTACAATTTTTTTGCTGGAACTCTCGAGCAGCATACAATCGTATAACACAATAGAGAAAGTTCTTTTCACCACAATAAGCAGCAGGTTGATTTTCACAGCTTCCTCATCATTCACAGCGCTTACCCTGATGGGATATATTTCAAGCTTCTGAGGTGTATAGGTGTGCATAACCAAACGTTTGCCTTCCGGGTGTCTCACACAGCTCTCGAGTTTTGCAATGTCTGATATCAATATTCGATGCCTGACATTGCATGCTGCAACTCAAGCTAATGTTGCCTGTAATATGAAACATGTTTGGGATTCTTTTGTACCAGGTGCAGTGCAGCCAAGACCCACCAGAGACAGCATTTGTTGTCAGTGTTTTGAATATTTAACGCAGATTTCATGTGTTCAATATCTGCCAGCAGGGAAACCTAAGCATCTGCAGCATGCTGACCATCTTCATACCAACCTGAGAGTGACCACACTATACACAATATGAAGAGCTTCAAACACTGTGGCTGCAGCAGACTCTGCACACACAGCCATGGACCCTTCATTTGCACACAACAGATCAAAAGCAAAGCATGTCAAGCCACTTTCAGATTTTCTCATTAAATACCGAGCTTCACAAATTTTGTGCACTTTTAGTAAACTGCTCATTAATGTTCTCACACTTTCCGCATGCGCTTGCAAGTAACAATTGTCACACTGACAATGCACAGTCTGTTGGGCAGAAGCCTTTGTGGTTAGCATTATTAACTTCGATGCAGTTTGTTCCAGGAGTAAAAGTAGCTTTTCACTCCATGATTGAAGTTCACTGGGTGGAAATTTATTATCTAGCATCAAAACTGCAACAAATTAAAAAGAAATCACGTTATTATCATTATACACTTTAAACTTTACTATTACTAAAGAGTCAATCCCTATAAAGCAGTACACAAAATAGTAGTTGATAAATCATTTTTAAAAATAAAAAAAATTGAGTTGTAAGCCTTGTGTGTTGACAGATCAGAACCACTGTTATTTTATTGTTATTGTTATTACTGCTGATTTCAAGACAGGAAGCAATTTGTATCATGGAGTGCATAATTTCTACATTTGTAAGCAGGATGGTAACTTTTTGACCTCAACTCTGGTAAGTCCTAGGACAATGGAACATTACATACATTATACATTACAATTATATTTGTGTGTAATATCCCAGAACTTATTCCTTCATAATAAATTTTAAGGTCAAAATTTTTATATCACAATTGCCGGAAACGTCATTTTCAGATAATTAAGACAGAATGCTATTTGTTTTACGGCATCCCCCCCCCTTTTTCCAATTACCTTTGTCCAATAATGTAAATCACAATTATTTCTACAGGTTCGTAAACAGGTACACTTCTCCAAAAGGTACCTGACCGCTCTGAAATATTTCTAAGTCCAGAAATTGTTAATGTGGCGACGTAAAGTCTTGAGCACCAGCAGAGAATAACCAACTTTACTAGATACCTTTACTATAGAGCAACCACAAGGAAAAAAACCTTGGACGAAAAGTCCCCGCGCAGCTTTCCCTTCTTCCATTCAGCTTGGGCCATAAGGAAACATGGTCCACTCTCCCTCTCCCCTCCATGCAGGTATACAGTGTACAGGAGTCACGGGTCTGCGCAGGTTTCTTTGCTTGTGGTTCCACCATAGACAAAAAAACAGAGTGCTGAAAGATTTAAATTCTTATCACATTTTTTTATTAATTTATTTTGTGATGAAATGCTTTAAAGCATAATTTGTAATGCAAATGATCATGATTACAATCCTGAAATGCATCATATTAGTGTGCTAGCAGCATCTATCATCATAGATGAATTTCACTTCACACGCTCCATTGTGCACACATATTTTAACTTCCCCTACCTTGGCAATGATAAACTTGTAAAACTTTGCATAAAGAGAGTGCAAGGCAGTGGCGGTTCGTGGGGTCTGCAAAGGGGCAGGGCACATTCAAAATATAGGCTATATCTTAGAACTAATGGAAGTCATACCAGCAGCATTTAATATATATAAAATTAAAAATATTAATACTTTAGAAAAGTTTACCTTGTTATAATATTTCTTGTGTATCAGTTCCATTCTCCTATTTTTGGCTGTAGCAAATTTCTCAGTCAATTTGTCTTTTCCATTGAATAAAATGCATGGAAAACTAAGAAAAGGAATTAGCTACAGGACACCGCATATCCATTCCAACTTTTCATTTATATTTTTATTAAATTTTCCATTGTATGTTCTGTTTTTTATCTTAATCTTTGAACACTTGATTTAGGCAAAGCTGTGGGTCTTGGCCGGTCTAATTATTTGGCCAACAAATGTTCTTCGTGATTTAAAAATTGACTTTGCAATATCTCACCTGATTCATTTCACTTTATTTTCACGCGCACGGTAACTCGTCAGTAAAGAACTCACTAAATAACACCAATTTATTAAAACTTTTCAAAGTGCATTGAACCTCGACAAGACTTCCCTGCCTCCTTCTTCCCAAGTTCCTTCGCATTGATTTTGTTCTGTAAGCTACAGTAAATGGACCCAGCCACCATCTAGCGGGAAACCAAAAAACAGCACCCCCAAGTGTTGGGTCTCGGTGATAGTGACAGTTCACAATGAAAACACCCCCCCCCCCCCCCCCGACCTCTCCAGCAACTCGGAATGTAGGGATGATGTTAAAGCAGTGAGGCAGGAAGTCCACAGTCAGAATGTGACCATTGCTATGTTGCGAAGTTTCGTCCAAAGCCATCTTGGCTCAGATGAAGACTCCTTGCAGCACAGCATATACAAGCATTGCAAACAAGAATAAACTGTTGTAATTGAAATTATTTTTAGATCCATAATGCATGCAGGGGCACGTGACTGTGTGACCTAAGGATAGAACAGTGCCTGGTGCAATGAGTAATGTTTTCAAGATTACCTTGTGTAAATCAAGATATATATATATATATGATGAACTGGAAAAAGTGTGAATCAGAGAAAAAAAACACATCAGGGGTACACACATCTAAAAATAATTCAGGAGTCAGCCTTCCCCTCCCCCCTTCATAATACCCGCTAAGGAAACCATTGCCTTAAAACAGTGGTTCTCAAACTGTGGTAGGAGTACCTCCACGGGTACATGAACGGCTTGAAGGGGGTACGCGATTAGCTCGGAAGAGAAATGTCGAGAATACGCACACAATATTTTTGCTGCAGGTAATCTAATGTATAATAGACTAAATTTGGAGCCGAATCTGTGCTTAAAAGTTTCAAGTGCACAACCGACATCAAGAAAGAAGAAACTAACTGTGTCAGGCTATGCAGGCACATCCATCTCACTAGAAAGTCTGAGAATTTACAAAAAAAAAAAAACCTACAAATTTGTGCTTCACAGTTTGTTTACAAACTTATTTTTGTTCCTTACTTTTTTCCCATAGCTCTGAGAAAAATATTTGAAAATTAGTTTTCCTACTTCTTAGCATTCATGTGTTTCACATTTTTATTTTCGTAACTAATCGTAACGTAAACGTAGGAATAGCCAATAAAATAAATAAACATAGGATTCTAATGTCTGTTTGTTTTCCATCTTTCCACATATAGTCCGAATTAGGAATGGCCAAACGGATCCGGATCTGAAAAATCCGGATCCATTCGGATCCGGATCCAAAAGTTACGGATCTGGATCCGGATCCGAAAGTTCCGGATCCGCGGATCCGGGTCTGAAAACTTCGGATCCGGATCCGAAAATTCCGGAACCGGATCTGTGTCTGAAAGTTTCGGATCAGGATCCGGATCCGAAAGTTCCGGATCTGGATCCGGATCCGAGAGTTTCGTATCTCAATCCCATTATAATATTACCACACCTTAAAAGGTATTATGATCTTCGATTACAAAGAAATTTTTCGTTAGTCCTACAAGAATTTTTTTCAAGTGTTGTTCCAAAAATACTTTGCTACGCATCGGCTAACACACTCGTGCACACATGTCAGAGGTGATTTTGTAATTGCCATTGAAACGAATATGTATTCATTCGAATGTATTGGAAATGAAAACACACATAAATGTGAGACATTCCATTCCAGGATGAAACCTTTAACACATATAACAAGATAGAAATGTTATACAAATATTATACAATTGTTCTACAGTTACAGTTTTACAAATTAAAATAAAACATTATAATATATGCAGTGTTAAATAATTACAAAGTGTAAGACTAACAAGGGAGGTTATCTAAGTGACCCCCTCCGATTTCCATGAAACTTGGCAGTATAGTGGGGCCCAAAGGAAGAATTACGTGTTTTTTTTTTCAGCTAAAAAACGGTTTTAGGAAAAAAACCTCAAATGTCAAGATGAGGACAAATTGAGGTGAGGATCTGACCCCTGTGTCCCTCTCCGATTTCCATGATACTTGGCAGGTGTGTGTATAAACGGGCCCAAATGAATACGTGATTTTTTTTTTGTTTCAGCTAAAAAAAACTGTTTTAGGGGGCAAAACCCCCTCAAATGTCAAGATGAGGACAAATTGAAGTGAGGATCTGACCCCTGTGTCCCTCCGATTTTCATGAAACTTGGCAGGTGTATAGTGAGGCCCAATGGAAGAAATACGCGTTTTTTTGTTTCGGCTAAAAAACTGTTTTAGGGGGCAAAACCCCTCAAATGTCAATATGAGGACAAATTGAAGTGAGGATCTGACCCCTGTGTCCCCCTCCGATTCCCATGATACTTGGCAGGTGTGTATAAACGGGCCCAAATGAAGAAATACGTGTTTTTTTGTTTCAGCTAAAAAACAGTTTTAGGGGGCATAACCCCCTCAAATGTCAAGATGAGGACAAATTGAAGTGAGGATCTGACCCCTGTGTCCCTCCGATTTCCATAAAACTTGGCAGGTGTATAGTGGGGCCCAATGGAAGAAATACGTGTTTTTTTTTGTTTCAGCTAAAACACGATTTTAGAGGGGACAAAACCCCCTCAAATTTCAAGATGAGGACAAATTGAAGTGAGGATCGGACCCCTGTGTCCCCCTCCGATTTCCATGATACTTGGCAGGTGTGAGTATAAACGGGCCCAAATGAAGAAATACGTGTTATTTTTTTGTTTCGGCTAAAAAACTGTTTTAGGGGGCAACCCTCAAATGTCAATATGAGGACAAATTTAAGTGGGTATTTGACTTGTGTTCCCCTCCGATTTCCATGAAACTTGGCAGGTGTGTGTACAAACGGGCCCAAAGGAAGAATTTTTTTTTTCAGCTAAAAAACTGTTTTACAGGGCGAAACCCACTCAATTGTCAAGATGAGGACATATTGAAGTTGGGATTTGACCCCTGTGTCCCCCTCCGATTTCCATGAAACTTGGCAGGTGTGTGTATAAACGGGCCCAAATGAAAAAATACGTGTTTTTTTGTTTCGGCAAAAAATTTGTTCTAGGGGGCAACCTCATCTCAAATGTCAAGATGAGGACAAATTGAAGTGGGGATCTGACCCCTGTGTTCCCCTCCCGATTTCCATGAAACGTGGCAGGTGTATAGAGGGGGCCAAAGGAAGAAATACAAGTTTTTTTTTGTTTCGGCTAAAAAACTGTTTGGGGGGGGGGCAAAACCCGCCTCAAATGTCAAAATGAGGACAAATTGACGTGAGGATCATCTGACCCCTGTGTCCCCCTCCGATTCTCATGAAATTTGACAGGTGTATAGAGAGGCCCTATGCCCCCTGTTTCTTCCTATGCCATATTTACGTGGTTTCGGGATCAGATCCCCACTTTAGTTTCTCCTCATCTTGACATTTGAGGGGGGCCTCTATATACCTGCCAAGTTTCATGGAAATCGGAGGGGGAGACTTAGACCTCCCTTGTAAGTGTATTAATTAATTACAAATCGCGCACACACACACTATATATATTGAAAACAAATAGTCAAATCATAAACAATATAATATCTATACTTTTATTTGGTATAGATAGTTTCGAGATATCTGCATATACGGATGACATAATTTGCTACACAAACTCACAAACTCAAACTTAAATCCTATCGTATTTATCTAAGCTACATCCCGGCGTGACTCGATCCAATACCTTACCCGACGTCACACTACAATATATATATATATATATATATATATATATATATATATATATATATATATATATATATATAGAGTTGGTGTTTTAAGTCCACTTTATGCACAGTAAGGCTAATCGGGACTGGACCTACAGTTTAAAGTGGGATCCGAACCACTATGTGCCTCCACCGGGTACAGAACATATATATACATACGATACATACATACATATATATATATATATATATATATATATATGTGTGTGTGTGTGTGTGTGTGTGTGTGTGTGTATGTATATTAGCAGGTAACAATATGTTATAAGCACATTCTTACTTTCCAAAGAAGCACATGTGGGATGGCAAACGGATCCAGATCCGAAAATTCTGGATCCGGATCCGAAAGTACTGGATCCGGATCCGAAAGTTCTGGATCTGAATCCGAAAGTACCGGATCCGGATCTAAAAATTCCGGATCCGAAAAATTTTAGGATCCGGTACCAACCGGATCCGGATTTCGGATCCGCGAGGATCTGGATCTGGCCATCCCTAGTCCAAATACCATTTTGCTCTATTGCAGATAGATGCCTCCAACATATCAAAAATGCCCCACCAACCAGGCAGCCAAAAAATTTCCCAAAGCCCACTATTCGGAGAAAACCTCTGCTGTAGTTACAACTAAAGGGTACAATGAGAAAAAAGTTTGAGAATGCTGCCTTAAAACATATAATTTATTAATTATTACAATATTGGATTAAAAGTATTTTTTTTCTTGTGCCAGTGTAGCCTTTCATTAATAACTTTATTTATAAATAGGTCTGCGAGTAATAATATGATTGCCTATGTAATACATTCTACGTGACATTTGGCAGACTATACCACATCGCTGCAGACTTTAAACTTTGGTTAGAAAGTGTAAAAATTTATAATAAAAAGAAAAAGTGTTCCCCTGTGCTTAGCACCATGCCATGAAGGTGTATAGGGGGTGTGGGGGTAATGCTCCACACTTTCTTGATCGTCATGAGTGGGGGTGATGCGAGTGATCAGCATCATGCCCCTGACCACCTTTACCCCCCAGGGTTTACCCCAGGTACCCATGTCATTCGATGCTGGGTGGGCACCGGGACCGCTTCCAACGTTAGAAAAGTTCCCAGATTTGAACCGGCATGTTTATTAGTCTGATTTATTGATACATGTGATATAGAAAACAAATAAAAACATATACTGTACTTGCTATTTTGAAAAGGGTAAAGGAAAATTCCGTAAGGAAACTCGACACGATTAAGTATTGCTACCTTCATTTGGTGCAAGGTACATAAATCTTAATTTTAAACATCAGCTAGAATATATACAGGGTTGGGTTCTTTGTAGACAACAAAACCAGACAGGATGCATTCAATGGAGACGTTTAAACGAATATATTATTTAAACACAGGATACATGGAATCAAATATTTACATGATAAGTTACGTTCTTCTATAATTCTTATTTACAGTCAATATGCTTTTTATTATTTCTTTTGTTGATTTGTATATTCTTCTCTCTGGACTTCCTTCGTAAGGTACGATCTCGATCTGGACTTCCTTCTTAATGAACTTTCTGGACTTCCTTCTTAATGGACGTTCTGGTTCTGGACTTCCTTCTTTGTGAACTTCTCTCTGGATTTCCATTTATTTAAGTTTTTGATGATTTAATGAATTCCTTTATCCTTTTTCCAGCTTTTTACTTTAAGCTTTGGCAATTATACTAATATCCTCCCTTGCGGATGCAATTGGAACGCACCAACACTAACTTGGTACAATAGAGTGTATACTTGGTGCCAAAATGACTGACACATGCATCCAAGTAGGTGCCATGCCTGAAACGTGCAACCAAAAGTGCTGTGGGGCATCGACTGGAACGTGCCGCCACTGATGTAAACAAAATTTCCACTGTGGGGATGGTAAATCAATCAGACAGATGCTGCCATCTCTATTCCTCTTTGGCAAACTATTTACATTACTTAATCCTATTGGGTATGTTACACAATATTCCCCCTGTTTGCCCAAAAAAAAATTGTCGTAATATATATATGTAGACACATTTTTTTTTCTTCAAATTATATATTTACAAGTCTATTCTTTCATCTTGATGCTTTCTTTCTTCTCTTCCGTACAATTATATCTTCTAATGTCTAAATTCTCTTCTTTCTACAACTGTTTTGATGTGATTTAGAAGAACTGTATTTCTAAAAGTACTTATCACTTCATATGGGCCTTCATACATGAAAAATAGCTTTTTAATAGCTTTCTCAGAAGTTTTGCTCACTGGGTGGGTTTTACAAAACACCAAATCTCCTTTCTTGATATCTATTTTCTTAACCTTCTTCTCATCCTTTGTCTTTCTTCTGTTTCTCTTTTTATACAGCTCTGATATCACTTTCTTCATTTCGCTCTTTTGCTCCATCATATCTGGCCACTCGAATTCTCCAAACATATATGGTTCCTCCGTGTATCCCAGAAATAATTCAGCACGGCTTCTTCCGGTTTCTTCTGACAAAGCGTTATTTAATAACCTAGTTATTTTATTAACAACAGTTGACCATCATGTATGGTTGTCGTGGCAGTATGTTCTTAACAATCTGACTATCCCTACATTGTATCGTTCTATGGGATTTGAGCTTGGGTGATATCGCATTACATTTACTACTTTCACTCCTTTGAATTGTATATAGTCTATGAAATACTCCGATACAAACTGTATACCATTATCTGTTAATATCTTTCTAGGAATTCCATAGTGTTTAGTGAAACCATCTTCGAAACATTTAACTATCTCTTTTGCTGTTGCCTTTCTTATGTTGTAACACATTACAAATTTACTACTTATGTCCACGCATGTAAGGATGTATTGAAATCCTTTTGATCTCAGCAGTGGTCCAATTAAGTCTATAGATATTAAATCCAATGGCCTTCGAGCTATAATGTGTAGTTCTTCTTTTTTTAATTTCCATTTAGCTGACTTAGTCTGTATGCACACAATGCAGTTTCTAATATGGTCCACAACATCCTTTTTCAGAGTCTTCCAAAAATAGAAACTATGTGCCAGGCTCAAAGTTTTGTCTGTCCCAAAATGTCCTGATTCTTCATGTACTGTTGTTAAAATCTTATGGATCATTGTTTTGGGTACACATAGCCTTACTTGGTGTGGACTTTCAGCATTCACCTTAAAAATCATGCCTTCTATAATTCTGTAACTCCCTTTGATTCTAATTGTTCTCATCTTCCTTTCTCCAATGGTTTCTCCTTCCAATATTTTGAATATAGTACTAAGTTCTTCATCTTCTTCCATATCTTTTATCCGCTCTTTTACTATATTCCTCATTTCTTCCTCCACAATCACATTTATGGATAATTTGGTTATCTCTTCTGAATCTTGTTGTGGTCTTATTGGAGCTCTGTTTAATGCATCAGCAATTTGGTTATCTCTGCCCTTTATATCAATTACTTCAAAACTATATTCTTGTATTAACAAGGCCCATCTGGTAAGTCTAGGATTCCACTGCTTTGCCGAATTTAGCCAGATCAAGCTTTTGTGATCGCTGAATAACTTAAATCTCCTTCCTTTGAGGTATGGTAAGAACTTTTGTATTCCGAATAAGATGGCTAGGCATTCGAGTTCACTTATAGTATAGGATTTCTGAAAAGTCTTAAGAGAACGGCTGGCGTACTGGATGACTTGGTCTTCTCCATTCCCGTCCTTCTGGAATAGATATGCCCCTAGTCCTATATTAGATGCATCGGTTCCCAAGCAAAATGTTTTCTCGAAATTTAGTTGGCTTATGGCAGGCGATGATATGAGATCGATCTTCAGTACACCGAAAGCTTTATCATCTTCTTCTCCCCAATTCCACTTGTTAGTTTTCTTTAATAGCTCATACAATGGTCTTGAGTTTTGTGCAAAATCCCTAATAAACTTGCTTCTCCAATTACACATTCCGAGAAATCTCTGTAATTGGCTTAGGGAAAAGTCTTATCGCTTCATCCTTGTCTGTACATAGCCTAATTTTTCCTCCGGAGATAACATGTCTTAAAAATTTAACTTCCTTTCTGACAAAAGAACATTTCTCTAGTTTTACTGTTAATCCTGCATTTCCTAATTTGCTCAATACCCAATCTATCCTTTTTATATGGGAATCCTAATTTTTACTGTGGATACACATATCATCTACATATATGGCTAACCAATTCTTAGTTTCTATCCCAAATATCTTGTTTAATGCAGTCATAAATGCCGAGACCGATGAATTTAAACTATATGGCAATCTTCTGAATTGAAACAATCTTGAGCCGTATCTGAATGCTCTATACTTTCTTGACTTCTTCTCGATCTCAACTTGAAAGTATCCCAGGGTCAAATCAAAAGAAGTATCTGCTTCCTGCAAATGAGTGTAGCATCTCATCTATTCTATCCACCTGGTTTCTTGGAAGTAATATGGGTTTGTTTAGTTCTCTCAAGTCTAAGACTGCTCTAACTCCTAGTTGGGTTTGTCGACTACATGCATAGGGCTTACATGTATGCTATTTGAATCTTCTATAATTCCCCGTCTTAACAATTTCTGAAGTTCTTTTTTCTACAGCTTTTCTTTTCGCAAAAGGTATCGGATACTGTTTAGATATTATATGTGTTTCTGTATCTACTGCTATTTCGTAGGAATACTCTCTTGTGAGTCCTGGTTTTTGGCTAAACAAAACTTCTTGTAGCTCCTTCCTCTCTTCTTTGAAGATATCTTCACATTCATGAACCTTATTCTTTATTTCTTCAACAGATGCCGTGTATTTATTGTCTTCTTTATTAGTTTCACTTTCACTTTCTTTACATATATCCTTTGACACTGCCTTCATCTGTCCATACATTAAATTGAGGTTGCCAATGCATTCTTCTCTCTCCACTTTGCTGTTTACAGTTTCCATAGGAACATCTAGTCTTTCTTCTTCCATTGACTCTAGATTCAATCTTCTATCTTTGATATAAATATGGCTGTCATATTTTTTCCAAAAATGGTATTCCTAATATCATATCACATCTTAGACCTTTCACTACGAGGAATCTAACAGGAAAATTTAACACTTGAAGGTTCATCATTACGCCAACGGTCCCTTGTATTTTATATTCTTCTTTCCCTGCTGCATGACCAATCTTATTTTATCCCTTTCAGATGCATCTAGATGAGCCTGCGGATTTCTTCCTTTTATCCTTTTCCAACAATCGTAACTCATTACTTCTACCAAACTACCACAGTATATTAGGCACTTTACTTCTAGTTCTATAATTTTTGCCTTTACATAAAAAGTTCTCCCTGGCTTTAAATAATTGAAATTAGGCTCTTCTATTATATATAATTCCAGACTTTCTTTTTTACTATGTACATTTCTATTTACAATATCTCCCTGCCTTATACTTCTCTCTGTTTTTGCTCTCGCACCTTGGAGATGCTGCAAGAGCATTACATGTTTGACCCTCTATTCTCTTCTACATTCCTTGAGTCTTCATCTGCTCTAATTCCCTCTTGGAATCTTCTTGCGTCATTACAATAATTTTTGGCTAATTCTATGGCTTCGTCTCTTTCTCAATCAGGAAGTGCATTTCTTCTTTCCATTTCTTCATTGGGCACACTTTCTCGGTATTCTCTTTTGTTGTTCATATCTGTTCCTCCATCGCTGATTTCCTCCTCTTCCATATCTTCGGAAATTATTTCAGCCTGTAAAGTTTGTCCAAGCTCCTCGATATCTATCATTTCTCTCTCTTCCGCAGAGTCCCTGTTCCTTTCATATCTTTCATTGTTTCTTCCTATGTCTCTTCTTTCTGTATCTGGTCTATGACTTCTATTCTTCTTACACCAAATTCCTGTCTGTTGAATTTTGGCTTTCAACGGCCTTCTTCTTCTTCTTAATGTTGCCTCTTTCCATAGAATCTTCCTTCCTTATCGTTCCATGAATTCAGAGTTTTTCTTAGCACATCCTCAGTTCTTAAATATTCAATCAAATCATCCACTGCTTTTATCTTAACCTCTGCTATAGCTCTCTGTACTCTTAATGGCAATGTTTGGACAACTTGTTTGACCAGCTCTTCTTCGCAGCATCCTTCCTTCAGATTTTTGAAAATTCTAAGGGTCTCCCACGTATGTTCTTCTAGGCTGTCGACTTTGGACCAATCTACATATCTTCTCTTCAATGCTTCTAGCTGCCTTTCCTTTATATCTTCACTGCAGTAGTAATTTTAGAATTTTCGGCTGAATATTTTAAAATTTCTGAATTTGTGCTGATTCAGTTTATACCATCCTGCTGCAGACTGCTCGACATCTCTATAACAGTCAAAATCATTCCTTCGGGAATCCTCGTAAGTCTGACATTTGTTGTTAGTTCCCTTAAAAACTTTCTGGGACATTTATCAGATATGTTCCCGTTGAATTTTGGAAGATGCTGCAGTTCTTGTGGCCTAGGTATCCTGGTCCTATAGTTCTCATCTCTTGGGAATTCATTTTCCAATATATCTAAGAGCCTTTCATTATTACTTCCATCTTCGCTACTCTATCCTTTCCTGCTATTCTATATCTCTTATGCTTCTCTTCTTCCTCCGTCATCGATTCATCACTTGAACTCTCTTCTCTCAGCTCTTTCTTAACATTCGTCTCTTCACTTTCTCGAAACCTAGGTTTTATGTTTCCTAACTTCCTTTCTACTTCTACTTTCTTTTCTGTCTTCTCTATCCTTGACACTGTCCCATTTAATTTTGTCTGTTTCCTTTTCCTTCTTATCAATTTTCATCGTAGCTTCCTTCAGTTTGGTTCTATTTTCCATAATTTCCTTTTCCGCGATCAAAGTTCTCTACTGAACCTCCTGAAGTTCTCATCCCTTTTCTTCTCTCAGCCTCGACACTTCTTCCTCTATTCTTCTATTCATCTCTAAACATCTAACATCGGTTTCGCCTCATCTATCTCCTTCTCCACCAACTTCCTCTATTCTTCGCATGTGTTAGCTATACTTGAATACATTTCTCTGCTTTCGCTTCTTCCCTCTTCTATCATGTCTGTCAGCTTCTTATTACTGTCTTCGAATATGTTATCGAATTTCTCTTCTAATCTGCTATTATTCTCTTTAATCTTTTTATTTTTTTCCTCTAGTCTTTCTTTTAATTCTCTATTGTTCTCCTCTGCCTTCCTGCTACTTTCTTCTAACTTTCTATTATTCTCATCAAACTTCTCTTCAAATTTCCCTTCTAATCTTCTGCAATATTCTTCCATTCTCTGAGCGTTGGCTTCCATGTGCATTGACATTTTTTGAAACAATTCAATTAAGTTTAATTCCTCTGTTTTCTTTTTTTTCTTGCAGCTTTTACATATGTAGCTTTCTTCCCTTTCGCTTGTTGATATATATATTTTCTTTCTTATTCCTTCGCACATCCAATGTCTCGTTTCCTTAGATGTGGTAGATACAATGATTTCTTCCTTGTTTCCTTCCTCTCCACAGCAACTGAAAGTTTCCCTTTTCTCTTCGTCTTCCTTCATTGTAGCTTCTCCGTTTCATTTCCATCTTTATCCTTTTTCTCCATTTTCAATTATTCTTTCTCTCTTCGCTGTCTAGTTCCTAATTCTCTAGCCCCAAAAGTTGGTCGCCATTTATTAATGCTACCTTCATTTGGTGCAAGGTACATAAATCTTAATTTTAAACATCAGCTAGAATATCTACAGGGTAGGGTTCTTTGTAGACAACGAAACCAGACAGGATGCCTTCCAATGGAGACGTTTAAACAAATATATTATTTAAACACAGGATACATGGATTCAGAATATTTACATGATAAGTTACGTTCTTCTATAATTCTTATTTACATTTCAATATGCTTTTCATTATTTCTTTTATTGATTTTTATATTCTTCTCTCTCGCCTTCCTTCGTAAGGTACGATCTGGATCTGGACTTCCTTCTTAATGGACGTTCTGGATCTGGACTTCCTTCTTAATGGACGTTCTGGATCTGGACTTCCTTCTTCTCTTCTTTTTGAACTTCCCTCTGGATTTCCAATTATTTATGTTTTTGATGATTTAATGAATTCCTTTATCCTTTTTCCTTTAAGCTTTGGCAATTATACTAATATCCTCCCTTGTGGCTGCGATTGGAACGCGTCAACACTAACTTGGTACAACCAACAGAGTGTATACTTGGTGTCAAAATGACTGACACATGTATCCAAGTAGGGGCCATGGCTGAAACTTGCAACCAAAAGTGCTGTGGGGTGTCGACTGGAACGCGCTGCCACTGATGTAAACAAAATTTCCGCTATGGGAATGGTAAGTCAATCAGACAGATGCAATATCTGTTCAGACACAAACTTGTATCAGTGCCTTGACTTCTTTAATTCTTTGTCTTCTTATAATATATTCTATTGTTTTTTTATCTTTCCAATTTGCTTTGTTCTTATTTATAAGGTTATTCACATATATTATGCTAATTATTAATCTTGCATGCCTGGTGCTGCCATCTCTATTCCTCTTTGGCAACTATTTACATTACTTGGTCCTATTGGGTACGTAACAGTATTTTTAGAATTGAAAATCGAGGTGACAAGTGAAAAGTTTTATGTGCTGTGGTGATGGGGCACTCTGAACAAGATTTATGGTGTTTGGATACTTAACCCCTTTGCAGAATAGTACTTTTTCAAAAAAACTGAAATAATACAGATAGAGAAT
Source organism: Lepisma saccharinum (assembly GCF_977018435.1). Taxonomy (NCBI): domain Eukaryota; kingdom Metazoa; phylum Arthropoda; class Insecta; order Zygentoma; family Lepismatidae; genus Lepisma; species Lepisma saccharinum. The sequence goes on from NC_139234.1 coordinate 52,400,033, forward strand.
GAAGGATAAAAAAGCAAGCAAGATAAACTTGATAAAATGTGAAATGTTACATCTTTTTCTTTTAATAAATTTGTTACTTTGACAATTTCTCAAACAACATTCTCATAATTGTATCCATTAACCCATGCAGAAAATGCTACTTGTAATCTTCACTAAAGCTATAATATTGGGTCATTGATTTGGATGAAATTTGTCATGTCTGGAAGGCTTGATTTTAAAAATCTTGAACATATTCCTCTGTGGATTTAGTAATTGTCACAAAAGAACAGCGATCCACTGATATCCACTGCTTGTAGGCTATATTTTCAGTCATCTCTTCGTGAAGGCTTGTTAGCAAGGCTTCCTTGCTTGTTGTGGTACCCTACACATTATTTTTGAAAGACAATCTTAGTATGTTTTCAATGGATTTTCATGTCCTGGGAGACACACTTTATTTAAATGAGCTCCAGCTATTATTACTTTAACATTTTGATGAGTGGCACAAAGACATACAGTGTGAGTACCACTGGCTCCTGCTATTATGCAACTCTTTGGTCTTAATTCTACAAATTTTCAAAACCCAATCTTAAGTAGATCAAAAACTATTTGACGTAGAGAGCTCAATGAGCTTTCATTTGAAGATGACTGTTGTGATGTGAATATTGCTTCTGTATTTATAATGTTGTTAGGCATGTAAAATGTTAACTTAAATCATTGCATGGTCTTGAAAGGAATTCACTTTTCATATGATACCAAAGAGATACCACCTTGAAATTTTGACTGAACCTTCAGTAGATGTGTACCAAAATGTGTAAAATTTTTGAAAATTTCATTTTTTGGAAATTGTCAAATAACATTTTGAAAACACTTTCAAAATTTGTTATTCGCAAAATACCAAGCATGTTGTATATCAAGTGAAGGCCCTCTTCATAAGCTTTAAAATGCCGAGCCCTGTAGTTGAAACAGGTCTCTTGCAAATTGTATTTAAGTTTCAGTGGTGAGCAGTTTTTGGACAATTTTCAAATTTCAATAACTCAAAAACCGGCAACATGAAAATTTTTAAAAACAAATATTTTCTATATTTCAGATGATAAACATGTATAACCAAAATTTAGCCAAATCCATGACATCAAAGTTTATGCACTGGTTGAATATAACATCAAACATGACAATCCAAAACACCACCAGATGGGACATTGCCTATTGCTTCATGGACAAAATATTAATGAAAAAAGCCAAAAAATATTAATATTAATTATTTTATATTCAAATGTATTTTAAAATAATGTAAATGAAACATGGACTAAAAAATTATGAAACCAAAATAGAAGCCAAGGAGTCTTAGATTTATTGGCATTTGTAATTTTATGTTAGGTTAGAAGTGTCAGGTTTGACACTGACAGCAATTCACAACTTTTTCTTAGGTTAGGAATGCTCAGTGTGATGGTGTTATCATTTGCATATGTTTTTTCACTATTTGAGTGTGCATACAGCTGGTTTTTACAAATAAAAAAACTGCAAAAGAACTGAGAGATAGAAGGTTTTATACTTCCGACGGACATACTTATGGATCAAATATGTTATTTGTGGTTTCTATGCCCTTAAACACATTTTATATTACATTATATTATATTAAAACTTCAAAATTATCAATTACAAATAAACTTAAAGTAATTCTCTTGGGGGTACAGTCAGCCAAGTATCCTGGTGTCTAAGCAAGGGGATAGCTTGGATAAAAGGTAGGCTATTGCTCGAACTCACATTTCCTCTCCACGGTCCAGGAAAAAGAGAACAGGATGACTTATTCACTCACCCAACATTTCGTAGGTTACTTTAAATAGGATATTTTATGTATACAATTAGTATTTACTCGCTGCAGATGTGATTGGGGGAAAAATGTTAACTTGTTGACTGGATATATTACTTGTGCAAAAAAGAACTTTTGTCACTGAAACAGATATTGTGTAAGAAGTTCTCGTTGTTAGCAATCCTGTGCACATAATTTCGCAAAACTCAATTCGTCTATCGAAATCATCATCTCCTAGTTCTTGCTTTATCCACATTTTGTAAGGATGAAATTTGTGTAATTTTAACACCTTACTGATATAGCTCTGTGGAATGTTACTTGCTTCTTCAATTTGTCTGAGAGACGTTTCAGGGTTTACAGTCACACATCCTATAACTTCCAACACTGTTGCCTTATCGATGTGAGGTCGTCCTGAACATCCTCTGTCATTGACGCTTTGCGTTTCATGAAATTTTTTCTCAAGGTCTGAACATACTTATGGTCAATACTAGGGTGTTGGGGATACAATTTGTTAAATCGTCTAGCAGTGGCATGGTAGTTTCTGCCACATTCACCGAAAAGAAAGATAATTTCCACTTTGTCTGAGCCAGAACATGGCACTATTCATTTTTCTTGTTGTTGCAAACACTTTAACCACCAATACACACACACAAACAGAACCACCACAATAATGGAAGATACAGGAAACACGTTAGTAGAACACAGTGTGTACGACATTAAAACTGCTACACTCTTCTACGTCCAGTATTTCAAAGTCACTTCGAACTTTTGCAGTCCGGTCTGTTTGCTTACGAGAACACAAGCAGAATGGTCCTGTTGAATCTTCATTACGGTAGTAACACTGATTACTTGGTCTGGTTCGATACTCAGTCTGCATTCTCCTTCAAACAAGTGAATGGGGCTCATTTCGAACATCTGTAAATAGTAGGTAAGCTCAATTTGACTTTAAAGCAGGCCATCAATTTGCAAGGAAGCTTGCATGCTTTTCTCCTGCTCAAGGTTGCTGACCCTCATGCCAGGCATGAGAAACGGTTTATTGCTATTCCAACCAGATTTGAAAGTGGATGGGGGGTTGCAAGTGGGATCAAGTTCAAAGATCCTTTCAGTTTTCCACAAAATTCTGGCATTCCAAACATTTGGTAGTTTTGCACAAGTCTGGCCAATTCAGGCATGTGCAAAGCGTGCTTTGTTGTTGTTCTGGTGTTTGATGGAGGTGGTTGGCAGGTTTGAGGGGAGGATTTTCTGTATTGGTATTTAGGCAAACTTTGTTAAATCAGGTGCGGATCCACGGGGAAGGCGATGGGGACTATAGCACCTCCCAAATCAAGAGCTTACACAAGGTTTTTCCATACATTATATTTAATTTATATTTTATTTGTATATCACCATACATTATATTTAATTTATATTTCATTTGTATATCAGTATTATACAGTAACCTCTCCTGTATTTAATTGGTGTAATCATTATAGATGGTTATCAAGAATATTTTATAAATATTGTAATACCGATTTTCAGATATTATTAATTATTTGTTCCAAAGCTTGTATTGAGGATGTGTGCTAAGAATATACGTTATAATAATGTACATTCTAAATCAAAATTATAAAAATAAGTAAATAATGACCCTAATGCTTTATGGATATTTATACATTTTTACATCAACAGGGGCGACATGTTTCTATAGGAGAGGTCCTTGTTTCTTCATTTCCCCATTTCTATTCACATCTTTATGTAATTACTAATTAGGTTGATCACAGCAATGGAAATAGATAATAATGGAGAAAATTAATTAGCATCCTTTACTTATTCCAGATTCCGACCCAGTACCCTTGCTTTCAGCTGTGCACGTTAATCCCTGTAGACCACTGGGTAGTTCTTACATACTGTTTATATAAAAGCTATGTAAATATTGGTTAGAATGGACTTCCGCAGAAAAATCGCCCCTCCCAAGTTCAATTCCTGGATGAGCGCAGCATGCACTTCATTCGATATTTGAATCCAGAATTACAGATTGCAAACATTTATGTATGTTGTCATAAAGCTCGTCATACTTTGCTACAGCATGCAAATATCCATACTTCACATGAGATTCAAACCCAGAACTATTAATATCGCAAGACACTAGTTTGATCGTGAAAAGTGCCTATTTGTAATATGACTAACAGGTATAGAAAAATACATGAATGCAAAAGTAATGAACACACTTTCAAATACTCTGTTCTCATAACAATAAATTGTATGGTATCGGGTGTCCCACTTAAAAGTGGTACGACTCACTGACTGCTTTTCATACTAGTTGAATTGTTTTTTTCATATGTAAATACTGCAGAGTTTCAAGACATGTGTCATCATATAATTACATTTTCACATCTTATGTTAGGTTAGGTACACTTACTGTGTAAAACTGTCAGGTTTATAACAAATGCTGAAAGTGCCATCCACCAGCATCCAGGCATCGCTGCGCTCGCAGTACAATGTTCTGAGAAACACGTCGTAATTCTTCAGGGGAGATGTTATTTATCTCGTTTGTGATGTTCTCTTTCAGTTAGTCTATCGTATGAGGGTTATTAGCGTACACTTTTCCTTTCAGAGCTCCCCATAAATAAAAATCACAAGATGTTAAGTCCGGCGATCGCGGAGGCCAACGGTTTTTGCTGACAAGCCTGTTTTCGGGAAACACTTCACTTATATGGGTCATACTCTGGTTGGAGGTGTGGGCAGTGGCACCATCTTGTTGAAAGACGCCGTGTCTTTTTTCATTTTCTGTTAACTGTGCATAGAACGACTCAAATATCTGCAGATATCTTTCGCTGTTGATAGTCTCTTCAAAGAAAATTGGTCCAATAATGCGTGTTCCCGACACTGCACACGAAACGCCTATCTTCTCTGGGTGAAGAGGTTCCTCATGCACGACGTGTGAGTTTTAAACTCATTCAGCAAATTCGTATGGCTGAATGTATAATTCTCATTGCAAAATACCACAATTCATAGTGTCTTTTCTCTTTTAAAAATGGTGCTATCTAAAATAACATTGAAACAAGTGACACCATGTTTTGAAATGATAGGAGCCAGGTCTTGCCGTGAGAAATTGATCGAATATAAGATGGGCGAAGCCAAGAAAATGCAATGAACTTGATTTCCCAGCAGCAAGTGTGCAACGATTTGACTCCAGCTTTTGGCAATTGCAGTGTCTCGCCAACAGCAAGGGAGCAGCATTTCCCTTTCGTTTTCTTTGTCTGGGGGGGTGGCAAGTACCAGAATAAACGTACCAATGATATTAATAATAATGCTAATAATAATAATAGTATTATTATTGATTTGCTTTATTTTACTTCGCTTCTTGTGCCACTTTTGGCTCATTTGCAAAGATGGGAATGATGAAATTGATGAATGGACACTCGCGAGCATCCATACCCAAGCCAGGATTCGAACCCGGAACCAATATTATTATTTGCAGCAGTAGTAGTAGTAGTAGTAGTAGTGGTAGTATCAAAGATGTTATTACCCTTGTAAATTATGCAAAAAGGAGGGCAAACGTTGCTGCTTAAGCATTTGTGTTCGAACAAAATATTTTAATTATTATTTCAACATGTTCAATTTGACAATAATGGGAAAAAAGCACACAAAGTATTTTTGAAAGACAGAAAATGCTTGATAAATGCATTACAAATATAATTATTTTTTACATTAACATGTATAACTTTCATGCAAGATATATTGTTTGACATATATGCAACATGAAGCATATTCAAAGTTTCTTTAATACATATTATTATATACAACAAATATTAGTGTTAAGTCAAAATTCTGTCACTCACAGAGTAGAGATTGTATCTGCTACAGAAACAGTGGATCTGGGTACTATAGGAGAGCTGTTAGGCTTTGAGAACAACACAAAACTTGAAGCGGCCATCAAACACACTGCTATTAATATACCTAAATTCTTAGCCATAGAGACTCTGAATATTCACTGTAATGTGGCTGAGGGTATGATCACCAAATCAAATAGCATAGGCACTCACAAACAAACTGGCATCATTGCAACATTCAAACCTAATTCTGAATTTATGGAGCCAATCATCTACACTCCATCCCCAACATTATATTTTCCTGTGTGCCATAATAGAATAGATTATATTGAATTGATGGTCACTAATGAAAAAGAAGAATTAGATGATTTTGCTGGAGCCACAACAACTGCTATCATAGAAATTAATATTTAAATAAAAATACATACAAAAAAAATGGAAAATATTGAGAGTTATGAGCTACAATCATTCCCCCCAAACAGGAGGACATTTGCAAATTTAAATCAACCCAACACAGAGATTGAGGTTGATCTTGATGTAGGGGATGGCTTTATACACCCCCACAGAGCAGATCTATACATCAAATTTGATGTTGTAAAGCTCGATGGAACAGATTATCCGGCAAATTCAAATATAAGATTGGTGGATAATTTTGTGCCGCATCTGTTCTCTGAAATTGAGATCAGAAAGCATGGTGTTGTTATAAACAGAATAGATTATCCCGGCATTACCTCCACAGCTTTGGCCACACTAAAATTATCCAAAACCGAGGCTTCTTACTACAAAATAGGTGGATTTGAGGCTGGTGATAAAATTATATCCAAGAGCCACACAGTGCTGTTTCCTATGCGCCTGTTGCCAGGATTCTTCTCAGATTACAAAGATATTATGTGGAAGGGTGGTTTAAGAATCACATTTAGAAGAGCTGCCAATGATAATAATGCTTTGATGAGGTACAGCACATTAAACTCTACAGGGGAAGCTCTGCCCAATACCCTACCTGATGAAGGCAAATGCATTATTCAGACTATGGAGCTAAGAATCCCAGTTGTTGAATATGAGGCCAGTTATGCTCTTAAATACAAAGCAGATATAATAAAAAATCCACAAATTCCTCTACAATTTTATACATATCAATGTGTACAGAAGCCCGCAACTGGTACTTATTATGAGTTTGATGCTACAAATTCATTTTCCAGTATACAATATGACATGCCGGATTTTGTGGTGGTATTGTTTCAGAATGGAAGACACAATAATCAGGAAAAAAATTCAAGTAGATTTGATAACTGCAACATCAAGAACATATATCTTAAAAATGGCAGAAATGAGGTATTTCCTAGAGAAAATTATAATTTAGACATTTCCAAGGATGATTTCCTTAAATTATATGAAGCATTTACAGCATACAAAAGGGTCACTACTGGCAATACTGATATGTATTACACACCAGATGAATTCAAAGCACAGAGACCCATGTTTGTAATCAACACTTCAAAAAGAAAACAAGTTGTGGTGAATGACAGGACAAACATTAAAATTATCTGTGAATTCCATGAGGCATTACCTGATGACACCATATGTAGTGTTATTCTCATAGGGGAAAAATCATATGTTTATGATGTAAGAAATGAGAGAGTCACAGAGCAATTCTAGAGGGCCGATTCAAACACAGAATCCCCTTGATTACAAAGCAATAATACCAACATTTTGCTGTCAGGGAGGCTCAGACACTCTGCCAGGTTTCGAACCTGTGGCCTTTTGATTATAGAACATATAGGCCAAGGAATTATGTCTACACCACATCTGCATATTGCAGAGAAGCTCAAATAACACAGTACTTCTGCCTATTCTGCAGAAAAACTAAAATACAATTCAAAATGGGTTTTTGAAATGTGCAGTAAATATTCAGAGCCCCTCTCACGTACATATTAACACAACTGAATTCTTTCAGGCAAACATGGAAGCGGGCAACTAAGAATTCACCTTGGAGTTAATGACACTGATGGATGGGCATGCAAGAGATATAATCTACACTGTGTCCTTTCGGGGGAAAATTATATGTCAGCAGATATAATCTCCCAGGCGTGCAATTAATTGCCCTGGCCGGGGCATGTGACTGATCAAAAGATTAGAAGAACATGCAGGCACATGCACATGTCTTATTGTATTGATCGGGGATGTTTTGCAATGAGAATATATAGTATTTGGCTGAGCTAGTGTTTTTATACCCAACAGCAGTAACTTGGCCCTGGTGATCCCCAATATAAAATAATTTTGCTCTTTTTATGCTGTTGTATAACACTTTGTACCAGGTTTTCAGATCTGGGAGCTATCAATTGTATATCAACTAACAATAATTATTCTCAAAATCTCACGTGTGGAGATATTATTTTGCCACATGTATTTCAATCTCATATTTTGTCAGGACTCAAACCCGAGCCTCTTGTTTACAAGGCAACAATATTAACATTTTGCAATCAGGGGAGGCTTCACATTTTATCAGAACTCAAACCCGAACCTCCTGATTACAAGGCAATAAAAACCATGGGGCTATGCACCACACTCTACTGGGTCTCCTGGGATTTTGACAGAAAAAACACACTATAAACAATAAGATGATATGGGTACTTGACTTAATTTTAAGTGTAGGCAAATCTGTCTGAGAGGCTTCACCTTTTCTACACTAGAATTCAAAATTCTTAAAATTCAGAGCATATCACACCTGAAGAATTAAGGTATAAGCCCCTCTTGCCATTGTTTTAAGTATGGGCAAATCTGTCTGAGAGGCTTCACCTTTTCTACACTAGAATTCAAAATTCTTAAAAAATCAGGGCATATCACACCTGAAGAATTGGGGTATAAGCCCCTCTTGCCATTGTTTTAAGTGTAGGCAAATCGGATTGTTCAATCAAATAGCCTCTCCTTTTCTACACTTATAAGTGGTGCTCATCCTATAGCCAATCCCACTACTGTGACGTTTTTTCCACGCGAAAATACAAATGCGTAGAAAAAAACGTCACACCCCCCATCGGGCGTAACGCTCATCCGGCCCGGAGGGCCCCCCCGGACCCGGTACCATCGCCGCCTTCGGAACCATTGCAAGTTCACCATTCCGAACAACAAACGATCTACAAATCACTCTTGGACCTCATAACGACCTTATGGGCATCAGTGCTCCAAATATCAAATATACGCGAACAAAAGATTCTCATCCAGCAAATACAAGCACTCACGACCCAACTGTTATCCATCATAGAAGGCTGATTACCTATCCTTCGCCACCCAGGTGCTCCTAATAACTATAGCCTTACAACAAACTGTTACCTTCAACCCTTTTTCGACTTTCTTTTTCCTTTTTTTGTTTTATTATCCTCTCGATAAAATGAATATATTACACCGGACGCTCGCCTATTCCGGCATAGACCGCCTCCATGAGTCTTTCTCTCTTGTTTATTTTTCTTTTTTCCCTCCCCCTCCATGTCATTTCCTGTTCTTATTCAATGGAACGTCCGCAGCTTTTCGGCCAGAAAATGCGAATTACAGAAACTTGTGGCGGATTATAAACCGCATCTCCTTAGTTTACAAGAGGTGAAAGGAACTCGCTATGAGAACTACAGATTACCACATTTCATCTCTTATGGTCCCCCTTTCCCCGCATCACAACGAGGTGTTGCGATTTACGTACACGAAAATCTCCCACATTCCCCCCTCCCTCTCCCCTCCTCTCATCCTTTAATTCACCAGTATAACGTCGAAATTGTTGCTGTCCGCATTCATTTCCATCAACACCTATTCACACTCCTCTCCCTTTATATTCCTCCCCACCACTTTTCGCAGAACATCCCTTTATCCACCCTCACTGACCTTCTCGCCTTACTCCCAGGACCCTATCTCATAACCGGTGATTTCAATAGCCATCACCAGCTGTGGGGCAATGTCCTGACCGATAGATTAGGTTACACCATAGAAAATTGGATCCTTGAGAACGACTTCATTATAATGAATGACGGTACCCCCACCCACTATCCACACAATGGTTCCCGTCCGACTGCTATCGATTTAACATTAGTGTCTCCAAACCTTTTTTCTCATATTAACTGGACCAACGATATTGACTTACGAGGGAGTGATCACACGCCGATATTTATTTGTTTACCCAATACCTTTTCGAAAACAGGCGTGACTGACATTCCTGTCCGTCGATGGACACGTGAGTCTATTCATTGGAAAACCTTTCGCTCTTATTTTCTCAAATTATACTATACGGATGATATACCCTCCCACCGGACAGTGACATATACCAAATTCCTCCATATGATTACGTTAGCACTTGACCGAAGCGGTACGCGCCAAAAATTCTTTTCCAACGATCGATTTCCTAAGATTCATTGGTGGAACAATCAATGTGCCGCCATCAAAAAAAAAAAAAAAAATAGCACTCACAAAACTCTATGCTAAACACCCCACGCCCGAAACATGGCTGGAGCTCCACAAACTTCAGACGCTCGCAAAAAATACATATACCAAAGCCAAACGACTGGCATGGAAACTTTTCTGTCAGTCCCTCGATGTGACTCTCCCCATAGGAGTCATTTGGCGCAAATTTAACTCTTTACGACACCCCCATGTTCCTCGCCCCCGACCGATTAATAATGCCTGGGAAGTCGAATTTATGGACCTCCTAACACCTCCTACGGTCACCCTACCTCCCCCATCTCTAGCCCAGACAAACATTTCATTCACAGCAGATTTCCCCGCTGTTACAATATCGGAACTTCAACATATCCTAGAGAATACCCCCTCTACTGCCCCAGGATATGATGGCATCACTTACGACACCCTCAAACACCTCCCAGAACAAGGACTTAATATCCTCACGGCAATCTTCAACTCTGTTTATCGTAGGGGTAAAATCCCGCGAGGTTGGACTCAACATGTTGTCATTCCAATATTAAAACCGACTAAACCAGCTACCCATGCCACGTCCTACCGCCCCATTGTTCTTATACCAGTAATGGCTAAATTATTCGAAAAAACTTTACAACACCGAATAACGTGGAATTTAGAGAAACGAAATTTTTTTCCTCCCTCTCAAATGGGATTCCGTACCGGGCTTGGAAGCCAAGACGCTATATGTACCCTCACAGTGGCACTTCAGAATAGCCAACTCTTGCGACAATACTGCTTTAGCTTATTCATAGATGTTGCTCACGCCTACGATTCGGTCCAAATTCCCATATTATACCAAATTCTAGCTAATCTTCACATTCATCCGGCGGCTCACTTAATATGGCATTTATATCACGAACGAATATTGGTTTTTTGGTTCCCCCATAACGTTACGGGACCACGACTAATCCGGAATGGTGTCCCCCAAGGCTCCCCAATCAGCCCAATTCTTTTCAATATATATACACAATACTTGCATCAAACACCAAATTCTACTCATCATATCCTTCAATATGCTGACGATTTTTGTTTTTATAATAGCAGATCAGATGCCACTCGAGGCTGTAATGATGCGATCATTACTGGATCCTTTTTATGTTATAAATTGTGTATGGCTATGTATTCCTGTACTTTTGGGTTCTTGGCCGTTGGGGGAGCGGTAAGTTTCCAGTAACGGTTTAGGTCATTAGCGGGACCTATAAATAGGAAGGGCAGAGGAGCAGTCGGCCTCAGATATTTGGCGGAGTACAGCAATGTAAGAGGTATCTTTTTCTCTAAGGGGAGCGGCTGGGAGAGCTTTCTTTCCTTACTATGTGAACCGACGGCGGGGACGTTAACTTTCTTTCTTTTAATACACACACTTGCTCTCTTCACATTATTCCAATAGTTCATTTCATGTGGGAAACCGGGTACACAACACACATACCTTCAGCCACCTTTTTTGGTACTGAAGGTTATATTTTTTTTTACTCGTGGAGCCAGTGGCTACGCGAGTCTACACACTCTCTTCGGGAAGGGGGACAGGGTACACCGGAATGTAATTTTGCGAATAACGGCCAAGAATTAACTTCTGTAACTATAATATGAATAAACCTATATATATCTAAAAGGAAATGGGCGTTAAGTTGTAATTTGAAGAGGTACGTGTCTATTGCCTAAACTAGCATCCACAGAACTTCAGGTACTGCAAGTTTTGAACCTCGGGACAAGGATTCAAAAATGTCTGGTTGTGTATATTGTGTATGTCGCTGAGAATCAGCTTAAAAGCACAAATTATACCGTTACATACTGGGGGCTCAGAGTCAGGGATATTTTCTTGTGAAAAGTACTGAAGGCATTAGTTATTGTGAAGTGGAAAGAAAGTAACAGAAGACAAAATGGCAATTCAAATAGACAGGGAGCTCATTGGCAAGTTGCTAGGCAATGCGAACTTGGAGGGAAGGCCTGAGGAAGATATTGTTGGGGAACTTGAGAGACTTTCTCTAAACCTTACGCAAGGAACTTCGGCAAGGACGGGCGAGGAGAAAATGAACAAAATCTTGGAAAAAAGCAACATTAACATTCCGATCTTTAAGGGAAACGTCGGCGATGTAAGTCCACACGATTATTTGTATGAATTACGCAATTATCAGGAAATCATGGAAATTGGGGATACTTTTCTCTTAGATAGAATCTTGCCGCTTTCGTTGATGGAAATCGCTGCAGATTGGTTCAGATTTTCGAGACCATTCGGCACTTTTAGGGAATTTGAGAAGGCGTTCTTGGAAGAATTCTTTAGTGTCGATTACGACTCGGAAATAGCAAGGATCATTCAGAACAATTACCAGTCACCAGACCAGTCTCTTCTTGCATTTATTCGACACACCAGGAAGCTTTTTGCAATGAGGGAGAAACGGGGGACAGAAGACGAAGTCATCCAGCATGTTTTGAAATTTTCCCATCCTAAATTCAGAACACACTTGTACAACAGAACATTCGCAACAATCAAAGATTTGGAAACCCATTCTATGGACATTCAAAAGAGATTGTATTCAGAAGCTCTGTACTATTGTCCAGAGCTAAGAGAAAGCAGTTTACCACTAGCGTCAACTTCAGGGAGTGTCGCAAGGCAATTAGTAGCCGCGGGGGCAACAAACCCTTTCGGCCGCGTGGGAACAGAAGTATCAATGAGTGCCATAAACCCGGGTCTTTTCAACCGCTTGAGCCTTTCCGGGAATTTTGGAACCCCGTCGAGAACAGAAGAACCGGCGAGGAGAAGGGGGTATGATGGTCCGCAGAAAGGCGCCACCTGTGCCGTTTCTAAAGATACCGTTAGACCAGAACAGATAACTCCGGTTCTTGCACACGTAGAAGGAAAGCAAAACAGGGGGAGGAATAGGGAAATACGCAACTGCAGAAATTTCACTTCTGGCGACAAAAAACCGTTAGTCACCTGTAAGGTTCAGGGAAATGACTTCTCGCTATATTTGGATTCTGGTGCGTCTGTGAGCACCGTGTCTGTTGAGATCGCAAGAGAACTGGAAAAACAAGGAAATAAGATTAACAATAAACGTATTAATATTTCTTTGGCAGTAGGCTCTGTACAATCATGTGGGGAAATGTATCTTACTGTACATTTGAATGGGATGAAATTTAAGCATAAATTCGTCGTTCTGCGCAATTGTTTCACGGGATTTATCGCAGGTCGTGGGTTCATAAGGAAGGCCGGCATATCGCTACATTTGAAGCAGGGAGGCTACAGTTTTGAGAACAGTAACGTCATTCATTTATTTTCTGCGGAGAAGAGGGAAGTGGGAAAGAGGCTTCCGTTCTCGCAGCAGGGGAGAACGTCGACTGTGGAAGCTGAAGCTGGGCTAACCGCGACGATGACTGCGACGATGGAAAGAAATGAAACTGTTACTGAAGCAACCGCGACGATGGGAAATTGCAAACCACACCCCCAAACTGAGAACATGATTGACCGTGTTGAATGTTCGACTGACACTGTGCAGAAATCAGTTGCAGATTTCAGCAGTTTGTGTACTGCAGAAAGTGCGAAGCAAATGAGGAAGAAACAGAGGAAAAATTTGATTCGGAGCACAAAACTGCCCATGGTTCGTCTCTCTGAAAGAAAAGATATGGAAGATTCTTCATTGTTGCCATTCTCTGCCACTGAGGGAAATGAAGAATACAATTCTGAGGAGCCACGTAGGCTTCTGGACACAGCCTCCCTCATTTCCGAGCAAATGAAAGACAAGTTTCTTGCTGACGTAGCGAGGGTTACAAGGAATGAGGAGGTGCAAGGAACGAAGAAGTACAAGGAAAAGGTGAAGACCCAGGCCAAATCTTCGTATTTCGACAACGAGGGAATTCTTAGGAGAAATTTGCCTACGGAAAAGTACAAAGAGAAGGGAAAAGGGAAAATATGGGCACCTACTTCACTACGTTCGCAAATTCTCGTGTCGTTGCATGATAATGCATTCGCTTGTCATCCTGGGAGATTGAAAACGTTAGCGAAGGTTAGGGAACAATACACTTGGATAGGCCTAACTAAAGACGTTATCCAGTATTGTAAGTCGTGCCAGCCATGCTGCGTATTAAAAGATGACAGGAATAAGAAGCAAGATTTCATGTCAAGTAAGGAGGAAACGAAATTCAGGATGGAAGACGCCAAGAACAAAGCTTGTGATAAGAAACGCCGCAAATGCACGTTTGAAGTGGGGGATAAAGCTTGGCTTAAGGAACATCCTATCTCTGGTAAGGCCCGCAGAGTAAGCAGTAAATTCTCGGGGAAGTCCTCTGGATCACACGCAATTGTGGAGCAAACTTCGGCAAATACTTTCAAAATGAAACACAGCGGGGACGGAAGAATATTGAGAGCCAACAGTGACCAGTTGAAGCCTTATTCTTCGGCACCTGACTTTGCAAGGAAAGTAGCCGAACCCAATTCAGCAAAGAGAACGCACGTAACTTCGGCAGGAGGAGCAAGACGAAGATATATCCCGGATGCGTTACAAGCTGAGAAACAGATTCTAGTCTAATTTCAAAGGGGGATTTTTTGTAAATATTGTACATAGGGACTTATCTATCTTTTCTTTATTCTATCTTTCACTTATTTTCTCTACCTCATACCTCATACAGTACTCATACAAAAGTGTCGTTCCGCAGTCAATTTCATCGCGAAAGTAACGCAAAGTTAGTGCGTATTCTTTTACCGTGTAATTTCGTCGAGAAGTCGCAGTTCGGTGGCGAGTGAACGCAGTTCTAGCGCCGGGCATAGCAGTGACATCTTCGGATGTAGAGCCAGTTCGATCCATTCATGTGGAAACCGGTCGAAGCGGTGACTTTCGATCTCGGCAGGAGCGCAGAGCAGTGGCGTTGCCGGGAGTCGAACCAGCAGCCTTGATGACTTGGATGGATTTCCAGGAGACTGTCTCTCATTGGTCCAGGAGGAAGGATGGAAGAGATGCTGAGCGGGTAAGAATCGACGTGGGTTAACCAGCTCCAGTGCTGAGGGAAGATCGCGGATCTCGAAGTACACTTGTGGACAAAATTAGGGTGAACATTGACTGTCAGTGTCGTGTGATCTAATGAAAGTGTGTTAGTAGTGAACAGAAACTGCGGACAAGTGTTTTGTGTATATTATTATTATTTTTTCTAGGTTACAGAACTTTGATTTTCCTCTCTTCAGGAAGGGGGGACTATGTAATGATGCGATCATTACTGGATCCTTTTTATGTTATAAATTGTGTATGGCTATGTATTCCTGTACTTTTGGGTTCTTGGCCGTTGGGGGAGCGGTAAGTTTCCAGTAACGGTTTAGGTCATTAGCGGGACCTATAAATAGGAAGGGCAGAGGAGCAGTCGGCCTCAGATATTTGGCGGAGTACAGCAATGTAAGAGGTATCTTTTTCTCTAAGGGGAGCGGCTGGGAGAGCTTTCTTTCCTTACTATGTGAACCGACGGCGGGGACGTTAACTTTCTTTCTTTTAATACACACACTTGCTCTCTTCACATTATTACAATAGTTTATTTCATGTGGGAAACCGGGTACACAACACACATACCTTCAGCCACCTTTTTTGGTACTGAAGGTTATATTTTTTTTTACTCGTGGAGCCAGTGGCTACGCGAGTCTACACACTCTCTTCGGGAAGGGGGACAGGGTACACCGGAATGTAATTTTGCGAATAACGGCCAAGAATTAACTTCTGTAACTATAATATGAATAAACCTATATATATCTAAAAGGAAATGGGCGTTAAGTTGTAATTTGAAGAGGTACGTGTCTATTGCCTAAACTAGCATCCACAGAACTTCAGGTACTGCAAGTTTTGAACCTCGGGACAAGGATTCAAAAATGTCTGGTTGTGTATATTGTGTATGTCGCTGAGAATCAGCTTAAAAGCACAAATTATACCGTTACAAGGCATCTTAGACCTACGCAAATTTATCATTCAATTACGAGATCAATTAGCGCTCCGCGGCTTATCATTTTCCCCGGAGAAATCACAGATTATTATTTTCAATCCGTATATGCTTACTCGCTATCCCAATACATTAACTCATTTACATCACATTCCGGTGGTCCAAACCTGTAAATACTTAGGTATTCATTTCGACCGTAAATTAACTTGGCAACCACATCTTCAATATTTGATCACAAGAGGGAAAAAATTGATTAACATTCTGAAAGGGCTTGCCACTACCAAATGGGGGGGCCACCCCTCCATTATGCTATTATTTTACAAGAATTGCTTTCGCTCACTTTTTGACTATTCGGCGCCCGTATTGGGAGGGATGCCTGATCGCTGGCTCCAAAAAATGGATATCTTACAACGTCAGGCACTCCGCCTTTGCCTCGGATTAATGGCATCTAGTCCCAATGTAAGCGTTTATGGAGAGAGTACTGAACCGCCTCTCTCATTCCGATATCAATACTCTACCACGAAATACATATTGAAAACATGGGAACGACACCCTCATCCCTTCAATACCGAGTTCGCTATTCAACGCCAACTGGAAGCAAATTTAACTCTCGATCGCTCTCGCCCTCGGCTTTTCTTTCTATCTTGTTATAATATTGATCGCGACGCCTACCATCTCAGCTTTACATTTACATCCCCTTTGATATACACTTTACCAATACTCACCGCCCCTCTCCCTAATATTAACTTTACTGATTTCGGTCGACACGAATATTACAAAGAACTCTGGCCCGACCATACTTTTATCTACACAGACGGGTCCAAAAATGCCGACCGCGTTGGATGTGCCTTTTATGTCCCTCAATACAATGTTGTACGACAATTTTCCTTATCGCCAGAAGCGTCTATTTACTCGGCAGAGTGCTATGCCATTTACCAGGCCTTGATCCATGCTCGTGAAGCACAATACACGCAAACTTTAATTCTCACAGATGCCCTCAGCGTATTATTCACGATCGCTCGTTGTGGTAAGGATGCTTACCGGTTGCAACTCTTTCCCATTTTAATTTTACAAGAGTATTTTCACCTCCAAAACAAAGCCCAACGCGTACAGTTTACCTATGTCAAAGCACATAGCAATCTTAATCCTCATCAAGACCTTGTGGATCATTATGCCAAAACAGCTGTGGACGTTCCTCTCCCCTCTCCTATCCGACTTGCCTATACGGATCTTCTCCCACGGGTCAAAAAAAAAATTCACTCTCAGTGGGAAAATTGGGTTCATGACGCAGTGGCAAAAACCACTACTTACAAATGGTTCTATGATAAACTCCCTATTCGACCCTGGTTTCATCACTTAAAAATGCCTCGTGAAGTGATCACCTGTATCCTACGCCTTAGAACGGGACACGTGACCACAAACGAGCATCTGGCACGAATTCATCAAACTCCTTCTCCCAATTGTACCTGCGGAGAACATAAACAAACCCCCACCCACTTATTTTTCCAATGCCCGCTATGGAACACACAACGTCAGGCACTCCTCCACAGACTCCTTCGACAAAAGGTTGCTTTCCCCTTCTCCTTGCCCACTCTACTTTCATCTCCTTCCCCCTCTACTATGTGGATTCTCTATGGATTTGCCCGACAGTGCGACCTTCGCTTTTGATTCCATCCCTCATCATTACTGTATTATAGTGACAGTGAAGTGAAGTGTAAACCAATATTGTGCTGTTTATATTAGTGCGCGAACTTCTAGCCCTCAATGTTCTCAGACCGTTGCCCAAGACTGCTACCATTCAAGCGGTGAGGGGCATGAAGAAGAAGAAGAAGAAGAAGAAGCCTGCAGACACCGCGGGTGCATGATGGCTTCAAACTGCACTAGTTCGGGAATTGTATTATAATTTTAACAGAGAGCGATATGAAGCAACATGCAAAAGATGAGTGTGCCTCAACTGTTCTTACAATGTGATTAAAATTAGTAACAGTATCCGCAGTAGAGTTTATTTCTGCCAGAAGGAAATACCTTCCGCTGGACGCCATGCCGAAAATTTTTATAAACAAAACGCTGCGCCTGCGCTTTCGTCTAGAGCGTCCCATAAGTCTGTAAAATAACTGGTTTCACCAGGTTCACGAGCCCAGTTACTTTCGTTCGTTTCGTTATGACTTTCGGAACGCGCCCATGATGAACTTGATGAATGGACACTCGCATACATCCATGTTCAGGCCGCGATTCGACCCCGGCGTCGGGGCGCGATATGCTAACCATTGGGGGCGGTTACGTGCCACGAATGACAATACTAGCAAAGCGACTTAATATAAATTGGATTTAATGACTTTAATATGAAGAAAACACGTAAATGGATTGTGCAAAATTGTATTCAAATAAGTTGTTAATGTGTTCCCTTTCAGTGCTTTTAGCAGCCACCCTTGATATAAGGCGGAGGATGAACAACTTTCATGCTCTCTTCTCTGGAGGCCACTGCAGGTGGATTGATCGTGTGTAATTATCTAAGGCTGGTTTCTTTCCATGAAGGTGTTTGACTCCAATACCAGAAATTGTTTATAGACTGGAGTTTCTTGATGCCACAGCCTACAAATATCAAAGATACATGTCCTCCAAAAAATACTTGTCTCTCGCTTTATATTACCAGCCACGAATGTGAACACGAGCCACGAATGACAATATTAGCAAACCGTCGTAACATAAATTGGATTTTATCTTATTTTTTTTATATTGATTTGATTTATTTTACTTCGTTTCTTGTGCCACTTTTGGCTAATTTGCGAAGATGGTTATGAATGATGATCTGATGAAATTGATGAATAGACATCACAAACATCCATGCCCAAGCCAAGATTCGAACCCGGGACCCATGGCGTCGCAGCGCGATGTGCTTACCACTCCGCGACGGGTGCAGGCAAACTTGGACTTTATGATTTTAAAATAAAGAAAAGACATTAACGAACTATACAAAATAAAAAAAATATAAAAATTCTGCCACACCCTACAATAATAAAGATACATGCCCTAGAAGAAAGACGTGTTTCTTGCGTTTTGATACCGGCCGCGATCCAGCCACTAATTTTAACACGAGCCACGAATGACAATTCTAAAAAAGAAACCTAATAGAATTTGGATTTTATGACTTTGAAATAAAGAAAAAAACATTAACGAACAATATGAAATAAAAAAAATTAATGTCACACCCCACAAATAATAAAGATACATGCCCTAGAAGAAAGACGTGTTTCTCGCATTATGATACCGGCCGCGATCCAGCCACGAATTTTAATGTTTTTTCTTTATCTTAAAGTCATAAAATCCAATTTCTATTAGGTCTCCTTTTTATAATTGTCATTCGTGGCTGGATCGCGGCCGGTATCATAATGCGAGAAACACGTCTTTCTTCTAGGGCATGTATCTTTATTATATGTGGGTTGTGACAGTAATTTTTTTTTATTTCATATTGTTCGTTAATGTTTTTTTCTTTATTTTAAAGTCATAAAATCCAATTTCTATTAGGTCTCTCTCTTTTAGAATTGTCATTCGTGACTGAATCGCGGCCGGTATCATAATGCGAGAAACACGTCTTTCTTCTAGGGCATGTATCTTTATTATATGTGGGGTGTGACAGTATTTTTTTTTATTTTATGTTGTTCGCTAATGTTTTTCTTTATTTTAAAGTCATAAAATCCAATTTCTATTAGGTCTCTCTTTTAGAATTGTCATTCGTGGCTGGATCGCGACCGGTATCATAATGCGAGAAACACGTCCTTCTTCGAGGGCATGTATCTTTATTATATGTGGGGTGTGACAGTAATTTCTTTATTTTATATTGTTCGTTAATGTTTTTTCTTTCTTTTAAACCCATAATATCCAATTTCTATTGGGTCTCTTTTTTAGAATTGTCATTTGCGTCTGGGTCTGAACGAGTGGTTTCGTGTTAGAACGGCATTGTAGAATACATAAAAAAATATTTGTTTCTTTACTGTTCTCACTAACGTAATACCATATTTTTAATAGAATGATGTATTTAAGCATTACGTATGTGTATAATCTTAGTTTACTTAGCTTATTTTGCGAGAAAACATGCGTTATACCATACACTGAAATTCGTGATATTCGCGGCCTGCAACCCTGCTATTGTGGTTGTGGCTTGTGTTGTGGCTGAAGAAAATGTGGCGTACTTCACAGACGTACAGAACTATGTCCATTGAATAAAAATATGTATAAAATCGGTTTCACAATGATAATGGATTTGAAAAACGAATGGAAAGAGCTTCAAAACCAGACCAAAATTGTATTTCTAAGACTTCTCAATACTGAGATACAGTTTTTTCGCAAAATTGACAAGAGCGGTTTTTGTTTTTTGACGAATTTTAAAGATTTTAAATTAATAATAGTTAAAAACCTTCCTGTCTGCACCGTACTAAAATTTTATTACGATCGGACCACGCGTTTCTTATTTAACAATTTCAGAGAGCGATCGTTTTCAAAAATAAGAAAACCGCACGTATTATTATTTTGCTCTCAATACAATTACAAATAGAAGGCATACTCGAAAAAAAAATATTAGCATGGAATAACGACTGTAGATAATTCCCTTTTTGTTTCTCTTTCATCAACATGTATGAACTGAACAGGGGCGCCGACTTGTCAAAATTATTGGGGGTGCTCTGATCACTGAAATAAATGAATGAATGACTCACTCACTCCCTTTTTTTAAAAATAAAAATTGCGTCCTCGTATAGCAGTTTTTAAACAGCTATTATATTCCTCATGCAAATGAAATGTAACAGGAAAAACATTTAGAAAATGTTTCAAAGTCTCTTTATGTCTTTTGTGTCTGCTCATTTGTTTTTTAGATAACAATTAACATTTTTATTGAAAAGTATGTATTTACATTAAGAGACCAACCTAACAGTTTTATGCCGGCCTCGGTAGCCGAGCGTGTTGGGTGGTCGACTCAACTCGCTTTGATCCAGAGGTCTCGGGTTCGAGTCCCGGCGAGGGCATGGGTGTGTTTTAATGTCCGCAACAGACATGTGATGGGTTGCAAATAATGAATATTTAACAGTTTTATTTAATTATTTACATAAATGCTAACACAAATCGCAGGAAAATAGTTTTACTTGTTTGTTCTTGCTACAATATATTACTTTTTAAATTTAATTTTGCAATAATAAAAAAAATAGCATGTACACTAAGATATAAAGTGACATAAACAACAAAAACATATGAACATGATTTAAAAATAAAACAAAAGTTGCTCTACCCAGTGGGTTATTTTTTATGAACTCATCAACGAGCGGTCTCAGGTTCAAATTATCAAGCACAGTTTGATGTATGTGGAATACTCGTACCGCCAAGCTGCTTAGTCTCTTCTGCGTCATTGTAGATCTCAAATATGTCTTTAGTCGGCTAATAGCACTAAATGACCTTTCGGCTGTGGCTGTCGTCACTGGCACAGTGCGGAGGACCATCATGAATTTGGCTCCTGGAGGGTGGTATCTTGCAAAAGAAACTTCCTTATGTCACGCATGGTAGTTAGAACCACTTTTTTCTGTTTGGCGATAACACCAAGCATGGACATGTGTAAGGAGAGCTTATCGGCATCCAAATCTTGCCGAAAGAATTCTCGCGTTTGCTGAAAGTTTGTTGTGCAACTGTTCACAGATGAGATGCATTCTTTCTCTACGGCTGTTACTTTTTGTAGTCCTGTACATTCATGTCCTTGTTTAACACATGATTTTGCTGTGTCACACACGTCAGTGTATATTGATTTATAATACTATTTTGGAGTGTAGAACTTGTGATGTTTGGCAGCATCAGGATTTTCAAGTCTCTTAGGGACGTGACGTTGCCGGGGCAATTCTGGCTCATCAACGAGGCTTGATTTGCCCTCTGTGCATTTCAGCCAGAACTGCTCAAAACCCATTCCCTTTTCTTGAAAGATGTCAGTCAAGTATTTTAGTTTTGATTCCACTTCTGTAGCACCAATGCGTGGAAACTGAATCTTACAGTTTACCTCTTCTATTGGACCCATCACATGGCAGTAGAGGGAGAGAAAGAAAAATGTCTTGAAGTGAAGCATTGTCTCCAGGAATCCAGCACATTTTGATGCTGCGTCAGTAGAATCTTCTTCAGAAAATTTCTCAAGAAATTTGAGAATGTTTTCATAGTTCCTTAAGAACTGTTGCATACTGGAGGCTCTCAACGTCCACCGACGAGGGCAAAGTGGACGCAGTCCAGTATGGCCAGCCTTCTCATTCACATCAATAATATTCGTAAATATTTTCATTCTTTTAGGGGATTCCCAAACAGTCTTTAACAAGTCCTTGGCTAAATTCATTATGTCTCTGATTAATATATGTAAAATAGTAAATAATAATTATATACTTAGTATATAGTAATTAAGTCATGTGTTTTGCTGTCTCCGGTCATAGCCCCCCCAAAGTTGATGGTTTAGCGGTCTCAGCCCCCCAAAGTTGATGGTCTAGAACATTTCAAATATGTATTTAAAGTTAAGTTCATGTGGCACAATTCAGAATAAACTTTACAAGAGAAGAAAAATAATACATTAGATCCTTTTATCAAAATTATTTGGGGGGCTCTGTCCTCACATCATTAACATTGGGGGGGCTCTGCCCCCACATAATTTCCATTGAGGGGGCTTGAGCCCCCCTAAGCCCCATGGAGTCGGCGCCTATGGAACTGAACGTGATACACGAAGCTACAGCGTATGCCGTAAATTTGCGTTTTGACTGCACACCGCTGCGTGATTTTCTATTGTTTTACCACAGATTAATAAGATCGCTTACTTCCTAACTCTGCTTTGTAATCTGCGTAAAGCAAACCGGGCATGTAAAGCCACTCTACGGTGGTTTCAAAATGTAAAGCGTTGTCATAGCAACCTCTCCGCCAATCATGTCTTACTCTTGGCAGTGACAGTTGAATGAGTCTCAGCCCAATGATCCGCTCACCCCACCCTTCCATTCCTGCTTTTTTTTCTGCTCATAATTCGGGACATATCTCGTAAGGTCGTATTAATTATATTATTTAAGTGCATAAAAATGTTCTACAAGGATAAATACCATTGTTCAGTTAATGCATGTTACGTTTGAATGATTTCTGCATCTAAGTTACGAGACATACAGAATAAGTAGCTCAGAAGCACAACATAGGATAATAATTTCAAGTTCCTGAAATTCCAGCACGTAAATCATTCCGTTGTGCATGAAAAATTATTTATCATTGGTCCTGACTACAGCGCTGTATTCCCGACCCAAAAAAATTCTGTCCCGCACACCCCTACTTTTGACCAAACAATTTCATTCACATACGTCATACGTGGTCATACGCGTTGATGAACTGTCCTGCCGATAGCTTTTAACTCTGTGAATTAGCCAATAGCACTTTAAGACGTGTGAAACAAACACATAACAGCGGGCGGTAGTAGATTGCTCTAATTTAGTGCGGTAAGTGGAAGTTAAATGTTTTATAATGTAGATACAAAAATCTAGGAATGCTTGTGATACTTTTCGTCTATTCTTCGTTTTGCGTATGATTTTACGTCGAAAAAAAAAACGACATTCAAGTTCGTAGTATATCTGTAAGGGAAAAATAATTTGAGTATTAGTATTCCGATACTTACTATTACTGAATGGCTATTCAATTACAATTTCTCTACAGACAAAATATTTTATTTAGTGTTCAACTGGCCCCGTAGGCCCGTAACTTTTCTCGTCAGGTTTGTAATCGAGACAAAATTGAACAGTCATAGTCAACTGTTTAGCATAGGTAAGTCAAGTTCGAAAATATGTATACTCAAATTGACCACCACCACTTTAACAGAGTTTGTTTTGTAGAATATGAAGTTCAAGAATCAAATAACACAATTAACAGTGTAGAACATGCTTTAAAGCAATGTAAGCTCGAAGGATGTGAAGGAAAAATGAATTAAAATAGTCACGGTCAATTTGTGTCAGTGTCTTTGGAATTGACTGCACTTTATCATGGCGTTTTTTTTATTATTATTCATTTAATGTAGTTTTCACATTAGTGACTCCAGAAGATTGCCAGGTACATGCATTAAATGTGGCCAAGTAGTTTTGTGTTTGTTATTTGACATAACACAAGGAGCTTGATGAAGAAAATTACACAATTCTGTGTACCTCAAAAACCCTAGCATTATACAGGGTGTCCCACGAACGGCGCAACTGGAAATTAAGAGTGGCGTTACTTTGTAACCAAAACCTGTACATACATAAGTCATACACCAAATGTTAGCCCTGTCCAAATATATATATTTCTAAACATAGAAACAACAAACGGGGTGCAGTGTTGCCAAATGTAAGTGAAAGTGTAAATTTATTTTTCCACAAAGCATGGAAAATTGCATGTCAAACATTTGTACGGAAATTTGTACGTCAATTTCCACCTTGGTTAGGTGGACTATTTCGCCATCTATAGTTCAGAGAAGAAAACCGATCGTTTTCGCGTATAGCCAATCCTGGCGTACCGGTCCAAATGGGTGTTTTAAAAAAAATATGAGGTACAGTGGCAACACTGTTGATGTTTGAAGGCAACAAAAAGTGTGTTTAGGGATGGTCTATGACATGGAAATGCTGGAAACAGAAGAAAATGAAAATTATGGTGAAAAAAGTGTTACCTACCTACTCCTGGCAACCATGCAATGCACTTAACAGGCAGTGTAGCTTTACAAAAGATGTTGAAAATGACAACCATTTTCCCTGAGGCATTCATCAACACGTTTTATCATGTTGGAAGCAACTTTATGCAAGGTTGATTGGTTTATATTGTTAATGGCTGTGCAAATGTTCATTTTTAGATCATCAAGTATTCTTAGGTTATTAATGTAAACTGTTTGTTTACATTGTTTTTCCACCATAATTTTCATTTTCTTTTTTTCCTGTTTCCAGTATTTCCATGTCATAGACCATCACTAAACACACCTTTTGTTGCCTTCAAACATCAACAGTGTTGCCACTGTACCTCATAATTTTTTTAAAACACCCATTTGGACCGGTACGCCTTTACGAGGCATTTCAGGATTGGCTATATACGAAAACGATCGGTTTTCTTCTCTGAACTATAGATGGCGAAATAGTCCACCTACCCAAGGTGGAAATTGACGTCCAAATTTCCGTACAAATGTTTGACATGCAATTTTCCATGCTTTGTGGAAAAATAAATTTACACTTTCACTTACATTTGGCAACACTGCACCCCGTTTGTTGTTTCTATGTTTAAAAATATCTACTTGGACAGGGCTAACATTTGGTGTATGACTTATGTATGTACAGGTTTCGGTTACAAAGTAACGCCACTTAATTCCCAGTTGCGCTGTTCGTGGGACACCCTGTACAAATTTACTTCCTATACAAGGTAAATTCTACAAAAATAGCTTTTTTCTGGAAAGATAATTTTCTCCGCTTCTAGTGACCATTTATTTACCTTGCTTTCACTCTTCAACAGTGCAGGTGTGAATCCTGCAAATTCGACATTAGCATGCCAGGCAGGGCTCAGTTCCCCTTGACATGAGGTAAAACTATTTGGTATAATGTGTATGCAGTGAAATGTGAACATGAACAGCAGCTAATACATTCACTCATCTTCTTTATGTGCATAAGTCGGTAAAAATCTGATATTCCCCGGACACCTATAACTTCTTCGTTTTGTCAGTTTTTGACATTTCTGCTTACCTATCTGCTTCGCGGAACATTCTTTAACGTGTATTCACGTTTTTTTTATCAAAGTAATTGCATTTTTTTTAAAAAAAAGTGTTTTTGTAACTGAAGAACATACGTTTCCGCAAATGGTTTGTGGGGCTACACATATTTTTTTCGAAACCAATTTTTAACTATTGTAACCTATACGTGACCCTACCTAACCTAACCTTACCGGAAATGGTTCGTGGGTCTATGCGTCAATGGTTGAATTTCTGCTATGAAACATTCTCACATTACACAAAACACCTTTCAGGTGTTAGACAATGCTACAGGAACTTATTACCGTAAGTAGTTTCTTCTGTAAAAATGAAGAAATCTGTCCAGGGAATATCAGATTAGTACCCATAAGTCTAAAGTAGCTGCAAGTATTTTAGAAGATTATCTAGTTCTTTCACGGGGGAGCTTCTTTATCGGTACCTTCACTGTCTCTGTTGCGACCTCCTTTTTAGACAGAAATCTGTGACTTTGATGTCATCATGCAAATTCCCTTCGCATATGTATTAAAGGTCAACAGCTTCCAAGTTTTTTTAGAATGAAGGGGTGTTTCATTGCTTTGGCCGGGGGTGAAATTTACTGTAGGCACTGGGATTGAATATTGTGCACTTTCTTTGTGTGATATAAATACGTATCTGTATCATCTAAAGTATGGTGTGTGTAAGGGATATTTTAGTATCAGTCAATTAACATTTCAAGAGATGTTTTAAAAGATGTCGAAGAATGTAGCTTTTGTACATTTATGAATGTTATATAACTTAATGACCCTTCCCACAAACACACACATATTTTACCTTCATTTAATACTGGTAATTTTTTAAAAAATGGACTTTACCCGTGAGCCCCTCCTGGAGATCAATTCTAGCAACGGGCCTGTAGCAAGGGGTAGGCTATGGGGCTGCTGGAGCATAGGATGCCATCCAAAGCTTTTTAAGACCAAGTCAGAAAATGCTACTGAGAAATAAGTAGTAGTAATAAATAGTACATTTAAAATGTTTTTCAGACCCTAAAACATAATTGAAATAATCTTAAATATGGTAAACTTAAATTGAGGTGCATGAACTACAGAGGTTAATTCTTTGATCATTGTTGTCAATAGTACAAAGGCTGTTGCAGAGAAGGTGAGACAGATGTTTTCCTGGCTTGGTAACACTGCGTATGGTTTTGGCACTAGTCGCATCGTGTAGGATGACTCATTCTGTTTCCGTAGCAAGTTGTCACATGTTGCGAAACCACGTTAGTGATCAGCTGTGTTGATTTACATGGAATGTGTTTCGTTTACCCCTCCAGGTTTTTGTGTATAACATTGCTTTTCGCGATGAGTATTCAAGATGAACAGCGACATGCCATAAAATTTTGTTGGTGTTTAGGGAAAAGTACTGTGGAAACATATGCGATGTTTCAACAGGCATATGCCGATCAAGACAGACTGATTAGAGCCACAGTATTACCAAGGAGTCATTGAGACTCTGCACCAGCACGTAGCAAAAAAAGAGGCCGCATTTGAAGAACTCCTTCATATTGCACCACGATAACACACACCCGCATACCGCGCGGGCTTTTCAGGATTACGCGACGAAGAGAAAAATAGAAATTTTCACGCATCCAGCCGGATCTTGCACCCTGCGACTTTTGGATATTTCCACTCTTAAAGGCCGCTTTACGTGGTCGTCATTTCATGACGAACAAAGAAGTGATCACCTCAAGTTTTCTTCAGTTAGCTACCTGACGACGAATTTTAAAAGGTATTCACAAAGTGGCAGGAGCGGGTGGATGCTTGCTTAGCTGTCAATGGTGCCTATTTTGAAAAAGATGTACGTCTACTCGATATGGCTGATTCTGAATAAAAATTTTGTGGTTTGTAATTTTTTTGTTTCATTTTGATGATTCTTGGAGGGGTCCATGTACATGCTTGTCTTTTTAACTGCTACACAATCAGGACTTTTTGACCTATTGTGCTCATTTTGGTCTCAATTGGCAGCTAAATAACCAAATTTTCACCCTAGTACATTTGCTAGCCAATGGATGTTGCTGTTTTCCTATACAGGAATTAGTCTCACCTTCTCTGCGACAGCTTTTCTAGTTGATTATTATGATGATAGGTTTACCACTGTTGGAAAATTTTTCATTTTATCATTTCTTTGCCAATCATTTTTATTGTATTTTGTCCAACATTGTGTGTAAAATGTCCAATGACACATTGGATCAGTTTGTAAGAGTAAGTTTTTTTTCTTCTTCTTCATAGTAATTGACAGTATTTTGAGTCTTCAGTTGGAGTAATGCAATGCCACTGACCCAACGAGAAGTGTTGCAGATAGGACTGTTAATATTGTGTGTGCCTGCCCAATATCTTCTTTCAAGGAATTTTGGGAGTAAAGAAGCTAGATCACAAGCTGTATTGAATCTTGTTAATGAAATCCAACATTTTCATAGATCGTGGTTGCATTATGAACCATGGAAAAAATGGTGCTTGGGTCTACTGGCATGGTTAAAACGGGGTGAGTATTTCATGCAACTGTAGTTTTGGATGCTGCTTTTGAATAGACATACACCTAGGTACACGTGACAATATGCTCATTTCATGTACATACAGTTAAAAGCTTATATTTTTTATGAAATAAAATCTATGCATTTAAAAAACACTTACTGCTTACATCAGTAAGTATTTTGTACTTCTAATTTGAAATGACATTCAAACTTGCTGATAAAATTCGTATATTGCACAAAATTATAAGGGACTTGGATGGGATAATAATAATAATGTGAAGCTAAAAGGCATAATATATGCTAATTCATTTTCATTTTTTTCATTTTCTCTAGATAGTCCTAGCCCAGCAGAACCTTTCAAAAAATTTTATTCCAAAGATGAGTCCCCTGCTCTGGAAGTTTTTTCATATAGAGAAGAGAAAGGTTACTTTGCAACTTCAAACCAAGTTAGAAAACTCCGTCCCATGTATCTTCGTTTTCGTGTAGGCCAGGTGGTGCAGCATCGTACTTTAGGATACCGTGGTGTTATCATTGGCTGGGATCTTTATGCCAAGGTATGCTCGCTGCCAATGCATTCTAAAGGGTGTTTCATAAAGTACGCAGTTTTTGAAAATGCAATAACTCGGCCAAAATTGCATAAAAGTTGACATTTTTATTTTTATTATTTTACACATTCACTATGATTTAGTAAGTGAAAAGTGTCCAGCATATACCCGTATGCGATTTAAAAGTGAAAAATGATGTCCGGCATGTGTCCATATGGCATATTTCTTCGTTTTGCATGATCGGTTGCTTTGATCTCTTGTGTCAACTGAACCTTGTAAGGGTGCATATGAAGGTGTTCTTTCAGTATTTGTTGCACTATGGATACCGATATGTGAAGTGATCGCGAAGTGACTTTGCGGGGCTAACATTCGCACTGTCTTGCACTACTGCAATGTTTTCATCTGTGCGCCAACTACGTTTTCGCCCAGGCAAATTTATGGTTGCAACTGACCCGGATATCTTGAATTTCTTCACCAACCTCCTAACTGTTTTTGCAGTGAGGGCATTGTTACGTCCGAAGATCATGCGAAGATTATGAACTGTCTGTGCATAAGCCAATGTATTTCTGTAATGTATTTTCAAGATAAAGACGCGTTGCTCGATAGTGAACCGCTCCATGGCAACTAAACTGAACAAATGCCAAGAAATTTCTCAAGTAATAATCGGAGAGATCAGAGATTACGAAACTGATAAGAACAGTGTTGCCAACCTTCAAACGAAAAAATGACAAGCGATTTAAAACCTGACCACTTTATGAAACACCCTTTAGTTCTATCACAATTTCCACTGTTGTAACTGGCTAACTCTAGACTGAAAAAAAGAATGCTATCTACTTTTAAATCAGGCATGGCTCAACAGCCCATTGAGGGCCAAGTGGCATTTCATTGTGCGATACATGTATCAGATCCCATTGCCACTGCTTTGTGTTTTTTTATTGTTTTTTTTATAGATATTGGAGTCAATTAACTGAGCCACATTTTGCCATAAGATGCATTTGTGCATGCCGAGTCATTCATAATTTATTTGTGAATTATACCTTTCCATGTCAAAACTTATGTCACTGACAAATAATGTTTCTGCTTACTGAACAATAACAAGATGAGTGGCTCAAAATATTACCACTGTTCATTTCATTATGGGTCTAGTTGCAAATGTTTTTGCATATTGTTAGATTAGTACAGGACTGTATCATTTTAATGGTTCCTATCCAAACTGAAACTGCATGAAGTGACTAATTAAAAAGTTCAGATTTTTAATTCGATCTGGTTTGAACCTGAACCTTGGTGGAGATATGATTATTGCAACATTTCACTGTAGGACGATATGAGCTGAATTCAGCGAGTCTACCAAAGCCACTTTTCCAAACCTTTTATCATCCTTTACTGTCTCTGCTCCCGACAGCATGCAAGCCAAGTGTGTCTATCTCACTCACCTGATTTTTTTTTCTACTGACTTCTTGATGTTATCCCCAAACCAGCTCGATAATGTCTCTTCTGTCCTGCATTCACAGTACCCCATTTCTTATCTTGTTGTATCTAGTAATTATATACCACAATTCCAATGAAATGATTGGAAATCAGCTGGAACGTAAGCCACTGTGTTATCAAGGCATGTCTATTATTGCTTCTTTTCTGTTCACATACCCACTGCTGATTTTTTCTTCCTTTTTTGTAGGCACCAGAATCATGGATTCTACGTAATCATGGAATTAACAAGGTTTGTATTTTTATTTCACATTTGAAAATTAGGACAAGTCTTGACACATACCCAGACTTGTGGTTTTAACAGTTGGGCTGAAAAGTTCGTAGGCTAACATAGTAAAAAATATTTTTTTGACAAAATTCGATTTTATTATTCAATATAGTTGCCTTTGAGGGCGATACAACGATTATAGCGGTCATACAATTTTTCGATGCCATTTTTATAGTACGATTTCTCTTTAGCCTCAAAATAGGCCTCAGTTTCGGCGATTACCTCTTCATCAGTGCTAAATTTCTTTCCAGCGAGCATTATTTTAAGGTCTGTAAACAGGAAAAAGTCACTGGGGGCCAGATCTGGAGAATATGGTGGATGGGGAAGCAATTCGTAGTCTAATTCATATAATTTTGCCATCGTTTTCATTGATTTGTGACACGGTGCATTGTCTTGATGAAACAGCACTTTTTTCTTCTTCAAATGGGGCCGTTTTTTCGTGATTTCATCCTTTGAACGCTCCAACAACGCCATGTAATAATCTCAGCTATCTCGATCAACTTCACTTTACGATCATTTAAAATTATTTTGTGGACTTTTTTGATATTTTCGTCGGTAACAGCCTCTTTGGGGCGTCCACTGCGTGCATCGTCTTCGATGCTCATTTCGCCTCATTTAAATTTAGCAAACCACTTCTCAACGGTTGATTTTCCTGGTGCAGAGTCCGAATAATGTTTATCAAGCCTTGGCTTCAACAGTATTTTTTTTTTGCCAAAAAGCAATGCTTTATTAACACACGAAATTCTTTTTTCTCCATTTTCTGACAATAACAAAAGCAGCTTCACTCACAATGCTATATCTCACGAACTAATTATCCGGCAGCTGTGAAATTTATACACGTATCTTTTGAAGGTTAGTACTAAGTAAAAATCACATGGATTTAATTCTAGTAACGCCATCTATGAGTCAGCCTATGAACCTTTCAGCCCAACTGTTAAGTTAAGAAAGTATAACAGGTTCAAAGCTGGTTAAATAAATTTGCCATCCATTGATGACATCTGTGAACCACAAATGTTTCCAACCTAGATGATAAGTAGACCTCAGATTTTAGGTTTTTAACCTATTGTTTCCTTTGCACGTAAATAAAAAATAACAAGTTTCATCAGAGTTTTATTAAAAAAAGCAACAACTGTTTGAAACATGCTCTGTCTATTTTCTTCCCTCCAAGTGCATGACGTCTTTTCAAAGCTCAAAACGAAGCAAAATGTCCGGCCTCAGGCGCTGCTCTAGTCGGCACAGTCCAAAATGCAATGATTCATGTGGTCTTGCTTACTTGGGCGTCAGTTCGGTGCTGTGTAGCATTCACGCCTTGATGAGGTAAAGTTTTCTTCTCTCGGCTTCTGTTTGATATATGATGCAATAATGCCAAAGGACAAATCAAGTAAAAGTGTTTTAATACAAAGTTGGATAAGTGAACATCCAGAGCTGAAGTACGATGGAAAAATTGTTATTTGTCAGTGTTGCTGCAAAAAGTAAGTAAATTTAGTTTCATAATACAATTCGGTAGATCACAAATATCTTAGTCTGTAAACAATTTGGGTGGCAATTTTTCATTAGCATATACAGTCCGTGAATGTTAAAGCATTACACAGAAAATGTGTTTCCGAAAATAAAATGAGAAAAACACACGAAAAGTTGTATATTTGTTCATTGCATGAAGAAGTTCATAACACTTACTACAAATGAAATTGCAATACTATTGCGAAGAGCATACTATTATTGGGTTCTGCTGAAATCAACTATATTGCTTTAAATGATGTTTACTCTGTTCCCTGTCCTAATCACAAATGTTCTTTCCTTTGCTGAGTTGATGAACGGTAAAGTGTTTACGCCTTATTTTTGCAATCTTATTTTGTACCTAGAATAACCAATATGGTAATAGGTGGCGGGGGAAGGAACCCGAAGAGTGGGTAAGCAGAGTGATTTGGGTTACTCATTGTTTCCTCTTCCACATGTTAATTTTTCCACAAATACATGGGTACTACATAGCTTTGTAGTTGCCGATAGTTCAGCTATGATTGCTTGTAACATGAAAAGAAAAAAAAAACATCCATACGTCTCGTACTTTGTCTTGTTTTAGGCAGTAAAATTCTTTCAATGTCTGTAGATGTGTACTGTAAACATGAAATGAGAGCATTGCTGCAACAAATATGTTGCTCCATCTTATGGAGAGACAGGAATATATTTTTTAAAAAATGATCTGTTTGAGTTTTTAGACTCAAAATGTAGGTATTAAGTTAAGAGTGTTTGTACATACTCAAAAGTATGTTTCATTACGAGAGAGAAGGATATGTGTTTGAAGGAAAGAGAGTTAAAATTGCCCCACCCCGTTCAAAGCAATAATGGAAGATATTTCTCAAGCTACATATATTAATTTTTATTACTTTCTTTAGTTTGACTCTAATATGTTCGAGTATTACCTTTCCTTCCAAGAATGCAAATGAGGCATTGCAGATATGAAGGGTGAACTCAACAAACGTGCATTGTGAGGGAAATGCAGTTCAAGTTGTCAAGCACAGTGTGAACTCCACAAGAAAAAAGTTTGGAAATCACGCTTGAAACATTCCGATCTACTGTTACCAAGTTTTTGTGGAGTTCGCACTGTAGCTGACAACTTGAAATGCATTTCCCTCACAATGTACGTTTCTTGAGTTCGCCCTTCGTATCCGCAACGCCTCAAATGTTAATTACATTCCTACATTCCCAGATTTCTAATGAAAAAAGGAGTCTCATACATCAACATATTGAAAGTGCTGGACATAAACCAAGAGCAGGTGAAAAGACCAACATAAAGCAGACACTGTTGTCGCAATCAACATCAACTGAAAGCAGTTTCAAGGCTGATTTGTGCAAAGCTCTCATTGCTGCCAACATCCTGTGGAATGCACTTCAGAATCCAGTGTTCAAGAATTTCTTGCAGAAATACTGCAATGAACAGATTCCATCGGAGTCAACACTTGAGGAAAAACTATTTCGATCATTGCTACAATCAAATGATTGAGTCAATCCAACAAGACATAGGCGACTCTTGCGTTTGGGTGGAAGTTGACGAGACTAGGAAGGTATATTGCCAACCTCATCGTTGGAAAACTTAGCCCAGATAATTCGTCTCCTCTGCATCTCCTGTGTTCAAAGCAAGTTGAAAGAGTTAATGGTCAAACTATTGCATACTTTGTGAACAAGTGTCTGCAACTGCTTTACCCTAATGGCGTAGATAAGAAAATTCTTCTTCTCTGTACAGATGCCGCCTCCTACATGCATACAGCGGCATCTGTCGTAAAAAATTTCTACCTGGAATTAATCCATGTTACTTGTTTGGCACATGCTTTGCACAGGCTATGTGAGATCGTGAGAAGTGATTTTCCTAAAGTGAATAACTTTGTGTCCACTATGAAGAAAGTGTTCTGCAAAGCCCCCTCCAGAGTAGCTGCTTTCAAAGATCCAAATATACCCCTTCCAGCACAGCCAATTCTTACTCCTTGGGGTACATGGGTGGAGGCAGTGTTGTATTATGCTCAGTACTGGGAAGAAGTTGCAGAAGTCACAAACGATCTACCGACAAGACAGTGGTGTGCGTGTGTCAGTGACACAGGAACTTTTGCAAGATGAGCAACTCAAAAATGATATTGTGTATATTCAGTGTAATTTTACCTTTTTGCCAGAAGCAATTCTTAAGTTAGAAGGCAACAGCAAGTTGTTGCACGAACAACTAGCAGTACTGATAGATGTGGAGGGAGGAATTTCTTCTGTACCTGGGAAAGTTGGGGAACATGAGGGAAAAGTTCAAGGCAGTGTTGGCTAAAATTTCTGGTTTTAGTGTTTTGCAAGCTATAGATAAAGTAATGGCTGGACAGGAGGAAAACCTTCCTGCAGAAGTCAAAGTGAAAAATGTTTCAGCATTCAAATTTGCACCGCTAACTAGTGTTTCTGTTGAAAGATCATTTTCAGCTTTATAAGATGATCCTAACAGACAAAAGGCAGATAACATGGAAAAGATTGTTATGTAGGTGTTGTGCAGCAAATTATTCATTTTTCTTATCAACAAATAATTGCTAACAGCATAAGTATTACTATTAGTATAAGTGGATAGATCTGAAAATAATGTACACAAATGAGCATTTGGTTAGA
This sequence comes from Lepisma saccharinum, assembly GCF_977018435.1. Taxonomy (NCBI): domain Eukaryota; kingdom Metazoa; phylum Arthropoda; class Insecta; order Zygentoma; family Lepismatidae; genus Lepisma; species Lepisma saccharinum. The sequence goes on from NC_139234.1 coordinate 52,434,652, forward strand.
ATTTTTTTTTTTTTTTTTGTAGATATCAATTTCTTATAGTTCTTTTGAAATGTTGTTCTTAATGATTGTACCTAATGATTATTTTTATTAATGTTCAACCATTGTAAGTTTTTAGAATCTACAGAGGTTGTTTCCGATCTATGGTGACGATTTCAAGCTGCTCCTACCTTAAGAGAGACCATGTCACTACCATCGCGAGTGCTCTATTTGGTGGCCCTGCATCTTGGCAATTGCCCGACAGCGAAGTTTCCACTGTAGGAGACTGGCACGAAGTGTAGTCATGTCCAGCCTCAACCACTCCTCCTGACAGGCTTTCCATAGCCTTTCAATGGTGCGGGCTAGTTTCAGTAGGCCGAAGGTGCAAAAGTCCATCGGTGAGGCATCAGGTGACTTCACTGGAATGTCTGTGAAAGGAATGGCACGAATTCCAGTTTCTTCTGCCATTTGTTGGAGGAAGAGGCAGGTTGAGCGAGATGTGTGACTTGATGCCTTGTCTTATGCACCCACACACGATTCTGATCCCTCCCGTAGAGATGGGGAATGTCATTGCGATAAACGGGTATCAGGATGTTAGCCTGGTAATAATTGGAATCAACTTTCGTATTTTTGGCAACACGATGTATGGTCAGCTTGTCATTGTACGAGTATCCAGCAATGATCATGAAACCTATGCCAAAACTTTCCTTACATTCAGTGAACCATCTTTGAAAGTCCCTCGAACCTGTGGATCGATAAAAAATTGTGACAGTCAAGATAAACATATGCTTCGCCCAATGTAACAATGAACTTCCACTTTTCACCTGACAGGTGCCGCAAAGCTTGCGACAGTTGGTGCGACGTTCCTGGATATGTTTTGGCAAGAGCTTATGAACATGCCCCTTGCGTCGCTTTTCCAAACCCAAATCGCGGTGAATGATTGTGTGTACTGTCTTCAGTGATATTAGTAGCCAGTACGCGATACTTCTCTGTGTGGCTGGATTCTCCCTGGTGACCAGCGCCCTGACATCCCAAATTGTAGCTGGTGTGCAGCTAGTGGCAGACCGAGAGTTGGCCTGTTTCTGCCCCACAGGAATCATCCCACACCTCGTCTTACCTGCCCCTTTCAACACCCGTGATATGCCATTTTTGGACACAGTGAATCCACGCTCCTTGCACAGTTTTATAATAGCACTATAACTATAGTTTACGTCTGAAAGTGCAGTTATGTAACCCTCCCAATATTCACTGATTTTTGACTGCATTCCTCCCGATATGCAATGACCACACTTGTCATGCACAGTCAACGTTCTAACGTCCCCACACGACTGGCAGCTTCGTTCTCTTCCCGCTTGGTGATGGTGCAATTTCGTCACCATAGGTCGGAAACAACCTCTGTAGTTCAGAATTTTTTGCGACCAATTTAAGGCGTTTAGAACCTATTTTAGGCACTTAAAAGCACACTTTTTAGAGCCTAAAAATCCGAGGTCTAATTATAAGTGAAGCATAAATGCAATCTAAACATGGTGCCAATTTTAGAATATGAATTTGACTAAATGGCACATTCTTTATCTCAAATATGTCAACACTCAATTCATTTTGTATAGTCATGTTAATTAATTTTTTTTAAAAAAATAATGCCTTGCGGTCATTTCCAGATTACTCCCAAGTGGCCTCATTTTGCCATTCTTATTGACGTGAAAGACCAATCAGAGCCTCACACTGCCTATGTTGTTCAAGAAGAACTGGAGCTCTTGAAAAATACACAGGTAAAGTAATTGGAAGCGATATAACGATTTCATGATAGTTGCAGTAAACATGGTTTAAAACTATTGACGTGAAATTTATAAAATTTCGCACTTCCGCATTGCACAATTTAATAGTTAAATCCTATTAATTTCGAAGATCCACTGTCTTCATTTACAAAAGGGTACAGCGTTTGAAGCGGAGATGGTACAGCGTCACTGCATTGTGAATGAAGACAGTGTATCTTCGAAATTAATAGGATTTAAATTGTGCAATGTGGAAGTGCGAAATTTTATAAATTTCACGTAAGTAGATATAACGATGTTTCCATTCCATTTTCAATATCATATAGAAATATAAAATGCATCACAGTCATCTTTGAATCTAGCCTGGGGCTTAGTCATCTAGTTAGAACACTGCAAGGCTGTTTTCAGGATAATTGTAAATTTTATGAATTTCAATGTGCTTTTCAGCAAGTCTGTATTAATGGAATTGAATTCATATAAAGTTCTCAGCTTAATACATTTTTACCAGGTAACTTTGTTAGAATATTTAAGACAGTCCTTGTGTAGAAAATTATTGTAAAAATCATGTAACTGTCAAATTTGGGGGTTAAATCTGAAACATTTCTATTGAAAACAGTATTTGCATTAACCCTTAGTACGCCGCACGATCTGACGAAAGTAAGCCCAGTGTCGCCGAGGCTTTGAGCGGGAAATTTGAATTCGTATACATAATGGAGAAAAATCGTAATAACTCTGGCACTATGGGACCAATCTACTTCGGATAACTTTTGTTTTGCAGGCAATACATCGGTGCATGCAACCATGTAAAATTTGGATGCCCCAACCACGGGGGGGGGGGGGGGGGGTTACGGGCAGGGGCTGCATCCCCCAATTTCAATGAAAAAAATAAAAATGTGGAGTTTGCCCCCTCTTCTCCAGCTACTTTGGGGGAGAAAACTGGAACTTTTGCTTTTTTTTTTTTTTTTTTTTTTTTTTTTTTTTTTTTTTTTTTAAAGAATGGACCTTCCGCAACAGAATGAAACTTGATTCATATTCGTGGGTGCAATACAATTTGAATAATAAGGCAAAACGTAAAACTAGCGAATTTTAGCCAATTTGCATATTATTCATAAAATTGTTATAACTGACACTATGGGACCAATCTACTTCGGATAACTTTTGTTTTGCAGGCAGAACATCAGTGCATGCAACCATGTAAAATTTGGATGCCCCAACCGCGGGAGGCTTACGGGCGGGGGCTGCATCCCCCCCAATTTTAATGAAAAAATCATAAAAATATGGAGTTTGCCCCCTCTTCTCCAGCTATTTTGGGGAGAAAACCGGAACTTTTGCTTTTTTTTTTTAAAGAATGGACCTTCCGCAACAGAATGAAACTTTATTCATGTTCGTGGGTGCAATACAATTTGAATAATAAGGCAAAACGTAAAACTCTAGCGAATTTTAGCCAATTTGCATATTATTCATAAAATTGTTATAACTGACACTATGGGACCAATCTACTTCGGATAACTTTTGTTTTGCAGGCAGAACATCAATTTGGATGCCCCAACCGTGGGGGGGCTTACGGGCGGGGGCTGCATCCCCCCCAACTTCAATGAAAAAATCATAAAAATTTGGAGTTTGCCCCCTCTTCTCCAGCTACTTTGGGGAGAAAACCCGAACTTTTGCTTTTTCATTCGCACTTGCATCTTGTGTAGCTACTGTGAATCTATTTCTCCCTTTTGACTCGGCTCTTTGTGGAAATATGTCCGGAAGGAAACGTTTGTGTGTTAGGGAAATCGATGAGCTGTTATATGATACGAAGTGCTTATGGTGAGGCCATTGTTAGTCCTAACAGAGGAGGGAGGGAGCCTTTGCAATCCTTTCTTTTGTCTATACTTCTGGATAGACGCATGCTTTAGACTCATGCTCTTGGCCTCTGGCTATCGTCAAGCTTCATTGCATTTCTAACATAGAGGCGACAGAAAGCTGACACTGCCAAACCTCATCCAATCCCCTCTCTCCTTGCCCTACCCCCCACCCCTGCCACTACTTCAGCTTGATCACCAGGTCTAAACACAAAGAAGAATGTGTGCCTTATCAGTACTAAATCACAGCGTTGGAAGCTTGGAGGAAAACAGCATCGTAAATACCAAGCATTTATTGTGTCTGTCAACTGAAGAGCGAACACGTGTTTGGGTGAGCCCAAACACGTGACATATTCCGAGAAAGGAGGGGGTGGGGGGATTTGGAATTTTCGAAACACAATTGCAAAACATGTTCCCGAACGAACTGTCAGTGTTTCAACCTCAATATACAAATATAAGTGTGGCAAACCCTCGATAATTGTACCTAAAGCTGTTTGTAACATATGTGTTACAGCGGCTACAAGGGACATACTTTTTTTGTAACATGTGTGTTACGGCGGCGAACTAAGGGTTAAGGCACATGCCAATTAGGGCTGAGCTGACACCACCTCCTACAGATAACTATTTTTAAAATTGTAACAATTAAAAGTTGTTCAAAATTCTGATATTAGTGAGTGAGTGTTTCACTCCAATTGTAAGCATCAATTTACCAGTGTTTTGGTTTAAAATAAAAAATGGCATCAGAATATTAAAATATCTGTCATGTAAATACAAAATATGGTTCTTGCATGTAATATTGGTGCAAAATCAATGGAAGCTTTGAATGTGCATAACTTCCTGAATAATTTTACTCCACAAATTGATACTGCATTCTTGCAGACCCCACAAATGACCAAGGTGCCGAAAAATCATTGGCTGGTATTGATAAATAAAATCCAACTGACACATTCCGATGCAGATACCACCAGCCCTAATGATAATTATGTGATTTCAGAAGAAATTTGACTCATTAATTCTAAATTGAAAATTCACATTTATGCATGATGAATAATTAATTGATTACATTTCATTTTCAGATTGAAAATCCATTCATGCAGGAATTCTTTGAATATTATGATGGAGCTCAGTATATTCCACGATCCCATTTAAGAGCTCGTTATCCAAATGATTGAATGTCCAGTGTCTTTTACTGAAATTAACACGAGACTGTGCATGACAGATAAATTTGTAAACTGAAAATATTTTTGTTAATAAACTGTGATATGATACATAAACTTGTATGTAGTAAAGTAAAATCTGGACTCTCCTTAATCTTCAAAATTGGTAATGCCAATTCTGGAATAAACATTCCTAGAAACAAGATTGCATACAATAATTGTGATAAAGCAGTATTTGCATGTGCACATATTTAATGTAAATATACATGAATTCAAATGAAGTGCAGATTTGTAACAAGTTGATCTTGGTATTTATTGAATACAATGTGTGATATTTATTGAGTGTGACTTATATGTTAAATAAAAAAATTACCTAATATTCTTTCTTTTCTTCCAAGGAAAACTTCCAGCATTGAGTTTTAAAGGCCACAGGGTTCCCACACAAACTCTAAATGTATTTTCCCAAGTTTTCCAGAATCCTCATAACCCCCTACAGAGTTCTCATTCGGTGCTGTCGCATTTGCAAAAATTCAAGGTCCCTATCCGTAAGCAGTGGCAGCGATTGGGTTCCAAAACAGTGGGGAGGGGGACAGTTTAACCCTTCGTAACCCACTTGTAAAAATTTTGAATTTTTTCCTTGCCAACGCAATAATTGTTGGGAAAGCACTATGTAACTTATCTACGCTACTTCCACGAAAACATAGAGGCATTGGCACCTTTTTTCTGTCGCTTAAATGCCTCTGAAGTGACTGGTCCCCCTTTGGCGGCACTCAATACTGTGCAAGTCTTAAATCACAGCATGCCATCCATGAATTTGGTGGAAATAAGAAAAACCACGGTATGTTGTTTGGAATGCAAATTATTTGTATGCAGTACCCATACAAAATGTCGGGAGTTGTCAAAATAACGATATTGAAAAGTGACATTAGGTTCCTTATATTTGAGTCAGTAGGTCTTTTCTTACGTATACCTTGCAAGAGTACAAGAAACAAATTGAGATTTGAACATTTTAGAAATATTTTGTATGTTTCTTCAAGGTGTATTTTCTACATTTGATTGCTTTTCCTGCGAGTCCGTTAGATTTTGACAGTTGGAACAAATAGTTGTACGATTACAATTCGATTTGAAAATACAATTTTGTGAATGGTGAGTTAATTTTGTAATGCCTTCATTATATGGCAAAATTTTACTTACTTTTAGAATAAATTTTGGTGCATTTGCTTCAAGATCCTGAGATTTTATTTCTATGAGACACTTTCATTTTTTTTACTTTTCTTTTAATAGCTGATAAAAATGTCCGAAATCGACATTATATATATATATATATATGATGGGAGTGTTTAGTCATTAGTGTTTATCCGCCCTTCTGGCACCTTTTCTGATCCTATTCCTGTGTTTATATATATATATATACACACACACAAATGATGGAGACAGTAAACACTTACCACATGAAGAGAAATAATTCTATATTTCGCGATCTGATTCGCATTTTCAAGGTAGAAGAAAGAAAGATCGGCGTCACATGGAGTAGAGGCACAGGATACTGACCGTAGCATCTCTACGATCAGTGTTGCCATAAACAGTTGATAGATAACGAAAAGTACTTTAACCAGTGTTTACTGTAAGGTGGGTGGGTAGTTTCGGGGAGAAGAGGAAAGGGTTACTGGTTGGCTAGGTTGAGTCCGGGGGATATAGTGGCATGATGCCTGCTATACAAGGTGTTTCAGAAGTTTGTTTACAACGCTTGGGAGGTGATTGTTCAAGTGAAAATAAGGTGGAAAGTTCATGTAACGAAATTCCGGAAACTGCTTTGTTGCCGAGTTATTGACGTTTGAAAATGTGGGAAAATGATTTTCCGAAGTGAATAATGGCAAAACGGGTGGAGAGAAGCTGTCTGTGTTGGGCGGTCCACTAAGAAATTGAGTACGCTCTTGTCAAAATTACCCACCCACCTTACAGTAAACACTGGTGAAAGTACTTCTCGTGATCTATCAACTCTTTCTGGCAACACTGGCGTAGAGACGCTACGGTCAGTATTCTGTGCCTCTTCTCTCAGTAACGCCGATCTTTCTTCTACAATTTGAAAATGCGACATAGATCGCGAAATATTGAATAATTTCTCTTCGTGTGGTAAGTGTTTACTGTCTCCTTCTTCATTAGTATATATATTTGTGCTGCAATAAGGACGTGGATGCCAGAGGGTTAATTTTCCTTGTACATACGGCTTAGCATAATTCGGGGACAAAACTGCCCCCTGCCACTGTCCACAAGTATTCACCATGGATGCACGAACAACGGACTTGAGGTGGCACATGTTGCCTGAAATTGAGCCAATCAACAACAATGTTTCACACCATAGTAGTATGATAGGCTGTACAGGTCCGAGTTTGATTGGTAAAATCCTCACGCAACGGGGTCCCTTCAGTCTAAAGCAATACATTCATTTGCTTGCTGAAGCAGACCATGCACTGTATTGAGAAAATGGTTCAGTCTGAGAAACACATGCAACTTTGGTTTGAAAAGTTCCATTTATTTATGAAGGTTTGTTTCTAAGAGACATATGTCACCTATCTCAGAGTCTGAAATGCAACTAAATGCTTGTTCACCATTTTCTGAATAGATTCACTGTTAGACTTGAATATATAATAATATTGTCTTTGAAAATTCGATAACGCATAAGCAGATGCTGATCACAAAACTTAATTTACAGTTTTTTTTTTTTAAATATTGTTTCCTCTCACCATGCACTGCTGGTATAACATTTCTTTTTTCTTACCACTCTCCTCAGTTTTTATTTACCATAAATTTGTGTCCTTACATATTCATAAGCACAACAATGCCACTCCAAATGATAAACTCACTCCTAACACTGCAGTGTTGCCATATCAAACACAAACGGTACGAACTTTTGCATCAACCCAATATAAAAAGCCTGCAACTTAGTGCAATATTCTGCATTTTGTTACATTTATGAATAAAAATATATATGCTATGGTGTTGCGATGTTTAAATATGCAGTTTGTTTTTCGAAGGCACAACCCATTGCAATCACAATAAGTTGAGTAAGGAGGTGATTGAATTATTCATGTTTTTCAAGGAACATTTGCAATTTAATATTGGAAAATAGAATATCAGTATCAGCAAGAATTCCATATCACTTGACTTTCTGATACCAATAACAAAACTAATCCAAGAATAAAATGGCATATTCTAGTCCCTGAGATGTACTTCAATGTGACTCATTGATCAATTAGGCAATTTTCCCAGAGATTTTAATTTTTTTCAAATTCCCTTAGATTTACAGGTGTGCGAGAACCCTGAACTAAATTGTAGATCGTCCCAATTTGATTAATCTATCTGAACATAAAGCAGAGTTAAAACTTTCGTCAAAACACTTAACAACAATAGCAAGAAGTCCCATTTTGTAACTTTCCCAATATGAAAAGGTAGAAAAGTGACTTTCTAAAGGGTTAGACAGAGTAGTGTATACATAGGAGCTTGTAGCACTACTGCTGACTGATTGATGGAAGCAGTCTGTCATGCACAGTTGGATTGGGTTGGATTGATTTGGTTTATTTTACTTCACTTTTCTGCTAATTGCGAAGATGAGGATGAGTGATGATATGATGAAGGGACACTCAAAAAGAACACCTAGGACCCCTGGCATCGCAGCATGCTGTGCTTACCAATCTACCACAGAGGTTGGCATGCATATTTGGGAATGAGTACACAAGTTATCACTCAAACAACAAGCTCCCCCCCCCCCCACCTTTTCCAATGTCTGTATCATAACTGACGAATGGCAACTGACTAGTTTCATCTCTACCACTAAGAGACTAGAAGGAGACTTCCATTTTTTTGCCTTTGAATAAGAGGACATTACATTGCTAAAGGGAAATAATGCACAAAAAAATGTCTGATGCCAAAAATTTACTGATTCCATTTATGAAAAAAAATGTCTTTTTTTTTCTTCTTGCACATATCGATGTGTACAACTCAAAAGTAATAAAATCATGACATTTAAAATAAATAAATAAAAAAGCTACTTTGCTGATGATCACACAATAATCAGCAAAAAAATCTCACGGATCTGAAACTGCACAAGCTCTTAATAAATAATTTACCACAAAGTGTATAAAAAGTGTGATCAGATCACTTCTTGCCTGTGTACATTATTACCTATCAACCTCTTACCAGCATTACCTTGATTTCGTATCACCACCTGAAGTGAACTTCTTCCATCATGGTAGCACACACTTGCTTCACACAGCAGAAAAAGTGGCCACAGCACACTTCGTGTTGGTATTTGCCACTAGTGGTATGGCACTTCATTTTTGGAACCTTCAAATGTTTCCTAGCTGTAAATCATCCAGCCACTTTCTCTTGTATTAATTGTTCGGCTTTGTACACTTTCCAGCTAATGAGATAATCTCTTGCTAGCTTGAATAATGTATAATAATTTGTAAACAAAAGAAGGGCCAGAGAAAATATGTGGTGCCACTCCGACGACCTTATAAGAATAATCAGTTGTAAGAAAACTAATGTAAACTGCAATCCTAACAGAGAGCACAGCAAAACGGATGGATTGTTAAATATGGCCTGAAAGGAAAATAATAAAAAATGTTCGATGAAAAAATACTACACTACAGAGAAACAATAACATTTATAAATACTATACAACATAAGAAGCAAAGAACCCACTATTGGACTGGTCAGAACCTACTAATTTAAATACGGAGAAACTAGTACTCACTTTTATCCGCGAAGCTGTTTTATCTTCTTTTTCGATTAATTTCAGTGGCCACTGTCACCATCCTCGTTGGAACTTGCTGTGCTGTTGCTTGGTGTGCGTCTTGTTCGTAGTTCTCTGGCTGCCGCTAGGTGCACTTGTTAACTGTGCATCTGGGTTTGTGTCGTCTGCTATTTCCGGGCAATAACTGTTGTAGTAGAGGAATCCAAGTGTGGTGCGCTTGCCCGCTATCGATGTTTAGCTCACGCGGGCAAGCGCACCACACTTGGAGTCCCCTACTACCAGGTAACCAAGAAAGTTCATGCGGTTTTAGTACAAAGAAGAAAAGGTCCAAAACAAATGTGTTTACCTTATATTTATTCTGCAAAATATCCACCATCCGCTTCTACAACCTTCTCCCATCTTTGTACAAGCCTGTAGATGCCATGTTTGAAAAAGTCTTTGTGTAGGGCCGCAAAAAACCGCACCACCGCGTTTTCAACCCCCTCGCGAGTTTGGAAATGTCGATTGCGCATATGGTTGTCCATAGACAAAAAAAGATGGTAGTCTGATGGAGCGATGTCGGGTGAATACGCTGGATGTGGCAGAAGTTCCCAGCCGAGAGAAGAAATCACCTCCAGGGTCATCTTTGCTGTATGCGGTTTAGCGTTGTCTTGGTGGAAAAGAACACGCTTCCTATTCACTAATGCAGGTTGTTTTTTTGCAAGCTGTTCGGCCACTCTTTGCAATTGCGCGGAGTACACCTCTTTGCTGATGGTTTTACCACTTTCCAAGAACTCATAATGCACAATCCCAGCCGTAGTCCACCAGACACAAGCAGCACCTTCCGCTGATGAAGAGCAGGTTTTGCAGTTAAAGGTATGGTGTCATTTGACGATAGCCAATGGTATGAGCGTTTCTTGTTATCGTACATTACCCACTTTTCATCACACGTCAAAATGCGGTCCAAAATTGGACAGTTGTTGTTCCTAGTGAGCAAGGAAGCGCAAATGTTCAGTCGTTGGAGACGGTTCGCAGCAGTCAGCTCGTGCGGGACCCACTTACTCAGTTTCCATGATTTGGCAAGCCCATGCAAGTGCACACGAATTGTTTCAGCACTTACCGCAAATCGTTGAGCGAGTTCTTGACACGTTTGACTTGAATCCTCTTCAATTGCTGCCTTCAGTTGGTCCACATCGAGAGATTTCGGTCTGCCCGATCGAGGTTTGTCTGCCAGTGTCTCATCGCCACTCGAGAAGGTCTGAAACCACTTTTGCGCTGTCCGTTCACTAATTGTACCTTCTCCAAACGCTGCACATATTTTTCTTGCTGCTTCCGCTCCTTTTGTGCCCAACTTGTACTCATACAGTAAACACACCCTGATTACTGCATTCGACACAGCCATGGTTCACTGCGAATACTTGCTCCCAAACTACCGACTGCGACCTGTTATCTACGTTAGCCGACGTGCCAAGGAATGAGCTTTCTGCCAATCACACATACATGTACCCTCTGGCAGCTGAACTGCGTACTACCCCACGAAAACTACGGGCAGTTGTAAAAACCGCATGAACTTTCTTGGTTACCTGGTACAACAGTTATCGCCCGGAAATAGCAACTACAGCGCACCTAGCGGCAGCCAGAGAACTACGGACAAAAGACGCATGCCAAGCAACAGCACAGCAAGTTCCAACAAGGATGGTGGCAGTGGCCACTGAAATTAATCAAAAAAGAAGATAAAACAGCTTCGCAGATAAAAGTGAGTACTAGTTTCTCTGTATTTATATACTACCGCGTCTCTCTTTTCTCAATTATGAACTACTAATTTAAACGGTTCCTTTCAATGTATTCATTCTAAGAAGTTTATTAACGTTCACAATTGTTACATGATTAAAACCACCATTCGCCCTTTCTTCAACCTATATGCTGGTGGGGTCGTCTGCTAGTCCTGTGCATGGGTGCGGCCATGTTGGGTTTATACAACTGGTTTTGCTAGGTTGGTTGCTAAGCGGCCACATGCTGAAACGCTATTGTGCAGTTCGTGCAGTTTGGAAAGATGAGCCACAAACAATGAAGAAGGGAGAGTTAGCACATAAGGAAAACCACTCCTAGAGTTTTAGATACTTAAGATAAGAAGGTGTCATGGAAGGAAGGGTGCAATAAAGCATGAAAGAAAAATAATGTGATATTAAAGAAAAGTGCTACTCAGATGATGTCACACATGTTGTGACTAGCATTTTTTAAAATTTCTACAGCAGTATTCTTAATAATAACTTTGTGTGTGTCCGAAGAGATGTTAACGTGAATCAGATTTTATATCATTTAACCAACCAATGTGGCCTGCATTCTTTTCTTACGAAGTCAGCGGCAGCACCAGGATTAATCATCAAAAAGTGCTGAGGGGGTGCGGAAAGAAATGTATGGGGTGCGATGCTGAAAATAAGGAAAACCATGAAACATGCATGCAACCTTTCAAAACTGCAGAGCAAGCTGCCAAAACAGGGTGAGGAGCAAGGACAGTTTAGCATAGTGCAGGCGCAAAAATAGCAAAAAGCATCGTCATTGTATAACAACAATCATAACTAATAATAAAAATTGTTATTACTAATACTCAGGGCTTAAAATGAGTAGGAAAGCATCAGAACTCCGTTCCGGCAAATCAATTCCTGCTGCAACATTGAATATCTGTTTTATTTATTTCATACAATGTACAAAAGTAAATCATTTGTTACGTTAATTCCTATTGTAAACAATAGATGAAGAGGAAAAGAAACAGTTTTTGTACTAAATGTCGGTGGGCATTCTGTAGGTTCATGGCACCAGGCATTTCAAGGTGGCAAGTTTATGACATGTTTAATCTTTCGTTGAATAGTCCCCAAATACCCATCCATACCTCTGAACAGGGGTGAATTTCCTAGAAGTGAGAAGATAAGCTCCTAGAGGAGAATTATTTCCTATTGCTGTCAGTTGTCAGTTTACCATTGTCAGTTCTGTACTATAATAAATAAAACTACTTTGAAACAATTACCTTATGTTATGTCAATTCTTGATAATCTATACATATATGGAAGTAAATATATCTGGTCAGATTTTGCTTATTTATGAGTTACAATTATTCAGTATTTCCGGAAATTTAGAAAAATAACATATTTTGGTAAGTGCTATTCCTTTAAGATGTAAATGGGAACCTAATTTCCTGAAATGGCTGATGTGAGAGACAGGCAGACAGACTTTAATAATACCATTGTTATCTTAGTATGCATTTGTTATTGTTATTATTAGTAGTAGCAATAATTGTCGTTCTATTCTTATGTGGTTGGCATCCCGGCTTTTGTCCAGATATGTCTTATTGCAAATATTAGACATGTTTCCTGCCTTTGCACTAGGTTACTTGGCACTCAAAAAAACAACAATGCAAAGAATCATGAGTCTTCACATTCCTTTACAAGCCAGCAAGCCTATGGTAGCTAAACAGAAGAAATCATATAAGTTCTGGTCAATTGCCGGTCACTTTCTTGGAAAATACCTGCTTTTGTTTCTTCATTTCTTCTTTAACTTGTCACCTGCAAGCAACCTGTATTTTATGTGTAATTTCCTGAATCTCATCTTTGCATTGATGTTTTATACACACTACCATTCCGTTTCTTAAGTGCTGATATTGGTGGTGAAATATCTCCCCTGCAACCCGCTACCAATGGTAGCCATACGGAGTGAACGTGGGGAATTCGTTGTGTAAACCCAAGTCCACCGTTGCCATGGCAACAGTGCCGGATGTGACGTTTGCCCCACCAGCGTATTGCATTGTTCTTCAAAGTAATGCTGTCATGTTGAAGTTTATGACGATACAGATAATGCTGACCTTCTTAAGTGAACTGGTGCAAGGTCAGACCAGGCATAATAATTGAATTGCATTGACTTGGTTTATTTGATTCCATGATCTCTGTTACAGTTTTAGTTGCTATGGAAAAATGTCTGAGAATAAATGCACATATGCATACATTTTGCACTAATTTTGTAGATAAACATGGGACAACTATAAAGAATGCATTGTGTTTATAAATGTTTAATTGTAACTATTCAGAATGTAATCCCCATGCAGCTTCTTTTTCACATTCATGAACAAAGTTCACAGAGAATCTTACACTTCCTGATCAATAGTCAATTAGCTAACACATTTTTACTCTCATTTGATCAGCTTAAAACTGTTGAACCATATCTATCTCAGTAAGAGACAATGCATATTTAGATTTTTTTAACGGTATGGGAGTATAATTTTAATCTTGATAACAATAACAAAAAATAACATCTGAAAAACTATTTACACACTGCTTGCCTTTTAATCGAGGCATTCTATGTTCGATTCCCAATGAAGGCAGATTAGTTTGTAGGTCCAGTGGTGAATTATAAGCACCACGAGCCTAAGGTGCACTTAAAAACAACTTTTTAAGCAGTTTAACATATTAAAATTATGCTCATACTTACATAGAACCTCGCATGTGTGGTACTTCCTGGTTCCGCTGCATTTGAGATTCCTTCAGCTTTGTACAGTTCTTTCAGGTGTTTCACAAGCGCACCTTGGTGCCACAGAATTGCATCGGCCCACCTGTGGAAAAAAAGAATAAGACATTCAGGACAGGGCCTTTTCAAATATGCCATGTTGGAGAACTACAGTATTTGTCACAGAGAAGGGAAGGAAAGCGATTGCAGTTACCAGCCTTCGTAGCAGCGTGTACCGTCTCACTCTGCGTACTTGATTCCCCCACCTCCTCTGCCGCTATGCAAGACCTTGCTCCAGAGATAACTGAGACAGGGTATACATGGTACGAGTGCAGTTCCTGTCTCAATGGAATAATACAGAAGACGAAATGTATACATATTTCTATTAACACATTTAAAACTTTCAGATCAAAATATATTTTTTCCAAAGTTCTCGTGCCTCCCCTGTGAAACTTCGAATCTCCCTGCTGCACAGTTTGAATACCGCTGATCTAGTGCATAAATCGTGTGGTCACCCTCATCAGATATCAGGCATCTAAAGATTATATATTAAGTCCAGAGAATAAGTACTGTAGTACAATACTGACATACAAACTGTAATTTCTCTGTATTAACATGTAAATTGCTTTCAAGATGTTGTAATTCAATTTTCAAAATTAGCAACAAGTTGTAAGATTTATCTGGTTATGATTCCATGGTATAGCAGCTTAATGATTGCAACTATTCATTCACACACACATTTTCCCTACCTAAGTTTCCGATTAACTCATCCCAACACTTTAATGCTAATGAAAACTGAACAGAGTTGAGAAACAATGAAATATCCAAAAAAAAACTTCTACTGTTAAAGAGTAGCATACTCACAACTGAGACGGAATATGTGGAGTTCTTCCTTCAACCCTGGCCCACTTTCCTAAGTGGAGGGCTGCTCTGTGTAGTACATCACAGTATCTGAAAAAAGTAAGTAAGACAGTGAGCCTTCAGTCTGTATTTAAGATGACTGCCCAATGATAAACACTAAATGGGCAATGCTTACTGTTGATTTAACCCTGGGAATCCAAACTGGGTCCAGTGGACTCATACACATTTTTGATCAATAATCATACCCAAACTATGCATTACCAAATATTGTCATTTCGTGGCATTTTCTCTATTTTGCTTCTGTAATATATTTTATAAAAATATTTGTTTTCTTTAAGTCTTTTGGTACTTAAAGAAAAATATAGCTTTGAATCCAACTAGGTCCACTGGACCCATGTATATATTTCGTGCAGAATTTACAAGTCATATTTGAGGCATCTGCGACTTACTCACGTTATGAATATGTTATAAACATTTGAATTTTGAAATTTCGAAATAGATATGACATAATATGATTGATGGGAGGGGGGAGGGAAAAATGGGAGAGGGCAAGAGCCGAGCCACTTCCGGCATCGACACAAACTTCGTGAGCATGGCTGTGTAAGGTTATTAACGTGTTTCGCGTGTAAAGGGTTTTTATGGACTTCTTAGATTTGGGGTTTTTAAAGTTAGGATTAGAACATGAAGGTTTTACGTGTTGATATTGAGTCAACTTTTAATACTTTTTAACCTGCTTTACATGCCACCTCAATCCTTGCCTTAATTGATGCGGCTATGTAAGAATCATACTGGCCTAGATGAAACCCTGAAGAAGGGAACAGTAAAATCCCAAAACGTTGTTTTTTCGCAAAACAGATACTCATGAGATGTAAGTATTTCATAGTATATGTATTTTTATATTGTACTTCTAATAGACTTTACAATACCATGAGCTTTACTTCAATATATGCTTCATAGACTAATATGCACTGCGCACTTGTACATATTTGCTACAATTGGTGTTTGACTACTAGTACTTCTACAGTGATTTATGTAGTTTTCATGCATGTCTACATGTTACGGTACATTGTTATTTTATTTTGATAAAGTCCTGATTTTGTGCCAATAAATCAGTTATTTCTCAACTGAGGTGGAGACTTTATAACAGAGAAAAACACAAGTAATCCTCTATTACAACACAAGAAAGTCGGGCGCTGATACTATGTGCCACTATGTTACAACACAAAACAAGTGACAAGAAGACTGAACATGTTTGATTTGAGTGCACTCAATGCTTACATTGTCTGATTGTCATTGCGAAAATGAGACAGGAATAAGAAAATGCAACGGTGAAACTTCCTGATTTTTCCTTGGAATGGAAAACAACTGACCAACATTGAAGAAAATTCACAAGAAAGGAAATAGCCTACTGAGGAAAATAACCTAGAAGCACAATGCGAGATCTGTCCGTCAAAAAAGACCGCAAGGCAAGAACCACCTGCGGCAAATGTAAAGTTCATATTTGTTCTGAGCACAGCAAGATTGTGTGTGAAAAATGTTTGGGTGAAACATGTTGCAATGTCGATTTCTTGTACTCAAGTATGTTTAGTAAATGGAAAAAGAGTAAGCATTTTTATTGCAATTTGAAAGGTACTGTAATTTAGTTTGTTGCACTAAAACACACACAGTAATGTGTAACATAGTGTTTTCTTGTCTGAAAGAAAATATTGTCATTATAATTTCAATATCTTGAACTAAAACGTGTTTCATAAAGTGAACAAATAAACTTTTATCCAAAAGAAAATATTTGCACCAAAATATAAAAACTTACTGCAATTTTATATTTTGTTATGAAAACATACATGATAAAATTTAACAAAGCAGTTTCCGTCTGAAAAGGAAAATAAATATAATTTTAATTTAAGGTACTAAAAAGGGGTTAATAAATTGTAAGAAATTGAGTTTTGACCAAAACAAAAATACTTTATTACAAAATCAAAATGTGTAAAAATATCCACCTGGGTCCAATGGACCCAACTGGTACTAGAAGGTTTAAAATTTTACCTGGAGTTCCAGGGTTAAATTCTCCTCAATATATAATCTGTTATATTTCAGTTTGGAAGCATGCATACTAAATTGCAGGAAAAAGTAAAATAAGTACTTGTTAACATTGGGATGAAATTTACATATTCTATAAGTTTAATTTGAGATGCACTGTAGTGTCCCCTTGTAAAAACAATGTATTTAAATTTTAAAAGGTACAAAATGCAAATACTGAAAAAAATTACAAGCAGTCTACAGTATATTAATTTGTTGAGCATTTTACCACGGTCCCAATTCATTCTGACAAAACAAATTCCCAGTTAATAGTTCCAGTTGCAAGAAATAACATATTTGTAGGTATTTCCTTTTACATAAGAACACCTGCTGTATTCCTTCCTTAAAAAAATACTTTAAAGCATGGCATTGTATGAGCTGCAGTGGTCTTCTGTGGGGCATTTGACTCCCATGCCGAACACCTGGGTTAATTCCTGGAGTGGGTTAACTCAGGTGGGAATATTTATGACAACGTGCCTGCACATGGAGTGGCTCCAGGGTTCACCTGGGGAATAAAGGTGGCCAAAGCATAGTGCTGATCACATCACCTCCACTATGACAGAGATAAAAAATGTGTGGGGACCTACACATACAGCCCATGTGTGTCTTCATTGTACGGTGCAATGCACAGGGGACAGCTTTACATTTTTTCCCACCTGTCATATCAAATTAAGGATTAAAACTATGTGACAAGTCATATTAATTTAATTATATATATATATATATATATATATATATATATATATATAATACTGCTCCACTTCCCAGAATTTCAAATTCTGTTTCTAGAATATCCAAGTCATTGGGAACCCTGCTTGCCATATAATTTGTTATTTTAATATATATTTATTTCTGTCAAAGAATACTTACTTTACTGGATAACAGTGTACTATATACATTGTGAAGCAGCCAACCCAAACAAATCCAAGATGCTGGGTTGCCCAATAAACATCATAGTATAGAAAACCCTACACAAGGACAAATAATACAAGAATTAAAACTGGCAGAACAAGAAAATATTGCGGTATATTTGCAATTAAATAACAGAATCCAGATCTTTGGTATTACAAAACAATACTCTGGATTCATCACAACCTTCATGCAAGAAATATCTCTTAACTTTTTATTTTTTGCTAAATTGCACCTGCAGCAAGTTTTAAAAAAAATGTAATCACATTTTTACACATAGTTCAAACAAAGCTACTTTCAACAAGTCCTCCAACAGAATTATTTTTTTAAAGAATGGTTAGACTGTATCTTTAAAAAAAATATTAAAAAGCTTTTATAAATATATATGTACACCGGGTGTTTCATAAATAATTGAGGGATTACAAAAATTTATTGCAAGTAAAGTATTGAACATACGTTAATGAAACCAGTGCAGAACAAACGAGGAACTCAAACAGTTTGTGTGTTTATGTTTTGTTAAGCTGAGGGTTCATATCCCTGCCGTAACACTCAAATCACCCACATCACTCACAGTATTTGTACAATGTTTTGGTCCCTAAGATCACCGGACCTTGCATCGTGTAATGTCTTTTTGTAGGGTTAAATCAAAGACAGAGTATTCGTCTCACTGATGCTGCGTGATATCCCAGTCCTAAGGGAGCATATCATCGCAGCGATAGACACTATCGACAGGCTCATGTTTATGCAAGTATGGCAATAACTAGACTATCATGTCAATGTGTGCTGTGTCAGCCGTGGTGCACACATTGAACATTTGCATGCGGAAGGAAAAAAAAAACTGAGTTCCTCATTCATTCTGCACTGGTTTCATTAACGTTAAGTACAATACTCTACTTGCAATAAATTTTTGTAAACCTTCAATTATTTATGAAACACCCAGTAATACAACCATGTTAATAGTATCCAAATCCACTTCCTTTCATTTCTTAATCTATTATCATTCATGATTGCTATTCAGTGCCTAAAAGTTAACTAGACAACAAATATAAACACATTTCCAACTAGTATTCTTGAACTAAAGATGCTAAGTACATATCAAAGCAAAACTTACCTGAGCAAAACACATAGGAACAAATCCTGCATAATATGCATTTAGGACCGAACTGAACAGAACTTGTTTCATTCTATTATTGAAGTCTGTTTTCAAAATTTCCACTTCATCTCGTATGCTTGGGGGAGACATGGAACAACTGTGATAAAGCTTTCCTAGAAGGAAATCAAAAGCTATAATTAACTCTTGAGACAGAGAAATCCACTATAACGTAATAACTTCACTGCTTATATAAATACATTACAAGAACCCTGATCTCATTATTATTATTGGCAGCATAAAAGCAATTCAATGTTAGGAAAAAAAATACAGACTGCTGACAAGAGGTAGAAAAATACATGAAGCCCAGTTGCCTTGGTGCCTGAAAATTTTCATCTGGCCCCCGAATTTGAAATTTAGTTTTAAAAAAAATATTTTTTTCATATTTCGAGTTAGCGTATGGAATTTTCTCCTTTTCAAAATAATGAGTACAGTGTATGTTTGTGTTTGTTTTTTGTATCACATGTATCATTAAAGCAGAATAATACACACGTCATCACAAATTTTTGCAATGTTGCTAGTTGAATTTTAAAATCTGCTGCGATATGGTAGAGTCGACCATATATTAGAATGTATTGCATAGTTATTCATGCTTTTACCAGTTAAGCATTAATCCAATCTTGTATTAATTAATAAATTAAATGTTTTAAAATAATATTTCAAAATGTGTAGCTTTATCTTGGTTGGATTCATGGCTCCCCCCCAAAAATTAAAAACTGGCTCCTGAGAAAAAGGGGAAGGGTGTTTGAATTATTTTAAATTTCTTCTACCCCTGGCAGTTACCTTGTTGGATCAAGCTATAATAATATAGTGGAACCTGGATTTTATGGTTTTTAAGGGACCAAGCTGAATGAACTTAAAATGCAGGAAAGTGTAAAATCGAGGACAATTTTATAACAATTTGCTTTGTTGGGAAAGATTGAATGTATAATGCAGGAAAATGTCGAATGGGGTTTCACTGCATTGCTTAACCCACGATTGCTCACATTGTATGCCAATTCTCTTTTTAAATTTCAACTTTCTTCTTCATCTTCCTTTAACACTATTTATTGGGAAGCAGAATGTATAAGAAGAAAACAAAACTGATTTTATCTCTCAATGACAATTAGTTCTCCATGGGAATACTTTCGCGCAAGGCTCTGTCCGCTACATCCTGAAAATTATGCATAATTTGAAGTTTGTATTGCTTTTTCACCAGTATTGAAAAAAAATAATTTTCCGTTTTTATTAGTTTTTCTTGTATGTACGCATTGCTTGCATGATAGAATTATTTTCCTGTAGTTTACGGTTATTACAAGCATAAGAAAACAGTTTTTTCTTTGTGACGTTTCAGGAGAACACACGCTCCTTTCATCAGACATTTATTTTCATTTTGACTAAAGATACAGTTATAACAATGGTTAGTAATTTTTAAACAAAAAGAATCTGTTATATAATGGATGTTGTCAATGTTACATTGTTGTAATATAGCAACTTAACTGTGAAAAAAGCAGTCTATTTTTTAAATTATGAATCCCAAATATCATCAGGTAATTCAAATTCATCATTGTTTTCACAAAGTCTCTTGATGTTTTCTGTTACATTAAATTTTAAAGATGGTGGCTTACTCCATTTGTGAAAAAGAAAACTCCACACTGGATCTATGTTACCATTTTCATTATTTAATTTATTCCAGTGTTCTTCTGCAATGAACGAGGCTTCCCAGACATTCAACTCTGTGTTTCCCGTTAATCTTTTTAAAACCCTTCTCTTTTTAATCAAATGCTTCTCTTCGATGATATGAGTTGACAAACCTGTTCTTGGGTTTAGATTTATAATGTCCAAATCATGTTCGTGCCATCTTATTGCCATTTTCCTTGCTGTTTGTCCCACATAATCTTTTGAACATGAACAACTTATATTATATATTCCTGTGGTTTCCACATCTGGTAGAGAGTTTCTCATTTTGAATTCATTAAATGTACCTTCCAAACTTCTTGGTGATTTAAAAACAATTTTGAAATTAAAACTTCTAAAAATTTTTGCAATTTTATGTGAGAATCCCTTGTGGAATGGAATGCACACAAATTTCTTTTCAACAGATTTTTCATCTTTGTCTGTATTTCTCTTTTTCTTTAGTTTTCTTGCAATTTGTTTTTTGATTTGGTTTATTCTGTTAGTGTGAAAGCCATTTTCTTTTGCTATATTAAAGAGCCTTTCTTCTTCATTTTTGATATCCTCATTATTAGAACATAGTCTTTGTGCTCTCAGGAAAAAATTTAAAAATATGTTATCCATTGTTATACGCGAATGTTCTGATTTGGCATGGATGTATTTTTCCCCCGCTAATTTTTTTCTATGGACTGATGTTTGAATTATTGAGTCAGTTGTCTTAATTTGCAGATCAAGGAAAGAAATTACATTGTTATTCATGGGTTCGCAAGTGAATTTTATGCGACGATGTGATTCATTTAACGATTTAAATACGTCCATGATGGTGTTCTCATTTTTAGCAATAATTAGCACATCATCTACATATCTGATGTAGAGTTTGATATCCGCACCTATCGCATTAACAATTGGAGATTCTATGTAATGAAGGAAAATGCTGGAGATGATTCCGGATACTGGGTTTCCCATTGATAGACCATTATTTTGCTGATAGATTTTGCCATCAAATATAAAGTAATTGTAATTTGCACATACAGTAAACCATCGAACAATGATGAATTTGAATTACCTGATGATATTTGGGATTCATAATTTAAAAAATAGACTGCTTTTTTCACAGTTAAGTTGCTATATTACAACAATGTAACATTGACAACATCCATTATATAACAGATTCTTTTTGTTTAAAAATTACTAACCATTGTTATAACTGTATCTTTAGTCAAAATGAAAATAAATGTCTGATGAAAGGAGCGTGTGTTCTCCTGAAACGTCACAAAGAAAAAACTGTTTTCTTATGCTTGTAATAACCGTAAACTACAGGAAAATAATTCCGTTTTTATACCAGACATTTTAATATTCTGCTGTAATTCTTGAATACTTTTGAGCAAATTGACGCATATAATACAAGGTGTTCAGAAATTATTGGTCAATTTTGTCAGGCCATATTTTCACCAATAGTGACCAGAAATACACGATACTACAACCACTTGAAAGAGGAATTTTTGCCATTTCACAGACACCTCAAATGCATTCGATGTGCACCATATGTGTGGCAGGACAGGTTTCTGATGGGACTCTGTGTGCGATTTCAGTAAGTGTAGTTTCATCAAAGACAATGTTTACATTCCTCCACTTCCATAGACACTACCAGAATTGCAAAGGTGAATTGACATTGCCATCGGGCACGTCACACAAGACATGCTTGAGAAGGTTTGCCGAGAATGGGCCTGAATGGAAGTCGTTTGGCCACCTGTCCTGCCACACACGAGATGCACATCGAATGCATTTGAGGTCTGTGTGAATTGGCAAATATTCCTCTTTCAAGTGGTTGTAGTATTGTGTATTTCTGGTCACTATTGGTGAAAATATGGCCTTACAAAAACGACCAATAATTTCTGAACACCCTTTATCAACACAAGAATATTAATTAGTCAATATTTTGAAAAACTTTTAATTGTTACAATTTTCAAGCATTGGTACTGGTGGGATCAGTAAGAATATTGACATTCGTATGGGTATCAGTTCAAAGTTGCATCCACTCTGTCCTACCCAGTGTGATGTAATATTATTCCTAAAGTATGAAAAAATAAAACAGTAAAACCCAAGTCTAAATTGCAATTACCTAGAGATTTTCCTTTTAGTTCTTCCTTTGCAGCACTAGGCACAGCACTGACATCAAAGAATGGTCCAATATTTAATCCAAACAAAATGAAATAGACGGAAATCCTGAAAGGAAAGGAACTAGAAATGTAAAATCTTTACAAGGATTTTTGATCAGATTGTATTATTAACTGACAAGTACAACCTAATGAACCCGAGAAAGGTCTAGAAATGTTTTTTTTTATTTATTTCCAAACGTTCTGTGGGCATGGGTTTTGCTAGAAATTTTTGTGCAGCAAACCAAGCTGTTGACATAAAATTGAATAGAAAAAAATCAACAGCCTCTTTTAAACACTTCTACATCAATCACCAG
Source organism: Lepisma saccharinum (assembly GCF_977018435.1). Taxonomy (NCBI): domain Eukaryota; kingdom Metazoa; phylum Arthropoda; class Insecta; order Zygentoma; family Lepismatidae; genus Lepisma; species Lepisma saccharinum. Next base: position 52,457,755 of record NC_139234.1, read on the forward strand.
GCAAGTGGGTATCTGTTACAACTTCTTTTTCTTTATCTCATACTTTAATATACTCAAATACAAGGTAACCAAAAAAGTTCTTGCCGTTCTAGAGCAGTGATAAACAAAGAGCAATACAGTGGACGGTACGTACTTTTAGGTTTCGAAGTAATCTCCATCAGCATCCAACACCTTTTGCCAACGTTCCTGCAACTGCACAATACCCTGGTGATAAAACTCAGCAGGCTTGGATGCAAAGAAATCTGTGAGTGCGATCCGCAGGTCTCCCTCATTTGCGAAGGATCTCCCACGGAGGTGGTTGTCGAGGGAATGAAACAGGTGGTAATCTTTTGGTGCAAGGTCTGGAATATGGTGGATGGCACAGTGTCTCCCAGCCAAGTTGCTGAAGGGTCTCCCGAGTCCTCTTTGCCACATGTGGTTTGGCATTGTCATGCAGGAACAGCACACCCTTGTGATTCACCAATGCCGGCTCCTTCTGCCGCAATGCACGGTGCACCCTTTGCAACTGCTGAGAGTAGAGGTTAGCAGTGATGGTCTTAACAGGTGGAAGGAGCTCGTAATGCACCACTTGCCGACAATTCCACCATACAGAGAGCATAACCTTTCGTGGGTACAGAGGTGGTCTTGAGGTGTGAGGAAGAGGGTCACGTGGCGACAACCAATGTCTGGTATGCTTGGGAGTGTCATAGAGGACCCACTTTTCGTCACCAGTGAGCAAGCGATCAAATATGGGTGTGTTCAGGTGCCGAGTGAGCAAGGACAAACAGGCTGTCACTCGTTGTTCCTTGTTGGCTGCCGACAATGTGTGGGGTACCCACTTGCTTAACTTGTATGATTCCCTATCCCATGCAGGTGCAGTCTGACTGTTTCACTGGAAACATGGAACCTTTCTGCAAGTTCATCACACGTTAGACCACTGTCCTCCTCGATGGCTGCTTTCAGGGCCTCGTCATCCAACACATGTGGTTGTCCACTGCGAGGTTCATCCGAAAGGCTCACATCTCCCGAACGGAATTTCCGGAACCAATGCCTGGCAGTGCGTTCGTTCACGGCATTCCTGGCAAATGCGGCAGCTGACAGGCCCACTTTAAAGTCATACAACAAACACACGCGAACAAGCTGCTTCATACCTCCATTTCTCTTCGACACTGGACGAGCTATGACTGTTGTGTGTGTGCAACGTGCCTGTATTACTGACAGTCGATGGTCAGACTAACTCCCGATCGCTTGGCAGGCACGTGCATCATTTCGTTTCCTCTCTGTGAGCGCATGATTAATGGGACGTCAAAAACGGCAATAACTTTTTTGGTTACCTTGTACATTAATATTCTACTTATTATTAACTTTTAAAGTTCTTGTGAAATAAATATCTTTGAATGCTTCACAGAAATTTTAGGCATGAAGTTTATGTTGTGTGACATCTCAAAATAAAATCTCATTTTCAGAATTTTTAAAACTTAAAAAAAACTTGACCTTAAAAGTTAAAATGCTACGAGTCATACAAAAAATATTGATTGAACTACTGACAATTTTCTCATTTTTACAATTCACTCTCAAAGTAACCAATGAATGAATCTCACTCAGAATTCAAATACTGGAAAAATACACTATCTACCAAAAAGTAATTGGGCACCTATGATGGTCGTTAATTTAGTATCTACTTTGAATCATTTAGTATCATTTAGTGGGACCACTGGTGGTTGTTCGTGACACAATGTATTCACAGGCATACTGTACAATACTAGACAATGAAATGCTCCCAACCTTGTGGCATTTTTATGGAATGGGCCCCTGTTACTTCCGGGATGACAATGTTAGGTGGCATGTTTCGGAGGCTACTATGCAGTGGTATGCCAACAACAATGTTCACCGATTGGTCTAGCTTGCACAGAGTCCTCATCTCAATCCCATAGAACACCTTTGGGAGGCATTGGACTGGCGGGTGAGGTCTCGGGAGATGCGGCCAAATTCCATTGTCCAACTGAGTGAGATCTTGCAAGAGGAATGGCGACACATTCCAATGGACGTCCTCCACAAACTAGTCGAGAGCATGCCTGACAGAGTGGCTACTGTTATAGCAGCAAGAGGTGTTTCCACGAGGTTCTAACAGGGTTTGCACCACCAGACAACCATTTTGTACACGTGCCCAATTACGTTTTGGTAGATAGTGTATATTTGATTTCAGTCTCTCAATTATAACAAAATATAAAATCTTTAAATGTTTACTCACATTATTTACAATCATCTATAATATTGCCTGCTGATCACTGATAACAACCATACCTACTAACAAAATACAGCTTTAATTTTGGAAACCAATTATTGAAATTATGAAACAAAATCAATACTTACGGATAACACAAATAAAATATATTTACAACAGGATGATTCTGCATTATGAAATAGGTGCACCAACTAAGGATGATCACCACCACAGCCAAAAGAATCAACCTGGAATGCAAAAAACCTTCAGTGAAAAATATATGTACATCAACTATACTTCAGTACCAACATATCCATATTCATTTGCACACTTAACACAGTATTAATAAATCTGATATTAAAAAGAACCTTTTTCATCAAACAATTTGCATACACCATAGATCTTAGCATTGTTGGTAAGCCTAGGATAATTCTGTACAGTAAAATAACATCTATCATGCAGTATTTACCTACAGTTATGTAAAATCTATCTAATCACCCAGTCCTTAAATAAACTAAAATCAGAGTTGATATATGCATTATTCACATTCACAACTCCAGAAAATCATGAAACTACTATTTTCTCATACTTTTCATTTTAAATGCCACAATTTTAGTTTGTTTTTTCAGATAAAACCTGAAAAAAACCAGGCAAAACTGGTTTTATTTGGTTTTTTCAGGTTAAGTTTAAAAATGAAATACATTTTCCCCCTGGTCGTAATGTACCATAACATTCAATTTGTATTGCTTTATACCCTGTCCCAGTTATCTCTGGAGCAGGCAAACAAAAACAAGTCTCTGCGCAAGTAGTTATGCAAGACGGTTCCCCCAACGAACACGTGAAAGGGACCTGGATGGTGTGGAATGAGGGGGGGGAGGGGGGCGACTGCAGATACCAGCCTTCGCAGCAACATTTACTGCTTTGCCTACTTCATTTCCTCCCCTTCTTTGGCACTATGTGCAGCCTTGTCTCAGAAATAGGTGGGACAGGGTATAGTTGACTGAATGAAAAATTAACATTTCTGTTAACATATTCTGTTACAAAACATTTGTCCAACAGTTTGAATCTACTCTTCCTGGAGGGTGTAATAGGTAATGCTGTTATCAGTTTTCAGGGTTGCATTCCCTGAGGAGGTACATACTTTGGTTTATCCAACAATCACACTACGGGGGGGGGGGGGGGGGAGTACAAAATATGTTATAACTAGTGCTTTTTTTATGGCAGTAAACAACGTTACTACATACTGGTACCTTATTATAGGTGAGAGCTATTGACATTTTATTTTAACAAGATAAATGTGTATGATGTCAGAGGTCATGGGTTCGAATCCAGGAGTGGGCATGAGTATTCTCTGCAAGTCTCTTCATCAATTTCATCATATCATCACTCATTCTCATCTTCGCGATTAGCCAAATGTGGCAGAAAAAAGGAGTAAATTAAAACAAATCAGTCAATCAAACGAGAGAAATGCATGTGTGTGTGTATACTTGGTTGCATCATTGTTTATGAACATAACACAATTTTGAGTAGTTGTTATGATGGACACATTAATAAGCAACACAGTAACATGTCATGTCATGAATGCAAGAATGGAACACTCAAGTATGATCATAACATTCTTCATCATGGGTATAGATGGAAGAATGTTATCAGCACCAGAATCTCATCACCTTCATCCATGGACACCTAATTACAAGAGCGATTGTAACTACTGTTGGTCTCAAGCTGTTTTAACCAGTTAACATTAACAATCGTTACTAGAAACTACAGTGCTTTGAATAACGTAGTGTATAAAACGACCCAAGAAACTGGTTCCCGAGACGGATGAGAACATAGATGACAGTGCGATCAGTATCGGTGCTAAAGTAATGTGGCTTTGTTAGTTTTTGGAAATATTGTGTAGATTTGTTTGTCTTGAAAGGCGGTACGTGAATTGATGGAAAGAGTTATATTTGTGGAGTGATTTGCAGTCACAAAATGGCATTAATTTGGAAAGAAAAGTAAATAAGTTATAAGGGGATGGTTTTGGGTGCTTTGTTTATATTATGATGCTTTAAAGTTGGTTTTACAAAAGGTTAACTTTAAATATATAATATATCAAAAAACAGCAAAAACAAAAGAGAACCACGCTTTACGCGGCCACACGCAGACCCTATTCCACGTGTGATGTTCCGTATAGTAACAGATATCCCCTGAGATATCTGTTAAGCAACAGACGAACTTTAGCCTAACTTTAATAATCGGTAACTAGAGGAGGGCTTAATAGGCTTATGATTCACTAAAATGATAGAAGGTCAGACACCTTTAAACGACATATTTATTCATGGAAAAGAACATCACTTGTGGCATAGCTACCACCAAACATGAGCACTTCACTGTACAAGACACAAAAAAAAAAAGATATACAAAAGATTTTGTACTTACATATCAGCCGTTGTCATACTAGATCAATCAAACCTGGGGCTTTACTCACACTTTTTCACTCTTTATCGCCACATCCCGACACATGGACAAATATGTAATACACCACACTAAAAAATTATGATTATGTGCTTTCTTGGTGTAACAAAGGCTTTGGGGGGTGATGAATTTTCCTTGCTTTTCTGGGAAGGATGGCTAAGGACAACTTGGATATTCACTGATATCCTCTGGATGCTTCTATGGCGTCAGTCCTGCCGACCATGTGGTTTGGATTTCCACATGGGATGATGGACACAAAACTCGCTATTTTGCTGAATTTTCACTGGGATCCTTAAATGCACTTGTGGACACAATATCCCACTTGGTCACACACACTTAGGCCTGTGTTTCCTGTAACAGGACCTTAGATCCCTTTTCCCTTCATGTATCCTTTGTTGCTGGCACATGTGGCCATTCACACACTGAATTTCACCAGCAACTTCCAAGCTGACCTGCTCTCAGGTGGGTCTGTAATACAAGTGAGCTTGACTAGCAAGCTCAGAACACAATAGGCCATCTGAAAAGTCCCCTCTGTGACGTCACAGCCTTGGCGGCTTCTCATTGGCCAGCTGGAGTCTTTTGAGATCTTTCCTTGTCTTTGGGAGAGTTGCCACTTTCTCCCGCCAGATGGCAGAGTTATCAATTGCTTAAGAAGCATAAACAAAAGTGTTATTTCAGCTTTTCTGGCTTAGTTATGCCAGATAATTGCAAATGAGTTTAATTTTAATAAATTAGGCATTATTTTACCTGTGGGTGAGTGTTATCTCTGATTTTCAGTAAAGAATAAAAGATTTAGTAAACATGTGATTTGGAGCACATGGTTTTTGTTCTCCAAAATGGCTACTGTTAGCCTAACAATGGTTGGTTCTTTATAAATAAAGCATTTCTACCCCTCCCATGAGTGACAACTGGTTAGTAAACATGAACCATGATCCTAATTGGGGTTGGGGGGTATAAATTTCTGGGAGAATAGCTCTCACAAGCTTTCCCTGATGCCAACCTAATGGCCCTTGTACTTAGGTTGGCTTGTGGTTATTTGTGTGTGGGCATGTATGCCCAATGCTGATTGGTCATACATATCCCGGCCCCTCGGGAAAAAGAAAAAGGATTCGAGAAGCGATTCGTTTTTCTTTACCCTCACTAACCTTATACACTATTATGCAAACACACACAAAAATAAACATTCACGGCTATATAAAATTAAAATACACATATGTTGTTAAAAGAAACACTTGAAATGATGTGGCATGTTGACATTAACATACTCCTGTAATAGACATGTTGAAAATTACCATACTTGACATATACATCTAGATTGATGCACTCTTGGAAATATACATATTAAAAATATTTGTAATACATTGCGGACAGAGTTTCTGCCTCCTATTCCATTCCTATTAAAGTTCTTGGGTGTCTTGAGTCCTGACTACCCATTATGATAAAGAATTTATATAGATGTACATACATATATATATAAGATACTTCGGTCACCGTACGTAATTTGTAACACTGTTTGTTCTCTTTGCCTTGAAGGGGATGGATTAATCTACCCTTTCAGCACTTAGTCCCAAAGGGACACATTTATGAAAAGAAGCCCTTGAACACTGTACTTACGTCTGCATACACACATTAAACTTTCTTTATACGTAGGTTCGGATATCACTTGTCTATGCGCACTATGGGTATGTCCTGGTTTTCATGGTTGTTACTTTCCGCTCGGTAATCTAGGGGGGTGACAACCACTATTCGGATACTCCCCATGCTTCCTGTGCCTCAGTGGGCCTGGTGGATGGTTCCCAACATCTTGCTTGCGATGTATCGCTCTTCACCCCTAAGCCTGTGTGTTTTGGGATGGTGGCACACTTGTGATGGGTCACTGCACACTATCACTTGCCCCGTTACTTACACAATCTGGCTGTGTTGGTGGTGAATTCCCATGTTTGGCTTTGGCTGTACCTTGGTTGTGTCGACATTTACCTTTGGCCTACTCAAACATGGTGGTAGTGGAGATGTGTACTAATTTTGTTTTGGCATTTTTTAGCTCTGAGATACATTTCTTACCCTACCCTCAAATAGGACAACATAAATGCAAGATACTCTAAATATAAGATATATTAGAACATTGACAGTATATAAAATGCACAAAAATGAAATATAGGTCCCATATACTATTTACAATGGTTGTTCTGTATTCAGACAGAGCTGAACCCCATCCACAACTTTGCTTAGCATTTTTGAGGCACTTTGGATGCTAAATCGGGATGTAATAGTTTGAGCTTGTCGATGTACAGGTTGTATGCTTTGGGACTACATCTCCATAGCTTCATGTTATTTACATGTTGGTTACTTATATTTCTCCCATTGACACAATGTATAACATTAAAAATATTACATGTTACTTGACTAATACAAATTATTAATGGGTACTGCACTGTTACAATTATCCCTAACCAGTTCCTTTTCTATGGACTCATAGTCGTCTAAGTTAAGGAATGATACATTTACTAATCTGGGGGGTTTTACTTCACCTTCGCCACCATCGCCCCCTACGAGAGCAGCGTTGGCTAGTTTTCCGTCGGTGGGGTGTATGGCATTATGGCGTCTACATCCTCCCATTGTTGAGGTGACTGACGTTTGTTGGTCTCTGGCTGTTGCTGGGTAAACCACTGTACCTCATCTAACGCCTTGAGAATCACGTCCATGCCCCTGGGGCTGAGGTGAACCAGGTCAGGCCTTTTGTAACTGCCATACCCCATGGTTTCCTCAAATAAGGACATATTTAATTCTTGACCCTGGTGAGTAAACTTGGAAGAAACATCAAGCACTCTTATATTACCTTTGTTCTCCAGTGAGGTAATTTTACCTAGGAGAGAATCATACCCTGCCCAGAACTTAGCTCTATTTTCCTTAGCTAGTCTGGGAATTGGTGGAGGTGTCAGAATGATTATCTTCTTGGCACCTTTCCTCTTAAGAACCCCTACTATGCACTCGAGGTTCCGCAGCACTCGGTCGCTGTCTTCCCCTCGGAGCATGTCATTTGTTGCAATCATCAACACTACTTTATCGTGCACACTTTTAGTACGACGGAGTTCACTGAGCAGCTGGCTAGAGGATTGTCCCGACTTACATAGCCCTACATGGTATCTACCGTCATAGTCCCTTTGGACTGGGTAACCAAACTTCTTTTGAGCTAGCCTAGAGAACATTGAATCTCCAATGGCTTGATGAGCCTTAATGATTGGATGATGATTACACTGGGCTGAACATGGTGGGCTTAATCTAGGTTCGGCATCGCCCCTCCCCACTTCAGGACGTTGCCTATCTAGTTTCCCTGACTGTGGCTTTCGGAATGCACCTCAGCTATATGCTCTGTGGACCCGAGAGGTCTTAACGAACTCCTACCCTGGGGTTCTATACCCCTTCTTGGTCCTTTACCTTTTTTCCCGCTGATGGGTTCCTTAAACCTATTCTTATCCCTACGCCTATACTGGTTACTGTATGCTTTATCGGGATCTGATGGACCACTGGTGTCATCCTTCCCACGACTCACGTACGTCTGGTTGACGTGAGGGGTGGTTCTCCCATATGGAAGTCGTGCATGCCTTGTGCTATCCCTCTCAGGGTTTTGTGGTGCCTGTACACTTTCATACCTGAGTATGGAATTGGCCATTGCCTGTAAAGAGGTAAAGGGGGCTAGAACCAGCTGATCCCTTAAGCTACGTGGCAGCTGTTGGATGACATGCGTAAAAATCTGGTGATCTGCAATTTTTGGTAAGGCCAGTCTAAACATCTTCACCTGTTTCCAAAAATATTTATGCATTGATCTATGTAGGTTAGGGTTATATTTGCCATTAAGGGCTTTCGATAATGAGGAAGCCCTCCACCCATCACCTTGAAAGTACTTCAGGAACTGTTTCCTAAAGTTCACATACGATCGGAACTTGTGTTCGTTCCTCTCGAACCACTGGCGTGCCTCGTCCCGCAGACTATATGACACTATTTTAAGGGCATCTTCTAGATCTATTTCTAGAAGATCAAGATCCCTCTCAAATTCTTGTAGGAAATCAGAGGCCAGATTATTTCCCTGACCGCTAAACGTGGGCAGTTGTTTTAGGTCTGAGAACCTAACCCTGGGTGCACTTTCACGCCTTCTTCGGTTTTTCCTTTTCCGTTGGCTTCGGAATTCTGTGTCCGAACCTCCGGATGAGGATTCCGAGAAGTTATGTGAAACATGGTACCTTTGGGGGGAGGAATACCCACTACTATGGTCTGACATTGGACCTCTGCTAGTGACTTCGGGAATTTTGTGCAAGTGGTTGGTGGTTCCGACGGGAGACTCTTTACTTGGGTGAGGCCTTGGCTTGGTGCATGGGTTTACCGGAGCAGGTGATTTAGTAATGTACCTCTCCAACCCCTCTAGGCACGCCAAAATTTTCGTGAGGGCTGCACTACCTTTAGCCTGTTCGGTTGCCTGATCCTCCTCACTATTGGCTGATAGCGGAAGGGTGGGCTGCGGAACACTCTGACCCTCGGAGATGATATTGTGCGAACTAGGTTCTTCAACCATACAGTTCTGCATCTCCCTCCTCAATCGCTCAAGAATTCTATCTTCTATGGCGATGGCACTATCACTGCGGGCAATTTCCCTGCAAGTGTTCTCCAGAGCATCTAACCTGCCTAGGAGTTGTGCTACGGTGGTCTGGTTGTCTGTGCCATTTACCCCTTGCACTATTTCCCTCAATTCACTAACTTGTTCAGATAGCTGGACATAGTCCCTATTGACCTGTTTTTCCAGCTCGTTACATCTGATTTCTACGTTACTGATCCTGTCGGTATTAGATGATACCGACCGAACCAATGCTTCGGAAGTTTTTGTCGTTACGTTGTGGATGGAGTCCAGTCTGGCCTGGAACTCCATACGAACAGCCTCCAGTTTCCTATGCATCTCTGCTGATGCCTGAATGATCTCCCTTCCCTGACTGTCTAGCTTTTGTCCCTGACTATCAATTTTTTGCCCTTGACTATCAAGCTTTTGTCCCTGACTATCAAGCTTTTGTCCCTGACTATCAATTTTTTGCCCTTGACTATCAAGCTTTTGCCCTTGGTCTTTGAGCATGGCAATAATTAAGGCTAGTTGGGAGTCTCCACTACCACTGGGGGATGACATATGGCCGGCTGGCCGTTCTAGTGACTTTGACCTTGTATCCATTGTAGTGAATCTGCTACCTCTGAGTCTCATAATCTCGTATAAGGGGATGGTTTTGGGTGCTTTGTTTATATTATGTTGCTTTAAAGTTGGTTTTACAAAAGGTTAACTTTAAATATATAATATATCAAAAAACAGCAAAAACAAAAGAGAACCACGCTTTACGCGGCCACACGCAGACCCTATTCCACGTGTGATGTTCCGTATAGTAACATATATCCCCTGAGATATCTGTTAAGCAACAGACGAACTTTAGCCTAACTTTAATAATCGGTAACTAGAGGAGGGCTTAATAGGCTTATGATTCACTAAAATGATAGAAGGTCAGACACCTTTAAACGACATATTTATTCATGGAAAAGAACATCACTTGTGGCATAGCTACCACCAAACATGAGCACTTCACTGTACAAGACACAAAAAAAAAAGATATACAAAAGATTTTGTACTTACATATCAGCCGTTTTCATACTAGATCAATCAAACCTGGGGCTTTACTCACACTTTTTCACTCTTTATCGCCACATCCCGACACATGGACAAATATGTAATACACCACACTAAAAAATTATGATTATGTGCTTTCTTGGTGTAACAAAGGCTTTGGGGGGTGATAAATGAATTTTCCTTGCTTTTCTGGGAAGGATGGCTAAGGACAACTTGGATATTCACTGATATCCTCTGGATGCTTCTATGGCGTCAGTCCTGCCGACCATGTGGTTTGGATTTCCACATGGGATGATGGACACAAAACTCGCTATTTTGCTGAATTTTCACTGGGATCCTTAAATGCACTTGTGGACACAATATCCCACTTGGTCACACACACTTAGGCCTGTGTTTCCTGTAACAGGACCTTAGATCCCTTTTCCCTTCATGTATCCTTTGTTGCTGGCACATGTGGCCATTCACACACTGAATTTCACCAGCAACTTCCAAGCTGACCTGCTCTCAGGTGGGTCTGTAATACAAGTGAGCTTGACTAGCAAGCTCAGAACACAATAGGCCATCTGAAAAGTCCCCTCTGTGACGTCACAGCCTTGGCGGCTTCTCATTGGCCAGCTGGAGTCTTTTGAGATCTTTCCTTGTCTTTGGGAGAGTTGCCACTTTCTCCCGCCAGATGGCAGAGTTATCAATTGCTTAAGAAGCATAAACAAAAGTGTTATTTCAGCTCTTCTGGCTTAGTTATGCCAGATAATTGCAAATGAGTTTAATTTTAATAAATTAGGCATTATTTTACCTGTGGGTGAGTGTTATCTCTGATTTTCAGTAAAGAATAAAAGATTTAGTAAACATGTGATTTGGAGCACATGGTTTTTGTTCTCCAAAATGGCTACTGTTAGCCTAACAATGGTTGGTTCTTTATAAATAAAGCATTTCTACCCCTCCCATGAGTGACAACTGGTTAGTAAACATGAACCATGATCCTAATTGGGGTTGGGGGGTATAAATTTCTGGGAGAATAGCTCTCACAAGCTTTCCCTGATGCCAACCTAATGGCCCTTGTACTTAGGTTGGCTTGTGGTTATTTGTGTGTGGGCATGTATGCCCAATGCTGATTGGTCATAAAGTAGCATGCATGCATAACACAAGAAGAAACATTGCAATGTGATTCCGGACATCAGGTCTTGGACTGTGTATTAGAGTTTATTCTTCTATGTTATTAGAATATAAATAGTATCCTGAGAGATATTTCATACCCATGCGACAAACCACAAGTGTCGCTTGAAAGCGAGCAGTCGGTAATCAATGCAGCCTTTCAAACCGTAGGGACACAAGCTCTGACTGCACCGTTCAGTGTTGCCACATAAAGGGAAATTTCCCTTTTTGAAGGGAAATTTGGAGCTAATTTTAAGTGAAAAGGGAAAAGGGAAATTCGATTAAAAATAGCGAATTTTCGGGGAAATTTTAAGACAGACTAAACATTAATTATACTAAACATTATAACAGATTCCAGTTTTGAAAATGAGAACTTATTATTTTTTTTATTTTGTCATATACTTTGTTCTGAAGGGAAGGGTGGAATTTGGGTTGACCCACACCTGGCTACCGTTTGGGGCCGGAGGTCTTTGGCCATTCACCCTTATGGGAGTGGGAGTCCGAGGGCATTGTTTATTTAAGCTTTCCCCGGTTCTCTGAATTTTGCCTCAAACACTACACGTGCAAACCATAAAGTTATCTTTGTTGCAAACCTATCTTTACTTCAGTCTTCATTGGACACTGGGTGGGTTATTCGTCGTGTGCGAGTGTTTGGTGGAAGGCTGTGCTCGACTTGGACGACGGGACAACAAGGGAAGCAAAGGAAACTATCTGCAACTCCAGAATATATTAGAAAACGCCGTGGAGAATTATCGGAAGATGAAAAATCACCGCGGAAACAAGTTAAAAAATTCCGTGCAGAATGGCAAGAAGTGACCAACAATGGATTACATTTTAATAAAAAACTTGCTGTGTTTTAGTTTCCACCTAATATGTGAAATTTACCAGAATAGAACATTTGTAGGTATGTACTATATATATATATCTTTTTTTAATAAAATGCGTATATCCATGCGGCGAACTTAACATTTTTATGGGGAAGCAAAAATGTGATTTTCCACACAAACTCTTCATAAGTGCGCGTTACTAGAACAGCATTTTGTGTAGAATATTTTTAATTTTCTTCTGATGGTGTGATGAAGACAAGGGTCATTGGCCTCCCTAAATCCAATTTCTGTTTTGCTTTTTACTGATGAAAATCTTCAGTTGCCAACTATAACATAATTTTAGCTTTCATCTCAAAACAAAAAATTTAGCTTGGTTTAGAAATAAAATCTAAATCTTCCAGAAAAACATTTATAAGTTATTGATTTTATTGTTTATTGATTTGGTTTATTTTACTTCGCTTTTCTGCCACTTTAGGCTAATTGCAAAGATGGGGATGAGTAATGATATGATGAAATTTATGAATGGACACTCACAAACCGGGATTCGAACCCGGTATTCCTGGCGTCGTAGCATTTAAAAGTTAAATTGATTAACATTTTATACATACATACAAACATGGGTCAACGATAATAATAATAATAATTATTATTATTATTATTATTATTAATAATAATAATAATAATTCTTTAGATGAAGGGAAAAAATGGGCGGAAAAGGGAAATTTTACCCCTTGGAAAGGGAAATTGTGCTTACAGATTGTGGCAACACTGGCACCGTTTCCTCAAGGACATTTTAGACCAAAGCGACATGCGACAAACAATACGAGGATTTCACACCAAAGCGACACAGGTCCTTCGGTCCAAGGCAACTTTCATACCGAAGCGACACATGTTGCTTGAAAAGAAGCCAATCAAGAGCAACATTTCACATTGTAAAGGCATAACGAGCAGCACAGGCCAGCCTTCGGTTGGTGAAATCCTCAAGCAATAAGTGTCACGTGCTGCTTTGGTGCGCAATATCCCTAAAGCAAGACACTCATTGAATGACACAATGAATGCTATTTTACAGTCTGGAAGTGTGTGTCACTAGTGTGACAGTGTGAACATCCCATGTCGCTTGTCCCATTGGTTTGAAAGTTTCCTTACACTCATGTTGATGGCATTAAGAAAGTTTTGTGGGGTTCCCCTTGTCGTTTCATGCAATCATCATTATCATAATCGCCGCAATTAGTTTAAAACTGAAGAAAAGAGACAGTAAATATAAAAAATATAAATGCTTCAGCGTGTATATCTTTAAAAGAAATGATGATGATGATAATAATTATGAACCTAATTCATACACAAAAATTTAGTTACCAAGGGCATTCGACGCGTATTTTTTCTCCCATATTATTAATGAAAGTATAACGATAACAGGACGTGGTCGACTGTATAGAATGATTGTTAATATCTTCGCGACCACTGTACTAAATATCATATCAATTATCACATACATACAAGTGCTTCATGTAAAAGAAACAGACGTTGCAGCAAAAACTCCATTTACTTCCATTATAAGCAGTCGAACACCATGCACCGAGACCAACACCAGTGCCTCTAGAGGTATCATATTCGACTGGAACCAGCCAGAACCGTGCCGTTTTCCACTTTACGTTATTCAAGGTGCTGTACTAGAAACCCAACAAATAATCATGTGTCTTCCATCTAACAGATTATTTACTGTGGAACTGAAGCAGATTTCAGGCACTAGAGCAATAATTACTTCACACTTACCTTAATATCTGAATCACAAGTGGCCTCAGAGTGAGTGGGCAGTATGCTCTAATGATGCATGACAATATACAGTAGACAAGTCGCCTACCCTGGATTGTGACTATGAAACCAACCAGATATGGATCAACCAAATAAATATTCTGTGAAAAGAACGAATGTTATTTTAGTTGGGGATGCCAAATAAATAAATACAAAGTCATGTTCCTGCTACAATGGGGTACTCCTTTAAAATCTAGTCAGATTAATTTTTGTACTTGCACACACAACAAATTGTTCCCTTTCAAGTAACTGTGTGAAAACTCCAAATAAATAAGGAACTTTTATAAATTAAAAACAGAAAACCAAATGTCAATAAATACATTCATAGTTTATCTTAACATAGATATAAAAAGGACCACATCAAAAAATGAGTTAACCCTTACAATACAGGAGCAGTTTTCAGTGAAAACATTTGAAATTCTATACTTTTCTGGGCTTGGTGCTGAAATTTTACGCCCTGGATTTCACTAAAATTTCAAATGTTTTCGTCAAATAAATAAGTTTCTTGTAACAAAGGGCGTTTTTCTAAACAGCGCGGAAGGTATATTTTTTTACATCTACAGCTACGAAACTTACATTTTTTTGACATTGAAGTTCCTTACATACTTTGCGTCTATACGGCTTTTCATGGATTCCATATTGGATTCAGGTCACAGGCGCATGTCTAAACATTTTCTTTTTCTTCTTATGATTGGCTTGTGCAATGGGATAATTTGCGACATTGTTTTGGAGGAGTATCTGGATGAGTTTATGTGGTTTGACAGGCATGGAAAACAGCGACAAGACGCGATGAGGAATATCATTCAACATATTGTTGAACGGTATCCTTAGCATGTGTAAATACGTTATCTTGTGGAACATTGTGCACATTTCTCTTCGCAACTGTGGGAATTTGCAACTTCTTATTTCTATGATGGTATGGACAGGGGAGGGTAGTATTCTGTGAAAATGGACAACAAAGACTTTTGACATACAACTGACTTCTCTTTTGGACTTTCAAATTAACTTCGGCCCGCAATTCAGCCTGCACTTGAGATAAAGAGGTAAGTTACCTTTTGAGGTTTAATTTTAGCATTATTTCTTTGGTACGTAAATATGTCGGTGCGAAAAATAGTATTAGGGGCAGGTGGTTCCGGCCAGTTTCTAACGTACCTTCAAAAGGGACTCTATATAGAAAGGCGGGGCAGCGGTAGTGGTAGGAGGAGTGGTAGGAGACCCCAGGGGTGGAGTCCGAAATCGGTGGGAAATTTCAACACATCAACCACCTCGCAACTTCAAACGACTACATCTCAACTTCAAATGGCTGTACAGTCATAAATACTTATTTCCGCGCTCCAGAATTTTATTATTCACAATTAGCAGGACATACTCATAATATATAAAAAAAAAAAATTCCCTCCGAAATCGAGGGTGTAAGATTTCGACATGGGCCTCTTTTCTGTAAAGAAAATGTAATACCTTGGAAACTACTAATTGTAGCATTACGAGTCATACCTAATTATGTTCAGAGGGTCTCCCAATGGCGCAGCAGTAGCTTTGTCGCCTTGTAATCAAGGGGTCCCAGATTCGATACCCGGTGGAGGCACATAGTGGTTCAGGTTCCACTATGAACTGCAGGTCCAGTCCCAATTAGCCGTACTGTGCACAAAGTGGACTTAAAACACCAACTCAATCAATCATTTATGTTCAGTACACACCAGGTTACAAGCATAGCCTATGTTACTAGAGAACAATTTTGACCAGAGGCGTAGCAAGGGGTGGGTGAAGTGGGCGACCACCCGGTGTCTCGTGCCTGAAAGGGCCTCACACTCCCAGGTTTATATGATAAAAATATATACTATATATATAAATTTGTGAAAAAGTTATATTGTTTGCCCGTCAATAAAAGTTCTGAATACGTTACATATTTAGAATTTGAGGAGCCATGTCTCTATAAACATACTAAGAATAAAAGAATTTTCCATTTTATCAATTCTCTGTCTATTATTCATTTGTTTTATGCGCTTGGAAGCAGTGTTGTAAACCTTTGAACATAAAACTGGCCGGTTTCTGTCTCTGGCGGTATGCTTGGTTTAAGCTTGACGAAAGAAGACACACACACACAAGGTTACTAAAAATTTAAATTCACGAAAGATTTTACGGCAGTGTGTTATGTATTTATCTGAATTCTGATATCATGAAACTCAAATGAAAGAATAGTCTTACTTGTTGTTACAAACTTGCAACCCACAGTGGTAGATGTCGCAATGCATAGAAATCCAAACCTTACGCGGCACGGCGACAACACAAGAGACGGAAAAAATCCAACAATTTTTCTTTGTTTTGGAGATATGTTAAACACAAGCGTTATTGCGATTGTTGTAACTGTAAGATCTTCACTGCTGACATATTTTGAAGCCTTGAAGCCAGACACAGCAATGCACACAGAATGTTGTGCACGGTAACAAGTGGTTCTTAGCGTTGCTTGCTTTATTAACTCTCCACTGTGTTTAGTGTTCGGTAGTGATATTACAGTAATGTCGGGTAGGGATCGCGATGTGGAAAGAAAATTCCCGGCCGGTGCGTCTAAGAGAAATAGAAAAGCTGAAATAACAAAACAGAATAAAAGTTCATGTGGTTTACTAATGAAATATCTGAAAACAAATGCAGGGGAAAGTGTTGTAAGTGATGTTAATGAAATACAT
Organism: Lepisma saccharinum; assembly: GCF_977018435.1. NCBI lineage: Eukaryota > Metazoa > Arthropoda > Insecta > Zygentoma > Lepismatidae > Lepisma > Lepisma saccharinum. Next base: position 52,474,546 of record NC_139234.1, read on the forward strand.
GAAGATGAGTGTCAACCGGTACATTCAGAGGATGGTGCATGTGTAGACAGGGTAGCTACAATTTTTTGATTATGAAATTCCCTGACTTTTCCAGGGTTTCCAGACCAGAAATAAAATTTTTCCAGACATGTTTGTCGTCATGATTTTTGCTTTTGAACCTCATGTTTTTCAATTAAATATGCAGGCACGTTAATAATTATGAATATGAATATACACAGTTATTAGCTGAAATTTTACCAAGTGATTAATATAATGCTATTCAATGAAAAAATAAATTACTATTGTACTTCCCCATTTTCACTAAGTCATTACAATTAAGGTGGTGAAAAAATCAATAAAAAAATGTTGCATATATCAAAGCTTTACAATGTAACCTGTATACGTACAACCTCAATTAGCCTATATCAATACAAATGAGAAATAACAGAAAATTAGGTCATGCACCTTTAGAAAATATGCAATAAGTTTAATGATTATATTTTTTAAATTTATTGAAAATAGTACATATTACGGAAATTCATAACTTGAATGGGGGGACGGTGACCAACCATACACCTAAAAAAATATATACAGGGGCCATACTTAGGATTCAAATATCTCCATTATTTGAGTTTTCCACATGCAGGAACCAATTTTATATTACAGGAAACATCGAAATCTGTCTTTTAAAAGGTAACAGTTCCGAATGTTTTATGATTTTTTTTTCAAATTTTCCTAGCAGGAAGACTAATTATCATAGAATTCTGGCAATCATTGTGACACGAAATTTGAACCTCCCTTAAAATAATGAGCACTATTTGGATTCGAAAAAAGTTATTTATGTTGAAAAAAAACTTCAAAATGACCTTACGAAATCATACACGCTTCCACGGACAAGGTATTCTCTGGTTGACAAACGACAGTAAGTATCGTAAACTAGTAGGAATGAATGTAGAAATAAATCGGAACCTTAGTAGAGTGCATTCAGGGTCTTTATTTTAATTCTAAGACAACCAAACCTGACATTCCTAACCTAACCACAAAAGCATATATTCACAAAATCTTAAGTAATTGCTATAACTCTACAGTATGTGTTAACAGACATAAATCGAACCATGTAAAAGTTGCATTTGTAGCATGATGAAATCGTAATAAAACAAGGAACTTGGGCTCATTTTCACCATAATTTCATTCTACACGCAAACAATACGTACAATTACTATCGGCATGAAACCAACATTCCTAACCTAACAACGATGTGTGACCAGCGTACGTTTAATTCCTCTATTTCGCACCAGTTTTTTAAAAATAAATTCATTCTACATGCACAAAACACGTGCATATTCGAATAATGACGTCACTGATACTGCACAGTGTAACACATCTCTGCAATGTAAAAACTACGACAATGAGCAAATGAACTAGTTGATCAGGTTGCTTCTGAACGGGTCGCAAACGAAGGACTCAAATTCACAGAAAGGGTTCACGGGGGGGAACGAAGTAGTGAGTCCCTTTGTTTTTACTCGGCGTCCGTACCCGTCCAGTGTGACGTCAACCACAGACAGTTACGTGAAATTCTGCTCTTCAAGCTTTATTGCAAAACCAAAACCAATGAACTGTCCGAACACCAACCTGCTCCGCTTCACGTATCAAAAGAGAACGGGTGTGTTCTTGCAGAAAGAAAATTTCCTCACCACACACAAAGCTAAAGCAACATTTTTTCCGCAAGAAATTCTGAGGATGGCTGGTGTGTAGGTTTCGTCTTGAGTAGCTTGTTCTCTAAGGAAAAATCTCATGCCTCTCCAAATTCCGGTCTTGAACAGGTTCACAAAAACGAGTCGCAAAATGAACGGATCCAAGAACCTAGATCCGAGAGTGAATAAATATAGAATTGAAATGCGAAGGAACCATAATTTTGTACATAACAGACTAGAAGTCATAATGACGAGAGGAACAAGTTTCTGAACTGAATCTTTTGGGGGGACTGGAATCACAAGAACCGAATTCGGAAGTGGAAATGAACCGTTCGTTCATTTTGTAACTGGTTTTCCTGCAACTCCAAAATGCGCGTAAATTCCAGAAAATATCCAAAATTCCCTGACTATTCCCTGACCAACCAAATTCCAGGTTTTCCAGTCACGTAGCAACCCTGGTAGATCATAATGTAAGTGAATTACATTGTGCTATTGCTATAGAAGATAATTCAAGTTCCTGTTCGTCAGTAAGCAAAGGCTTAGCAGAACCAACTTTCAAAGATCCAGGTAAGTGAATATTACCTGTAAGTGATCAACAGCATTGCGAAATAGTACGCAACGGTCCATTGCGTCCTTTGCTGAGTGACTAACAGTACACAAAGGATGATCAGAGTAGACATTTTAGCAATTTTCACTATCACAGAATAATGAAAAATGTCGAGAACTTGAACAGACGTTGGTTAGTATATTCCGTCTCTAACAATTGCGTTTATTGTTTTTCATGTAGATTATTCTCTGTAACACAGACCTCCCTAGTGCTAAGCGGATGTCATGACTGGAAACACATGAGCAGTGCGTTTCAGAAACATTAAAACAGTGAAAGTCACATCAACTCAATGTTAAAGTGGCTTGAATTAGAACAGCGTTTGTTAGAAGGGAGTTCTATTGACCATGTAACACAGTCACATATTCAGGAAGCTAAAAAACTCGCCATGCTATCGATAGAGAACGATATCCCCTCAACTCAGGACTATTCAGAAATTGTGAGCGAATTCAGCTCCAGGAAGAGCAGAGAATGACATTTTTAGGGTGAGTAATATAAAATGATAATATTTTCACATTCATAAGTTTGTTGTTGTTAAAATTTTGCTAACGTATGACTGGAGGACTGGAGATTTTGTATCGAACAACACTGTGTTTCAAATTTAGAAAACGGAAGGGGGCCTCTCAATTTAATCTCACCCAGGGCCTCGCGATATGTTGCTATGCCACCGATTTTGATTCATCAGCTGGAAGAATAACAGGAACTATTTTATTTTCTACGAAATTTGGCCATTCCCCACATAGGTTATGACAGGGTGGGAGGGTTGAAACTATGTCATTGTACTGTCTTGGGCATGATTCAATACCGTACATAAGGCTTGTAGTTGAAAATGGTGCATGCATATGGTGTTGTATATGAGCCATTCTTGGTCAAAAAATTATGCAATTCTTACTAAAAGGAACCAATCAAAAAAACTGATTTCAAATGTGAGGCAATACATCACAGGTACACAGGTAGCTGTAAAATGAAGTGACATTGTTGATGGTTATTTTGGTAATGGCTGACATGGAACTACTTGGCCCCTCTCTTTGCATTATCTTTTGCTTGCTTTGAGAAGAAAACTTGCTGCACAGAGACTGACAATTACTCCTTACTAATTACTAACGACAAACTTCAAGCCTCGTGAAGCAATAAAAACCGAACATTAGTTGAACCATAGTGTGTTCCAAAAGTATAAAACAAATCTTGGTAAACATGCTGCACCATCCCAATTTTTTGTGAAGATGCCTGCTGGTACGGCATATGTACAAAGCCATATTGTAAGAGTTAAAGATGGCAAATATTTGGAAACGTGTTTAATTGCCAACTGTGTTCGAAATTTTTAAATTCCCTTTTGTAGGTCATATTATTCATATAATATTTGAAACTCTTGCTTTACTTACTAATTTCATTCTATCATACTTGTCACCCGTCACCCAATTTGATTATCTGCTTATAAATAGTATTTCCTCCACATCATGCCTTGTCAACTTGCTGTAATTGTGGAAGAGTGCTCTCGTACAGTCACCGCCAATAAATATTGGGACACCTAGATTCTGAAATATTTACTTCCCTGCAATGCATTATGTGTGTAGCCTAACTCTATGGCAATTAAGTGGTTCTAAATAGCAAATTTTCAATGGTAACTTCTCCACCAGCGCAAAGTTAGGTAACACACACAACACACTGCAGTGAAGTGAGTATTTCAGGATCTAGGTTTTATTGCCGGTGACTGTACGTGTGGACTGTGCAGCAAACAGCAGTACTGGGTGTTGTAAGAGGGAGAGAGCAAAAGACAGGAGGCTTCGTTGATCACGTTCTTGCAATATTTGCACTCAATGGAAGTGCTAACTGGCTCCCGCAAGTGCAAGTGAGTTGCTCGAAACTGTAATCTACTATCGCTGAACATGAGAAACATCTACAGTGTTCTGATACGATATAAAATATCCAACAACTACTTCATTAATGTATCTGACAATGGCTGACATGTTTTGTCTTGAAAAGAAAGAAAAAAACATGTGTTTTTATATTGCACAAAGTAGGGTATCCAAATTATGCATTTAAATTCATAAAAGCAATAATAAAATGGCAGAATTGTGCACTTGGTAACAGGGGGCACTATCAGATGAAGAAAATCACCTTCAAACTAATACACTAATTGTGCCATTTATCAGCCAATGATAAGTTCTATCCTTAGTACATACAGTGGAACCCCGATTTTACATTTTCCCGCATTACACATTCAATCTTCATGGTTTGAACATAGCAAAATGTTATAAAATTTTCCTAGATTTTACACTTTCCCATATTTTAATTTTTTTCAGCTTGGTCCCCCGAAAAATGTAAAATAGAAGTTCCACTGTACTTTCACACTACATATACATACCATAGCGTATCTGGTGTATGACTGTGGCAGCCAAAATACAGTTCGGTACAGATGAAGAAATTGTAGAAAAGATGCATTGAAGGTATATACAAACATTATTGTTTCAAACAATAGTTCACTATCCTGAGGAATTTTTGGAATGGGTATGTGTTTAGGACACACAGCTTTTGGCACCAATACCTCTGTAGCATGACTTGACAACCTGTACATGATAAAAAAAAATATACATATAGCTGTAATTATTTATCTTTTTCACTCGAGTTATAACTGCAGTTGCTATAGTACATAGTATTGGAAAATTGTACATTTGAACCTTTGCAGGATTTTTAATATCTATGTCCAAAATTGACCATTTGTATCTTTGTCGTTCACAGACAAGGCTGTTCTCCCTCTCTGTAACTACAGTGCAAGTAACAGTACACCATGTTCTACATTTTGCATGCAGAGTCCTGCATATGCCACTCCACCTTCACATAACTCCCCCTTCCACAATTGCCACAATTATATGGCTTGAGAAGATCTGTTTCACGGGCAATCGGAAATAAGCAGCAGAGAGAACAGTGTTCCTAAAAAAAACAGGGGGAGCAGTCATGGTCTCCAGAAAGGGGACAGGGGAGGGTTATATTCCCTTGGAGCTGAATGGCAAATTTCTTACATTCATTGTTTTCTATACAGCGGACTCTTTCTAATTTGAACATGGATAATTCAAAATTATTCAATAATTTAAACAGAAGTTTGTTTACCTTGAAATTCCTATTGAAAGCAATGTTAAAAATTCATATGTAATTTTAATTTCCGAACCTTTTATTTGGATAATTCAAAGGCAGCTATCCAGAGACAGCCGTAGCGAAGAGAAAGTTTCTGTTTGCTGGTATGTAGCCTCCACCCTCTCTTCAATACCCTTGGATTGCCCATCCCTCTTGTATGTAGGTGTTCATCTTTGAACCCCACTAGACAATGATTTGTGACAGTTTTCTTATCTGCCCTCTATTGTTTTTTGCTTGCACTATAGGACCACACACAAAATACAGCAATTTTTAAGGTAAGGTCCATTGCATATTCAATTTTTTTTTTTTTTGGTATACTGTAATACAGTAGTTTTGTTTCATTAGTTCTCTTTACTAATGCATGATTTCATTATTTCCAATTTTGGATTATTTGATTTTTTTCATATCCCCTTGAAGTTCGAATTAAAGAGTCCACTGTATATTATTAAATGTATGTGTGTGGTGACTCTGCAAGTGCTACTAGTGGCATGCATGCTGTACGTTGGCCACCCCTGGTGTAAAGTAATGTTTTTGACAAAAGAACTAATCTGTAGCTACAGGTTCTACCCTCTTCCTGTCCACCTCACAGTATCAATATCATTACAAATGAAATACGTGAAAATTCATTTAAATTGCAATATTTAAGCTTTATGCATGGTTCCCTCAGCACAACACACTCATCTGGGTATTCAGTAAAATAGATTCATTAACAAATTCACTGATGGAAGAATGAATAATCTTTGATGCGTGATTAATTTATTGATGAAATTTCAAATTGACTTGTAGTCCTTGTGTACATAGTCACTGAAAAACCCTACAGTATTTACTTTGTTTCAGTGTACCAATGTTTCATCCTTATGAGATTAAAATTTACTCTAGTAATTCAGATTAAGAACTTGCTTTCTTAAACATTGTGCACTACACATAATATACACACAAAATGAAGTATTGATACAATCGGGAGAAAATCTTCCTTGTTATTGAATCATTAAAACTCACCCAAAAATCTAATAAGTAATATTTCTTTTTGGCTGACAAGATAGATAAAATACACACTGCAATGCCTTTTTTCAGATGCTTGTTCCTCAGCAAAAAGTATAAATTGATTGCATTTGGCATTGGTATTTTCCATTCAAAATACCAACTTCATATTACTCTATTAGCTCCGTTCATCAGACATCTATTTTTAGTTTTAGTACATCATAGTTCTATGATGTACTAATCAAACTAAAAATAAATGTCTGATGAAGGGAGCGTGTGTTCTCCTGAAACGTCACAATGAAAAACTGTGTTTTTATGCTTGTAATAACCGTAGACTACAAGATAAATAATTCTAGAATGCAAGCAATATGTACATACAAGAAAAACCATTATCCCTATGGTTCTTTAATTTGTTATTAGTGTAAAAGTAGCGAGTAGTGCACAGGAGTAGCTGTAGCAAATTTTAAAATGTAGCATAAATCAAATGAAATTCAAATTAAAGAAATGAACTTACAATGTTCAGAAGTTTCGAACATATTGCTGAAGAACAAAACTATGTCAAATTTATAAGAAACAACAGCCTTTTAAAGCAAACCATGCACACAAATTATTCCCCTTAATGACAATTTAATGTTAAAACATTACATATCTCCCTTACTTTATCTTGTGAGGATCGTCATTTGATGCCACAGTTGAACGACTAACATTTGATCTGGGAAGGTTACGTCTACTACCAGGCATATTTGTTAAGTCTTCAATGGTTGGATTAGTTACTTTCTGAAAGATAAAAAAAATCAATAGATGCAATTCAGCCTTTCCCCTATACAGAAAACAATTTCAGAACTATCATAAAGCTACTATTAGAAAAGTCATTACAATTTACTTTGGTAAATTTCTTATCTCTGAAAAACGGCTGAAATTTGCTAGTTCATTTATTTTCAATATTCGTACTTACGTCTTCTGCATTGAGAAACATTGTTGAAGGTGTCATTTCGCTTATTTCATGGAAATACGCTCTATTTCCGACATATCGAGTAAGTTTTCTTTGTTTCTTTTTGCCTTCGGTAACATGCAAAATGGCAGTCACAGTTTCATTACCATACTCGGCATGCAGTGTTTCCACCCCACTCCACCCAAAAATACCTATGTAGCTCCACAAACCATTGACGCATAGCCCCACGAACCATTTCCAGTAAGGTTAGGTTAGATTGGGTCACGTTTAGGTTAGAATAGTTAAAAATTGGTTTAGAAAAAAAAATGCGTAGCCCCGAACACCATCCTCGCATAGCCCCACAAACCATTTGAGGAAACGTACCTTCTTCAGTTACAAAAACTCGTGTTTGGAAACACTGACCGTGATTATGTCATCATACACAGGCAACATCCGGCTGGAAGGAAATGGATGCAACAGCTTTCGTGCATCAGTCACACATTTATATCAAAAAATAGATGATTTACTGGCAAAATTCAATGAACGATGCGAGAAAACACTTTCCCGAACTTCCACAACTATAAAGAAACTGCATTCGGTAAGTCATTTCTCCTGTAAATTTGAAGAAATCCGTTTTCCTGATACAAGAAATTTACCTTTATTTTATCATCAGCATAATATTAGTAATAGAATTTATAATATTCTTCTTACACTAATAAAGAAGTAAATATTTTTAAAAATCCAAATAGATTAAAAGCTTGCACTCTCGCAACTGCCCAGTTATTTTTATGTCCTGTGAAAGTTTATTTTATTTCATTAATACATTTTTGTGATTAACCTGCGAGCCTGTTCCATTTTTTTTTTCATTCATTTGTGTCACTAATATTATATAAAGACTACTCAACAATTAATTACAACATTTTAAAGTTAATATGTAATGGACATAGTAGTGAGGGGGATAGCAAAGCAAGCCTCCAGTTGTCTCATTGACACCATGTTCATGGACGTCCACAGGATTTTTTTCCAGGGAGGGGCAAGGAAGGTATTTTTTTCAGGGGGTGCAAATAAGGCAAATTTTCCCCAAAAATAGTGTTGTTCACTAAAAAAACATTGCTTAAATTTGAATTTATGGTGTTCATGCAATATTTAACACATATTATTGTGGTTACAATGAAATTATATGTGTGAATACATAATTTTTGGTTGACTCTCGTTTTCCGGTCCCCCCCCCTTTCCGGACGAACATGACCATGTTAAACCACAGGAGAATCCCCCGTCAACCCCCCCCCCCCCCAAATTAACATTTCTCACTTCAGGCGCTGGAAATGTATGAATGCCTCCCCCCTTCTCCAAGCTAGGTGGCATGTCGTTTTTTATGCATGTAATTTCATTTGAACAACAAAACACTGAAAAACATGTATTGGTTGCTCCTCCCTGAAAACAAACACCGAGCACTGCCTTGATTACTACGAACGAGTAGAGAACAAACCTACAATCATCAAATGTTTCCAGCTTCTTTTTTTAATGAGAAAAGGTGATAGTATGAAATAAATGCAGTAGAAAATATGTACAAAACTTGACTTGAATCGGAGCAAAACCCATTCATTACATTACATTCAAGATCAACAGCACATTAATTGAGGTCATTTACACAAATTTCTTTCAGGAATATACAACCACAACAAAAATGAATCTTTCGAACATACATTTCTAGCTGTTCACTTAAGTTAAACATTTTAAAAATGCAAAAAAACTGAGCTTGTACGTTATCAGATTACTTGTTCTGTACAGATCAGTCTCAATACTTCATTTTAGAAAAATGAAATTATTACTCCGATATACCAAAGGCAAGTGTATCGCTCCTCATTTTCTATATTTATGTCATAAATGAATGTCAAACAAAACTGAAATACCTGATTTACCTTTCGTTTACACTTGACTATTATTTATATTTTTCACTTTTCCAATGAGTAATGGAATCCAAGTAATTTTAAAGAAGAGTATATTTTATACAGCACGCACAGATAAGCATTTCATTCAACGGAAACGGCACCATCAAATATTATGCTCAGTCTGTCCGGTTAGTGGCGTGCCAAAGCGGAGCATCTGAGATTATACACGGGCCTCACACCAGCTTCCGTGACGTCACAGGATTAGTCAATATGGTATCAGTTTTTCTACATTGGCTCTAGTTTTTGAGTAATGGCTGTCTTTTAAAAAACATAAAAAAGCATGAAATCTCATTGTTAATCACATGATGAGAAAAACGTTGTTTCTGAGTTTTTCTTGTGTGTAGGGTGTCAGAACGAGGCGGCAAGTGCAAGGACAGTTTGGTCTCGCTAAGCATGGCTTATCAGTTACATTGAGAGACCATAGCGCAGAGGCAAAAAGTGGGTGGAAAATGTCCTCCACACCCCTCCTAATCGCCACCATTGATCTGCTATCTCATATCTGTCCCATCTGCTTGGAAATATTTCCTCCATCATCTCCTATATATCTTGGTGGGACCTCTTCCCTTGTTTTCCAAGATTATCTGGAAAACTGTCAAAGTGGATTTGGAGGAAATTTATCTTAATGCTTACATATTAATTACAAAATATTTGAAGTTTGAGAGCAAGTTTTGAAGTAGTTCTTCATAGTTTGTGTTAGCCGAAGAAGTTCTTGACAACTCAGATTAACTTAATCATGTTGAAGCTTCAATATCATTCTTAAAATTTGAGATTTGAATCATTAATGAGTTTACGAGTTTGACGCATGGCCGTAAGCAGGAAAAAAATTCGGGGGGGGGGGGTCACTCACAATTGTTCCCATGGACGTCGCAAGAAATTTGAATAATAGAAATAATAAAAATAATAATTGTTAATATAATAATAATATTTTTTTAAATTTCACATAAAGGTAAAGTCCTCCCCTGTGCATAGCACCACGCCATGAAGGCGTATAGGGGGTGTGGGGGTAACGCCCAACACTTTCTTGATCCGGTCTTGAGTGGGGGTGATGTGATCAGCATCACGCCCCTGACCGCCTTTACCCCCCAGGGTTTCCCCCAGGTACCCATGTTATTCGACGCTGGGTGGGCGCCGGGGCCGCTTCCATCGTTAGAAAAGTTCCCGCATTTTAACCGGCCGGGGATCGAACCCGGGACCTTTAGCATGGTAGTCAGACGCGTTACCGTCTGAGCCACCGCGGCCACTATTTCAAAAAAAAGTAAAGTAAGTTCTTATATCCTTGAGGTGACTTTTCTACTCTATCCATCAGAAATGTGAATATGCAGCACAACTGTTTTTATTTATTTATTTTGCGTTTCATGCAGTGTATACTGAAATGCACAGTTATTATATTTTGTTATTAAATTTTAGGTACCTCAAGAAAAAGCTTTAAGAGACAAATTTTAGTCATAAAGTTTATGTTGTTTGACCATTCACATAAAACTTAAGTTTTGGAATTTTGAAAACTGTCTAATCAGTTATTATTTGGATTAAATGGTAAAACCATAGGTAAAACATAACCTGGTGCCTGTATTGTAACCTCAATTTTTCGATCTAACGCCGTTTCTCTTTGGTTATTCTGTTGGAATACTAACTACCTGGACTTTATTTCCGTTATTAAAAATAAAACTAACAAACGTTTTCGTATTTTGTAACTTGCAATAAACGATGTCAATTCGGAAGGGTGGGGGGGGGGAGGTTTCTATAGACCAGTTCGATCCCACTTGCCGACGCTCATATTGTTCAACTTACCAAACAGCATTATATACGTACAACCACTATGCACTATACAAGTATGACCGCATATAGGTTAAATGTATGTACAGTGGGATCCATAAGTTTTATCAAGCAAATTGTCCATCACCACGTTTATTCCCTTTGTTTTATGCAATGAGAGCTTCAAGAACTGACACAAAATACCAAACAATCTGCTTACAACCTCTGAACCAGTATACGTAAAAATACAGTCCATAAAAATACGTAAGATGAAGATAAGAACCAACGAAAATAGTCATGGACAATTTGCTCAGCAATACTTATGGATCGCACTGTAATACGTATATCAAACCGCTGGGTGAAGGATAGTGAACCTTCTTAGATGTCGGCTTAATTACACCCTAGCCCCTAAAGACCTGTATACTAGGAAAATCGTTCAATCCCCAATCTGTCAGTGTGGTGCAACTGAAGGAACACCTGATCACATTATATTTGAATGTCGCCTTAATGTAACTACGCGTGATTATTTCTTAAGAGATCTAAAAGAAGCAGAATATAATGGCGCATACGCCTTGTCAACACTTTTGAGGAACCCAACGAAGAAAATAATATATGTACTTAAAAACTATATTGTGAGAGAAAATATTATATTATAAAATTATGAAATGGTAAAATTATGTAATTGTAAAATTATGAAATTGTAAAATTATGAAATTGTAAAATTATAAAATGTAAAACAAATGTAACTGGTGCATAGCAGCAAAGCTACAACCAAATATACATTTATATATATAAAAAAAAAAAAGGATAGTGAATGTAACGTGCTACGAAGCTGGATATCCTAGGTTTGAACAATTATAAAGGGGGAATTTAAAAGTGGGAATGGGAATTTTGGGACAATCACAAGGGAATTTTTAGTCTGATCCAGGAATAGCGCTGGAAAGAGGACACCAGAAGTGAAAATGAATAATTAAACACTCGCCACCTTTATCCAAGAGTTAACAAACTATACTTCAAAATGCAAGATACGCTTCCATTACAAAGTCAGTGACGGTTTTTTTTGTTTCTGCACAAATGCAGCACAATCCATCAGAATCATTTCGGCGGTCTGCTCGTAAAGAACGCATGTTTCATTCCCCTCAACAATAGAAAGAAAACTAAAAATAAAGCAAATAAAGAAAAACCAACTTTGAATAAATATATTCTGTGCAATGGATGTACTAGAGAAATATATTTTTTTATATTCTAAAATAAAAGCCATGCCCTATTTTATGTCAACCCCTTCCTCCTTGATGGCGCAGTGGTAGCGTCGTCGCTTTTTAATCAAGGGGTCCCGGGTTCGATACCAAGTGGAGGCACATAGTGGTTCGGATCCCACTTTAAACTGTAGGTCCAGTCCCAATTAGCCTTACTGTGCATAAAGTGGATTTAAAACACCAAACCAACCAATCATGTCAACACCTACAGCTTGAGATAAACTTAAAATCGAAGGATATCAAATATCTCAAGAACTAGAGCCAACTTGGCAAAACTGTTGTTCATTTTAGATTCAGCACAACCAAAATACCATAAATTCGTTCAAAAATATTTTGGCAACTAAAAAATAATATTTTTTTGTAGACCTGTGTTATAAGTAGATGCGGATTTTTGCCTATTTGCCTTCTTTATTCCTTTGTAGTAAAATATAGTTTGTTTCATGGTGTTTCTATAAATGCCTATTTGGACTAGCGCCTATTTTGCTTAATCGTACATAAAAATGCCCATTCACCAATTTTTGCTTACTTCAGCTTTTTTATGTGCCTCTGGCTTTCCCTACATTGAAGAAGGTAAGCCTTTGTAGATGTTGAACTGACTGAAATCTAGGATTCGCCAGATTTGAGAGTTCCAATGGATGTCAGTTCAATCAGGGTAAGCGCAAAGCGCAGTTCTGTCGTCTTTTACGTTCACGTGTCTATAAATTCTAACTCACAGTATTATTATTTTCAGTGTTTACCCCCCCCCACCCCCCCGCACATATGATTTAAATTTTCATCCCAATCCTTTTCAAACAGTAATTCCATATACACTCATATCCAAACCCACACACACCCATACACATTCTTTTCTTTTATATAACACTCAAACTTTCCTTATTTCATTGCTACTATGTAACACTCTACATGCTCATGTAAATTCATCTCATTTTCCTTAGATGTAGCATTTGTATGTATATATATATATGGTATAGGGGTGTGCGGAACACAATTTTTTTGGTCGGGACAGGATCGGGACGGAAAATTTTTAAATCCCGACATTCGGGATCAGAAGACAGGGATAACTAAGAAGACGGTCATCCCAGGCCAGGCGATACACTAATCTCAAGCACAACCATAGGCGTGCGCACCGAGGAGAGGGGGGGCAATGGACGTCCGCAGATTCTTTCAAAGGAGGGACAAGCAAGGTATTTTTTCATAGAGTATATTACCTCGATAATAGTGTTGCCCCTCAAAAAACAAAAATTGAATATTAAATTATCGCATTAATGTAAATTACTTGGACTGAAATCGAATTAAACGTGTGAAATATGTACTTTTAGCTTGACATTCGATTTCTAAGGGGGAGATGTGGCCAACCTTGCTCCCCCTTCCAGACGTCCATGTCCCTACTATATCATACTTTCAACTACAAATTTAGTTTAGAGGAATCTTAGCACTGTATAAACGATATTATACTCTTAAAGAAAATAAAGTATTTTCAAGTCGATTAAAGTTACATTTCAGATACAATTTATTTATTCGTTATGGTGCCTCTATGTTGCTGCATTAGATACACACACACACACACACACACACACAGAGAGAGAGAGAGAGAAATATATCAATGCAATGAAACTAAAGCTCAGAGGGTCTGCGCTGCGCACATCTATGAGCACAACAAATTGAAAAGATGCAACGTGGGAAAATGGAACATAAAATAAAGCCTCTATCACACGGAACTAGATTTCTAGTTGGAATGCTCTAGTTGACGCTGGACTGGCTACCCATTTGCTAGTTTTCGCCTCACACGGTACTTGTTATACCGTACTTGTCGATAGTCTTTCGTTCCCATAATGGCGGCCGCGCGAGATGTAAACAACGTATCACTTCACACTTTTAAAATACGATAACTATCCAACCGAGAAAAATATCGCATCGCATTAAATGGTTTTAGGTAGAGAAGAACGGTGCTGATAAAATACATACTTTACAACGTTTACTATACACGTATGGAAGAATATTTTAGCTTTTTCAATTGTAAACATGCCTTTCGTGTTGTATGCACTCGGAAACCACAGACAAAAAAAGGCTACTTTACAAACTCACAGATTATCTTCACATGGCCAAACTTTGCTCTGATTGGCTGTTCCACAGAATCTAGTCGAAAAAGTTAGTAGCAATTAGAACATGTCCTATTCCTTAAAGCCAGTCAAGCAGTCAGCCAGGCGGCCATGATTACTACCCAGAAAGTCAGTTCATCGCCAACTAGGGCGTTCCAACTAGAAATCCAGTTCCGTGTGATAGGGGCTTTAATCAAAGAAATGGGTCAAGAAAAATAGGCTTCATTGCAAACGTAATAAATCACAGGGTACATGATGGGAAGTTATTATTCGGCAACGAAGCTTCTTCCTTCCATTATACCTAGTCTGGTCATAAATACTGTTACAAACTTTCGGCTTCGACCATACATCCGGTAGTCAGGCTCATGAACCATGCTTGTGTTGAAGTTCACTCCTGACTAGTGTTCAGCTGTGAAAGAGCAAGCGTGTACTTCATGTGCTTTGCATGGAGTGGGGCGAATATGAAAACAAGAGTAGCCGTAATTGCTCTGCATATGGTTGGGAAGTCACTCACTGAGATTTTCCAGCCCCTAAAAATCTCGAAGATCAGCAAAAGGTTTGTGTATCAGACAATCCAGACATTCACTGATACTGGTAGCATGCAGGGAGTCGTAACGTACCCAATTTGCGTTACACGGTACGTTCCATTTTGTAGGAGGAAGAGTATGGTTCAACTGCTGGTACCCATGTAACGTAACGAAATGCAATATCTTATAGAGTGACGTTACAAGGAACGTAACAAAATGTATTATGGTAGATATTAACGTTATAAAGGAACGGAACGAAATGAGCACATTGGAACATAACGTAATATGCAATATGGTATATACTACCGTTACAAGGATACAAGGAACGTAGTAACGAAATGCATTGTGGTATATACTAGCGTTACAAAAAAACGTAACGAAATGCAACATGGTAGTAAATAACGGTACATAGGAACGTAATGAATGCAATCCTCCGTAACGGAACGAAGTGAAAGGCAATATGGTTAATTAACGTTACATAGGAATGTAACAAAATGTAAACCACTGTAGCGGAACGGAACAAAATGCAGTTGGGTACATACCATCTGCATAAGGAACGTAAATAAATTCAGTATGGTAGATGTTAACGTTACAAGGAAAGAACAATTCACAAATGTTTGCTAGTAACGTTATAGGTGCGTGACAAATATAATCTATTAAACATCAAGGAAGAAAAAGGAATAGCCCAAATCTCTTGCCATTCATTGGAACATTGCGAAAAATAACTCAGTATATTGTGTGGGATTAATGTTTCGTTAAAAATATGGTTGTTTGTAAATTAATGAATTTCCACCAGGGTTGTTAAAGGATAAGGAATTTTAAATCAATTCAATTCAGGTTCAGCAGGGAATATTAGCAAGCATAAATGGATCTGGACCGTAAAGAGCCTTTTTATGTTTAAGGTATTTAAATAAGTTCCAGGAACCTTTTTTCTGGATCAATTGAAATACGGCACAGGGTCCTTCGTTCCGGATCAATTTAAAGACGGTCTAAGTTCCATATTTGAAATGAAACAATACGCAACTTGGACCGAATTTACACTGTGATAGAACAGGTTCCGGTCTTGTTGCGGAACCCAATAGAACCCATTAGAATTTATGGGTTCGTGGACGTTTAACAATCCTGATTTGAAAATTACATTTTTGGCTCGAAATTGAATAAAGCTTCCAACTAGTGTAGAAATGAGTAGTCATAGACTACTCTTGAGGAATCTTATCGCCGGATTAAACGATATTATGCTCTTGAAGAAAATGAAGTATTACGAAGCCGATGAAAGTTCACAAAGCAACAACGGCGGAAGAAGGTGCAGTGGCGCAACCACAGGGGGCAGGGGAGATTAGCCCTCAAACTTGTACGGAAATCAATTCTAGGAAGTAAGGAAGGCAAACATTGGACTATAGAAAGAAAGGTTGCAGAATCTAAGAGTAGCAAGACAAAGGGATACTGAAGATGGATTTAGTTTTCACGTCTGTCGTGCACTATTTCTTCCAGACGGTCAAGAGCACCTGCAAGGAGGCACAGAGGGGCAATTGCCCCCTCTTGATTTCTATCTTTATACAAATATAAATAAAGTTATATAAACTTGGACAGTTGCTGCTGCTTACGGTGTACGTTTTGCCCGTGTAAGGTAATAAATAGATGTATTATTAATTTTTGAAACCCCACCGTTCATTTATAAACACACTGTATATGAGTCATTGTGAATTCGAGTCAATTAAAACATTTTGCGTTGTTGGGAGATTATATATTAGGATAAAATTTGGACATAATGAATCTAAGTAGAGAAAATGCAACTTGTATATCAAAATTGCCATGTCCAACTGATCTCCGAAAGTAGTGTTTAGCACGTCACATTTCAAGTATATTGTAATAATCTTCAATTAGGCCAAACGTTAACGAACAAAACAACATTTATTTAACTTATAACTTCATGTTATATAAACTACATGAAATACATTTAACAAAGACAAAAGACAAAATACAAAATACAATCTCTCTCCAATTCGACTTGTTCACAGTATCTCTTCTAAAATTTTTATCTTTTTCTTAACTTCCATCATATATGATTGATTGATTTGAGTCCACTTTATGCACAGTTAGGCTAATCAGGACTGGACCTACAGTTTAAAGTGAAATCCCAATCACTTGTGCCTCCACCGGGTATCGAACCCGGGACCCCTTCATTACAAGGCGATGACGCTACCTTGCGCCATCGGGGAGGCCATTTCAAGTATAGTCCATGATTGTATCTAGTAGTATATGAACGAGATGTGTCCCTCCATTCAAACAATACGTGGCTTGTCCCTATAAGTGTGTCACTTATAAATTAAGTTTCCGAAAGCAGGTATTATGCATGGACAGAACAAAATATACTCGTGAGAAATTACAAAAATTATAAGTAAGTTCGTGGCGGGAGTCATTGACGGTTTTCCCCACAACCTATCCGCTTTAGGTTCCGGGTTCGAGTCCTGGTCTGTAAATATCTTTTTTAGGTGTCTCTTCATTAATTTAATCTAATTATCATCCATCTTCATAGTTTCGATTAATTATAAAAGTCACATAAAAGCGAAGCAAAATAAGAACAAATAAAAATAATTGCAAAATGATTACAATGTCAGAAGTACGTTTGAAAAATAAAATGCGGACAGAAGATTCATTTTCAAACAGGTATTTGGGTAGAATTGTGTAGACAGACAGCATGCTCCCGAAAGTTGCCAATCCACGTGTGGCATGACCTTCGATACTGGGGTTGTGCTTTTTCAGGAAAGTTTGCTCGACGCTCCTCAAGCGTCTTATCAAGAATGCCTCGGTGTTTGCAGCATTACCAACTTATTTTCCGTCGGGAAAATCTTTTTTCTCCTATTTAATCTGCGGTTGACTCTACAATACAGCATATTAATCAAGATACAACAACTGAATTACGGCGAAGTAGGTTAGAAACCCTGCGTGCTCAAGAGCAGCTTCGATAAGGCACCTGAATTGTTTCGAGCTGAACCAGGAAATGGGCGATGTTTATTCCCCAAGGCCATTCTGTAAAACTAATGCCACAAGAAGTTTTCTGTGTGGATTTGTGAGCATGAAATTGTAGGTTAATGATAGTACTACAAGACGTCAAGTGGATTTATTTTTCTGTTTCGTTATTTTATATAGCTTTCCTACCTATATAGTTTGAATAACTAATTAATCATTTCATAAGCAGACAAACACGAAGAAGCCGATCCCGTGGCAAATTGGTTAGCGTAATAAACTGCGAAGTCTAATGTCGGATTAGATTGATTGATTTAGTTTATTTTACTTCGCGTTTTGTGCCTCTAGGCTAATTTGCGAAGATGGGGATGAGTGATGAAATGATGAAATTGATGAATGGACATTCACAAACAACCAAGCCCGACCGGGATTCGAACCCGGGAGATGTCGGATTAGAGCCTGGACTAGAAAATATGGATGGGTTGGGTCATTGTCTTTATACCACTTTCATCACCTATCACATCCTTTATCATCGCGATTAACCGAAAGTGGTAGACGCGAAATAAAAATAGAACCTTTGCATGGAAGTCCGAAAGAGAGGCAAGGGGCGGGGGGGGGGGTGCACGACCCACCTGGAAAATGAAAGTCAACCAAAAATTATATATATATCTCACACAATTCCATTTCAGCTGCAATAATATATGTTAATTATTGCATGAACATAACTAGCTAACTAACTAACTCTCTAGCCTTCTTAAACCCGAAGGTTCATGGCTGCAGAACACAGGCCTTCCATCTGTCCCTATCCTGAGCAAGATCTATATACTCTTTTCCATCCCTACCGATTTCCTTTAGGTCTATCTCAACGTTGTCCCTCCATCTTCGTCTTAACCTTCCTAAAGGTCTCTTACCATCAGGTTTCCCAACAAGAATCCTATAAACTCCTCTTTCCTCTCCCATTCGTGCCACATGGCCTACCCACCTAAGTCTTCTTGATTTAATTATTCTAATTATCTCCTCATCCCTTTTAGGTCCAAATATTTTCCTAAGGATCTTATTTTCAAATAAGATGAATATGATAACTTCAAATTAAAGCAATGTTTTTTGAGGAGACAACACTGTTATGCACCTTGTTTGCCTCCCTCCCCCCGGAAAAACTACCTTGCTTGCGCCTCTTTGGAAAAAATCCTGCAGACGTTCATGAACCTTTAGTATCGACTTCGGAGTATAAAGCATTGATTCTTCAATGTATAGAGCGGCAATATACCGCGACAGCCTCTTACAGAGTATTTGCCAGGAAATATCAACACGAGAACAGGGATAGGAATTCCTCTTATTTTAGATTTTCTCAAACTAATTTCAAGTATCTGGTGAAAATTCTTTCTATTTAGTATGCAAATAAAGGTTTTAAATTTGAATGGGCGTATTAATTTTCTGGGTTTTTCCTAGAGACGATATGAAGCACTGCGGCTACGAAGGGCGAACTCAACAAAGTGCATTGTGAGGGAAATGCGTTTCAAGTTGTCAGGCACAATTCGAGCTCCACAAAAACTTGGTAACTGTAGATCGGAATGTTTCATGCGTGATTTTCAAAGATTTTATGGAGTTTGCACTGTGCCTGGCAACTTGAAACGCATTTCCATCACAATGCACTTTGTTGAGTTCGCCCTTCGTATCCGCAATGCCTCATATTTTCAATTACTTTGAAGCATTTTGGACCATTTTTTATTTTTATAAGCAACTGCATTAATTGATAGAATGATCTTAAACATGAAACTAATTGTTTTTTCCAATGATTGACTGTTTTCTTTGCCTTTCATTACGCTAGGTCACTCAGCCGCTATCTTTGTTGTGAGCCTAGATTAAGTGTGATTGGAGCTTATCCTATATGCTCTCTTCATACAACATGGCTGTCGGCTACATGTTTGACATCTTAACACAACTTCTTTGAAACATCGCTCATGAAATGTATTTCACCTATCGTCCTACGGGAATCAGAGGAACGTAACTACAAAAATTCTGTCTTCAGTTTCGTTAAAAAAAAATCCTCTGAAGAGTATTTGGAGAAAATCGACATTTTCCACTTCTAATTCTTATCTGTAAGGCGGAGTCACGTTTAAGAGTCATATTCCTAAGAATACATTATTTCCTCTCCTATTAATTTGATAAATTAGAGTTGAGTCGCTCTGGTTCTCACACACGCTATCAGCCCCTATTTTCCAAAATTTGGCACGTTAGGTATTACGCCAGATGTGTCATTGGGTATGATGCATTTTTGTTATATGCCTGTGGAGATTCGAACAGTGTTCTCGGCTTGCGAGCCAGGTTATATCGGCGTCAGCGTCCAACGTTTGGAGCGCCTACATTGCTCTAAGCAGGATGCTCTCTACCTTATGATGGGACACTTTTTTACCCATGAAAGTTATTGTCCGTGGCCTGCAAGCAAAGTTCTTGCAACAAACTGCCTCGAGAGAATTATGCGTAGGCTATGTGTGACTTTTCTGTTTCTCAGACCACGTGTGACTACCTACAAATTATGTGAAACAATAACATAAACAACTTCCCATGTGAGTATGAGAAAACACTTGCATTCTAGCCGGGTTCGATTCCTGTGATTCGAATTCCACTTTAAACTGTAGGCCCACTCCCAATTAGCCTATCTGTGCATACAAGTGAACTTAAAACAAGACAAACTTTCATTCTAACCTCAGTCACTTATGGGAGCTGCTTAGAAGTAGTAGTGTTGACTGCCATGACTAAAATTTCTGGATCCAAGTTCACTTCCTCTCAACGATTTTATTTGTTGTTTTAAGTCCCCTTTATGCACAGTAAGGCTAATCGGGACTGGACCTACAATTTAAAGTGGGATCCGAACCACTTGTGCCTCCACCGGGTATCGAACCCGGGACCCCTCTCTCGACGATTTGACTGAGTCTGCACTCCTGCGCTACACTCCGCTGTCTATGCAATGTAGTTTTAAAAGTTGTTAACTGAGGTATCCTAGTCACTAATTCCACCGTGCCACCGGTTAGTCAAGGTATGACTCATCATCAGCCAGGCTCGGGCGAAATGCAACTCATTAAACCGTCGCGGACGAACTGTGGCATTTTTCTAGGAATTTCGCTTTCGGACCAAACGCTACTGAACGTACAGCAGTCCCAGTGCCTGCTCCAAGTTGCACAGCTGCTTTCGGAGCCCTTGGTTTTGGAAGGGGATGGGGGTGAGGAAAGGGTCTTTATTTTTCATACTGAAGCTCGTTCATTTCGTTCTCCTATTTCTCTTGGTTGAATTTTCTGAGATACGGAATCTACCTCATTTTCCTTTTCATTTTGTTTTATTGCGTCACCCACGGTACTCTTACATGTACTTAACATTTTTAATTTCCCTGTACCTGCACCCTTTGGTTAGGTAAAAATAAATAGCTGCAGTTCGTCAAATGTTGTATTTTTGTTTTTGTTACCCATTTTTCTCGTACTTCAGTCAGGGGCAATGGAGCTACTGGTAACAGACGTAGTTAGGAAATAGCATGAATTGTTTCTTCCCCGCACTGTAGTTGACCGATAAAAGAACTATGTAAAGTCTCGTTTCTATTACCACAAATTTTACCGCGCAACATGACACGCGGCATGCGACGCTGCATGTGCCAAGCATT
Source organism: Lepisma saccharinum (assembly GCF_977018435.1). Taxonomy (NCBI): domain Eukaryota; kingdom Metazoa; phylum Arthropoda; class Insecta; order Zygentoma; family Lepismatidae; genus Lepisma; species Lepisma saccharinum. The sequence goes on from NC_139234.1 coordinate 52,496,072, forward strand.
TGTTGAAATGGAAACTGTCTGCAACATGCCGCGGCGCAAGTGCCGGGGACAAAATTGCCCCAAACGATTAAGACGCACAACGTGCGCGGCGGACAATGGAAACAGCCTGCAGCAAGTTCCTGGGGCATACGAACTAGAGTAGGAACAGACGACGCGACTACAATCTGTGGTCCAACAAAATTTAATAACAATGCAAAATCACTTGCAGTCATTCTTACAAAGTTTTCGTATCCACTTTGAAGACGTAAGTCTCTCATCAACGAGTTAATTTTTTGCTAGAAAACTTCTAATCCACCATCTAGGTTGTTTTCGCCTCTTTTTTTAGAAATTCATGATACGCGCCTGCCATAACCACAAAACCCGCCATAGCTTTATTGTTCATCTTTACCCAAGTTAAATCACCACCAAATTATTACAATACAAGAGAAGGAACACTGACTACTCTAAAGCACTGCACAACGCTACACTGCGATCCTGCACTCCAGTGTTGTTACGGACGTATTTTGAAGAAGTAGTTTTGAATTGGAAGCAGTACGAGTACACTAAATGACGCGCAACATGCGCCGGCACATGTTGCACGTCATGAGTCTGGAACTTGTCTGAATGGAAACGTAGCTTAACAGAAACAGAAGGCTTTCACGATTTGTCTGAATATTAAAGTGATCTCTTCTTTCACACCAAAACATAAATAACTATTCTCAGATTTGAAAACGTAACAGGGGTGTAAGGGGTGACCTTCCACGTATTACACCCAATCGTCAACTTCATTCCACGTAGTACACCCTGGACTGCTCTTTGCAGACTAACGAGGCTCTGGCGACTGACCCTATGGCCAGTATAATTCTGTGTGTTCTGTTTTTTGTCATGTGTGCTGAGTGCCCCTTTAGAGCCTCAGCTTTTTACCTAAGTCAGAATATTTTAATATTTCAGTTATTCGATATTACAGTTACGTTATTTGTTATGGTAAGGGGCTGGACCCCGTATAACGTGGCGGTTGCAAAATAGCCTAAGTGCTGACGCACCCAAAATTAAAAAAGAAAAAAATGTAACAGGGAATATAGCTTTAATAAATGCCTATAAATATTTCACTATCGTTTATATTTATGTACATGTTGTTAATTTCGAAATATTGTGAAGAAATGCAGCAAAATGCTACATATTCGATTACTAATTTGAGCCACTATACATGTTATGTTTTTATTTCATGAACAATGCGACACCACAGGTCCCGAGTTCAGATCCCAGCCTGTGTATTGTTTTCATTATTTTCTTCGTGATGTCCTTTCATCAATTTTGTCATTGCATCACCCATCCTCGTCTTCGCGATTAGCCAAAAGTGGCAGAAAACCAAAGTTAAATATAACAAATCAAATCAAACATTACTTGCAAGACAAGAATGGATAGGTTATTTTGAAGCTTCTGTTATTAAAAGCAAATTGTGTGTAGCTTTCCTAGACAGAAGTTTCAAACACAGAAAGTGATTGATTGGATAAGGGCTGTGGATTCCTACTCGAGCAGAAAATATATATGTTTCAATTTATTACTTACAACAATAGCAAACTGATTTCCCGCTAAATCAAAGAAAACTTGCATTCACAGTTACAAATTGACGTGTTGAATGACCTTAACTACAGATTTCTCTCACTCCAATTCTGATTAATCGAACAGCACACCACAACGTGGGTCATTAAATATTTCCAACTTACTCTCGAGTTCCTCAACTAAAAATAAATTGACTGCGAGACAAAAACTCCTCTCCGATAACACATTATATGCAGAGTATACGTAAGTTGAAATTCCATCATAATAATTTGAATTCTTCAAGTAGTAGCTACAAATATAATTTTTCATGCATATTTTCTTAGCAGAATATGAAGTTTCTCACTTCAGATGGATAACATATACACAGTATTTCACAAGCGTTTTTAGTTCGAGCTAGTCGTAGGCCTAATATGAATATAAACGTGACTTCATTACTTAGTTTAAAAAAGTGCCAGGCAATCAAAATTCGAGGGTATGCCTGAAATTATTTGTAGTATCTCATGTGTCAAGGGGGCTTTATAAGTAGTAGTAGTAGAAACTTAATTATACTGCATGTTGCAACTGAAACCGTAGCCTCGAAGACCGAAGTCGTTGAGTGGTCCACTCATACACTCGGTACCAAACATTCCAAGTTCGAGTAGACACCTGGGCATGGCTGTTTTTTTTTTTTGTAAGCATCCCTTCATAGATTTAATATGATCATCATTCATCTTCATCGTCGCGATTATCTACAAGTGGCAGAAAAGCGATATAAAACAAGAATAATACAAAAGTATAACAAACAAAAGAGGATAAAAGGATGAACTGAGTTAATGATAGGAAGTTTTATGAAATTACTGTTTCTTGAAGAATCCTGTCCTTTGTTACGATTGTATTTCTCAGTCACACGTTGCTCAATGTTCACGTCGACTGTCGTCCTTACGTACTTGAAAATTACTTTCATGTCTGCCTATGCTCTTCTTTCAAACGTGGTAGGTGGGCGCTCTGTCTGTTTCTACACCAAAAAAGTTTAATGAACCTCCTGTCCAAGAAGACAAGAATTACTGAAAGTAATTTTCAAAATTGTAAGCGGATGAGGGCCCTTGTAAATGATAAAATATACTGTCCTTTTATTCGCTTAGTTTTGAGAATCACTTCCCATACAATTCTTGCCTTCTTGAGAGTCCAATGGCCCTGTCTAGCCACAAACCAGTTGCACAAACGCGGTTTCGTTTGTTTCGTACAACAATTCCATCTAACGTTTCGTTTCTACGTAGTTTCTACTTGCTAAAAGTGCCTTTCATATCGCCCCAGGGCGTTGTCTACTCGGCTGCTTCGTGACCGAAGCTCACGTGTACAAAGTTTGAGGATTCACATTTTCCGATTTTGCGTGGTGCTGCTGCTGCTACGAGCGAACACAAGTGAAAAAACCTTGGACGAAAAGTCCGCGCACAGCTCTTCTACTCTTCAGCTCGGCCCATAAGGAAGAACGGTCAACTCTCCCCCTCCCCTCCACGTGGTAGTACAGTGCACAGGAGTTGCGGGTCTGCACAGGTTTCTTTCCTTGTGGTTCAGTTCGTCTTATCAAGGTCGTGCAGCAAATAATTATTTTTCGTCTTCCGATAGGAAAAAGCTTGCCTCTCGCTTACGTGGATGAACGCGTAGCACAGATGATTCCTTGGTTGGTCCTTTATGTTTCGTCCTTCAGCAATTTAATCTAAGCATGAATCATTCTCATCGCCAAACATACTGTATTTTTTAATTGATGTAACACATGTAAACTGAAAGAGAGAGACAGAGAGAGAGAGAGAGAGAGAGAGAAAGATATACATAAACGTTTTCTTACAACAAACGTTTGTTTTCTATCGTATAAAGTGAACGCACATGTTAAAATTCATCTTGCATACATAATCAAATTAGAACAAATCCACGTAAAGTGATTTAGTATGCAGAAAATAAATATATTTGTGATAAATACATAGTTAATCAGTAAATTCCAATAACCAGAACTTCTGTCACGCTGAATCTTGTTTACGGATGTTTTCAAACGTTTTGTTTTACAATTTCATTTTTTCACTGACATCCAAAACGAAAATACGTATTATAATTTAATGACTTTCAAAATGTCAAATGCTGTAATGTTAGTATGCTGCCGATCATAATTGTGAGGCTTCTTCGAAAACGCCTTCGATAACGGTATTTACTATTCGTAACGGATATGTGTATCACTTTTTTGAAACAGACTTTTGTGAAGGGAAAGAACTGTAACGTTACAAAAGTAACGAGCACAATTATACGAGAGACCTATGTTATTCTCTCCGGAACACGGCATCGGACACGTTATTGCACATCGGAACGTCTGTATGATACCAGCTATAAATAACGTTGTTGCTTTGAAGCAAAGAGTGTAACGTTTTTACAGTCGTGACCTCAATTAAGTTACTGGTTAATTGTAACGTTACTATCACTTTCCACACACACTAAAGTTACTAGTCAATCGTGACGAACTTGTTTCTTACCCTGTAACGTTACTGGTTGCCGGCAATGGATGGAACGTTAAAGCGTCACCTAACGACCTACTGATTTACAGATCAGTTATGGTTCGGTACCGTTATGCACACCTGTAACGTAATGTTCATATACCTGAGGTAACGTTTCTGTTCACGAAAAAAGTTATTCAGTTTCTGGTTGTAACGTAACGGAAACCGTAATTGAAAATACCGTTCCATTTCGTTACGTTACGACTCCCTGGTAGCATGAGAGATCGCCCAAGAGTTGGTCGACTTCACACCGTATGAACAGTGGCGGCTGTTAAATCAGTGGTGACTCGCATCCGCCGAAATCCCATCCGGAAGCATGTGATAATGGCACAGGAGCTGAACATTTCACAACAATCAATGTTCATGGCACTTAATGAAGACCTTGGAATTGGAGCTTACCGGTGGAGTACTGGAAATTTCCTGACGACACAAGTGAAGAAGCAGAGGGAACTGAAATCGAGACGGCTCCTGCAGCGATACGTTGCCAATGGGCATTGAGGATTCTCTTCACTGATAAGAAATTGTTCACCACTGAATAAAGTTTTAACCGCCAAAAGGAAAGGGTGTATGCTTCAAACTCTTGAGAAGTTTGTGAGGAGTTCCCAAAAATCAGAGATGCCACCAGCCCTCCTCAGTCATGGTTTGATGGGGGGTGAGCTATGAGAGTTCCACCAGGCCTCATTTTTGAGAAAAGGGCTTAAAAGTCGTGCGAAAGTGTATGTGGAAAGTGTCCTGGACCCTATCGTGACAATGTTGAAACAAACAATGTTTCACAATGAATCCTGGATGTTCAAGAAATATTCTGCATATGGCAAGGACGACGCGACGGTGACGGGAAACCAGTACTCGATTTCATCTCCACTTTTGATTGGCCATCTGATAGCCATGATCTCAGTACCTTGGACTACAAACTATGCCCAGAGCTAGAGGGGACCCTATAATTGAAAGTTCAAAGCGCTCCTTGATAGCAGCAGGGGCGCACTTTCCCATCAAGACCATCCGTGCTGCAATAGATGCCTGGCCAGGGAGACTTCGAGCCTGTGTGAGGGCGAAAAGTGCACATTTTGAAAACTGATTGGTGCTATTTGTGTGTAATATATGTAAGTGTAACATACTGAAAGAACATTTAAAAATCTGAAACCATATTCAATTTATTCACACAATAGTGCGTAACAGTATTTATGGCCAGACTATGTACGCGTATCAATTCGACCTCGCCGATGCGATTAAACTACAAATATAACTGTAAAAAAATAATTGGAGGTGGGAGGAGAATATTTTATGGAGGCAGAGGCATTTCTTTTATAATTAGAAGCAAAAAAAAGGTAAAGTGCTCCCCTGTGCATAGCACCACGCCATGAAGGCGTATAGGGGGTGTGGGGGTAACGCCCCTCACTTTCTTGATCCGGTCGTGAGTGGGGGTGATGTGATCAGCATCACGCCCCTGAACGCCTTTACCCCCCAGGGTTTCCCCCAGGTACCCATGTTATTCGACGCTGGGTGGGCGCCGGGGCCGCTTCCATCGTTAGAAAAGTTCCCGGATTTGAACCGGGAAAAAGAAGCAAAAATGCGAAATGAAATAATTACTTTCGTACTTAGTCAGAAGGTGATAAAAAGTCACGCATCCATAACTTGATAGTTAAAATATAATAGTAATGTCCGATTACATGGATTGTCCGGAAAATACCCCGCGGAAAAAAACTACAAAACAATCAGACCGTACGTATTTAAGAATGCCAGTCTTATCCAGTGTCTGTTTTTCTTTTCGGATGCCTACTCCCTGTGCAATTTGAGATGCCTACTCACTGTTCAACTAAACAAAAGACGCAAAATACAAACGTGTCATCAAAGTTATAATAAATAAAGGTGAAAAGTAGCATTTGTTTAGGAAAATAATAATATCTTTATTGTTTGTAAAGGAATTTTATTCTGTTTCAATTTCCGTTAAATTTACGTAGTGTTTCTACCTCTGCAGTTAACCGCGACGATGAGAATGAACAGTGACAGAGGAACGGAGGTACAGGGTACATATTACCCCCAACCCCCCTAAATACTTCGATCCGAATTGTACCCTTGCACTCCCTAACGAAACTGACGCACCAGCTACAGTGTGTTTCAAAAGTAGCTCAACCCAAACTTTGAAAATGTATATCACGAAAACCGTAAGAGATATTTACACCGGGTTTACTGCATTATAAAGCCTCATCCTTTGGGATATTTTTCAATGCTTAACATTGTCAATTTATTCCATACAGAAAATTAAATAAATAATTAACTGGTGAAAGGCAGCGTTAAACTTTTTCCAGAAATGCACTTTTGAGTGAGAAAACTATATAAGAAATTATCGGAGAGTCACAATTAGACGTCTGATTACTATGGCATGTCAATCTGTCATTTGCGACCAATAATGATCATGTGCACTATTTGATTGATTTATGACTGGCGATTTTATGGGTTGAGTGAAAAAGTGCCATATTTGGGACATATCTCCGTAGCTGGCAACACTAGAAGGTCGAAATTTTGTCAACAGACGCACACAATATGTTCTTAAATATTGGCCCTACATTTGCATGAAAAATCAAAATCATAATTTTGCACCGAAATTTGACTTTTAAGTGTAAATTTCTCCGCACATGGCAACCCTGCCATTCTAACACAGCTGACGAGAGCTTGTTACGAAATGGTAAGGGCGAGTCATACGTGCGGCTACTACACGTCCGGATTTCGTAGAGGCTTTTTTGTGTTTGTGTCTACTTTTTTATTATTATTATTATTATTATTATTATTATTACAATGTCATGGACATTAAGTGTTAATGTAGACTATCACTGGGTCAATAAATTTGTTATCATTTATCCAAACAAAAACAATTACAATATTTTATAAACATTCTTAACTTGCTGAAAACATCCGGGATTTGATCTTCAACTGTAAATACCAACTCTTAACAATTTGTGGGATCATTTGTTGGTGTTTAATATTGTTGATTGCTGTCAAGTCGGAAAAGAGAAACAGTCTGACAACAATAGCAAACGTGTTACTTTTACAGGAGATGCTCAAAGTGGGTGCCCTTCTCATGGATACATGCTCACACTCTTCTAAGCATGTTGGTTGGAACTCGGTCAAGTGTTTCCTTTCGAAATTGCAGTTTCAATGTTGGTCTTTAATTATTGCAGGGTGGTTGGATGTGTCCTGTAAAATACTCCTTTGAGGTAACCCCAAAGATAGAAATCTAGAGAGGATAAATATAGTGATCTGGGGGCCACAAATTTTTGGAAATAATCCTTTCATAAAAAAACTCGCTCAAAAATGCCATAGTTTCGTTGGAGGTATGGCAAGTAGTGCCATCTTGCTGAAACCAGCAAATCGCGTTCATCCTCTTGAAGCAGGGAAATAAACTTAGTGATGATATCTCGGTAAACAATAACATCCACTGTTCACTGAAATAAAATGGGACTCACAATACGTCGTCGGGATACGGCACACCATTCTCCAAGTTTTTGTGGATGAAGCGGTACCTCGTGGAACGCATGAGGATTTTCAGAAGACCATTTTCTGCTGTTTTGGCTGTTGACATAACCATTCAAATGGAACTAAGCTTCAACAGTGAAAAATAAGGAATTAATTAACGATGACATTTTCTTCGATGAGATATCGAAACAACCTGCAGAACTTCAAGCGTGTATGCTTATCAAGGTGTCGCAGTTCTTGCACAGCGCCAACGGATATGGTTTTAGGGTAGTTTTCTTCACAGCCCTATGAGCACTGGAAAGTGACAAGTCCGCTTAAGACGCACGTTTCCTCAGGCTTTTGGTTGGAGATTGTTCCAGGCGTGTAAGCACATCGGTTAAAAACGATGGCGACCATTTCTTGTTTTGTCCCATACACTTCGGGTTTCTTGAAATCGACACACTAGTCGTAAAATAGTTGCTTTGTGAGGTACAGCAGAAGCAGGGTATTAGTGTAGCACATGAGTGTAAGAATGAGTATAATATAATGAGTATAATTGGCAGCCTAGGATTCTCTCAGGAGTCGAATTTCGCTACAAAAATCATGATTTATGATTTTTCACGTAAATGTATGGACAATACTTAGGCACATATTGCGTGCGTCTGGTGACAAAATTTCGACCTACTAGTGTTGCCAGCTACGGAGATATGTTCGAAAAATAGCACCTTTTCACTCAACCCATAAAATCGCCAGTCATAAATCAATCAAATAGTGCACATGATCATTATTGGTCGCAAATGACAGACTGACATGGCATCACTCATCAGACGTCTAATTGTGACTCTCCGATAATTTCTTATATAGTTTTCTCTCAAAAGTGCATTTCTGGAAAAAATTTAACGCTGCCTTCCGCCAATTATTAATTTATTTAATTTTCTGTATGGAATAAATTGATAATGTTAAGCATTGAAAAATATCCCAAAGGATGAGGCTTTATAATGCAGTAAACCCGATGTAAATATCTCTTACGGTTTTCGTGATATAAATTTTCAAAGTTTGGGTTGCGCTACTTTTTAAACACACTGTATTACCGTTCAAAGAAGCTCGTGTACGTAGAGGTAGCTTTTCTCTTCCAAATCTACCTATCCAAAGAATTCAAGAATGAGTGAACAGATGAATCATGAAATGGTTGATTGGACAAACACAATGATACATTATTGCCTTCTCCAGGATTCGAACCTGGGACCTCACTTAGCGTGACAATTACCACTCCGACACGGATGCAGGCGGGAAGTTTATTCGATTCATGAGCAAGCAGGGCCACCCCAATGGTGCAGTGGTAGCGTCGTCGCCTTGTAATCAAGGGATCCCGGATTAGATACCCGGTGGAGGCACATAGTGGTTCGGCGGATCCCACCTTTAAACTGTAGTTCCAGTCCCAATTAGCCTTACTGTGCATAAAGTGGACTTAAAACACCAACTCAACTTATGAACAACCAGCACCGCAGTTGAGAATCACCTTACATGTCACACACACACACAAACCTACTTTCCAGTTGCAACTTTCATGAAGTGAATGTATTTCTGTCCAACGCTAAGGAATGGGCCAAGGTTATGCACGTGAGTGGGAGTGGAATTAGGAAGGCATGGAGTTGAAGCAAAACAACTTCCTTCGCCGCACCTCTGAAGGATGACGTGTCTGCACGTCGCATATCGTAATAGAGCAGTTCGCTTTTATGACGGTCATGTACAGTAGTGAGCAAAAGTGTTCTACTCTCTTAGAAACGCACAACCCACAAAACATTCCAGCACTAAGGTGCACAGCACAGTCAATCACGATTGTTACATCCAGGGCAGGGACAAGTAATGGCAACGAACGGAATTGTTCAGAGAACACACACAAATATCGTCACACGCATGCAGGCATTGGTGGATTTAGCGGGGGGGGGGGGGCACGGGGGTACATGTTCCTCCCAAAAAGGAACAACTAACTATTATAAAACTATTGCTAGAATTATAGTACAGTGAACGAAAGATGTTCGAGCAATCCTTTTCCTAATAGTAAAATAATAAAACTAAGAGTAACACAAATACATTACTCCAGGAGTTCCCATCCCCCCCCAAAAAATTACGTCATGCGTCCGCCCCAAATCATGTGATAATCGCGATAAAGTATTTAATTACGACAGCGTGCAGTGGCATAGCGGCCGACCCCCAAAGCGGGTGGGCCCCGCTATGTGCTCTGAAATTTTATATAATCCCAGAAATTCAACAGATAGTGTCGTTTATTTCAAAAATGGATTTATGAAACAGAAATCTGATTCCCAGTAACATATCATATGACGACGTCTGCGGTAACAAGCAGTGGCGTATTGTCTCAGCCAGAGGGGCCCGGGCAACTTGACATACAAGTTTTCTCCGAAATGCAGAATTAACTTACTTGCTCTCAGATGGCAATCGATAGGAAACTCTCTCATCTCATACCTTTATAGCTACGCAGTTTGTCGTAAACGTAGTGTAGTGTAGTAGAATCGAGTAGAAAAATTCTGTTGGTCCAACCAGTCTATGCCTTATTGTTACACAATACCCAAACAAACAAACTTGATAATTCATTACCTTTTTTTTACCAGTTTTATTAGTTTTACACGTGATATTTAAAATGTAGCTTCCCATCAAATATTTTCAAGGGGGTTCCAAGTCTCAATGTGAAATTGTAATAAGAACTATAGCTCTTTTCAGTTGTTACGGCGTGCGCTCTAGAAGCTGGCAGGGGAAGTGGAGAGCGGGGAAACGACCTATCCAGCGCAACGAGACAGGCCGGTTAGAGAGAGAGACTGCAGCGTTGCCAGAGTAGCGGGAAAGGTGAGTTGAAATCGAAAGAACCATCAAATACAGACGTCCCATTGTTCGCGTATGGCCTGAGAATGCATATTATCCCCATCTTGTGGTCAGTAGAATACCGATAAGTGTATGATATCAAGTGTATACGTTGTAGGAATTGTTTCCAACTGTACCGAATGGTAGCTAGCATTGTCCATTACAATCACTGCGTCTTTGATGTTCCTTTCGTCAAGCGTATCTAAAAACTGCAAAAACCACTGAAAACTAATTTACATTCCTGTAGAAAACCAGTGTGACTGGAACCTACGTGACAAACAATAATGCGCCTACCTTTACCCACGGGCACTTTTAAACCCCCGGAACCCTCTTTATTTTGCCAGTTTTTCGTTGGAGCGTAATTCTGATGTATGTACGTTTCATCTAAATAAAATACCTATATAGGACAAAGGTTCCTTATTTTTTAGAAGATGCATTTTTCGCAAAAACGTTACTCTGGCTGTAACTATATCGGCTCTCTCCGTCAGAAATCGTCTACCGTCTTTGCTCTTTTTGTACTTGAACCCCATATACTTCAGTATCCTCCACAACGACGAAACTCCCCATTGAAAGCTTATTTGTGTATGCAAATCAACGAAAACTTGTTCAGTGTTGGATATTTGCCCTTTACATAATACCCTAGGATAATTCTTATTATTATATCTTTATCGCAACCGTCGATTGCTTTTGTGATACTGTTCCTTTTGATTCGTTTGCGCGGTGATTCAAATGACGTGGAACCCGACGCCTCAAGACTGTATAGCCTTCCCTACCAATACGCTGCACAGTTCGCGTCACTCCAAAAGCTTCCAACACTCTCTGTTGCACTTTGTGCACACTTACCAAGAGACCACTGTTTTCTGCTTCCTTTTGAAAATATCCATGAACCCTACTGATTATTTTCCTGCCTTGGGTACAAACTACCCTCTTTCCTGTTCGCCATCGTACGATACTTACTGCGTTAATAAGCACAAAGCTCCCTATGGAACAACGAGAGTTCAAATAAACGTCACATCACATGCCACATACACGTTTATCGAATAAACAATGCAGTTAGGCAATACACGATGCGACAACAATTACTCCCACGTATGTTATTCCTACATTCCGCTCATAACAAACAGCTAGAATCAACACTGGGGCAAAACACCATCAGCAACGCGGTGAATTGGCAACACAGCAACGTGCAGAACGAAGTTAGCGCTGCAGCTTCCTCCCGCAACTGCGTAACTCTCGGCTCCACCGCTAGGTGGTCTGTTCTCTGGTTGGTCAGCGGCACGTTCCCTGCTCCCCACTTCCCCTGCCAGCTTCTAGAGCGCACGACGTAAGAACTGAAAATTTTTATAACATAAGATAAATTTCGAACATTGTCCAAACCTGTTACATTTTACTTCAAAGGGGCAGAAAAACTCAGGAGGTGGAGCCCAGGGGCAATTATCCCTTTGCCATTAGGTCCAACAGCCCCTATTCCGCCACTCAGGGTATACAGTGCTCGTATTGTAAATTCCTAGCTGCGAATTTGCTTGTTCGAGTTAGCGGATAGAAGGAAGGATCCTTATATGGATCAACGTGAAGACAATCCAGTAGGTGGAGGAGGATGCTTATGCAAATTATCCTAGCCAGGGGGATGCTTTATGATTTTAGCTTGGGAGGGATAGCATCCACCTGCCTCCCTTATAAAATGTTCCATGAAAAGACTTTAAGAAATATTAGTGATCTATCGAAAATAAATGGCATCGTTAAAATTATGAATAATAATATTGAGGTCCACTAACATCAAAATTAAACACCGTGCCCGTCCGGCAACAACCTTTCTTTTTTTCTTGGGGGAGGGGGGGGCTTCGGTTCTTCCAATCGGCATTTCATTGAATAATAAATTTTCAGTGAATAAAGTCCCATCGCCGCTTTATTATATACCTCTCAAGACTGGAGTCTGCTGCTTCTTCTTCGCAGTACATTGCAATTGACCTTATGGTGTTACGTCACCATCGACAATCTAGACGTCCGGTTCAATGCCCATAACTGAAATGATAAGTTTGCTTGAGTATATAACTCACTATTAGTATTAGAAGCGTAATGTGAGCGGCACAGCCAGGGGGTGGCTTTTGGTGCTCAAGGTGATTCCGCCTCAAAGTCCAAAAAAGTAGTGTTTACTATCCTTTAAAGAATTTCCCCAAACAGTATTTTTTAATCTATGTGTATTACACGTATTTTTTTTTAAAAAAAAATCGAAAAATGTTCGGAACAAAAAATACAAAGGAATACGAACAAAATATTTTGGTTGTGTGAAGCACTCCCCCTTCTCCGAAACAGAATCCTGGCTGTGCCGCTGTGTTAAAGTAAGATAAAATATTTCTTCTTCCAGTTATTTATCAGCGAATCAGACAATCCTGATTTAGTTTCGAGAAACTTGTCACGTACACAAACTGCATTGCTATTCTTTGAAATAAAGAACCATAGATGGCAGCATGCAAAATGAACAACGGTTATATGAGGTGATGCATAAAGCAGTTTAGAAAGTGGTTAAGAGATGGCACCACCCAGGAGAACTTATACGATTGTAAATAGAGATAACGGAAAGAGCAGATATGATGAAATAGTGATTGTATATATTAATACTAATTATGAAGAAATAAATAAATAAATTTAACATAATAACAAGATATAAATAAGGAGAAAAAGGGAATTATCATTCAGTAATGGCATAAGTGATTAATATACAAAAGTAAAGAAGTCGAATGGTAATTTTGATTTTGTGTCTATTACAGTTCCCACGAACTGAGAGTTTCGTGTGGCTTTTGGGTTGTTTTCCCCAGGTGTAGCGCCATTTCACGGCAGCACCCAAGCACATTTGGAAGCGCATACATTGTAGCTCCAAGTTAAGGTTAGCGCCGGCTAGGCGGCGATCTTTAACTAACCCCTTTCTCTTTGTTTGTCTGGGGGATTGATTTTATTAATATTTCCGTCAATTTGGATCGACAAAGAAAAAGGAAGAATAAATATTATTGATTATAAGAAGAAGATGCCATATTAATTAAAAGGCCATAAGAAGAAGATGCCATATTAATTAAGAGGCTGTAAGAAGAAGAGGCCACATTAATTAAGAGGCCATAAGAAGAAGAGGCCATATTGATTACAAGAAGAAGCTTAAAGAAGATTAGCTACAATAGAAGAATAATATTGTATAAAAGGATTTACCAAGATATTAATATTTGTATATAATTATTCAAGAATATAGTACGAATTGTACCCTCCGTAGTGGGTTAAATCTGTTGTTTCTTTTCATATATTCTTAGCGTTAGTAACCTTGGTCTGTGCCCAGAGGTATCTCATTGTCTCTCCCCTGTGCTAAGCTGGTAGATGCTTACGTGAGAGGACGTGGCAAACTACTACACTGATACGTAGCCTAAGTCGATACAAAAAATGGGAAGGCAGGGCATTTGCTGTAAAAATTAATTTAATTTACACCTGGGCGTAGGGGGGGGTAGCTAACTTTTGTGCGTTCGTCCCACTCTGGCATCATCTCGATATTTTTTTCTCACTGAGGGGCCCCCAATATTTTACTTGCAAGGGAGCCCCAGATAACTGCGCTACGCCACTGACAGCGTGTCTACTGAAAGTAACGTTTAAGCCCTACACTATATACTTGATCTTCCCTCCCCCTTAAACAGAGGATCCCATCCCTACCAAGACCATGGATGTATTACCCCGAAAAATAGTTTTCATGTGTACGTAATAATTGATTTTTATTTGAATACAATAAATAATAGCCTGTTATGTTAGTGTCCATATTTTTTTTAATTGTAAAAATTTTCGAAATAACGGAAAACTAGCAGTCTCAAATGTCATTAATTAAATTATATAAATATGCATTTTGAAAAACTAAATATGCTGACCAAGGCAGTAATTTAATTTTATTAAAAACATAAACTAAAACGTTACGTTTTAGTTTATGTTTTTAATAAAATTAAATTACTGCCTTGGTCAGCATATTTAGTTTTTCATAATCATGGAAACGAGGCTTAATGGTGTTAAAATATGCATTTTAAGTGTTTGTGGAGAATAAGATTTTAAAAGCCAACAATTTGGGTATATAAAACAAATTTTTACACAACTTAAGACAGAAAATCCAATCTGGGCAAATCAAATAACATGCTGCTGTTGTCTCGTCGTCGTCTGTTAGCCAAATCTGGCTTGTTCGTGTGTTTCACGTACAGTGGGATCCATAAGTATTAACAAGTAAATTGTCCATCACCACGTTTACTCCCTTTGTTTTCTGCAATGAGAGCTGCTTCAAGAACTGACACAAAACACCAAACAATATGCTTACAATCTCTGAACCAGTAGATGTCAAAATACAGTCCTTAAAAGTACGTAGGATGAAGATAAAGACCAATGAAAATAGTCATGGACAATTTGCTAAGCAATACTCATGGATCCCACTGTACATAACCCTAACTAGAACCTAAGGCCGAGACGAGAATATAATAAGATGCCTCCTTCAAAGAACTCGCCCCCTCCACTTGCGATAATTATAATTATTTTAGTATTCCACAGCAATAATTACATGGATTTTATCTTAAGTGCAAATTTCACTTGCTTTAAATTACCCTGCGAATTTGACATTATTTATTTTTCTGTTTTATTGGGTAATGTGCAAGGTGTTACTATGAAGTACAGTGGGATGCACAAGTAATGCTCGGCAAATTGTCCATGACTATTTTCATTAATTTTTTCTCTTGTATCTGAAACGTTTTTAAAGACTAGATTTTTACGTACGCTGATAAAGAGGCTGTCAGTCGTTTGTTTGGCCTTTTTTTTTTTCAATTCCCGAAGCTCTAAGTGTATAAAACAAAGAGGATAAAGATGGTGGTGGACAATTTGCTTGGTAATAATCATGCATCCCACTGTACACTTAGTACATCTATTACAGCATACAGGGAATCAATAATTTTGACGATGAGAATGAGGGTTAACTTAAACTAGCGTTTCGAAGAAAGTGAAAGATATTAATCAAGAGTTTGGAACATAGGCTATATAATAGGACCTGAACTCACCAACTTTGGCTAGAAATCGCAATAATACGCGGTGAGCCAAAAAAAAATAAAGAAAAAGAAAAATAAGCAGTATACCAACAATAAACATTATATTTTACTTTATACCACTCAAAGGGAGATGTTATTCAAGAATCTAATAAAGAAAGGAATACCTCTTCCAACTTCTTTATCCTGTTTAATATCGTCACCAGATGTAACAATTGTATTTATCATTTGTAGATTTTTTCATGATATTAATATAGACATATGAAAATTGTAAATATTCAAAATGTGTAACTTAAGATAGTCACCAGATATAACAATTGTATTTATTATCAATTTTAAATTTGTATGATAATGATGTAGATAAATTATGTATAAGAAAACTGTATATATTCAAAATTTGTAATTTGTGTAACAGTGTCATGCATGACATATTTTTAGGACACTTGGTGTAGAGCTGGTATAACAGCTAAAACCAATAAAGTATGAATGAATGAATGAACATTATATTTCAAGAAATGATATTATCAATCACAATCTATGTATACTGAGAATATTGTTTAGCCTATGTATTGTAATGCAGCTGTAGAACAATTATTGACAATCATCTCATCAAAACGCCAGACATGCATTTTTGTAAAGCATTATTGTGCGAAAAGCGAGCAAAAAAATTCTTACATCAATTTCCTTGCAGGCTTGTAATTGAATCAGTGGCGTAGCGTTATAGTACGCCCGGCGTTCCCAGATTT
Organism: Lepisma saccharinum; assembly: GCF_977018435.1. Taxonomy (NCBI): domain Eukaryota; kingdom Metazoa; phylum Arthropoda; class Insecta; order Zygentoma; family Lepismatidae; genus Lepisma; species Lepisma saccharinum. Next base: position 52,512,248 of record NC_139234.1, read on the forward strand.
AAAATTTCAAAAATGCGTAAATGCTGTGAATATAAAGTAACACTTGACTAATTCCATATATGTTTGACCTTCATGGCATTATAATAGCTATTTTTCGCGATCCGCTTGCAACGCTCCACTCTCAACACTCGTTCTAGCATCTTTTTTCAATGCCTTTCCTAGCCGGACGCCCTTGCTGTCTTTCTGGAGGGAAAGTTTCAATGTCTACAGCACGCGCGTAAATGCTCTCTCATACGCCAGCGTACGGAGCAGCACAGAGTTCTTCCGTGATTGGTTCATGTGACCCTTCCTGCCTTCTGAAGCAGACGACAGCGGTAGAATCGAATTCCTACCTGGTTCTTCGCGCTCATGCAACTCGTGCTATGTGATGCTACAATACGCAATATTGACTGACGTAACTTTACCAAACTCAAATATACCGCTTCTTAATGACCACTGCATTGTATAATTTATCGCACGAACAGCGATGTGCATTAGAAACTAAAAGATCAACACAGTTTTTGTCAAATAAGTTGGTGAAGTCCCCGTGGTAGAAATTCAGCCTGTGGCTGCTCTACCACTTAACCCGCAAAACTATTATTATTTTTATTATTATTTTTTCGTTATTATCTAACTGCTTAATATTGTGTCAATGGAAATGTTTACCATTCATTTGAAAACTCTTAACATCGAATTGTCTCTGGACAAAATTATTTTAAAATGTTTATCCGCATTCTCAAGATGTAATAAACAGTGGTCTGAATTACTAATCGGCACTGTTACGTCAGTAGAGTGTACGATATTTGGATCATCCACCCACCTCCGTGTCAGAGTGCTTTGCACAGTGCGCCAAGACGACAGAGGTCCCTGGTTCGAATCCCGGCGTCAGCACGGGTGTTCTTTGTCAGTGTCCCTTCATCAATATCATCACTCATATTCATATTCGCAATTAACCAAAAGTGGTAGAAAAGCGAAATAAAATAAACCAAATCAATGAGTAGCAATGACGTCTACTGTTGTGCAGGGACGTCTACTGTTGTGCAGGCGCTTGTGATTCAGGTAGGTTTTTAATGACTTGCGTCATGCAGAAAGATATAAAAAAACAACACCAGAGTTCAAAACATTTGTTGCATAGTGAGGCATCTAATTTTCTAGATAAAACATGCATGGATGATGAAAACCCAGCTGACTTCAGGCAAATAAACAATACCTGTGGCGACTAATACCATACGTAAATTATTAAGCAAGAAAGGGCCGACCCTTCCTTCGGACTTGGCGTTCCCACCCGAAATGTCCATACTACGCCACTGCATACCATATCGCTAAATGTAGTGCCCAAAATATGATGTTCGAACCCTCCCCCCACTACAGAAATACCTTGACCATTGATTTTTTACACTTTATCAAGAGCTTCATATCTCCCATCCTCAAATTGAATATTGAATCCTCCCACCAAAAATTTTGGACTTACTGTTGATATTGAAGAGCAGATAAAACATTAATTCTCAGTCCCCACACGTTACATTTTCGGCAAAAGTGTCAGACACAATAATAATACACAAGAGTTCGATATTACCTCAAATTTAATGTTCACTCCCCCTAACTAAAATTCCCGGCAATCTAAGACTGAACACTGATATTCAAGAGTTGGATATTGTCCCCCTAACATTCAATCCTCAGTCCTCCACCAGAATGCACGTGCCGATTTAAGACCTAATCTAATGTTTAAGAGCTCCACCCGATAATACACTGCTGTACTGTTCACGTCAACTTCCCATCACAAAAATCCCTCCCCCCAAAAAAGAAAGTTGGGTGGACGCAAGTTGGGTCCACAAACCTGCCTGTGGGCACCCATACCTCTAAATACTTCCTTTTTTCATCTAATGGATTAAATATGCTACACCAGGGGTGTAAACGTTTTTACATTTATTTTAGAAAAATATATAAATGTTGAATTTTATATTATTTTGAGGGAAAAAATGCCTCCCAAAAATTTCGGTGGAATAGAATAGAAAAGTCTTTTTATTTACTACAGAGCGAGGTTCAGCCTTGGGCTGCTCTACCACCTAACTCTGGTGATTAAAAGTTACAATACACATATTTATAATACTAAAATCAAATATATAACATAACATGAATGAATTTGAAATAAATGAAAAACAATATATTTTTTTAAGAAAATACAATGACAGATACATTAATACACACACACACACACACATACACACGTGTACATACGAAATTTCCAAATCGAGACTAAAATAGAATGCACACAGGTTGAAATATTCCTTGTGTCAGATAAGTGTTTGCAAAATACATGGTTTTACTTTAATTGATTCCTGTTGCTTAGCCGTACGAGCTAATGCTCAATTGCAATAAAAATGTCTGTGCCATAATCCTCCCTTGTGGACTAGATATATCGGGACTAGATATACTAGACAGTAGACACCTTAAATAAGATGACATCAGAAATCGAATCCGGTCCTTGTTGGTTACAAGGCAATAACGTTACCTGATTGACACAAAGCGAGAGTGTTCTATTTAAAATAATACTCGTGATTGTGACCGTATCGCCCTCAAGCTTATCCCTTTCTGTAATCAATGTTAATACAAGTAACGTAAAGTAACCTGTATTTCACAAAAATCAAAAGGTCTTGGGGATGTCTATGTCTCCCCGATGGTGTAGTATTAACGTTGTCGCCTTGTAATCAAGGAGTCCCGGGCGCGATACCCGGTGGAGGCACATAGTGGTTCGGATCTTACTTTAAACTGTGGGCCAGTCTCGATTAGCCTTTCTGTACATAAAGTGGACTTTGAAAAGAACTCAAAAGGTCCTGGTAATTGATGGTAATAATTAAAGAGAGAGCTAAGTTATATGTTCTGTGCCCCTCCCAGGAAAAAAAAAATCTAGATTCGGCTGTATGCGGGTGTACCTAAACGGTATGAATGCTGCATGAAGATTGCACAGGATTATAAGTATGAGGCAACTGTGAGACTGTAGATTTTTTTTAAAAAATGATATTTTTGTATAAAAAGTTTCAGCTCTCAGTTCAAGGTTAGGGAATTAGGGTAAATTTTAAAATTTTAAAAACTATTTTATCAAGTTGTCTCCGTAAGTGTTCAACGTTAAACTCGTAAAGTGTTCAGGGTTTAAAATTGAACAACTAGATATACAACTGCCCAATTTTGACAAATTATGGATATGGTCATTGGAACATTCAAAATGTTGCAGAAATACGTGACTGTTCCTGCAGCTTTTAATGTGATTTATCAACGTCGAAAAGTCGTTATGCTTTGTTTGAGTTTGTTTTTATGTCCATGCACAGAAAGGCTACCGTTGCCTAGCGGAATATCCTATAAGCCTACGATAACATTTCATAAAACTATGTATATATATATATATATATATATATATATATATATATATATACTTCTAGAAAAATTAGAAATTAAAATTTGTTAGCATCCATGCCAACAAAACACGAGACCATGCGATAATATCTTGCCCACCCTTGTCCTCATCTAAATAAAATTCTGTACACAGGGTAGAGTCGAAATACTTTCGGAACATCTCCAGCGGACTGCGCGAGTCTGTCTAGCGAGCCTAGTGGGCGTGTAGAACCTGAGCAAGGGGCTTAGCGATAGGTTCTGGGTTGAGATGACGTCAGCGGCTCGCTTGGTTAATTGGCTGCTTCGAGAGTTGTGACTCGTTCCGATGCTTCAAATACATAACAGCCAAATATGTTACGGAAATAATCTCCCTCTACTGCCTTGTCAACGAATTTAACTACCGTTCATCCTTTCTTACCCAAGGAGCTTGAATGCTGAAAGTTTTCACTCAGTCTGTACCATTCAGAGAGTTAATCTACCCATAAATAAAAAGAGGGGTATGTGATAATTCCTAGCTGGGGGTGCTTATGCAATTTATCCTAACTGGAGGGAGGGGGAGTGCTTCATGAAAGTTTCCTTAACTGGAGGATAGCATCACCGCTTTACACCCCCTTCGAGCACTGATTTTAAGTACATTAATTACATTACAATGTAATAAAATATTTCTGTTTTCACTCGTCTCATGACGCTTCATCTACATTTTCACGCTCGCCGACCAAAAAGTTTCATTACCAACTGACCACCTCAGCCCCTGCGCGCGCTGCCCCTGGGTAAATGCAGGCCCGTAGCTAGAATTGATCTCCAGGGGGCGCTCACGAGTTATCATTGTAAACCAAGTCCATTTTTCGAAAGTTTAATATTATCAAATGAAGGTAAATTATGTGTGTGAGTGCGAGGGAAGGGGGTCATTATGTCAATATAAAATTTAGAAATATCGTACAAACACAACAGTTTTTCTCTATCTCTGACACAACAGTTTTTCTCTATCTCTTCCAAAACAGTTTTTCTCTCTCTCTTCCAAAACATCTCTTGAAATGTTAATTGACTGCTACTGGCGTCACCTCTTACTACGCACTCCCTACTACTTTTGATGATACAGATATTTATATCATACAAGAAAAAATACACCATATTCAGTTATAGTGCCAACCGTACATTCCACCCTCAAACGAAGAAATTAAAAAACCTTCGTCCCCAAAAATTGTCGCAAAAAGTCACAGATTTCTGTCCAAACGGGTGGCCACATCAGGGGCAGGGAAGGTACTGATAAAGCTTGTCTTCCCATTACGCCTAATGACCCAGAGGCACATTATATCAGATTTCACACCTAAGTAAAATTTTCGGCGAAAATGGACTTCCCGTTTTGCCGAATCCCCTTTCGCCGAATATTTTGAATGAAGGAAGGCTCCTTCATACATTTGACGAAAGTCGAATCTGAGGAAGAAAAAGAAAAAAGGAGGGTCATATGGGTTGGTTTTTGCGTGGCTTACTCTGTACGTATCTCTGACGTAACAGAGTACGTCACGAGATTGGCAGTCTTCACAGTTCTCTTGGGTCTCAGCTTCTACTGCCTCGTAGAGCTCCGACGCAGTAAATAGTCCCTAACGAACCTACACAAGTTATGTTAAAGAAACAGCGAAATGATTTTAAAAAAGTATAAAAGATTACCTACACATGGAAACAGATCTTCATATGAGATCGTTGAAGGTAGTCATTCGTTGTTTACTGTTCGCGGCTGACGGGAGAGCAGTTGGGGTGGGGTGGGGTACCTGAGGGGAAACTTACACAATCGCTTGCAAGGGTGGAAGGAGGAGAATTTGTTTGTTGTGAAGCAGTTGACAATCTGGCGGGGAGGCGAGCAAAGAAAGCACATGAATTATCGTTCTTTTAACACGTAACGAATTTTTCATGGATAGTAAAACCGTAATTTGATGACAAAAGATTCTTAAAACATTTATGAAATGGAAGATAGTAATCACAGCCGCGCTTTCATGTCTTGAATCTTGGCTATATCATTATGTGGGAGAGGCAGGAAGGGGAATAGGCACTTTCTCTCTCTCTCTCTCTCTCTCTCTCTCTCTCTCTCTTTCTCTTTTTAATCTTCCATAAAGAGCAATGAAAGGAAAACCGAAAACTGTTCGTATTTTGTACCTACAGTTCCTAAATAGAAATTACAATTTTTGTAACTATAATTGGCTTACGCAGAATTTTGTCGCGAGGTGTTTCAAGTTTGTTTAGATTTTAGTATTTATAGTAATAAAAACAATACATTGTTTTTTGATTGATTGATTGATTTGCTTCGCCTTTTGTTCCACTTTTGGCTAATTTGCGAAGATGGTGATGAGTGGTGATATGATGAAATTGATGAATGAACACTCACATACAACCATGCCCAGGCCAGGATTCCAACCCGGGACCCCTGGCGTCGTAGCGCGATGTGCTAACCACTCCGCCACGGGGACCGGCAATACATTATTTTTATTATAACATTTATTAACAATAGTAATCTAGTAATATGAACTGTTTATATTTTCGCTGGATGTGACACTAATTAGTTTAAAACAGAGCACGAATTAAACATTTCTTCAGCTTGCCCAGTCAGTGATCACAACAGGTTCATTGACCAGACCAGACCAAACATACTCTTTTTAAGAGTATTATACTCTTTTAGAGGTTCATATACTCTATACTCTTTTCAATTTGCAAAAATCCCCAAATATACTCTTTTCCTTGCTATTTAATTTCATTCATTATTTTACGCGTGAAAATGCCTTAAAATCCACAGAACGGAAAACGTCAAGATGTCAACAAACTGAAGTATTTACTCCTTGACTCAAGACTTTCCTATGAACAATTTCAAGAGTCATTTTCATATTCCATCAACAAGCAAAACATATTTCAAATTCATTGGAATTTAATGATAATGATTAGGGCTGAGCCGATACCATTTTGAACCGATTCTCTTATCAATTCCCACCGATAGTGTAAAATAAAAAGGAAGTTTTAATTTTGCATAATTTTCAGGATAAGTAAGACTGTCAAGAAGTCGCACGGGATTTTTGCGGACCCCGTGAAAGACCAAAATGCCGGAAAGTATCGGCTGGTATCGGTAGCTGAATCCCAACCGATACTTTCCGATACCGATACATCGGCATCGGTATCGGCTCAGCCCTAATAATGATATTTTTGAAACTTACTGTGTAATTTCAAAAGCCGTTGAAAAACATCTTGAAGATTGGGGGGAAAGAAAAGAATCAATGATGTGGAGGTGGAGGTCAGTGTGCAAAGATTTAGTACAGGCTGGGTCAAATTTAAAAGTGATTGTGCCTCTTATAAAATTCTTGTTTACTCTGCCTGGTACAGATGTTGGTTGTGAAAGACTCTTCAGTGTTATTAAAACTTATTGGCGAGAGGAAAAAAGTACACTCCTGGTGTCAACACTCGAACAAGTAATGGAAGTGAAATTCAATGTGGACATGACCTGTGAAGAGTTTGGACTGGCAATAAAGGACGACTTAAACATACTCAAGAAAGCAAAATCATCCCAGAAGTATGAACGATGGTGTCATTGGTGAGAAAGTATTTGAAATTAGCTAATTACATTGGACCCATAAAATTTAAATCTGTAGAGTGTAGGCCTATTTTATAGGGGCTATAATAGAAGCAATAACAAATAGCCACCCTTATTTTAGTTTTCTTTTTGTTTTGTGCATGCACACCTTCAACCTATAGACTATACTCTTTTTGGTCAACAAATATCTGGTCATCGAATGCTGTGATATTTCATCTGGGTTTGTGTAGTTTTATTTTCGCTCGCTGTGTTGTGTTCGTGATAGCTCTTACACCTCGTAATAAACCGTTTCGAAGTGGAACAAAGAAAATTCTGCACAATCAGTGGCATATCCAGAAATGTTTCGGGGGGGGGGGGAGTATGAACGAAATGTCTACAAATAATAATAATAATAATATTTTAATTGAATTAAAGTAATACTAATTTCAATATATAAATTAATATATTATTATTACGTGACTAGGTAAAGAGGCAAACAGTGTATATTCATTCTGTAGTTTACCTGTAGTTAAAAGTAGAAACATTTACATAAGAACAAGTGCCTCGCAATTAAATTAATGTCAAATAGAAGAAGAATTGAATACTATTGCATAACGAAATAAATGTTAGATACAGTGAAGTTTCTGATTAATATTGTATACATATTGTTATGAGTTGTAGTATGCATAAACCTTCTTTCTAATATCATTCAAAGCCGTACGATCCCAATATAATCCTTGCCATCCAATAAATTCACTAATGCTAAACGAGTATTGTTATTATTTTATTACTTGGTAATCTTTTCGTTTGCCCTAAATAAATACATTATGTCTTTCAAAGCCGTATGATGTCAATCCTAATCATTGCCTTCCAATATATTCAGAGTAAAAATAGTAGTACTTGATAAGTATTTCAGGTGCTATACTTCAAAGCCGTATTATATTTATAGCTATAATCCTTCCATTCCAATACGCGTTCAGAGGAAATTATCCATCGAATATGAAAAAATTGCTAAAGGAGTATATTTACATTATTTAATTTTAGTACTGCATAGTCCTTTCGGGGAGGGTCCGGACCCCCAGCAAACTTGTTCTACGTATTATAGCGTAATATTTGCCAAGGAGACAGATTTAATTGAATTACTCAAAATAACGTTACTGGTTTACGTACGTACAATGTAAACGTCTAATGGAAAGCGAAAAATAAACGGATAGGTATTATTCATTCTGAACCCTTCCACAATACGTGAACGTCTGTGTAGTTATTTTGCCGGCGATTTTGTAGCGCTTGAAACTTCATTGTTGTTTCTGCAGCAGACGACATCTTACGCCAAACACACTTTCTGCCGTCACCCATATTTTGCAATTGAACACGTCCAGTTGACGCATGCACACTTCCCTGCCACTTGCGATTGTGTTTTGTCTTCACGAGCTATTTTGTTGTATCCCTCCGCGTTCTACTGTGGGTGGGGTTTAGAACGCTTCTAACTATCTGCACGAGATGTCGCCACAGTGCAGGGACACTTTTACGTATTGCAAGGGTTTCGTTTTCCTCAAACAGTCTCAAAATAGGAAAACTGACTTCTACAGTGATGATGTTAATGTCAAGTACAATGAACATTGCACGTCCCCAACAAAACAGTTTTCCATAAGCTTGTGTGGTTAACGAGATAATTGCATGTGAAAATTACGGTTTTCCCCATTTTTATGCCCAATTTACTTATTAAGCAGGGTCTTTTTTTAAATTTCTGCTTTGTAGGAATCACGCAGCCATATTTTCTGAAGGATAGAAAACAAACCCCGAGATCTTATCTTTTCTCGTAACTGAAAAATCTGTTTAAAACGGAACGTCTGCACTGCGCGTTTTCGTCAATGTATGAAGGAGCCTTAAGTTCTAAACCTGGCAATAAACTTGTGGTATACGAAGGATTTGTGTATCGCATTTGTAAACGAATGGAGGGCAGATCTTATTGGAAGTGTAGGAGTGGTTGTAAGGCATCAGTTGTTCCTCATAATGAAGAATTTGTGCCTAAATCTCGAACACACACAAACGAACAGGAAGTAGCGAGAAATGCAGCTCGACAGCAGGCACGTATCTAGAAATATGTTTGGGGGGGTTGCGAACCAAGTGTCTCGAAATAATAATAATAAAACTAAAATAATTATAATTATATTAAAATAGTCAATTAAAATATTCAAATTAACTAATATTACATGAATAGGTGAAAGTACTGTATAAGAATAGTGATACAACAGCAAGTATTCATTATCTAGCTTACGTGTAGTAAGGATGTTAGATCCAGTTGACGAACAATAAAGTTTCTGGTAATATTTTATGCATAATATTATAAGTAGTAATAAATCTTGCATAAATCTTCTTTGATACTGACATTCAAAGTCGTATGGTCACAATATAATAATCCTTGCCTTCAAATGAGTTTGTCGAAAATAAATAACCCTCGATTAAACAACAAGTATATTCTCATTATTTAATTTTTGTACTTAGTAAGTCAGTAAGTCTTTCGGGGGGTCAGGACCCCCTGTATCCCCCCTAAATACGTTCTTGCTAGACAGGTCGTTTCAGAATAAAGAAGGGAGTGCATGAGACATCATTGGAGCCAGTGCACTGGCAAAGTGCGAACCGACTGAAATCGTCCTAGATTTCGAAATAGCAGCTTTGAACGCAGTACGAAGCGTCTTTCCAGGCATCCTCATCCGAGGATACCTGTTCCCACTGTGCGAATTAAGCCTTTTGCTTGGGGGGGGGGGGATGCCACTCAGTGGCGTATTTGTAATTTCATTTCGGGGTTAGATTTTGGGGGGGGGTTAAATTTGTATATGTTACCAGCCAGTAAAATAAACGAGGGGAATAAAAACATCCCTGGACGGAACAAAAATAATTTTCCTTTGCCGGCGATAAAATTATTTGTGGGGGAAAATCCTCGACATCCCCCCACTCCTCGTTAATTCGCACACTGCCTGTTTCGTGTTCGACTTTACTCAGTGTATATGGAGTGTGTTGTCTCTGGGGCATTCGGCGAAACGCGAGGTAACCGGCTACAGAGACACCATCCGAACGTTTACGAAATCATCACTCTTTTGAAAGAGCTGCAAAGCGAGAATGAAGGGTTAATTATCATATTGGAAGCTGGTAACGAACCGAATCGACGGAGGTTTTTTTTTCACTTCAATTCCCTCGCCTCAGAATTTTTGGCGAAAGGGGATTCGGCAAAACGGGAATTCCCATTTCGCCGAAAATTTTGCTTACGTGAGATATTTGTCTCTGGGGCACTGGGCGAAACGGAAGGTACCATAAAGGAAGCTCGCCTATGAAAGAACTTTCTAAAGTCTACAGTATGGTTTTTAAAAAGGTAAAGGCACCTGTGTGTATGTTCACACATACCATGAAGGCTTATGGGGTTATGTGGAGGTATAGAGCTTCACATATTATTTATCTCCTCTCCGCCATAGTTGGGATGATGTGATCAGCATCATGCTTGGCCACTTTACCCCTCAGGGTTGACCCCAGGTATCCATTTATATGAGGCTGGATGGACCACAGAACCGCGCAGAAACAGGGAAATGACTGGAAAAATGGCCCAGATCACCTGCTCCGAGTCTAAAGTAAGATGAATGAATGTAATAGCAGTTTCTTCACCAAAGTTGTGAGCAAAATAATATCTTCGGTCTACATTTTCACTCTTCACTGCAAACAAATTAGAATACAAAATAGTTTTAACTAATGCTAAGGGGGCTGACGGCAGCACCGGGGAAGGGGGGAAGGGCTCAACACCCCCTGGCTCCTGCCTGAGTAAATGGATTGTTGCCATTGCTCACAAACATACCTAGAACCTTTGACGGCAAGATCGTGGGTAGACTTCTCACTGTAAAGTGGGATGCATGAGTATTACCCAGTAAATTGCTCATAAGTGGCGCAGGAACGGGGAGGGGGCAGTGATGTTCACTGAGGAGAAGCACATTTTTAAAGAAGTAATCGAATGGAAGATTAGATATAAATCTGATTCAGAAGAGTATACGACTGGCCTTCACTTTTGAATTTTTCAAATGGATTTTTGAGAAACTAAAAACTTCCACTATAAAGTGTTATTTACATTTTATTGAAACTATATGGTAATTTTAAAAATTGCAATTTTTGCAGAGGACGTTTTCGGGAGTAAAGCTTGTTCTGAGCTCATTTTAACAGATAAAAGAATAGGAAATCAGGGGGAAATTTTAAAATATTGAAAACTATTTTATCAAGTCATCGAATCTAAGTGTTCAACGTTCAAAGCTGAGCAACTAAATATACACCTCTGCTCAGAGGCGCAACCACGAATTTTTGTCGGTGTGGGGGGGGCAGAATCAGGATAAACGTACCAATAACAATAATAATAATTTAATGAAATAATAATGTTAATAATAATAATGTTATTATTATTGATTTGTATTATTTTACTTCGCTTCTTGTGGCATTTTTGGCTAATTTGCGAAGATGGGGATGAGTGATGATATGATGAACAGACACTCACAAACACCCATGCCCAAGCCGGGATTCGAAAACGGGACGAATATTATTATTATTATTATTAGTAGTAGTAGTAGTAGTAGTAGTAGTAGTAGTAGTATCAAAGACGTTATTACCCTCGTAAATTACGCAAAAAGGGGATACACGTTGGTGCTAAAGCATTTGTGTTCGAACAACCGATTTTAATTATTTTTTCAACACGTTCAATTTCCCATTAATAATGGAAAACAAGCAAACAAACTATTTTTGAAAGACAGAAAATGCTTGATAAATGCATTCCAAATATATTTCTTTTTACATTAATATGTATAACTTTCATGCATGATATATGTTTCACATATATGCAACATGGAGCGAGGTGGACACTAAATTGTGTACGTATTCAAGTTTCTTTAATACATATTATATACAACATACGTATATTATTTAAATACATTACACAACCAATTCATCAATTTCACAATAATCCAACAGCAAAATTTATATAAATTGTTTCTCAAATGTGCACGCTCCCTTTCCTCAGCACAAGTATTCAGACATTTAAAACAAAATCAGACAAGTGTAATTTACAATACATTGCAGAAAACAATGGAAAATTGCGAGCGAAACGAGCAAGAAAATTTTAGGATGAAATCTTTTTGCAGGCTGAAATCAATATTGATTTAATAGGGCGCAAATAATTTCACGGGACGCCAATGCATTCTCTCTTTTACAACTTTTGTCCCTCCCTGATTGTGTAGTGGTAATATCGTCGCCTTGTGATCAATGGATCCCAGGTTCGATAGCCGGTGGAGGCACATGGCACAGTGGTTCGGATCCCACTTTTAAACTGTAGGTCCAGTCCCGATTAGCCTTTCTGTGCATAAAGTGAACTTAAAATCACAAATCAATCAATCAATTTTAAAACATATTTTCATTTTCATCGTTCGGTGCCCAGGGCGACTCCCGCCGCCCCCTAGCTACAGTTCTGAATTTGATAAGACTAAATGAAGCAGGTAGTGCGAACGAAGCGAGCAAGAAAATTTTACGAAAAGTACTTTTATTTGCATAAAATTGGAAGTTGTGGGCGGTAATTGCCTCCTGCAGGTACACTTGACCGTCAATCTTTGCCTCCCCAAACACTCATTTCCGCCCAAGGTTGAGGGGGGGGGGGGCAATGGCCTCCTGTGGTTGCGCCACTGCCTCTGCTTAATTTTGTAAAGTTTATCGATATGGTCGTTCGAGTGTTCTTTTGCACAATTATGGTGAAATGGAGAAATGAGTGACTGTTCCTCAGTTTCGTGACTACGTAAGCCTGTTTTAAACTATTGCGAATAGTATCTAGTCAACAACGAAAGCAAACCACATTCGGGTGAACGTTCTAGAAGGAATTTTAAGGATATGTAAGTTTTCATACTTTGGAACATCGTGGCGGTTTTTCGAAAAGATAGGAAAATTCGAAAACTGTCGTGAAAACCTCACAACACGAAGGTAGAGCCATTCCCCTCTATTACTTTGAGAGATTTTGGTGGTGACACAATGTATAATTTCCTCATACCTTATATTTCATGACTCGGGACAATATAACGGGGCCTTCTCACCCCTCGAGGGATCCTGAGGTCGGTTCCGGGTAGAGGCATACTGTGGTTCGAATTACACTTAAAATTGGAGATCTACTCCTGATTTTCTTATGAGCATAATTGGACCACAAATATATATATATTTTTTTACAGTTTTGAGTCGAGATGAGAACAAGAACAAATTTAAAACTCGAGACAAGAGCGGGAAGCAGGCGCGTATCCAGAGGGGGGTTTAGGGGGCTCGAGCCCCCCCCCCGAAAGTTTTGGGTTTACACTAGATAAAATGAGGTTTTTTGTTTCTTGAAAAATATGACGATGATTTAAGGAGATAGACAATTATCGAGGCAAGACGGAGAATGTTCTATAACCCTGCTGTTGATAATATTGCACGTAAACTTTTATTGTGCTTTCGGTGCTGTCGCAGTGCACTTGAGCACTATGTAGAGACTTGTCGGCATTTGGAAGCTGCACAACAAAGGTAGCGCCACACGTAGGGCGATTCGTTGTAATTTCTAATCTCTGGAAGGCGGAAGAGAGTACGTTCTTGAATGAGAGAAGGAGTCAACTACTGGCAATATTAACGAATCGTTTTATCTGCGGAACGTTCTAGAATATAATGAGGATATAAATACGCGGATTCAATTTTTCGGTTGATCTGTACAAAGAATCGGTTAATGAGATATCAGAGGTAAGTGTGACAATTCATACAGTCGATTGGTGATCAGATCAGTCAGCGTCCTCTGGTTGCTTTATAAGATATAGTGATTCGAAAATGAAGACATTGACGACAGCAAAACTTCCGGGGCCTCGGTGTAGTGCTAGTTCGGTTCGAGGGCCGAAGAGATCAAGCCCTCTATCTTTCTCTCTCTCTCTAAAGTGAATATTTCAGCAGTACCGGATATTGGAGTGGTTTATTAAAACAGAAATAAGCTGCATAGATCAACTGAAAATCAAAGTTTTGAGTGATGATTTAGTTTTGCCAGAACTAAATTTCGTATATGCAGTCCGAGAATTTCATGGTATAAAAAATACTTTTGTTTAAGCCTACTGGGTTCGAAACACATTCAAACACTTAACTACCATAAAGAGACAGCCGAAAATTTTATGAATGTCGAGAAGAGAAAGCAAGAAGATGTTGCATATGTAGACATTTTAGGCGGAAATTGCAGGCTCTATCAGAACCCAAATCCGGGCTCTACCAACTGAGCCACCTAGCCATCCTTGACTTCAAGGATGAAAATATAGGAGAGAGAAGAAAACTGAGGAGCATTCCCACCGGTTGAGGAGAATTTTTGTCTGTGGTCAAACAAGTGCTACTACTTCGGGGTGACAATGACAGTGGCCTAATAAGGGAGTTTTCACACCGTGTCGCCTGAAGATTAGGTTTGTGCGGCCTTTTGTGTCGCTACGGTGTGAAACGTTGCTGTTGATTGGCCCATTCCAATCGACATGTATCGCGTGTCCCTTCGGTCTGAAACCTTCCTAAGTCTTGAAAATCCAAGTCACAAGGATAGAAAATTAGGGCCTTGTTACGGTTAGGTGTGAAGGCAGGCAAACGACAGCACCCTAAAGGATCATATCCAAACCTACAGGAAGAACGCATCTTACTTCAATCTCCAATACGGAATGATAAAAACTTTTGGTGAGTTGATTTTAAAAAATGTGTCCGAGATAAAGAGAGGCGTGCCCATGATTTTCGGAAGGGAGAGGGGTTACGCATACTACGTATATTTGGTGGTCAGTCCTGATTTTGCCATTTTTTCCGTCTTTGACGTTCCTCTTTTTTTTTTAAAAAAAAGGAATACTGGGTCAAATGGGGTTATGACCTCACCAACCCTCCCTTGGGCACGTCACTGGAGATAAATGAGTAAGCATTTGATCATACTTGGAGACGAAACATTAGATGTGTTGGGAACGGAAGGGTTTTCACTGTGCATTAATTGTTTCGTGATCCAGCCGTATTCGAGAAGACTTCCTTTGTTTCGTGCCGATATATGACAAGACAGCGGAAGCTGTGACAGGCATTTTTGAACACTTGTGAGTGCTAAGGGCTGACTCTGAACAATTTGGTGGGTTTCGGCTTTTATAAGAGCTGCAAACATGGGAGGACAAGACACGTTAGTGGTGTTCAGGCTCGAATCAGAGAGAAATATTCGAGAGCTGTCTGCGTCCAGTTCGCAGCCCACAATTTGAATCTCGCGTCGTCGAGTGGATTGTCCATCCCGTGCATGTGTAACACTGATTAACAATAAAAAAAAATTGGCGGATATCTTAGTATCCAACATGCGTTCTAAGACAATTGAAACATGCTGATTCAAAATATGCAAACCATTTGTCTGTAACACCCACCATTCTTGAGATATACGACATCAACCATTTATGTGTTTAACATTGTATCAAGGCAAACAACTCACAGACATAGGTTTCACTAGAGCACTTATTGCTACACGGAGTACTAGTGAACATGGCTTTAGCTAAGAAAATAGTGCAAATGCGTCACATGACACATATTCTATATAGTAACATCTAGTTGTAGGTATAATACACATATAAAATACATAGATATAGAATATACTTCCTTAATTTGAGGTGTGTTTGGTTTGAATTTCTTGGCTGTAGAGTTGTGTTTGTGTTGAGCATTTGGCATGTCGCGCTGAAGCATCCAACAGTAATCCGCCAACATTGCTGCACTCCATCGACCCTGATAGCGTGACTCCATCACCAAGATGTCCTGATGAAAACGTTCACCATGTTCGTCGCTGACTGAACCTAGGCTCTCGGGGAAGAAGTCAAGATGTGAGTCAAGGAGATGAATTTTGAGGGACATGTTGCAAGCCAGCTGTCTGTACGCACTAGTACACTTCTGCACAACATTCACATAGTCAGCAGATTTTATAATTTCCAAGGAAATTGGCTACGACTGACTTGAATGCCACCCATGCGTCTCTTTCAGTGCCACCCAGTAAGTCCTGGAAGTGGTTGTCAGCAATGATCTTCCTTATTTCTGGACCTATGAACACACCTTCTTTCACTTTCGCATAACTCAACTCCGGAAACTTGTTGCACAGGTACCGAAAAGCATCTGAGTCGTTGTCTAGTGCCTTCATAAAATTCTTCATGAGCCCCAGCTTCAAATGAAGCGGTGGCATGATAACTTTTTCCCGCTCAACCAACGGCACACGAAGGACGTTTTTACTTCATGACTGCATTCTATCTCTGATCGGCCAATTCTTGTTTATGTAGTGGTGCTTTCTATCTCTGCTATCCCACTCGCAGATGAAGTAGCATCACTTCTTCGCCTTCCTTATCCAACCGCGCAAGTTGCATGCACATGTCAAACAGCTGAACTGTGGTGACCACGACTTAAAAATCAAAGTATACGAGTTTCATATACTTTCTTCAGAAACGGTGTAAAAAAACTTCCGATGGGATTTGTCTGTTAGATAGCCGCACACGTAGCAAAACAGATCTGGTATATTTATGCAACCTCTGGACGCCATAATCCACTGTCACTCAAAATAAAAAAGAAACAAATGAAAGTATAGTAATGCGATCTTGTAAATATTTCGACGTATTACATTAAGTATAACTGTTTTCACAAACGACGAAAAAAAAATTCGGTGTTGCATGAAAAATAACGAAAAACGACGAAACATTTTTCGACGAACGGTATTCCATGAAAAAATAAAATTTGGCGATATCTTCAAAACCTGACGTGATAGAGCAAAACGGTCTTTAGATTTGAAATCAGCATGAAAAACTGCATTAGAAAACATAAACATCATGTCAGATATCTACGGCTTGTTTATCAGTGTAACAGCTTCGTAAAAACACTCAAAGACACCGTAGATGTTTTTATGCCTGATGAGAAGAAATGGACAAACCTACATACTGAGATGGTTCCGGCACACAATGTTAATGCATGGAAACAGAGGAGTCGAGTGGTAAGAAATGTTCCGATTTCACGTTCTGATTAAAATGACAGCCTTACAGTGGCGACGATTTAAGGGATAGTTGCTCCCCATTTTTTTGGCTCAACATTATGGCCTACCAAGAGAAAGTAAACTTTCCTTGCAACGCCATCCGCACCCCCCCCCCCCCCGCTCCGTTTTGGAACCCAATTGCCACCACTGGTCTTGAACATACAGTTGTGAGGTTCTTACTATACCCCTTAAAAAATGGTGTTGAGCCCCCCCCCCCCAAATAAAAGAATTCCTGGATACGTGCCTGGCGGGAAGGGCTTTATCTCGATACCATTCCTAGATCAAATGGAGCAGGGTTGATTCATAAGCATTAAAATGAATAGATTTACGTTTGTTCACAATTTTCATGTATAAAACTTCTGGTCCCGTTTCATTAAATTTCAAATAAGCTTCATAGTTCCATCTATTCCGGAAATATGTTTTTAGAACTTGTAAAAAAAAAAAAATCAAATAACCATAAAATTGTGACGAAATAAAAATTAATTATGCGAATTTTGCATTAAAAAACCGTAAATCTACGTGTGCACAGTAAGGCTAATCGGAACTGGACCTATAGCTTAAAGTGGGATCCGAATTACTACGTAGCTCCAACGGGTATCAAACCCGGGACCCCTTGATTACAAGGCGATGATGCTACTACTGCGCCATCGGGGAGGCCCACATTATATAACGTACACACACACACATGTGAAAAATGTCAAGCTCGAATTTAGTACCCTTACCCAAATGAAAAACGTTCCTGCACCACTGTTGCTCATCATGCATCAATCATCATGTTTATTCTCTTTATTTTACGCAATGAGAGCTTCAAGACTCGAAACAAAATGCAAAATAAGGTGTTGACAACCTCTGCACCAGCATGCAAGGAAAAATTAATTTTTGGTCATGGACAATTTGATGAGAAATACTTGTGCATACCACTGTACCACATATGAGCATTAAACATTATGAATTACATAGAGGGGGGGATGATAAAATTAACTCAATAAAACTCCCGATAATGTTGTTCAATTTTGTATAGGGGTTAATTTGAATTTGTATTTTTGCTTTCAGTCCACTTTATACACAGATAGGCTAATCGGGAATGCGAATGGACAGTTTCAAATGGGATCCGAACCACTGTGCAATGTGCCTCCACCGGAGATTGAACAGGGACCTATCTCTTTGATTACAAGGCGATCAGGGGAAGCACTCCACGTTAATTGAAAAGGGGAATACCCAAAGCACGAATAAATATTCCTATAAATTCCGACGACTCGGGAACAGCTGTAAAGATGCGGGATGCGTTTGTAATTAAACGAGAGGATGGAGATTGTAAACGGATGCCAACTGCATTGACTATTTCTATTAATCTAACTGCATCGACTATTTCTATTAATCTAACAAATATGCAATAATAAATGAGTGCTGTAGTCTATTTTTGCATTGTTAAACCACCATCCAAGTTCTTGAAAATCTTTACATTGAGATATTCTTATCAAGAGACAATTGTCATGATAACGATGACAAAATCTCGCATCTCAAATAACGTTCTTGAAATAAAAAAAAAAAAACATATGGAGTACAAAAATTATCAAATATGCAAAATTGATCAATAGGTACGTTCTGGATACGTAAAAACCCCCTGAAATTGACATGCAATGAATTTCTGGAAACACTGAAAGTTGTGAGATGGGGACATTCGTGAGATCTGGAAATTAATTACACTAAAGAAATTTATTATCAACAATATTGTTGACCGCGAACGGGGAACATACCTTGGTGTGTTTTTCCGATTGCTGAGGAGTGGACTGTGCTGCCACCTCTCTTTTTGTCTGGCCGCGGTCACGTATGACAACTGGAAGTGGTGGTGGCCGCCTGCTTGGATCACGTGTCACCTTCCTTCGCCTACTCACGGCGTGGGTCGGCGTGTTTGAGGAGCCCGAACCAAATTTTCTGGCCCACCATCGTCGGCCGAACCAAGCCACCAACATGGCGAGGAGCGTTGGGAGAAGAACTGTCATGCCAACACATACCGAAGATTCTTCGCTATCGTGAATGTCAGAATTCCAGGTCGGCAGCTGGCCCGTCCACATCCTTGAAAGACGCTGGGTTTCTCGAAAGACTGGTTGGGAGTACACAAGAACTGCACATTCCAACACGCTGCCAATTAACTCAATGATGATCGATGCAGCTTCATTAAAAGCGCGCGAATCAACCTTCTTCGTGGCGTTGACTTCTCTCTCGCTACACGTCAACACAACGATAAGGTGGCTTCCCGTTGGACTGACCTTCGCAGAACGATCTCGTTGAAGGAGACCCCGACACGTGGTATTCACTTTCACCACCTGCTAAGGACACCAGGGCGTAAATCCCTTTGTTTAACACACCACAGCAGAAACAATAACACCTCGACGTTGCACTGCATTCCACTCAAGCAATCTTAAATCTGCACTAGCACTGCACTGCATTGCCGGAAGCTTTCTGCTATAACACTGGTGGCGCCATCAACATAAACAACACCACGTGACAGCCTCTCAGGGACACGCCTTCGTTCTTGGTTTTTTCTTCTCGCGCTTACAGAAGGCGTGCGAGATAAAACTTGACTTGTAACGCAAATGAATGCCACAGAGAGAGAGACAAACAGTTCTTTGTTCTGTTACATGAGTTGTTAGCACCTTTCATTTTGCAGGCATGGCCAAGGGCGTGCTGAGAGGGGGATTAGGGAGGCAATCTCCGAAATACCTGTGGAATATTAGCACAAAAAATGAAGCACGTCCACACTTTTATTTTGGTTTGGTTTATTCTATTTCGCTTTTCTGTCACTTGTGGCTAATCGCGAAGATGAAGATGAGTGATAATATGATGAAATAGATGAAGAGTGACATTCACTAAGAACCAGGCCCGTAGCCAAAATTGATCTCCAGGGGGGGGGGGCTCACGGGTTATCAGGGGGCTTTGTAAATGAAGTCCATTTTTCAAAAGTTTAACAGTGTTAAATGAAGGTAAATTATGTGTGTGTGTGTGGGGGGGGTCATTAAGTTACATAAAGTTTAGAAATATCACACAAATACTACATTTATCTATATCATTTAAAATATCACTTGAAGTGTTAATTGGCTGCTACTGAAATCATCCCTTACTACACACTCCATACTACATTTGATGATATCAATCATAGTGCCTACCGTACTCGTACATTCCACTACCCGGCCGAAACAATAAAACTCTCCTCCGTTCCCAAAACTTGGGAGCTGTTAACCTTTGACGCAGATGCGGAGGGAATTTGCATAATGACATCAAACTCACAGATTTTTGTATAAATGGGGGGTCGCAACAGGGGCAACGAAGGTACAGATAAAGAAACTCCCCTGTGAAGAAACTTTCTGAAGTCTAGAGAAGAGAATCTCCTAAATACTTGCCGCTACTTAAGACTTCTTCTTATAAATAAGATGAACGAATGTAATAGCTGCTGTTTATGCTCCCTGAATTTATCCTTTAGCAAAGTTGTGAGCAAAATAATATATGCTGTCTACATTTTCACTTTTCACTGCAAACAAATTGCACAAAATAGTTTTACCTAATGTCAAGGGGGCTGACCTCAGTGCCAGGGGGGCTGACGGCAGTTCCATGGGGGGCTCAGCCCCCCGGCCCCTGCCTGGCTACGGGCCTGCTAAGAACACCCATGGCCAGGTCGGGATTCGAACGAGGATCTCAGGCTGCGTAGTGCGCTGTGCTAACCACTCCGCCACGGAGGTCAGCTCACTTCTATTTTGTCACAACACACACACACATACACGGCCCCCCTTGCCCCCCCCCTTCCGGCCGCCCATGCTTTGATCCCCTAAAAGAAATCATAGTTACGGGCCTGCCTGTAATAAACATGTTCTTTAACAGTTCGAGTCAGATGTTCATCGTGATTGTCACTTCATCAATTTCATCTAATCATCACTCATCCATACCATTACGATAAGCCACAAGTGACAGAGATACAATACTCTCAACAGCATTTCGGATCCTCTATTTTTTCCGCATTTACGGATCTGCCTCCCTGCCAAAAATATTGGGTAATGGCCTGTATTCGATGTGACAGTAAACTACTGCATTGGTTTATTTTTAAGCAGCGGTGGAAGATATTCAGTTTGCAATTGTGTCCTTGTTGGCTTGGAGACATATATTAACACAATGAGTCTGCAGAATTACACAAACAAAAATATAATCTAAATTCCCATATATGTTACAGTCTCCAATGAATTTCCGTTATACAAAATTACTGGAATCTCTAGACAAAATTGTACTACCACCCCTTCTTTTGCATTGTGCGGTGGCTGCTACACCACTGTTGTGAAATAAACTACATTTTTACCAAAATGGGTACTTTGATAATTAAACAGTGACTAAGTACCATATTTGTATGTATTATTCTTTCAGTCATTTGAGTCGGTCCTCATGGGGGAGTGGTTAGCACATGGCGCTACGACGCCAGGGGCCCCGGGTTCGCATCCTGGCCTGGGCGTGGAAGTTTGTGAGTGTCCATTCATCAATTTCATCATATCATCACTCATCCCCATCTTCGCAAATTAGCCAAAAGTGGCACAAGAAGCGAAGTAAAATAAAGCAAATCAATCAATCATTTCAGTCTATTGAAAATATATCATGTAATGATGCATTCCATAATTTATTAGAAAACTCATGCTAATAAATAGCGAAGTCAGCAAACTGACGTGATTGCGAAAGTTTGTTTTAAGTCCGCTTTTGCTCACATAGGCTAGTCGGGACTGAGTCTACAGTTCAAAGTGGGATCCGAATCACTGTGTAATGTGCTTCCACCGGGAATCGAACACAGGACCCCTCTAAGACAAGCCGGAAGAGTTAGTGGTGATTACGAATTCTTCATTAGAAGAGCAATACGCTCGAAATAAGATAGGGCATAGTCAAAACATAGCCTACGCACGTAATATTGTGTAGCAAGAATCATCAATCTTGTAATTTTGCATTGAAGATACTAAAATACGAGTAAAAATTGTGATTTAATTATTATGGTATCAAAATATAGTATAAAATATGTGAAAATAGCTATTTAAAAAATCATTTTTTGATATTCCTATCTTATTTCGGACGTATTGCTCTACTTTCATTTTACATGAAAATAATGAATATGCTTTACATAGAGTGCGTGGTTTAATATCGCATGGAACGAAGTAGATGAATCGTGGTCCAGTTCGCGTAGGAATAATATGATGGAACTATTTACATAAGCAAATGCCATTCAAATCCAGTCGATCCTTGGAACAACCTTCAATGTATCTGTCTTGTGCAAGACAAAGGATGGGCTGTTGTATCCTGAACATAGCCATGTTCCTCATCAATGGCGTACGCAAGGGAGGAGCTGATGGGGCTAGAGTCCCTCCCGAAATTTTGATAAAATCAGAATTTTCAAATAAAAATCCACTAAGAAATCGAAAAAACTCAATGTGTAAATGCAACCCTGCTTTAAAATAACCCCCAATTACCAATTTTGCCTTTTAGTGCAAGGTTAATAAGAATGATAAACTACAAATTTACAAATATCTTATTGTGTATGCAGTCCTCCTAAAAAGCAGCGATGTAGTACCATGTATCTTTACAATTCCAGCTCCTCACGATAAAAAATTCTGCGTACGCCAGTACTCCTCATGTGTGGAAGTATTGGTCAACGCGCTTCACATGTACGTATCTTAATACTAACCTTGATTGCAGTTGTGCCTCTTCCACCAATTCTTGAGATATATATAAAAACAGGGCCTGAAGTAGCAAAAAGTTAAGAATTGTTTTTGTCTTGATAATCTCCACAGGCTATTTTGTAGGTGGTGCACGAGAAATCCTGTTCGTGTTGAGGAGGGAGAGAGGTGTGCTTGTTTTCACTTTTCAATATACCCATAAGGTCCTCGCAGATATAGTTCGAACCGACCCTTACACATGGACGTCCGAAGGATTTTGTCCATGGAGGGGCCAGCAAGGTAATTTTCTTTTCAGGGGAGGAAAGAAGGCATATTTTTCCCCATAATAGTGATGCCCCCTAAAAAAGTCACTGCTTCAGTCTGAAATTATCAGGTTCATTCAACGCCTTATAATAATTAACATAAATTACTGTGTCTGAAATGGAATTACGTGTGAAATATATACTTTTTAGGTCGATATTCGTTTTGCAGGGGGTAGGGACGTGGCCTCCCCCTTCCGGATGTTCATGGCCTTGCATTTCCTAGCGGCAACCATGATCAATTCCATCTAATCGTCGTGTCAAAAGCTACGATAAGTAACAAAAATATAAATAGAACACAATAAAACAGCGTGGAAATAAATGTTCTGAACAGGCACGTATCTAGAAATATGTTTCGGGGGTCCGAACCAAATGTCTCAGGAATAATAATAATAATAATAATTAAATAAAATTAATACTAATTACAATACATAAATTAATATTATATTATTACACGATTAGGTAGAAGGACTGTATAAGAATAGAGATATAACACAGCATATTCATTACGTAGCTTATCTGTAGTTAGAATCGGAATAACTTACATAAAAACAAGTGCCCTGGCAATGAAATTAATGTCAAATAGATGAAAAATTGAATATTTATCGAATAACAAAAATGATGTTACATGTAGTTGGAGAAAAGTAAGTTATTCTGATTAAAATTTTATGCATATTATTTTGAGTAGTAGTGTCCATAAATCTTCTTTGTAATGTCATTCAAAGCCGTATGATCCCAATATAATCCTTGCCTTCTTCTAAAAAGTTCAGAGGAAATTAATAACCATCGATTATGCAACAAATGCCAATATTTCCATTACTTAATTTTAGAATTTGGTAAGTCTTTCGGGGAGTCCGAACCCCTGGACCCCCCAAAATACGTCCTTCCTGTCCTTCCAAGTCGAATGATCCCAATATAATCCTTGTCTTCCAATACGTTCAGAGGAAATTATACAACAAATGCTAAACGAGTATATTCTCATTATTTAATTTTGTACTAATAAGTCTTTCGGGTGGGGGGAGGGTTTACGAACCCCCTAAATACGTCCTTCCTGTCCTTCAAAGCCGTGTGATCCCAATATAATTCTTGTCTTCCAATAAGTTCAGAGGAAATTACATAACAACGGTGGTGGTGGTGGTGGGGGGTCCGGATCCCCGAAATACGTCCTTCGTGTCCTTCAAGGCCGTATGATCCCAATATAATCCGTGTCTTCCAATAAGTTCAGAGGAAATTACATAACAACGGCTAAACGAATAAATTTTTCATTATTTAATTTTAGTACTTGATAAATCTTTCGGTGGGGTCCGGACCCCCTGGACCCCCCATAAATACATCCTTGGTTCTGAAATATATCAATTTTTCTGCACTAAAAGTAGGATATATGAAAGAAGAAAGGGAAAATATACCATTAAAGATACCCCTTCTCACAATGGCATCAAACACACCCCCCCCCCCCACACACACACTCATCATGTGTATACAATTAAATTGTTGGAAATTAAATCTGCACTTCAGTTGGGGTCCTTCTTGTTAAGTCAACACGCCCCTGGCCCTTCCCTCACCAATGTTGCCACTGATATTTATGCTCATATTATAAATATCAGAAATGAGAGGATAGCCTGTTTACATCGAAGTTAATAAATCAGATAATTCCTCCACTGACTGCCATGCTATCTCATGTATAGGAAAACAGGTCATTGGGTTAATACAGTTAATATAGCTATCTGCCAGGATTAAATCTTGCCCCCAAAAATATGACATTATATAAATACATAGCATCTACTGTGCGGGCAAAAAATGGAAGTTTATAAAACTAAAATAATAAACGCAATTTGTAACTCAAGGACGTAATAAGATGCAGTAGCGTACGCAGGATTTCATCAAGGGGGGGGTTATTTCGAAACCTTTCTACAAATTCACAGTACCATTGTTTTATTATACTTTAATTAATTAATAATTAATTAGTAATAATAATTAATTGATAATAATTAATTAATTAATAATAATTATTATTAATAGTTACAATTAATTAATTAGTTTAATTACTACTAATAATACTACTAATGCAGCTGCTGTTACTACTTATATCACTACTATTATTAAGTAGTAGAGATCTTCATAAATATATTTATGAAAGCAATAGAAAAAAAATTTTTTTTTTTTTTGTTTCTTTGTTACGAAATAAGTTGTTACATTCTAAGTGTGAAGAAAATCCATAAAAACAAGCAAATATATGAAATTTATTGAAATAATCAAAATATGAAACTCATTCAAGGAGCCGCGGTGGTCTAGTCTGACAACCTCGTGGGAGATCCGGGTTCGATTCCAGGAATTGGTTGGAATTTATCCAGCCTTGTCTCCGCACCCAGCCTCATATCAATGGGTACCTGAGAGCAATCCTGGGGAATAAAGGCTGCCGGAGCATGGTGCTGATCACATCCCCTGCAAAATGGCCGAGATCTAGAATGTGTGGGCCCCAGCACACCACTACATGTGCCTTCATGGCACGGTGCTATATGCACGGGGAAGTTTACATTACCTTTAGCTATGGAACTCACCCAGGATGATGATGAGCTGCGAGAATACATGTTGCCAAATTCCACTGAGTCTATGTTTTCGTTGAAAAGTAAGTTTATAGACATTCCAACACATTTATCACTTCTAGGTGATTCACAAAGCACTTCATCAACATTATTTAATGATGTGGATGTAGACTCAGCATCACTTGAGAGTTCACAAGGGGATGCAAAATCAGTACCGGGAAGAACGTTTGCAATAACGTCGGCACACTGCGTCGAAGCAAGGAATTTTCACAATTCTCGCGAGAGACTGCGCGACTTTTTGCAAAATAATTGCAAAATTGAACATTGTGGCCGCTTAGATTGTGTTTGGAATGTCGTTTTTCTCCATTCTACATTGGAATAATAATTCGAATTATTATTATTAGTAGTATTATTACTGTCGCAGATCTTTGACTGATAAATTAACCATTTTTAATTTTTTCTACATTTTCCATAGTATTTCAAAAGCTCAAGGGGGGGTTTAAACCCGGTAACCCCCCCTTGCGTACGCCACTGATAAGATGCATAGATCAAATTCCATAACCATAGCAAAACATCATGGGATCTTCTAGAAATGTCATGGGGTTATCAAACTTTGTAAGAAAGCGAAAACTTATCTTTTATGCAGCATTTTCATTATGTTAGGATGCAACTGCACGAGTATTCTACACACACCTAGAACAAAATTATTACAGCATTAAGAAGAGGTGGTCCGCAAAGCCCTTTGCCGTGGCCCGTGTCCGTTTGAAAAATTAAGTACCTAGCATAAAAACCAGATTAAGTACATGGTAGATTGCAGAATCTTACAATTCTCAATACCGTAGTGTAGCTTCGTGGCCTGGGAGCGTCATTGAAATTGTTAATGTGGTCCGCACTGTCTGACGAGTTGAAGACCACTGCATTAGGGCGTTTCGATTCGGACACTGTGTATTTATTATTATTATTGCATCCAAAGTAAACATATAAACACAAGATCTATTACATCTGTTATTTCAGGAAATTAAGTTCTCATTTACATCTTAAACTAATAACACTGACAAAAATATATTTCCGGACTGCCCACCGACAGGAGACAATTTTAGTACAATAACTTTCTTTTCTTCTCTTCATCTATTGTTTTCACGAATTAATGTAACAAAAGGATGGGCTTTTGTATAGTGTATTAATATTAAATAAATAAAACGGATACTCATTGTCGCAGCAGGAACGGAGTTTCAGCACCAAACTGACTTGTCGTGAGGAAATTGGGGAGCTAAACCTGGTCATGAAAACCTACAACGACTGGGGGTTCGTCGTGCTGACCACACACCACCCCGTAACTGGTTAAATGATCGCTCACCTCTCTTGAGGCAAGTGGGAGTGAGGCCGGCAGTCAATTAAGTAGACCGGCCCTGGCCCTCAAGCAGTGGCGTGCCCAGAATTTTCGAAAGGGAGGGATTACGTACACTTTTTTCAGGTAGTCAGCCCTCATCTTGACATCTTATGACCCCCACCAAACCCCCCATGGGCACGCCATTTCCCTCAAAGGCTGTTGCGCCACGGGTTATTATTTTTAAGTAGGGAACGGATTTTTAGGTGCTAAAAAAGAGGTGGTTTAGGACTTTATAAACTCCATTTTAGGACTTTTCGGTGCCTATGTATTAGCATAAATTGTCCTAAGTACTCGTAATAATTTTTCATTGTATGTATGCTAATGGAACCTAACCTAACAGGCCTAACCTAACCTCGTAAGCATTCCTCGTCACGTAGACAAATGAGGTAGTCCGTATAATACTAAAGTAGCGCAATTTGTATAAAAAAAGGCACTACGTTCAGTGCAATGAATTCTATTCTTTAATTGTTAAAAAGAAATGTCCAATGCAAAAACCTTGTCACATTTTCTCTCCATGCCACAGGAAGTTATTGGTGCAAACTTCATAAATGCAACTGCTGCTGATTCCCAAGGAAGGTTTGGGCCTCCCCAAAGGGTAGTGGTAATGCTGTCGCCTTGTAATGAAAGGATCTTGATACCCGGTGGAGGCACATCGTGGTTCAGATCCCAGTTTAAACTTTAGGTCCAGTCCCGATTAGCCTATATGTGCACAAAGTTGACTAAAAAAAACTCAAACCGAAGGAGAATTCGCAGTGGTCTTCTCTCTCTCTCCTCGATGAACAGCCACTACACTAGGCCAGTTGTATAAAAAAAAACGCGTTTGTTACAACCTGTCCCCTTTCCCGCGCTAGGGAGCGCTCGACAGTTTCGGTGCCAATGAGAAACGAGGAAAAAAATCGTCTGCTGCAGCGAGGAGCGAATGGAAGCCAGAAGAGAGGCGCTTACGTAGACGCTGTTGCGACGTTGCGTATTTTAATTGGCTGCCTGGCTTTGACTTTCCCCAGCACCGAGAAAAGCCAGGGAGCAACTAGCGCGGGAACCGGGACAGGTTGTAACAAACGCGGTATAGTTTCCGACACGGACTTTTCCCTTTCACCTAGTAGACCAGTGGCGGTTCATGGTGAACCAAAGTGGAGGGGCGATAGCTCACAAATTTGCTCTATTGGTTTGCTTTATTTTGCTTCGCCTTTTGTACCATATTTGGCTAATTTGCGAAGATTGGGATGAGTGATATGATGAAATTGATGAATGGACACTCACAAACATCCATGCCCAGGCCGGGATTCGAACCTAGGACCCCTGGCGTCTTAGCGCGATGTGCTAACCACCATTTTTTTATTATTTATTTATTTAGGAAAGCCTCTATGCGGAAGCTTCCCCCATCACATTTCATTCACTCATATCATTTCATTCATATTTCAATTTCAGTACTTTTCAGGACAGACAATCACAAACATCCATGTCCGAGCCAGGATTCGAATCCGGGACCCCCGGCGTCGTAGCGCGATGTGCTAACCACTCCGCCACGGTGACCGACATACTCCGCCACGGGGGCCGGCACAAATTTGCTCTACTAGTAATGTGAGTTTAAATGATGAATTTCGTATAACAGCCTCAAGTACCGATAAAGCTTCACTTTTCCATGGAAAACGTAGAAACAAGTGTCAATACTATCGTATCGTATCTCCCAATCCGGTCGTTTTTTTTACTTCGGGGTTGCCAGACAATTTTGCCAAATTTTAAGAAATTTGTAGTTCATAGGTTCCTGTAGCGGCTCTTGGTGAGTTTAGATGACGAGTTTCTAATTTATTTAACATCCACCTTGGAAAGAAATTGGACAACTTTGTCACATTATCAGGATTTTTTTCAAACGTGCTAATCAAAATATGTAATTAAATCTACATGATGTACTCCACATCATTGTAATCCAAATGTACTTTCCACTAAACTCAGAAAAAATACAACGCATATATACGATAATTTTGCGTGTAACAAGAATCTATAGCCGACTTCCGTGGCATGCATATCGCATTACAAAGCCAGGGCTCCTGGGTTCATATCCCAGCATGGGTATGTGTGTTCTTTGTGAGTGCCCCTCCATCAATGTCATTATATCATCACTCATCCTCATCGTCGTGATTACCGAAAAGTAGCAGAAAGCGATGGTAAATAACAATAATCAAGCAAGAGTTTGTACATTTTCAGTTACCAATATTTTCTTTCCTCCTTGGAAATTGCGTTACTTATTGCTCTACTCTTATGTCATAAATGAATAAGATTATGGAATACAGAATGATTGTTTTTCAACGGTTGGTAATTCTCTTTCTTATGTTAACTTCATTGCTTCTGGCGACCCTTCATTGTTTACCGTTCTCCGGAGAGGGAGCCAGTTTCGCCTAGGGGGTGGGTTTCGGACGACAAACTCTCCGTCCTCCCATGCACAGATCCCGCGCGTGCTATTCCCCCAGTTCCTTCGCCTCTTACCCCTCGCGACCGCGCCTGAGAATGCTCTACGTCTCGTAAAGTGGGAGGACGGCGCCCCGCCAGATTTCTCTCGAAGTTCCGTATTCCCCCGCACGGTGGCGTGCAAACTTCGCAATTGTCGCGGAAGAATGAATACAGAACCGACTAACCAACGATCTATAAGCAATGGAATATTTGCAATTCAGACAATATATAAATGTTAATGTAACGTTTGTTCAATTGTGGTTACACAGTGCGGCGTCCGTATCGTCCTTATGAGCGGCCGCTCCTGTAGTAGACTGTTGTGTCAATGGGGGAAGTAGTTGACGTGATTTGTTACTTGTTGGGTTGCCTTTCCCATTCGTTACAGCAGGTGATCGAAACAGCCAATCAGATGAGCCTACTCTTGAAATCGTACACTTTTGGAAGCCGGGAATAATGTCGCCACCCGTGCTTTACACCTACGGTCCCTTTAATCGCTTTGGAATTACAGAACTCAATAACAGAGAACGCCTCATGCAGTCAGTGCCATTCTATATATATATATATATATATATATTCTTTCTTTTCGTGATGCAGGCTGGAGGATGGTGGAAATTTGCACAGAGGAGATGCTGACACCCCTTACGGTTGCCTTGCTTCTTTTCCGCTCAGATTAGTTCAAGGTCTCCGATTCTAGAGCCTTTCTTTGTAGTGGAAGTTAAGGATCGTTCTTAATAAAAATAATTTTAAAACTTACGCGGAAGGTCTATAAGACGGTTCTCAGGTACAATACAAACAGACCCGTACCCAAGAGGGGCCAGGAGGGGCCATGCCCCCTCGAACAATGAAAATTTTGAATTTGAACGTATAAAAACCTACAAGAATTACGTTGACGGTTTTTCAAATTTTGACATTTTTTACATTTACATTGTTTCATATAAAGTGATATATGTATTCATTTCATTGAAATATTTGAACACGATTTTTTTGTAGTACTTTGTTTAGATTAGAAGATGATTTCAATATTTTGTATATTTTTAAGTACCTATGTCAAAATAATCCATGAAGTCTAAGAAAAAATTACCTGGAAGAACCAGCGTCTTATACTGATAATAAACCATACACTAACATTTAACTTTCATCTGCCGCGGGGACACCTGAAGCCAGGCCCGTACCCAAAGGGGGGGGGGCAGGCGGAGCCCCCTCGAGCCATGATTTTTTTTTAAATTTGAACGTATAAAATCCTACAAAAATTACTTTCATGGTTTTTCAAATTTTGCATGAATATCGATTTTGTCCTTGCACAAATAAATAGGTTGTTTCTGGACAGACAGAGGCTCTAGAAGTCTGCAGTCTGCAATATTGGGCTATTTTAGTTCTATAACCATTGATGCAAGGCTATCAGACGTTCCGATCTAGTCGGGACAATTCATTCCTTTTAATCCAATTCCCAACTTTTTCAGATACTACTTGCTATAAAGGAAGAAAGACTTTGCGCCACTACAGACATTGTACTGGTTATGTAGGACTTTCTGTAGAATACTGTGTACATTATTAAAATTGTCTGAACTTTTTATGAGTTTAAAACAGTTGTTTGACACTCGACAAATAGGAACCCCTTGATTGTTGAATGATTTATTCTATTACAGTGTCACTAATGTTTCACATAATTACAATAGACGGGAAATTGCTATACTCTTTACATTTTGGAAGAAAGGTTCCTCAATGACTGCAATACAAAACCAACCATATAAGGGGCATCCATCAGCACCGCAAGTCTGTGATCCCTTTTCGCCACCACTGAACAACGATAAAAAACTTTGTTTTCTTTCTCCAATATCAGGGTTTTTTTTGCAACTGATGTCCATTCTGCCTAGTGTTGCCCACGAGACGAGACTTTGGCCTGTCTCGTCTCGTGGAAATGCTGTGAAATGCTGTCTCGTCTCGAAAATATTCGTTTGTCTCGGGACACATGATCAATCTCGTCTCGTCTCGAATTTTTAAAAGCCTGTCCCGTCTCGTCCCGTGGGCAACACTAATTCTGCCACTCAATGGCTTAGGGTTAATTAATATTATGTAAATAGGAAAACCCACTTCACAGCAGAATCGTTGCTAGATTCTTGGGGCAAAAAATTGCTGATGTACTTTTAACATATATTGTTATTTGTCCAAAACACTCAAGAAATTAAATACATTATTATTTACGAAATCTGTCAATCGGAATTTGTTTTACTGCAACTTTTCTTCTTTTCTACTTGTAATCAGGCCCGTACCCAGGATTTTTTTGAGGGGGCAGACCCATAGGCCAATTTTAAATAAATTTTCTCTCTTTCTGTGTGTGTGTGTATATATATTGTAGCGTGATGTCGGGTATTGCACGGCATCGAGTCACACCGGGACGTAGCTCAGATAAATAAGATAGGTCTTTAGTTTTGATTTAGCTAACCACCTCTACCCTAAAGGAAGCTGATGAAGGTTTGTTGGGAGCGTGTGTTGTTGAACGCTACTCACCCCTTGCTGTAGATATGGCCCTCGACTTCAGGTGTCTGCGATGGTGGAAATTGGAGACGGGCGCCCGCTGGAGAGATCGCTGGCGGCGATAAGACGCGGCAGGCAAATTCGGCGGCTTGATTCTATGGAGCGCTGATTCTCCGGACTCGGGTTGGAGTTTAGGCTAATGATCCTCCGCAGTCCAGACTGCTTCTTGGGATTCTCGCTTGTTGCCGCCTCGTAAAGTTGCAATCTCTCAACTGGCCGTCGTCGTCGTCTCGTTGATCAATTTGCTGGTAATTGTGGAGCGAAGTGAGAGATCGATTTACCGTCTCCAGGGGTTTTATACTTTGGAATTGAGTCATGACTTGGTGGACTTTGCACCTCCAGCTGTACACCTGGGATATACAGTGGAGGTGCACTCACCGCTGGCGAGGGCCGTTGCCTTGCTGACTGTGCAGAGCCGAGTGGGAAATTCTTGTTGCTCGGCTCTGCATCCGGTGGAATGTGGGGGGAATGAGCGTTCAACTTGCGAGCTTCAGAGCGATGTTTTAGGAAAATTGATGTTTTGTAAAGGGTTTGACCACTCGTCCGGGAGACCGAAGTCCCCAGTTCGAGGTGCCAAACTACTCTACCGCTGGTCCGTAGGTTCAGGGTTCCGCGGCCGCCCGATTGGACGGTCGCCGGTCCTTGGTTCGCGTCTCCGGTTAAGGAAACACGAATCCTACCACCAGCTAACGGTTTAATTCCAGGTTCATGTCACCGGGTCGGTTATTTACACCTCCGGCAGTAAGCCACGTCGTGCATAAAGTGGTGCTGTTATTCATTTATAGTAATAATAACAATAATAATTGTTGTAATAATGGAAAACTATAACCCTTCTGGTCAATGGGGACAAGCTATACAGCTTCAAACTCAGGACTAAAACCAAAAATATCGACCATACGAGGATATACATCTATACCTATATATAAATGAATCAAGAACACCTGTAGGATAACGAATATATACGTGTATTCGGCAAAAATAAACACAACAATGATAATATAACACATTACTTGTACATATCCCCTCGCTCTCATTCCATCATGCACTCACACACACACGCTGCAGGGGTGAACACAATATACCATTACATGATAAAATATCTAACCGCCTCTTTGGTTTATTTTCCGTGTACCTTCGAATTTGAGATTTCTATTAGCCCCTTAGGCTTGCTTTCAATTTAAATACGCGCGGCCAGCGCTCTGTCACGTACGAGACGCGATTAGCTAGGCGTCATAGTTACCAAAAGTAAATATTAATTGACATTACACATTGTTGAGGCACTACAATGCAAAAAAAAATAAGCACACACTAAACGAGTGACAAGAGGAAATTAACTTGATTACAAGTACACGAGTGCTGATAATACAAACGACTGTAATATAAACTAGGATATATATTAAAAATGATTAACTCAGCTATACTATTGAGTACCTAGTTTTCTAATACCTATATATATATCAAAGAGCACGGTAAAAATCAAATAATTAATTATATAAATACTCGGCGCGAGAATAGGAAAACAATAACAAATCGTAGGTCTTTACGTTTATAGAATTTCGAAGGGTGAGCGAAATAGGTTCTTAATTTATGAAGATTTATAGTACTTTGGATTTGATTGGCCAAAATAATTAGTAATTGCAGGCAACATTGTTCGATTTCATCTCGCTTTGTGTTATGACGAACCAGTGGCGACGTGGGTGGACAAATGTTCACTCTCACACATAAAGAGAAAACTGGAGGATACTATACCGACTCAATGGCGGCGTGTTCCTCGCTGATGTCAACTGTCCTCGTTGCGGCGTCCCGACGATACTCATGGCTATGACAGTCTGTCCTCCTGGCGGGCAAAAACTGTCTCTTCGACTTAGACGTAACATTCATTTTTCTTCCTATTTTCCATCGCGGCGACGAAGATGGGCGGAAAAAGCACCTCGCTTCCATCTGTCTGCTCGGGGCGTT
This sequence comes from Lepisma saccharinum, assembly GCF_977018435.1. Taxonomy (NCBI): domain Eukaryota; kingdom Metazoa; phylum Arthropoda; class Insecta; order Zygentoma; family Lepismatidae; genus Lepisma; species Lepisma saccharinum. The sequence continues at coordinate 52,546,106 of NC_139234.1, forward strand.
GCATCCGATCATGGCTTCAATGGCCGTTCGGGGATACGCAGGGCGTCGGGTCGTCTAAGGGCGGACGTCGTTTCATCTCTCTCTTTTCTCTATCTCTTCTTCTTTTCTCGGCGTAACATCCGTCTCACCGTTGTGGTACTTTCGTCTCTCATCTGGGTTGGCAATGCGAGTTGTCGCTGCGGCGTGGCTTTCATCTCAGACGCCGTTATGCAAGCGTCGTGGTGCGGTTCTCTTGACTTAAGGCGTCGTATACTTAAGCAGGCGTCGTGGCTTCTTCTCTTGGCTTCATGGCAGCAGTAATCGGAAACCCGAAGGTCCCGTCCCTCTCGTAGTTTTCAACCGCCCATATTTATTCAATGTCCCTCCTTACAAAAAGGGGAAAAACACACATGGAGCACGTGAAACACGTAATTAACACGGCCTCAATTCCTGGCACTGTCACTGTGATCACACACTCACGACAATTAACACGACGCGGTCGAAAGGTTAAAACAAAGCAAAGTTCCGTAACTCGCGCAAAGTGACGCGGAGATGGTGTTCGGTCTGAATATGGCGGTAAACTGTGTCGGTCCTCTGGAGTCCAGGGGTATTTAAGGAGAACTTGAAACTTCAAAAATCAACCGCCTCGCAGTTCGTTAGCTTAGAAAAAATGCTGGACGGTGGTCTTTCTTCCAGGCTCGTTGTCTACTTGGGTGGTTGGGGGTGAAGAAAAAAAAACAGAGCAGTCCTCACACGTGTTGCGAAAGAACTCCCCCTCGGTCGGCAACTTGGGCGTTCTTTCTATTGCTGGACGAGTAAAAGTCACCCTTAGTGTCAAAAATTCCACAAGTCGGTATTGTTTTCCTACCCTCGCCGTCTAGAACCGAAAATCCAAGAAAAGCAAAAAAGCACAACTGGCTACAGAAAGTTGTTAAGAGTATTTACGAAATTCTTAAATACACTCACATAAACTACAAAAAAGACTGGTGACAAAAGTAATTGTCACAGTTTCTACCTTTATGCTCCCAATTCCTTCATCAATATATATATTGTGTGTGTGTGGGGGGGGGGGGGTAGGAGGGGGTAGAGAAATTTGCTAATTTTGTTTCGAAATGTTGAAGAACACCATTTTCTGACCTATATGTATGCAACCACGTGATAGATATTTGCAGTTGACACTGACATTTTTTTTGTCAGAGAGCTAAAAAAAATTGTATGATAGGAGTAGACTACATGTGTGCATGTAATACAAACAATTCAAATAGCCTACGAAAGCAACATATGTGTGTGAGGTTGATAGATGAGGGTTCACACCCACTTCGCAAAGTCCCCGACTTTTCCAGGTATTTTACATAACTGTGTAATGATCTAACATGCTAAAAAAAAATAAGAGTTACACTTCAACTTTGTAAGTTAATCAAATGAATCACGTTTGTTGAACATTTTTGAAAATAAATGAAAGAACGTTTTTATAAGCAATATTTCCCAAAAAGGAAGTATGTTGGGAAGATAAAACGAAACGTGTTTCCGGTTACAAATTCTGCCAAGCAAAAACCATTTAATTCCCTTTTCCAGGTTTTGAAAGCTTTTTTTAAAAAAAATCACTTGTTTCCAATGACCTCAGTCCTAGCCTTGTTTTCCTGACTCCTCCAGTTGTCCAGGACTTTGGAGTCAGTGCGAACCCTGTAAATAAATTACACTGATAAACAATGAAATACTCCTTTAAATAAAACTAAGTGATCTTTATGTATTCAGATGTGGTGATAACGAATATCGCATCCGTTTTCCTGTATCACCTAAAGTTTTTGCAGAACACCCACATTTTATAGTTTTATGGTTTCAGGTCTCCGCACCCTACTCCGCTTCCGGCTTAACGTTTGGTTCCTAGCAAATGGATAAGAAACTTTTAGTAACCTTGTGTGTTTATGACTGGCACTTAATATTTCGTGGAGAAAACATCTGGTAGTAGAGTAATTTCCTGTTTCTCTGTTAAAATTTGTTCTTTTGTGGGTTAGTCGAGTCTTAACTTCCTTTCCGATAACTTCGCGAGTAGCCGTATTTTATGTTTGTGTATGTTCGTGAAATTGTGAATGTAATATTGTGTATAGTGAAGAGAAGTGTAAGTTGTATTTTAACAAAACGATCAGAGCATTCATAATTGTTTTTTAAAGAAATATATTACTATAACTCAATTAATGAGTTCGCCATGTCACGCAAATGTGTGAATAACCCGAACTTGTTTTGCGGGGAATTTACTCCAAAGTCACAGAGAAATACTATCACTCCTATAGTGAAAAAAGCATACGAGTTGTATTTTGGAAGTAAAGTAGACGAGGGAAAAAGCTGGGCACCAGGTAAAATTTGTTGTAATTGTTCGCGAACTTTACATGGTTGGCTTAATGGCACTCACAAATCAATGCCCTTTCGAAACCCTGTAAAATGGACAGAACAGAAAGATCATACTACGGATTGTTACTTCTGTTTAACAAACATAGTGGGATATAGTTCAAAATCAAAACATTCTATATTTTATCCTGATGTTCCTTCAGCCAAAAAACCTATGAGTCAAGATTTTATACCAATTCCTAAGCCTCCTAAAGAATGGACAGTGGATGAAACAGAACCAAGCAGTGCTTCTCCAGATGACTAACCTGGACCCTCATATTCAAACACCGATCCAAATTTTCCTGATCAAAATATACCTCACTTTATTTCCCAATCCGAACTAAATGATCTAGTCAGAGACCTCAACCTTTCTAAAGTTCAAGCGGAATTATTAGGTTCTCATCTCCGAGGGTGGAATTTATTACAAGATGGTGTTAAGGTGTCATAACGGAAACGCCAACAATCACCGACACATTTTTTCTGTTAGTAATGAGTTAACTTACTGCAATGATTGGCAGATATGCGGAGACCTCAAAATGATTGGTATACTGTTAGGCATGCAGTCTGGGTTTACAAAATGTTGTTGCTTTCTTTGCGAATGGGACAGCCGGACAAAAGATAAACATTACAACATTGTGGATTGGCCCATACGAAAAAACTTAATTCCTGGAGAGAAGAGTGTTCGGAATCACCCTCTACTTGAGAAAGACAAGATTATGTTACCACCGTTGCATATAAAGTTAGGGCTGATGAAAAATTTTGTTAAGGTTTTGGATAAACACGTTGAGAGTTTTGGGTACTTGAGAATTTTTTTTTCCTAAACTCAGTGATAGTAAGTTAAAAGAAGGCATATTTATTGGGCCGCAAATCCGCGAGATCATTCATGATGACAACTTTGTGGAATTGCTAACAGAAAAAGAGAAATCCGCATGGTTAGCTTTCAGACAAGTATGCTGTAATTTTCTTGGAAATGTGCAATCTGACAACTACAAGGAACTTGTTAAGAACTTGTTGAAGTGTTATCAGCGCATGGGGTGCAATATGTCCTTGAAAATTCACTTTTTACATTCGCATTTGGACTTTCCCCCCCCCTAACTTGGGCGCGGTTAGTGACGAATGCGGCGAGAGATTTCACCAGGATATTTCTGTCATGGAGAAACGATATGCAGGAAAATCGGTACAGAACATGTTAGCAGACTACTGTTGGAACCTCAAGGAAGATGTTTCTGGCGGCAGTTACAAACTGTACAGTTCAAGAAAGAAATTTTGAAAATGTGAGTAAAAATGTGTTTTCCCCCCTTTTTTTTGCATGAAATTTCTTAATTGAACAGTCAAAATCGGTCCTATATATATACAATAATAATGTTTTTATATTTCATAGTTATTCACTTCAATATTTAAATCTTATTTCATGAGCAAACAAACAAAAATAATTTCAAATTTCGATGTATTATCATGGTATTATTACAAAGGGAATTAAATTTTTATTAAAAACAAAATATGAACATCCAGAGAAAATGATTTTTACTTTTCATTTCTACTTTCAGATTTGGATTCAGCGGGATCAAATTATAAATAATCACCTATTTTCGTTCAAACGAGCAAAAAAAAGTTTAAATTTCTTCATCAGTGTTATCTGAAGGAACGGCTAAGTGTCTTCAACCTGGCAGTGTGTCTGCTGGCGTAATATTGTTTCTATGGTGTACTTCGGTTTTAGAATCTTATTCGACAGTACAAATAAATGCCAGTGGCAACCAAGAAGCTATTAAATGGGGATGCATACATGTGGGATAGAAAATGCCATTATCAACGGCTCGTAGCATCGATTTTTTTTATGTCTTCTGCACACTGTGAAAGTTGTCTGTTGTACGGTATTTATGTTCAAGACAATTACAAGTAGAAAAGAATAAAAGTTGCAGTAAAACAAATTCCGATTGACAGAATTTCGTAAATAACATGTACTTAATATCTTGAGTGTTTTGGACAAATAACAATATATGTTAAAAGCACTTCAGGCAATTTTTTGCCCCAAAAATCTAGCAACGATTCTGTTGTGAAGCGGATTCTCCTATTTACATAATACATTAATTAACGGTGTATGGTGCGGGTGGAGAGCTAAATGCTCTCCAAGTGGTTGGTTTTGTATTGCAGTCACTGAGGAACCTTTCTTCCATAATGTAAAGAGTATAGAAAATTCCCCCCCATTCTAATTATGTGAAACATATGTGACCGAGGTGAGGCAAAAAGGTCAGGACATGGATTAAAAGGAATGGACTGTCCCGATTAAATCGGAACGTCTGATAGCCTTGCATCAATGGTTATAGAACTAAAATAGCCCAATATTGCAGACTGCAGACTTCTAGAGCCTGCCTCTGTCCAGAAACAACCTATTCATTTGTGCAAGGACAAAATCGAAATTCATGCATGCAAAATTTGAAAACCCATCAACGAAATTTTGTAGGTTTATAAACGTTCAAATTAAAAATGTTCATGGCTCGAGGTGGGGGCTATGCACCACCCCTTGGGTATGGGCCTGCTTGTAATTGTCTTAAACATAAATACGCAGTGGGTGACAGTATAACAGACAACTTTCACAGTGTGCAGATGACATCAAGGCCAAACACTTGGATCCTACGAGCCGTTGAATATGGCATTTTCTATGCCACATGCATGCATTCCCATTTAATAGCTTCTTGGTTGCCACTGGCATTTATTTTTACTGTCGAATAAGATTACAAAAACGAAAATACACCATAGAAACAATATTATGTCAGCAGACACACTGCCAGGGTGAAGTCACTTAGCCTTTCCCTTCAGATAATTTATTTACAGGGTTTGCACTGACTCCAAAGTCCTGGACAACTGGAGGAGTCCCCGGTGAAGGCACATAGTGGTTCGGATTCCACTTTAAACTGTAGGTTCAGTCCCGATTAGCCTTACTGTGCATAAAGTGGACTTAAAACACTAAACCAACCAACCAACTGGAGTAGTCAGGAAAACAAGGCTAGGACTGAGGTAATTGGAAACAAATGATTTTTTAAAAAAGCTATCAAAACCTGGAAAATTAAATGATTTTTGCTTGGCAGAATTTGTAACCGGAAACAAGTTTCGTTTTATCTTCCTTTTTGGGTAATATTGCTTATAAAAAGGTTATTTCATTTTATTTTAAATTTATTTTCAAATATGTTCAACAAACGTGATTAATTTCATTAACTTACAAAGTTGAAGTGTAACTCTTATTTTTTTAGCATGTTAAATCATTACACAGTTATGTAAAATACCTGGAAAAGTCAGGGACTTTGCAAGATGGGTGTGAACCCTCATCTATTAACCCCACACACATATGTTGCTTTTCGTAGGCTATTTGAATTGTTAACATTATGCATACATGTAGTCTACCCCTATCATACAATTTTTTTTTAGCTCTGACAAACAAATAAATGTCAGTGTCAACTGCAAATATCTGTCATGTGGTTGTATACATATAGGTTAGAAAATGCTGTTCTTCAATATTTCGTAGCAAAATGAGCAAATTTCTCTAACCACCCTCTTCAATACATATATATATTTTAACGTCATATATATATATATATATATATATATATATATATATATATATATATATATATATATATATATATATATATACACATACACACACAGTGTATAATTTGAGAGAAAATTATGAAAATTCGCCTATGGGTCTGGCCCCCCTCACAAAAATCCTGGGTATGGGCCTGAATACAAATAGGGCTTTTAGGCATGTTAGGTCCTATAGACTTTCAGTAGAGGGGTACTGTTTACATGAATCACAAATATATCTAACTAGTATACGTCTAGAATGTAGGAAAAAAAAAGGTAGAACTAGAAATCCACTCCCTAAGAGTGATGAGTAATACAGAAGAGATTTCTATGGCTGAAGCGAGAATGGAATTTGGTACCTAGCAACAAATTTACTCCCCTATCCTATCCCCTGCTTGCGGTAAATGTTATTCTCCTAGTTTGAACTTGCCTTTAATATTTGCATAGAAACAACTCAAGAAGTCAAGCAAAAAAATATTGGCTCAAGTACACCTGATCGCGGACAACACACACATTCCTCATGATCAACGCTCATCTACTATGGCAAAATTGTCCTGCACATTTGGAATTATTTATTTCTCTGTCCCCTGAGGTACTTTGTAATGAGATAACATGCAATAAATACATTAATTATTGTGGCATACAGTATATAGGACCTATTTCTGAAAGAACACTATTAAATATTATGCATGCAGTAGAACCATGTCCAGTGCCATGAAGGCACATTCTCAATCTTGACTGTAGCCATGGGCATATATATAGTTCATGTAAGGAAGGGGGGGGGGGGGTCAACTTTTGGTATGATTAGGGTTGCTATATTACATAAGTGAAAATCCGGGACCCTGCTGACTGGAAGCTTGTTGGGGAGCGGGGTTGCTGCACCCAACAAAGTTGTGTGTATGTAAATATGCATTATCATATTCTTTACACTTTTTTTTTTTTAAAAAAAACAGGATTCATTTCGAAGTAAATCATTAATCTTGCAATTCATTTTCGGTGCCATAATGAATTGATTGATTGATTGATTGATTTAGTTTATTTTACTTCGTGTTTTGTGCCTCTTCGCTAATTTGCGAAGATGGGGATGAGTGATGAAATTGATGAATGGACATTCACAAACAACCAAGCCCGAGCAGGATTCGAACCCGGGACTCTTGGCATCGCAGCACGATGTGGTAACCACTCGGCCACAGGGTCCGGCAGGTGTCATAATGGACTAAGCTGCTATCTCACAATGTCAAAACTTTATTTGAGAACTGCGGACTGAACATTGCAGGCACCCAAGCACCGACTGTTTACAGTAAACAGTTTGCTATGCAATGGAAGAGATTTGCAACTGAAATTCAGCACTGCTTGAAGATGGTGGCGCTATCGTGAAGTCAAATTTCTTTCCAGCATCTTCTTGTAACTCGATAACTCTTGTATTATCGGGAGGGAGCGGTTCAATGTACTGTTTAGTAAAATGAACATTTTAATATTACGCATTTAAATATAAGTAAATTTGAGGAAAGTATAGTCTTAATCATTTCTTCTTTCCCACCCGATTCCAGGACATTTGTGCATCCTGAAGAAACTATTCAGGACACCAGGACAAATACCATCATTCCGGGAATGTCCCGGAAAATCTGGGATGTATAGCAGGCCTAGGTATGATCAAGCTATCAAAATCCAATCTACCAACCAGGCCATCTAACATTTTGGGAATAAGTTGCTGCAATTTTGCAATGTGTTGACTGGGTTCAGAGAAACGTGAGTTCAATTCTACTACAAAATGGTCTAAGAATGGACAACGAAGGTAATATTCTTGCAATCTTGTAATATTCTTTTGTGCTCTCAGCTGGTGCATTGTTCCCTCAGATTTGATGGCTGAGTGTTCTAGGTCTCTTCATTTCTTCATCATTTTCTCCAAGTAGTTTCTCTGCTTTGGAATAAATTTCATTAAAGTACTCAGAACTCTTAGTTTTTTAAAAATATCTACGAGGCGCATCCAGAAAGTAAGTTTCCCTATTTTTTTCCCGTGAAAGTAAACATAATGAGCCGTGTAAATTGCGCATGCGCAGCAGAGCTAAGACGTATCAATCATATGCCAGGCGGACAGATCCCGCACGGCGCCAGTAGCGAGGCAGCAGTGGTCCAAAATGGAAGCTCGTATTCCTTCTCCCGCCGCATGCGAGGTTCGGTCGGTGATAAAGTTCCTGAATGCACAAAGCATTGCACCAATTGACATTCATCGTCAGCTCTGTGAGGTCTATGGGCCGAACATTATGAGTAAGCAGATGGTGCGTCGCTGGTGTCGGCAGTTTTCGGAAGATCGTCAAACTGTCCATGATGAAGAGCGCAGTGGGCGTCCGTCCCTCATCACTGATGATCTGGTTGAGCTGGTGCGGCAGCGCATCGTAGAGAACCGTCGCTTCACGATTACGGAGTTGAGTAGCCTTTTTCCGCAGATATCGCAATCCGTGTTGCATGAGATTGTCACACAGCGCCTGCTGTTCAAAAAAATGGTGTGCCAGGTGGGTGCCGAAAAACCTGACATCCGAACACAAAATGAAACGTTCAGGAGCAGCACTGACATTCCTGCAACGGTACCATGATGATGGCGATGATTTCCTCGACAGGATCGTCATGGGCGATGAGACGTGAATTTCGCACTTCACCCCGGAAACCAAGAAGCAGTCAATGCATTGGCGGCATAGTGGATCTCCGGTCAAGAAGAAATTCAAACAGACGCTGTCGGTACAGAAAGTGATGGCACCGTGTTTTGGGACAGGAAGGGCATTTTGCTCATTGACTTCCTCCCCAGAGGTGAAACGGTGAACACTGACCATTACTGTGAAACACTAAGGAAATTGCGACGTGTCATTCAAAACAAGAGGCGTGGCATGCTTACTGCAGGTGGTGTGCTCCTCCATGACAATGCTCGTACACATACGGCTCGGCGCACAGCAGCTGTTTTGATGGAATTTGGCTGGGAGTTGTTTGATCATCCACCTTACAGTCCTGATCTGGCTCCCAGCGATTTTCACGTTTTCTTGCACCTCAAGAAATTCCTGTCTTCCGGTGAGCGTTTTGGCAACGATGAAGAGCTGAAAACGTCTGTCACACGCTGGTTCCATTCACAGGCGGCAGAGTTCTACGACAGTGGGATCCAAAAGTTGATACCACGATACGACAAGTGTCTCAATTCTGGTGGTTGCTATGTTGAAAAATTGCTGAACCTTTGCTGTACCTGTTGCCAATAAATGGTTTCCTGAAACTGTGTTGGTTTTTTTTTTAAAAAAATAGGAAAACTTACTTTCTGGATGCACCTCGTATATTAGAATACTGACATGTTCACAGTACTGAATAGTCCACTATCAGGAAATTGTAGACATTTGATCTGCAGTCCCATCTAGTGTGTGGAATTACGTAATTTCCTTCCCATCCTATACATCTTCACTTTAGGAGAATAAAAGAATAAAATAAGTCCGAAGAAATTTTTATCAACAAGCAGATAGAACAGGTAATTTTACTGAACCAAAAGGAAGGGGGGGTGGGGGTTGGACCCATTGAGCCCTCCCTTAAATATGCCCATGACTGTAGCAGAGGTGATGTGATCAGCAACATGCTCTGGCTGCCTTGTAGATTCTTCTGAATTATAGTTAGTGCTGTATTACCTGCAGGGAGGGAAATTTCCATTGTTCATTTCAAGCTATATAAAAAAAGCAGAAAGCTTTACATTTTTATTGTCAACAGAACGTTCAGACAGTTGGCATTTGAACAGAATAATCCAAGTAAAAAGTGCTACATATATTGAAAAAATATTCTACAATTTTCATAATTAGATAACAAACAACAAACATTATGACTAAAATTTCTACCTGTTAAACCTTTTTTGAATGAGGTTATGTAAAAGTTAATAACAAAATAGAATAACTGTGCACTTCAGTACACTATCTGTATGAAATGTAAAAATGTAGTGAAAATAGTTGTGCTGGATATTCACTTACCTGGTTGTTGGTTCAAATAGAAGTCTCCCCAGGGATGTAGTAATAATAAAAGAATGGAATAATAAAATTGGTTTATTTTTATTAGTGCACAATAACATTGCACAAAATAATCATAACCACAATATTAATTAATTTATTGTTGTTATTTCCTACTCAAAGTTTTACCAATGGACTGATGACCCCTCCCCTCCTACAAAGATTTCTGGCGATGCCCTTGATTATTGCTGCTTATGTTATGTTGTTGTTGCAAGAGTGATCCAGACAAAGCCAAGGCTCATTCAATATCGAGGGAGTTCTTTTCCAAATCATTTAAAGAGGCCTTTTACCCAGGGTTGTTAAAGATCTAGGAATTTTAAATAAATTCAATTCAGGTTCTGGTGAGAAAATCAGCAAGCGTAAATGGGTTCTGGAGTGTAAAGAACATTTTTATCTGTGAATTATTTCAATTTGGTCCAGGAACATTTTTCCGGATCAATTTAAATATGGTCCAGGTAACTTTTTTCTGGATCAATTTAAATATGGTCCAGGACACGTTTTCCTACATAAATTTAAATATGGTCCAAGTTCCATGTTGAAATGAAACAATACGCAACTTGGACCGAATTTCAAGTGTTCTGTTCTGTTCTGTTACAGAACACATTAGAATTTATGGGTTCCTGGACATTTAACAACCCTACTTTTACCATTAAAAAATAATATTGATTCCCACCTTCATTTCTTATATCCTCCTTGAATATTTCCAATTTCTCTGTTGTTACACCTCTATAATCCACCTGAGCATAACATGGCAGGTTCCCCCCCACACACATGAATATCTAAAGATATTTGTAAAAACAATAAAAACATGTGTGAAATCTTCTACTTTATCGATGAGACCCAACAAAGCACGACCCAGGGTCCAGATTATGATAGTAATAATAATTACAACCACAGGTGTTGCTGTTTGCATTCAGGTCTGCACCAGTACTTTTCTTTCAATAGTAATAATGAATTTTGATAAATGACTTGTTATGAAAGCAAGTTTACTGGAGTACATGTTGAATTAAAGTGATACCTTCTGAAATTTCAGTGACCCACATGCCCATTAGCCTTAACTATTGTTTTCAATTACTATTCACAAAACAATATTTTAAAGCAGCAAAGCACAATTTTATTGCTGTTTTATATGGTCAAGTGTTCACATAAATTAGTTAGCAAATTACTTACATTATAAAATATTAAGCCCACATATTAGATAAGTATAAACATAATGTTTGTAGATAAAAAAAAGTGCTCAATTTATTTATAAAAGATGCTAACAATGCAAGTATAAGTACAACCTTATTGCAAACACGAAATAATGACAAGTTGAACCATTATATGTAATGTTAAATACAGGGTGTATCATAATAGAGTAAACAATTTTAAGAATTTATTTTGACAACTACATGGAATACAACAATGATATTTGTCATGTATCAATCAGTAACACTTCAAGTTTCTAGGAATGTCTACCAATGGCTACAAATGTTGCTTCCACCAGTTATGCGGCACACATCCCATTGAAATTCCAGTTCTTGCCACTCCTCGTCCACCAAAACATATTTTCTCCTTTAGCTGTTGCACATTTTGTGGCATAGGTGCAACATAGACTTTGTCTTTCAGAAAGTCCCAAATGCAGAAGTCTAGGGGTGAAAGGCCTGGGGACCTGCGAAAGTCGCCATTTTCATTAACACTACACCAGCACCACAACGACCATGTTTACAAAAGTCTTTCACATAACAAAACTTGAAGATTTTATCATGGTTATACAACAAACCTAGTTGTTTCAGATACTATTTTAACAATAAACCTGATAATTAGTATCTATTATGATACATGCTGCATATAAATTGCTGTTATTTTCTTTCGATGGAATAAACTTCACAGTTCCTGTAAGGTCTGCAGCCCCAGATCCTGGCAACACCTATAATTACAACTCAGTAACTTGATTTACACAATCTACTTTGAAGATATAGGTTTTACATTGACATTGATTTGCATTACAGATCAAGTGATATTGTGTGTGTGTAAACTTCAGTTTGTCGAAAGTGTGGAAATATTTAGATGTTCTACACATGACGCGTTTGAAATTTTATTTTATGCAATGTAACATAGTTTGAAACGATGTTTCAACTCCCACAAACCTTTAACTTGTGCCCTCTTGTTTTATTCTTGAAATAGTTTTGTTATCCATATCAAAGTTCCAGTCCCGCACCGTGGCTGTGGTCTGAGGCATCATGGTTAGGGTTTGTGCTACAGGATGCCCACAGGTTCAAGGTTCCTGCAGGAAGCGTAACAACTTTTCTCCTAGATTTCAGCCTGTGAATGGAACTGGTGGCCACCCACCATCCTGAGGAAATTGAGGAGCTAGAAATGAGTAGCGTAACCTGGTCATGGAAATCTACAACAATGACTGGGGTTCGTCATGCTGACCACACATCCGCCCATAATCAGTTGGATTATCTCCCACCACCACAGGTAGGAGCGAGACCAGCAGTCTGTAGATAGACCCTGGCCATCATGGGCTGTTGCACCACTGGTTATTATTATTATTGGTATCAAAGTAATAATAATTAGGGATAAATTATAACATTTTCCCAATACTGATATTCTCCTAACAGGAGAAGAGGACAAGATTGGAACACCGTGGAAAAAGAGGAATGGTAGAGACCAGAAGAAAATGGAGAGGCTCGACTTCTATGCCGACCCAGCCAGAGGCAGGAATAATGATGACTGATATTCTAGTGATCCGATATAAACTTGCACATATTCCTTCAAGAACATGAATGGTTAATTGACCTCTCTTAATTAATATACGTAACTAAGTTAGGCAATGGGTTCTTTTTCAAAGGCGGCTTTGAAAAACAACTGCATATTTAGACAAATAGTTTACAAAACCATGACACATTAATTGTGAATTATTATTTGTAAAAATAACAATTCTTAGTCGGGTTGTGTTCTAAATTACAGGCTTTTTATAAACATATAAGATCAGTAAAAAAAATCAGTTATTTTGCTGAAAAACCAAAACGGTGATATCAGCAGATGAAGGCCATTTTAAAATAAAATTAAAATAGTAATGTACTGGTATTGAGGGCCCTGCAAAAAATGAGTAGTCTGGAAAATTCTGGGAAAATAAATTTAGAATTTATGTGGGAATCCATGGATATGTTGCACACTATGTTGGCCTTATTTTATAAAAAAACTGTTGATAATATTTCATTTCTCATAACTTTTCTTGACCAGTATTCTTATCAAGGTTTATCCGTATGAAAGCATTCAGAAAACAAAATTGAATTTGAAATACTTAATCACCATTTATGAGCAACATAATGAAAGTGATGTTGAGAGTTGGGATCTTATTACAGATGGTAGTTCAATGTCTAGTGACTGTCTAGAATGTTCGCTAATATCTTCGTGACCACTGTACCAAATATCATAGCAATTATCACATTCATAGAAATGCTTCATGTAAAAGAATCGGACGTTGCAGTGAAAACTCCATTTACTTCCATTATAAGCAGACGAATGCCATGCAAATGTACCAACCAGAGATGCCAGAACAGTGCAGTTTTCCACACTACGTTATTCAAGGTGCTGTAACCATGCTAAAGGTCCTAGGTTCGATCCCTGGCTGGTTCAAATCCGGGAACTTTTCTAACGTTGAAAGTGGCCCCGGCACCCACCCAGCATCGAATGACATGGGTACCTGGGGGTAAAGGTGGTCAGGGGCGTGATACTGATCACATCACCCCCACTCATGACCTGATCAAGAAAATGTGTGCGTTACCCCACACCTTCTATATGCATTCATGGTGTGGTGCTAAGCACAGGCGAGCATTTTTTCCCCCCCTTCATGCATAAGAAACTTAAAAGTTGTTAAAACATCATCTGATCACTGACCAAAGGCAGGTTCATTATCTTTGGCAACCAATAATTTTGTAGGAAAATTTAAAATTAACATCAAAGAAATTTGAACATAAATACAAGTACTGTAACATGCAGTGAACCTGCCTGAAATTAAGTGTAACAAGAGCCCTAAACCTGACATTCCTAACGTAACAATATAGGTTACATATTAGATCTAGGTGCAATCGTAACAATAATACATATAAGTAGGTTAGGCAGGTTAGATTTTGGGTTCTTAGCAATTTTTATAATCACGTAGTACATCAGTGGCAGTCTTGGTGAATGCATTCTGTGCTTGGAGACAGACTAAAATCAAACAGCCTACTGTGAATGGTGACCGCTCACTGAAACGGATAAGCAAACAAATTATCTTTTCAAAGGTTACATGATATGTGAATTGTAACCATGTTCTTCAGTTATGTATTTAATATTTTTGAAATTACAATGCAAATATTACTTCTGCATTAATGTGGGTCAAGTTAAAGAAGGAAGCTTGAACAACTTTCTGTGTATTATATACCATGAAACCCCAATTTTGTGTTCCTTTATTTTACAATTCCTGCATCATCGTCCCAACAAAGCATATAGTCCTCTCCCACCTTTTTTTTTTACTTGGTTTCATGAAAAATAAAATTGGGGTTGTACCGTATGTTCTATAATCCTACTAATTTTTAATTTCAAGATACCTTTTAACTTCTGGACTTACAGAAAGAGAGAGGCATTACAGTGAGTGCCATAAGACTCATTTAATACTCATATGAAGAAATTTTGGTTTAGGATAAAGGTGATAAAATTAAAAATACAAAAAATATATTGAAGCACTTTTAATACAAGCATTTACAGTAAACAAGGAGCACACCAATTTCTATCTGCTCTTACCCTTTTGCAAATGTTTTGGATCAAAATTCAGCCTACAATGTAGAACCCTTAGTTTCAAAGATGATACAATTAATAGGAATGAAATGGCATGCACATGGTGTCTCTTAAACACTTCGTAGAAGTTCATTAAAAAGAAACAAGCTCATTGGTATGTAATAACTAATTCCATATTATGCTTCCCTTTCTATAAATGAGGCTTGTATGTAATAATTCTGGTGTAACATATGCTAAATGTTGATTATGCCTTGAGAACACAAACCTTAAAGACCAGCATTAGAGATTGATTTTGTTACATGTTACTTTAAAAATCTGTGTTAGTTAACTATAAAACACACTGGGATCCATTCATTCTATAATGAAGCAACACTTAAAAACTTGGCATGACACCTATTTTCATCAAATGATACAGAATTCATTGGGTAAAACAATGAGCAGTGATAAAACAGTTTGTTCGAGTTCTATATACATAAATTAAAAATCCAATAGCATTACCCTTTAAAGATATTAATTTGTTATATTATGTATACATAAAATATTCTGTAAAATTATGTCTTTTGCAACATTCATTTATTTTAATTTCATTATCATCATTATCATTATTATTTTTAAACATTTACAACAAAGTTCGTCTATCATGGCATTTCTGATAATTCAACTTTACAAGTCAGTAAAACATTGAAAAATTAATGTATGCTAGACCTGCACATGCCACCCTTGTTCCATGATATTCTCAGTGACTTCAGAGAAACTATTAAATTAAACATATCAAAGCAAGCCTCCCAATAGAAATATACAACTCACTCTGCAAAACACGTTTTCAAAAAGTTTCCTCTCTCTAATTACATAAATCATACAAACATCCCTGACTTGTGTAGATAATGAAAACCGGTTCAGATGCTTCAAAAATTGACTAGGTGAGCATTAAACCTTTTCAGAAGCTCACATGCAAGTTTGGAAGTCTTAATCGCTATACACGTCATGTACCACTGGTAGCAATCTTCAGAGTTAAGTATGCTCAGTTTTTAAGAGAATTAAATATACATAAGGTAAACTAGCTACATCGGAACGAAAATTAATAATTTATCGACATACGTAAAGTACTCTATTCCCAGCAGTTATCTTACCTATCTGGAACTAGAATTAGAAATTACATCATACAAATTTATGTATGACCATGTGTGTACGTGTATGTATGTTCATATGTATGTATATATGCTTGTCTACTTATGTGTCTGGACATAAGTATCTATACATAGGTATACATCACCTTCTGAAAAAAAATAATGAAGACTCACTTTGTGCACTTTGTTGCTTTTCTTATGTAAGTAAAGAGTGGGTACGAGCTTGGATTTTTATAACAGACCCTTCTAATTAGCTCAAAACAAGAAACCTGATACTCGTTATCCATCACACACTTTAGCCACTAGCACAGATTTCTCAGGAATTAATGTCAGTCCATCTATGAGAATGTGTTAGGAGATATTTACTGTTGAAGTCCTGCCAATGCAGATCATCAAAACAGCGCTTATCAGTCTTTAGTCCAACTTTACATAATATATATATTTATAAATGTCTCTATCTGCAACCACCATTTCATTAGAGGCGAACAGCTTTCATCAGCCAGTCTCTTCATAGAATAGACTTCATCCTTTAATCTTGCTACTTCTACATCATTAACATGTTATGAAAGAAGATCTGGAAAAAAAAATATATAACATCAAATCAACTTTACCTCTGTTAAGATAAATATTAATAAATTTAAAAAATTTACGAGATGTTCTGGAGCTTCATCTGATTTAACACATAAGTAAAAGTTCTCTTTGCAGCAAGAATCTCTGCACTGGTTCATATACTGTTTTTTTCAAATAAATAATATTTAACAATAGGCAATTAAGAAGGTGTGCCTTGTGGTTAAAATATTTACATATCAATATCACTTAATAAGTCATTACTCAATTCTAGACCACATTCTCTATTTTTCCAGATCTAGACTAGACCATGCAGTAATATATAAACTAACTGTATTTACAGCATCTTTTTGAAAGCAATGACTTCACGTGCAAGGAATACTATGTTTTTTAAAATACATCTTTCACTTTGAAAAACTATTTATAAATTATGGTTTATAACTACTACAGTTGAACCTTGATGTTACGTTTTTTAGGGTACCAAACTGAAAAAAAAAAAAATTGCAGGAAAATGAAAAATCGAGGAAAAATTATAACATTTTGCAATGTTGGGAGCATGAAAACTGAATGTACAATACAGAAAAATATGAATATAGGGAACGTAAAATCGAGGTTTCACTGAATATTCAGTATTGACTTTGCAAGGTCAATAGTAACCTTGTTAATCCACAAGATGACTTGTCAGGTGAACAGTGTAATGTTACAAATGTTGAACGAACAAATAAATTAAGTTTTGGAAAAATGCTAATCTCATGCTTTAGCTTCAATTAACACTTATCTTGTACCATTTTCTTTTACTCAAGAATACCAACCACCAGCTTAAAATCACGCACAGTAACTAAGTGGAGAATCAAAACAACTGCCACATTGCAGCCTATTTTGCTGGTCAATTCAATCATCCCCTGCCCCAGACAAATCCAAAAATGTACCAGATTGCACCACTGCAATGATACTTTGCTACTGTGATTCTCTCAAGTAAGTTCAAGTTTAATTTTACTCGCACAGTTTTTGTTCATGATCGATTTCGTCACCTGGCTGGTAGCTTCGTCAGGCATGTACTATACAGTTGACTACATACAAACAAAAACTGCATGGAAAAATGAAGAAATCAGCGTAACCACCAAACGGATATATATAGATACAATGTTGCTACTGTGGTTTAATGAGTGAAATATTGTGCTCCTTGACAACAGCTGGTGATGTGATTGCATCCCTCAGTTTGGAGAGAGACTGACTGAAGATGTCCGATTCATCTGACAAAAGAATCTCTTGAATCATGTATATAATGTAGTGTCTCATTACAACAATCTACATTTGTTTCTTTGGGTCGAACATATTAGACACCTTGTCTGAAAAGGCATAGTTTTTGATGGAAACTTCTATTGCTCATAATTCCACCACACATTTACCATGCAATAAATCTACAGTCATTCTTTCTAGATTGATTTGGTGTTTTAAGTCCACTCTATGCACAGAAAGGCTAATCGGGATTGGACCTACAGTTTACAGTGGGATCCGAACCACTATGTGCCTCCGCCAGGTATCGAACCTGGGACCTCTTAATTACAAGGCAACAACGTTACCACTGCACCATTGGGGAGGCCCCCTTTCTAGATTGGAGGGTGCAATAATATCTGTACCCATGGGTGTATATATAGTTCACGAAAGAGGGGGGGGGATTCATAAGTGAAAATCCAGGGCACTGCTAACCAGAGACTGGGAGGGGGGGGGGGTGCTAGACCCGACAAAGTTGTGTGTATGTAATCACGAAGTCACGTTACTTAGTATTGATACTTTTCTGTTCATCTTGTGTCAAACAACTTGAGAATGCTACGATGTTTACCTGGATTCCTTGCACAGAGTTTTTAAAAACAATTTTTTTTTACAAAGAGTTGAGAGGAAAAAAAATGTAACTGATTTGACAGTCCCAATGTAGTTTCTTATTGCCGAAATTCCAGACATTTGGTCTGCAGTCCCATCTGGTGTGTGGAATTACGTAATTTCCTGCCCATCCATATCTCGAATTTAGGAAGATAAAACAAGTCCGAAGAAATTTTTATGAACAAGCGGATAGAACACATAATTTAGTAATTTTACTGAACCAAAAAAAGGGGGGTTTGGACTCGTTGAACCCCCCCTCCTTAAATACACCCATGTCAGCACCTTCTTTCAAGTTCAATGTTGTGATTGTGGGAACTTTTTAAAATCTACTTCCAAATAATAACAGTGCATAGTGAGACCTCTATTTACATTTTTCTGCGGACCAAGTTGAGGGAAAATGTAAAAGCAAGGAAAAATTTTAGAACATATTGCTATGTTGGAACCATCAAAATTGAATGTATAATGTGGGAAACTGTAAAATCTGGGTTCCACTGCATATATTTTGCCTACGTGAGCTGCTTTACAGCCTCTAGGTTAACTGCAACAATGAGGTGATTACATGTAATTGATGAATGGATAAAGAAACACCCATGTCCAGATTGGGACTCTTAACCTGGAACCTTCAGCAGCGAGATTGTGAGTAGACTACTCAATGCCCTTAGTCACCAAGGTATCTTTCTGCTATGTGATTTTGCTGTACAATAAATGGCCTAATTATAACTACCAACCAGAATACTTATGACTGGATTGCCTACTACTGAAGCTCTAATCTGCAAAAGTTCTTTCTAATGCCAATATTATGGCTGTATTCAACAAGGGGTACCAAGTAATTAGAATATTTATAATTTTGTTTGTACACATGACATTACTAATGAAGATTTAGCACATATGGCTACATTCCTACAATCGCAAACCTCCTCTAATAGTTCATCAAAATATATTATGTACATAAATTATCCTTGAAGGTAACTAACTACATTTGTGACCCAGCTTACAGGGCAATCCAAACTACCCTACGAATTAATCACAACATGGTTGACAAGTGTCAATATCAATCAAATATTAATGTGCACATCTACTGTATATTGAAAAAATTTAGACTACTTCCAAGAAAGAATGATTTCTTTACCTGTAACAGAATTATTATCTTGTTTCTTGGTCAGATTGTCCTCGAATGCTATGAATGGGGCTCCCGGCCCATTTGTTGTGATGTTTGAATTTACATTATCCTCGTTAACTAGTTTTCCTGTCATTGGGGCTGAATTCAAATCTAAAAACTGGTCAAATTCATTTGTGACAACTTGATTTGAAGATGGCTGGTTTACGTTACTAGAGTTAAATGCATCAAATTCGGAAAAATCTAGCAAGTTGTTTGTTGCATTGTTTTGTTTACTATAAAGAAAAAAAGAGGGGAAAAAGTGTTAATTTCATTGCAGTGATAGGTGAAACAACCACACATATACAAAAAAAGGGGGAGACATTTAAATATTGAACCTATCAAACTAACTACATCGAACATACTAGAAACACGTGTTAAAATGGTTCTGATTTTAGCAGTTTCCTTTCTGAAATTAATAAAACACACACACACTACAACATTTTATTTCATATCTACGAGGGTTGTTCAGAAAGTAATGCCCAACAATTTTTTTCGTATTTGAGAATGGAAAGAGCAGTGTGCAAATGGAAGGGTAGCAATATTGAAGTTTAATGCCCACATGTGTACAAGTACATGGTCGTCCAAAAGATAGTGCTGTAGTAGTGGTCTGTGAAAATGGCCTCTGTGACCGAGCACAAGCCTCCGAACGTTTGAGGCAATCCCAAATTTTGTTGGACCCCCTATAGTCCTGATTTGGCATCATCACATTTCCATCTCTTTGGGCCACTGATCGATTTCCTGCGTGGGACAAGGTTTGAACATAACTTGAGTGTGATTCGTGCAGTGAGAACATGGCTACGTGAACAAGACACAAGCTGGTACAGGGAAGGAATTCATGCCCTTGTTTCAAGTAAAGGAAACATTCAGTTATATTGCGAGTGATTTTCATACATTTTGAATAAATAGTTTGAGAAAAAAATGTGAGGCATTACTTTCTGAGCAATCCTTGTATAATCTTTTTCAATAAGAATTACTGTCTCTGTTATCCCTGTATTGAAACATATTCTGGTGCTTATTTATACACTAAATTCGAAGTGAAATCTGTGATGTATTTAATGGTAAGGGAAAACACCTGTATTAACATAGATGATAGATAAACTTACAATTTTAGGCAAAAGTCTTAACAAAAATACTAGTATTGATTGTGTAATATATTTTGTTAGAGAGTAGGAAGAAGTTTTACCATTGGTCCATGTTAAAAGTAATGAAACAGACAAAAGAACACTCATGAAAAATTCTAAGCATTCAACTCCATTCGTGTAATGTATGTCGTGTTTCATATCCCTGTCAACTAGGAAGGTGTTCAGTATTCTACAAAACTGGGAAACAGGGAGGTTGTTGCCAACTGATAATACTGAGATTTTGTTGTTCTGTTAACGGCTGTTCTCCCTAGACTTTCGAGAAGTAGCAAAGAATACGACTGAGGTGTCTGTTTTCCTTTCCCCAGGTCTCCCTGAAATGAGGGAGAAGGGACAACAGGCCTGAACTGCTATTGCTTTTTATTCTCATTTGGTTTCACAGGAACCTATCCACTAATTTTATAATTACTTTGCTTCACTTTCTGCCACTTGAGGCTTATTGGGAGGAAGAGTAATGATTACAATTGATGAGAATCAAAAACTGCACAACAGATGATTAATCTGGCTATGCATCGAGTGCCACAAATACTTGACTTGCAACAATGCAGTTTATACAGTGTTCGAAAAGTCATGCAACATAAACTTTGAACATGCATAACTTTTGTACAAAAGGCGAAAGTGACATGACACTTACACTGGGTATTAACTTTGTCCATGTGAATATTTTTTAATTATTGCACAAGAAAATCATGCTCTACATGAACATTCAGAAAAAGTTACTAAGGTGTAAAAACGTGTTTCTACGAAGTGAAAACAAAGCTGCATAAAAGACAGCTGTAGTCACGATTGCAAAAATTTTCGATGTGTAGCAATCGTCTGAGTGGGTATTTATCGAACTGATAAAAGAACAATAATTTACGTATTTTTATGCATTTACAGGAAATTTATGAGGTTTAATTATGGCATATTAATAAAAATGTTGAAATTTCTCAAACAAAAACTAATCTTTTTTGTTCCATAAATTTCAAATCTTTTCTTTAATTTTGGCATTGATTGAATAACATTACCAGAGGTTGGGCACACCCAGAGCCATGTTAGCCGGTGCTACCGTAGGTAACAGCAAAATGTAAAGAATTAAAAAGTTGTTTCAATAAAATGACAACATTGTTAAATACGTTAATGAACACATTTGCGGCCGAGTAGATATTGCCTAGGACATTTTTTCTGCAGCCGACAGAAGCGAAGAGGGAGGCCGTTCCGCTACCCTGAAGAGGCAACAAGGAAGAAGAGGGCACTAATGCTAGGAAAGAGCGGGGAAGGACTTTGGGGCATAGTGTGTTATGGGGTTATTCATATGCCTGTTAAGGGGCCCTGTTGCCGTTCAGCCATTCAGACCTACCGGATCAGCCAGTGTTGTCACATCGGATTGGCAGAAAAGAGCTAAATCCCGCCTAAAATAGGAATACAATTTCTGTGAAGCAACTATAGGTAGGATTGAACTACAACTGAGACCAGTTAGGTAATAGACGAAAATATAGTTCCTTGGTGCGATTCGTGATTTGGACAAATCTTGCTCCAAAATACTAAGTTGGCAACAGTAGTACGTACAGCTGGGCTTCCCTTCCACAAAGGAGCGGAGTTCTGTCGTCTGCTCAGTGTTCACCACACAAACATCAAACTGACCCGAGAAAAGTGTGGTTCTCCTTCTTCCCCTCCACACCTCATTGCAAAGAAACAGAGACAGATGAAGAATTGACAAGGGTCTACCACTATTCATTGGATTTTCGTGGTATATATATATATAACTGTCTCATGAGTAGTAGTTCTTTCTAGGAGTGTTTGTGGGTAAATGACTGTGCTGATTGCAAAACAAGGATGAAGACATGTTTTTCGTTACGGGGGGGGGGGGGGGTTGATAACGTCTAGCAGGCACAATTGTCTTACTGATAACCGGTAACACTTTTCAAAAAGTCACGCCACGCCACTGGACACACCAGATATGGCCTCTGACATAATCAAGGTTGCCAGTACACCTTGAAATTTCGAAAGTAAAACATACTTTTTTTGTGAATATGCCATAATTAACCCCAAAAAATCACCTGTAACGCATAAAAATTTATCATTCTTTTACGAGTTCAATAAATACTTACACAGACCATCGATACATGCAAACATTTTTTGCAAGTGACTCCACAATTGTTTCTTATGCAGGTTTGTTTTTACTTCGTACAAAACTTTTTTTTACACCTTAGTAGGGTGTATTTGTATCCTATTCTAAAATGTAAATACAAACATAAATTTTTCAATTTGATTACCTGATATTAAAAGTGATAAATTTTAGGTATTTTCATATTATTTGTAGTCCAAAAATTATAAAATACAGACTTCAATATCAACCACTCTGCTTCTAGTTAGGGTTTTAACACGGAAGTCAACAAATTTAGCAAATTTTGCACACAAATAGTAAATTGATCTCTTCAAAACATGATTTTTTTTCAAAAAAATTAAAAGGGGTGTTTTGAGATTTTAACTCCCCCCCCCTTTTTTTGAGTTTTTGAAAAATTACAAAATTCAAATAGCACAGTCATGTTGCATTTCAAATTAAAGGTCATTAAAAGCAGAAAAGAATTACACCAATTTGAGCTCTCTAGGCCAAATAGTTTTTGATCTACAGCTGTTTAAAGTTTTCGAAATATCCTCAAATTCTGGGAATTTTTGCTTTTTTGAAAGTCAATAACTCAAAAACTAAGAGCCCAAAAGATCTGAAATTTTACAGTTTTGTCCTCTTGGTATGTACAATGAATAAACAATAAATCTTAAAAATATGAATCCAAGGTTCAAAAATATTTTGTTATTGGTTGATTTGCAAGAAAGTGTGGGGCCCTAACCGCACACCCCTATACGCCTTTATGGCATGGTGCAAAGCACAGGGGAGCACTTTACTTTTACTATTTTTTTTATTGGTTGATTTGACATGGAATGACACCTTAGTAACCTTGCACATATTGAACCTTCATGTAGAGTATGATTTTCTTGTTCAATGTTCAAAAAATATCCACATAGACAAAGTTAATGCCCAGGGTAAGTTTCATGCCATCACTTTTTGTACAAAAGTTACGTACGTTCAAAACCTGGTTGTGTGACTTTTCAGATACCTTGCAACCAAGGAACATTTCTGATAACCACTTTTCTAGTTGCAGAGAAATTACCACTAGACCACAAGTGTCTGGGATAAAGATGATCAAAAAGGTGTAGTACACATAATCAACATTTAACTGACACACTCTCTTCAATAAACAATTTAAAAAAGTCAATGTATAAACATAATCACTTCTTCACGAATATGAAAGAATAATGGAACAATAACAAAATTGGTGGACCTTTAAAAAATTATATATGAAACAAACTGTCTTGATCTAACCCCGATAAAACGTAGCCAACTACGACGATATAAGAGTATATTACAACAAATGCTCTCTATTTTACACCACCAATAAGTTTAGCACAATAGAAATCAACAGCAATTATAATTAAAGATAAACAAGATTACAGAAATTTATAAATTTCTAGAAATGCTATCTATTATTGCTACAAGTAAATAACTACGAGATATGAACCTACACTACAAAATATATGTAATTTTATTATGTACTTAAATAAAGTTATAATTTATAATAAATTAACTACTACTACAACTATTACCTTTGATATTTCAGTTGCAGCAATTATCCCAATAGCTACTACCATGAAGTAAGCATCAGTCATGAATGTTAATAACTAAATTACACAATCACATCTAATAATGGTTACTAACATAAAATAATAAGAATTTACTGTTCTAAGATAAACACAAGCATTTTGAAATAAAATTACAGAGATATGTACAGTAGAATAAAATATGTTGTCACCCATCGCCAAATTTAAGTGCATAATACAGCAATACTATGGATTGCAGTATCAAGTACTTTGGACATAGAATCATTGGAATACTATCACCAAAAGCATACATTCAACTTCTGATTCAGAAAGAAGAGATTTTTCGATGTAGCACATCATCGATGGAATCTTACAGCAGTCTCTAAGTCACAGTTGCAGTACACACATTATCACCACCTCAGCTTTAGCTAATTTGCACAACAGCATGACAAATCAAAGGCATGGCTATCACTGGAAATGTAAATCACTGTGCATGTAAGTTAATAAATTACAAGATTCCAGTTTATTATCCTCACTACAGAAGAAAAATTGTACTGTCTTCCCTAATCAGCTGCAACAATCACAAAACACAGGAACACTACCATCACACAAGAAAAAATCATTAAATTGATATAATTCCAATTCAAGGCAAAATCAGGGTTAAAAATTCACTTCTTACATGATAAACAACAAATCTGTTTTATATATTTTTCATCCATTAACTTTGGTGATTGCCACTATCTAGCTTTAAAACAGCCTTTTGTGTCTGGTGGCTGCAAACCACTGAAATCAATGTATGAATACAGTAAATATATTTTTTTCTAGCAATGATTTCATATATATATTTATTTATATAAGAAGTAAAATAACTTTGTTGTCAGTATAAAACACAATTCCTACTTAAGAATAGAATTTAAGAAACATCAACATTGAGGATTAAAAGCGTTCTATAATTATGAAAAAATAAGCCTTTGCAGATGCATTAAATTTCAAAAGAAAAGGAACTGAAAACAAGACAAGAGAATGCACCACAGGTGGCTAGTTCCAGCCAAAAGAGCCTTGCTGCAGTGTAACACCGAGAAATATAGAGGATTGACTTGAATGAACGCTGTTCACAACCAGTTCTTTTTCTTGCTAACTTTGAATTCACAGTTGGTAAATATTGTAAAAGAGGGTTGAGGAATCGGAACTGGGAATCAAGAGGATCAACACTCTTCTCCCTCTCCAAATGCAATACATCTGTCCAGTTTCTCTAATGTGAATGCCCTCTAAACTCTACCCCCGTACAACTTCTCTAGTAACCTGGCTATGCTGCCATGCAGAAGTACAACTGATTGGATGTGATAGGAGAAACATGAAAACTGCGAAATACACTACACCATCTAGAGAATGGAACAGTGCATAACCAAAATCAAACAATACTGTATACCTTTTAATATTCCCACCATGTTCCACAAAATTTTCACAAACCATGTTAGATAATGCAAGTTCATGTAATTACTCTTCTGGTGCATACAGCTAATTTGCTGAAGCTCTGCCTTTAAAGATAAACAACACAAAACATGTAATATTGTAATACAAACTACCTTTGATTATCAAACCAAAACAGAAATAGAGATGGAGTCACATAACTACAGAATACAGCATGTTCCATTCAATTTTCTTAATACTGAAAAGAGCTATACACAAATATGAAATTCAATACAGATGAAAGTACTGACATTAAATTGTGCATGCTCGTGGAGAATATGAATGGTTTATTCACTTTCTTAGTTAATGTATGTAACCACTTGACTGCATTGTAATTTTGTCTTAGAAAAAAGAAAATACATATTTAAGACACTTACCTTATAAAATCAAGATACGAGTGTATATGAATCATACTTATATTCCTAAAAATAATAATGAAATGCTAGACTTTTGCACCAAGTTAAAGCTATTTAAAGAAATAATGGATTGGTAAAATTATCAGTAATTTTGCTGATAAACCAATACAACATGCCCATATCGACCAATACTGATATTGGACCGATTATTCTGTTCTTTATTTTGGGAAGCGAGACGTGGTAGCAAATAATTACAGAGAAACTTAGTACTCACAGTTTCAGTGAAGCTGCTTTTTGTTTGTTCAATTAACTTCGGTGACCACCGCAACTGCATTGAACAAACAAGTTTCACCAAAATTAATAGAACTACAAACAGCGTCGAGGAAACTGAGTTCTAAGTTTCTCTGTAATTATTCTGTTCCACTGCTCATTTTATATAAACAAACATTTGGTGTGATGTACATGTGCTTGTACTAAATAATGCTCTATATGTTAAAAAAAAAATATGATTATATCTTAATTATAAATTTTCTGCTTCACTACTTAAAACTAATACTGACTGAACAATTTCAAAGGTATATACAAAAGAAAAGTAGTATCTGCATTCATTTCCATGGATTACTATTCTCCATGAAAATCAATTCTGCTGGAAAAATACTAGAATAAAGATCTTACCCGTAATGTACTCCAAATTAGTTGTAATTAATTAAGGCTCAAAAGGGGAGTTATTATTGGGCTCCCACATACTTACACATTATCTACACTGACAAAGTCCACACCACTATCCTCCATTCCATTTCTATGACCATTTGTTTGCTGTGGAAGAACAGTTGCACTGTTAATTAAGTCCTCACTAATCTCCATCGGTTTGGAGTCTATTAACAAGTCACTGCTAATTTTCCTCTCCCCATTTTCTTGAATGTCCATTTTCTCGGATTTATCTATAACACTGTCAACCATACTTTCGGAAACACTTTGGCTACCAAGATCCACTAATTGCGAGCCTTCCACGTGACCAGGAGGATCAGCAGGACTGCTGGGTGACACTTCCATAGCAGGTTCTGACAGCTGGTGCGAAGCGTGGTTTTCATCAGGAGATTCTGGCTTCTGCTCCTCAGCAAGACCTTTGGCTTCACTATCGAATGACATGGAGGCATCTTTAGAACCATTGGCACTATCTCTATTCTGGTCTGCGTCTCCTTCATTGGAAGGATCTTGGCTCTCATCTGTAGGACTATCCTTTGAGTCTCCCTGGAACGTGAGAAAACAAGAATTTAAAATTACCTTACGAGTTAGCATACACAGGAGATGTACTATGTATAAGGTAATTTACATATGTACGCTGGGGAAAACCAGGCATCATCGAAGGCAATAGTGTTTCAAAGGTAACAGAACTTGTTGTGGTACCACTGACAGAGACAATTCCACGCAGCTTAAACAGTGACAGCGAAAAATCAAGTGAAGCAAGGTCTGGTTCAGTAGCTCAGTTAATAGAGCAATGGAATGGTATGCCTGAGACCAGAGTTCCAGTCCTGGTCGAGCCTGCATTTTTCGGTAAAATTTCTACAAAGAATTTAAGAGTATTTACGCATGCCATCCCACTTTTGATTTTCTAGCACACAATATTTCAAATGTTTTGAACTGTTTTCATGGAAGGGCATTACAAGGATATAAGCCTGTTTGCCTGGGTCTATGTTCGTTGTGATTGCTGATCTTTTATGAATAAAGGTACATTTAGAAATTTACATTACTATTATATTACTATTCTTTTCTCTTTGCTGGTAACAAAAAAGCTGAGGAAATCTGATAGATCTATAGCTTTGGGAAAGTGAAGGGGGTAAATTCTGACATTTACAAATCAGGAAAAAAAATCAAATTTGTCTTTTGTCAAGACACACACACTCAAATTTTACACATTAATGCACACAGTTTGTAGTATACTATTCAGTCTCAAATGTAGACTGGATTATTATTTTTTAGAGTGAGAATGTAGTATTGAACTCTTGGGCAGAAAAGTGTTGAGTGAGAATTATCAACATTATGTAGAAAACCACAACCTTATTGTTGCAAGGTGAATTTGCAAATTTTATTCTGTGAAAGTTAAAGTACAAATATAATTGTGTGATAATGTAGATATCCAAACCAAAGATACCTGATCACTTCTCACACATGTAAGCCTAAAACATATTTTGTAATAAATATCTATCCAATGTCAAAATTTGTACAATTTTAAATACTAAATTGTAGTACAAAATAACACATTTTAAGGGAAACTTAAACCAAAATTTAATGTTCCTATCCATAGATCTCACCTTGGTAGGGGTAGATGAGTTGGATCCCTTTCCACGTGTTCGCAGCATGATTGCCTCCACTCGCTTTCGACGTGCTTGTCTTTCCTCCTCTTCCTTCTTTAAACGTTCATCCATTTCCTTTCGTTGCCTTAAAGAAACGGAGAAAAATGTATTATCACCTTCCATAACAAACAACTATCACAACCAAGTAACTTTTTCATGCGAATCAAAACAAAGTGGAACATCACAAGGGAAAGCACTTCCTGTTGTTAATGTGTGCAAATTATCACACAACATTGTTGCAAAAGTAATGTACAATATGAATTTTGCATAATTCTCAGGATATTTTCACTCGGGGAAAATATTGGCTGGTAATGATCAATCTCCTTCTCACTCTGAATATGAACCCTCTAACTAAAACAAGTAAAATATAGTGGAGGGGGGAGGTGACTTATCCTGACTAGGCCTCAGAACTTGGCCTGCAAATTCGCAAAAAAAAAACAACAAAAAAAACAACAATACAATTAATTTACATATTAAAATGTAAACTTGAATATTTCGTATAAACAACAGAAGAGTTGGTTGCTTAGTTATCAATAGGGCCCGGGACTTTATGTTATAACATATTTTTCATTTGGCTTCGGATCTAATATTGATGAACATATCTGATGAAAATCAGCCGAAATAGACAAACTTGACAAAGCATATTTTGACATATTTCACCAATTTCGCATTTTTACAACATATTTCTTCAATTTTGTTGTAATAAGACATATTTCTGTATAATTTCGTAATTCTATCGCACGTAATTGGTTATTTCATAATTTTTTCTTCGTAGGTTTAGCACAACGGATAGTTCACATTGTCGATGGCAGGATATGGAAATTACGGAGGAAGAAAGGTGCAGTCTTTTCTTAGTACAGAACAATAATACCCCACTTTTTTCATCCCACCAACAATTGATAGCCATGCAAACATTATTGAGGAAAAATGTTCTCTCTCATTGTTGCACGGGAAGTAAAGAAGTTTCGTTCTCATTTCTTTGCCTTTTTCGCTTTTCACAAAAATCTGTCAAAAGTAAAAATAACATTCGGTACATTACAGCCCCTACTCTACTCTATCGGGTATGGGAGAAATTCGAGAGTACTGTTTACTGGGAATATTTCTGCATTTTTCTGACATATTTGTAATTTTTCATGACATATTTTCCAATTTATATGACATAATTACATACATATTTTACAGTTTTATAGGACACAAAGTCCCAGGCCCTAGTTATGAATGCTCTTTAATAATTCAACACGACTACCAAAGCTGAAGGGAAACATCATTGTATTTTGCAACAACTTGCAATATCAAGTTTCAGATTTTTTCCTATCTCTGTCGCTTTCTGTGATAGGCACCTCTGTTTGCCTTTGAGCCAAAGTTAAAGATGGATTTTCTGGTGTAGAATTTTGGGAGGAGGAACAATTCAAATGGACGATATGGCCACAAAGGAGAAAAATTCAGTTTAAAAACTTTGCAACCATGAAATTGAAACAATACTGAAAAAATTACTATTAAGCCAAACATGACTAAAAAAAGAACAACAAGAGTACTACAGTAATATTTGAATAGTCTCCAAGCCCTTCTCCTCCATGTAACTCGTACACTTCCATGCAGAGGCTGTGTAGGAAGGCACTCTGCAGAAATGGCAAAACAATACAAAGATGATGGTTACTAATGCTGTGGTTCCAGATGAAACATATTTATCCTAAGAATCATGCATGGCTACTTCCATCCCTCTTTCCTTCTTCACCGATTTATTCACTCATCATTGAAATACAAACCTTTCAGCCTCCTCTCTTGCTTTCTTGTCTGCTTCTTCTTTCTCTGCTCTTTGTTTGGCTTCTTCCTCCTTTCTTTTCTTCTCTTCTTCTTCGCGTTTTTGTGCTTCCTGCAATAAAAATGTGAATGATGTTGAACAGATATAGACCAGGTTAGTTCGGGAAAGGTTTCCGGACTGATGTATATTTCCTTTCCAAGTACACATTTACATAAAAACCTAGCCATGGCTTAAGTGAAAATTTCCAGCTGGGGGATGCTTTTAGAGTCACGGACACCTGGGACGTAACAACTCCATTGATATTCAAATACGGTTACTACAAGCCAGAAGTGTCCGTGACTGTACACGATTCAACTTTTGCAACTTCAAGTGCTGATCCTAGCAGTATGTACACTTTCATTTTTTTTAATTGCCAATAACAACATATTAAAAGACATGGCGATGGTTATGAATCAAAGGTACAAAGAAACTACTAGACAATTTTTTACCTGATTGTCATTTATTGTCCCCAATAGGTTGTCATTTATTGTCCCCAATAGGTTGTCATTTATTGTCCCCAATAGGCAGTGCTGTAGTCCCAAAATTTTCACAGGGTATATTAAAAACTTGAAACTTTATGCAGGGGCCATGTTTTCATTAAATATGAGCATATATGGTTTAACTTCTAGAAAACATTGATCGATGGTAGAGTAGTGATGATATACCCATACTTGGCATAAAAGAGGTTTCTTTCTTGCATTCTACCAAGTTATACAGTCAGTTGTGAAGAACTTTAGTAGTAATAAAATGTGTGGATCGTATTGTAGTTTTTGGATATTTGTAACACTGTAGTTTAAGCGCACCAGTGAGGATGTAGAGATGAGGGAACATAGAGGCTTTATCTAGGATTCAAAGTTATGACCTAAGGCTGATAATAAAATGCATATGAACTTACTAATTACTGAAAACAAGTTAATAATGAGCAACATCGAGGTGACTACTCCAAGACCAAGATAAAATTCAAGTATAATTCCAGGTTTATCAGGGTGATTTTTTTTTTAAATTTCAAGGTTACAAAGACATTCTTACAGGGTGGCCACTCTAGGACCATGATAAAATTCAAGTATAATTGCCAGTTTCCACGGTGAGGTTTCCAAGAATTCAAGGGTTCAAACAGATGCTTCCTCTATTTCAACCTTACGTATTACAGCCTCTCACCACCCACAGGTATTAATAATATAAAGGGTCTGTCCGATTCCAATGAATCCAAATTTTCTTATTCAATTCAATTAAATGGTATATACACTATACTATTTAAAATATTAGATTTAAAATCTGGAGTTTACATTTGCCATTTCGCAAACTAAGGCTCGAAATACAAACACAAATTACAAATGCTAATTGTACAAGAATTTCATACTCAAATTTACCTAATCAACTTCATGATATCTTATCTTGCAATAATCTGCATTGCAGATTGTTCTGCAAAGGACACTAGCAAACAAAGCGGGTTGTGATAATTCTATTTTATTTACCACATAGCCTCTTCTTCTTTCCTTTCTCGATAAAAATAAAGGACAAACTGAAAAACTTGCCTCGGGGCATTTGTAAATGTATGAATTCATTTGGATTAATAAAAGTTGAAATTTTTCACGTCTACAGAGAAAAATTCACATAGAATTCCCGAGCTAATAATTCATGCATAATTCCCAGAATTAAGGAATTCCCGGTGAGTAGCCACCCTGTCTTAGTATATCCATTTGATTACTAGACACCAGGATTCTTCAAGTTTCAAAAGAAAATTCTTCGATTGAAGGAAACCAATGAATTTCTAGCGAGTCGACACCCTAAATATTTCTTACAAAGTTATGCGAAGGAGGGAGTATGAAAAAAAAATATGTATCTAAGGGTTAACAGGAATGTAACATACCAAAATAGCTTGCTGTAATCTTTCTTCCTCTGCTCTTTGTGCCTCCTCCAGAAGTCTAAGTTGCTCTTCCTCTGCCCTACGTTGCTCTTCTTCTTCTTGCCTCAATCTTTCCTCCTCCCTGCGGCGCTCCTCCTCCTGTAACATTCAAGATATCATTTTTAACTCTCCTGATTACAGCCAGGTGAAGGCAGAATTGAAAAGTAGATAATACGGTTAAACTGTCACCAATATAACATTGTTATTGGAAAGTACAGTATCGCAGATACTTTTTGGCTCAAATGAGTAACAATATTGGTTCCGTGAGTTTCCGGAGTCATACACGCAAAGCTGTATTTTGTTCCATTTTGCAACATTTAAAAATACCCAGAAAGTAGTACCTGTCTCTGTCTCTCCAATTCTGCTTCTCGTTCAGCCTGTTCTCTGGCTAATCGTCTCCGCTCAGCCAATGCTGCTTTAGCTTCCTCCTCTGTAGTAATGCGAGTCTTTGCTATCATTGATGCTGAAATATAATAAATAATGTATTGATGTTTAAATAAAAACTAGATATTATCATGCTGCTTTTTTACTGAAAGTGATTGAAGGGACGAAAAACAAGTGATGAGCTACTAGTATTAGTATATGTTGTGTAAAATTTGACTTGCATTGTACATTTTAGTGGGCTCCAGGTTTACGCAGCTATTCTACAGCAGTTAATTTGTCTGCTTCAGTGACTGCAACTGCTGTTACAAAGCAGTAAAACAATAGATTGCACATTGGATGGTGGCACCGTGGCAGGGACCACTACAATTACTAAGTTATGTGGATAAAGTAAGTAGCACTTGTTCTGAATCAATTCAAAAAGAATCAAGATTGGTTACAAGAAAACTCATGTAAATAACTACTATAACTATCATGTTTGAATGGTTTGTCAAATGTAAAATAAAATGTTATCATTTAAAATAATGGACAACAACGTTGCACATTTGATTATGAGAGACTTGAAATATTCCTACTTTGGGAAACTTTGGTTCAAAATTAAGATAATTCTTGAATTTAGGTATACCCCTTGTTAGATAAACACGTTCTATGGAACTACACACATGCCAAGCAACTAAAAGCTTATTAAAAATCTGATGTAAGGAGTGTGTTTTGAAGCCTAACTGGAATGTTAAATGCTTCTTACACCTAGTGGAACTGAAAATAGCAGTAGCCAAATCTTAACTTGATATTTACTTGCTAGTTATAATATGCCTTTTTCTCTATTTCACACTGAAGGTAAGGCTGTGGAGTCTTTTCTACCACTTAAACATGTTTACACATACAATATACCAGGGGAGTTCAACAATTATTGTCCCTAATATAGAAGGAATGATCCGAAACAACTGAAATTTTTTGTGTCATGTATAACTCTCTGAATGATTACACACAAAATTTCAGCCATGTAGGGTCTATAATGTTAATGTTACGTAGGTCCAGGACAAGAGGAGCCCTGACTGAGAAAATTAGAAGGGGTTAACACCGAAGGAGATTCATGATGACATGGTGAATGTGTTGGGTGATGGTGCTCAGTTATACCAAATTGTCATGAATTGGTCATGTGACTTTCGGTGCGGCAGGGAGAGCTGTGAACATGCATCAGGTGCAGGACCACCCATAACAGTGTGCACACCTGAAAACATCAACATAGTTTACGACCTGGTAATGGCTGACAGACGATTGACAATTCGGAGGTTAGCCGAGGTTACTGGCTTGTCAATCAGTTCAATAGAAACCATTTTACATCAACACTTGGAGATGCGCAAGGTATCTGCATAATGGGTACTGAAAATGTTATCCATTGATCAAAAGCGTGACCGAGTCTGTTGCTGCAGGACAATGCTCCAGACCACAGAAGTCATCTTACAGCCGCCGCTGTTGCTGCTGATGGATTTAACTAATCGAGCACTCTCCAGATCTTGCACAGAGTGACTTTCACTTGTTCCCAAAGCTGAAGCAGCACCTGTGGGGGACCACCTTTGCTAGCTATGCGCATGTTATGCATGCTGTCGAAGAATGGCTTCTAGCACAGCCATCACAATTTTTTGAAACTGGTATTCGTGCCCTAGAACATAGGTGGGAAAAGTGCATTACAGTGATGGGGACTATGTGGAAAAATGACAAATTATATGTCCGGGACTATAATTGTTGAACTCCCCTTGTATATGGTAACCTGTGGAGGCACTTAGTGGTTCGGGTCCCTCTTTATACTGTAGGTCCAGTCCAGATTAGTCTATCTGTGCATCAAGTTTACTCTTTGCCTCTCACTACCTACTTGAAAAAAGTGAAAATGAGACCCTGATCATAAACACCTTTTATGGGTTAAGTGATCATTTACCTGTCATTTCAGATTCCTGCTCATTTGCTTCTGTTGTCTCCAACTTGTCTGTTGTTTCAGCTGAGCTCTTATTCTGTTCCAAAACACTTTCTGGCTTGGGGACCTCATCTTGAGTGGCAGCGTCCTTTGGCTCTTCGACAGTCTTTTCTTCCACTTTTTCTGGCACTTCAGTTTCAACTGCCTGAGGTTGAGGTTGAGGTTGAGGCTGAGGCTGTGGTTCGCTTTCTGCCTCAGGAATCCCAGGTGCAACTTCATTTCCTGGTGACTGTAATGGAGTAGCCTTCGGAGTCTGCTTTGGAGAAGGCTAGAAAGTGAATGTATGATTTATGGCACTTTTAATTTTTAATATTAAATACAGAGGAACCTTGATTTCACATTTTCCAACATTATATGTACATGGTTCCAACATAGCAAAATGTTATAACATTTTCTCAGAGATTACATTTTCCAGGATTTTAAGTATTTTCATGTCATGCTCCTGGCAGTAATGTTGACTATACTAAGAGTATAACTGGCACTACATGATGCATCTTGTATGTAATCAATAAAATACTAACCTTGATTGATTTGTTACTCTAATTATTGTGGGTGCTACTTGCTTCTTTCACCATATGTGAAATCACAGCTCCTCAACAATATTTTTAAACTAATTTGATTTGTATTTTTATTTTACATATTCTTTTTTAGTTTTTTAGGCTAGGCTAACAGCAATGATGAGGACGAGTGATGATTAGATGAAATTGATGAAGGAGGACTTCAACCTGAAACTTGATGCAGAAAAATTGTAGGCCAATCAATTTGATTGCCTATCAAGGTGGGTAAAAGTAAATTTGAGTCAAATTATTAGGTGCATCCAGAAAGTAAGTTTCCCACTCACCCACAGGTGGCAGGCCATGCATATTGAAACCAGTTTTGCGCATCCGTGAGAAGCACATGCCCTGGCTAGTGAATGTCCTAGAAGATGCCTCCCGAAAGACCTCAGTAGCATCACGGCAGCGATTAAACATGGCTCTTATTCCATCTCCCGCTGCGTGCGAGGTTCGTTCGGTGATCAAGTTCTTGAACACACAAAACATACAGCGGACGAAATTTTTCGTCAGCTGTGCCATGTGTATGGGCCAGACGTCAGGAGCAAGCAGATGGTGCGTCGTTGGTGCAGGACATTTACTGAAGGCCTGCAAAATGTGCATGACGATGAGCGCAGTGGCAGCCATTGGCTGTTATGGATGAGCTTGTGGAGCACGTGCAGCAGCGCATATTGGAGGATAGTCGTGTCACGATCACAGAACTCCGCAGATTTCTCGGTCGTTGTTGCATGACATTGTTACCAAACACCTCTTATTCCGGAAATAGTGTGCCCGGTGGGTGCCGAAACAACTGATGCCCGAACACAAAGGAAAATGCATGGGCACGGCACTGACATTTCTGCAGCGTTACCATGATGATGACGATTTTCTCAAATGGATCATACAGTGGATGAAACATGGGTTGCATACAGCACCCCAGAAAGCAAGTAGCAGTCCATGCATTGGCATCGCAGTGGATCTCCAAGCAGGACGAAATTCAAACAGACTGTGTCGGCGCGAAAAATTATGTGCATGGTGTTCTGGGACAGACAAGGCATTCTGCTCATCTAGTTTCTGCCCAGAGGTGAGACTGAACACTAACCGTTACTGTGAAACACTGGGGACATTGCGATGAGCCATTCAGAATAAGTGACACGGTAAGCTCAGTGCCGGGGTGATCTTGCTGCATGACAATGCAAAGCTGCATATGGCTAGCCACACTGCAGCCCTTCTGGACAGGTTCAGTTGGGAGGTGTTCAATCATCCATCGTACAACCCGGATCTCGCTCCCAGTGATTAACACCTGTTCTTGCACCTGAAAAAGTTCCTGTTCAGTCAAGTCAACATTTTCACAGCGACGAAGAGTTTCAGATAGCTGTCACACAGTGGTTCGGTGCCCAGACAAGTTCCTGAATTCAGGCGGGAATTATGTTGCCAAGTAACTGGACAAGTGCTGTATCTGTGGCAATAAATCATTGAATGAAATAATGTTTCCTTTTTGTGCACAATCCCAGGGACTCCATGCACCTAGTACATTAAGAAATGAATGTCTTGACTATAGCCAATGTTGTGGAGTGAACTCCTGATAAAAGACAAAAGTAAAACATATCCATGAACTAAAATTACAACACAGCTGATAAAGGTCGAGGCTATATAGTGGTGCACAGCACACATGAACACAAGAGACAGGACAAGACAGAACTCCAGACATTTTTTATCCTCCTTTTTTGTGTCTTAAGACTCTTCAGTAAGTATTTCGATAAGCCAAAATTTGTGAAAATGTGCAATACCAGAAAATACAGTAATTGTTATTTTGTGTTGCTTTTCTACCACTTTTGGTTAATCATGACGATGAGAATAAGTGATGATTAGATGAAAATGATGAAGGAACATCATGACCTGGTCTGGATTTGAAAGTCGAACCACTTGATATGCCCAGTCACAGAGCAGCATTACCAGGAGAGAAGAAAAACTATATATATATATCTTTTTTTCCCCTTACAGTTCACCTCTCTCCCATATTTTATATAAACAATATGCCTTTTCAACATGCCCTATTTTTATTAATCTTTCAAAGATATGGAACAGGGTATCAGAATGAAGATAAATATTGAAATTTTACACATTTTGATATTACAAATATATAAAATGTTAGTTTAATGATTTATAACTTCTTTTGCTAATACTATATAATGTCTGCACAATACATTGCTGAAAATATTTTTTAAAAAAATCTGCATTATGAATAACAAGACCAGCATGTAAAATGCTAAAATGTTAAAAAAGAAAAGAGTAGTGCAAATCAACAGGCCATTTGCACAATTACGAACAAACCTACCTTTGGAGGCTTCACGGCTCTCTCTGCTGCCTTCTTGGTTGCATCTATTTTTGGATGAGATGACTTCCTAGCAGAAGGTACTCTTGGAACAGGTGGTCTACCTTCTTTATCAGAACCGGCACTAGGTGCCCTATGTGGCCTGTCTGGTCCATGAGCTATAATATTCAGGAAAGGGTATCAGCATTTATATTTCTCAAGGTAGTAAATCATTATTCTGGAGCTCCAAGGATTCTTCATAAAGATGTGATGTTTTGGTATTTTTGTCACACGTCTTACTTTTATGTTTAATAACTAGAAACACATTCAGCATAGTGGGAAGTGTGCTAAGAGTTCCTCCACATATTGTCACTACTTCAAAACAATTCCAAGAATCTCAGGTTACTGTGACAGTTACACTACATGTATGGACATTGCAAAAGCTGTGAATGAATGGGTGAGCTTATGGGATGTAATGGTAAATTTAAGATTCAATCTTTCGTATGACCAAATCTCAAAAATATTGTCTCATTAATGGAATATAAAGAAAAAGGAGGAAGACTTGTAGCAATTTCCAATATCTTACACCAATATGTTAAAAAAAAAACATATTCTATCACAAGAAGTTTGGAAATTTTGATCTATCATAAGTGATATCTGCTCAATTCAGCTAACTAAATATCAATACCTTAAATAAATACCATATCTTGCATTTGTAGGCTAAGTCTATGTCAAACTTGCATTGTGTACATCAGACAT
The DNA here is from genome assembly GCF_977018435.1 of Lepisma saccharinum. Classification (NCBI taxonomy): domain Eukaryota; kingdom Metazoa; phylum Arthropoda; class Insecta; order Zygentoma; family Lepismatidae; genus Lepisma; species Lepisma saccharinum. The sequence goes on from NC_139234.1 coordinate 52,584,196, forward strand.
CATTTTTGTTAGCTTTTTACATGCTAACCAAAATACATAATTTTCAAAGCTCTCAGTTATTTCAAACCATTCCAAACCGTGTAACTATATACTGGTACTTATTTTATATTCACTTACATATATACTGGTACTTATTTTATATTCACTTACATTAATAATGATTATGAGAATGAATAATGAAAGAACAAAAAACCAATGTCTTGTTTGGAATTTGAACCCAGAGTATCTGGTTTCGTTGTACGCTAACAATTACAACCAATGCCAAAACCAATACTGCAAGTTGAAAATTTCAGAAATTTGCTACTCACAGTTATAAATTTTGGAACATTCGTTATTACAGTTCAAACTTACATAGCCAATCTCACAAGCTATAATTATTAGAATAATTTAAATGAGTAAATTTGAAGGAAAACAATTCTACATGAGAAAAGTCATTGAATTTTTTTAAAAATGCATATGCACTTTGCAAGATATAAAGAATCCAGAATAGTATCCTTAATAAAATTCATGACATATTACTATACTGATACACGTATTGGTCTTTGCTCGGCCTAGTTCCACAATTTTAAATCAAATAATTTTGTATTTACTAGGTATGTGCCGAAACCGATTACAGATGTACGATAATTGGCAGAAATTGACATATCAGCATCGGTAAAAATCTGATATTTAAACCGGTACAGATAATACTAGAGTTTTACCTAGTAATAAGTTTTATATTTTGATTTTGTAAGATTTATTGAAAATTAGTTTATGGATCTTCATCACTGTGGAGTTTTTAAGATAAAATTATTGTAAAAACTCATTCCGAGGATCAACCTACCTCAAAATCAGAAATAGAATAGAACATTGCTGAACCGACTATGCCACATGATCAGGATCCGTTGTTGTATTGGAAATTAAAAAAAATGAGTATCCAAACCTCAAGCAAGCAGCACAAAAATACTTGGGATACCTGTATTCAGTGAACGAGTGTTCAGTGTTGCTGGACAGATTTGCGATAAGAGAAGAAGTAGGTTACTTCCAGAAGTGCTTCAAAAACTTGTGTTTCTGAAGTTGAATCTGCCAGCATTAAATTTGCCATATTAAGAACAAGAATTCATTTTGCATTTCAAAGGACTGCTTGTATATTAATGTTAAATCTCTTGAGAATCTATGTTCTTCTTAAGGTTCGTATAACCACTTCTTGTAGATGCAAATATGCAAGAAAACATTTTTTTAAGTAGTTTTTTTATTTCATCTGCGACGTATCATCCTGATTTCCCAGAACTTTCTCCAGCTTACATCAAGATAAAAGACAAAAGATACAATAAAAAAACACTAAAAATAACTATTTTCTTGTGCATTTGCATCTCTTTAGAATATATATGTGATATAAAAATGTATGTTAGCAAATTTATTTTTGTCATTCTGAAAATAACATTCCATTTCTGTTGAATAATCTTATGTATTGGAATTGGTTAAATATCGGCATCGCTATCTGATCCAAAAATTATCGGCGAGTACATCTAGGCATCGGTAATTTTTCAGCTTCGTCACATCCCTAGTATTTACCATAATTATTGTCCCTAAAGCAACACACATAATAAACTATATACATGCACATTTTCAAAAACTGATTATCCTGTTTAATACATGTATGAGGGGAATATCACTGTGCGTGGATGTCGAGAAGACTAGGTGATAAAGATGTAAGCAAGTTTTAACTAGAAGACAAGCAAATGTTGCAACACTTTATGTATTTACAGCAGTGACTTTATTTACAAGTTGAAAAATTGCAAACAACAAGAGACTTTATGCAGTTTCAGCATGCAGTAAAGACTTGGAAAGAAAAGCGATGCTCACTTTGCCTGGCCGTGCCCATCCCCTCTCTCTCTCCAAATTTGCTAGGATCAGTCACACCAGTCACGGCTATACTTGCAGGTCGAGGTCTACGAGCTGACGATGGTCTAGCTCGTAAGCTGACAGCTGAGCTCTGGCTACTAATACTTTGCTGACTCAAAGCACTGTGAGGCCGAGATGGAGATGACGGTGTTACTTCACCAGATCGCATGCCTGGGTGTAAAAGCAGAATATGAAGTAAAGAGAGGAAAAGTACAAGCTTGGAAATTAGCATAGAAGAATGCATCAACTTCATGCTGTACAACTGTGGGGAAGATATGTTTATTATACAGACATGTGTTTATTATTATTATGCTCTTCACTTAAAAGAACAGATCTAAAAGTTAAAAAGTAAGAACAATGTTGTTCTTGAAAGTTCACCAACTACTATTGTATATTGCAAAATAATAAAATTAAGTATTACTTTTCAAGAATAACTTGTAGTGACATTTCATTTCGGTTCCCCAGAATTTTTTCAGGCTACACTACTATATAACTTTACATGACTAGTCACTCTACACTAATAAAATATCATTAGTGTACAGTGACTAGTTATTTAAGGTTGTATGTGTATATTGTGATAGAATAAGCTTAGAAAAGTTCTGGCGAACCTGAATGAAACATTGCTATAAGTATAAAAACCACTTTACAAGTAGCATATATTGTATTACTTTGTAAAATTAATACCCATTGTCATGTAGAAAAGCATAGGAAAAGTTATTTCACACCAAGGACTTTGTTTATAAATATATGATCCATCCAGCTGGGTAATTTATATGTTCATTAATGAATACACAACATAGTATAAGGAATGCCCAAATGAAAAGGAGACCTTTGCTGTAGTGGCGTTGTATCTAATCGAAGAAGGTAAATATGTTTGCCGATAGATGTTGCGGTGTTTGTTCCAGTTTGCCTGCTGCTTCCTCAGTTGGCTAGAGTTGTTTTGCGCTGACGGGTGCATTATGGATTCATCCAGATCAGCAAAGAGAGATGTAATCCAATTTCTTCCTGCAGAAGGCGAGCATGGGTACTGCAACACGTTGTTGAGACTTAAACAGGCCATCAAAAGCAAGTGCAGAGGTAAGATCTCGAAGGGGATAGTGCTCCTCCAGGACAACGCTAGGCCACATGTGGCCAAGTAGACCCTCGACCTGCTGAGAACATTTCAATGAGAAGTTTTCACACATCCTCCGTACAGCCCCGATATTTCCCCATGTGACTCCCATATCTTCTGCCCCTTAAAACAATCACTGAAAGGTCAACGGTTCACCTGTGACAAGGAAGTGCAGAACACTGTGGAAAACTGGATCCGGCAGCAACCCCGGAGTTTCTACACTGAAGCGATCCACTCCCTTCTAACGTGCTGGGATCAGTGCATCAATTTCAATGACAATTATGTGAAGGTATCATGTTACACATTAACTGTAATTCGCATATTATGTAAAGCAAATATTCTGCAATATAATATTCTTTAGATATAACCGTAGTATCCTTTTCATTTGGGCATACCTTATACATTATATTTTTCAAGCCAATGTCCACTACCAGTGTGCTAGGTTTATAACTCACTTGCACTTCAAATCTACCTGTATAAAGTGAGATCACCTGTAAACTAAATGTGTTATTAAAACAAAAACTCTTTAATGAAGATATATTAAAATTTTCCTAGACTGTACTCTCCTCACAAAAAGTTTGGAATGTTGTTATATTAGGTACAACAAGTTTGTAATATTATATTAGGCAATAGGTGATAGGCATGGTGGAATATGTCTGAAAAGATACGAACGTCTACCAGACATGTTTGTGTGTGTGTATATGTTGTTGCATTTTAAGGCCATGTCTATCACCTATTGTCTAATGTAACAATATTCAACACTTTTTTTTGAGGAGTGTATATAGATATATGGATAAGTCAGCACAGGCCATGCATGATACTTACATGACTACTTTTTGCAACTGAGTGACAAGTTTTATTTACATTGTTCTGTACCTGAATATATATACTGAATGAGAATATGTAGTTAGTTGCAGTATAATGTTCTTGCATGTAAAATTTGATTTTTTTTTCAATTCTGTCAGTTTTAAAAGTATATAAAGCTAAATTTTGCTACCAAATTAAGCACAGAATAAATGATAAAAAATAACGTTGACAAAATATTCTCATTGATTTGTGGTTGCAATTGGAACTTTGAATCACAGTTCCTCTACATAAGATGTACATGGGCAATTACACTAATCAACTGCAATATTTTTTAGCTTTAATCATGAAAATTTTTCATGGCATCAGTAATCCACTGTGGATATTGTGGCTAGCATCAAAAGTAAAAAATAGCTGAAACTAGTACTTTGTGCTTTATATTATTGGCAACCCTGGATGAAAAAGAAATAACTGTTACCAAATCTTAGATGATTATTTCAACCAAGTGTAATGATCCTTACAGTGCAGAAAAAACTAACTTCTATATGTATGATTATTTCAAAATAATAATAATAAAAACAATTTCATGGTGGTGTTGAGGGCTAATGCCTGCAAATTGTTTTTTTTTTGTTGGAACACTTGTGGCCTTCCAGACCAGAGTTATTTGGGTATATTAATACATTATTGTATTGAATGTAGTTATATGTTTTATCAATGAATATGACATTTTATTTTGGGAGGAAGATATGCACAATATGTACACGAGTTCAAAAGCTTATCCCTTTCAAACATACAAGATGCAAGAAAAAATAACCCAGTGCAATGTTATTACACTTTCTATGAAAAAGATTTCTGTGAAACTTACTTGTAAATGTTCCATTAATTTCGGTGGCCTCTGCCACCATCCACTTGGGAAACTCGATGCTTCACTGTTGAACTGATTTCCGGTTCTTGTTGTTTCCTAGATTACCGCTGGACCAGTTTGTCTGTGGGTGTGATAGGTTTGAGTTGTTGCAAAAGCGCGAGCCAAACATGATGTGCCTGACCACTGTCGATATTCAGCTTGTGCAAAAAGTGCATAATTGCGTGTGTGTCTAATTTTTGTGTCAGTGTGTGTGCTGCATGTCTAACTGAAATTTTCCCAACAGTGAAGCATCGAGTTTCCCAAGTGGATGGTGGCAGAGGCTACCGAAATTAATAGAACATTTACAAGTAAGTTTCGTGGAAATCTTTTTAATACTCACTTACATCTTCTAATTATCAACCATTTTTCTTATTCCCTCTAACATGAATAAAGTTAAGTTTTCTCAGAACAGAACATTTTTTTTATAGGCATTGCTCAAAATTTATACCACAATGGACAACAAGAAAGCATATATCACCAAATTTATACAACATTTTACATTAAATAACACCGTATTCGTTAAGGTGAGCCTGTTTGTAATTTTACATTCATGTATTGCATTTATATAGTACATGGTGTTTGATGAGACTACACACAAAAAATTACCTTTCTGGTTTTATATGTAAGTTCATATATTCATATATGAATTTATTTGTTTTGCATTCACATACTGGAATATTATTTTAATAATGAAAGCTGTACCTAAGCAGAAAATGAGTTTTACAATGGCAAAAGTAGGCAACTTCTCCCACCACCAATGGAGAGCATGCAGAGAATGAAGCAGTCATAGTTGTAGAGTAATCTGCAAGCAACAGGCAAGAGAAGTGTTACCACACTATTTATTTAATTATTTGCGAGTGAAAGATGGTAACATGATATTGCAAAATCTCTCTCTCTCTCTCTCTCACACACACACACACACACACACACACAAAGGAATGGATGCCACAATTAAGAGAATTTCCTTTGCTTTTATTATGTCACTTTTGTGCCATTTATCTAATTGTGACGGTGATGACAGCTGATGATTAGATGAAATTGATAAAAGAACATTCATGAAGATGCACCCCTCTGCCTTCCCAGGATGGGACTTCATTCGCTCAGCTAAAACAGAAGTGATTGTGCTAGTGGATAACAGGAAATTGTGAAGTAATCAGTATATCACATTCGACTGTTAAAATATTTTGCAATAAAAACTAGACATAGCAAATTCTTCTAAGTGTAAATAATCAGTGCTCAGTTTATGATTCTTTATATTGACAGAAAACCAGAATGTATTCACAAACTAGGTTCTCTATTATAAGCATCCCTTCCTTTTAAGTGTGTACATTGCAAAGTTTTTGGCTATAGTTCAATCGCATTTCTCAAACAAGTAAGTTTACTTGATTCTCTCATTCTCTCTCTCTCTCTCTCTCACACACACACACACACACAAAGGCTAGGGGAAAATTTGTAACACACTGGCAAGTACAGACTCTCAATTTGTTTTACGAAGAATTCAAACTTTACATCTACATTGGATGGAGTTTACAGTATGACTAAATAAAAGCAATTTAAGAATCAAAAGTTTCTCTTACCTGAAAATACTTAGTATAAGAGACGTCCTATTTACCCATTTTGTTTCAAATTTCTACCATGCTGCATGCACAATATTAACATAAATCATACTGGTGTCAACAGTCAGGAATATTATAAGTGAATATTTAGATTGCAAACTGTAGCCATTTTCTGTATTTAAAGGGACAGCTTTGTAATGTGACTAACTGTACTGAACCCTCTAATACCAATGTATATGTTTTTAATGGAGTAATAAATTCAAATTTTGTGACAGCATGCTCTGCTGAGCATGAAAGTAGAAAAAAATATATTTCTAAGGTACATAAGATTTATTTCTATAGTGTATAAATTAGAACATAGAACCAATTGATTCCAATTCTTATGTTCTCATAGGAGAAATAACTAAGGTTTCTGACAATTTCATAGAAAAATCAGGCAGAAGTCATTGCTGTTTAATGTGAATATTACATGTATGTACTTTGAAAATTGTATCATCATGATTACCCAATGTCCAGAAAATTTCTGAAAAACTATACAAAGCAACACCACCACCACCAATAACACTGCACAACAAATTTGAAGACATTTTCTGTCCTTTAGATGAAATTATGTGATTTGGACTAAATACGATACAGAATTAAAGTGTGAAAACTGTATGCTTCTATCACGTATCATTTTCATTGGACAGCCACCTGATGCATGTGTGAAAGGCATATTACAATACACTGTACAGTAAGAAAGAACAGTAACAATACCTACAAACATGACGTTGTGGAGCATTTACGCTTGTACATATCTGTAGGGGTCTTCCTGATGGTAGACCAACAATAGTCAGCAAGCCTATCGCTGTTCCAACCACTTTTCAAACACAGCAATGTCCTAATGGAACCTTTCCCCATGTTCATCACTGACTGCTCTCAGGTTTTTCAGGAAGAAGCCCACATGCGAGTCCAGAAAGTGTAATTTGAGGCACATGTGGCATCCCATGATATGGAATCAGTGCACCATGTCACAAACAGTGATTCATATTTGTGTGCTTTGACATTACCCAGGAAACTAGAACACACCAACTTGAATGCTGGCCATGCTGCATTTCCTGGGTCAGAAAGTGTAGAATCAAACAGCTCTAATCTGTGTGCCAACAAACACACCTTCCTTAATCTTTGCCTCACTTAAGTGTGGGAATTTCGTCCAGAGGTACCCGATAGCATGGCCTTCTCAGCCTAGTGCATTGACGAAGATGCTCATCAAACCAAGCTTGATGTTTGTTAAAACACTAAAATCACACACAAACAGCACGATAAAAAAAACTTCGGAGTTCTTCCAAGCTTTCGACTCCTTCACGGAGTCATCTTCAGGGCTGGTCGAGGAAAGACTGCGTAGACGGAGTTGTTGTTACACTGGCGTTACTTCATGTGTCTGTCGGCAGATGTCGTTGCGGTCTTGCAGTGTTGGTAAGTCTTGTTGTGTTTGGAATGTTGGTTGGAGGAGATGGATTTTTCAGTTTTACTGTGTTGTACCAAGAAGAATAAAGATTTCCACATAAATTGTCATTGGGATTATTTGTGTTTTTGACCATGTGTACCCCGTTCTATTTTTCTTTCGCATGTGCAATGAAGGAAATGCAATCCTGTGGAAGTTGATGGTTGGTTTCTAAGGCGTGTTTGGATAATCCAGAAGAACTTTCTTTTCTATGTAAGTATCCTAGGTGGTCGGCGAAACTGTCTTTGATGGGTCTTTTGCATTGTCCTATGTATTTTCGGTTGCATTCACATTTGATGCTGTAGATGCCAGAGTTTGTTAAGAGGTCTTTGTCGTACGTTTTGAAGCCTGCTAAGTTTTGTCCTAAGGATTTGCAGGGTTTATATGCTATTCTGTAGTTACGTTTTTCCAAGATGTGTCTGAGTTTGGTGGAAAGACCTCGTATAAATGGTATACCTAACCATAGTCGTGGATCCTCTTCTTCGCACCTGCAATTTGTTTCCATGCATCACGTATAATTTAGCCAAAAACACAAAATTTGAAAGGTACAATAGCCAAAAGTGTGTTTCTCCTGTGTTACAAAGATGTCATGCACAAATACATTACAATCACACATTTTCATCTAAAGGACAAATTTCGTGTTGTGCAGTGTAATTAGGACAAAATATTTAGATTTGTGTAGCAAAAATAAAATTCATGGTGTGATATTTAGAATGGCGAAAAGTTACTAATATGATGAGGTGATTATGATTACTTTTAGAATTCTAAATGTTTCTTAATTCCTGCATATTAATATCATTTTACTTAATGCACATCATATTGACTCCACTTCAAGTTTTACAAGAAAAAGTACTAAAATAAAGCAGGAATTCATTAACTTGTATCATTTAACTTTAATTTCACTTTTCAATTAAATGTTATTTTACTTTTGAGTATGTAAGTCTTTAGGTCATATATTTTGATGACACACAAGACTCCCAATATGTAATGTTTCTTCTTCTAGCAGCCTATATGCATTAATACAATCATTTTATATAACACGAAAAATGCAAAGAATTTGTGAAGAAAAGCAAAGGTAAAAGGTTAATGTTCAAATATACAAACAACATGCAAGGCTATAAATACATGCAAAGACATATACATATATACAGCCAAGAGAATCTACTTTCACGATTCAATAAAGAAAAATCTAAAATGTATCTGCAATTGTTGGTATACAGTGACACGTACACAAGCTAGAGTGCAACACACATATCTTTGCTATTGCACAAATACCAATTTTCGTTTAGTCACCCTCTCTCTTAGCATCACGTGTTCTACGCTGCTCGCCAACCTTCACCATTGTTGCCATATTCATTCCATTCCTGGACACACTCACACAAACATCATTGAAAACAATTGAATAGCGCTCCAGCTCGCTGTTCACACCCTTCAGCAGGGACAGTAATGTGGCAATATAGAATGACGAAGTGGTTGCTTCTTTTATGCAGTGCATGTTCATTGGCTAGCTAGTAACTAGTGTTGCCAACTGTAATAATGAAGCACTATTTCTGTCACGGAAGGAGAAAGGCAGTAAAAGTGACCGAGTTTTGTTGGATTGGAAGCACCATATTTTTATTTTATTCTAAGTATCTGACCAGTTTGACGTTGTGTGCATGTATTGCATGTGTGTATGTGAAAGTGTGTTTGTTAATGAACGTTAAATTCCATAATGCCTCCAGTTCTGTCAAAGTTGAAATCAAAAACCTTGCATAGCCAAGCTGGGAAAATTCACAAATTGTTCAGATTTCATAATTTTGGAATTGTTCAAAAGAAAGAAATTATGTGGCTCCATGAGCATTTTAACTCTTGGCTCCGGCACGTGTTCTTGTAGAAATTGCATAGAGGAGGATGTCATTCTTGCTGCTTAATGAGATGCATATTGTTTTAAATGCGCAGCTTATTGTCTAGTAGCAGTATATGTACTTGTTATTGTTGTGGAAGCCAGCATCGTTTGTAAATGTACAACAAAGGCAACCGACTGTCGCTGATCACAGAGGCAATAATAATACTGCTTGAGGAGGAGTGTTGTGGTCCAATTGTCGCAGGTTCCGGGTTCGCATGTTATTAGTTCTCAAAGCAGTGGTAGCGTCGGTCGTGTATTATCTGTCGTTGCAGTTCCGTTCCAGTGTAGATGGGTTTTGGGAGTGAACAGTTAGAAAGCCACTAGTGCATTAATGCAATGGAAAATAATAGTGTTTATTTTGTTTGAAATCACTCAAATAAGGAATCACTATGAAGAAGTCTTCTTTGCAGCATTTTTGGTAATTTTACGTATGTGTTAGTTCATATTTTGCGAATTTTTAGTCCATATGTATGTAGCTACATACAAAGCCACTTGTTAGTACATATTAATCCTAGTCCTGGTATAATGCATGACGTTTAAAACTCAACGTTAGATAGACCTGAATTTTCTAATCTTCTTCTTGTACGTAACAGATGTGCATCGGCACACTGGAGCGATTTTTCTATCTGCTCCATTAGCAACACTGCTTCTTGAGTTGTGTCGCGCATCGCACGGCAGAAATATATGTGTTGGGCTCTACACCACTAAGGCAAGCCAACCTTAATTTTTGTATCCACTATATTACTTGTACAGCTCTTCTTATTAACAGTCTCTGTTGGAGTATGACTAGTTACAGAGAATTCCACACAGGCATGGGAAAAGAGGCAGGGATTTTTTAATTCCCACTGACTGCATCAGTTACTTTACGAGGCTGATAATTGCAGTTGGTGCCATTACTGTAATGTTAGAATTTGAAATTCAAGTGATGCTCTCTGTGTGTTGGAAAGGGGGGAGAGCAAAGTTTCTTTTGTGGGGGGTGGGGTGCTTTCTTGTTCCTCCCTAAAAAAAATCCAGACAGCCTTCCACCCAGGTCATACAGAAACATGCTGAGTGGTACAGTAATGCTATGGCATTCTAGACCCGAGGCCCAAGCAGCTACTCTCCCTTTCTTTGCTCAAGTTTGTACGAAAGACATTCTCTGTGTGTGCCAACATTTACTGCTAAACTCATAAAATAGATGACTGCCCATCGATTATAATAATTAGATTTTGAACTTATGGCTCTAGAAGCCTCTTGTCTATTTTGAGTATGATCGATCATTGGGATATATATATATATATATTCATGTTTTTTTTTAATTAATGGTCACTGCCCTTTTCTCTAAACAATAAGATATAAACAATCATATGTATTGGTCCTATTTATTGCTATTGACTCCACAGAATCAAAATAACCCAATACAATTAAGAAACTCAAAGGTTTATCTTATATTGTGACAAGTGATAGTCCTCCACTTCTGTACTAACCATTACCTCTTCCCATCATAATACATCACTGCAAAACTTGATCGGATGACCTCTTGAAGAATATCATCATTAGTCTTGAGTTGCTAGTTATCGAATTACTACTTACATAACAAGCCATTCAATGACACTGCACATCAAACAAACATAAATATCAAAGCATACAGGAGATTTGTGTTTCCACATTAATCAATGACTTTGTATTTCCACACATATACCTGTAAAAAAGGCATGCTACTTTTTTTCTTTACTAAATACAAATCACAATAAATTACGAGCTTCGAAAAACCTGCATGCAAACAATAAAAACTAAGCCATCAACATTACGTACCATGAAAAAATAAATGCATTAAAATGAATCAAGACAAGCAGTATAAAAACCAAAGACATTAGAGGAAACAAGAAACAGCTAACTTTACTGACAATCATTGAAATTGATATATGTACATGTAACAGCACAGGTTTTCAATATGTACATGTAATGGCTCTCAATGAACCAAAAAACGTGATAATAGTGAAATCACTTGAACTCGATTTTTCAGTTACTGAAATAATAGTGTCTTGATTAAATTTATGTTAAGCAAGCCCTCATGTTTACATTACATCCATGTGAAAAATGCAGATTTGTACACTGAAATTGTACTTCCACATGGTAAATTAAATTAGTTGTGGAATTTGAAGCTCTGCTATACCTCATGAGACTAAAGTGCTAAAATGATTATGGTGTTAAGATTAATATAGATATTGAAGTTCCCTTACATTTCAACAATTTAAATTCTAATTGCATCTGTATCAAGAAGAAATGTCAACAATGTACTTCCTAGCAATTGCATCCAAAACAAAACAGGCTTCAACTCTGTGATGAGTAATTCCCATTCCATGGGAGAAAATAAAAATGTGCATTTCAGAAGTCATATCGAATAAAAAAAATCAGCTTTTGACAAACACCCAATAATGCATTGTAATTCGAACAGAACTGAAATATTTGTAGTTTCCAAGTAATGACTTGTTAAATTCTGTCATGTGGTGCTGATACATATATGCACCAGCACCAGCCTTCCACTGGGCATTAGAACTGTGATAGATGTTGATAACTCGACAAACCCAGGGGAAAAAAATTAAAAAACAACAACAGAATGAAGGAATTTTGCACTAAATTATAAGTGCTGTTTATAGAAATAATAAAATTGTAAAATTATCTGCAATTGATGAGCCAACATGGCTATATTGATTAATGCCATTAGAATACTGATTAATCTGTTGCATGCCTATAATGTATATTCTGAGAGCCACAAGTTATTTAGACTGTTTCAATATCTCCATCAACACAATCAAATTCACTGTATTTTTATTTTTACTGTTTCTAGTTTCCTTCATTCACAACATTCTAATGAGACATTTATTTAACCACGAACTAGCATCCAAAACATACCTGGAAGTGGGCTGGTGCTTCCACCGCTCGGCATTTCAGCATCCTTTTTCTGACTCTTCTGGTTGCCTACTTCCCTAGCTCTTCGCCTCAAACGTTCGGCTCTAGTCATTCTAGGCTGAGGCGGGGATCCTGCTCTACCGACACTTCCGTCACTACTAAGATGCGACATGCTGCATGAAGATGCATTTTTCTGCAACGGTCCACTTTTAGGGATGGGTGTCCGTTTGTTACCTGCGAGGTGACTCATGCTTTTCGACATGCTCTTGGAGGTGGGAGAAGAACCCAGAGTTTGTTTCGACAACGCATAATTCAACGGAGCATTATTCTTATCATTTACGGTTCCAGAATCAGCACGTCTCCTCGGCTGCGAGAGCTGGTCCAGACGAGACATGGAGTAAGCCCTACCTGGTGATTTGTGTCGAGTTCGAGATGATGGAGTGGAATCCCTCGGAGAGGGGATAGTTGGCATCAAGTCAGTTTTCCTTCGAGCTCTAGTTCCTGGCGTGAAAGGAGTGCCTGCAGCGTCATCTGAAAAAAAAAATACAAATGGTATTTGAAATTTCGATATCCAAAGTTACTACAGTCTATATAATGAATGTTTGCAACTGATAATATTTGTCTCTTTCCATGATTCTAGTATATGAAATGTAGCTTATTATCCATTTGAAAACAAAATATCAAGTAAACTACAGTTTCAAGAAAATTACATCAATAAAAAACTGCTCATTTTAAAACAAATATTAGTGCTTGAATACTAAACCATTATGACACCAAAAAAAAGTTAAAAATTGAAAATCATGTAATACATACATTATAAAAACAGAACATGCAGTTTAAAAAATATGATCCTAAAAAAATGCAGGTAAAACCTACTGGTGAAACAAGCATTCTATGCAAAAACACATGTACAAAAAGAATTCTAAGCTTTCGAAAAAATAAATCCAAGCTTAATGCAACACAAGAAATCTTAAGTATTTAGAAACAATTTGTGGTAGCCAATGCATCTGTAGAGATTGACAAAGCATGGATAACATGATTTGACTAACATCACATGCACCGAGGTCTTCAAGACTCATAAGGGAGTAACTAAAAAGCACGATTCAGGCAAAAAAAACAACAAATTATTCAAGGATCTTGCGGGGTATCATCAAGATTTATGGAGTTAGTATTTATCTTATTCTTTTCATATTCAGTCAGTCAGCTCTCATCTCTGGTCATGCAAAGGTATTTAGCATTGACAGCATGGTTACTGTACTAGAGGACTAGAGACCATGAAAAGTCGTCCGTTCCACTCACCCCCAGGAATACAACCTGATCCTGATAAGATACTTGCAAACCTATTAGCTCGAGGTGATGGGGTATGTGGGGAGTACGAATAGCTACTGCTCTTCTCATCTATTTGCAAATTCAACTCTTTTGGTGTGACAACCGCCTTTGAAGCAGCCGACACCTGTTCAGGCGGTTCACAGTCAATGACAATGGAAGGAGTGTTGTCTGACTTTAGCTGATCATCTGGGGATGCAACGGGTTCTACATTAGTACCCTGAGAGGGTGATTTAGCACGTTGTGTCATCTTAGAAGTACGTGGTACCTCATTCCATTGGAAAACTTCGTACATCGAAGAAGACATTTTCATATCTGCAAACGAAATTATCAGTTTTCTCAATTACTCTTACGTCCCCTGAAAAATCCTTAAGGATTAACACAAGGCCTGGAAATAATCAATGATAAATTTATGGAAATCTTAGGCAGGCTCACTACTTTTTTCTAATGGGATGATCTTCACTGCATGACTGCCCACTTCATTTTTGTATGCTCCATGCTAGCTTATAATGAATTGTGATTATGAAACAGGTACATAATAGTTTCAAAATATTCTATCACAAACTAAAATGCAATGTTAATGTTAAGAAAATAGTACTACACTTATTAAATGTACATATAAACATGGAGCACACAAAAAGTTACGATAAAAAAAAAGGCACTAATCAATTGAAGATTATACCTGTATATTATGACTAACCATTCTTTACTGTATTGGAATAATGTACTGTATTCTTAATCTATTCTCAATTGTACTAAAGCGTTGGTGGAAATGAAAATACTTCAGAAAACTTAGCAATAACAAAATATCCAATAAGAAGTTTAGAATTAAACATTAGTTTGTGGTAATGATAAAATGATGCCAAGATTAACCTACTAATTCAAAATGCTATGCATATTTAAATACAATTAAGTAACTTTGAAATCCATAGCAAAATATTACATTGGGTGGAAAATTAATTGCAGTTTTAAAAATTGAGTATGAAAAAGAGTTAGTCATAAACAAATATAAATAAGTACACTTTAAATGTGTAGAAAATAAATTTTACATTTTAGATGACTTGTTTTTATTGATGTAGAAACAACTGATCAAAATACAGTTGGTTAAAGAGATGATAAATGCAGCATAGTATTCTCTTTCAACTCTTCCTTCCATTTGCACCAGAGGAAGAAATCAATTGCAATTAACTTAATTCCATTCTTTGGTTATTCTTTCTTATCCATGAGTGAAATACCGTACCAATAAATTAATGATATGGCTTATTCTGATGGCTTTAGGACTCCCACATTTAAAGCATATAGCTTACTTAGTGAAGGAAATTGCATTAAATCCAATAAAATATCAATTATGGATCAAGAAATTTGAAAAATATGAAATCCAGTTCTTAAAAGAACTCTAATTTTATTTTATGTCTTTCCAAAATATAAACTTAAAAAAATATTAGGAATGGAGCAACATAAACTGTACTGATGCTTACAACCAATTCAATAAAAATTGTGAACATTCCACGAAGAACCTGCACAGTTCATTTGCCTATTCAATCAATGCATGCACCCAGGTGATTGTAATGACTTTTACCTTGGAAAACAAACTATAAATTTGGACACTTACTTTAGAAACACAGCATTTATGAATTATACCTTTATATTCATAAAAATAAAATAACAATAATTTTGCACTAAGCTTATGGCTAATTAGAAATCTGTTAATTATTGGCAATTTTACACATAAACCGACATTCCCATATTGGTGAATAACAATAGTTCCAATTAATGATTATGATGTTCCATCCCTAAAAAATATAAAATTATGTGGATGAAATAACCAAAATACATCATTTTCAAAGCTCTCAGTTATTTCAAACCATTCCAAACTGTGTAACTATACACTTATTTATATTTGCTAACATTAATAATGATTAGGTGAATGAATAATGAATTAATGAAAGAACAATCACACAAGAAAACCAATGTCTTGTTTGGAATTTGAACCCAGAGTATCTGGTTTTGTTGTACGCTAACAATTACAACCAATGCCAAAACCAAAACTGCAAGTTGAGAATTTCAGAAATTTGCTCATCACGGTTATAAATTTTGGAACATTCGTTATTACAATTCAAACTTACATAGCCAATCTCACAAGTTATAATTATTAGAATAATAACCAGAAACAAAGCCAAAATAGTAACGGAAAAACCAAGTTTTTTTGAGAACGAATATTTGAGATTTATAAGTAACAAAGATGGAAAACTAGACAGATTATACATAATTGTCATGAGAAGATGCCTGTTGTGTTCCATCTGTTGGGCCGATTTGATATACAGGGAATATAGAGACATTTGTGCTGATAATTATTCTTCAGATGCTTCTAACAAAAAAGTTATGAAGCTTAATTCCTAGAATCAGTACTGAATGAGCAGCTTGTGTATAAAATGAATTAAGAAATATCACAGTGACAGAATAACTTCTTAGTAACACATCAAATTTCTCAGAATAAGATTCTAGCTTATGCTACAAGAAAGTAACTTTTTCTAATATGTTTGTTACAAAACTGGGGTTTCAGTAAAACTTTTACACTACAACTAACAAACATGTAATCAGGTCCATTGCCTGCAAAGCAACTGCCCACAAGCCTTTGAAGAAATGCAACAAAATATGCATACACCACATGTACAGTCAGGAGAATGTTGACATTGTTACGGAAGTATTAAAACATACCCTAAAATTAATGTAATTTATATTTTCTTTAGGAAAAAAGCTAGATAATGGTAAAAATGAAAAGGTACTGCATGATGCAAGATTGTCCAGATAGTGTGAAAATTGTAGGAATTTAAGCATGTATTTCAGTTAAGTCCACAACAATGGCAAATTAACTCATAATTGTACTAAGTTTGCTTTCCAAATAAATATATTTACAGCAGTAGAATGCATAATATTTCATTACAACAAACTTCTTTCCTTTAGCCAAAAATGGATTTTTAGCAGCAAAATGATAGCAAAAAAAACAAAAAACAAAGTAATATAGTTACCAACTATTGGTACATTCTCAACAAGACTTGCACATGAAAAAAAAGAAACTCTTATGTGTATTACAACTAAAATGCTACCACCTTAACACATTATTGTGAGTCTACTTCTATACTACTGGGGCGTTCATGATACATTAAACAGTTCTTTAATATTTATGTGATTTTGTCTAAGGAAGGAATTATAATCTTATATAATCGTATATATCTCCTTAGACGCATACTTTTCAACTGTATGTATTCAAGGGTGGGAAAATTGGTGAAGACTGATATTCCATGTCAACCCAGCACACTACTGAGTTCCTCTGGATGTGTATCTGCTACACTACCCCTCTGAAAACTCATGTGAGAACAGTCAAATAAAATGAACATTACAGTGCATTATGTTTTCGTCAAAATAAAATATGCATGCCTCTAGCATTCACACTCCCCCTTGAAATCTAGAATTAATCAATTACCCATGAATAGAGCCCCCGGGACTTTATGTCCTATAAAGCTGTAAAATATGTATGTAATTATGTTATAAAAATTGAAAAATATGTAAAAAATAAATTAAGAATGTCAGAAAAATGCAGAAATATTCCCAGTAAAGCCAAAAATATGCACAACAGTACTTTCGAATTTCCCATTACCTGGGAAGTAAGTATCTTCCATGGAAGATTGACTGGGGTGTGGGTTGGGTGTTAAATGAAGTCAGAATTCCTTTAACCGAAGAATGTAGTGGGAAAATACTGAAAATATTGCGAGGTTCAATGCAATTATCCCCAGTTTAATTTACTATTATGTCAGATTTACACCTTTGTGGAAACTAAATAATTGGCAGTCGTGGGTAAGTATCAAAAGAATTATTTGAAGATCTATATTCTAACAGTAATCAGCTTATTACAAGCTCGCTACAGCTCTGGCAAATTTAGGCAATCAATATACAAACACAACTTTTTAAGGCAGATCTTAGTACATATATAGAATCTGAAAAGCAGCCTACAAAATTTTTGTCAAAACATGTTTCGCTCAATATTATTTCTGTTCCACAATGCACATATCTTGTGGCATGTATCTGAACATTTATGCTCCCTATACAAGTATATAGAATTTGAAAAACAGCCCACAATTTTTTTGTCAAAACAAGTTACACTAAATGAGTTTCCGTTCCACAGTGCACTTCCAATCTTGGCACAGAAGTTCCTGTCCGTGGCATTCCATTCACTCGCACTGTTACATAGTGATACGTGCTTGGCTCAAATGACAAGTGATCTTGAAACTCCTATACCCGATTGTCGATCGAGTAGGGGCTGTAATGCACCAAATGTTATTTTTACTTTTGACATTGTTGTGAGAAGCGAAAAAAGGTAAACAAATGAGATCAATTGAAACCTGTTTACTTCCTGTCTGATAGTTCTAGTGGCTGCACAACAATGATGGAGAATGTTTTTTCTCAATAATGTTCACACAACTATCAATTGTTGGGAGGGGGATATTGTTGTTCTGTACTAGTTGGTAATAAAAGACTGAATCTGCTTTTAATTTCTTCGTCCGTAATTTCCTTATCCTGCCATCGTTAAAAACTATCCGTTGCACTAAAGGTATGAAGAATAAATTGTAAAATAACCTATTATATGCAAGACAATTACGAAATTATATAGAAATATGACTTATAACGAGAAAATTGAAGAAATATGTTGTAAAAATGCAAAATTGGTAAAATATGTCAAAATATGCCTTCTCCAGTTCGTCTATTTCAGCTGATTATCATCAGATACGTAAACATCTCATCCCAGTATTCGATCTGATACCAAAGAAAAAAATATGTTATAACAAAGTCCCGGGTGCGACTCATGAGACAAGCAAGTAATCATAAATGGCTCATTAAGGGAAGACTAAGAACAATAGTCATCCTTTTTTGTCTTCTAAAATAAAGTGATCCCCCCTGCCAATGCATTTTGAATTGCATGTGGTAATTTTTCATATCCATGGAGAAAATTCATGCAGAATTCACACATAATTCACTGAAGTCAAGGAATTTCCTACCAGTAGACACCCTAAACATATGCATGTATACAATTTCCAGATAACAGTAATGTTCATTCTACTGACTTGATGTGAAATCTTAAATGCTGTAAGAATCCTGAATGAATCTCCTTAATATGTATCAATCTGACTGAAAAGTGTCTTGCCTTAGAAAATAAAACTGATAACTTAGAAATTTACTTCATAAAAACCTGTGTATATGAATTATATCTTTACATATGCAAAAACAACAACATGACAGAATTGTATATTCACCTACAGGATATTTATAGAAATTAAATTATAGAAAATAGATTTCACTTGCCGTTATGTCTACATCAGCGAATAATATGAGATAGGTTACTGATTAATTGGTCCCAACTCTAAAAGAATATAATGCGAGTAAAATCGCCACCTTCCATAAAATTAGGAAGGGCTGCGAGAGGTAATTTACGTTAATTCGAACTCCCCTCTTCTCCTTTCCTCCAAAAACTTCAACCATTCACCTCTCTATGTCAACACCCTTACAAACATCTTGCCATCACACCACTTTGCATTCCAGTCCATGCCGACGCTTACACTTCCTCCTTCCTTCTAAACACCGCAAAAAGATGAGGGTCGTGAGCAAGTGAATGATCATGAACGCTTTATTTTTCTTTTCTTTGTAATTGTTCATTACACGGTCAACCTATGATAACTGTTAATTGTACTTTACTTAGTTTAGTAACAAAAGTATCTGAATAGGTCAATAACTGAAGTGAAATTATAAGGAGGGTTGGGACTTCAGTGTGCTTACTTAAGAAATGCAACGCAACTGAAGAACCATTATCTCCTCTGGTAGAGCATTAAAAGCTAAGTTTTCTTAAGCATGTACAAAACAAACCTTCTCCAGGCTTTCTGTCGAGACCATGTGCAGATGTGGCACGCTTCTTGCTCCCATCCAACTCCCTTTCTGATGACCGCCTTGTTAGGGGTGGAGCACTGGTAAACATAACATTAGTTGTGGATGTTGCCCTGGGGAGAAGAACCATAATTGCTTAAATTCCACTTAATCCCTTTGACCTCTTACCATAAAATTATGTACATCTGAATATCCATAACCATTAAGATTGTTTTAAAATCTGAAAAAAGTTGCTACTGAAAGGCTATTTCCTGAAACAAAAGCAATATAACAGATTAATTATACAAGCACAGAGATTATACTTCTCTTGACAGTAAATCAAGAGAAAGCCAAATATAAATGAGAAATAAGGGCTCCAATCTGAACAATAATAATATTTATGATTTTTTTCAGTTCAATCTAATTTCTTTCATTAGAAAAACAAACAACACTTGAAATGGACACAAACTACATTTACAAGTCCATTTCTAAAAATATATTCATGAAATTTCATTAGTTTTAAAACATTTGTGTGCTTTCTTATATATTGTGTTACTTTTCTACCTTTTTAGACTAATTACAACAATGAGAAATTAATGACGATTACATGGAATTGATGAAGGGAAACATCCTCAAACTTTGAGGTCATAAATTAAGTGCTCAACATACTCAGCCACTCAGGCAATTACTGTTTCAAAAGAAATTTAATACAGAATGATACAATGCCTTGCCTGAACAAATATCATATACTGAGATGAACAGATTTGCTCTAAAATTGTATTTCTTAAAGAGAAGATCATTACAAGCATACAATTCGTTGAGGTTTTAAAATTTTGAACATCTTACAAGATACTCAAACTACAGACTGTTCACAGTACATAATATTAGTGTTGCTATTATAGCAATATAGTACACTACATGATCATATCACAATAAAAAAATTACCTTCTCGTTCCCCAAAAAGAGCCAGAGCCATCAGCTGGTTCCAGCATCCTTGGGGTAGAACTTCCAAATGCAAAGACAATATTACTTCGTTCATTTTTTCGTTTCGCTTCAATACGAGCTTCCCGTTCCTGGAAATGGAAGAACAAAATTATTACTCTAGTTGTAACTGCACCAAACACCACTATTTAAATAATTTGGTTTGATCTTCCCATCCCCCTGTTCTTCATAGCAGCTAGGTTCTTGTTACCTGTGTACAATACATATAAATAATGTAGGGTGAAAAAAAGGTCAAAATTTCAGTACAAAAATTGACCATATTTCGGGATCAAAAGCATTATATGGTATTTGGGTGTTGAAATGGCAAATATAATCCCAAATTTTGATTAAAAACTAAACTTCTTATACAAAATAAATGCAGCACATTCATGTAGTTATCAGAGTATTAAATTTGATCTTACATAAAGGAGTCCATTTTTGCTTCTTAAATATTTACAGGAGAATTAATCAATTTTCCTGATTTGCATAACTCTCAGGATAATTCAGACTTCAAAGTTTATTTCGCATCATTTCGTGATAAAATGTGGTAGGAAAACGTACTACACAACTTTCAAAAAACATGAATAATGAACATTACATCATATTATGAAGAGGTTATCTCGGGATATCAATCAGGTGATTTCCAGATAGGCTACCGAAAGCTAACGTCACTCTCATCTTTAGGAATTAAGTCTATCCGGAAATTGCCTGGTTGATCCCGGGAAAACCTCTTCATCATTCGCCACCAGGATAGCTTCAAGAATTATTACAGTATATTCATATTTCGTGTTTGTCAAAAACAAAATGATGCTATTACAATTATTCGCCACCGTGGCAAAATAAGAAAGGAGAATATTTAAACACACAAATTTGATATACAAAGAACACTTCATAAAAATTATAAAATATTTATGTTAGCATTAATTTTAGGTGCTAACATAATTCTATTTTTTTTTTAAAAAAAATGTTAATTTTCTTTCCATTTTAATAAATATATTTGATGATTTGATTTAATTTATAAAATTATTTGAGTATATTTGAGGTTTTGATTCTTCACCTAATCTCATTCCAGAAATTAAACTAAATATTTTAATAAAAACGACTGTGATGAAGATGAATTTATCACAAGAACAATGTGCAATGCAACAGAAAGTTGCCAGCCATATCTAAGATAAATGCAGAGGTTGTATTGAGGCACTCAGTATCCATACATGAAACAGGACAACACACAGACAATTATACTGGCTATGGGTTCATTTGCCACATCTTTATTTCATTGCAAAAATTGGCAGTTGAGTTCCTTTGGAAAAAGTCACCTTTGACACCTAAGACTATATGCACATGCATGTACAGGGTGGCTACAAACAAGCAGAAATTAATTTCCCTGACTTTTCCAGGACAAAATTTACATTTTTCCCTGACAATTACAAACTAAACTAAATCGATGGTTTTGCAAATGAAAATAATAAACTCATACAGGTATGGATTTGTTAAGTACCAATATTATCTTCTACGAAATTGACTATATTTCTCTATTCTCTATGATTTGAATTGAAACTGCAAAATAGTGAATTTGGAAAATTATTACAATTCACAAGCTAGGGAAGGATTACAGAATTTTATCATACGCAGTAAGTTTAAAATAAAATACTTGATTATTTTTAAAGTTATGACTAAATGAGATTAGAGTGAAGAGTGATTGATTAAGAAGTACATTTTGTCATTTATCAGCCTCCTTATCCATTTTCAGTATTAAAAAAAAAAGTAAAGTGTTCCCTGTGCTATGCACCGCACCATGAAGGTGTCTAGGGGGTGTGGGGTTAGGGCCCCACACTTTCTTGATCACGGCTGAAGGTGGGGGTAATGTGATCAGCACCACGCCCCTGGTCACCTTATATATTTCCTTACATTATCAATGGGATTTCTGCTTCAGTACAGTATATCCAAGTGAAGTACTGTGAAACTGACACCATGTAGTTATATCATTATTGCTGACGAAACGGGTATGTAGGTATTAGAAATTTAATGCAAGGAATTTATAGGTTCCTGAATTAGCTAAACAAACATTAAAACAGGGACACACTGGTAATAACAGCTTCTGAAAGTTCATATACGAGGGGCATCCTGAAAAAGATCCAATGGTGCCTGTACGCAGCACTAGTGGTCGGAGAACGACACACACATGCGGGCAGGAAGAAGTGGCATGTAGCTGTAATCTGGTACAGTTGCAATGCAGCCGTTTTAGGACAGTTCTAGGTTAAGATTGCAGCTCTCATACAGTCTCCCTCCCACCGACTGTGATGTAGCCTACGTGTAGTATATTTGGCACAGAGCCACCAGCAATCGTGTCAGGTGTGTAGACTGGATGTCGTGAGTGATAGTATGGTCAGACGATGGAGCAGACAATTCATGGAAGGCCAATCGAATGTGCACAACCCCACACAGCTGAGTACACGCGGTCCTTTGCATCACTTCAGGTGAGAGATCTTTGACCACTCCCTGTACAGCCCTGGCCTCGCATGTACCGACTTTCATCTCTTTGTTCAAAGGAGGGGTTTCTGGCAGGACAAGGATTTGGCAGCTACACTGCGGTAGATAGTTCCAGTCTCTGCTGTCAGACACATGGTCATACAAAATTTAGTGCAGTGTTATGACAAATGCCGAAAATTAGGTTAGGACTCACTGTTACTAATACAATAAATTACTACTCATATTCTTGTATTATTTATGCCTAATCGGTAGGGACCTTGATTTTTTGTTATCTTCTTTCAAATTGGTGTTTTTCTTTTATTTTCTACTAATTTCGGTTATTTTTCCCAAAATTTACATTTTAATTTTAGCGCATTTTCTGGCAAATAGGCCTACCTGAAATTATACCTTCATGGTGATTCTAAACTAATGTTTCAAATTGTAAGTCACATGGTCTAAGACTCTTCGTGAGAGTTTGATCTCTTGGGAAGTTATTTTCCATACCCCCTTTTTAATTTTAAGGTAAGGGTTTTAGATAATGGAATGTTCCCCATATACACTGAAGGGTGCATAATGACCATAAGTGGCGACGCACTCAAAAGTTTTACATCAATCAATCTCACGTGACAGATACCGATCGATATATTATGGCACCAAAAATTGGCATTATCTTTTTAAGTTTCCTAAACTTCGAGTTTTTCTTTTAGAACATTTTTCTGCCAAATATACCAAAACTAAATACTTCCATTGTGCTTTTAACCTATTATTATAAATTGTAGCTCACATGGTCTACGTATTTTCGTGACAAGTTTGATATGTTGGACGAGATTTTTGAGGAAGTAAAAGTAAAGTGCTCCCCTGTGCTTAGCACCAAGCCATGAAGGTATCTAGGGGGTGTGGAGTTAGGGGCCCACACTTTCTTGGTCACGGCCGAAGGTGAAGGTGATGTGATCAGCACCATGCTCCTGCCTACCTTTAACCCCCAAAGTTTCCTCCAGGTACCCACTTGATACGATGCTGCGTGGCTGCTGGACCAGTTTGAACAGGTTGAAAATATCCCGGTTCTCACCCGCAGGGGATCGACCCCGGGTCTCTCGCATGACAGTCAAGATGCCCTCACGGCTGAGCTCCATTATTTCTCACTCGACAAATGCCGATGGTGCGCACTTAGCTTGGTAATTCAAAATCTATCTCGCACGACAAATACTGAAGATGGGGCTCATGTGTGACGGTAGATGTGCACTCCATCTCCTGTTAGAACCCTGCCACTTTACTCTGTGATTCAAATGGTTTTGATAGAAGTTGAAAAAATCGTGGGAATTACATGATTTAATGTGGCTGTCGGAATTATTCCATGTACAACAAGCAATATAGTTTACTCTTGAATAAAATGTTGGAAATCTTGCACGTTCTATGTTCACAAATATGGCATATTTTGTTTCTTTAAGCCTTGAAAAGGCAAGAATGTTGGATTTCACAGAATTTGTCATTGTTTTAGAACATTTTTTTTAAAAAAAAAAAATCGCTAAAAACGCCAACAATTCACATTTTATGCCAAATTCGTGTTATTTCGATATTTCGAACCGGCGAAAAATGTGTCCAGACATCACTGCACATTCATAAACATAACTTCGCAGCAATCAACTTTTTCAACGGTTTTCGCGTTTGCGAAAAATTACGGTCCTTACTAATTGGAAATTACTTTCTGGGCACCCCTCGTATAAATCAGTAATAAAAAGTGAAAATTTAGCAGGGCTGGTAGAGAAATGTCAATTCTTGAAGGAAGTGATGATATGCTTTTATGATATGATATAAAAATATGTACATATTTATTATTAGTATTTTATTTCATAATATTGGACATTAACTTCACTCAGTGAGAGATCAGTGACCATCTCTAACGAGTTCAAACAGACAGGACAGAGAGTGGCGTTAATTTCATTGCAATACTAGTGTTGCAGTAAATTTGAGGTTGGGAGCATGCAAATTTATATAACGTTCACCAATGCAGATTTACGTTTCACTTCTTCATGATAGTATTCAATATATATCCTGTTTTGTTGGTTTCTTCTTGATATCTAAGAATAGTGCAATGTCAATGTAAACTTATGTTAACTTGTGCGAAACCAGTAATACGTCAGGATGAAAGAAAACCTTCGTAAGCACTGCTACATTAAATAAGGTGAAGTGAGCCAGAAGAGTAATAAAATTCCAGCAGCACATTTGCAGTCTATAGCTCTTGTTTATGCATACGAGTGCCATGCATGCAATTTCTGTCGCATGTTGTAGTAAGATACTTTGTCACGTGGTGATATTTGACAAGAATCATATGTATCAATGGAGCCTATTTATGTCCAGTTCCTTAAGTTTGTCCAATAAAATGCCTTACTACGACGTCCGACAACTATCAGATGGTGCCACCAGCTCCCACCCCCTCCATCTGTTGACAGTTCTGTCCCCTTACTACTCCCATACAGACAAGAAAAAATGATAATTCAATGTATTTTCCACATACTATTTACAGGCTTGACATTTTTCTGCCCCTCCGGAAATTTCTCTCTCTCCCTCTACCATCACTAGTTTCTGGCGCTGTGGTTGTGTTGTGCATAAAAGGGGCCTAAAAGTTGAGGCCGAAACTTAGCAACAAGATTTCCTGTTCCCGTGCAGAGTTCCATAACGAAAGTCAATCAAGACAAAATTCCATGACTTTTTTTCACACCTCAAATTCCCAGACTTTTCCCGGTTTTCCAGGTCTGTCGCCACCCTGATGTACTAAACTAAACTAAACTCTATGGTGCAACAGCCAGCCAATCCCCTGAGGGCAAGGGCCTGCAGAGTGGTTTTTCTAGAGGGTCACGTACTGACCATTGCTGCTGTTTACCAGTTTCAAGAGTGGAACCAAATTCTTTTAAATTGTTCTCACAATGTTAGATTAACACTGAAATTTGGGGTCCCCTACTGTGACCTTTATGTACAAAGGTAAAAAAAGGTAAAAAGGTAAAGTGTTCCCCTGTGCATAGCACCACGCCATGAAGGCGTATAGGGGGTGTGGGGGTAACGCCCCACACTTTCTTGATCCGGTCGTGAGTGGGGGTGATGTGATCAGCATCACGCCCCTGACCGCCTTTACCCCCCAGGGTTTCCCCCAGGTACCCATGTTATTCGACGCTGGGTGGGCGCCGGGGCCGCTTTCACCGTTAGAAAAGTTCCCGGATTTGAACCGGCCAGGGATCGAACCCGGGACCTTGAGCATGGTAGTCAGACGCGTTACCGACTGAGCCACCGCGGCCACCTTTATGTACAAACATACTAATTTAAGGAGAAAATTGAAATACACTACTCATAACTTCTTGGAGTTCTTTGAATTTGCAGTTTCGTTATTTACTTATTTTCTTATCACTTTTGGCTAGTTGTGGCAATGGGGCTGACTGGAATTCACAAACACCCATCCCCAAGCTGAAGCTCAAACTGGGTGTGGTGTAGAACAAATTACCTGGTTTTTCCGGAGTATAGCTTCTCGCCTATCACGTTCGGCTTCCCATATCTGTCGCTTCCTCTCCTCTACTTGATGCCGCCTGTCCTGATCTCGTAGGCGAAGTTCTTCAATTCGCCGTCTCCTCTCTTCTTCCTTTTGCTCACGGAACTTTTGGGCTGCTTGAGCCTACAAATCAAAGTCATTAATATACATATCGAAGTAAAGTTTAAGTTATCATGAGTTAACTGTACATCCTATATTAAATATTTACAAGTTTAAACATTCACAAACTTAATAAGATAGAGAAATACTAGCATCATAAGAACAGAGGACTTTTAATTTCATAAATTGTTCAACTTAGAAAATTACCATTTCACTATTATTAATATAATCTAAAAATTACTAATTTACAATATAATCCTAAATACTTTATATTAAATACAGCGAAACTTTTATACAATGTGAAAAAGCAGTAACGTTCAAAATAAAATTTCTTAAGATTATCTAAGTATATTAATTCACATCTTTCACACACACACACACACACACACACACACACACACTCAAAATTTTGAGGCTTTTAGAATAGGGGCATTTTCTTCATATAAATATTGAAACAAAGTGTGCCAGATAGATCACTTATTATTTCATAAATTTTTAAATATAAAATACTATTGCTCTTGTATTTTTCAGTCATTGTGTATACTTGTAATTCTTAGTGCATCAGACATTAAGCTTGTTCATCAAACATTTTCAGACTGAAACTAACGTAGCTTGGAGATAGCTCATAAGGGCCATCAACTTTGGAAGAAGATTGGGTAGGTACAAACAGTTCACAAAAAAATTTTGGAAATCCTTCCTTCCATGCATCATGGTATGCACACCAATATATCCTTACTTTTTAAAAATCTGTACCAAATACAACAAGTAATCCACCATGAACCGCGATAAATATGCATAATAATCATAATAATAATATGACAAACTATTGAGTGCGTTTGGGCTCCAGACCCATAAAGTTGGCATCACTGGTATTTGCAGTTAGTGCACACCAGGTACATGCTCTATCAAAAGAAATGTACACATATACGAGGGTAATTTTTCTTGTAGTGGCAACACTGTTTGTATAAGCTTGTCAGTTGTCACTGGGACAAAAGACGACTGGGTCTTGTTTAGTCTTGTACTATGGTTTGTGTGTAGGTGTTTGGAGCTGAATACTACTGTTGTGTGATAGTAGAAGACAAGCGTATACCAACAGTGTTGTCACTACAAGAAAAATGGCCCTTGTACATTCTATATTTTTTCCAAAATAAATAACAGTAGTTAAGAAGAAAAGAAGTCTGAACTGGATAACTTGTAATGTGCAAGTACTAAGATGAATTGAGTTTGGTCAAAATAGAAGTTTTTCACATGATTGGCAGGAAAACAAGAGAAATAATTTACTGAACTCTGCCGAGCTAATTTTCAAACCATTTAGGAAAGAAGAATCCTAGCTTATCAGCTTGGAATATACTAAGAACATTGCATATAACAAAAACATCATAGTATTAGCTCCAGTAGGGCCACTTTGAACTGACAACACACATTTCAATAATCTAATTTTTCCATGAAAAAGGAAAATTCACCTGTATGAGCAATGTCCATATAATATCCAAATTTTAATCTACCACAGCGAAAACAAGCTTTTATACAAGAGATTTATTTCTATTCAAGTGATTCCACATGGGTATTGTTGCAGGTTATTACAACTGAAAAATGTGCAAGACCACGTGCTTGCAATACGTTTTGCTTTAAAAAGAAAATGAATATTTTGATATATACTTTACAAAACTAGGGCAAATATGTTACCACAAAACTAATTTAAACAATGACACAATTTTACCGATAGCTGAATATACTTCATTAATACTCAATTAACTGTTCCATTTCCAGTGTAAAAGGTTTTTGGAATCATGCTCAGATTTTGCTTAATACATATATTACATAAAACAAGCAAATTGATAGCGTGACAAAACCCACAGTTATAAAACATCAAGTTTAAAATCACATACAAAGAAGGAAACCGATTATGTATCTTACCTGTTGTTTCAATTCTTCTAACTTCCTCTGCCTCTCTTCATTCTGGCGCTCTTTGAGAAGTTTAATCCTCTCCTCTCTCTCCTTTGCTGAGAGTTGAGAATTTTCTTTGCCTGTCAAAAGAACAGAAAACTGTAAATATAGGTTTTGCACTATTTCCCCTGAATTCTACGTTATTTCGACATGTTAGTTTGAAGATCAAATAGAAAACAATGCAATTCAACAAACATAACTCACTTTGACCCACACAATCAAACACACAAATCAGGAAAGGAACTCCACATGTTAGGACTAACAATCGAGAAGCAGATTGCTGTGCAATTCTCGTGAAGACATCACAGACTCCAAATTCTACTAGTGCATGCCATTTCATTTAATTCATTCCAATACATTATTTTATTTTCCAGCTCGAAATAATTCCATATGTCCACAAAACCTTGATGCATTTTATTTATTCGGAAATCATGCTTCCTCACATTTGGATAGAATATATCTTTTCTGGAAATTCAACCTTTTATCCCTTTAGGGGAGGGGATGCGGTTTGATGTACACAGCAGATATATATATATATCCCCAATTTTGCAAGAAAATCCAGTTTTTAGGTCAATAAATGAATATTATCATCATCCTCAACAGTAAGTAGAAGAAAAAAAACCTTTAAAATAACGTTAAAATTTTGAAACAAATATGCAATTTCTCAAGCTTCTCATTGTATCACCTTTGCATCTTCAGTGTCTCATTTGTCATATATTTCAATTTAGTTCTTCCACCACACATTCAGTTGATTTTTTAGGATCAATATCAAATCAATTGTCATCCGTTGGATGTTAATTAAGGCATAATCTTTCGTGCAATGACCAGAAACAGTTTTACAACAGTAACAAAAACTTTAAAATATCTAGAACTTAGTGATAATTAAAATTTATACTGTTAATTTCAGAATAATCAGATGTGTGTTGTCAGCTTTTACAATGACATTTGAATACAAAAAAAGGATACTTTTGCTTCACAAACATGTTTACATTTCCACATCTAAAGGAAATATATTATGGGGGGAGATAAAAATCATCCCTTGCATGGATGAAAATTTAACTTTATTGCCAGGACAACTTGGATCTTGGGGAGGGGAATCACAGTCCCTCCCACCCATGCTTCTGTTAAGTATAATGTTTTACGGCTGTGAAATAAAAATAGCTTTTTCCTTTCCACTCCTGACAAAGAGATGTCATGAGATACAATAATAGAAGGGTCATCAATGCATATGAGTGTACATACAAATGAACGACAAAATTCACAAATGTGGTATGCCACTCATCTGAAGAAGTTTTCCTCTGCAGAACAAAGGGGTTTGATTGTTATTGTGATATATTGGTAATTGACAGATAACCCTTCCACTCAGTATTTAATTATGTATACCGATATATTAACACGATTACCAAAAGCAAGATACAGTCTTTTAAAAACACAAATGATACATTTTAAAATTATTTTTTAGTCATGTTAAGAATGAGTCAATGTGAACTGGCCTGGAATTAGGGAAGTACTTGGGAGGAGTACAGCCTCAGCCTCCACTGGGAGAAGTTGATTTGGAAAGGGTCACAACATGGAGCAAAAATTGAAACATTCGAATTGTGGAAATTTTTTTACAACTAGCCATCTGCTATAACTTGACCCAAAAAACTTAAATTGTACATAGGGGAGGGCCTCATGACGACATTAGCCTCCACATATATAAATGTGGACCTGAATGTGAACAAAAGTGCATGGCTATTAGTTAATTCTTGACACTGCTAATCCATTCTTGTTGAATGGCTTACATCATAATCTGCCAATAGCATTTTTCTACATCGCATGTATTTGTGTACACTGTCCACATTCTTAGTGAACAGAGCAGGAATCATTGTGCCTGCAGGTCCACAATGGGATGTTTGAGATGCATGTATAATTAAATACATTTTAAGTGAAAACACTACCATGTCATTATGGACACACTACATTTGCTAATTTCTGAATTTAGTTTTTTCATCTGATACTACTGAGTTTTTACAAATACCGATTTCGCAATCTGACAATTATGTTTTTTTTTTCATAAAATAAAACACTCATGCACAACAATATCTCCCTGCTGAATGTGTGTACAGGGTGAAGCTATTGCAGGTGATGCTCTAGCTGCATTTACCCAACTCCCGCCAAGAGCTGCCTTATACAGGGACATTGCCTGAAAAATTCCCATCTCAAATCACTTGCCCCAGAAATTAAACCCAACTGTCCCACCAACTGACCACAGTGGGTTGGTTATAAGTTGTATAGGTTAATATTTGTTTACACATTTCATGAAACTTTATATGTTGTTTTCATTTTTAGATATATTTACAGTTGTTTTAAAATCTACATAATTGTTTTTAGAATACACTTGGATACTGCTAATAATATTAAAACTCTTATTGTGCCACTATTCCATTCATATACTAATCTAAACTGCAGAACAGTGATCAGTGCAAAACAAAAATCAAAGAAACAAAAGAGAAGCACATAAAAAAGTGTCATAGAAACATTCCATTTCAACATCTGCATCAAGCCAACAGTTCACATGCACTGAAAAAACAAGCTAAAAATCTTAAAAATACACACAAAAAAAGTTACAGGTTTAATTGTTTAGCAAAGGGTCTTTAAAGAACTTTTTTTTTTAGTTATGATCCATATTAAGCTCAGATCAAATCTAATACAATACTGGTGAGTTAGGACAGCACGCTTGCAATTTTTCTGTACAGGCATCACAGGAAGCCAGAGCCCTAGGGGTCACTTATAACCAAATATATCAACTACCTGAATCCTCGAGAGAATCAGTGGGTGATGGTGATGAAACCCCCTGCGCTTCTTGTGTAGTTCCTGCACCATGGGCAAACCAGTACGCATCTAGTTAAATAGAGGCAGGGTACAAATTTTACTCCAGGGAAGTAAGCTACCATCAATTATAGCCTGCACAAAATTGTCTATACCAAGCCAAGGTTAAATCACAAGGTTCCACTGGACCCTGGGCATTCTCAGCAACAACTTTCCGGAAAATGGTTCTCATTTCAAAAAATGATGCTGTTATTCCAAATATTTTAAAAAAATACGCCTGCTTGGAATTTCTCCTAGGACATTTGAAGAATACTTGGGACTATTTCTTTTGTCGATGTCGAAGATATTTGTAATAGAAAACAGCCTCACAGCAGCACACATCTCTAAACAGCAGCAAATGAAATCCACATTAACATATTTCCCCGAATGCTTCAAGAGAAGTACCAAACAGATTTATTTTTCTCTTGTCAGAATTTGGAATATCACCATGTTTCTAAAAATGCAAACATTTTCATGCAAGAAATTTACCAAGATAGGTCCAAAGCACAGCCACTGTACCTTACTCTGACATACTACATAATGGTTCTTTACTACACAGTACTTACACATCAAACTACTCGCAGCTTGTTTTACAATACATTTAATACTGAAGGGAATAAATATACCTAGACACACACTATGATATTTGAGAGTATGCAAATTTCAGGTTTGTTCGGATGAAAATAACACACATTATTATGCAATTACATTTAATACACACTACATTTAAGGGGATTGCATGGCTACCTTTCCCTTTCCTTCCTGTACGTAAAGCTCAGTTTTATTACTTCTGTATTTTAGGAATAATTGAAAATAACGTGATACATAGCAATAGTATTACTTCAACAAGATACTGAACTTTTATTCTATTGTGTATCTGCCTCTTTTTAATAATTTTGTGTGTGTGTTTTATCGTGCAATCATAATATTGTAAATACCCTAAAATAATTCTGAGCTAAACACATTTTCAGTTTCTTGAAAATGAGGGATAATTACATCAGATAGTTTGTATACAACCAAAACATAATTAAAGGAAAATGGGAACAAATAACAAAAGCTGAAATACAAAAATGATGATAACCTACATAATACTAGTAGGTGTGGAGTCGATTTCAAACTGTTCAAACAAAAGACTATACAGATTATATTTAAAATTCATCTATAAATAAATAACAATCAATCATAATACACAAAAGTAACAATAACTTGAAAAAAGAGAATAAAATTTAACATTCCACATAAAATGCAACAATATTCATTAACACCAACAATTTCTCAAGGATGCTTTTAAGTTTTTAATAATGTATCTACATGCACTTATAAAGTGATTATTGTAATATAACCTAAAATACATGCTCCTTCATGGAAGACAGTCTATGTAACTTCATAGAACAAAATAACTATACATATCTATGATGATGCAATCATAACAACAACCAACACAACGTATAAAGTTTGGCATCAAACATGCAAGAATTTATGAAAAAAAATAAAAGTGAAAAACCTTTGAAATATTATTGGTGAATAGTGCTTCTTACGTTCAACAAGAATATGGGCAACAGAGGCCATTGAAAAAAATTACATCTTAAGATCTAATTGATGTTGATTTCCAGTGGTTGGAAGCAGCACGCTACTTGTAGCGTTGCTACTATAGCTAGCTACAAAATTCCTGTAGTTGTAGCGAAAATTTCTTCTACTGTAGCTACATTTTCTTCTCTGCATTTTGATGAAAATTTTGAATGTGACCACAACGTCAAAGAAAAATTCGACAATAACGCTTACTTTTGCAGGAGGTTCATAAAGACAAACTCTACTGCATGGAAATATGGATAATCTAGATTATAAATATCTTGATATCACAGATTATAGATATCTGCATAATTTATTTCATTAGTATAGAATAAATCTAATATCCAGATAACTAAACTGAACTGGCATATATGAATATCTTCTGGCTAACAGCTACGTTCTTTGAGCTGCATCACTATTTTGGGGAGAACCATGCCTCATTTGCTGCACCCCTGGGTAAAAATGCCCAGTTTGCGCCACCCCAGGAACAAATCCTATTGATATCCATGGTGTAAGAGACAGGTAAATGCCATTAATTACTGTGTAAAACACATCTTGCAGTGCAAAAATGAGAAATCAATGCATGGACAATGACAAAGCAATTCAGTACATTAACAGCATTCCCAACAGGAAACGTACGTAAAGCATCACTCCACCTGTTGCTCATTTAGCTATACCAAAGAAGCCTCCCCCAGCTATTCATAATGTCAGAGCAAACATCTAACGAATTACAGGAATTATGATAATAATAATGATCTACTTTCCAGTAAGTACAACTATCATACTAGGGGCTTCTTTGAATATCCATGTGGTTGTTTCAAGTTGTTTTTTTCTATGCAGAAGTAACGCAAAAGTAGCGAGTAGCACACATGAGTAGAGTAGCGAGCCACTTTTTGGTAAATATAGCTGTAGCGAAGCTACATTTATGAACAAGTAGCAGTAGCTGTCGAAGCTACTTTTAAAATGTAGCATTCTGATCACTGTTGATTTCAATATCCAGATTGTTACAACTCGCGAAGGTAGTGAGGCAGGCCAAAAAACCCTTGTGGAGTGGCCAGAACTTTCTGCTCAAAACGCCTCGTGGCAAGATAATGGGTGTAATGTAGTTTCTAGGCACGAGTCTTTTCACGTGGTAACTGGATCGAAAGGGTCATGTATAACGCTGGTTGACAGCGATTTTTTTTTTTTTGCGTGAAAGAAGGTGTTCCTTTTAGTTTTCGAGCTGCTCAAGACAAATCTGAACTTGGTTTTTGTCCCGTACCCTCAGATTTAAAAACAATGCCAGTTATAGTATTAACCTTTAGATCCTGCCCAAAAATTTGAAGGAAATTCGCAGAGCTTCATGTTGGCAGACTTTGTGCCTAGGGGGAAATTTTTTGGTGCATGTCATGACAACGTCCGCCATATTGGATCCAACTTCATTTCTTTAAATGGGAAGGGGGCATGTGGGGTATGGTTTTGGGCTAGAATTTCACCAGGAATTCAGTGGTGAAGTCAGATGAAAACTTTAATGATAAGAAAGTTATGTGCATATGAAAGTTACACAATGTGTTCAATATGTTGTCCTTGTGCTATGCACATGTTGAGACTGAGCAATATCTCAGGTGCGATTTGTGCACAGGCATCCAGTATCGGTTGCTCCAAGTGACAAACATCCCGAATCTTACCAGCATACATGATTGACTTCACATGACCTCACAGGTAAAAATCGAGTGGGTCAAATCTGGTGATCGGGGACGCCATTCCACTGACCCACGTCGACCAGGGAACTGGAGTTCCAGATAGTGACGAACCTGTCGCCCATAATGAGGTGGTGAAATTCTAGCCCAAAACCATGCGCCCCTTCCCATTTAAAGAAATGAAGTTGGATACAAGATGGCGGACGTTGTCATGACATGCACCAAACAAAAATCCCCCTAGGCCTAACATATTACTACCATGACCAATTGCTGCAATCTACACTCCCTTTCATTTTATAAGGGGTGGTCAGGAACTTTTGACAGCCTGTATATTGCAATATGTATACTTGACATATGTTTCTTCATTGAAATTCGTCCTACAGGACAAATTAATGTATAGAGTGTGTGTTACCGAGTTTATGTTTGCGTAGCGCAACTGTAAGTGTTGCAAACTTACCTCAAGTTCTCCAAAAAATAACTTTTCCCCAATTTCATTTTCTTCTTCTTCTACAAATTGGGAGTGATGGGTCCCAAATGTACCTCCTTGGAATCTGTGTTTCATAAGCTTTTCAACGAGGTATCATTTGTGATTCTGGGATAATTAGTAGAGGGGCACAAAGGCCGCCAGCATGAAGCTCTGCGAATTTCCTTCAAATTTTTGGGCGGGATCTAAAGGTTAATACTATAACTGGCATTATTTCTTAACCTGAGGGTGCAGGACAAAAACCAAGTTCAGATTAGTCTTCAGCAGCTCGAAAACTAAAAAGAACACCTTCTCTCATGCAAAAAATATTTCAAAGTTTCATTTTGTTGACCAGTATAATACGGCCATAACTCCCTAATCTTATATTTGTAAGGGGGATACGATGTACGATCGTCCAAATTTCCATGAAAGAAAATTTCAGTGGGGTTTATATCCGGCGTCCTAGAAGGCCAGGGAACAACAGTCCTCGGCAATCGAAAAATGTTCAAGCCGTTTTCAACATTAAGCTCAAGTTTTCGGAACAATTTACGAGAAAGACAATACAAACTGCCGGCATTTTCTACAGATAGCGTTAATTAATAAATAATGAAAATTCATTTTACAAAGAAATCTCACACAGTGCAAAATTTTGAGTAATTTCGCAACAAGGCTAAACTACCAATCACAGTGACCATCAATATCATTCACACACATGCTAGATGCCAACAAAACATTCTCCATAGGGCTTGATACTATTTACAGTGCAAGTGAGCACTCAAGGAGGGAAGTTATCTCGCATGAGTAGCTACAATGCATTCTTCGCTTCCGGCCTCCGACTTGACAAGTATGTGTGTCTTGAGTTAATGTATCTGCAAAAATCTGAGAAAGCCCACAAAAGGGCGAACCTCAAAGCAACGTCGTGCGTGAGTGCCCTAGATACAATCGAGTCTGTGTGGACTGCTGCATTGCGGTCACAAGCTAATGTATGTGGGGGGAGAAAAATGTTACCACACACATAACCAAATATAAATCAGCTTTTACTCCTCCCTGCTGTAGCCTTTGAGGCTTCGTTAGGATTTCGAATACACGAAAATAAATTCCTCCGCATAAATCCAACAGCAGAGAGGACGAGAAAGTCTTTGGAAGTTACACCTTACACAGAAAACTTCCCTGCCTTGACTGAGTGAGTGAAGAAAAAGGAGCATGGTGACGGAAAGGGGGGGGGGGGGGGTGAGCGCCCTGGGCAAATTAAATTTTATCGCAGGCAAGGAAAAGGTTCATAAATGAGCTACGAAAGGGATGTACGTTTAATGTACCGTAGACGGTTCCTCCGCGTGTAACGGCGTCTTCCGGAACCTCAACTTGTAAAACATGATGGGA
The DNA here is from genome assembly GCF_977018435.1 of Lepisma saccharinum. NCBI lineage: Eukaryota > Metazoa > Arthropoda > Insecta > Zygentoma > Lepismatidae > Lepisma > Lepisma saccharinum. The sequence continues at coordinate 52,620,929 of NC_139234.1, forward strand.
ACTACTTTGCATCGAATGCGAATGAATAAGTACGTGTAAGATGCACAGCGATTCTCGCTCGGTTTGATTCTAAAGGACAGAAACGAACAAAAAAGCGCACAACGTTTCCCCCTTTTTTTCTTTTAAGGGTACTGAATCGAGAAAGGTGAAGAAATATCTCTGACAGTCGTGTCCTGCTACAACTATTATCACTAGGGAACGGAACTTTATGTGCTAAAAAACTCAGAATTTTCTTTATGTGTAATAAATGTTGAAAATATGTGACAAAATAAAAAAAAAACATTTGGTAACAAAAAATAAATATTACATGTATTTTAAACACCTGAAATCAGTTTCTAAATGCTTACCTCTTAGCGAGTTGCAGTGGATCACAATAGTTTTTCTTTCCAACTTCTCTATTGTAAATCTGTTACGATTATCTCTAAAAAGCATCTTATATTGTGAGAAAAACGCTCTACGTCACAAGAAACAATTCTTGCATATTTGAAGCACGAAATGTCACTAATGCTGAAGTTTTCCAAAGCTTTCTCTTCTTCTACTTGATCTTCCAAAACACGTGCAATTTGGCACAAAGTTTGAAAACCTTGGTTTTCCCCCCAAAATTTCTGTACATTTAGACATTAGCACTTGTGCGTTAGATCCAGTGGGGGTAATATTTTCCCCCAATAGGATCGTAGGCGAGGCACCAGAAGTCTGCCAGCGAGCGTGTTCAAAGACAAAACAAACCTAACACACTCGATATGAAAGAGGTGCGGAGAATAAACATTTTTCCTTCGAGGATTTCGAGGCAGCTGAAGTCAACGAGCGATTTTATGTATTTAAAATGAAATTTTGCAAAATATGTATTTACATACGGAAAACTGGAAAATATGTGTTTTTATGTCAAATAAAATTTGCTATGTTGACATATAAGGCTATGATCAGAATGTTGGCAAAAACGAGGGTCTCTATATTATCGCAGAAAAAAAACATTTATTTACCTAAAGTTCCGTTCCCTAATTATCACACGCTATCGTATTGCAACAGAGTATTCAAATTGGCTCGTGGAAGTAGGATATATCCGAAACTAGGTATCTCGAGAACAAACAGCAGGTGACAAAAAATAATGTTTTAGGAGAGGCGTTTACGCTCTGTGCAATGAACTTTAATCGAGAGACCTCGACAACTTGGCTCCAAGGCGGGGGCACAACACAATTGGCGGGAAAAGAGGTGGCAGTATAAGCTGGGACTCAATCCAATGAAATGCATATGCACTGGCACTGGAACGGAGTGCAACAGTTTTATCAGGAATTCTGGCCTCTCATGGCGCTCTATTCTTCAGAAATCTAACGCATGTTTGTTCGTGCATAAGAAAGATTTAACAACATAAGACAAATCTATAACCAAACAAAATGTCCATGTACGTTTATCTGTGCGCAAGCCAACCAAGATGCCATCACCAAGGGTTAATGCAACGTATTTGGTACCTTGTGCCATTTCGCGGAATATAATATCACGATGATGCGCCTAGTACGATAAAAAGCACGGGTTTTCGACAATACAAAAAAGATACACACTATACTGTAAAACACACTCGTGTGGATCAACCGCGTTGCTTGAACACCCATTTTTCCAGCTTGGTTATGAATGAATGAACAAATTAAATAAAATGTTAAGGTATACGAGCAAAAATCCCATCTAAAACCCTCCCTTAAAGTTAAAAAAGGGGTGTAAAGAGCCCCTTGAACAAGGTTAAAAGTTCAAGTTGTAAAAGGATATGCACAGGACAAACAACGCATTAAAAAGGCAAGGATAGTCTAAAAATAAAAACTTCGTCAGAAACAGTGTAAAAGGGCCTCACTTCTCAAAAAGGCTAAAAACATTTGCTAAAACGTTGCAATCATCTCCAAACATGAATGTTGGGAAGGTTAAAACTGTCCGAGGAAAGAAAAATCGGCAGATTCGAGAAGAACATGTCAAACACTTAAAATAACATTACATACACGACACTGCGGAGGGTCCAGTCATTAGTATCAACAATGTCTACATGTTTGAATTATTTTTTAAGTTCATTTTATGCACAGGTAGGCTAATCGGGACTGGACATACAGATTAAAGTTTGATCCGAACACTGTGCAATGTGCCTCCACCTAGTATCGAACCCGGAACCCCTTGGATACCTCGGAACCTCCAGAATCGAATAGATTACAAGGCGACGACGTTTACCACCACGCCATCGAGGAGGCCTGATCTCACCATACATGAACAATTCATGTCACAGTGCGTGATCCTCCGCTCTCTCTAAACACTGAGTAGAAAATTTATCGGGTCTGACGTGGAGTTCAGCAGAGTGATGTACTCACGATTTTGCCAAGGAAGTTCTGGGTTCGAGTAGTAGCCTGGATATTTATTTGCGAGTGTCCTTTATTCATCGTCACCGTCGCGATTAGCGAAAAATTGACAGAATAGCAACGCAAAAGAAGTAATAAAAATACACCCGAGATCGGCGTATATAGCATGGTACAGTGGGATGCAGAAGTATTGTTCGGTAAATTGTCCATGACCATTTTCATTGATTTTTTCCTTGCATCATACGCAATTTTAAAGATTGGGGTTTTACGTATGCTGGTGCAGAGGTCTGCTTTGTGTTTTGTTTCAATTCTTGAAATTCTCATTGCGTAAAACAATGAGAATAAACATGGTGATGGACAATTTGGTTGGGATTACTTATGCATCCCACTGTACCATGAGGGTCTCAAGAGTCGAAAATGGCAGAAATGACATCGCTTTATAGAGAGTTTACCGAAAGTGATATAAATTTTACGAAAGGTGCACATTGAACACGTTTGGACACTTTCAGCACATACCAAGGCTTGCAGTGCATGCTAGCGCAGAGCACCCTTCCCCGAAAAAGGATTGAACAAATAGTTGCACATCTATTTTCGCTGCGATTGTTTAAGATATTTTCACGACGCTATCGCTGATCAAATAGTTCTCTCGCTTTTTGAATTAAAAACAAACACAGACACGCATGGAAGCAAAGATGCAATGCAGGCAGCCACGACACACTTCGATCCCCACACAACGCTACCTGACCCCGAACTGGCACATTAAACATTGACTCTAAATACGTTCTGGATGCAGAACACACCGCTGTTGTCAAGGTAATGTAAAACACACAAGCAACTTCTTTTTATATGTATATTAAACACGAAGGAAAAGCTGCAGCGGTGTGATATTCTCTTGTGTCCTTTACCTCCCGGGATCGAGATGGGCGACTAGCGATTCCGGTCACGAATCGCGTGTTCAAAACCAGAATACGGTGACCTCGCATGGTGATGAATCTGGAGAACGTGCTCTATGCCCTCGTAACCTCATAGCTACAACGATGCAATTCCTATACTAACTGCGCTATTGTAGAATAGTTTCTCTGACGGTGACTGATACACCTAGTTCGAGCTGGGCGAACCTGCATTGTTAAGACAATAAAACTCATACAAATCCCACCACTTATACACACCTCACTTCTCCAACTTGGTCTCGAAAAACCACAGATTTAATATACATATTATTGAAGGACAACGCTTACACAAGAAGCTTGACAAAAAGTGCATGCAGAACACAGAAATTTGATTTGATTTGTTTTATTTTACTCTACTTTTCTGCGACTTTTGCCTAATCGGAAATATGAGCATGGTTGGTGATGAGATGGATGAAGGGACAATCACAAACATATATAGGGAAGACAAGACAGAACACGATCCCACAAAGGTTATAGCTTACTGTCTTTGAGTGCAGACGCCACAGCCTTGTTAGTCTGCAAAACGCAGTCCAGAGAGTACTACGTGCAAGGTAGGTTGACAATTGGGTGTCTACATCCTACAAGAATTCGAATAATATCGAATCATCATATCTTACAATAAGTTACCGGGTTCGAGCCCCACCTTGGAATGGATGTTTATTGTGTGTGTGTGTCACTTCATTAATTTTATGTAACCATCAATCATCGTCGCAATTAGCGAAAAGTGACAGAAAAGCGTCGATGAAAAAATAGAAAATACATATCTAACACTAAAAGGCGAAATCAAAATTCAAAGTTCTGTATTTGTGCTTTTGTTATTTAGCGTCGTTTTTCTTACACTTTAGGCTAATCGCGACCATGAGATAGCGCTCTGATTAAATGAAATTATGAAGGGACACGCACAAAGAACACCCATGTCCCGGCCGGGATTAGAACCCGGGAACTTCGGTGGCAAGATCGAAATTCAAAGTTCTGACCAACTAGATTAATGCAATGCGAAGTGAAAATAAGTGTTGTGTTCCTAGAGCGCTTTTTGAGAAATATACGTGTGTTAGGTATTTTTTTTTACTTTACTAATTCTTTTACTGTTACTAATTTGTGGCTAATCGGGTCAATGAGGATGAAATGGTGATTACTTGAAATTCGTGAAGCGAAGAGGAACGCCAAGAAAACCCTCGATATCAACCGAGGCGGCGTATCTTATGCACGCATGTATATATCTGCCTGATTGCGTGTTTTATGAGAATATTACAGTGTAAGGGAGAAGGGGGGGTTATATCTCACTGAATTCAATTTTGCCTTAAAAAAAGAAGTGTGAATGAAACATGCAGAGTTTAAATGCAAATAGCAAATACATTTCAAAGCACGTACATTTAATATGTGCGAATAGAAGAGTGAAACTTTATGTTCACAAATACACCTCCGTCGTCAGTTACGACTAGACCGTAAGCCACTCTAATTTGGTTGAGGTAAATGTTCAAGATATGAATAATGCGATTTTGAATTACAAGGTTGCGGTAGATTAGCATTCATTACAGCTTTCATATTGAAGAATGCACAAAAAAGTGGCTTTCTTCATAGTAAAACTAAATAAACTACAACTTTGAAGAAAGCCAGGATGAAACGAGAATATATAAACCGGAAAATAATACATAAACGAACGTTTTATGGCGAAAACTATGATGATATAGGCTTAGAGTATTCGGCAAGCAAACAATTACTGCAATTTATGAAAAACGTTGCAAAAACGTCACGCGCTTGTAAGGTAGCCATACCGACAATTTACGTCCGACCAGAGCGAGGTCGACACAGCACGAGACAAAAATGAAAGTCAAGAGGAAAGTTATTTCAAATTACCAGTTTCCAAGTGGGGTTTAGCCTTCCTCTCTTATCACCCGTTACGAATCCACAGTATATATCGACTAATAACAAAAATAACGCTACAAAGAGGTAGCAAAAAGGTTTCGAGGAAGGGGAGAAAATCGATCTCGAAGAGGAAATTAAGGTTTTAAGGTTGCAGAAGAAAAAAGCCACCACACGAACATAAACAAACAGTCGTTTTAGAAAGGAAAATGAATATACTCAGTCCTCTTTTGCCACACCAATGCCCTTACATCTTTCTATAATATATGTTCCTCCTTGTAGCGTACGAAACTAAATTCTTCGTTGTGTGCTGACAGTGAGAAACACTGGCAAAAACGGTAAACAAAGTAATAGTCTACCTCGACATATTTCTATTTCCGCGTGGTATTCTACTGCCATGAAGAGAAAAAAAAATATCGTGGGACCTCTCACTGAATCAAGAGAGTCCTCGGTTCGATCCCCGATGAGACAACTTGCACAGTGGTTTGGTTCCAACTTTAAACTATTCCGATTAGCCTATCTGAGCATAAAGTGGACAAAAAAAACTTTATTTCGTCATCGCAGGTACCCCATATCCTTACGCGTTATGCAACCAACCAATTATTTAAACATTGTGGGCTGCCTATACTTACGGGTTGCGTGCTTCAAATTCAAAGTTCAATTAATTATTTTTATTATTGAGCTGAACACTAATTGGCTTGTGCTCGTCATTGCAAATATCTTCACAGAATGTGAGAAAACAATTCTGTGCAATAAACAGCTGCAACAGATAAGTTTAGAGGACCTACTCTATGTTGCAAATAATATAGTAAATAGTCTGGACATCCATTCTACCATAAATAGGAGGGGGGGGGGGGGAGATTTTACCAATAAAAATGGTGACCCAGGATTCGCACGGGCAGCCAGACCGACTGAGTGAATTGTGTGCATTCTCTTTGACTGCATTTTTATAGCCCTCTGATAAGCACCTCCAGATAGGTCACGTGATATCGATTGTCAGCTTGCATAGGCGGACCAATTTAGATAATTTACATTGCAAGAGGTGGTATTATTTCAGTCATATTTTAACTTTCTAGCTCAATTTACTGAAACTGGCACGACCGTTTAATTAGAAGGTATATTTTCACCGACTTTCTGACCAGTTCCTATGTGAATACAAACAATTTAATTCATGGGAAATTAACTGAGTATACGCGGGAAAAAAGCCATTGTGAGGAAGTTCTCCTTCAATGAGATTGTTTTTACAAAACAATTAACAGCGAGACACCGGTTAATGTAAAACAAAACTGGTAAAGGGGATAGATCAGTACTTCGTGTGTGCTTATGGATAAACAAGAAGATTCTACAGCAGAGCATTCCCTGACATTCGCTACGAGACTCGGCGGCAAACCGGCCCGGCGTCAGAGTTTGTCTTTCCCGGTGAACGGGGTCCGCGACAGTCGCACGCTACAGTGTTGTTTTTTCGTTCTCCCTGCCTTCGCTCTCTTTTCCTTTCTGTTGACGTTGCAGACTGACGCCAGTATAATCCTCCCTCTGACGTTGTGTTGTGCCGTGTCCGTGTGTTGAGATTGTGGCTTAATATGGCACCACAAAAATTTACATTACAACAAAGGATTTATCTTGTGGAGTATTACTTCGGAAAGAGGAATTGTGGAGAAGTGCGACGACGTTTTGCAATGAAATTTCCTGGTGTTCCCGTTCCACATAGGACTACTATATTAAACTTCGTAAAAAAGTTTAGAGTAACAAGGTCAGTTCTGAATAAAAGTGGAAAGAAAAACCCACGTGTACTTACTGAGGAAAAACTCGATGAGATAGGACAAAGGTTAGAACAGTTTCCTCGGAAATCTATCCGCCGCCTCTCACAAGAAACGGGTGTTTTAAAAACCACAGCATTTAGAGCAGCTAAAATTCTTAAATTATACAAAAGCAATCCGCACACCATCCGTGAGTTAAAAGCGAGTATTGTTGGAGAAATCGGGATAATTACAGTAGACGAACTTGCACGTGTAAATGCCAATTTCCTTCGGAGATGCCAGGAATGTGTTGCAGCAGAGGGACATCATTTTCAACACCTTCTGCAGTCAAAGTTAGTACACAATATGAAAACTGCAATCTTGATAAGACTCTAGCAGAACCCGTTCACCGGGAAAGACAAGCGCTGACGCCGGGTCGTTTGCCGCCGAGTCTTGTAGCGAATGTCAGGGAATGCTCTGTAGTTTCGGCTAGACAGAGAGATAAATCCAAATGATACCTAGCGCACTGTTTCTGGAAGGCTGAAATGGTTGCTCTAGGAAATTTCAAGCTAACATTCTGAAGTTTCATGGTTATTTTATTAATGCTTTAAACATGAACACGATCTCCCCATTCGCCATCGAGCTTCAAATTTCTTTTCAGAATCATGAATGGTCAATTGATGACAAATGACTACTCCGTAACTTCCTCGTATCCGGATTCTGTGCTGTGAATCAACACTAAATTCCTTGTAACGACCCTGCGAGTTTAAGATTTTATATTCTTGAAATTGTTAAGATTTGTTAACGTTTAGTTCAAAGACTAAGGGGATTTTTAATAGATAGGATAGAAACTCTTAAGATTCTCTAAATGGTTCTCCAGTCTTCAATCTCGCCAAAACAACTGCCACAAAAGCGTGTATCAAACATATGAAGACCTCAAAATACGGCTTTGAACATGTTCTTATTTAAAGCATATGTATCGTACATCATTATTGACATCAAGATTTGCGAAATACATTTTCACAAATAAAATTTTCCACATTTCTTATACTGTAATTCAGTGTTCCGAGTAATTAGTACGTATATATATATATTTCATATCAACAGGCCATATGATAATTACAAGTTCATTACGTTTGAAGAGAATGACCGAATCTGTTATTATGACGCCACTTCCTTGTTTGGGACATCTTTGATAACCTTGCCACCAGAAAAAGGCATCGCACTGATTATTGCTATTTCCTAGGAGGGCAATGTTTGTCTAAAAGACAACCAATGGATTAAAATAAGAAAACAGTACAGTGAACTAAATAGTGTCAAGAGACATGTCTCATAGCTGAATTATGAATTTAGAAACCTTCATAAAACATGGTACCCAAAGTCAAAGTACTGGTATAAAAGCAATACAGTAACAAAAGATAAAAATACGATTACAAGCAGAAAAAACCCAAGGAAAAACGTGCCGTTTACTGTACGTCATTATAATACGTATTTTTTCAGGAAAAAAGCGTTAAGACTGTACATTGTTCCATATAAATTATTATGTTCATGATTGCAGCTGTTTAAAATTAAGTATTGCACGACCGCTAAATAAAGGCGAATCTGTTAGTACATCTAGCATGTTACCAAATTTCACGAGGAATCCACATGTAATTCAAGGCACCGATAATTCCCACAAACGCTGGAATTGGAAGATGTAGCCGGTCAGTTTTAGTCTTACATTGTACTACGGTCATAAATGAAAAAAAATCTTCTAACAGGTAACAAGTGGGGATATCTTCAAGATGACATTAAAAGCACAATTTCCGAAGAAATAAGGCTAGGACTCCTTCAGTTAGTTTTTTAAAATACACTTTTGAGAACATTTGATATCGATAAATCATCGAGATCTCTTTAGCTGATGAACCTAGGGACACGGCCATTAAGTTTTGTTTCATGGAGATTTGCTTCTTTCTCTGCTTACCCTTCAAGCTAATGCAGCAGGAGCTTCATGTATAGTTAATGTGATATCGATCGGCGGCAAATGAGGATGAGGATATTCGGCCGAATTTTTAATGCTGCAAAGCCTGCTGTGATGTTCTGCAAACTTAAAATTCTTCAGGAGATATTGCCATTGAAATCCCTCAAACCAGACTTTGCCCTAGCCCAAGCGGACGCGATAAAGAATGTTCGATTCACAGACATTTTACGAATATGTTTTTCTATTTCTTGAGAAGCATACTAAAAATATGGTTTGTTTTCCATGATTGATCTATTTGCTGTATATTACTCAACTTTTTGCCACTTTTGGCTAATCGCGAAGATGAGAATGAAGGGGTCATCACAAACACGTGCGAACGACACACAATGAGCCTCACAGAGGATTATACTGGCTGCAAGTCGACGCCAGAGCCTCGCTACTCTACCAAATGCAGTCCAGTATGTACTATGTGGAAAGGAGGTTGGCATTTGGGTGTCTTCGGAAAGGGTAACCTCCCCATCACTCCTGTTTTCCATTAAGTACAACGGGAATCCATACAGTACAAACACACGATGGACACTCACTGGTATTCCACAATGTCCAGTTTGGATCTACGAATATTGTGGATATCCAGTTCTAAGTATATTTCTGGAGTGAGCAATAGATGGATTTTGGACTGATGTCTCCTTAAGGCAGATCAGAAAGGGAATACGTGAAGGAAAAAAAATGCAATAATTTTCAAAATACGGTCCCACAAAAATACGTCTCCCATAGTACTATAGAAAATGAATTTATCTCCAAGCCTACGCTGCGCTAGGCAGGAAAACAATGCAAATACAGATTCATCAGCCTCAAGTGGTAATCGGATGTCCTGGTGGGAAACTGCAAATCCAAATGGCAAAACATAATTCATGTTATAAAATAAAATTTAAAAATCTATTTAGAAATTACCTCTGGGATTCTGGCGGGCAGAACCAGTTCGCTGGCTGGCGGTAACGTTTGTTCCTCCATTGCTTTGGTTGCTCTCTACTGGGGCGGCTCCAGCTAGAAGTAAAAAGACAGAAAATGAATACACCAAATTTGAAATTGTAAACATGAAATTAAACATATAATACGAAGAATAAGTACAGCATCGAGATTGGAGACAAAACGAAACTTGGCCTCGCTCCAGTCTCGATTTATGAGCATCCATCTAGTTCTCTTCTCGAAATACATTGTACAAACCTACCCATTATGTCACCGCTTGAAAATTTTACAGCATACAGAGGTTATTAAAGCAAACTACTTTCTTTAAAATAACATTTTCCTTGTTTGACTTATCGCGACATTACGAGCTCTATAAAAACGAAACTTTATCCTCAATGGGTATGTAACTGCGCAGCACAAGTTGAGTTTGCCACCAATGGACCGGACTTCGCAATTTTAAACAAAGTATACGACTTATCTACGTATAAATAATCAGGTAGAGATCCACTTAGTATGTCTGAAGAAGTTGGTTTAGATAACGTTTTCAATGTACCAAAGTCTCGAATGACAACGAGAGTCTGTTTTGTCAAGTCTCGTCTCGGAACTATCTCTAGTTTCACAAAGTTTTGTCATTTCCCCAAAGAACTTCAGTAGATGATGATTGGGAAAATGATTGTAAATTGATGTTAGGATATCCACAGGGCTCGTGTTCAGTTTTCTGGGTCTCAAACAGTAGAATTTTTTAAAGGTGAAAGTAGGAAATACGGCACCACTTTAAGTTAAATACGAGGGTCACTATTTATATTTTGAGCCTAACAATGAAAAAACAGGAATTTGGCATTGAAAACTGCTTTATTGTTTTTCGAAGTATTCTCCTTTATGGTCAATACACTTTTGCATTCGTTCGAACCATTTGTCAAAGCAGTTTTTCCAATCTTCTTGAGACACCTCCATAATATGGTTTTTGAACGCATCAACGGCGTCTTCCGCCGACGAAAATCGTTATCCACCCAATATATTCTTGACATTCGGGAACAAGAAGAAGTCACTGGGTGCCAAATCAGGACTGTACGGGGGATGACCCATCAATTCGATTTTTTGACTGTTCATAAAAGTCGGTTGTTAGACGAGATGTGTGACAGCTGGCATTGTCTTGATGAAGAATGATCCGACGGCGTTTGTTTGTTTTCCGTATTTGACCGAAGACCTCTGGCAAACAAATTCTTGTGTACCATTCAGAGTTGACCGTTCTACGTTCCTCTAAAGGCACAGTTGACACACGACCAGTTTTCCCGAAAAAACAGGCGACCATTTGTTTCGATGTGCTTCGAGCGCGAACAACTTTTGTTGGATTGGGTTCATCTTGAAACACCCATACAGTCGACTGCTGTTTACGTTCCGGCTCATATGCATATATCCATGATTCGTCACCTGTTACAATCTTATATACGTCTTTCCAAGCACCACGATTGTATTTATTGAGCATTTGTTTGCACCAATTGACGCGAGCGTCTTTGAGTTTTTGTCAAATTGTGTGGGATCCAACGAGAACATACCTTTCTCACAGCTAAATGATCATGTAATATTTTATATATGCTGGTGGAACTAATGCCTATGGTTGCCTCAAACTCACAGTATGTCACATGACGATCTTGCAGTATTAGGTTTTGCACAGCATCAATGTTTTCTTGAACAACAACTGATTTTGGACGACCTTCGCGAATCTCGTCGGTGAGCGAATGACGGCCACGATTAAATTCGTTATACCAGTCTTTCACAGTGGCAAAGGATGGGGCTTCATCGCCAAATGTGGAAGTAAGTTGATCGATGCACTCTTGTCTTGATAATCCACGTCGAAAATCGTAAAAAAATCATCGCACGAAAATGTTCACGAGTTAATTCCATTTTATTGTTGTCGCGCAATCTCCAAGGCAACATAAACAACACAAATCACGCTATTGACAAAACATTTGAAGTACGTTATGGCCAACAATGCCAGACGATTCCGTACAAACGTCAAATCGCGCCTAACTTCAGTCAGTGTTGCCAAGGCTCAAAATATAAATAGTGACCCTCGTATTGCATGCATTACTCCTCTCCCATAAGAACCAGGACCATCGGCTTATTGTTTCAGCTGGTTTTCTTGTATTTTTTTTTAATGATAGTCGCTTTAATGAACTAAGTAAATTACGGTAAAGAATGAAGCTGAAGTGAAACTGAGGAAAGCAAAACCACCAACACCCTCAATGAGACTTTTTGGGCGAGAACGGGATTCGACCGTTCAACAATGTGTCACAAACTGAGAATTTTAATCAAAATATCGCTAGAAATCTTTAATTATTCCTCAAACGCGAGTTAGCTACATGTCTAAAATAATAATTTACATACAATAAATGTTAAAAATGAGCTGAAAAATAGGTATAGTAGGATATGGCCCCTGTATCTAGGTTAGTGGTGTGCCACAAGAGTTCATGGTTACCTTCCAGATAAGTTCTTATTTTCTTTTGGGCAGTGTAGATTCTATCAATGTGATAGGAAAGGCTGTCATAGACAGCGCCTAAGTGGGAAATGTAATGTTAACTGGGGTGATGTTTGGTCGAGCCTATAGATTAGCTGGGGGGATGCTTTACGGAAATTTTGCTAGTTGGGGGGGGGACCACCTCACTTCGAGCACTGATCATAGGACATATACTGATAGTAACAGTAAATTATGGAAAATAAAGGGATCATATACCCATACACAAAAATGAGGGGGTGGCACGCACGTACTTTGTAAAAGAAGATGCCATTTCAGCACTAATCGCCCAAAAGAGTTCAGGGTACTAGTATAAAAATAAATAAAGAAAAATACTTTCTCTTTTGCACTTCTTCTATTCGTAGTACCATATTACTGGAGACAGCAATTACAGAACAAAAAAGTGCATGAGAACTTGCTTTCTTGCAACATCATAAAAGTCAGATAAAAACACTTATGATCTTCAGGGAAGATAACTTCTTCCTTTCTTTCCTTCAAACAATGACAGCGAAATAAGAACTCGGGACCCGTGACTAGTGGCCAAATGTTCCTACACTAACACCGTCTACTGTCTCGCAGCACTGATATGGCGACATGCATGATTCTAAAAGAGAAAGTGAAACATTAACAACAACACCACGACTGCTGAAAATAAGATTTTCCTCCTGAAGTTCACCGTGACTTAAAATCAGTCCTGTTCAATTATTTCGGACAGTATTGCAACAAGAAATTTCGCAATATGGATATAAAGAGATTGTGGAATACGACGCCTTCTTGGTTACTCAGTCCAGCACTTTACAGACTTTACATGTATTTGACGCTCTATTTGTTCGGAAGTTTCATCAATGGGATGATATAACAATCGACAACAACCCTTAGTTCATCATTGATTTCCCAACAGGCCTTCAGCAAGGTATTATCAACAAATGTTGCCATGTTTTCAAATCATAATCTCTCTCTCTCTCTCTTTGTTTCTTCCCTTCTTTCTTTGAGAGAGAGAGAGAGAGAGAGAGAGAGAGAGAGAGAGAGAGAGAGAGAGAGAGAGAGAGAGAGAGAGAGAGAGAGAGAGAGAGAGAGAGGGAGGGAGGGGGAGAAGGAGAGAGGGAGGGAGAGAGAGAGATAGAGAGAGGGAGAGGGAGAGGGAGAGAGAGAGGGATTTGCAGAACAACACTAATATATAACAACTGTGGTGACAACACTTAGGATCAACTTCAGGTATGAACGCAAGTAGAAACGAGCTTGGCATTTAACTATTGGCACGAACGTCATAAACTAAACTGTATATATACCCTACACACTAACGCTACATAACCTTCACTCAACGTCACGAAACCAAATATTATAAAATTAATGGTTCTTGAAGACGAACAAGGTCGAATCACTTTTACGAATAATTGCCTGCTGTGACCTTTGCAAGTTGGAATAGTTTCCTCCTATACAACAACAAACATTAAAGAACTGGATTCACTGCACGATTCATTTGGCAAAGCAAGTGAAAGCAAGACACATACTATAAGAAGCGTAGTTTTCACCGCAAAAAGATTGAACACAAACTTTTCGATTATCAAGTTGAGTCTTGGTACTGAAAGTCTAAGTCTGAAGACAGGGTAGGGTGTCTACCAAAATAACAATTCAAAAATTCTTGACCTTTTCTTAACCTTTATTAATTCGAACCCTACTTAGGTAAAGTTGGAAATTAGCAATCAAGAAAATAAATATTTATTTAATGAAAACCGCTACGAAAAGGGCAATTTCTGGACTCTCGGGCAGTATAATCTTATGTGGAGCTTGAGTTGTCGTCCCTACAGGTCTGTGACTGTCACTTTATCCATCTTATCTTGCCATCATTCATCCTCATCTTTGCGATTAGCCAAAGAGGGAGAAAAGTGAAATAAACTAAACTAAATCAATCAGTCAGTCAGTCATTGTGGTAGCAAAAATTCTTGACCACAAGTATAATTTCTTGACTTTTTATTGTCTGTAAACTGCATTTCTGAAGGCCAACGAGGCTCTGGCGCCTGGATCCATATTTGAGGTATGTGATTTGTGTGTTGCCCAATTGTGTATTTGTGATTGTTCCTTCATTCTTCTCATATTCATCTCATCGTTGCCATTAGCTACAAGTAACAGAAAAGTAAAGTAAAATAATTCAACTGACAATAACAACATATTTACGCCACGATTTGAACTTAGAAGCACTAGCTATGAAGCCTAATCACTCCGCCACTCATGAATTCCATCATTTGGGAAGAAATATTGTTAGTTTTACGACAGAGCTTAATTTTCCCTTTAACCTATGCTCCCGTGCGTATCAATCGTGTGGAAAAGATATAGAAGCGGATTGAAGTAGAACACTGATACTCCTGGTCTCGGGTCTTGCAGGATTGCGAATAAAATGGATTTCAAGCACGACTTGACAGTGGTCGCGAGAAAGCCATTTCCTTGCGAGTTATCCGTGAAAAACCGCGCATGGCACGCCAGGGGGTGATGTGCCGTCATAAATATGAGGGAAGCAACCGAACTTTCCAAGTTGGCCAAGTCCCGGTCCCAACTCCGCGAGACTCTCAGTTAAAAAAACTGGCCTTCTCATTGCTCGTAAGCCGTTTGCAAGCCACAAACACAATAATTAATGACCATTCTTGCCAGCCGCATGCACAGCCTGGGATCGATACGGAAATTTTCTTCCAGACCTGCGTACACCGAGACGGTCGTCTGATAAAAGCTAAATTATGAGCTGGAAAGGAAATGAAGAGATTACGAAATTAAGATAAATGTGTCCCTTGATCTCATCCTCTCTCACAAGCAGTTAGAAAACCGCGAAAACAAAAGATTCAGCCATCATGTACTACTTTCTGCTCCTTTCAGCATTCGGTGTGTCCGTTTAAATCTATTATATGCTGTGTACATGGTTAGCGTCGCCTTTCTGCCACTTTATCTAATCGCGATAATGAGGAGTGATATGATTAAATTGATGAAGGGGCACTCACAAAGAACATCCATGCACAGGCCGGGATTTGAACCCGGGTCCTCTGGCGTCGTAGCGTGCTGCGCTAACCACTAGATCATGGAGGTTGATATAAACACACACACTACAAACGTACTACGTTACGGTTATCTGTTATGGTAGGGAATACGTTTATCTAATACATATCACACGGGGTTGTATTTTGGAGACACTCATTATGTTTGCTCCTAATTTGCGGAAAACCAAAAACATGACGTCACGCGATGATACGTGGTCTTAAAAGCTGAAGCTACATAAGGGGATATGACAGGAGACGATACAAAAGACGGGCAGAAAAACAGAATTAGGTTAGAGTTGAGGTATGGCCCTCTTTATTAAGTGAAGGCCGTGGCAAAAACAATTCAGTCCTCTTCAGAGACTAGTACAAAGATGAAGTTAGATTGCGGCTTCGGGTATTCCCCACCACGAGTGCAGACGGAGGCCCTGTGAGCAGTGGCGTATTTAAAAGGAGGGTTGAAGTCGCCCCGAAATGCCCCTAAGCTGGTAAAAGTTAAGGTAATCATGATAATTTATGGTAAGGTACTATTGACATATTACGAATATCCTGTTGCCGTTGCTAGACTTATTAAAAAACACCCTAAATTCTCTACAAGTTAACTGCCAAAAAGGAATCAGAGGAACTGCAGTGTGTTATATTGATGCCATTTAACAACTGTATCACAGCAATGAAATGGTGATTTAATAAGACTAGAGAGAGGAATACAAATGTGCACAAAAAAAACTTTGTATGGCTAGCTAAAACGCACTTTTGCTCCAGACTGTATGATAGAATTACAATGGCTACAGATATGCGAATGTACTTGCAACACTGAAGTTTCTCGGAACACAGATCCAGGGTGGCCACTACAGGACCATGATAAAATTCAAGTATAATTCAAATTCAAGGATACAACCAGATGTTTTCTCTATTTCATCTTAACGTATTACCACCTCTCACTAACAATATAAAGGGTCCGTGTGATGCCAATATATCCAAAAATTCAATTAAACGGTATATGTATTTAAAATATTTAATTTATAGGCCTATTTGGAATTTCACATATACTCAAGACTCGAAATAAATCTAAAAACACAATTGATTGATTGATTTGGTGTTTAAAGTACACTTTATGCACAGTAAGGCTAATCGGGACTGGACCTACAGTTTAAAGTGGGAACCGAACCACTATGTGCCTCCACCAGGAATCTGACCTGGGACCCCTTGATTACAAGGTTATGTTACCACTGCGTCATCGGGGAGGCCCTCTCAGCAAACACAAGTCACAAATGTTACGGGATAGAAAAATGGCAGCTCTTTTTATCCTCGATAAAAATTAAAGCTAAACTGTGAAAAAACTTAACTCAGGGCATATATAATTATGTATATAAATTCAATAGGATTTGGATTAATAACAGTTGCAATTTTTCGCGTCTACGGAAAAAAATTCACGCAGAATTCCCGGTGAGAAGCCAGCCTGAGATCACAAAAAGAATTAATTATATTCATAAAGAACGGCTCAAATCAATAGTCCAACATTATACATGCGCAATACGTACAAAAAAAAAAAAAAAAAAAGACCATGACAAAATACCAATCTGGAATTCCTGCAATTGTTCTCCCGAATCCGAGCACACATTGAACATGAGATGTAAATATAATGAATTATTTAATATGACGAGCATGTTATAGGTATATGACGCTGATTTGAAAGAGCAGCATAGTAATTTGATTAGAAAAGTCACGAGAACGCTTTGCCGTTCACCGAATCTAATTAACATAATCGCATCACTCATTCACATGTTGCAACAAAAACAACGAATGATATAAAGAATGTGAAGCAGTTCGTACTACTGAAAAATAAACAAGAAATGTATGATGAGTACAGCGATGAAGTTTGTAAGAATTCGTGTTTAGCAGTCATCTGGATTTCGGAGCGTAAATCACTTTTCAGTTTCCAAGGTAGGTGAGGTGAAGCTGGTAATGTGCCAGTAAAACTTAAATCGCGGGCAAGTCTAGTTAAATTGGTAGTATTATGTTGGAAATTTGTTTTCACCGATTGATTATTCCCCTCAATGAGAATGAACATCCTAAAGGGAATGTCATTACTTTATGAACAGCATCGATATAACATTTTCTTTTTAAAGGAGAACTTCTCTAGGTTGCGAATATACAATACACGTGTTTCTAAAATTTGTCTTAAAATTACCTCATTGAGAATTATTCCACTAACTTTCGATTCACTGATTGATTTGATATTTTAAGTCCACTTTATGCACAGTAAGGCTAATCGGGACTGGACCTGCAGTTTAAAGTGGGATCCGAACCACTATGTGCCTCCACCGGGTATCGAACCCGGGACCCCAACGTTCGATTCAGAACATCCAGATTTATAGGTTGTCCGCTACGGTGAGAGGGGTCGCGGGTTCGAATCCCGGCCTGGACATGCGTGTTCTTTGTTGAGTGTCCCTTCATCAATTTCATCCTATCATCACTCATCTCCATCGTCATTAGCCAAAAGTGGGAGAAATGCGAAGTAAAATCAACCATAGGTTGCAAATTGAGTCAGCCTGTTTGTGGGCAGAATATATTTGAAGAAATTTTCCTATGCAAGAAAGAAGAATACTACTTGTAAATATACTGGGTTACATACATTTTATATGTTTCATGAATAGTATACAAAGAAATAAAATGAAAATATAACTGCTTCTAAAGTGACGGTCTTTTACCTCTGGAACTGCCACTTGCTATATTTTGTGAAGAACCCGTTCACTACAAATCTAAAGGTGATTAAAAATTAAGTGATTTAGAATCCAAAAAGATACCGTTGTCAGTTGTAAAAGGCAGCAAAAAGAAAGATGCAAATATTTTGTCTACAGCCTGGGAACAGGCAATTCCAATGCAATCAACGTAAACACGACACGGATTGATGACAAACACAAGTGCGTGCGCCAGTGCACACAATCAAGCGGAGCAGTTACAAATGCACTATAAATTTTGGAACACTGAAAATCTAATGGATGCATGTAAACCTGGCACTCATCGGAAGTATGTACTCGGTACATCATGTAACGCTCAAGTCACGATGAGAAATTGCTCAGTAGCGAGGCTTAAAGCTGATCGCCCAATGCGTACGGTTACACTAACGACACGCTTCCAAGCTGGAACAGAATCTATGTTGCGCACTGGATGCAAGAAAGCAGGAAACAAACTTACTTTAAGATGATCAGCACAGAGTTAGTTGTAGTCAGCAGATCTGTCATCTGCTGCAGTATATTGAGACACATTTAAAGCACGGATACTCTTGTAAGGTATATTGCAATAATTCCCTGGCTTTCCAGGTACTTTTAAATAACTTTCCAGACCTTGTACAATGATTGAACATACTAATGAATAAGTGTTACGTCTTCACTTTAGCATATTAATCAGTCGACACTAAATAATAAAAAAAAAAAATTTATACCAAATACTTCCCCGAAAAGAAAACATCGTTCGATTGCAACGACATTTTTGAAAATCTAGGAGATTTATATTTAAAACATATTAATCCGCTCTCATATGGGATAAACAGATTATTAAAATATTCTCGAAACATACCTTTTGGCAAATTGCAATGCCCCAGAATTGATCAAAATCCTGTATTTTGAGTACCCAGCTGGATACGCAGACTCCAAGGGCATACTGGGGAAGGATCGAAGGAGCTGCAGGTCCCCGTAATTCATAAACAAATAATATGGGACATTACGTACCATTTATAGGAATATGTAATAGAAATTTCGAATACAGAACAGGACCATATAGAAATATTTTGTTTCGAATCATTCCGTACAATGTCGTGTTTTGAAAAAAACTACTATTTTTTAAGCTTATTAGCCAAATGGGAGGCACAAGAACCTAACCCTCTCATGCACACACGTTACTAGAAGATCTTAGCAATATTTCATTATGTATATGTATGAAGCTCAACCAACTTCAGACTTCATGAAATAAAATGTTGGTACTGGACTATCGCACTCCTAGAGTATATCACACAGAACTTGAAATGCATCGAACGTGCATGTTTTATGATCGTGTCCGATCTTCTTTAATGATGCATTTTTTTTAGAACATCGCTCTGACAGAAGTACCCTTTGATGCATATCTGAGTGTATTTTTATGTACCAGAAGTGTGTCAATAATTAATGCATTAATTTACCGGAGTCTACAACACACTGGTTAAATGACACATTCTGTGTTCTGTGTATGCTGGCTGGTGTTACTGCTAATACTGGACGCATTCAGCAACTTACAAAGTCATGACAGAGCAGCTAATGAACTTAATTGGACAGAACTATACTTATCTCCGACCACGTCGAGTTCCGAAGGCTGAACACACACCATTCACACACCGAACACACTCACACCACACGATAAAGAAACTGTAATCTGATTACCGAATATCCGTCTTCTTCGACGGCAACCGACCATCTCTATTCTGACAGCGTCGTTCCTGGTCTCCACTCCGCCGCTGCCGTGATGCCGCAGTAGCGACCTTTAGAGCTCTCCCTTCGCCTCCTCACTCCACGCTGTGTTTCGGAGCGCGTCCCGTTGACTCATGACTCAATTGCCATTTCTGTCCTCCGAATTCTAGCACTGCAACGCATTCAGGAAATTCTCTACTCCCGTGTTTAAACATGGAAAGAACGAAAAGGGGCAAAGTTCGTGAGAAAAATTGTTTACACAAACGTTTTGTAACTCATCACTATAGCTCACAGGTAACTAATACATTGCCGAATCACGACCTCAAGGCCTCGGTTCGAGTCCACGCCTAGGTCACGAGTATTATTGTCAATCATCATCCATTCTTATCGTTGCCATTAATCCAAAGGTGTAGAAACATGAACACAGATAAACATACAGAATACAGAGACGTTTGTAAATAAATACTGAAAATATGAAACTGTGACCTTTAAATACGCAAAATCCAGGTCAATAAGAGTAATATTTATCTCCCGCCATAAACCTTCCTACCAGTTGTATACTGTTCACGAGCATGGTTGGATTCAGATTATATGGAAACGAAATTGTGTAGTGAAATAGCGGAATTACCTTTGAAACATGTGTTAAACTCCCCCCCCCTCTTCACAACCTTTAGATTTTCCCACAAAGGCTACATTTATGGTAATTTTGGTGCCAAATTCACCGTTAACCCCTCAGACAAACTAAATAAACTGTTGACTGTAATATAAACGAAACTGTTTTACATGCAAACACATACCTTTCGAAAATATGCTCTCGACGATCACAGGATAACTATACTAACGTAAAACGAGAACAACACACACAAGCACACTTCCACAAACTGCACCACAGGCACACGGGGACGTGTATGCATTCGCATCTATACTACAATAACAAATCTGAAACAAGGCAACGTGCCAAGAGTGCAACAACAAACCGGACAGCTAGCAAAACAAACTGCTTCACTATTAGTTCACGTGTCCCACAAAAAAACTAGTATTACAACGTCGTTGCCAGCGTTTAGTCAAAACGTTAGTTTATTTTCCATGCCGAGGGAACCGAAATCGATATAACCAAACATCAATACGCCACAGAATGTTTCGAACGTTTACCTACACATGAAAGAAATAGGACTAGCACACAAAATATCTACGTGGCAGTCAGTTCTACACTACGCCGTCAAGTGTAGGGACGACCAGGGGCCATGGCAGCGTCCCGTGGACAAATTACCTTCGTTACAAGCTCTCCTTAGAGTCTCTCGGCAGAGCTCTGAGAACATGGTGGAGCTCCATGGGGCCGGCTCGCCAGGCGAGGCCCAACGCTCGCTCCTCACTGCGTCCGGGCCAGGCAGAGCGAGCAGGGGATCGATCACACACCACCTCACACACACATCCACACGAAAATCTCACCGCCACTGGCCCGTCCGATACATGACACTCCACTGATCTACAAGTCAAAATCGCCTTCTCGAGTCCGGCGACAACTATGTGCGGGGGGAGAGCAAATGGGTTATGCGCGCGCGCGGAACGCGCACCATGGGGGAGAGAAAGGAGAGAAATCGGCATTCGGAGAAGATTAAACTTCGAGGGGAGAGCATTCCGAGGGGCGAAACAGCAGGAAAACTCTCCTTTCACGGATACCCAGGCAGATGCGAGATGCTGCCAATTCCCCCAGTGTGTTTCAAAACAACGGGGGGCGGGTATTTAGCAGATTGGGCTGGGAATTAGAGTTTGCGGGTCTTCAAGAACTTCCGGAACGCCAAGGGAAAACTCGCAAGAGCTCTCGGGGTACGGTGCAATAGCCCTTTTTCATCTCCCGGTACCGAAAGTTCCATTTTCCGAAACGAAACCGCAATGTTCTAAGTCAGAGTTCCTCTTGATCCCAAAACATGGAAATTTTGCATCCTGGAAGCGGAACCGAGAATAACTGTTGCTGGATAATGAGATCATGGGGTGCTATCGCCGCACATTTAATTATATCAAGGCCGGAAAACAAAAACTTCACTGCGAGATACAAGGACTCTGTGTCATGCGGTTATTTACTTTTTCAAAATAGCTGAAGATAACGTTCATTAATTGCACGTCTACAATATTCATCAAGTGCAATCTTTATGAACTCTGCATGGTTTTGTTGTTTTATTCCTAGTACACTGTAATTATATAAATAAATAAATAAATTGGTGCGACACAGAATGGTCCAAGGAGGTAATTACAATTTGATCAACGTTAACTTCGGTGGTATTAAAATAACACAGATAAGCAATCAACACCAATAAGTTTAGTGAAAATTTTCCCCACAATATCCATGCATAGAGCGGATCTGGGGTTCATCCAGCTTCCTATCAATGGGCATCTTGGAGAAACCGGGGAGAGGTTAATGGGGCCCGATTGTGGCGGTGCTCATCCTAGCATGGCCGACACCGAGAAAGCGTGGAGTTCTACCCCCACACCCAGTATGTGCCCTTCATGGCACGGTCCAAGGTCCATTACTGATGATTTCAATCAATATTTTAATTATTACTTGAGAAAGCAAAGTTTTCGTTTCGCGCTGGAGGAAGTCTCTGAATCTCGTTTCAAGTGTCGAAATAGAGATTCGATAAACAGTGGTCTTGCTCTTCTATCTGTATCATCCAACAAATGACAGACTCCTTTAGGCCATATTCATTCTCTTATTGATCATTTGGACTACTTCCTGCTTGTAACCTATTCGACGAGTAGATAACACCAGAGTACAGACGCATGATACATTTCTGTCAAAACTTCAACATTTTCTTGTAGGTGTTTTTCCAGGAAGGACATACACAATGCACTGAGAGTAAACAGTACAATCGGAAGGATATCCGGCGATAAGCAACTGATATGTTGCAAACGCAACTGATATGATACACTGACTCAGAAACTGGGGAAAATTTCTGAAGAAACTATTTATCGACTGACAACGGGCAGACTGTTTAAGGGGAAAAGGTGAATGCCACCACACTTGCTGTTTAAAGTCATCTGTTTACTCAGAACTGGACCTGCAGTTTAAAGGCAGATCCGAAGCACTGTGGAACGCACTTCCACCGAGGATCGAACACGGGACCTCCTGATTACAAGGCCATTGGGAAGCCGCGATTATCACTCGTCTTGTAATGGAATTAAGAGGTTGCAACACCAAGATCGATGCAATATGAACCAGGCAGCAAATTCTGAAACCTTCCAGTACACTGTGCTGTCACCTTTAAGTAATTTAAGTGTTGTGCCGCTCTCGTACATCTACGATGTTTTCCTTTTTAATACAAAATAGTAATTAGAATTCTATTCCGCATAATGTCGCAACAACAATTCAAATTACGCCAAGAATTATGCACAATGTTAAAAAAAAAAGTACACTTGAAATCTCAAGTCATTGGCAAGGAACACTCCCTATGGAATTTGAGACTGACTTCATTCGAGAGAAATTTTCAGGAGATATGCCCGAGGTCTCTGGAACAACGCTGAGGAATATGTCAAAACTTTCGGGTTAGTCTCGCTGCAGAATGTGGATTAATTCCAATTGGAACAGCGAACGTCACGGAACAAAAAGTGGGACGGAAGAAGGCAGAAGTTCTCAATTTAAGAGTCTGCTTTTAAAGCTGCACCAAAGTTTGCAGAAAAGCTGCAGTGTTGCAGCGTTACCCCCGGCATACACCGAATTAAATCAAACCCGCGTTATTTATTTCTAACAAGGTCACCCTACTTGACAGATTTTCCTGACTATCGAAACTTGGCTTGTTTCCAGTTCTCCTTCTGTACTCTAGCATGACAAGGACTGTGATTAAGACCAAGGTAAGTCTCGCTCAAATCGCATTGCCCAACTCATTCCTAGAAGAAAGCCCACAATTATTACAATTAAAACTTTTCAACTTTGTGCATTAATCTACGAAATGAAAGGAAAAAATTTCAATTATATCTTGGGTTCAGGTAAAAAGTCCAAGTCTTACGGGCAAAAATCCATACATAGGTTTCTCTATTTTAATTTTACATAATTTACCATTGTCAGAATAACTATACTTCGTAGCAGATGGCTTTTTAAAATCTTAGCCCGCTTACTATACTGTTTAATTTTTAGCATGCTTTTGTGTGTGCGTAGACAGGTGTAGGGCAGTATTAACTTCACTAAAAGTATATTTTAGTTATTCTTGCGCAGTTTTTCTCTACCGTATTTGTTTTATGCACTTTATTCACAAGATAGGCTAATCGGGACTGGAATTACAGTTTAAAGTGGGCTCCGAACCACTATGTGCCTCCACGTGATTACATTGATAGAACAACAAAGAAAACAAAAACCCTATGCCTGGACCAATTTTCGATCCAAGGGCCCTTTAATGTGCAGGCAATTAAAGTTTTCTTTGCCGAAAAGCACTATTGTTATTACTAATATCAAAATCAGAGAAACGTCCACAAATTAAACTAAAAAGAAAAAAAAGCTCGTAATTTGAAAGCCTAATTCCTCGTGGGGGAAAGGCAGATTTTGACTTTCCCTCCAGATTTTGAATCACTGCACACCTATATTCTTGGGACAAGCAAAAAGAGTTTGCGGTCCACTTTCTGCTCACATAGACCAATGAAGACTGGGCCTTCACGGGTTCTGAAGCACTGTGCAATGATTCCCCAATACACGGTCGGGCAGGCAGGAACGCTAGAAACTGGTTAAACTAACTAACTCTCTAGCCTTCTTAAACCCGAAGGTTCATGGCTGCTGCAACACAGGCCTTCCATCTGTCCCTATCTTGAGCAAGATCTATATACTCTTTTCCATCTCTACCGATTTCCTTTAGGTCCATCTCAACGTTGTCCCTCCATCTTCGTCTTGACTAGAAACTGGTTGGGTAACTTATCATATAGTAATACTATTATGTTCGTAATCCAGGGTAAGAGGTTCAAATCCAAGTTGAGTCATGGATGTGTGCTGTTCTATCTACTTCATAATGATATATCACTATAATCCAGGAGGTCAATTACACTGGTATTAACACCAAGAATAAGTCCTTATGTAAAGGGAGTAACAATAATTTCCATCGTCACGATTAATCTAGAGAGAAAGATTAGATATGCTTCTTTTTTGTGAAAGCTCGATTCCAGTATTTGTTTGTTGCTGTCACATTACATTCACTTGGTCTTATCAGTAAGATATCAACCTTGATTGTGAGTACAATGCTTATATACCACACATTTTTGTGAGGCAGATAAAGAAAAAATGTCATTATGTTCTAATTATTTATCCTGTTATTTAGAAAGCTATCTACAATGGGGAAAGGAGACACAGGAGGAAGGGGGGGGGGGGGCTCCTCGTGAGTAGTAACATTCAATTTGCAGCAACAGAGGTCTTGTCTCTCTCTATAACATATTATTTAAGGACATTATAAATTCTCCCATACGTGGTGAGTTTTATGTTAATCTGTTTCTTTCACTTTCGTTTAATGATTCTCACGATATTTGAAGACGAATATTGTTTGTGGAGTTTACTACTGTTTACACATTCCTCCCCAGTTGTTTCATCATCATTAGTTATGAAAAAACATCCCGAAGCATTTTACATGAAAAGAGGTAACACCGAGTCGCATATTAAAAACTAAATAGTTTTTACGCAAAAATGCATACGTAGAAGCTTATTTACATATGTTAAAATGTATTCAATTTTAGTTACTCTCGAAATATCCAAAACAAATATACACACACCATGACTTAAGTTACATCCTCTCATTTATTCAACTTCCAACTTCCACTTATTAACTACTTTTTCATAAGTACGTTTTTGAGTTTCTTAAAGTTACATATTTTCTCTCATTTTGCGGAATTGATGCCTTCTGGAAGTTAGTAACTGATCGATATTAATTAACATAGTGATTACCTGATCTAATTATCTAATAGCTTATCTGCATGCATGTTGATCAATAACTTTGTTACATCTTACTAGATTAACTAATAGTAAAACCACATAGTATATGTTTAATTGAAACACTTCATTATAATGGGACACAGTGACTATAACAGGTTCCTTCCATTGTTTGAGTATGTACTTTTTTTTTTTAGCCCATTTCAAACAAACCCATTTAACTATTTCGACTGCTCATCGTTTCGCTCCATATTTACTTAAATCTGTTGGCACTCTCATTTTTTTTATTAGAATCTTCAGTAGCATTACATTCAGTGACTATGCTCTCTGAATTTAATTGATTTCTGATTTATCGCCACTCCTTAAGCATTAGCATTACATAAATCTACCACATATTTCCTAAATGTCTTCAGCGAACCCTGACAAAGAGATGAAGTTGGCCACCACCCAACATCCGTGTGAATTGGCAGAGTGTAAGAAAAGGTCCTCATCACCCCCGCTGGAGCACCCTTCCACAACACATGACGGGCCAATTAGCAGAAGGCCATTGCGAAGGGTTAACAGTAGTACAGTTGTCCCGGTTCTAAGCCCGAAAAGTGAGGCTCGGTGAGGCTCGCCTTAATGGATTTCTCTCGTAAGGCACCGAGCCTCATTTTCTGGCAGTGTTGCCAGCTTCTTACTCGAAAAAATCACCAAGGTTTTTTTTGGTCTAACCTAGCCTAAAGCAAGGAGCTGGCAATCTTGCTTGAGGCTTGCTTTACAGTGCATAAAGCAAGGTTGCCAACCTACTGGTACTTTTGCCATAGCTTTTTACAAAAAAAGAGAGAGAGAGAAAGGGGGAAGAGTTAAACAACCGAAGTAGACCTAGTGGCCGGGGGTTCTAAGCCCTCATTTGAGGCTCGAATTATTATTTGAGGCTCGTCGTAGCCTTTTATGATGTATATTTTGAGGGGTAGAGTTGGCAACACTGTGGGTTTACTGTAGCCTTTTATGAGGGGGGTATATTGCCCCCCCTTTTTATATTTGGCAACACTACCGTAGATTTTTTGACAGTGTTGTTAACCTACTGGGTTTTTCACTGTAAATTTTCATCAAAGGACCTGAGGGGGTCCATGTATTTTTATGTCTGGCAACACTGTTGGGGGCCTAGTGTTGGCGACACTGTGGGTTTACTGTAGCCTTTTATGAGGGGGGTCTATTGCCCCTTTTTTTATATTTGGCAACACTATTGGATGTTTTGTTTGAGGCTTGGGTTTTGCCAACCCATCCGAAGAAAATTCCACTATATGATCTTTCACTGGCTAAGCTAACCTACAAATAGGAATTGGCAACACCGACGAGCCTTGAATTATTATTTGAGGCTCGTCGGTGTTGCCTACCCACTCTACAAAAATTCTACTATATGATATTTTGAAACTTTTGAATGCAACTTATCGTAATTTTCCAACTGTGGGACCAAATGTTTATATATCGTGACTTTTGTAAACCTCTTTCGGGAACAATGTGTCGCACACACACACGTGCGCGCGCGTGCCTGTATTGTGACGCAAGCAAACAAAAAAAAAAAAACTTTGCGTGTCATTACAAAAAAAAACTTTAACCGTATTCTTAAATAACTAACAAAGACAATGAATCTTTTTGGCTTCCGCAAACAGATCAACATGGAGACTGCACCACCAAATTCCAATAACCTCTTACCTTCCGTATTATCTAAACTCAATGGTTTACTGATTGTTCATCTCAACAGCATTTGGACGAAACTGAATGACGATGTGGGCAAGATGTTTTATGTTTTTAATAACAATTTACATTTCTACGAAATTCCGATCGACGGGAAACTTCAAATCACCGTGAATCCGGAAAACGCAGGCGAAATCAAAATTTCTACCGGCAAGAATATTTTTCGAATCAAGCACGACAAGATGCTTTCTAACATTACGTACGATGTTTCTGCAGGAGATTATCTTTACATGGAACTTCTCGGAGATTACGACAAACTCATTCCTCCTTTTGTAGAATTACGAATCGTCTATCCTATTATAAATAACCGTTAACCAAAAATGCCTAACGACATTTTCGGCAACACCAAGCGTGTAGACCACGCAGAAGAGATTCTCATGTTGGACATTCGAGTTAAGAAGTTGAGGACCGATTTGATTGCTTTGCAGGAGACCTTAAACAAAAGTTTAGAGTCGGAAATCGCTACGCTCCAAACGCAATGTCTCGACCCCATTCTGAAAATCGATTCCGAACTGAAAACGCTCATAAAAAATTATGTCGACGTACCTTCTTACGACAGCGTTCAAAATATACAGTTGAGCGTGGATTCGCTTCAAAATGATTTGGCCAAATTACAGCAATTTCAATCGAAAAATGAAGATTTGGAAAAACTGAAACTCGAAATCGAAGAACGAACTTCCGCAATAGAAAAGAATTTCTCTGAACTTCAAACCGTCGTGAACGATATAGATGCAGAACGCTTACACGTCGTCGTTTCCAAATTACAAGAAGAATTCACCAGCACGTTGGAAGAAATTAAATCCAAGTTGCAGACTTTGGAAGATACAATGACGAACCTACCATCGTCGGACGAACTGCAGGCCATCGGTAAAAGCGTCGCAAACATAAAAATTCAATTGGAGGCCTATCAAGATTTCGAACACATTCAAACCACCATCGCCACGCTTCAGGCGTCCTTGGAATTGATCAACGAAGAAATTAAAAATATTCACGCTGAAGCGAGAGCGTTGACGAGCATTCAAGACACGTTAAGCACGGTTCAGCAGAAGATCGAATATTTAGAAAATTTAAACGTCGAAACGAATCTCGCTCATTTTCATCACGTACTCGACAACATACAGGGTGACTTGGAATCGTTACGGACGAGCGTGCCTTCGAGCGAAGATTTGGAAAAATTGAAAACGGCGGTGACGGCACTATCCGATTCGAACGACATCAAAAGTTCATTGAGCGATCTCGAGAGTAGGGTGGCCAATCTCCCCACCTCCAAAGAATTGCACGCTTTGAAAAGAAACATATCTCGAATGCTGAAACGACTAGAAACGGAAACGGCGAACGTGGAACAGATTCGAGACGAAATTAGTTCGCTGGTGTCGACGCTGCCCACTTCGCAGAGCGTCGCCGACCTTCACACGCAGTTTACAGAGATGCGAAGGATCGTGAACGATCTTACCGAGAAGAGCTCGAAATTGAATCAAGTCGAGAACCTTCAGAACATTGTCGTCAACATCAGAGATCAAGTTGGAGTGCTGGAATCCACGCAGGAATCGACGCTGGCCTCTTTCGGTGCCAAGTTGCAAGAACTCAACGAAAACTACAAGCAGTTGAACGTGGAAGTGAAAATCAAACCGTCGTTTTCTGCCGTAACGGATACCATAGTCGAGCATTTGCTGCCCATCGAAAATAAACTCGGACAAGTTCACAGTAATCTGCTCGGCGTCGACACTAAATTCGCTAAACTGCATTCTCTGCAAGCCATCGAAATCAACAGCGTACCCAATCAACAGAGAATCTCCACGTTCGTCGAAGGTAACAAACTGTACATGTTACATCCTTATCATCCGTACTACAAGTTTCTCCTCGATGGCACGATTCAGATAAACGAATTTTCGTACTGGTCTCACGGTAGAAAAGCTAGCGTTCCTACCATGACTTTGATATCGAATCGTGGTGTCCAGAAAGCAGGAAACATTCCTCTGGCACGTTGGAACGAAACGCGCAACATATATGAAATACACGAAGACGAAGATCTTACCGTTTTCGACGTGAGTGCCGGCGATAAGCTGATCATTCAAAACACGAGCGAAGTGCCACCCTCTTTGAATCCCATCACGCTTGTGCTTCTCTTGAAACGTAATCTCTAAAAAAATGTCTAGGCAAGCCATCGTCGAAGAATTGCATAAACCTGCACGCCGCAACTACGAACGTTTGGCTGTGGTAACCAAGGGCATCGGCGACCTCTGGCAAAGTGACCTCGTGGAGATGAGTAGCGGCAATTTGAAAAACGTGCATAAATTGAACAAGGGCAACAAGTACCTTCTCACCGTCATAGACACGTTTTCGAAATTCGCATGGGCTCTACCTTTGAAGGCGAAAACGGGAACGTGCGTCACGGAAGCATTCAAATTAATTTTTCGCGAAAGCGGTGGCAGACGACCACGGTTTCTGCAAACGGACAACGGTAAAGAATTTTACAACGCCGTATTCCAAAAATTTATTTAAAAACACAAGATTCGACATTATTCGAGCTTCAGTCACATCAAAGCCAGCATCGTGGAAAGATTCAATCGAACCTTGAAAACACACATGTGGAAACGATTCACGCTTCGGGGAAATTACAAATGGGTCGACATCCTGCCGGAACTCGTCGACACCTATAATGATACGGTACACAGAACGATAGGCATGAAGCCAGCCGACGTTACCAAGTCCGACGAGCAGCGTTTAATTTCTACAGTTTACTGTCCAAAGTACACACCCACGACAAAAAAAGCTAAATACAAAATTGGAGACCAGGTGAGGATCAGCAAATTCAAACGCACCTTCGAGAAGGGATTCACAAAAAATTGGAGCACAGAACTTTTTACCGTGGTTCGAGTTCTACCCGGAAACCGACACACGTATATAATAAAAGATAGTAGCGGCGAGATTTTGAAAGGAAGATTTTACGAAGAGGAACTCTCTAAAACAAAACACCCCGACACGTACCTCATCGAGAAAGTATTGCGTAGGAAAGGTGACAAACTTTTGGTCAAATGGCTGGGACTTCCGGAAAAGAGTTGGATCGACGCGAACGAAGTGATCTTGTAAGTACGTGGAACGTGGTGAAGCGTCTACCGGATCCGGAAAGTCAAACGAGAAAAAAAAAGAACGGTGAGTTGCTTCCCGACAGCATCCGCTGTCTGATCGTAGGTCCTTCGGGGTGTGGGAAAACGACACTGCTCGTGGACAATTTTCTCCTCGCACCGAATTGGTTAGATTGGAAGAACAGGCACCTGTACGTGTTCTCGAAAAGTTTGGAGCAATCCAAATACCAGCAACTGATGAAAGTGTACGATGGTCTGGACATTGCAACGTTCGCCTCGGAAATAAAACCACTCGACGATTGTTGTGAAAATTCAGTCGTTGTGTTCGACGACGCCATCCTGGAAAATCAAAATGAAATTCGCAACTTTTTCACGCAAGGTCGTCACAAAGGAATGGATTGCTTCTACCTAGCTCAAACGTTTTCCAAAATTCCAAAACAGTTAGTACGCGACAACGCTAATTTCATATGTTTGTTTCGTCAAGATCACACCAACCTCAAGCACGCGTACGATGACTACGTAGGCGGAGACATGAACTACAATCAATTTTCGGAAGGCTGCTCTTCTTGCTGGAACAGTGACGATTTCGGATTCGCTACGATCGACATGACGAGGAAACCCAACGACGGAAAATACAGAAACAAAATCAACGACTTTCTAAACGTTGCAACGTTGTGAGAAACGACGTGTATAAATAACGTCATGACGAAACGAAAAATCGAAGACGAAAATCTCAAGCTTCGCGATTACCTCGCGAAACGCTTCAAAGGTTGGAAATCCGAGAATCGCGGATTCTACGAAGAGAAGAAACGTCAGGATCAACCCGTGATCGATGCCATCAGCAGTCTAGGTAAAGAAATTAAAAGTGTCACGGAACAAAATAAAAATTTGATCAACGAACTCGTACCGCTCGCAGCTAAAAGTTACGCCGTACCCACACCCATTTCGAGCATTCCTTCGAAGCCGTTCGAACTGAAGGATGCACCGGCACGACGTCGAGCCATTGGTAGCACGTCGTCTTCGGATAAAATCGAGTTGGGACCTTTGGCACGAGACTACCTGAGTACGGGGAAATTCGACAAGGATGAAGTGTTCGGATTGTATCCCAGCATGGAAACCAGCGAAGGCGGCGGTGTGGTGTGGAAGATTGGGAAATCGAAGGTGACCTTCGAAGGCAACGACATTAAAGTCAATTTAGGCGACAAGGATAGTTGGACCAGGTATCCGGGTACGGTGGGACTGTGGGAACTCGTCGCCAAAAAGCAGCCGAAAGATTACACCGACGAAGATTACCAAAGTTACAAGGAAATTCTGATCATGACGGATGCCTTGTACCAGAACAACGACGCCTCGCAGAATAGGGTAAAATCGAGCAGCGGCGAGAAGTACAAGAATCTCATCAAACCGATTTGGAACCAGGTCAAAACAGGCAGCGGCGTCAAACGCTACAACACGTTACCCAAAGAATTCGTTTGGGTGGACGACGTTAGGAAACTCGTGGACCGATTGTTGGTGATAGCCGGCGAAGAGAATGCAGGCAATCGTAATTTCTACAACGAGAAGGTTGGCATCGTGGACATGATCAGCACGAAACTTTCCAACTTCATCGTGAACGACGACAAGGGCATAGGTTACCTGATCAAAATCATCAACACGCTGCCTCCGAAATTTTGGAACGTGGCCGAAGGAAAGGGACTCGTGAACGACATCATCAACAAGTTACCTTTCGAGATGCATCTACCTGGCTACCAGTACTGCGGACCGGGTACCAAACTCGAGAAAAGATTGGAGAGAGGAGACAAGGGTGTGAATCCGTTGGACGCGGCATGCAAAGATCACGACATCGCTTACAACACCACGCAGACGGATCTGGACGCACGTCACGAAGCAGACAAAAAATTGGAACATGCAGCTTTCGAAAGGTTCGTGAGCAGAGACGCATCGTTGGGTGAACGGGTCGCCGCACTGGGTACCACCATCGCCATGAACATGAAACAAAAATTGGGGTGGGGTATATAAATAACATACCGTAAAAAAAACTACACAAGAAAAAATCTCAGAATATATATATAAATAACATACCGTGAAAATAACACATAGAGCATCAACATGAAGCCCAAGGGTGTCGTGTACCAGATACCATACTCCAATCTTAAAAATCTAGGTGCCCTCGATGGGTTACTCACCAAGAAACAACGCGAGAAGAAACGTTCTTGCTTGTCGAAAGGACACGGAATGAAATTGCTGCTCAGCACACCTCAATTGAAAAGATTGCAGCGTTCGCGGAAACAGCAAAAGATCGGAGGTTTCATATTCAGCATCCCGGCCATCCTAGCAGCATTGGGGGCCGTTGGAAGTTTGGCCGGCGGAAGTGCCGCCATCGCGAAAACCGTCATCGACTCGAAGAAGAACAAGGCCGAGTTGGAAGAACAGAAACGTCACAACCTGGCCATGGAGAAGAAAGGAGGAAAGGGCGTGATGAAGAAGTTTAAAAAAAAGAAACAGAAGCACTCACCAACCGAGACATTGAATCTCTGATCGAACCGTTACAAATCAAACACTTCAGAGGAGTTTTCATGTCCGACTCGTTACCTTCAAGCGTTAAAAAAAGAGAATGCGGAGTAGTCAACTTGGACGGTCAAGAAAATCCAGGCACGCATTGGATATGTTACCACAAAAACGACAATGATAAAGCATTCGTTTTCGATTCTTTCGGAGGTGTCCCACCTACAAATTTAATTCATTAT
Source organism: Lepisma saccharinum (assembly GCF_977018435.1). Lineage (NCBI taxonomy): Eukaryota > Metazoa > Arthropoda > Insecta > Zygentoma > Lepismatidae > Lepisma > Lepisma saccharinum. The sequence continues at coordinate 52,654,180 of NC_139234.1, forward strand.
CTGAAAACGAACAAAACCTCTATATACTACAACGACGAACGCATTCAAAATTTCGGAGACGTGAACTGCGGTCATCTCTGCCTCTCCGTGCTCGCGTTTCTCTCTAAAATAAATAACCCTACGATCGAGGATTTCCAGAAAGCATTGTGGAACCTCAAACAGCATCACTAGGATGGGCGTGTTCCATCTCACGAGCGAATCTTCAATCTTGAAACTCACGCTGCACGACGACATCGTCTATCCTAAATCCGTGGCTCTGCGTGCATTCTACAGCATGTACCTCATACCTAATGTTACGCAGCACAACAACAAAATTAGCGTCGGAAGCGAACACATCGTCGTCACGCCAGGACAATACAATCTTTTCACTTTGCAAGCTCAATTACCCAAAGGCACATACCTTTCTCAAAATTCGGTCACGCACAGAGTGGAAATCCTATCCGCGACGGAGACCGTGGACCTGGGCACCATGGGAGAACTTTTAGGTTTCGAGAACGACACCAAACTCGAAGCTGGCATCAAGCACGTAGCAACCAACATTCCTAAATTCTTGGCCATAGAGACTCTGAACGTGCACTGTAACGTGGCCGAAGGTATGATCACGAAATCTTCGGACGGATTGTTCGGAAGTCACAAGCAGACGGGAATCATAGCCACTTTCAAACCAAGTTCCGAGTTCATGGAACCGATCATCTACACGCCCTCTTCGCCGATCTATTTTCCAGTATGTCGCAACCGCATAGACGACATAGAGTTGGTGGTGACGAACGAGAAAGGAGACGTGGTGGATTTCGCAGGTGCCACTACGACGGCCATCGTGGAGATCAACGTATAATAAATAACCATACATGTAAAATGGAGCAAATCGAAAGTTACGAATTGCAATCTTTCCCTCCCAACCGTCGCACGTTCGCCAATCTGAACGAAGCGAACAGGGAGATCGAATACGACGTGGACGTAGGCGATGGGTTCATTCATCCTCACAGAGCGGACCTCTACCTTCAATTCGACGTGGTGAAGAAAGAAAGCGGAGACGCGTTTCCCGCAGCAGCAAACTTGATACTCGTGGACAACTTCGTGCCTCACCTGTTCTCGCAGGTGGAGGTGAGGAAACACAACACCGTCATCGACAGAATAGATTATCCAGGCATCACGTCGACGGCAGTGGGAACGTTGAAATTATCCAAAACGGACGCAGCGTACTATCAAGCGGGAGGATTCGAAGCCGGAACCAAAATATCGACGAGAAGTCACACGGTGCTCTTTCCCATGCGTCTGCTGCCGGGTTTCTTCTCGGACTACAAGGAGATCATGTGGAAGGGAGGACTGAGGGTCACGTTTCGAAGAGCGGCCAACGACAACGACGCACTGATGCGATACGCTACTTTGGGTCCGGACGGCACCACACCGATAGCCAACACTTTACCCGAAGCAGCGAAATGCGTCATCCGGAGCATGGAATTGAGAATGCCGGTGGTGGAATACGAAACGAACTACGCCCTCAAGTACAAAGCGGAGATCTTGAAAAGTCCGCAGGTGCCGATTCACTTTCACGGTTACCAGTGCGTGCAGAAGATGGCGTCGGGAAGTCACATGGAATTCGACGTGACGACGCAGTTCAACAACATACAGTTCGACATGCCAGATTTCGTCGTAGTGCTCTTTCAGACCGGGAGGGACAAGAATCAGGAAAAAGATTCCAGCAAGTTCGACGACTGCAAGATCAAGAACGTTTATCTGAAGAACGGTAGGAACGAAGTGTTCCCGCGCGAGAATTACAACCTCGACGTGACCAAAAACGATTACCTCAAACTTTACGAAGCGTTCTCGGCTTACAAACGCGTGACCGAGGGAAGCGTGGACATGTACTACACGCCCAGCGAGTTCAAAGCACGGAGACCCATGACCGTCATCAACACATCTAAGAGGAAGCAAGTGGTGGTCAACGATCGTACCAACATCAAGATTGTATGCGAGTTCCACGATGCCTTGCCTGCAGATACTCTGTGCAGTGTCATTCTTATTGCAGAGAAAACATTTGTGTATGACGTCAAGAATGAAAGAGTGACTGAACAGTTTTAAATAAATAAAAAAAAAATAGCACACAATAAGAAATGTGGAATTTTATATATATAAGTACAAATTGCAATTAGCAGTTTCCAGAAGTTTAATTTTGCTGTGCCATGCATGCATGTAATCGAGGAAGTGGAAGTAAATTAAAATTGTTTTTTTTCGCATTGCCTATTACTTTTTGTTACACTCTGGGCAGGTCTCACTAGTTTGGAGGCGATAGTGGCCCCACGGAAGTGTATGGACCCCACATTCAAGAATACACCTCTTGTCGTCGTGTGCATCCAGAGCAACTTTCCTGACAATATTAGTTGTAAGCACATGATCGACGCTTTGGATACGATGCTCTTTTTGTAGAATGGGCGATTTTGTTCTGAGGCACTCGAGGTAATCCTCAAACTTGAGGTGCTCCCGAACCACTTGCCTGCTTACACCCTTTGCCTTTTTTGTTACAGAACCCTCAGCCCGGATCGCATAGGCTTTGGCACGAAGTCCAGCAAACTCCACAATCACATCCCCGTCTTTCTCGTCCTTGAGTTTGCCGGGTATTTTTTTGTTCCGGGGCAGAATTCCATACCGGTTTAGCTGGGGATAGCCCGATGTGTCGAAGAGCTTGACAAGAGCTGGAACTTTGGCTATATCACCATACGCATCGGCCGTGCGAACATGGTACACCAAGCTGTCTGTGTCTGTGTAGAGGAGCGAGATATTGTGGTTGTAGTGTGCACGTAGTATGCCGTAATATGTCTCGAACATGCACAACTTGCTCAGATCCAAAACTGCAGCTCCCACATAGATGGGCTTGTTGAGTAGCACCTTGCCCCGGTTCATGTGAATCAGAGACATCTGTTCGTTGTAAATTGTTCGAGACCTGAACAGCGGGCTTGCAACAAGTCGACGACACTGTGTTTTCTTCGTCACCAACCTCACATCAACGCGATTTCGCACATTCTCCATGGTCTTCCCAAATACCGCATTGTTCATTAATTTGAAAAAATCGCGATCAAGTTCCGAAGTGGCAGCAGTGCGATGGTTGGTGTTCAGTTCGATGTACGGCTTCAACCATGGAGACTGCCTGAACAAGAGCACGTGGTAAACTGCTTTGACCGAGACCCCTTGCTGCATTAACCACTGGAGGTTCCGGTAGTGTAGCACATAATGCTTTTTGGGCTCCAAGTCCATGACTAGCTTCGGTTGATCCGAGCCAGGTGGACACTTCAATTCCGGAGCAGGCGAGAGGTCACAGAATGTATCCTGCAGCTTCTCGGGGAAGTCAAGGTCCACCTCGGCAAAAAACCCAAACTCGTCGCACTCTTTTTCGATGTCGTGGTATAAAGGATCAACCCACTTAAACTGTCCTGTTGGGAGTGGCTGCATCATGGAGTGCCCGTAAAGATTATTCACGTCAGTGTACATGATGTAGCTTGATGGTTGGGAGGGGTCGTAACCAGTGGCCATGTGGTGATTGTTGGCGTGTGCGAAGCGTTGCGACACTTGGACCATGCCGCCCCGGATAGCTCTCTCGATGAAAAGCATGATATCATTATCGGAGATAAGTGAAAGTTTAACTTTAGTTAGCAGGAGCATGGCCGACCATGCCAGTCCAGGAAGGCTGTAAAAATATACAGGGTCCAGGTTGTAAATATTTATCGCAGTCGCCCGAAACGCCTGGAACACATCGGCAAGAAGCGTCACATCAAGCTTCAGGTATGCATCGTGGTAATCACCGAAAGTTCGGCAACCCAACTTGACCCACATAGACTGAGCATGCTTGTACTCCTCGTCGGTAATACCTGAACCTCTCAGCTGGCTGTAGAACTTATCCTGGGGAGGCAGCAACTCTTCTTCGAACTTGGAAGGGTCTGTGACGTATTCGTAGGGGTAGACCCCTTTACGTCTGATGAGTGCGACATCTAAGTTCGGGAAACTTGATGTGGTAATGGCTAGTTGGTCGTCTCTGAGCTTCCCAGCAAGAGCATCGAGGCTTGCCTGGAGGAACCTCAGAGAGTCGAGGAACCGAAGCTCGATGCTGCTGCTTGAGTTGGGGATCGGCACCCACTTGCTGATGCTAATATAACGCTCCTCGTTCTGCGCCAGGACATTGATTCTCGCATTGTCGTACCCTAGATGTGTAACCAAGTGATGGAAATCATATCCCGAGCCATTGTGAAAAAAGACCGGTATGAAGCGTGGGTCCCTGGCTCTCAAGTTACATCTGTTGCACCACGGGCCAATGTAGCTTCCGCTCCCATAATGGTCATGGTGGTGGACCTTTTTGTTATCGTCAGTGAAGACCGAGTTGCAAACAGGACAATTTAGAGCCATTTCGTGCTGATGCTTGTCTTCCGGAGACAGAGGCAGCATGGGCTTGGGGGCCAACAGCACCTTCCCTATCTTGATGGCTTCCTGTTGCATTCTCTCCAGGAAGTGTTTGACCGGGTCGGGACCGCGATACACATAGGGCTCGGAGGCAATATGTTGGTCTCGCCACACCACAACATAGGAGTAACTCGAGGCCTCGTGGATTTGGAAAGGAATGGTAGAGGATGTTTCGGGGTTGGGCTCGCAGTTAGACAGAGGTTGAAGAAAGGCCTCGAAGTCTGCTACAATATAGGCAGGATGCTTCACCATAGCACTGTGCATGCGAAAGCACTCTACTGCACCAGGTTCGGGCAGGATAATTCGTGCAGGCTTGTTGGTACCACAGTAGAACATGTGGCGAGCTAGCTTCTCAGCAGCAATGTTGGGACCTCGAGAGTGTTTGAATTTATAATGGTTTTGGTTGTCGAAAGTGGACAGGCACCTGCGACACACCACGATGTGACCATTATGTCTATTTTTCTGATTTGAAACAAGTCTGGAAAGAGAGCGAATAAGGGTGTAATGGTGATGGGTTTCGTCCTTGATGAGCAGGAGGTTGATTTCTCGTACCTCGTTGTTGTTGCCCACGTTGCTCACCCGGATGGGGTGGACCTCATTTTTGTTCTCGGTGAGACCGTAAACATTGATGGCTAATTGTAGGCCCAACAAGTCACGAGCACGAACCTCAAACTTGCGAATATGCGAGACTTCTACAGGGTAGGCAATCCCGGCCATTGCATCCTCCAGTTCCGACTCATACTGCTTGTAGTGGTTAACACGGCGTGGACTGTTTTCCCTAGGTATAGGGTGTAATGCTGCCAGCACCGACCAGAGGAAGCATTTGGTGTCTTTGTTCTGAATATTGAGAACAGCTTTCCTTGCTTCAACCTCGGGTGGCAGGGCAATATAGCTAGACCCTGCCAGTGGCAGGGACTTGCTAAGTTTCAGACAAAGTTCGTGGGGGTCGCCACACAGCGAACCGCCTGAGCCTTTAGCCCGATGCTCCTCGTGCTTTGCCACAAATTCCTCGACAAACTTGTCGTAGATGCTGTCGAGGTCAGTGATATCTGCCTGATGCAGTGTTTTTGCTTTTGTGGCATGGAAGAATTTATATATTTCATCAGACGGTTTCTTATACTTGCAGCATAGCACAGCATAGAATTTAGTGGAGTATGTAGCCAATGCATCGTTGAGGATGGATATTATCTTAGCTCGCTCGCTCTCCAGAAAACTACGCACATCGCAGAAGCTGTCTGATGTTATGTTAAAGTCTTCTAATAAATGCTCAAACGCAATTCGGTCTGCTTTCTTCGCCAGCTTGACGCGTTTGGCAGGTGGCGATGCATCGAGGGAGGTTACTTCTACCTTTCGCTTGGAAGGTTGCGGTAGAGATGTTCCAGTGCTCTTGCAAGTAAGCTGGTGTCGCTTGAAGTTATCAATAGTAAAATTTATTCCACACTTAGAGCACAATTTGGTTGCACATATTCGCTTTCCCGGCACACAAGTACGACAGTGCCTTTGAAAATGTTCACTTGACATAGCAATTTGGCACGTAGGGCAATTTTTTACAGAACGCATAATGCAGAGATTTTTTGGGGGTATGTTATTTAATACCTAATGCTGTGCAATGCAAAATATAATTGTTAATTTTTTTTTTTAACTATTTTCTATGACCTTATTTGGTTTTTTTTTTTTTTCGCCAAATTATATGCTTCTAGTCTCCTATACAATACAATATACGTACAATATTGTCAGCAGTATCATATTTGAGCACGTCGCTTGTCACCTAAACACTACAGCTCACAGGTTGGGAAAATCTGACATGAAAGCAGATAATACGCTTATGCCTTATTTATATATAATTTTCACGGGCGTACAATATTGTCAACAGTATCATATTTGAGCACGTCGCTTGTCACCTAAACACTACAGCTCACAGGTTGGGAAAATCTGACATGAAAGCAGATAATACGCTTATGCCTTATTTATATATAATTTTCACGGGCGTACAATATTGTCAACAGTATCATATTTGAGCGGGTCGTTTGTCACCTAAACACTACAGCTCACAGGTTGGTAAAATCTGACATGAAAACAGATAATACGCTTATGCCTTATTTATATATAATTTTCACGGGCGTACAATATTGTTAAGAGCGTCAGTTTCCGTAGAGCTCTCTTTTTCCATCTTCCCTCTATACAGTGAAGCTGTAGAAGACACAATTAGCTAACCTAGCATACAACATACTTTCCTAATTAATATGGATATTGTCACACATTCCTCTTATTTTATACTGTTGTAAATGGAAAAGATTATGTACGGTAAATGTTTTGTACATTATAGGGAAAAAATGCAAAATATCCCCCAACTTTAATTCGATCCACCTCTGAATCGAATTTTTTACATATTTTCACGCCGCCATATGTTGTTCTATTTTGCTTCTTTTACTTGCCTTGCTTAATTAACTCTCGCTAATTAGCATTTTGTACACGCAAACATTCACATGTGCTTTTTATTATTGTGTGTTCGGTAAGTACAAGTATATTCTTACATAAATTATTGTTTAATTTAATAAATTGTAAACTCGGAGCCTGCTATACTAACATTCCTTCTGTCTATTGAAAGCAAATGTTGCATACATGCGGAAATAACACAGAAAAAAAAGCGGATGGAAGCAATTTAAAATCAGTGGAGCAAGGTTAGTATTACGAGAGCGTAAAAACATGTGCTTTCATTCAACTTCGAAAAATAAGAATAAATGTGTGCATACAGAACACATATGCTTTCTTTTCACAGTTGTAAAATCATATAAATTGTACATGAAGTAAGTTGCGGGAAGGCTCTCTCTTTTATGTCTGTGTATATGTTGTACAATTAGGTACAAGTATTGTACAATTAGGTACAAATTGTTGTACAATTATTTCCCCCAGTTGCCCAGTTGGAGTTGGGGGCACAACACTGGTACTATTTGTAATCACAGTGCTTACTCATGTATTTTGTTTAATATTTTATTTCAAATTCACTGTCAGAAACTAGTGTTGCCAGTTCCTGGATGTAGGTTTACCTACTCTGTTGGTTGTCACTGTCAAGCTTCCAGTATTCGTACAGCATAAAAAAGCTATAACCCCCCTCTCAAAATATATACATTGTATACGCCAAGATGCTCAATAGCCTAGCAACACATCATGAAAAAACATGCCAAGAGAACCCAGTGGGTTTATAAGTCAGTGCTGCCAACTCATATTTGAGCAGGTCGCTTGTCACCTAAACACTACAGCTCACAGGTTGGTAAAATCTGACATGAAAGCAGATAATACGCTTAACTCTTCCCTCTCTTTCTCTCCTCTCTCTTTTTTTTTGTAAAAAGCTGTAGGTAGGCTGTCGGTTGTTTAACTCTTCCCTCTCTCTCTCCTCTCTCTTTTTTTGTAAAAAGCCATGGCAAAAGTACCAGTAGGTTGGCAACCTTGCTTTAGGTTAGGTTAGACAAAAAAAAGCTGTAGGTGGGCTGTCGGTTGTTTAACTCTTCCATCTCTCTCTCCTCCTCTCTCTTTTTTGTAAAAAGTTATGGCAAAAATACCAGTAGGTTAGCAACCTTGCTTTATGCACTGTAAGGCAAGCCTCAAGCAAGGTTGCCAGCTCCTTGCTTGAGGCTAGGTTAGACCTGGTTAGGTTAGGTTAGGTTAGAGTAGGTTAGGTTAGGTTAGGTTAGTGTAGGTTAGGTTAGGTTAGGTTAGAGTAGGTTAGGTTAGAGTAGGTTAGGTTAGAGTAGGTTAGGTTAGAGTAGGTTAGGTTAGAGTAGGTTAGGTTAGGTTAGGTTAGGTTAGGGTGGGTTAGGTTAGGTTAGGTTAGCCAGTGAAAGATCATATAGTAGAATTTTTGTAGAGTGGGTTGGCAACACCGACGAGCATCAAATAATGATTTCAAGCCTCAAATAATAATTTCGAGCCTCAAAAAAAAGAACATCCAATAAAATTGCCAAATATAAAAAGGGGGCAATAAACCCCCCCCCCTCATAAAAAGCTACAGTAAAAACCCACAGTGTCGCCAACACTAGGCCCCAACAGTATTGCCAGACATAAAAATACATGGACCCCTCAGGTCCTTTTATGAAAATTTACAGTGAAAAAGCTTTCATTTTTCATGATGTCAAGAGCATCTACCTCTAGCGCAGGTTGCTTGTTGCTGACTTACAGACTGATAAGAGCTTATGCAAGAGCACCCTGCTTGGCGAGCTGTAGAAGCCACAATTACCTAACCTATTTTTTTAAAAATATATTTGTAAAATCCATCTAATGTCTGAATTTAAAAAAAATATATATTATATTTGTTAACTGTTTAAGGAAAATTTTTGCAAAATACCCCGACAACGTTTCAGCTACTAGGACCTCATTACCATGAGCCTAATCCTAGTAAGCCACATACACACCTGTTCTTCGTATCGCATATACTAGTAAGTCAGATGACATCATGGGAGAATCACATTTCCCCCAAGAAGCCCACCACAACAAACGTCGCACATGCCAGAAGAAACAGGATCAGGATATTTTATGCTAAATTTACGGCTGCCTGTATGCAGTTATAGGCAAATCATTAAAAGAGCGCTCTAATATACAATGATTTCTCCTACCATGTACCCTAACATACAATTTAACATAACAAGTAAAATTTCGATTCGTCTATATATACCCAACAAAACTCAGAAACTGTCATACGCGAGAGCTAATATTTTGCAACAACTGTAATTACCCAACACTAGCAACAAGAACAAAAAAAAAATATATCAATTATTTGTATAATATTAATTAGTAACTTTAGATAATATTAATTATTAGTTTTCAGTTGTAATTAATTTTAAAAAACAATTAATAACATGTTAGGTGATGATAACCAAGTGCAAAAAGCATTGCATTTTTTTTTACACACAAACAAAACACCACATAGTTCACAAAACCTCTAACAGATGGCAGATAGTTACATGGTTCTAGTTAGGATGATTTTTGGGTTGTTGGATTGGGGTTGAAGAAGACTATTTGTTGTAGTGACCACAGTATTGTTTTTTTTTTTTTTTTGTGTGTGTGTTTTTTCTGTTCTCTTACGAGAATTAATATAGGTTGTCATAGAACCCTCCAATTCATGACTTAGGAAAAATCTGTTTGGTGATTCATCACGTACACCTATATGTGAGAAAAAGTATGAATAGTGGTAGTGTTGCCAGATGTAAACAGAGGGCAATAGACCCCCCTCATAAAAGGCTACAGGAAACCCACAGTGTCGCCAACACTAGGCCCCCCAACAGTATTGCCAGACATAAAAAAATACATAGGCCCCTCAGGTCCTTTGATAAAAATTTACAGTGAAAAAACCCAGTAGGTTAACAACACTGTCAATCTACGGTAGTGTTGCCAGATGTAAACAGAGGGCAATAAACCCCCCCCCCTCATAAAAGGCTACAGTAAACCCACAGTGTTGCCAACTCTGCCCTCAAAATATACATCATAAAAGGCTACGACGAGCGCCACAACCTTGGTGATTTTTTTCGGGTAAGAGTTGGCAACACTGCGCCTTACGAGAGAAATCCATTAAGGCGATCGAGCGCCACGAGCGCCAAAAGAAGATTCAGTACTCTCTATTTGCCCCTACTGTTAACGCATTTATGTTCGTGAAATTAACCAGCAGACCAGGGCTAATCACTTCGCTTTTGGTATAATCAAGCCGAGTCGGTAGCTCAAGAGATTACTATTCTATTGTTGAGAATCCCAGGTGAGTATCGGTCTATTAGTTTCTCCCTAGTATGTCATGACGAGGGCTCGAAGTTGATGCAAAATTACATATCTTTTTTCTCGGCCTTTAAGGCAATGCTAAACCTGATGGTAGTCCGTTTTCGTTCAGTTAGAACCAATAAACATTGTTTTTATTTAGCATGTATTGAATGTTCGAAGGGGAGTTAACAATATGTCCCACTAGAATAACTGAACTACTGGCAACGGCTCAATTTCTTGGTTGTTCTTTACTTCTCCTTCATTCGTATCTTGACACTGTTAATACATCCCTCAAGAGTATTTACAAACTTTAAACTAACGTTAACGATGCTAGTAGATGTTTTATATAATTTATATCGCTCGTATTCATTCCGCAGCTAAAGTCGAAGATGAAATGAACCTTTTGTGAGTAGAAAGGTAAATTTTAGACATAAGCAGCACACAAATGCACATAACGTTCTGAATAGTAACAGAAATAATAAATAGTCCTCTGCAGCTGAAAACTGCATGTTCTATTTTATTTATAACTTAATCTATAATGAACAGTAAGTGGCAGATACATCTCGCTTTTAACCGAGCAACCGTTCACGCTCCAAGTTTTCAACAACCTTCTCTACTTTCATGAGCTCAACACTAAAAGCGATCGTAAATCTGCAATGGCGGACGTGCAGCGACAAAGAAACTCCCATGCATAATCATGTACATCACATACGTGCGCCATTCAAGAGTTCAGTTCCCACACTTGCGTGGCAGAAGGGAATGACGTGACTGGGAGAATATTTAACGACTTCACAGGAGAGACTATAAAGGACAATATTGTCAACGGAAGATGCGCACAGGACTGCAAATTATTAAAGCCATGTCTGGCAAGTCACTTCCTAGATCAATCATGTTCAAGGCAAACACGCTGCCTTCTAACACTGTAACAAGATTTCTATAAAATTGCTTCAGATATTCTAAATTTTTCATACATGACAAAGTCGCGGTAGTTGTGAAAATACTTGAATGTTTCGACACACAGGTTAAATTAGAAAAACGTAAGTTACTGAACTTTCCACTTTGATTATATTTGACTTAAATATTGTGTGTGTTCTTTCTCTTGCACTTTGAGCCGGGGTTTAATTATCTGTTGCAGAATTTTGCGTGAAGCAAATACAAATAAAATGCACGGAAGCACCATGGAAGCAAATGCAGTTAAAAGCCGAGAAAGTCAAAATACAATAAAACTGCAAAAAATGGTCAATAAACCAAACAAAAAAATGAGCATACAAATAATATTTTCAGGTCCTTAATGAAGGTAACCGGATTACTATTATGTTTGAGTCATCTTCAAGGTTCTCGAAAGAAGAGGGTGGAGATTTTTCAACTCCCGACCCCTGTTTATAATAACTGTCACGATGTGTTCTTTCAAATTTCCCATGATTTTCACATATGCAATTCACACATACCTGGGGTGAGATAGTGCAATAACACGACGAACCGTAAATATGCCTGTTTACATAAAGTTTCAGTGTTTATCGGAAAATAATTTGCAGATCTGTTGTGAATGATTAGAATGGTCCCGACTCGTTGACACAAGGAACGGCATGAATAGACAGACAACATGCACAAAATGTGAAGAAAGACTACGGAAGTCATCGACTCAGTATATTGAAATAATTAATATAAATACAAATTAGCCATCAAAACATTAAGATATTCACAACATTAGAGATCAACTGATTGTTAATTCCGTAGGCTGAAGACCGTGAAGGTTTGCATTAACGGAATGGATTAATCACAAATTAAAGTAGAATCAACAATTATTTCAAATTTTAAAAGACCGTAGGCGCTGATACAGAAAATAATAATTAATGATCGGAATAGCATCAAGACCCACAAAAAGGTTCATTAAAATTTACACGTACTCTACCCTGTTTACATGTAATATAACTGAGACACTATGGATCAGCATACGGAACCATGGGTTCTATATTTGCCACAGTAACTTTCCTCAATTAGGTGTTACTGATACTTCCGTACTGAAACTTCATTTGGAAGTTAATGTCCGTGACATTTTCCCCCAATATAATGAAAACTCAAAACTTGTTGAAAGTAAATATGGACCAAGTAAGTGGAGAATAAAGGAATGCATTATGACTTGGTTGGTACACGATTACGGAAGGGTAAGCAAGATTGTGAAAGTATCCTTAGATTAGTTGCTACATCGTATTCAAAAGAGAAATAAGTTTCATAAAAGATGCTGGCTCTTAGTTAATTATTGTGAGGATGCAGGTATTCGCATTAAATTTAGACGAGGATTGATCTCGCAAGATGCACACGCAATTCAACAAACTAGCATTTATGTAATTTTAAATACACAAAACACAACTATTGACTGAAAAGCTGTGTGCATGCTGCAGCTTGAGAAGTGAATTCGGTGTTAGTAGTGAAGCATGTAAACCGCTGGTAAGCCTTATGTACACGTCCGTATAGTCTATTTGCCAATACCTTACGTAATGACTACTGAATATTCATCGAGTATCTCCCGTCTGCATTACAAAACGGGTTTACAATTAAGTGTGTGGTTGGATGGAGTTATTTGGAGGGTGAGGAATTCAGTGGTTCTCTATTAAATTCCTAACAGGGTAATCGTGGACGAGGGAGGGTATCTGAGAGGGAAGGGGGGGGGGAGGCGTTGAGCAACATGCAAGTGCTGATGTTCTGCAAGATTTTTGGTGAAACACTTCAATGAAATTTATGCACATTTACTTTGAGAATTGATATTCGAATAATTTTGTCCACAGCATTGACACAAACTCCGAAAGCAGTTGTACTAATATACTGTAGTTGTCTCTACAATTACCATTTGCCGGTCGCCGTGGTGTAATGGCTATAGCACAGCACTACGAATCCAGAGGTCCTAGCTTCAAATCCTGGGTAAGGCATAGAATAGAAATTCCGATGTCCTCGTCTCCATCAAATTCAGTATATTTTCTTCAGAATTTCAGCTTGTCTTTTCATCAAATTCAGTATACTTTCCTCAGTATTTCAGGTTCTCTCTTAAATTTTAGCATGATTTCTTCAGTATTTCATCCACTTGATCTTACATCCTTATCGTTAAAATTAATCTAGAGAGGTAGAAAACCGACGAAAATAAAAATACAAAACACGATTATCAAATGTTGGATGTTACTTTTCGCCCTTCATAACTTTTTAAATAACCTATTTCTTTCTCCCGAAAATGCTTAAATTGTGACAGTAAATGTGAGCTTTAAAGAAAAATATATCAACTTATGGGAACAGATGGGATACTTAATTTTTCTTGTATGTTCACCCAAAAAGCGAAAAGTTTCCAAGACGAATGAAGCTGGGCATGAAGCACGAGATGTTAGGAACCATTTGTAAGCACATCGAGTACTAGATTGAAGGTGGACGAGTTCGCGTTACTGTAAAAGGAACCTTTCGGTTTTGTGGCGCTAACGATTTATTGCATCTGAGGGAACGGGCAACTCAACCGCCATGAATGCATACGATACATTCCACCCACGAGACCGTTCTTAATGCTGTGTGGCAACGACCAAACCGTTCCTTTACAGTCCGTGCATCGCCCAAAGGCCCTTGCATCATGGCCGAAGTCGGTGCCTGCATGCAAATTCGAGAATTTGATCAAGCGATGGAGCAAGTGCTTCTCCAGAGAGGAAGTCGCAGTGGAACCGGAAATAGAATTCGACCATTCCTCCTCCGGTCCACAATGTCAACCATTAAAGAATGACTTACCGCTGTATGCAACAAGATTTCAAGAGGAAGGTTCGGTTTCCATTGTTTCGATGCTTCCGGATATTGTCTGCTCGTATCACGTCTTATAGCTGCGATTCTCAAGCCAGGACATTCTCTTGTTCTGGAGGGAGGGGGTTGACGAAAAAGTGTTTATATAAAATAAAAATTAAAAATATATAGTTTATAAAATTATATAAAATAATATAATGTTCATATAATATAAAATAAAATTCCCATTTTGTCAAATGACATCAATCACGTTTTCCTTTTCACGCTTGCAACAAATTTCAAATCTATTTGGACAGATTAAAAATACTCTCACACAGATTTAAACCTCACATTGAGAATTATGTGCTTTGGTATTTAGCTATTTAATGATGGGTGACGTGAAATAAACAAGTTGAGATACATTGTCAATAATTTTGTGGGTGTCATGCTGATGATACTAGGGTAGAATGATAAGTTATGTAAATATGCATGCAATACGACTGAAACATCAAATACCCAATTTGTTAATAGCTGCTATGATATACGAGGGTGAGAATTTTTGAAAGTCTACCATTACGGTGAGAATGCTATTAACCCCACTGTGAGAGGGGAAGGGAGGGAGGTTGCTGAATTTTGCAGCATGAATTCTCGTAGTACATTTCTATTTAGAATTACAAAGCGAACACATACATACTTGAATTAATATATGCTATAAGGTTATTTTTAGTAAGCTGTGCTATCCCCAATTTATCCAGATTTAGGTTTCCCTGTAGTTGAATGAAACTTCCAATATATTTCTTGAATTTATTTACATTATATTAGATATATACAAACATATACCCACATGCAATTCTGTTACCACAAATTTCCTGTTAAATTCTTTGTACTGTCAAATGATAAATTGCTAATATCTTTTCTGCACAGCCTTTGCGGTCAAGTACATGCATAGTAGTGGGTTAAACGAAATAAAAGATACAAATGTTAGTGTCCACTGATGTACAGAAATATTCCCATTGAGAAGCGGAATGTTTTCTTTCTTTATTTTTTAGGGAAAAACTGACGTATGGGATTCTAACGAAGGACATAGTCTTCGTGTAATACGACGGCCGTTCTCAACCCTCCAACGATTATGGGAACCCAGTCAGTTCCTTATGTTACTATGCGATCAAAATACGATCTATTAACCGTGAGCCTTCCACAAATAGATTCGCGCTCAAGTTGTACGCTGTCGTGCCTTACCGCGGAAGTGCATGCCAGGTAGTAATTTGGATCATCCCGCACTCTGTAACTGGCAATTTATTTCCGAGTGCGTTCTCACATTGCGAGCTAGATAGCCGAACAGGTGCGGCACGATATTACCATTTACGACGCGAGTTCTGTTACGTCTGCTTCTTATTTCCATGCTGAATTCAGTCAAAACTTGAGTATCTGGGAAGTTTATGCAATGCGGAAGTACTTCACATGTGTAAACTGGTTAATAGTAAAACCTGCTTCGCCAGCTTTTCATCTTTTTGTTTCTTGAATACTTTTGTTCGTTTTATTTCCATCTCATATTTCTACCGTTAGGTTAATGATTGAAACATGGTTATTACCCGAAAATGAACTAGAATCTATTATTTAGCATCCTGATAAAGGATTACTGATTTCACAATATGCCACACTAAGAAGGTCGTTGCCAATCTGTGGGCCGGGTGTAAATTGTTACGCTCAATATACTTGTTCATTTTTGTCTATTTAATAGCTTACATTAATAGCAATAACGACAAAAAGAGATGATAAACTGGTTAAGAGCACAGTAACAGACATTATGTATTAAATATTATTCGGCAATTTGAATCTAAAATATCGCGCACATGCGCAATTATTCAGTACATGTAATACCCATTACATGATTTTATCCAGGGAGTCAAGTCCAAGTGATGGATGGAATTCTCCCCATCAAAGTTATCCTAAAAAAACACTACCATATTTTTTTAGAGGGGAGAGTTACTTTGTTTTAACACTAGTTTTGACAAACACACATTACTAACGAAAATGTCGACATTTCTCTCCCTTCCTGAGTGTGTGTGTGTGTTCGTGACGGTGAAGTACGTGTGTGTATGTAACTCCTCCCACCATTCTTTAAAAACAATTTCGCACCCATCTTGATTATACTATGTAAATACACACACATATATCAACGGTGGATTTGAAGGGAAAATCATGGAACTTATATATTTGGCAAAGAGAATGAATTCTAGTCTAAACCTCGGATCTAATTAGAGCATACTTGCTGCAGGAAGCATTCACGGCCTTCGTTTAAGCATGCTTCAACAAGCTTCATGAAACGTATTATTTTTAAAGCACTGTATGCCTTCGTCCTGTCGTTGGGAAAGTCAAAAATATTTTCATGAAATCCATCTCTCATCGTGAATACTACGAACAAGTTCTGATTTCCATTAATTAATACAAATTTCAGCTTTTAGGAATAAAAACATTGCCTAGTTTCTACGTGGCTCGATACCATTGTATACGTATGGCCATTACATGCTTAAGTAACCGGCGTAAGAATGGAACGAAACAGCGTTACGAACGCACAAATTAACAGCATTATGATGCATGGTTTGGTTGGTGTAATACCTGCTGCGTTAAACAACATTATAACAACAGACGAATGTATTAAGGCAGAATTCGAACCAGGGACCTATGCTAACACTTGGGTCAAGGATGCCGGCTTGGATAAACCGAAAACCACCGCAGGCGTTGTCAACTTGAGGTAAATTTACATAAGTGTGTGATGCAATTTAGTGTTGCAACAGCCACTTCGCTGTCGATGGCTTGAGACATTTACAATTACATAGAGCGAAGGGAGCGGATTCCAGCACTGGGTTAGGTTAACGGCATTCGTGAAATTAAAACAACACGCAACGGGGGAAAAAAAAACATATCGCGTAAATTAACGAGCACGCGACACCACGCGGAGTTATTATAAATCACGAGCCACACTCCAAAAGTAATTCTAGTCACTACAACAATCCCCTGCCTCTTAGACGCATTCACACTGTTGGCGAGGTAGTGAAAGTTGCCCATTTTCCTTTACGTGGCTCTTTTTACGATTAAAATAACAGAAATTCTTCTTAACAATGCATTCATTGCTTCAAATGAGTCACGGTTCTTCCCGTTTCCACTTCGTGAGGTCACCAGCAAATATGCCACTGTCTTTCCTACTAAGTATAATATAATCCGATGCTTCAGTTCCTTTATTACCCTGAAGTTTCTAGTCCAAGAGTTTATTACTATGCTGGGTCAAACGGTTTCTTAACTTATGGAGGGGTCAATAGCAAGATGAAAGGTTCCATGGTACTCACGTTCAGAGTAATGGCAAACGATTACTCTGAAGTTTATATCAACGCAAACAAGTCTCTTTCATTTTTGGTTTCTGTGCTTCAATACACGTTAATAAACATCGTTAACTGAAAAGTAAGGTTTTTATATGTTGGTGGTGTAATTTGTTTCTTCATTTAAAAAACAAAACAACAACCTAGAACAGTGAAAAGATTATCTTGGCCTGGATTCGAATCAGGGACCCCTGGCGTCGTATCACGTTGTGCTAACCACTCCACCCCGAAGGTCGGCAAGACGAAATAGAAAATTAAGACAAATCCGAATTCGTTTAGATAGATACCACCTCCAACTACATTTTTATTCAGTAATTTGCCCACACATGCAAGGAGTTTTTATGACTGTTGAGGAGGGGTTGTATGGGCACTTCTTCTTACCAAATGTTCGACGTTCGTAATATTAAGGAAATTTGACCGAAGTCTGGGGGAAGTCCGTCCCCCTAGGTGCATGTCACCGTTTGCATTGTAATTAGTTTTCTGCCGCAGCCTTCTATTGCTAACTCCTCGGTTAGTCACGATTATAAAAAAGTGAGTGACGAGACTGTATGTGAGGAGAATCGAAAATAAGACAGCAACGCTTTACACAGAAAAGTAAATGCATCCATTGATGCAGTAAAGTGTGTTTCTTGGCCTTCGCTGAGAGTCAGGTTGCATTTCGTTCGATGCATTTTTGTATATAGTTTGTAGATAAACGATAAGGCGCATCATGTGATGCAATTGAATGCATTTCTACGTCGAGCTGTAACTTAATGCATGAACTGATGCATTCACTTTTCTGTGCGTACGAGAGATTCTACGCCAGAATTCTTGGTGTGCAGCAAATTATGCTAACCACAATAACATAGAGGCTGGATCAACTACAGTCAAGTTCAGAATTGACTAGTCAATATTTACAGAGACTTGTTTTAGTAGAAGGTTCTCGGCTAAATGTTGCCTCGATGCCATGCCTGTTAATAGCCAACACTGGTATGAGCTCCGAACAGAAGTTTTAAAAGCATATGCTTACCGTCAACTTGAAAGGTAACCCGCCGGCGTGGTGAACCGAGGTTCTCTCTGGATAAGGACGAAATTAGTATTCCTCTCAGGGTGGCCAAGGTGCTGCTGGGGATCCTGGGCGGCGAAACGTCGCTAGCCATCACTGAAAACTTCCCAAAACTTCAAAACTCTCAAATTTCACATCACACTCGCACCAGAAGAATGTTGCACGGGGCGATACTGCAACAACCGGCCGAGAAAAGCTTCGCACAAACTTCATATGCGCTCACTGCCCGCACTTTTCCGATTTTCGCTCACAACTTAGTCGTTATCCTTGGGATATTCAAGAACGGCGCCTCAGCAATTCACAAAAACATATCGCAGCCCAGAATTCACGACCGTCTCGCACTTACATGCCGGGACACCAAGTTGCCCACCCACGGAGGTTCCCGACCTCCATAGCTCCTACACACAGGTCCGTAAGCAGCATTCCACCAGACGAGGCAGGCAGAGTCAACCGAGAACTTTCACCCACATTCAGCCAATCAACATTGGCTATTCTGCTCCGCTGCGAAGACGTCGCACCGTGCAAACCGTGAAGCAAATGTTGATTCTTCTTGATCGCGAGTGTGACTTCAACGACCGAAGTCCATTCCTGGCTCTTGCAAGATGACTTTGGTTCCACGATCCTCTACGAACCTTTCCGCGCCACAGCACTCGCAGTATCAACCTTAGTCTTCAGACTTCCGATCATACGGTGCTCTTCCCACTGACTATTCCTTCTTTACTCACGTCATGAGTCCGAACCACGTCAGCACGAGTCATTCATTCTCCCCTCCGGCATACACACACCTTCACGGAATATGAAGGAACCGTGCGGCAGCAGCCTTGAATCTCTCCTCACGGGAAAACAAGGACGGGGGACTTGCGAAAGAAACCGCTCCATGGTTCAGTAAGTTTTGTGTGGGTTGATAAGCGCTGATAAGGTGAAGAAATAGATTTGACGAACGGAACGCGTGAACTCTTACAGTCAGAACACCGGAAGTTTAAACACCTTTTTCCGGCAACTGAATGCAAAAATGATTTGTATCGCCACAGTAATTAAGTTCAAAACTGCTTTAATAATTTAATACATAAGCAAAAATCGAATTAAGACGAGGCGAGTAACAAATCTGAAGAGTATACAGAGAGAAACAAAGGCATATAGTCAGGAATTAGTCTTGGGGGATGAATACTTGGGGTAACCAAATATTTGAAACAGTCAATGCGTTTTCTTCCTTCTCAAAAGCACATACCTGTACATGAAAACTAGTGTGCTCTCATTGGAGAGAGTTGTGTAATAGGGTTAGAAGAACCGCTGTCCTTGCTTACAAGGGTATGCCGTAAGATAAAGCTAGCGTAGGTTTTAAGTTAACAGCAAACCAACATTTTCTGTACATGGATATAGGGCTGAGCATAAATTAACATTTCTCAACATCTTTATTTGCTATTTTGTGGCAGAGAAACACACGAAACTAAGATCCATGATGAAAATAAGTTTTCATCCTAACAGTTATGCAACCATGCCCAGTACAAAAGCCAGCTTGGTTGCATATGCGACGGTAACTGCATACAATTTTCAGACGACTTGCAAAAATTCAAAAAGGACGAACACAACGTGCTTTCGTTAGGATTCGAACATAAAATTTCCAGAATCTGAATCGTGTACACCTCGGCCAATGTGGCGGCTGTATCTGAGAAAGTAACTAAATTTACATAAAGTATGGGCCATTCCATGTGAAATCAACAAATGAAGATAAACTTTTCAACCTCGCATATTTTGTTTCATTTGAAATTCAGCATACTGAAAGGGTCACATGAGGTAGGAAAATATGCAACGTTTTAGATCCATATCTTCCAACGTCTTGTTAACTTTAAATTGCAATATTTCGGGAATCAGAGCACCTACGAACGTGATTCGGGTGGCGTTGGAAATCTCTTGAAGGGCTCTTTCATACGAGATATTGCATGCCTATGTCAGGGTAAAAATCTATTGAAGATGGTGTAAAGAAAATTTTGTTAGCCATTTTCTCAAAAACGGGTCTTTTAATTTTTTTTTCAAAAAATTATGTCATACATACACTATTACTCAATAACTGTACAAAATTTGAAAATGGGACGCCAATGGGATTCGGTGTTGTTAGATTTAGGGTAGGTTAGGGTAGGTTAGAGTAAGTTAGGCAAAGCATGATAACATTATGACAAATTCCTGGTATTCAACAGTAAAAGTCGAACAGAATTAACGTGCATGAATCTAATGTTTAAATTCGCAGTTATTGTAAATACAGGGTGATTCAAAAGTCCGGTCACATATGTAACTCCGTTATTAGTGCACATAGCGAAAAATGGAAAGAGGGGAAAGTTGTTGGAAATAGGTGTTTCAATCTAAAGTGCTTGAATTTTCAACGTATCATACACCGTTTAGGTTGTACACTGGTACGAGCCTCATTGGAAGCCGAAAATGCCACATGCTTGGCCCTGAATACTACATGGCATAGCAACACCATACAATACAGGGTAAAATAAACAAATGTTTATACTAAAGTATAAAAATGTGAATGTGTGACACGCGCAGTGGCACAGTGTGAAGTACGTACTTATGTACTGCAGCCTGATATTCATTTGTGAGTTTTGAACCTTTTCTATAGAGGTCTGTTCACGTTTTTAATACTTGTCATTCGTACTCGATTGACACTACACGCTGCATATGTCGCCCTGGTCTGTTGATGATGCATGCGATACAGACTGATTGGGGTCGTGTCTTGTCGCTCGTCACTTCGGTGTAAACCGCCCCCCCCCCCCCGTGCGTCACTTGTCGCTTCGCTTTGCAAGTTACCCATCGGATTCAAGGAAGTTTATGCAAAAAAAATCAGCAAAGCACACACAGAAAAAACGTCACGACTATTCCGGCCATAGGACCAGTCTCCAGAGCCTCGTAAGCCTGCATGAGTCCACTTTCATTTGTGCACTTCTCTTACATTACAGTTGTGAGAGAGAGATGGGACGGGAGAAAGTCAAAAAGAGGGTCAAGGGGGGGGGGGAAGATATGGGAAAACATAAAAGGAAATGGAGGAGGAAAGGTGAAGAGGGAGAGAAAAAAAAAGAGAAAAAGAGGCACGTAATTGGTGATAACACCCCGTTCAATGACCATTGGGGGAATTAAAATTCTCTGCATTTTACAAGACCAGCCATATCTAATAACTTAAGGGTTTAGCACGGAGTGTAGGGTTCAAAACCGAATTAAGCTTTGGTGAAACCATTTCGAGCAACGACGCTCAGACACATCAATTAAGAGAATAGCTGCAATATTTGTCAATACACGAGACATAATTGCGGAGGAGGCTAGTGAAAAATACGATGGCCAAACGAAAATGCTGTCGGATAAGCTGAAGTTGTGTCCAGTTTATACATGGAAGTGGAAGCAATCTTGTAAAATACGTTGATGCCAAAACAGGACCTTGTAATCCTTGCTGAAGCACTTGTAGAAGTGAAAGTTGCAAGAAATATGGCGGTGACAAGAGGAAAACGACGAGTACGGGCTGCCTTCCACTTGGGATTGGATTTACAGTTTTAGGTGCGATCGGAGCCATTCGTTCAACGCCCTCGTCAGCACCAATCGTAACCGGTTAGCGGTCGATTAAGTTTATGACGCAAAGTCATGAAAAATACTACCCAACGGCCAGTGTGGCCAACTTTGACTTTATGTTTCCGGTTTTGGACAGCTTTATAAGATTTAGTGAACATGACGGACTACAGTGGGATGCACAAGTACTGCTCGGCTAAGTGTCATCAATTTTTCACTTTATCCTGTGTTTTTAAGGAAATTTTTCTATTTCATTTCTTGCGTCTGCTGGTGTAGGTTATCAGCAGCCTGTTTGGAGTTTTCTTTCTATTCTTGAAACATCTTGCATCTTGGTAATACTTATGAATCCTACTCTACGTGTAGTTGGAAAATCATCAGGGTTCCCCCTCATTCCTCAAAATCAAATTTGTCTACTTTCCAGGCATTTTAAATAACTTTCAGGCCACTCTACAATGCTTTCACATGCCAGTAAATAAGTGATATGCTATTCAAATGTATCACGTTTATTCAACATTGTTGAAAATAATGATCATTTTTACATAAAATATCTCTCAAAAAACAAGCTGATTAATGGAAAGTGATGTGATTAAACTTTCTAATCCTGGAAACCTAAAATAAGTAAACCTGCACCAGCTAAGTGGGTAGCCTGGGTATTTATGAAAAGCACCTTCATATAAACGTAATCTGAATGTAATCGCAATGCTCAGAGGGTAGTGATCGAATTTGTTGTAGATGAGTACGTACACATTGGACACTAGCTGTTGTATATTTCTGAAATATTAGCAGTCTACTTGACACTGCCTACTTTGACCTGCGCAGGTATACAAATAAATCGTCACAATTTGTAGTATTCGATAGTCTTTTTCCAGTAACGTTATTTCTTGTTCATACACTTGCCCAGACAGCGAAGCTGACAAGACGGACAGAGGCAAATGTTCTGAGTTTCGGAGTAACTGGTGACAAAAGTTGAGCCACTTGGCAAAGTTTGTAGCAGTTTATGCTCGGGTATGCCAATGGGACTGGTTCCAGTGTAAAGAGAGATCCGAACCAATCTGGGAGATTCAGATTTCGAACCAGGATGCAACCTGGGGTTGACTACATGGGAAAGGAATGTTGGAAAAATTAGTTACACTCTGTCCCTGGAGTCTGTGGAGCAAGGCTACGCAGAACGGTAGAAGGGGAGAATGCGAGTGGACGGAGCAAAGCAGTGCCACTGCAAACGACTGGTAGCTGCAGCTGCTTTTTCCCCTCCATACTCACTTCTCTCACGCGTTCATTTATCGAGCCCTCTCGAGTCCGACTTGCTCCAGAGATTCCCGGGACAGAGTGCAGTTATTCGCCCCAGAT
Source organism: Lepisma saccharinum (assembly GCF_977018435.1). Taxonomy (NCBI): domain Eukaryota; kingdom Metazoa; phylum Arthropoda; class Insecta; order Zygentoma; family Lepismatidae; genus Lepisma; species Lepisma saccharinum. Next base: position 52,677,442 of record NC_139234.1, read on the forward strand.
AATTATTTAATTTTTATTTCTAGGATAATTTACAATTTCCCCCCTCATTTACGTGGCATAACTAAAACAGACCTACACAAATATGGGTAAGCCGGTGTGTTGGACACCTAAGTGGGGGTGCAGTGGATAAAACATGTGGTATAGGAACCACAGAATTGTTTTGATTCCTAGGTAGGAAACTACAGGCAGGAGTTCAACAAAGAAGCTGAAAGGGTTTTATCTGGATGGAATTATTGGTACGTAATGAACTGACAAGGGGCCGGAGGGAAGAGGGATTAGACGCTCTCGTGCGTCTCTCCTGGTTGCTGTGAAGAGGAACGATTCTGTACTTGTCATGACGTCCGTCCCCTGTCACGCACGTTAGAAACATGTCTCTGGCAGACTTCCCTTACGCTATGTAGCATACATCACGATATTTGTGTAAATGTGTCACATGCAGATATTGCGCGAACTACCGAGAGGTCGTAAGTTACTGAACAACAAGGATAACAATTTTTCCTGTGAAATCCTAACAGTCTAAGTCCAGAACAGTTTCTCAGACAGCACCCTACTTCATTTCTAGTGAAAATAGCAAGAAAAGTGACCGATTGCATCATCACAATCCAACAAGTGTCCTACACAGGATTCAACTTTGTAACAGACTCCTTTATTTAATGCAGAGGGTGACCACTCTATAACCATGACAAAATTCCAGTACAATGACTGGTTTTTAAGACGAACTTTCCACAAATTCAAGGGTACAAGCACACATTTTCTCTATTTCAACTTTACGTATTATCTCCTCATACCATTCATACACACACACACACACACACACACACACACACACACACACAGATATACGCACAAATATATTAACAATATAAACGGTCTCTGTGATTCCAATGTATCCAAAAATTCTAATTCATTTAAATTAAACGGTATAAAAATTTAACATTTTATATTTAAGGTACGGAGTTTACATTTGCCATTTCACATACTCAGACTCAAAATACATCTATCTACAAACACAAGTCACAAATGTTACGGGATATACTAATCTACGTAAAATTTTAATTGTACAAGAATTTCACTCAAATTTACCTAATCATCTTCAAGATATCTTATCTTGCAATAATCTTCCGTCTGTCAGATTGTCCTGCAAATGACGCTAACAAAGTAAACTGATTGAGAGAATTCTGTCGTATTTTCCACGCAGGTTTATTTTTCTTCTTCGATGACAATAAAAGCTAAACTTGAAAAACTTGTCTCAGGGCATTTATAAATTCAATGGAATTTGGATTAATAAAAGTTGCAATTTTTTACGTGTACGGAGAAAAATTCACGCATAATCCAAGGAGCCAATAATTCAAGCAGAATTCTCGGAATTTCCGGTGAATAGCCACCCTGATGTACGTTAAATAAATACGTTTACATTCTGCAGCATCACATGCATTTTATTCTGTTTATGTATCTCTTTCTTGATTGTTACATTTGACATAGTTCTGAAGAATCCGAGAGACTGCTTTCTCTCTGAAAGGGATGCAAACTGCACCATCAAATTTTAAAGAAAAACAACTTACTTCTATTTCTCCCTTTCCAATTGCTCTTGAATTGCTCAAGATATGAATCATTTCTGAAATCAGAACATACTTGAAATATGTGTTTGTATACATTCTGCAAATTTTCAAGACACTGATAACAGGATTTAAGATTGCATATCATCTCTACACATCCGACCAAACAATATTTGTAGTTTTGTTATTTAAAGCTGTTTCACTGCACCTTTGACTATCGCGACGGCGAAGGTGTATTATGATTATATCAAATCGATTAAGAAACATTCGCAAATAACACCCATGCTCAGACCGGGATTCGAACCCGGGGACTTAGGTGGTGAGATCGAAAACAACTACTTAACGGGTGTGGAGTTTAATGGGAACCAAGAAATCACTTCTAACAAACTATCATTAGAATTCCACTATGCTATTCCACGCCAACAGGTTCCGAGTTAGCACATTTAACTGAGCTGCATGCTAGAGTGACTCCACCGGGATATGAACCCAATTACAAGTTGCCACATAAAAGATTTATGGATAGCCAAACACTGTGGCCGCCACGCTGAAATAATCAGTACGATTCATGCAATTTAAAATAGCTTCACCACTTTTTGGAAACAACCTAATTTTCGTATGACGGACAAGTTGAATGTCTTCCTGACGGTTACTCTTACTGCATTATTCTTATCGAAGAATTTCAATGCTTACGCCGTCCAGCAGAAAGATCCGTCTCCAAATGCCACAGAGCATTCTTCTAATTTGATTTCTAACGTCAGAAATACGTAAAACGCACGTGCGAGCCTAATGGGCCAATGATAAGTATAGCAGAGACTTCACACTGCTCAGATTCGACCTGTACAGATTACAACTACTACAAACGTATCACCGAATTAAACTATTCTTGCCTGCACATGTATACGTAAATTCCATTGGGAGATCTCGACCAATGAATCATAATCTATTTAAATAATCACTGAGTGACGTTAACCGTGCTATCTTGTACAGACGGGATAGACAACGAATTTAGTAGTGCTGTGTATATACAGTGTGATACACTCATTTTAACGTTTTGCAAATTAGAAACGTTTTCACTTTCACTGACAGGAATTACAGGGATAGGAAATTCTTCTTAAAAATAATCCAATAAAGCTTGTGGAACTGCACCTTGGACAAAAGTGCTGTATAAAAAAGCAAATTGCCACTACTAAGCGATGCGAGTGTACAACGGAAGAAAACCTGTAACAAATAAAGCTTCATTAAGACTTCTAACACAAACACTTCTGTGTATGATCATACCATTTAAGTAAGATGCAATTTTATTCTCGACCAAGCTAATAAACAACGTTCATAGAAAATTTCATTCCGTTCGGGGTATGACGTGTTGCAATGCAACACCTCACTCTGTCATGTTTATAATCAGCTAAACTCATCACAACGCACTGAAACACAGAGGGGTCAATGAGAATCTTGTTAGTTTGGTCCCAATTGCCCATTGTTTCAAATGCGAAGCAATATATAATGCAATAGAGACTATAATACACACACTGCGACCATTCTCCTGCATCTAACTGCGAATACAGACGTTCCGATTTAAGACTCGGCTGCACTTTTGGCAGCTGTTTCCTCCGATTTTTCCTCTCCTCTCGAAAAACCGCTATGATGCCCCAAAATCTGAAAAATTACATATGCTTAGAATTCTGCTGTTGTCTAGATATTACCAATAGTCTAATAGACTTACGTAGACACGAAACTATCGAGAATATCTAAACAACAGCGAGGGCTAACCACATGAAGATACAACTGTATGCTCCAGAAGGAATTCTAAGCATATGTAATTTTTCAGATTTTGGAATATCATAGCGGTCTTTCGAAAGAAGATTAACTACTCTGGCACCGAGCCTTAAAGATTTCCGACAAGAAACATTTCGGCAGATCGGAAAACAATAGAATTCATGCATCACATCTCCATTCTAAACACAAATTTAGTTAACTCTTCCACATTCAGTCCACTTAAAGTTTAAGAAAACAGTGTTTTTTCGAGGACCATAATTAATTGATTTTACTTCGGTTTTCTGCTAAGTTAGGATGAGTAAAGATATGATAGAATTGATGAAGGCACACACAAAGAACACCGATGCCTCGATTCGAATACAGGATCACTGGCGTCGTAACGCGCTGCGCTAACCACACAGCCACGAAGGTCTGGTCGAGGGCTGTAGCATAATGGATCCATAACCAGATCCCAAGTCTCGCGTCGCAAAAGCCAGACTAGTGTCGGTCGGATACTCACTCAAATGATATTAAATCTTCAGGTATTTGCCAGCGAACACGGAAAATCCATCGGGGAGTTGACATCTGTGAAGGTTCCAGATATGGAAATAAAACTTACACAGAGGTCATTCTAACAGCAGGCAAAGGGCATCGGTTCCACATATAGAACGGTTTTCGTGGTTCACTACTAGGCACCGAAGCGCTGGGTAGAACCGGAAATTCAGACGACCAGATTAATTTTGCAAATATGCTTCGACGTCAGCAGAAGTAACCGCCTACATACAGTGTATCTCTGTTTTTTGTGTAGGAGGGTAATACTGTCAAACTTTTCATCTACGCGATGGAAGAACTAAAACTTTCTTCGAACACCCCAAAAGATACACAACTTGATATAGGAAGTTTCATGATGTTAATCGGGGTTACAAGGATCAATACACGCGTAACACATCATTGTAACCACGGAGAATAGTATGATACGCCGTATATCTCCAGAAATGAATGCAATTAAAAACTGAGTATCGGCGTATAAGACGCACTCTGTTATTCAGACCTACTTTTAAAGGAAAAAAAGGGTGTCCCTACTACTAAAAAAAAAACATTGCCTCCCACCCCCCCCCCTGCAAACGCAAAAAGTCTGTATCTATGCCTTGCTTAGCTTTGCCCTCGCCCCCCAAGTACAGAAAAAACTGCGCCTATGCTCAGTATTTGTATATTTTAAATAGCTTTTATGTCTCTTTATGAAGAAATGATTAAATGCAATGGATGGGGAAGAAGTGGCAAAGAACACCCATGTCCCGGCCGGTATTCGAACCCGGAACCTCAGTTGGCGAAATCGCGACTTGATCACTTAACACACTCGGCTACCAAAGCAGTCATAGTGATTCGGATTTCACTTCAAAGTGTCAGTCCTGATTGGCCAGGGTTTACATTAGGTAAAGTTACTGTAAGTAAGTTTTCCCAAATTTTTTTGTCAAAACATATAGTTCTGTAAAAGTGTACAGAAAATATGTAGTATCTGATTCTAGAGATGACAAAAATATATGCAATTCCCATCAGCATTTTAGTCTCAGCTCTCCCCGAGGGACACTACCGTCTACAGTATGAAATAAACTTATTCTTTATAGTTACCGCATTTGAACTGAACACATTCGAAATTATGACTATCCCGGAGATGAACTTCCAAATACATCGGGCTGTAACTGTTTAGTGTCGAATACAGCTAAGAGTGGCTGACCTTTGTCGGAACTTCCCTATGTACGTCCAAAGGAATCTGTTTTGTTTTGATGGACGTGATATGATTGGCCAATTGCGCTAAGTAAACATGGTCAGTTAAAGGGTCAACTACACTGTACTTGCACACGGACCGACAATACTGCTTCCGTTAGGAATATTATTAATATGCTGCAGGTATCCAAAGACGACCGCAACGGCCATTGTTCCTTTCCCTAGCTAAAACTTCCATGCGCTTCTTACACGTATAAAAACGTATTTTTGTTATTGGACGTCCACTTTATGCTAAAAAGAGTAGAGAAATGAATAGTCACGGACACTTCTGGGTTGTACTGATTCAACTATCAATGGGATCGTCACAATACAGACGTGTCCGTGACTGTACAATCTATAATTTGAGAGCGAGATATTGATTCACACATGCAAAACATATTTTATTCTTACAAATAATTGACTGATTGATTGAGCTGGTGTTTTAAGTCCACTTTATGCTCAGAAAGGCTAATCGGGGCTGGACCGTTTAAAGTGGGATCCGAACCACTGTCTCTCTCCACCTGGTATCGAACCCGGGACTCCTTCATTACAAGGTAACGATTTTCTTTCGAATAAAATTAACCTCGTGTTATGACATGTATATATACAATATATATTCTACATTTTCAGTCATACAATTTAGTTGCGTTAGCTGGCCACTGTGTACTAATGGTTGCCATGGCACGATAGGAAAACAAGGTTCCTGGGTGTATATACTTCTTGAGAGTGTTCCCTCTTCAATTTTACCACTTCAACATTCACCGTGGGAAGAAAAAAATTGTTCTAATGTCTGTTCTCAACGATGAGAATGAATAGATGAAAGAAGAAATACACATATGCGCCCTACTCGGAACTGATGAGAAGAGTGGCATAGAGTAATACACATAAACAAACACTTTCGAGAAATGTAACGAGACAGGCATTCCTAGCATCAGACAATACAGTGCAAAGCTTCGTCTCTGTACCATGGCAACTTATAAATATGATTTCGTATTTTTCTTTTTGCTTGAGAAATTACGGCTTGCACCTTGAGAAAAAAAAAACTGTTCTGGTTAGCTTGCACAATACTTCAATCATGTATCAAGCACAAAATGTTCACATTAAAATCTAAAGTACTCCCACCGACCTGTTTAATGAAATGCCGATAACTAATTGCTCCGAAGCCGACGCTGTGATATTCAGAACAGCGGAGCGATACCCATATCAAACTGCATGCATGCAATTCAATAAATTGTATAGCAGCATTGTGATTAATGGCATAAATTAAATCTCTCCTTCAGTCATGATAGAAACCGGTCACGTCTATTTCTGGCTCTTACAGCAGTGGTGGAGAAATCATGTACTCAATCCCTTGGCAGGAGCGACAAGATAATTCGTTACTGTGAAACATATTGAGGTTAATGCATGTCCACGTATAGACAAACACACCACAAATAGAGGTTTTCAACACAAGGATGATTTAAAAAAAAAAAAAAAAAAAAAAAGCGCACACGGAGCCATTGCAAGTAAACTGCCCTCCACCCCCCTTTCTTTTTGCGCCATCTTCATGTATTTGTAAACAATGATCAATTATGATCCAACAACGCGACATCATGCAAATTATAATCTTTCTGAATTCGCATATACGTACATTTAAACTTATGCTGAATGATGGTTCAAAGTGAATTTTATTCCATGCGTAGGCACTATGTGCGAAGGGTGGTACATTTCTCGTATTGCATGTGTACGATGAGTAGGACGTCGCGCAATGGATCTTTCCACGATTGGTTAAAAGTTAATTACTTCGTTATTCTCTACTTGACGAAATTTACTTTTATACTAAAAGAAGCAAGCGTTTGTAATATTTTTACCATTGACACCAATTCTCAATCTTAGATCAGAGATCAAACTCGGAACTCTCAATAAGATTGATATCAGGGCCAGATCTACAGTTTGTGTAGGGTCCGATACACAGTGCAGTGTGCCTCCACAAGAATCGAACTCTGTACCCTTTTGATTACAAGCCACAATGCCAGCGAGGAGGTCCTTGGAAGAACATGAAACAAATATCAGGTCCATAATAACTGCAGTCTGCACACGGCAACGGCCTCCTGAAATTAAAGTGGAGGAGGAGAACTGAATTCGATAATTTTTATTTTCGAATTCCGTTCGAATAAACAGCTGCGGTCTAAGGGAGCTTTCAAACCGAAGAGACATCCGACAAGGGACACGGGGGGCTCACACCGAAGTGTGGGCACCACCAGTAAAAAAAAAGGGGGGGGTTCGATTTCCGGTGGAGGCACACAGTGGTTCGGATCCCACTTTAAACTGTAGGTCTAGGCCCGATTAGCCTTTCTGTGCATAAAGTGGACTTAAAACACAAACTCAATCAATCAATCAAATCTGAAAAGAAAAATTCAGTACGCGTGCACGAGCAGCAGACCGATGCACACTATTGGGAAAATGGTCCAGCTTGAACAACGTCCAGTATATCGTGTCACCTTAGTACGAAAAGTTGCATTTATTGCTGGAGGTTCGTTTGTCTGTCGCGTGTTACTTCGGTCTGAAAGCTTAGTGGGAAAGCGAGATATTGATGTGAAGCTGCTGCAAAAGTTGGTCATTTTTTGTTTTGAGTACACTTTATGTTCAGATAGCTAATAGGGATTAGATATGAACGCCTATAATGTGGATCCACCGGGCATCGAACCAGAGACCCATTGATTACAAGGCGAAGACGTTACTACTACGCGATCGGGAAGGCTCGTTGCAAAAGGTCAAACGAATTTACCGATCACGGAAACGTTTTGGCACCGGCTTCGAGTTGGAGGGATGCACGTGGGAGAGAGTATTCTGCAGCGGGTGGTAAAAAAAACTCTGCACTGACATATCATTCCGGAAGGAGGAATGGAAGCTATTGTTAAAGAGATTTCACAGGGTGCTGGGACATGATAGCTACAGAACAAAGCATCGTCGGATCGGCGTTTCCCATTTCCCCCTACCAATTAACCTAACGCCACTCACACGCAACAAACGATGTTCGAAAGTACGAAACCCCAAGTCTCTGGTTAGATTACAAAACAGCGGACACGAAGAAATGCGCATTTTTATTTCTCACAAACCGAGAAATACGTTTCAAGCATCATTATATCATAATACGTTGATTTTTCTGGGCTCTCAGCACCAAACTTAGCGCCACTTCAACTATTTCATACCACTATTTCGCACTTCAATGATGGAGAGTGGTAACGCATGGATGGAATCTATTGGTCTCGATCGCCGGTAGAGGAATATTGCACTGTGGTTCGGACCTTGCTTTGAACTGTAGGTCAAGTCCAGATTGGCCTGTATGAGCATACTCTTAAAAAAAATCAGTATTGACTTTGAAACTGACATATGATTGGCCGACGGATTCATTTTACTTCGATTTTCTGAAGTTTTGGCTAATGTCAAACATGAGGATGAACGGTGATATGCTGAAGTTGATTCAAGGGCAATCACAAACACACATGGACAGGACCCAAGTTGGGTCAGGATGCCAGAGCCTCGTTACTCTGCAAGAACACAGTCCGGAGAAGAGATATCGATATTTGGGTGCCTTTTGAAAAGGTCATCCTTTACACCTGTTCAAAATATGACAGACGTACCATTATTTCACAGTATTGAAATTATAACTTTTTTCTCCATTTTTATATGATGATGAACATTGCAAGCAATTCGCATCTCAACATAATTACCGTACACATTCAGTTTCTAGCTCGCGTAATTTTAGAAATAGTAACTAAGCGTTCATCATAAATATAATGTGTGTGCTAGTTACTGACAGTTTATATGCACACAGATTTAGGGTTCCCACAAATTTTACTCTATGGATATTGGCAGCTGTGCTCCATTGCTCACAAGCACGTACAAGTATAGGCCGCATAATATACATTTATTTGTATTTGTTACACAGCGTACTTTCCGAATATCAATGATTGTTCTGACAGCACATCGGTTTGACGGAATTTGCAATTACAATAACAAAATTATCAAAAAAATAATGCAATACCATTTAAAACAGCCGACAACTTTGAAAAAAAAAAAAAAAAAAGCGTAGAGCGCCTGGTACTACAGCAACCCTTCAGGCATTGTAGTACAAGTGGTGGCCTATTGTCTGAGGATTCTATTCGACAAAACGCCATGTTTAGATCACCCTGCATTATGGTTTATTACGATTCTCTAAGTTTCTTGATTGATTGAATTGTTTTATTTTACTTAGCTTTTCTGTCACTTTTGGCTATTCGCGAAGAAATTATGGCACGAATTAATTTAATGTATGCAATCTCCAAATACAGAAGGTTGCCCACGATTAAAATAGTCGACTTTGAACCTCGTAACTGGCTAGTAAATCCCCTTGCGCCACCACAGATTGTGTTCGATTTGACGGCCACTGGCCCGAACGATCGCTCGGCAACGTAGTTTCCGCTGTAGCAAACTTCTGCGTAGAGTGGGAAGGGGAATGTCTACCCCTTTGGCAACTTTTCCAAGACCCTGCAAGGTACGGGGACGGAGTCGAGCAAGTGCCTGCTTGAGGAGTCCAAACCCACAGTAGTCCATTGGTGAGGCGTCCGGGGATTTCACAGGGATGAACGAAAATGAGATCACTCGAATTTCTGTCTCTTCTGCCTTCCTTGCATAGAACGCCTGGGATGCTCGAGCGGTTTGGCTGGAGGCCTTGTCCATGTAGATCCATACATGTGTGGTCTCGTCACCGTACAGGTGGGGGATGCGTGTGTCATACAGAGGGGCCATAACGTTCTCCTGGAAGTAAGCTGCGTTGACTTTGGTGTTGGAAGGCACTTTGACGAGTGGCAGCGTTCCTCGACTGCAATATCCGGTCACCACCAGAAATCCCTCAGAACGGCTCTTCTGGTCTGTTGGACAGTAGAAAATGGATCGAACTCTGTTGGTCTCATCTAGGTAGAGCCACCCCTCATCCAGGTACACAGCCATTTCCACTTGTCCCCTGCAAGGTATGTTTCATACAGTTTTCTGGAGTTTGTGAACCTCTCCTGGATGTGGCGCTCTGTGAGGCGGTGTCCGCGCGCTTTGTGATGCACTTCCAATGAGAGATTCTTCCGGATGACGTTGGAAACTGTGCCTTTTGAGATACCGAGGCGTATAGCCAAACTTCTATGCGTTGGGGGTCCACAAATGAACCCCTCCCAGAATCTGTCACTTTTACCTTCATCGTTCCACGGATCGTTCTCAACTGATACTGTCATCTAGTACAGGCCCCAGTGTAGCCAGCTCTGTATCGGGACATAACAGCAGTTCAAGGCGTCATTCGCGATGGCCAGTCAAAGTCGACTATTTTTATCTTGGGCAACCTTCTGTAATAATGTCTTACATCATGAACATAAAACTGTTTCAATAATGTTATTATGATGGACAAAAGAAATGGACATGTTTTGTTTTCAATGCTACATTTTTGCAATCATTATTATCCTACAGAAATATGAAACTGTAAAATCAACACAGCAGTTATTGTTTTATGCGGATCGGAATATAGCATGATTGCATATATATTTTCTATTCCCCTTTGAACTGGCACGGTTCCCCTATTTATAAACAGTTTCACTATCTGGTAACGCATCATGAATGTCCTTCACACTCCTGGGCTACCTCTGGACCACGTTTTCTGGCAAGCGTCCATCCCAGCTCGTACTACCGCATCGTTCGGATTTAAATTCGTTACCAATGGCGCGAATCTAATCCGTAACGACATTGTTCGATTGTGAACGGCCGATCGCAATGCTTGGGAAAGGCCAGCCGCAGGGCCCTCCAAATCCTCTTTTGTCTCTTAACGCCGTCCTTTGTAAATGCAGAGGGAAGTGTTACCTGGATTACTGGAAAGCTATTTCTGTTGGGAGGAGTGGGAAGACGGTGCTATTGTTCACAACAGCACAACACGCCGTAGTTATCTGTAGGGAACGTATGTAATGAAGACAGCTTCATGCTGTCCGAGGTAAATAGACATTGAAGAACTGCAATGTTTCTATTTCACAAGGTCTAGCTCTACGCTAGGCAGAAATCCACAAAACAGAGCGACTCTCTCTAACCAACCTCAAGATCTGGGGTGCCATTAAGTTTAAATCAAATTTTCCGACTTTTCCATGTCTATGAATAGTTTTTAAAAATTCCAATACATTTTCTGAACTCTTTGGTTAGTTTTCGGCAACACTACAAAAAATTGCACAACGTAGATTGCTACATACTTTCCACACGCAATTTTTATAACTTCTATTACATATCAAGCGTCTAAACTGCAAGTGCTCATGTGTGTGAAAAGTGTCCAAAAGGCCACCAAGTGACTTCATACACAGTTGGTGTACTATCAGCATATATTTTGTGTACCGGATGTACAAAATATGTAGAAAATGTGTTCCAGAAGTGTATCTTTTCCTTCACTGAGGTCAATGGGAACCCTTCAGATAGTTGTCTTGAGGTATTATAAACTTTGCAAACATTAAAGTGTGGTCAAAAGTTATTTTAATACACAAATCTTTCACAGGCCATTTTAAATTTATTCGACAAAGGTGGCACTTTACAGTTATGAACTTATCAATTTGGTAATCTTTCACATTAGCGCAGATAAATAAAACTGCAGAAGAACAAGTATCTCAAACTGTTGCTCATACTTTTCCCATCCTCTTTCTTCTACACGTTATTATTATATGAAGAAAACTTTTATTACACTTCGTATACTTTATCTTCTTCACACACGTAAAGTTGTCAGTTTGCATGTGTATGATCAACGAATGACACGACTTCCGACACATTTTCTGAGTCATTTCCTATTGTTAACAAGCAGAGAACAACTTATACATTTACAGAGAAGACTAACTTCCTCATTAACGACTGCACATGTAAATAATTGGCTATTATGAGTTTTAATTTCTGTAACAAGGAAAAAAACTTTCAAAATTAATAAAATAAGTAACTTTAAAGTAGGCCACCCTGTTGTGATGGTATGCATTATCAGATCTCTTTGGTGAATGTAAATTATACTACTCTGCTCTTGTAAAACTGTTGTTGTTTTAAGACCACCTTATGCACAGTAAGGCTAATCGGGACTGGACCTACAGTATAAAGTGGGATCCAAACCACTATGTGCTTCCACCCGGTATCGAACCCGGGACCCCTTGATTACAAGGCGACGACGCTACCACTACGCCATCGGGGAGGCCAACTGCTCTTGTAAAAATTCTTAGTGATGTTTCTTGCCTTGTCTCTCACGTACAGCCAGACAGAAAGCTATGTTGAAGTATTGTCTGCACTTCTATCAGTCACGAACTTTCCATCCACTCTCTGGAATGTTTGTATTTAACACCGAACCACTTTCTCTCAATACTGTTTGCCTTCTTGCTTCAGTGATAGCATGAGCAAGCCACATACATTATTTACTTGCCCGTATTGGATAAACCCTGATTTAGGTGACGTAACGATCACAGACTATGCAGGAACAATTCCTTACAAGAATGGAATTCATTGTATACATATAAATTAAAAACAAATATACATGAGAGGGTGACGTTGGATCATTTTGGGAAAGGCGTGGTGAACTTCATCATTCATCTTCGCCGTAGCGTTTAATCAAAGTGGTAGAAAAAAAGGCAAAGTTAATGATAACCACTGCTCATTAACCTTGACATGAAGGCTCATAAGAAAGGGGGGGGGTAGGGGATAGTGAAGGCAGAGTCCCACACATTCAGAGGGGAAGTGATCAGTACCATGTTCCGGCCACCGTTACCTCCCAGGGTTTAGCCCAGGTGCCCATTTTATGAGATGCTGGGTGAACACCAGAGCCGCTTGAAAAATTCCATCTGTGATCACCGACGCTGGAAATCGAACTCGGGTCTACGCGCCCTACAGACTGAACCATCGCAACCCCAAAAGAGGTAGACAATTTAAATTAACATTTCTTTTATCCTGTGAAAAATGTCTCCAGGATAAAGTCGTCCAAATGATTCACTAAAAGAAAAAAAATCAACGATGAGTATCAGTTTTGCTTGGTGTAAGTGATTCTGGCGTCCACTCAGCACAGAGCTTTATGGTGATAGTGTTGTATACAATAACTATTAATAACTAGTCCCATTGCATAACGTTACATTTTCACTAGCTTTCGATTTCGACGCAATATCCATGTACATCTACGCAAACAATGAATTGATTTATGTTGCGGAAATATAAAAGTTCGAACCAGGCAAGATTACATTGTGTGCGTTGTTGCTGATCGTTCTACTATGACTAACAACTCGAACAACCTTTAAAGATTAATATTGCGTATAAAATTCCCTACATAAATCTGTATTGTATGCTACATCACTTTATTGACGTTAATTACTCCGTAATAGTTAACGATTTCTTCTTAACTGTATAGTATTACGTTCAATGTTTCACACAACACTGAAATGCATTTTGACAGCAATCTTAAGGAATCCAGCGTGACAAATTGAAGTTCAAGTCCATTACATGCTTCGCCTTCGATAGACTAATCCCGACTGGACAGACAGTTTCAAGTAGGATTCGAACCCTAGACCCTTTGATTTCAATGAAAACCCATGACAAACAGATATTTCGACATTTTATTTGTGATTAATTTCATGTCGAATCAACCAAGTCCTCAACATTACATTTTTTGATTCATTTGAAATTTGGTATGCTGGACCACCTATGGAAACAGCCAGATCCATCTCTTTTGTATTTCCGAAATTAAAAGAGTGAAAAATGTGCGATTTCGACAAATTTCTTCACCATCTTGTTAATTTTAAATTGCAATATTTCTCCAACCACGGCACCTACAGATGTGATTCGGACGCCGTTGGAAAAGTCTTGGAAGATATCTTTCACACGAGATATTATGGTACATGCCAGTGTCAGGGGGGAAAATTTTTGAAGGTGGTGTATTCAAAATGTGGCTAACCATTTAAATGGGTCTTCTAATACTTATTTTCTTTAATATGCCATATTTATACACTACCACTCCATATTTATACACTATCACTCAATAATTGTGCAAAATCTGAAAATGGGATGCGAATGTGATCTGGAGTTACGTTAGATTTACGTTAAGTTAGGGTAGGTTAAGACAATGCATAATAACCTATTTTGAGAGATAAATTTCCTATAATCCAAATGTACAAGTCTAGCATAAATGAAAATTAAATGTAAACACATTGCTGTTGGAATTAACGTACATTCCCAGTTATTAGAAATAAAGGGGGATTCAAAAGTCCGGTCCATAGGCAACTCTGTTATTAATGCACATAGCGAAAAATGGAAAAGTTTTTGGAAGTATGCGAGTTTCAATGTAACTTGTTTTCGGGACCTATCACTGCTTACCAGTATGGTTCGGTTACCAACCTTACGACGGTCTTAGAGTAAGCTAATGCTATGTAGTAGGGAATCACTATTTGTTATTCATTAAACGCGTCGAAACACGACTGCACAAGAACTTCCTCCCGCACCGTGTCAAAAAGTAGTTCCAAGTACATGAAGCCAATGAATGTTACGCTGCGCGAAGCGAAGATGCCCCCCTCTTCCTCGGCACCATTTCCGAAAGGGCGCCTGGAATGCTATTGATCCAGACAAGCATGGTCCAATCCCTGGAGTCCAAAATAGACAGCGACGGCATGTAACCACGTCAACGCGGAAATCACCTAATGCCCATGTTATACGGCCACTGAACTTGAACTGCTTTCGGAATGTGGAAAAGGTTATTTTCGCATCCACTTTTCAATCTGTTCTTTCCTCTACCCGCCCTTTTATTACCTGTCCTCGTTCGAAACAATTTCGGGAATTAACACCGCGGGTAGCCTGCCTGCGGTTGGATTTTTTACGAGTCGCACCTTCCACGGAAAAAAAAAAAAATAACAATATAGTGGATTGGAAATTTAGTGAGAGACTTCTGTGCTTGGATTTCGATGGTATTCTACAACACACGGTTGCAGGGATTTATCCAGCCTTTTTCATCTGGACGAACGGGTGTAAGGTCGATTTTATATGGGTATAAAGATAAATTTACGACTTAAAATGTTTGGGAGGTTGGGGGTGTTAAGAAAAATTTGGGGGTTACGTGTATAAATCATTGCCCGTTTAGTGCCTGTTCGCTACTGTTCATTTTTTCTTATCGACGATAAAAAATATGCTTTAATCTAATCAAGTGTCAAAAAATATTATGTCAACGTAAAACTGATGGACATACTAATGCAAATTCGAAACTCTGTTCAATTTTTTGTTAAGTTATCGGTGGTTCGATTGAACAAAATTCAGGAGTTAGGGGGGCTTCACGAATTTATTTCTCCATATTTACATACTTTTAACAATATCACTTACCAAAAAAAGTGGAATCAAATTGTATCTTTACAATTGCAATAGCAACGAAGCTGTAATGAATTTGAAAGAAAAAGAAAATTAAAAAATACAATTTTGTACAAGTATAACAGTTCAACGATTTTCATTCGTTTAACCAAGGTGTCACATTTCTGCAGCGGCATTTATCACTTTCCCACCCTAAATTAAACTATTATACAAACATTTGAAAGTTCTAAAAAAATAATTACGATGGCACATATATTCTTAGCAGGAAGGAAATTTTCGGGACTAGAGTTCGAGGGTGGGGTGTATTGCCCTGTGTCTGGCGATTACACAGGCTCTTGTGGGATGATGGAGAGGCGGTCGATACAGTAAGATGGACTGATTAATTATTTCCACATTACCTTCGTTCTCATACGCCTCTACACAGTAAACGTCGAACTTAATTGCAACATGACAATGAATTATGTTCAAGTAAATAACTTTGTCTTAAAAGAGACATACATCACAGATTGGTTTTTATATTAGGCAATTTCTGTCCTATATACAATACGAGAATAAATCGCTTAACAAAACTGAGAACAGAGCGCTAACAAGAAAAGAAAATACGTCTGTTGTTACAAACTTCTTCACTCAATTTTTAAAATTAATACAGTCGCAGATTCCTTATTACAGGGGTTCCCAAACTTTTTCGTTTCGTTTCGTTTCGTTTCGTCTTTAGTGTTTCAAGATTTTTCCGCGGCGCCCCAGTCAGAATGTGGATCTATCTAACACTTACAACGCTCAGTGAGTGTGGTTAGGTTGCTTGCCTTAAGTTAAAAAAATAAACAGATATTTCAAATTCAGAAACATTTTGTGTAGAAACGACTAAATAAGCTCATATTTGGAACAATCGTGTCATTGATTGAATTTCAGTGGGAACTACTGCCTTAGTAAGAACTATACTCCGAGGTTAATATCTCCATATTATTAATAACCCGTCGTGCAACAGTTGATGTCCAGGGCCTAACTACAGACTGCCGGCTTCACTCACACTAGTGGGTTATCATCCAATCAGCTTACGGAGTGGCGTGTAGTCAGCATTCGTTGTGGGTTTCCATTAACGAGTTACACTACTCATTCGTAGCTCCTCAATTTTCTCACGATGGTGGGTGGCCGAGATCTCGGAAGAGTGGTTACGCTTCGCACCAGCGGGCAAAGGATTATACACCAGAGCCTCGTTGGCCTGCAATACTGGAAGTAACCGGGGTGTACTACGTGGAAATGAGGTTGACATTTGCGTGCCTTCTCAGGTCACCCCTTACACAACCATAAACATCACAGAACGGCATCCACTTAAATAAAAATACAAATTCTCATAGTAAAGTGTAATGTAACTATCTGAAAATGTGGAAAAACTATAACCTATTCCTGAATATTTTTGGGCATCTCTACTTGTCTCGATACCATCCCTACTTGGCACATTGTTTCAAATGTTGAACCTAGCATTCCACAAACAAAGTGAATGAACATTCACAAGTTGCCTGCTAATGTTTGTTTATTCACCTTACTCTACATGAGTAGTGCGTTAAGAAACGACAACATGCGATTCCCTCTCAGCTGGTCAATCTCATTACAGACAGACAGCAAAAATGGCCTTCTTTCTTGCGGACGATTTGCACCAGACGTTCCCCAAGGTCAAAAGTATCATGAATTGCAAGGAGACTCCGCAAGGTCACACGAACGGATAATTTCGTTGTGTTCGATGACGTAGTCCTGGGATAACTGGCATCGCTGCCTGCAAATTAGGGCTCATGGAAGTCGAAACAAGCAGACGCAGAACCAGCATTCCTTTTAAGTCGGAGCAACCGCCCGGTTCCTCGTTGCCATGCACGAGACTGGAGATTCTCTGGCAAACAAAACGAGAGAAAAAAGACATCTGTCCTGCATGACCTCTTCCGCTTGCTGACGTAGTGCCCATACGTAACGCCTCTTGTAAATATGACCGTCGATCGAAAGGCTATGAGATGAAAGAAAGCTTCGCTGCAGCAACTTGTAACGTTTACCAGCTATTTTACCGTTACGTTTAAGAGATGAGTCTTAACAACTTACCTCCTGAGGAGAGTTTAAATCGGTTCCGCCCATTCGCAATTTTACCGATGGGTCTCTTGATTATTCATTCATACCCCCCCCCCCCTTCCCCTCTCGTAGCTACTAACTGGAGGGCATGAATTACGACTTGGCGGAATTTGACTCTTGGCGCGTTGGTAAACGTTTGCTGGAACAAGAGTCAGTGCGCAGGTGCCTCTACCGGGAATCGAACCTAAGACCTTCTGATTACAAGGCAAAAGTCGACCATTATACTATCGGGGCCGTTTGTTAGCACACTGGTTGTTATTTTGGTTCATGTCAACGTTATGCTCGAGTAGGCTAATCGGGAATGGACCTAAAGTGAAAACTGAGAATCAAACCGCTATGCAATGTGCCTCCACAGGCGAAGTAAAGATGATCTCAAAACTAAAAAGCAGCGATCGAGTTGAATGGTAAGGGAAAGGAAGGAAGGGTAAGTGTGTTCATGGACGTATGCAGGATTTTTTCCAGGGAGGGGCAAGGAAGGTATTTTTCCAGGGGGGGCAAACGAAGGCAAATTTTTCCCCAAAATAGTGTTGTTCCCTAAAAAACATTGCATAAATTTGAATTTATGGTATTCATGCAATAATTAACACATATTATTGTGGCTAAAATGAAATTATATGTGTGAAATACATATTTTTTGGTTGACTCATTTTCCAGGGGGGCCACGGCCCCCCCTTGCCCCCCCCCCTTCCGGACGCCCATGAGTGTGTTATGAGTACCCAAGGACGTGGTGAACTCAAATTGGACACACGTATATTCATGCGTGTGTGTATATGTGTGTGTCTGAGATACATTATAAATTAAATTATTTTCTAATAACAAAATGTATGTACCATATTAAGTTTTTACATAGTGTAATAGCTAAAATTATGAAACCGATTGTTATATGCATGCAACATTTTTAAATAAATAATTTAGAGGTTTTTTATATTAAAGTATTTTTCCTCCTAAGATACGGTAAATTTTGGATGTGCACAAGGGGTACGGAGAGGGCACTGACCCCTCGGTTCACTCTTTAACGACGTTCCTAGTGTACGTTGCGAATTTTTGCCTGTTCACCTTTCCTATTTCTTTGTATTAATCTATTTTACATTTGATCCTTGTTTTTGTTGTTTAAAAAATCCGCAATGAACAAGCGACACGATGGTCGTAATATATTTCTCATACAAATAGAGCTGTCCCATTTTGCAACATGGAACTTTAAATGTACAAATGTGATTAGTAACTGCACGTAGACGATGCACATGTAATTTAGGCATGAGAAGGAAATGATTACATCCTTTGTAGAAGTTTTAAAGATGATTTGGAAAACTGAATAAACAATTAATTGCGCAAGTGTGTTGCAATCTCTCTCAGTGGCGAAAGCTCAAGCAGCATTTTCTCATTATTACGCAAGATAGGAAACCAGTATCAAAAAGCTAGAATTAAAGCGCCAAATGGAATGCGAAAAAACAACAACTTGGAAGCGGCCAGTCGCTGTGGCTTCTGGGCTAGAATCCGAGGGTAAAGACATGGCTCAGTGATCTTCTTCCCTTCCTTTTAACAAGAATCCACCACCCATCCTCAAAGGAGTAAGAAAAAAAAGTTGACGTAAAGCCACATTCCATAGTAATATCGATGCAGCGAAAAGGAGGTCATCGAGGTACCTACAACCGCCGCCAGAGCGCACCACAATATGGTAAGCGATTGCTCCGACACCTGGTGGTCGAAACGCAAACTGTTTGCTGCTTCGTCCTACGACAGAAGACGGATCGCACGCGATGAACAGCAATATCGCATGATTGTTGCTCTTGCAGTAACCTATAATCAAAATTTGAGAGTGCGTACCAATTGCTCCCAAAAATCGAAATGTCTGGCTGTTGCCTTCAGGAAGATAAAGAAGTGGTGAATTGAGGGCGCACGTACATTTTGAAACATACGTACGAAGAATTATTATGTGAACCACAGACTGCAAAGAATGGGTTCGCTCACTCATGCAGATCTCGGATTAAATTATTTATTTTCATTGGCAAGAAACGAAATTCTACATAAACATTATCAGTAAATTATTCATAGTAAAACTATACTTTGTATCTCACCGACAGATTGCTTCCGTTAGGAAACCCAGAGTTATCATACACAAGATCCCGAAGTTCTAATCTTTTAACAATTAAAACTAAAAAAACTGAACTTTTTAGTAACTCTTTTATTGTGTCAGTGATTAGTGACGGGAATACACTCGGGTGAAACAAATACGTAAATCAAACTCAATAGGTACTTTTAAGATAAAGTTTTATGGAGTGATGCTACATACTTTTATTCTTGATTTCTCTTTATTGTAAAATAATTCATACATGTTTCAAATATTTGTTGCGGCCTGGTATGCATGTAGACCTATGTATATGTGAATAATACACACTATATGTTTTGTGTATATCTTTGAATTACATTTTTTTTACTATGGTTTGTTTGATGTGAAAGATATATGGATGTTCATTATTTTCAATGTTTATATATGAATCAAATTATGAATGTGTATTTTATTATGAAGTTTTTGTACACGGTTGAGTGTAAGAAAATGCATGAGCCTTAATCTCAGCCATAAAAAATAAGAGGCAAACAAATAAATACAACCTACATCAATGTGTGATGTAATCTACAAGATGTATATCTTTCGATAGATGTTCTCAAATGTCCACATACTTATAAAATTGATTGTATAAGTGAAAAACTGCACGTGCATATAGGCATGAGAGCTATTTCTGGGTTCGATTTCCGTCGAGGGAACATTCAGTGATACGAATTACCCTTTAACTAATAGTTAACAAAGTCCAGATTAACTTTTCATGTGCGTAAAACTGAATAAAATTACACACAAACCACAAGACATGTTAAAACTTGTATATTTCCAAAAGTGGTTTATTTTACTTCACTTTTCTGCTATTTTGGATAGTCGCGAAGATAAGGATGAGTTATGATGACGACACACTCACGAAGAAGAGCCACGCCGGGATTCGAACAATTACCTACTGTGGCAACAACTCGACCACGACGAGAATCACCGTGCATTTGCTAAGCTGGCCAATACCAGGTTCACCATTTTCATCTCCCACGTCATCTTCCTACACGGAAGAGAAATTAATCAAGGTCAAAGTACGCAAATCGCTCTCGAAACACTGGGGGAAAAAAACTTTCCATTTACGTGTCAGTGTGTGTCCTACAATTCATGACTGTCAGATGAATCACCCATTAAATATTTTAGCACTGCAGCATCTCGACTACTTTTGAAAGGGTTGACAGTAAATTGAGGGTACGTAATGAGTGGATTCTGAAATCGGCAAATGGAGCAGAGAAGTATTACCCGAAGTTATCCGATATAAAAAAAATGCTGCAATGTTTCGAGTATCCGCTTTATATTATACACAAAATCTGTGTGACCATACGGAACTTTCAGAACGAAGTGGCACGCAGATTTCACAGAGACGGTCGGAAAGCGACAGAGGCCCTTTCAGAAATAAACATTCACAGCGAATGCGTGAACAGGCCGAAGCGACACGATGCACGGTAATAATAATAATAAACGACAAAGACACATGTCGCTTTGGTCTGAAAGCTCTCATGCAGTATGCCCCCCCCCCCCCCAACTCTCTCAAAGCAGCTTCTGGGGTCCGTCATCTAACGATCAGGACCTGCCAGCGCGGCTTTTTCATTGGGCGACGCATGTCAGCTCATCGAGTCCCATCGCAGTTCTCTGGCTTTCCAGACCTGAGCCCGTTACTACTTTACTTCTTTGCAAGTAGCTCGCCAACTGTCCTCACGACGCTGGGTCAACGCCGAAGTTTTGGGGGCTCCTACCGGGAATCGAACCTGGGACCGCTCGCACTAAAGGCGACCCATACAGGAGCCCTCTGGGATCTAGGGTTAATTTATAAATGGACGTGTCAGTAGGTCCCAAGCAATCAGTAATTTAACGTCCTAAAAAAATTGTTAAAGCTGCTTCTTGCATGCACTTTCTGCATGCATTGCATAAAACTTTTGGTTTATAATCACGGCTTTTACAAAATACACTTTTGCAGTAAAGTTAAGGAGCATAAGCCCTTCTTCAGGTCGTTATTTCAAAACATAACCATGGGGGGAAAGTATTAATGATAATATACGTACATCAATTAAGTGTATTTTGTATTTATTAAGAATGGATTCAACCCCGTGGTATATTGCTAGCCCATTGCAGTCTCTTATTTGTGGCCGGTATTCCTTCACTTCTTAATTCCCATTGCAAAAATCATGGTTTAATGACATACTATGGAACGAATACGTTTCTCTACCAACGCATCCTTACATGCAACATTGTCATAATATTTCGGTACTAGTTTTGTGATTCTTATAGCACCAATTCCTTTAATGTCCTTGATCTCCTTCCGAGAATAGCAATACAGATCTCATTTTTGGACAGCAGCCAGTATGAAACAACCAACACCAGAGTAAATTTCTCCGAAGTACATAGCACCAGAGATAGAATCAAAAGCACTCTTACAGACGCCCTTGGTCGTGAAGAAAGGCAGACAGCGACAAACCAGATCCTAAATCAACCTCGTCATCAAAACTGAATATACGTCTCAAAGATAAATTAGAGAAAGTGATCACTAATATAGTCTCCCTTCGATTTTCAAAAAAATAATGTAGAGGCATACTGACTATGGGTTGTCAAGAATTCGGTCAATGCAGACTGAAGAGGTACGTATTGAAATTGCTGACAAGATGTTACATTGGAAAACTCTTTGCTGAAAATACTTTTGGAGATGGTGAAAGGTGACAAGTTAACGATTTTTTGAGAAGCTTTTTATTATTTGTATGTATTTTTAATAACGATAAATGTAGTTAGTGCTTTGCAAATCCCCTGTAATGTTAAGCTACAGTTTCATGGTTCAGATTATAGTAGTTCTCGATTGTTGTGTTTTGTGTTAGTAAAAACTACGTCAATGAACTTTTTATTGCCCACTAATGCTACCGAAACAATGCAAGTAGTATAAAGATCGTACGGAATTACACTTCTGCCAAATTTGGCAGAAAAAAACAGTCATTTGGTTCAATTCGGTGGTCAGTAAGACACGGCCGTGTACGACAGTTTAAAGGTTCGGCCGAAATCGGATCCAATGTGACCATACCTTTACAGTCGCCTTCTTAAAAAGGGCCGATGCAGACATTTGTTTACATGCATGCAACGTCATGATTGGTAGGAAGTACATGACACTATATCAGTATCACAGTTGCTCTGAACGAAGCAAAACTGACAGTAAACGTATGGTATGCCTAGTGGGTGTGGATAAAGTGCAAGAATTGCAATATGGTAGCATGACGACGTTGCATGCAGATTCCATGCACAGGTCTTGGACCAGAAAGCATTGGTTTGGTTATGTCTGACAGGACGATGGGAACAGACGAGCGATGATAATAGCGGGTCAAAGAATGAAAAAGCATATCTGCACTACTGTCGGTTGTCGGTACTCGTGGCTTCTCTTACAGCTTTGAAAAATCAAGGGTTTGCAAAAATATTGATTTTCTTGTTACAGTTTAAGTTTGCTTTATGCACAACAGGCTAATCGAGGTAGAATTTACAATTTAAAGTGGGCAGAAAACTGGAAATGTTCGACCCCTTATCCACTTCCGCACGCTCATTCTCGAAACCTAGATAGCGTCGATATTACGAGATATCGGGCAGTTACCACATAAAAGTTTTGTTAAAACGCTATGAACAACAGAGTCCGATATTGCTGTGAACGGAATCCATATTATGTGCGCACATGAAAAAAAATTCGTTACTGACAGTACCAATCTCCATTACAACAATGGGATAGCTGGAGATCACGAAACAAACCGTGAGCGTCGTTTTACACGATTGGGCAGTATAGTTTAAAAAATATATGTATAAAAGTTTCTCTCTCTCTCTTCACAGTTCATTATAGGAATAAAAAGGCAAGCAGAAAAACGCGAGCCCGATGGAACGACCAGTGTCTTGCACGAGTTCCTCGATGTTTTGCGTGTGGAAGAACTATTGTCCGCTAGCGGCGCGTGGAGTAAAGCCAATACTCTCACAACAGGCACGTACAAGGTAATAGTTTTTCAATGAGGCAGCCATTATTCAAAAAATGATTGCACATACTTTTTTGCTCTTTCGGATATCGAAAGTGTGACGCCGAACCGCAACTGAGGTCATCATGCCGCAAAAGGGCAACCTTGGCTAGTGCGACAATTCGGTCGTGCACGGGAACAAAAGTATTGTTAGTTGTCGGCTTGTTCTTCCTCTCCCGCTCACCAACCAAACGCTCCAACCTGCAAATTTATCTAGTCTCTAATGCGTACGCATTGCAGCACGAGGAAATGACACTCGCTAACATGGCTCGCTAAATACCCACGTGAACTGAGTTTAACTATTACCCAGAATATCAACTTGAAGAACTGGGCAAAAGTGGGAAGCAATCAGCACTCTTGAACAGGAGTTCGGGTGGAAGTGCGACCAGTACCTTGTCATAACATGATTCTTGCAAAATCGCCCAACGTTACTAACTTCTTCGTTGTTTGTAGCTTACATTATTTTGGGTATGGTAACTCAGGTTTCTATGTTCAGTGCTTGCTGCAAGATCTGGTGGGAAAACTATTTGGAAAAAAAAATCATAAATTAATGCATGTGTAGAATACAATACCAGGTGGGGCTGTTTACGGAATATGAAAGTGCTGTGCCGTGACCAGGGTTTTCGAAGGGGGAGGAGATATGTCCTTTTTTCAGGCATTTCATTGTTTTTAGCAATGCCAGGCCAAGGGAGGTCTTACGCCTCCCACCAACTCTCCCTTGAGCATGCCAATGTCCCCCGTTCAATAGTCATCGCCCACCTTCTTGCCCACCAAAAAAGAGGCTTCGTGGGAAAATTTCACTATCATTTATAGTAGAACATGACTCACACGAAAGGATGAAGAGAGCCGGAAATAAAGAGAGAAACAGAAACATAAGAATTAGATAAACTAAGGAAAGGAAAGGACAAGAAGAAAATAAAAACAGGAAATAAATCACAGAGAGAAAAATATACCACAGGAGAGAGAAAGTTAAAAACAATGACTGCTGAACAAGGAGACCCACCTGAAAAAATATTTCCTTCGACCTATATTGTGCCCATTACAAGGAAATTGTGTGGCCATACACACACACACAAAATCTAAACAACTTCAATCAACACGTTCCCCACTACACGTCCCTTGAAATGCATTTAGTCAACGTCAGTATTACCTGAAGACACATCTTTTCCGTACAGAGTTCTAATGACGCTGAGTAGTGATAACGGACTTATGTTCGAATACCAAAGTACGCACACTCCTCTCTTGAACAGTCGCCATTTTGAAGTATGACGTCATAATCTCCAAGGCATCAATTCGCAGAGAAGAGGTTGCACGTTCTGTAGGCGGTTTGATCTCAACGTTTCCGGTTTGAAAATTAAAGGCCACTGAAAAATTAAATAATTCTTTGAACGCCCTGTACACAAAACAAGTTCTACTATTTACAATCGTGTAAATTTTTACTTGTGAAGCTCCTAAAGACAAAATTCCAGCGTTTACAAAAACAATACGGCGTGCGCAGCAGGACCAATGCTGACGCAACATCGGAGACTTGTGTACGCCAAAATCACTGACGTTGCAAGAGACCAGATTCCTTCGATAACTGCGAGTCCGGGTAAAGTTAGACAGTGCTTACATTGCAAAACTCCATCTTTTCCCCAGGAGCGAAGAGTGTTGCAAGAGCAGTAGGAGAGAACTTCGTATATGCCTCAGGGTAGGAACAAACACACACCACACGATATACTAACTAAATACTGAAATGAGGACTGTTTCTGTTTCAATGGCAACATCTGACGAAGTTGAAACGTACACCTCTGCAATTTCTTACCACCACACTAGGTGACTGGGAACGACGTGGTTAATAGTTCTTTATGTTTTTCTTATTTTTACGAAGGGACACCGGGACCTGTCCACTCAGCCACCGAAGAAACACATTTTCAAAACAACACATTTGTAATGTCTTTACATAGTTTTACGTATTTTATGTGTAGGAAATACTGATTTTGGACGATTAACATTACGCATACCCCTGTACGAATTGAACTTATTACATTTAAAGTGGTGGGCACAAATCCAGGTGTTCGTATATATCCTATTAATGTTGTACCTACAGAACAGTCTGAGTAAACAAGTTATGGTCCATACTTTCACTGTGTTCTGTACGGGACACTACAACCCTGTGCAAAAATTCTTCGACTAACGTATTTTACGTACATTTGATTAGTGCGATTATGTGATAATGTAACTACATGTAGAGATTTTTAATTTTCAGCAATTTCAAGCGAAGGACACGCTTCCACGTGTGAGGGTCATTATCTATCATTCTTTTATTAATTCTGGGAAAATTATTCGACAATAAAAGAGAAAGACACCTTTTAGATAATATTCAGAATTAAAAATTACATCAAGTGAATAAATATTCCATTTTTCCCTTGCGAATGCGAACTAGGAGAAAATAAAATATTCTCAAAAAGAAATCTAATTGGGAGGAAAAAAATCGAAGCGTTCCATTAGTTTTCAACCATGGACAAAAAATTTCCCAGGATTTTTTCAGTTGGGACTTTGAATGAGCTGTTTGCTTTTTTTTTTTTTACTGCAAAACCGTATACTATTTTGTGAATTTTAGCCAAGTACATACAAAATACGATATGAATATAAAATGTCAAGCCAAGTGTGGTAGAAAAGGTTTTCTTTACAGCATAGAAGCTGCATGTAAAATGACACTGATCCAACCGTAGAATGAAACAAGCCATCCAGGACATAAAGACAGGGAGTGTCTTGTGTCAACCGAGGGTGACACATTGGAACTTGGATGCCAGACAATCGATTGTACATCACCTTGAGGCTAAGTCGCTCCCCAAGGTCAAACTGGCAGTTTATCCACAAAACTAAGTTGCTACCCTGTGTATTATTGATCATTAGGCGAGCGCAAGGCTTCTCCAAGAGAATTGCCTCAAATTACCAGGTAAAGGTGGATATCTGACGCAGACCAAGGCTTCCATTTTGCCGCAACCGAGGGATATCACGTACCCGAAATTTTGCAAATTACAACTTCGAATGCGGGTCAACGTATCCCGAGTTGCCCGGATATCGATTGATTGTGCAAAATCACGACAGGATCTGAAAAGCTGTTAGTAGCCTATATGCTACATTATTTTTTGTAATACCTGGGCTTTCTGACATGTCTTGAAGCATACAGAGATTTATAAATGGGGTGCTACGATATGTTGGATCCAAGTGTACTTTAAGCTGGTCATGGGTAGAATAATAGAAAGCATTGACAAGTCGCATCTTTAAGAGTTTTATTCATGCGTTCTACCTGTCCGTTAGTCCATGGATGCTTTACCTGCGTCTTTCTATGCTCTATCAGGGTGGCTACAAACAAGCAGAAATGAAATTCCCTGACTTTTCCAGGTTTTCCAGGACAAAAATTTGCATTTTTCCCTGACAATTACAAACTAAACTAAATCGATGTTTTTGCAAATGGAAATAATAAACTCATACAGATCCAGGTATGGATTTGTTAAGTACCAATATTATCTTCTATGAAATTGACTTAATTTCTCTATTCTCTATGATTTGAATTCAAACTGCAAAATAGTGAATTTGGAAAATTATTACAATTCACAAGCTAGGGAAGGATTACGGAATTTCGTCATACGCAGTAAGTTTAAAATAAAATACTTGATTATTTTTAAAGTTACGACTAAATGAAATTAGAGTGATTGATTTAAGAAATACAATTTGTAATTTATCAGTCTCCTTATACATTCTCGGTACTATATGTTGATATTTCCACTGAGGTTTGGAACCCTCTGCTTGCAAGAACCATGAGTGCGGACTCATTTTTCAATGCATAAAGCTCTCTTCTCTGTAAAGCAAACAACTTAACTCTTGCATGTAAGTGAAACAATTGAATCGAATAAAATAAAGTGTCATATTTCCTTACATTATCAATGGGATTTCTGCTTCAGTACAGTATATCCAAGTTAAGTACTGTGAAACTGACTACATGCAGTTATACCATTAATGCTGACGAAAAGGGTATGTAGGTATTAGAAATTTAACGCAAGCAATTTATAGAATTTCATTGTATAGGTACCTGACTTAGCTAACCACACATTAAAACAGGAACACACAAATAATAAAAGCTTCTGAAAGTTCATATACGAGGGGCATCCTGAAAAAAGGTCCAATGACCCCTATACGCAGCACTAGTGGTCGGAGAGCGACACACACACATGCAGGCAGGAAGAAGTGGCATGTAGCTCTAATCTGGTACAGTTGCAATGCAGCCGTTTTAGGAAAGTTCTAGGTTAAAGATTGCACCTGTCATACAGTCTCCCACCGAGCCTAGCCTACAATGTACACTCAGAATTTGGCACAGAGCCACCAGCAATTGTGTGAGGTGTGCAGACAGGACGTCGTGTATGGTCAGACGATGGTGCAGACAATTCACGGAAGGCCAATCGAATGTGCACAACCCCATACAGCTGAGTACACACGGGCCCTTTGCATCACTTCAGGTGAGAGATCTTGGACCATTCCTTGTACAGCCCTGGCCTTGAATGTACCGACTTTCATCTCTTTGTTTAACTAAAGAGGTTTCTGGCAGGGTAAGGATTTGACAGCTACACTGAGGTAGAGATAGTTCCAGTCTTTGCTGTCCGACACATATACCATGGGCATACAAAATTTAGTGGCATGCTACTACAAATCCCAGAATAACGGTGGTGATTATGCTGAAAATTAGGTTAAGATTCACTGTTACTAATGCAATAAATTACAACTGATATTCATGTTTTATTTATACCTAATCGGTAGGGACCTTGATATTTTGTTATTTTTTTAAAAAAATTGGTGTATTTTCTTATTTTTTATTTTTTACTATACGGTGTTATTTTTCTCAAAATTCACATTTTCATTTTAGCGCATTTTCTGGCAAACATCTGAAATTATTCCTTCATGGTATTTTTAAACTACTGTTTCAAATTGTAAGTCACATGGCTTACGCCTCTTCGTGAGAGTTTGAGATCTTGAAAGTTCTTTTGGGAAAGTTATTTTCGATACACCTTTTTTTAAATTTTAAGGTAAGGATTTTAGATAATGGAATTTCCCCCGTATATACTGAAGGGTGGATAATGACCATAAGTGGCGATGTACCCAAAAAATTAAAATCAATCAATCTCACGTGACAGATACCGATATATTATGGCACCAAAAATTGGCATTATCATTTTTTTGACTTGTCAGTATTACATTTCCCAAAATTCGCGTTTTTGTTTTAGAACATTTATCTGCCAAATATACCGAAACTTAATACTCCATTGTGCTTTTAAACGATTATTTAAAATTGTAGATCACATGGTCTATGTATTTTCGTGACAGTTTGATATGTTGGAACAGATTTTTGAGGAAGTAAAAGTAAAGTGCTCCCCTGCACTTTTCCATGAAGGTGTATAAGGGTGTGGAGTGGGCCCCACACTTTCTTGATCATGGCTAAAGGTGGGGGTGATGTGATCAGCACCATGCTCCTGGCTACCTTTATCCCTCAAAGTTTCCTCAAGGTACCAGCTTCATATGATGCTGGGTGGGTGCCGAAGCAGTTTGAATAGGTGGAAAACATCCCGGTTCTCCCCCGCAGGAGATCGACATTGACATTGAAAACATATCTCGTGCGACAACTATGAGGATATGGATCCCGTGTGACAGTAGATACGCACTCGATCTCCTGTTAGAACCCTGCCACTTTTCTCTGTGATGCAAATGGTTTTGATAGAAGTTGAAAAAATCGTGGGAAATACATGATTTAATGTGGCTGTCGGAATTATTCCATGTAAGTATAACTCAATAGTTTACTCTTGAGTAAAATGTTGGAAAACTCGCATGTTCTATGTACACAAACATGGCCTAGAAAAGACAAGAATGTTGGATTTCATGGAATTTTTTGTTGTTTTAGGTCATTTCTTTAAAAAAAATCAATAAAAACTCCAACAATTCACGTTTTATGCCAAATTCGCATTATTTTGATATTTAGAAAGGGCGAAAAATGTGTCCAGACATCACTGCTCATTCCTAAACATAACTTCGCAGCAATTACCATTTTTCATGGGTTTGGCGTTTGCGAAAAATCAATCGGAAATTACTTTCTGGCCACCCCTAGTATAAATCAGTAGATGGAAAGTGAAAATTTAGCAGGGCTGGCAGAAAAAAGTCATTTCTTGAAGAAAGTGATTTGCTTTCATGATTGAATGATTCGAGTAAATATCATATTAAAATATTTACGTATTTATTACTAGTATTTTATTTCATAATATTGGACATTAACCTTACTCAGTGAGAGATTAATGACCATCTCTCACGAGTTTAAACAGACAGGGCAGAGAATGGTGTTAATTTCATTGCAATACTAGTGTTGCAGTAAATTTGAGGTTGGGAGCATGCACTTGCCAATTCACCAATGCAGCTTTATGTTTCACTTTTTCGTGATAGTATTCAATATATATCCAGTTTTGTTGGATTCTTCTTGATATCTAAGAATAGTGCAATGTCATACATGCATACATCAGGATGATGTAAGAAAACCTTTGTAAGCATTGCTACATTAAATAAGGTGAAGCAAGCCAGAAAAGTAATACAATTCCAGCAGCATATTTGCAGTCTAAAGCTCTTCTTGTTTATGCATACGATTTTTGTTGGATGTTGCAGTCCGAAGACATCGAACAAAAATCATAAGAGTCCCATGCATGCACTTTCTGTCACATGTTGTAGTGAGATACTTTGTCGGGTGGCGATATTCGACAAAAATCGTATGTATCAATGGAACCTATTTGTTTCCATGTTCCTTCAGTTTGCCCAACAAAATGCTTACTACGACGTCCGACAACTATCGGACGGCGCCACCCGCTCCCATCCCCTCCATCTGTTGACAGTTCGGTCTCCTTACTACTCTCCCATATGGACAAGAAAAAATGATAATTCAATGCATTTTCCACGTAATATTTAGAGGCTTAACCTTTACTCCCCCGATGTTATTATATGGTATCATCAGAGTAAGGTCGTTCTGGCCCGATGAAACCATATGGTATCATGGTGCAGATTACGAAATGAATGTGCTTTTTGGACCCTCAAACTCTTCTGTTTGAGTTGAAACTCTGACACAGCTCTGGAGCAAGCCTGGGTAAATTCATATTGATGACCAACCTCCCCCCGCTCCGCAACATATCCATGACACATTTCCGAAGTGTCTCACATTTTGGCTCATTATTCAACTTGTATGGCACCCAGGAACATGAAACAAGTTTCAATCTCTTTGGAATGGTCCATTCTTTGAAGAGAATACTAAGGTTTGCGCCTTCTTCCGAAAATAGCGAGAGAAGAGGGGGGCAAACTAAAGATTTTTTAAAATTGAAATTCGATGGTCACGCCCCCAAACCCCCCTTCCTCGGTTCGGCGATTTTAATTGTACATGGTTACATGCTATGATATTTTAGCTGCAAAACAAAACTTATCCGAAGTAAATTGCTCCCATAGTGCCCGAGTTATAACAATTTTCCTCCAAAAATGCTAATTACCTATTTTTCGTAAAAAAAAATAAAAAAAAAAAAAAAAAAAAAAAAAAAAAATCACATTTTGGCTTATTATTCAACTTGTATGACACCCAAGAACATGAAACATGTTTCATTCTCTTCAGAAATCACCATTCTTTAAAAATAATACTAAAGTTCACGCCTTCTTCCCAAATAGGCTCCAGATGTTTATGGTTTTTTCATTGAAATTCGGGGGTCGCGACTCCACCCCCCCCTTCCTCGTTTGGCGTTCTGAATTGTATACGGTTGCATAGTACGATGTATTAGCTGAAAAACAAAATTTATCCGAAGTAGATTGCTCCCATAGTGCCCGAGTTATAACAATTTTCCTCCAAAAATGCTAATTACCTATTTTTCGTAAAAAAAAATAATAATCACATTTTGGCTTATTATTCAACTTGTATGACACCCAAGAACATGAAACATGTTTCATTCTCTTCAGAATCCATTCTTTGAAAAGAATACTAAAGTTCACGCCTTCTTCCCAAATAGCGGGAGAAGAGGGGCAACCTCCAGATTTTTATGGTTTTTTCATTGAAATTCGGGGGTCGCGCCCCCCAAACCCCCTTCCTCGGTACGGCGTTCTGAATTGTACACGGTTGCATGCTATGATGTTTTAGCTGCAAAACAAAACTGATCATAAGTAGATTGCTCCCATAGTGTCAGAGTTATAACAATTTTCCTCCAAAAATGCAAATTACCTATTTTTCGTTAAAAAAAATCACATTTTGGCTTATTATTCAACTTGTATGGAAACCAAGAACATGAAACATGTTTCATTCTCTTGAGAAATGTCCATTCTTTGAAAAGAATACTAAAGTTTGTGCCTTCTCCCCAAAATAACGGGAGAAGAGGGCGCAAACTTCAGATTTTTGTTTTTCCCATTGAAATTCGGGAGACGTGCCCCCCCAAGCCCCCTTCCTCG
Source organism: Lepisma saccharinum (assembly GCF_977018435.1). Classification (NCBI taxonomy): domain Eukaryota; kingdom Metazoa; phylum Arthropoda; class Insecta; order Zygentoma; family Lepismatidae; genus Lepisma; species Lepisma saccharinum. The sequence goes on from NC_139234.1 coordinate 52,709,562, forward strand.
GTCCGGTGTTCTAAATTGTACAAGATTGCATGCGATGATGTTCTAGCTGCAAAACAAAAGTTATCCGAAGTAGATTGCTCCCATAGTGCCAGAGTTATAACAATTTTCGTCAAAAGAGTGTTCGAAGTCAATGAAGACGATATTCCCTGACATTTCCCTGACTTTTTTTGACACCTCAAATTCCCTGACTTTTCCCGGTTTTCCAGGTTTTCCAGGTCTGTCGCCACCCTGTCTATGTAATTAACAATGCTGCGATATTAAAATCTTAGAAACCAGTACACTTATTGTCGTAATCAAGATTTTGAGGCTCATAAATAAGGACAAATATTGTAAATTGCTCATAATAAATTAAGAAACATATTTTTCTAAAATCACAAGTTCAACCATAGTGAAAGAAAACTAAGGAATGAATGTGAAGCATAGTGGTGAAAACAGCTCTCTTAAAGGTAGAAATCAGATATACTTCTGGAATAGCGGAGAAAACATAGAAAACCTCAAAATGGGCGGTCCACGGTTTCGACGTATTTTCAATTTTAAATCAACACTAAGATGAAGCATAATCTTACCTGGAAATAATACAAGTCGTGTTGCATGCAAATTCTAAGAGTCAATTCCACGAGTACTCACCTGTAAGGAAATGAAAAACAGGATAAGTACAACTTGCATATATTTTCAAAATCACATGCACATTTATATTCTTCATAAAATAACTTTTATTACTAGCTATCACTCCAATATGACATCCTGGAATGAGCAACTTGATATTATTGTTACCACTTTCAAACATATGCGTAGTAGTGGTTTTATGAAAAAAGAGGGGATCCGATACTATTCGTAAGTCGATTTGTTTTAGTCACAAATGACTAGAAATAAAAATGGAATTATCTTGTTCTATGAAAATTGTGTTTAAAAAAACAACATCCTGTGCGTAACAGCCCATGAAGGGCCTTAGCATACCTACCGGCTGCCGGTCTCCCTCCCACGCTTTCCTTCGTCACCTCTATGCGTGGAGATTTCAACCAGGATTGGAATAGTCGGGAGGGTCAACCCGACGTATCCCCAGCCGTTTTAGTAGGTCTACGCGACCGGATTACGCTTACTCATTCGAAGCTCCCCAATTTCCTCACGATGGTGGTTGCCACCGGCCCTATACACAGGCCGAAAATTCTCGCGAGACTGAACCCGGGTTCGCACCCATGTCGTCCCGCAGCCCCCGTCCAAAGCAAGGTGCCTTAGACCGCACGACCACGGAGGAGGACGAAAATTGTGTAAATTAACTGATAATAGATAAAAAATACGTGAAAAATATCTTGACCGTTCATACATTCATATTTATGTATGTTCTCTTAGTTCTGAATGTTTACTGTCAGATAACAAAAAAAAAAAAAAAAAAAAAAAAAAAAAAAAAAAAAAAAAATGCACACACGGCGTACCGGGAGGAAAACATATTCAAGGACAAATAAGTGTGACATTTTCATACAGTGTGGCAACATGGACTTCCAACAATGAAAATATTCCAGACGAAAAGTCATAAGCGTTTTTAAAAATAAAAAAAAAGTTGATGACAACAGTTAATGAGAGTCTAAGTTACAAATGACCAAGGAAAATGATACTTCTCTACTACTGTAGAAAACAAACCCACGTACCTAAAAAAATATATTATAGTATGTGGGGGTCTAAATTGTCAAGACATAAAGAAGCTGTATGGAAAGAACTGACCTAGTATCGAAAACTGATGTTTCATAATTCATTATCAGGCAGAGAGAGACGACACTGAAAGTTAAATTATCTGCAGTTAAAATCACTTTTGAATCAGAATTGAAAAAGTGGAGTCCAACTACAGCTATTCAACTGCAAATCATTCCATATCTCCACCCTAAGCAGAGGTTTCTGCAGAAGTGAAAGTACGTAATGCTCCTTGCGGCTACTCAATTTCAATGCAGATAATTAAATCTGCGCTCTCCAACAGACAAAGAAAAGAAAGATCTGCCGTCGTGAGAAAGGGTGCCGTTATGAGTTCCTTGACAGAAGATTTGGAAAATGGGTGAAGGCCATCTCCGAGAGAAAGCCTGAGGATGTTTGAGATTCCGAGATCTTTGGAATTCGTCCGGGTAGAAGGGTCACGCGTGCGCAGCCGACAGACAGGCGCGGGTGGTGCGAGAAACTTCACATGGGAAGATGTAAGGAGATGAAATTGGAGAAATGTACCAAGAGAGTATTCTTCCAGTACAGACAGCACAGTCTGTTAATACTTGAAAATGAATATTCGCTTCTGAAGCTACGACAGTAATATGTTCATTTGATCCATATAGCTCTATCCTCGACTTAACCTTGCCACAGGCATCTGTTTTCTGTCAAGTTTCGCGGTTCTTGTACTTTTCCTTCTTTTACCGCACAGGTGACCTTGGAATTGAGGTCTTCTAGGTTTATTTAATATTTCGAAGTTCACAATATTAGATTCTTCGATTTGACATACTTTCTCACCTCTCTCTGGGTCAAATATTTCCCTGAATATTATAGTTTCACAAACCTTTCAGCTCATCAGCGCCTCACTAAGCCCTGTTGTGGATCTATATCTATAGTACGTATATACGTGTATGTATCACCAATTAGGGGTCTGATTTTTGCATATTTTCCCCTTGGAAATTCATGTTTTCAACAGATTAATTAATTTAACTTATTAGAGTAATCTGAGGTTTTATATTGCAAATAGAATAGAATACTCATGAAGAGCTCGGGTGTAAAACATGGTAAGTGACATTTTAGTAATTTTTGAGTTACAAAGTAAAATGTGTCATCCTTCAATTTTTGAGTCAAATTGCCATGTCATACGATTTGCATTGGACTCGCTGAAGCCCTGTGAAATTGGTAAACACAACACGAAAACAATTTATCTACAGTATAGCTTCTAATAACTTTTCCTTAATGAACTCTGAAATGTCCAAAATGTCACCATGTTTTACACCCGAGCATTTCATATATAGAAGCACACATACCGGTTCACACACATAAATGCATATTTCAGATGTTTGTGCATTTTTAGCTTGAGGTACAAGTTTTCTCATTTGTAAATAGCTTTTACTCTTAAAATACCAATAATAGAAAAATAATAATTTTTATGAGTATCCCATTGAAGATTATAATAGCCTACAATGCAGAAAATATGGTGCCTATAGATTGAATATACAATTCTTGGGTTTATGTTGGCAGTGGTGTACCCAGGGAGGTATCGGTGGGTCATCAAGCATATATAATATAAACTACAATATACTATTTCAGTGTACATTTTTAGTGGATATAATCTGCCTCCTAATCATAACTCCGTTTCAAATATGCTTGAGGACACGGAAAGAAAGAAAACATACCCACAAAAATTCACTACGAAGCATTCGTAAGAGACATCATTACGTTTTATTAGTATTTCCTAGTTACAATGAATATGCTTTTTTGCCACACATAACTAACTACTGCTCAACATGCTTCAAATTCATCAATGAAATATGTTTGAATTAGCTCACCGCTAACACGTATCCCTGCCAGCTTAAGAATTTATCTATTTAAAAAAAAAATGCATTTACCGATACGAATCTATCTATATCTTGGTTTTGGAATGTGATATGAGTAACATCTGGCGTTATCATACTTCCATTCTCCTACGCACCTTAGCAGTGACCACATATTATCAATGACACTTTCGTAGATAACATTTTAGTTCCTTATTCCTTCATATTTTCTTCACAATACAAAGCATGCTTTGTTTTAATGCACGATTCGATCTTAAACGATTTGCTTTAAGAAAAAATATCTACCTACCATATTAATTGAGACATTGTTATTGTTACATTCTTGTTTAACGATTGGGGGAAGGTTAAGGATCAAGAGCCAGATAAAAGTTTTCGTCCGATAAAATATCACCCAACTAAAGACATTATAATATTAGCCACAAAATATAGACATGGGAGGAGTAAAACTTATCTTAAACTTAAAAATAATTGCGCAATGCATTTGTCTTTGTATTATTAATATTTTGCGTCGCTTTCTGCCATGTTTGGCTATCGCGACAAGGATGGATGGATAATGATTCTATGCAACTAATAGAGAATCCACCCTAAGGTCAAAACTCGAACCCAGAGCTTTAGGTAGCAAGAACGTGAGTCGAGTCATCCAGAAAAAAGGCTGTGAATGCGTGATATCAAGGAATACTCTATGGTGCAGGTTCGGGTGATAGAGAAACTACATTTTGTGAACAAAACTTCGTAAAGATTTCGCTAATTTTTCCTGTATCTCAGAATTCAGGATAATAAATTAAAGCAGCGGTGTAGTGTGATTGTTACAGGGAGTTCAATTTCTCGTCCCTCCCACTCGTCTTATGGCAATATCCCAACAGCAGTCTCGGTATGCATGTTTTTAAATGTCTTCGAAATTGTTTACTGAATTAAAGTAGTTTTGAAACTTATAAGTACACATTATTAAAAACACATTCTTAAAACTATATGCCACAGAAAGTATATAGTTAGCTCTCGTGCATGTACGGTAATGCACGATACTTTGTATAGTGTGTAGGATATTGTTTTCCTGTTTTCATTCCCAGCACAAACGACCGAGTTTGGATTCTCAAAGTAATGAAAATTATTTTATGGTGAAGTGACATAATCCTATTTGTAGTTCGTGACAGTAAATACCGATTTCTCCATACTACGTAAAACACAGGGCTCTGCTGTTTATCCAACACACCAATGGCTTGAAACGCCTTGTAAAACTGTGCGAAACGGGAACGTTCTTTTCGCATCCAATTCCACTTTCCTAAAACAAGGAAATAAATTTCGTATACATTACCGTTTATTTACGATCTCTGTTCCTTATCATATACAATAAATGCGCAATATTTGCGCAACAAACAAGTTGTTACGGTGTGTATCGAGCTTGAAAGACAATGAGTTTAGAAATTGGAAATTAATTTCCTGTGCGGTGGAATGTTTGAATACAACCCGTGGATCTTATTCGATGTTGAAACTCGAATAGGAAATCTACTGCCAAGAAGCGAGTGATTTGGGTAAATCACTGCATGCAAACAAAATAAGAAGGCAAAAGTTGAATCCTAGAAAAATGTTTTACTCTGGTTCGATTTGATATTTGTTATTTACGCGATGACAAGGAATGACGATATGATGAAATTGATGAAGGGGCATTCACAAAACATTCAAGCCGTGTTTCGAGCCCGGGACGCCTGGTGCTACTCTGGTTTCGAAAGGATAAAATTTATTTTTAGGATATTAATAAGCGAAGGTGAAAAAAGTACCTTTGTATGCCGGGTGTGCCCGCCCATTGGCCAGTGTGAACTATCAATATCTCAATAACCACCAGAGCTTTACACTCAAACTATCATACCCATCACAATAATGAAAAATGACATGTACAGGAAAAAAATGCTGCTTCTTTACGAGTAGAACACCACTTATCGCTGGAGGTACACATGGTGGCGCTATAGTGGTGGTGATCCATTTAGGAAAACTCCACACAGGTGTAACTTTTTCTTGTAGACCGTAAGCAATTGCTTTTGGCGACTTAAAAGGGCTTGACATACTTAAAAACATTAATGTCTCTTCCTGAAATATTGTAGACTTTTTTAATGTGCGATACGTTACAAGCAGAAGCAATGTTTGCGTAATATTTGTCGTTCCGCTCCAATTAGCAGGCAGCATTTTCACTCAACCAGGACCTTGGCACAACTATCTGATTAATACGTACTTGACCCTTAATTTCTCTTCATATGCTTTGGAAAAGCGACATCATATTACTTTAATGAAAGATTACTCGCAGCATCTTAGATACACACATCACTTGCAGCTCAAATGTATACAGCTATACAGCTAATCAAGGAACAATCAATCGCTCATAAATTTTGAATAATTCTGTTCTAAAAACTCATTTGAACAAGATGTAACGGACATCGTTCTAAACTTAACGACGCTACGGCCTTCTAAGGGCCACATTTGGTTACGGCGGAGTCGAAAGGACATCATTCGTGACTTTTCTTTTTATTCTCGCAGTCTTCTAGTTATTATAAATTCTAGTGAATAATCGCTGTTTAATTCGGCAAAGCTTGAAAATATATACGTAAAAGTAAAACATCTGAGGTCAACTCTACCGACAGAAGAATGCCATTTAATTTCAATTCCACTTATAACTGCATTATTCATCATCATTCCCCCTTTTCAGTAACAATGGTTTCATTGGTTGCGTCAATTAGGTTTTTCTACCACTTCGACTAATCGCGACGATGAGGATGAGCCATACGGTGAAATTGATGAAGGGGCACTCAGAAACACACCAATTTCTAGGCCGGGATTCGAACTCGGGAACCCTGGCGTGTTAGCGCGCTGTCTAACCACTCCGTCACGGAGGTCGGCTCAGTAATAATGGATTGAACTGATTAAGTAAATGGCAGAACATACAAGAAAAAATACCCATGCATTACTGGGATTACTCTCTCTTAAGGGCTCAACCCTGAGGCTGGTTTATCCAACCTAGTCTTTTTCCATTCGAAAATTAACTCCCTCCATAATATCTTTCATTTCTTTCTCGTGCCTTCGTATTTGAAGAAGGGTGCTCAAACTCGTTTATATTGTTTTGTTCTTACTTTGTTGCATTTCTCCATTTGTTCCGGTCTTCCGCTGTCATTTTGTCTGTGGATTTTGCTATTTGCTATTCTTACCTTGTCCTAACGATTCGGCTATGTTGTGCCGTACAGACGACTAACGCTATACACGAGCAGATTCAATCGGGAGTGTGTGCAGATCGTAGCGTCCAAAGCAGTCCACAGTGTGCACAATGTCCTCCCATGAAATGTTTACATTTAACCAAAGGAGGATATGAGTAATAAAACACTATCTTGTAAAATGTGATTAGCCACAACTTCCTCTGACCTCAAACCGGATAGCTAACTGTTCATTGCCAGAACAGCACCACTGGTGAAAGCTTTCTGTGCTGGTTAGCGAGAAAATAGTATCTTATTTCGCAGTGATAAAAAACTTAAGAATTAAGTTCCACTTCCTCTTTGCAGGACGAACCATACTATTTTTGAGCGTTTGGCACTCTGAAGGCGCTGTGGGAATAACGATCAATTCGTGTTCATATAGGGCGCAAATCGAAGTGCCATTGTGTGCATGTTGAGTATTGAGACTACTGATACGTAAGATACAACAAATATTATTTGTTGGGTTTAAGATCAACCCAGTACCAGCTTATTAATTTTCTCGGTTGTTCGATCCCCTAGCCCATCAATGCCTGGTGTAGTGGATGGAGGAATATGACTTATGGAAAACCTTTCTGTACAGCTTAATAAAGAATAAGAAATTAACATGCCTAATATATAAAGCTGTGCATATTTGTCCGCTAGAAACAAGTACGGTAAATGATTTACTTGTAGACATTCTGAATGAAAAATTTGACTCGAGCAGGACTAGATTCCAGGACAATAAGTGTTCTAACACCCGAGATATCAAGCTGTAGTGACTTCAATACACGTTTCGCTCAGGGCTACAATCCGCGATTATGTACTGAAAAGTCAGTATTAAAATGTCCCGTTTCCTAGCGTCGATTCTCAATTATTTCCGCGGGAGAATCGGCATTGTTTCGCAGAAACTTGTTGAACGTTTTCTATATGCACAAAATGATAAAATACTTTTAGAATAAAATTAAGCTTAAGTTAGTACCATCGAATTTCCATGGTCTGCTCTTAGACAGACACAGACACACACACACACACACAAAATTGAATTCACGTTCGAATCAGTAAGCAGTGGAATGATTGGGTATTGATTGATTGATTGATTTGTTGTTTTAAGTCCACTTTATGCACAGGAAGACTAATCGGGACTGGACCTACAGTTTAAAGTGGGACCCGAACCACTGTGCCATGTGCCTCCACCGGGTATCGAACCAGGGACCCCATGATTACAAGGCGACGACGCTACCACTACGCCATCGGGGAGGCCCTGAATGATTGGGTATTGTGGGAAATAAATGAAAGTGCTCAGTAACACCATGGACATCTTCAACTAAATCAGATAACTTTATCACCATGACCAAAAAAAACAATTCATTCAGTAATGCTCTTTATAATGGTTAAAAAATATTATGCTGCTACACAGGTTCAACATATATCTTTATTGTAAAAGCTGAAATGATAATAAACACATTCATAGACGACAGCAGAAGCTACAAACTGCCTGTTTTCCTCTAAGTAACGTGCTGACCTGATGTTCCCTGAACTCAAAATGCTTAGGGTTCAGTCAATAGTTAGGTTCCTGGGTTTAACTCCTTTGTTTAAGTCATCTCGATCGCTTATCTGTTTGTGTGGTTGTTTACCCAGTAGCACAATCGCTCACCTCCACGATTAACCTACTCACTACAAATACAAGTGATAAAAATAATCGGGTGACGATAAAAATGTAATGTAGGGTATTGTTAAGGACATGCCAACGTTCCATCTCATAGAAAACCTCATGCCTTACGAATGACTGATATAGTATGAACGAGTTCGGCAAGCGGATCTTTCATATTGCCCCAGAAAAGCCTTAACCTATGCTTGGTTTGTCAAGTGTCCCATTCAGACTTCATTCTTTAGTGTCCTGTGCCCATGATTTCGCACTTCACCGCCACTGAACATTCACTTTCTCCGCCGTGCGGACGGCTGCGTCGGAGGTTGTGAAATGCCTTTGGATGGTTTTGAAAAGACATATCTGTAATCAATAAACATGTATTGAGTAAAAATGTTCAATACTTCTCCACTGACACTGTTACAAACTTGTGTCTTTTAGAGCCAGATTTAGCTCTCGCATAGCTTGTAAAATCGCACACCTCTTCAAGCTCCCCTTAAGCTCGACGAAGGACAAAGTCATTGTAGAGTAAAACGTCCTTACCTTACAGCCGCCTACACATTCACTCTGTTTTCTACAATGTGTCGTTCAAGTATTGAAATAAAAACTTAAGATGAAGACAGACTCTGCTCCAATATCATAATTCCATTTCAATTTAAGGTGTAGAAGAAAGAGTAACGAAAATAGATGTGGAATATTTGTCTATTATCGTCATTGCAGTCGGCTGTACAGTGAATGCACACCACACTGGAAGAGTTTTTACCACAGATCGTTCACATTATGCTACCTTGGATACTTTCAGCTATACGTTTAACCAGGGAAATACCATGATAAACATGGGCCAGGGCCGCACAAACTCAAGATCACTATTTTTTGTGCGATTCGTCTTAGTATTGATAAAACACGTAACTTTATTTTGAGGCATTGTCTTCATTGTTAAAACAACATTACACGATAATTTGATTTCTTTATAGAACACCGTGCACTAAAATATTAAACAATTTTAATCTGACCTTCAACTTTCCAACTTAAAATGCATGGACACGTGTTAGGGACTGACCATTGTGTATTCACTCCGAAAATGGAACATGGAAGCAATCGATGTGTACAAATTAACTCGATATAATTAACTCCACGTCAGTATTACCAAGAATTTACTGAAAAATGGAATGACTTGAAATAATTAACAATTTAATGCATCATTCACAAGTAATTTCTCCATGATGCTCAACAGAATGGAACTTCATAGAGATAATGATGCGTGCCTGTTCGATTACAAAAATGCCAATGAATAGTTTTCAAGGGCACTGTTTTAGACGACTGCAAGCTTTGGACTCTCCTATTTGTCGAGAGGGTTTGACTACCATAAAACAGGTGCTCAATGTTGAAGAACACGTAGCATGAAGAGTCGTAGTACCACTTTGTAGGTCTAATTCCTGCAGCACAAAGTTTGAAGTAGGATTGAAACACGTCAGTGATAAATCCGTCGGAATATAAACTGATATTATGAATTGTAGATTAGGCACACACAGGAGATGTATACTACGTAGAAACTTTCAGCAAAAAATGCAGGATCGACCAGAACTCGAACCCGGGTCTCTGGCATACCGTCCCATTGCTCTAACCACTGAGCTACCGAGCCGGCCTGGCCGGTAGCACTGGCAGAGACGATTCCACGCAGGTAAAACAGCGATAGCGAAAAATCAGGTGAAGCCAGGCCGGCTCGCTAGCTCAGTGGTTAGAGCAATGGCACGGTATGCCAGAGACCCAGGTTCGACCCCTGGTCGAGCCTGCATTTTTCGGTGAAAATTTCTACGTGAGATTATGAAGTTTCTCTCATTCTTATCACATTCAGTTTGCTGCACTGAGTTAAGATTGAAGTTAATCCTGGACTTAAGATGTGCCTTAATTTCTCATGTATAAGGCACGAAGTTAGAACTAAGGCTGCCTAAATCTAAGATCAATTACTTTAAATCGTCTTTAAAAAATGCTTGTTCATGAGTTTAAAAATATCGCCCTGACCTCTTTTCTCCCTAGTAAGCATATCTACAGAAATAATTCACTACAGATGAAAAGATACCAAGCAAATCTCAATGGTTAAGCTATGATCCGGAGGCGGTTGGTGAATCTAAGTTAGATGAGGGGCTAGTACGAAAAAAATGTAGTAATGCAAAAAAAAAACACATTTCTCTTAAAACTGCACGAAAGGAAACGACATGGGTAACAATACGCACTCAGTTCAACTCCTAGGAGGCAAGTGCAGTACGCCGCGTAACGGACGAAACAGACTACAATGCATAAATACGTTTCATTTAATACTAATACACGTGATATGGATAACTGAATAAAATCGTTTTGTATAATATGTTGTGAAGTCCCACTGCACCTACTTCACCTCTAGCACTGATATAATCAAACTTTGGAAGATGACAGTGCTGACATGTGGTTGCATGGGTCAGAAGGTTATGGTATCTGGGAGCTCGTGATCGACTTTCAATCTTGTCATCGAAGTTCGAGTCCCGGCCAGGCATGCTGTTCTTTGCGCTTATCCATCACGCTTCCTCAAGAAGAAAAGCCACTTAAAATTAAAAATACTATGATTAATGGCAAGAATGTCCAACGATTTCTTGGGGGGTATAAAGTCCACTTTATACACAGAAAGGCTTATTGGGACTAGACCTACAGTTAAAAGTAGGATCTGAACCACTGTGCAATATGTCTCCATCGGGTTTCGAACCTGGGACCCCTTGCTTACAAGGATAATGTCCAAAGCTTATTCCACACTCCCTCGATGATGATGCTGAACTTATATATTTTTATTTTTTTTTAAAAAAAAAGAGCATACATACGAAAAACATGAGTTCTGATACATCACTTAGCTAATATTTTCACCCAAGCTTCCATGCTATCGTTTCGATCCAAGTCTATTCAATATGAGTGCTAATAATTTTCAACAAATCTCCACTTAAGAACTGAAGTGCGGTTGCACAGTTAAACAAATATTCAACTGAACCTAATTTGTGAAGGTTGTGCATAAAAAAAACCTAAACAAACACGATTTGGTATTATGTTACACTATCGCAGAAAAAAAACTAAATGGCAAATAGATTGCATTGGGGTTCGAGTGCACAGTAAATATTGCCTCATAATATCTTCATTTCTCTCCACGACACACTTCTTGCACATGAAATGATTATAACAAAAAATAAACGAGGCCACTGGGTTACTGACTAAACAAAATAACGGGAATACGAAATGGGCGATTTTGCCTTCTGCTTTCAGCAAAATCGTCATAAATTAGGCACGCACTGCTCCAAGCTTACAACAGCCATTCCTCGAATTTCTTCAGCTGTGCTATGTTGCATTAATCTCCGCTGCTTTGTAGCAACAATGCGGAACGAAAAGAACATAGCGAATGGATGAGAAGGTTATGTTTCTTTATGTTCAAAACGGAATTCGCATCGCGCCTCATTATTCTTTGTTTTGGTTTTAGCGGGTGTCAGACCACGCCCATACGCTGGTCATGTATTAGTGTTTGTTTTTCTTTTTCTTTAAAGGTAGATGCAACATGAAAGCCTCTGTTACATGTTGATATCTACAGGGAGGTTATTTCAGTCGTTTACCGCCAGAGTGACGGCCGTTCGGCGGACTCTTCATGCAACAGGTCCCGGCAAATTGCATTACAGGAAGTCCGTAACAGAAACCGCTTGTTTTCTAATGTTTCCACTTTTCACAATTACAGTTACAATTACAATTGAAATAAGCACGTACCTTGTCCCAAATACAAATATTTCTGGCACCTTATTTCTGACATCTAATCTTAGATTAGTCATCGCTACTTTATCCTCAGTTGTCGCGACAGCGCCGGCAGCTTATCGGGGGTTGGGTGAGTTGTCAGCCGCGAGAGGGCGCTTCATACTGCACGTGTCGGCAGTGATGCCAACCGTAGGGACATGTCCCTAAGCATAGGGACTTTTCACTAAATTTCGCCCGCGTAGGAACGTAGGGACAGATTTTGCCAAATGAGGGAAAACGTAGGTACTTTTTTCAATCTTGGTAAATGACATTTTATGAATTAGTTTATCTGGATACTTTAGCGAAGAGGAGAAAAAAGAACTAACTAACAAATCTCCATCAGAATTTTGGAACATGTTATCGGTTACGAAAAACTTTCAAGGCAAGTTCCTTTTTGAAAACATTTCCACTCTCGCGAAAATAGTGCTAACATTGCCACATTCTAAAGCGGAAACGGAAAGAATATTTTCAATGTTAAGTGATACAAAAACAAAAAAGGGAAATAAAATGGGACCATAATTGTTAAAGACTGCAGCAAATACAGCATCACCAACCAACATCTATCTCTGCACAGCAGCAGCATGTATGACTTCAAATAACATAATCAACAGTAAACGACTCAACGTTATTCATTAGGGGTGTGCGGAATCCTTTACTTTAAAAAGTCGTTAATTCTCGACGTTTTCTGCCTTGCAAGTTTCTGGAACTTATCGAAAATTGTAAGTTTTTATTCTAGAAATGCAAAAACAATCACTTAAAGTGAAAATGACTTGTAAAATTCGAGATTTCCAGTGCTTCAGGAAATTTCGAACATTTCCCGTCCCGAAAATTTTCCGACTTGGTCGGGAAATTGCAAAATTTTCAGTCCCGAATGTCGGGATTTAAAAAAATTACCGTCCCGATCCCGTCCCGACCCAAAAAATTCTGTCCCGCACACCCCTATTATTCATTAAGGCAAGAATTTACAATACCGGACCCTTCTGTAATTTCTATGCTACGTCTTATACTCACGAAATAATTATTCGTGATGATTTATCTCAAGTTAACATGTTGGGGTGAGGGGGAAAAAATGTTAATTAACGTGTAGAAGTTGTAAAATAAGCATTTCAATTCTCGCAATGATTCTCCGTATACAAGTATGGTAGCCATATTTGTTGATATGAACAAATTACAATTAGTTACGCTGTCTACAGCGTTGCCACACTGTTGATTTCATACTTGGAGAGCATGGATTGTGTAAGAATAGCGGAAGAGAACAGTAAAAAAGTTGTTAATGTTATACAGATTGTTAGGTGGAGTGTGCAGGAGGGCTAATTAATAAACTTATTCATTTCAGTATATTGCCCAAAGAACGTGCTTACATGTGACAGCGACAATCACGATGTAGAAGAACTGATTTGATTACAGGTAAATTTGGCAACATTACATCAACATTACATCAATAAAATTGCAGGATACTAAAATGGCGTCTTCGATGATGATAAAGTGCTACGAAAAAAATATTTTTTATCGGCTCGTAATCACAATTACCGCAAAACCATTCAGGAATAGCCCCACTGAGCATTCTCGGTAAGGTTAGGTTAAGTTAGGTTAAGCAAGGCAAACATAGTTAAAATTTGGGCTCGAAAAACGGGTAGCCCAACAAACCATTGACGGATAGCCCCACGAACCATTCAGGTACAAAAAAGGTAAAGTGTTCCCCTGTGCATAGCACCACGCCATGAAGGCGTATAGGGGGTGTGAGGGTAACGCCCCACACTTTCTTGATCCGGTCGTGAGTGGGGGTGATGTGATCAGCATCACGCCCCTGACCGCCTTTACCCCCCAGGGTTTCCCCCAGGTACCCATGTTATTCGACGCTGGGTAGGCGCCGGGGCCGCTTCCAGGTACGGTTAGGTTAAGTTAGGATAGGCAAACGTAAATTCGCTCCTTCATTAATTGTGGAAGCACCGAGCAGAAAGATTTGGTAAGTAAATGTGTATATTTTATCTTCTGTTTTGCATGCTCATGAGGTGATAATTTTTTTAGTCGCTTTACTTGGCGTAGGGACATTTTGACTACGTCTGTAGGGACATTGCCGAAAAATGGTTAGCAACACTGTCGGCTACCAGACGTCAGTGTACGTTCATGTTCACTTCTGTTTGCGTTTATCAGTACACGTGTTGCTTATACTGTGTTATTGTAATGTGCTACTCATGGCCAGTGCTTTATTGTGTGTTAATTGTTATTCATTCATTAGTTATGTCGTTAAACAAATATAGTCTTGAACAGAGAGTTTTTATGTACGATAATTACGTGAAAACGAATTCTTGCAGAAAAGTGGTCAGGGAATTACGATAGACAGGATCTCTTGAACCTAAGCAACGTGTTGTATTGCTGTTAAAGGAGGTCATTTTCAACATCTCTTATAACACAGGAGGTTAGTGATCATCATTATTATTACTTTTAAATATCATTTTACGCTTTCTGTTTGCTTTATGCGCCGGGATGCTGTCTTCCCTTTCTGACAACTGACGATAAAGTAACGATGTCTAATCTAAGATTTTCTGTCAGAAATAAGGTGCCAGAAATATTTGTATTTGGGAGGACACCTTTTCCACACACACACAGCATCCTTGCGACAAGGTACGTGCTTATTTCAATTGTAATTGTAACTGTAATTGTGAAAAGTGGAAACATTACAAAACAAGCGGTTTCTGTTACGGACTTCCTGAACGCAATTTGCCGGGACCTGTTGCATGAAGAGTCCGCCGAACGGCCGACACGCTGGCGGTGAACGACTGAAATAACCTCCCTGTACATTAAATTTAATTTATTCCGCATACCGAGTATATTTGTGCAATGCCAAGAATATGGTGAATGTGAATTAATTTTCGTTATCTTTAGGGCATGGAGAATTATGCACTACAAGAAAATATGTGCATATATAAGGATTAAAAATTCCAAAAATGTGTCGAAACTTTTCAAAAAGCAAGAAATTTGTAACGTGAAAAACATCGTTTACTAACATTTCCTAAAATAAACTGCTCAAATCAGACAAACGAACAGAAATAGAATATTTAACAATGTTTTACATATTCCTGTGGCTTTTCCAATACACGATCCCAGTAACAATAAGGAACAACCAGTGTGTTTCAAATTTTCAAATATGGAACTTCTAAACAGGGCCTTGCTTTGACTGAATGATGTTTCCGCTTCCCAAATAGTAATGGTGCATACTTAAAACTTGCACAGATCTTCTTGAGTATAGCCTACTCCAAGGCGTCGAAACTTTTGTCTCTACTGAACACCCTGTTAATAGCTAAAATTGTATTGTATTGTACACTGGGTTTCTCGCCAAACCTGAGAAAATCTTAAGTCCATGATATTAACTTTTCTTCGTTTTGGAGAAAAACCCAGTGTACAATACAATTTTAGCTATTCACAGGATTCTTTTCTTCACCACGTCTCCAACTGATAGTTTCACACTTGCCAGGGAGTCGCCTGTTTAGTGATCAGTTTTAAAGCTGCCTGTTCTGAGCCATACATTCAGCTGTGTAGTGTATGAAATCTGAAAATGTTAGGAAATATGCAAATATATGTACTTATGTAGTAAAATATATACGTATGAAACGCAAACATTAGATCTAAAAATGTAACAGAAAAAAAAAACATGACAAATATATCATCCTTCGGAATATTCTAATAAGGATTAGAACAGACCACACTTCTGTGATTCTTACAAAAACCACACACACACACAGCTTTATAGACGTCAAAATACTGGTTTTCATGTTGATAACAGTTGAAGTAACTTACGCAATCATTTTTGTTCCACTGTACGGGAAAGTGCGAACAGACGATTACGACAATCTTACACCTGCACTTAATAAATCACGCATTTATAAATGCAGACAAACTACAAAACATGGTGGTGTTGCAATAATAATAATAAATCCACTGCTATTGACATCTTTCGATATATATCTTTTTACTTCAAGTCCAATCAAAACACAATCTAAATCAAGTCTATAGTTTTAGGTGGGACCCGGTTCATGGAAATTTGTGCTCTGTGTGTGACCATATGGTTTTACATAACCGCTAGAGGGAGAAGACACACTGTGTCTGAATGCAAGTTCAGGCGACCGATAAATACAAAGAAAGGTCCATCAAACTATGTCAAGACATACCTTGAACCTTCGTCCCTGATATTTGCTGGGCTCCAACGAGTACGATCAATTTCATCATCACTTTCAAATAATTGTGACGTATTGCATTTAATCGTCCACTACACTTAGCAATGACGTCACTGCGGCAGAGCTGTTAATTTGTATTTTTTTCTTCAATAAATATCAACATCAGAAATTATGTTTATTTTAACAAGATACTGTCAATGAAATTCCCTAATCTTGCATGGGAAGTTACACAAACTTCGTCAAGCATCTTCCTTAATACAAAGTTTTAACCTCTTTATACACATATAAGTTAATGAAATGTAACCCACCAGGAGTCGATCCGGAACAATTATTACACACGGTATCCTTAATCAGAACACTATGGAATAGGTACTTCAATAAAACGAAATAAAAAAGCAAACTTCCTGCTTAAAAGGAAAAAGAAAGGAAATGAACTTGAATGACGAAAGGCAAAAATACCTTGCTCATTAACAAATTACTGCACAGTCCTATTGAATGACAACAGGGAACGCCACGCCCTTGTTTTCTAGCGAAACATTTTTCAATCTACAAAATGTTAGTCCTGTGGTCTTTGGTAATTATGGCAATGCAGTGCAAACAAAAGACTTTAAAATTATGCTTCATTTAACATTAATTACACGGTGGTGGGTTTTCTTTTGACACTCTTCCCACCGACAAACAAAAGAACTCCATATACCACGCCTGCGCCTGCGCATTTCTCTTCTTACATGGCTGAGGTTACTCATACATAGAAGCGTTAATGAGAAAGGTCATAGTTTACTGCGTACTCCTTCAATGGAAGAAACCGCCCCTAATGTGGAAATCTCATTTACGACTAATTGCTGCCGGTATCTGCTCAAGTTATTTCATAATTACAGAAGAATGTTTTAAACTATAATTCTGCACTTACTGTCTAATGGGTAAGAGAAGGTAAACTTAGGAAGATTAAATACTGACAGCTTAATTGCAATTTAGTATTGTGTCAAAAGGAAAATCGCACTTGTTCCTGCCGGAAAATTATGTGGATAATAGTTTCTAAATTGTCTCGTTCCCGGTAAATGTTTTTGAAGAGAATGCCGGCACGATTAAACAATACACATTTCTATATTTCGTGCTTGAAGGCAATATTCAAAACAGGAAATCATATTGCTTATACTGAAAGAAAACATGCAGCATTCTTGCATTATACTTAAAAATAATTTGTTGGGGTTGCGTAAACTCCATAATCCTCTTGGTGCATTCGGCATCACATTTTCCGAGTTCATGGTTCTCGAAACTGCTCCAAATGATATTTTTCTGCACACACTATAAGACAATTGCTGTGAATATTTCTAACACAATAAAATCTGAAAGTGCACTGTAAAGTCATTTCTTGAAAAATAAAGACCAGAATTTTGAGACATTTAGAGTTCTCATTAACACATCTTATCGACAAACCTAGGTCCGTGTGTGTGAACTGAGGGATAGGTAAATTAAACAATAATTTATTCAAACCCCAAACTATTTCCAAAAAAACACAATTTATAGTTATTTTGGTACTAATTTAGTTTCACTCTTTAGATCCCAGATATAAAGTTTTCGATAAATCTGTTTTTTTTTTTTTTAAGTAATCTGTCTTGTGTATTTAGGGGCATAATCATCCCCACACAAACAGGCAACGTGGGCAAATGTCGGGTAACCACAGACTTTTATAACAAAAAAATACTACAGTACAAATTGACAAAATTTACATTAAACACGCCCTGTGATTTACTTTGAATGTTTACTTAAAGCTCATTTCTCGCGATTTATGAGCCACTTGGTGTTGTTAAATTGTATATTTTTGAGAGTTCGCTCATGGCAGAAATATACACCCACCAGCAACACCTATGCCTCATTGGAATTTAAGAATACCATGCAAAATGGCTGCTGGAGACTCCTTGATGTTCGATGCCCCAAGGGGAATCAACTTACTGGCGTTGCAACAATGCGGAAGGAGACTGATTGATAAGCAGTTTTGATACACGCCTTAAATTTGAAAACAAAGCTTCAATTTAGCCTCTCCCCAACAGGTTTACATAAAGAAAAAATGCCGATGTACGTTACTGCTGCAACGGATGACGACGTAATCTGGAGACGGCCATGTTCATTACCAGAGCAAATGATGGTCATCTGGACGCAAAAGTCACACTCCAAGGTAGTTGAAAAGAAGGGGCATGGGAAAAACACAAGGTGCACAGCTTTAGATTAATGAACGTGATGACTAAAGGCTGAAGATTTCTTCCCCAACCAACGGGAGCCTATATAAATATCTTGAAAATGTTACTGAATATCATTTAAATTCACAAACATTATTCTCAACCTAACAAACAAAGTACCCAATAACTAAAAAAAAGAGAGAGAAGAGCCTCCCCGATGGCGCAGTGGTTGCGTCGTCGCCTTGTAATCAAGGGGTCCCAGATTCTATACTCGGTGGAGGCACATAGTGGTTCGGATCAGACTTTAAACTGTAGGTCCAGTCCCGATTAGCCTTACTGTGCATAAAGTGGACTTAAAACACCAAGTCAAACAAAACGACACAATAGTTATTTGTCTCTAAGATTATAGATCAACACAAGAAATACTACTTTCTGAGGATATGCAGCGTCAATTTTATGAACATTTTATAATTCTGTAAAATCAGAGATTGAACGAACAGTTTATGTAACATGTTGCAATTAAAGTTTTTCTTCACAATATATAATATAACTTCCAGTATGAAAAATATTGTACATTCTGAAGGCATTAATATTTATAATGTAAATGCTTCCGCATTATAGGCATTAAAAACGAACAATCTCAAGCTAACCATCTACTATAACAACTGGTTACAGTTCTGTTTCGAATTAAATTATTGTTGTCTGTAGCTAGTTTAACACTGATTTAACTTTGCACATGGTATTAATGTCAATAGAAAACTAAAGTTATCGAATGAATTAGTAAAGCTTGGATCTAGAAACAGACGAGAACAACTATAATCACGGAAATCTCTCACTGCTTTATCTAGAATCTTAGCGCCAATGAAGACATATTAAAAACAATTCCTGGGTTTGAAGTTCCAGTTCACAAACAAAATGCAATCTTGTTTGTAAACTGCTTGGCCTATGTATACATTGTTCCTACTCATGCTGCAAAACAAAATTTTCCTACTTTTCCAGGTACTTTAAATAACTTATTAGGCCACTCTATGATGATTCGATGACATGCTAATAAATAACTGTTATACGTTGAACTTTGAATGTTAAACACTTCAAAGTTTATTTACAATTTTTGAACTAACCTCCCCGCCCCCAAATAGACCAGTTGGAAGGAGAAAGTGAAATAAGTTTCCAGTTTCTAATCCCTGCAAACAAAGAAAACATTGATTTCTATGGCTCCTCCCGGTTTTGGAACCTTTCCACAAAGTCCCCAGATTTTTCCAGGATAAGCCTACCATTAGTATTTGCATTATTCTGCCGAGACATCCTGAAGTGAGGTAACTTCTGTGTCGACTACAATCTATCACGATCCAAGAAATTTAACTGAATTATTAGGTATCGCTCCCAGATTTCAGACAAGACGGAAGGAACTTTGCAATATCTAGCATCTGCAATCAAAGGCACGTACCACAGAGACAACGAAGATGGACATAGGTCAACTGCTTCGTGCATTTAGCAGGCTGTGACGAAAGATCAACAACTTTCAATAAAGCAACAGCCACATGCAACTGTACTTCAATTCCCTCGAACAGTGCTTTGTTGACTTATTAAGTTCTCCGAGGAGGATAAAGATAAGGCTATCTGTCCCGATATCTGCAAGGGCGATGCAGCGTGCACATACAAGAGTTCAGCCGTCACGGTCTTTTTATCTGCGGCGCTGAAAAACACACGGTCTCGCGGAAGAGTGAGAAATAAGGTCACGGATACAAGATGGTGTCCTGCGGAACCGTGCGAATGCAGCTACCGAGTGTGCTTTTCGCTTTCACGCCAGGGCTGTGTGGTCGCAGTGGCTCAGGGCAGCCGAAGACAGACAAGAGCTCGCAGTGCTTTTAAGGACAACGACCCTTTGATGTCGCCTGAAGTACTGGGGGAAAAATATATACTGCAGCTCCTAGTTCCTCTCCCCCGGGCAATTTAGCTGTTCAATGAATCCTCTGATTCTACCAGTGGAAAATTTTTGCAACGGAAAGAAGCATGGTAAAGTGAAAGTGGCAAGTCGAGGCATGAATATTCTGGTATTGAAATTATTTTTATTATTATTATTTTCAGCAAAGGCTCAGCAGTGGGCACTGTGTCGAGAATGAAGCAAAAAGTTCCAAGTCGAGGAGAGAAAGATTTTCTAAAAAAAAAACAAAAAAAAAACAAGAAGTAAATTTCAGTCAAACGATGATTTATATACAAAACTCAGTAGCGTCTTTATGAACTTGTAAAAATTGACGTTTTTCATAGCGTAACCTTTCAATCAGCAAATTCTTAAACTGTATTGTAAAAGGCTGTTACAATAGTTTTATCCAATTGTTTACGTTTTACCTAATTTATTTGTAAATAGCCTATAAATGAAGGGTCAAAGGTTAAGCATCAAGGCCTTAACTCGTGCATCGCTTATTTCAATACTAGAATCCGCTCACGATATTTGAAACATAAATTGGGGAAAATAAAATTGGTAAAATGGGGATTTTACGACCTTACAACGTATAACAGGTCAAGACATCGCATTATCTATGAAACTTTCAACGCCTAGGATATCGTGTCTGAAACATCGTGCTGGTGAACTGGTCGACACTTCCACGTGTCTGCTGTAAGACACTTAGTAGTGTGGTATTTTTCTGACTTCCTCCATCGCTCATTTGTGCATATACGTAGATAAGAGCTTACGAAGTACTCCACTTCTGACGGATGAGAACAAGATAAAGAGGGTGAATTTATGAAATAGCTTAAAGAACTAACACAAAGTAACGTCCATGCCTTGCACACGATAGCTTCGCGGGGGGTGGCGAGTCAGATAATACATAAGGATGAAAGTATTATAATGGTCAAGACAATTCCGTTGTTTTTTACATTGCAAAAGTGCGAGTACTGGTAAAACTCCTATACCTTAAAGTAAGATTTCGAAACCAGCTGAAATCAAAGCACGTTTCCAAAGCAACACAATGGTCGTGTTTTAAAGAGACGCAGGCGCTAAAAGAAAGTTGTCACTAGGAACGGTTCTCACCATTTAAGCACGTCATATGCATCATGAACACTGTTTACATACTAATTATTGCTATTAGAGGACTGGCGAACGTGTAAATTCTGGAGAAACACATGACGGACTGACTCACCACGTGGAAGTGGTGGTAAAGTTGAGGAAAGTATGTGTGTACTCGAGAGAATGTGGTCATGAACACGTACACGCTCCCTTTCCCTTCTCTCTCTCTCGCACAGACTCACACACACATACAACCTTGATTTCCAGAGCGTATGCCTGAGTTACCCTTTCCTGGTACAATACTCAACTCAGCGTTTCCCAAACAGAAGCATCTTCAAGTGTTCCACGAGGAGATAGGAAATAAAATTAAAAAAATGTGACAATCTCAAAATTATGCATTTCTCTGTGCGGTCATGAACCGTGAATTAGTAAGTACTAAGTAGGAACTTTTCATCATGCGGGGGTGCTGTGAAGCAGTGCAGACAGCAAGTATTACAGAGAAGGTGCATGCCATATGTCACACAAGTCAGCTTTACACGCCCATCCCTTTTCGGAAACACAAAGGCCATCGGCGATGATGAACTTGGGGTTAATAAGCCCAAATGTTTATGAAATACTGGTCAACACTGTTGTCTTTTGAATAAGCGCCTGTGTAGGTGCTAGGTGAACATATCGTCGCCCTTATACCAAAAACATGTATGTGCAAAATTGAGATTTCTGAGAAAACTATTGAAAGCTTTAATTTTTAATGACTTTAAATTGGGAAAAAATAACTTTTGATCGAGGAATGTCTGAATGGTAAGCTAGCATTCGTACTTTTGATACGATAAAGTACAGACTAAACTTGAAAAAATACAGTTGCGTGAAAAATGTCAAAACTGCATTATTGCAATAGTGCCCAATGACTTTAAAATGTTTTGTTTATTAGCGTCGTTTCTGCCACTTTTGGTTAATACCGACGATGAGGATGACTGATATGATGATGCAATTGATGAAGGGACACACTCAAAGAACACACCCAACCCCAGGCCCCTGGCGTCGTAGGCCCATGATGAATTTATCTGCTGAAAAGTGCTCCGCGACCGGGAAACGCTGTTCAAATCTACAGAGAGTAGAATCGCTGCATCAAACTTGAAAGAAGTCGTTCGCTATTCCTCTCGCTTGCCACTACACACGTAAGTGTTCCTAAATTTCTATGGGAACGTCTTAATGGTCTCAGAATGACTTTTCTATAGCTCCCGAAGAAATACGTTATTACTTCCCGTTGAATAAATTCTTGGACAAGGTTTTTATGTGCATCAAAATTCTGGCAAACTTTCAAGTCTGTAACCAAGGGATACTCTCTGAACTTTTCAAATTCGATTGTGATCACAACTTGGAACTTTTAACTCAGAAATGTTAAAAAAAAACAAGATTATATACTAAAACTCAATAAAAAGCATTCGAAACTAGTTCTGTAGTAGTACAAATATTTATCAATTGTGTATTTCGAATGGGTGAAGAGGCATGTTGACATTTGCGTACTTAAACTGAGGTGTCATTCTCGCAAGTCATATTTCAAGTTTAAACTTTTTGTAGTTTCTGAGATTTACATAGTCCCAACGGGCGGTAAGACATAGTACCAACGGGATTTCATCACAAATATATTTCTCGCGAGATATAACTGGAATGAACAGATGCAACATGGTATTCTATAACATTACAATTCTAGATCGATTAGAACCCCACATTTTAAAATTACGGTTTGTACATAGATTGACTGAGCCGTAGTACTCTTATTAGGTTGGGTGCCTGACTGCCATACGGGAGACCCAGGTTCGATTGCCGCGGTGAGTGAGATCAGGTGGAAAGTTTTGGTAGAATGCCCCTATATAAAGGGTACCTTAATAGCATGTGCAATACACACAACTACTCCATGTTTGTACCCTAACGTTCCCTGTGGTAATGTTAACCGCTTCCGGAATAGTGTTGACGACGAGACGACATTCTCAACAGACGAGAACATAAAACTCTATAATGAGAAGCATTTAGAACGCAGTTCAACTATTACCGACAATTTTCTACATCTGCTCTATTTGAATTTCAACTAAATATCTTGTGGACTCTATAGTATGAACCATTACGAACACACAAAAGTTAACCACACGCTGGGAGTATTGCATCGATGCTTAAAATTTCCAATTACATACTTGTACTGCAATACATCTCACACTTTCTTATCCTATTCTGAATGAAATCTACAAAGATTACTACATACTTTCAGATACTTAAGTGTATCACAACGTAACTACATACCCACTTTGGGCAAACAGACAAACAACTGATCTATCGTAATAGTTACGTAGTTGTCTAGCTTTCGAGGCTAAACGGCGTAATGCTGGACACATTTATATATATATAAAGGCGACGATTATGCGCTGAACTACTGTATTTTACATGTTCTCTCTCCAATGAAAATCCTTTTACGATAATGTTTCATTTGTAATTACTTTATTTTTTAATAAAAATTCGTAAGCTGCAGGGCACGTCACTTCTAACGCCCAAAGAAACAGCCGTCAATGACCCTATGCACTCACTTTTACACTCAATGCAGGAGGAGAGAGGAAAAAAAGAGAAACCGCAGAACAGGATATTGGGGTAAAACGTAGGAAGAATGACACGAAAAACAAGTTCAAGGAGAGAGCGGCCGGAAGGTTCTAAAATACCCAAAAGACCTTCGGGTTATCATGAATAAGCTTTCACTACAATATTAAGCATCTCGCCGGATCATTGTGTGTGTGCCTATAATAAAAAAAATATAAAAAAAGGCATGAAAACAACTCATCCTTCCAACTTAAATTTGAGTCTCAAATTAAAGCATCCCAACAACAGGGCTTGTTCAGGCAAATAAAGCTGCTTTCCTTGTGTAAATGGGAGTGCGTTATTTCCTAACACACGTACGCACTTACTTGCTGAGTACGTCATTGTGCAACATAATTCCTTACAACACAACCACAAAACAAACGTTCATCGTGTGTACACACACACACACACGTATATATATTTTGGGCACGTATCTTGAACTTTATTTCGGGATGGGTACGAACTAAATGCCTCGCATGTAATAATAAAATTAATAATTAATTGGTTAAGAAGCCTAATGTCTTAATATTTAAATGGGTAAATTAATAATTATCATCAGTATTATTGCTTGAGCAAGTAACAAAATGTCAGAATGCGGATATAACAGTTCGAATTCATTATTTAACTTATGTCTAATTATGTTCACTAAAAATTGTTTTGAAACACTGTCGCGCCAAAGGAATGAATGTCAATTTCTTAAAAATTGACTACTTACTGAATACCAAAAAGGTTGTTATGTCTTTCTTTAAGTAGTTCCTTCAGAACACACAATTACTAGCCTTCAGCCTAGTTTTACTGGTGGACAAATGTTCACGCATTCGATCAATAACCTGGTTGCATAGTCTTTGGTAAGAAGTAGTAAGGTTTCCTCTCCTAGCAGAAAAGCTAGCTTGTACGAATTCTCTTAACAAGATGGAGTCAAAACAACGCATTGAATGGGAGATGCAACGACGCTACGATCTGCATGTGTAAGAAAGAAGGGGAGGGAGGGAAGATTAATTTGAAGTTAATCCCCGAAAGCAGGAACCCCACACACACTATATTTAAAAAAAATGTGAGAGCACATCATACATAAACGGTGATTTCTTCTGCAATTATGCACTTTAGTCAAGAGCAACGTTTCTGTACCATATCGACAATCCTATGCACTGGCAACAAATGATTACCGCTGTGAAACGAACGAACTTTAAAAATATATACACATATCAAGAAAACCCAATGGGCTTGTAAACGTGTCTACATTTCTGAATTATGTCATGCTGTGTCTCCAACATATACTATGTGCACTTTGAAAAGAAGAAAAATACAGACATTTCTTACTGTATTTAGAGGTACTTCCACTTTGTTGCTCCGGCGTGTTGTAATTTACGTGCATTTACATGTATTGTATAAAATCAATTAATTCTTTATCTTTAGTGATAAGGCAAATCTGATATTATTGGTTCTGTGGATAGCAACACTTGCTAAAGGAGACTGTTCCCAGAAGAGAAAAATGACCAAGGACTAACACGTTATTAAAAATGCAAATCTTCAAGCAAAAACAAGACAATTTTATACTGAACTTTCACTCGTCGACCTAGTACGGGGCCATACAAACTATGGTTCGCCGTCGTAAAATAAAAAATAAATAAAGGTCTTCCCTGTGCTTTGCACCACGCCATGAAGGCGTATAGGGAGTGTGGAGTTAGGGCACCACACTTTCTTGATCACGGCCGAAGGTGGGAGGATGTGATCAGCACCACACCCCTGGCTGCTACAGATGCCCATTTTATACGACGCTGGGTGGGCGCCGGAGCAGCTTGAGCAGGTGGAAAAATCCCCGTTCTCCCCCGCCGGGGATCGAACCCGGGTCTCTTGCATGGTAGTCAGACGCCCTAACAACTGAGCTACCGCAGTCCGTCGTCGTACTTATAAAAATTAAAATTATACAGGCATTACCAGGGTGATTTTTGATTTTCCATGTGAAACCATTAAGGTAATTACTGTACATGTCTGGAAGAAAATCACAATATTTTAGCCAAGCACTAGCACTCAGAATCCCATGTAACCAAGTTTTTATGTTTTTACGTCATATCGAGAAAGAAAACAAACAGTAATTGTTGGATAAGTTGATGCGAATGCCACGTATTGATTAAACATCAACAAATAATTATTTTTACAAAAATCATAACAATTGCAGCATAAATAATGCATTATAGTAACGTTTATTAATATGTCCATTAATCCTAATAAATATTTACGGAACACCCACGAAAAAATGTAACAGCGCTAAATGGCAATAACCAATTACCGTAGTAGATTTCTACATGTAATTACTTCAAAACACGACCCCTTTTAGTTTTCCTAGACCTAGAGTTTTGAATATAAAATTTCTACTAGCTCTGCATATGAAACAGAAATTTCGTCCACAACAAATTTTAAATTTCTTGCTTGTCCTTTTTTCTTTGTTCAATACTTACTTTTAGTGCACTAATACAAAAATGCTGATATTTTCAGAAAACAGCCAATTTCCCCGACATTCCCACAGAAAAAGTAGACTTCTTAACATTTTCAGGTTGGTAGACACCGTGATTATCTTTAATGTAAAATATAAAATGTAATATGGCCAGAGACCAATACCTCAATCGGCCTCACTGGCCCTGTATATGAACGAGTTCGGGAACACTTGATCCTCATTTACACAACTTGTAAGTAGCATCAGGTAATAAAGAGTTTTAAAATAAATGCAACTATGAGCATTAGAATGGCAACGTTAATAGGTCAATGGCCGTTTGATTCAACCTACACGTACAATGCTTCTTGGAAAATCACACAGTCATTGTATGCATAAGAAGTCTTAAAGCTCGCTTCCACCCCTTGACTTTAATCGACATGGCGACTGGGTGAATCTTCAAAATGTAAACTCAGACATGGTGACTGCTAAATTACATGGGCAAATAAGATTAAAAAGCGTCAAGGCCCCTCATATTTCTTCGTAAAGAACAAAGAGGCCATTTCAACAGTATTGTTAACGAAATGCGGCTACACCCAGTTGTGTTTTGGTGAGGAGGAGAGTTGCTAAGATAAATTCAAGTTCTACACACACAAATTTTACGAAGGTGAATAATAATTAGCTATATATCACATGGAAGCATACGAGGGGGTATCAAAAAGTTCGTGCAATCTCCTGGAAGGAAACAAAGTAGAAACCCCCCTCGGATATGTGTATTGTACAATGGTCCTTCTAGGTTAAGCACACAAATTTTAATCTGTTTTGGATGTTTATTGCTATTTTTTTTAACAGGTGAATAAAGGAAGGTGTCATGATTGACAAAATTGAGGCACGGAGCGTCATCAAATTCCTGCATCTCCAGAGGAAAGCAGCGAAGCAAATTCACGATGAGATGAAAGCAGTGTACGGGGAGGAAAGCCCACCCTATGAGATTGTTTTCAAGTTGAAACGGCAGTTCCAAACCGGTCACATGGTAATTTCCGATGCCCCTAGGACAGGGAGACCGTCCTTCACAAATAATGCCACATTGATGGAGAAAGTGGAGAAGATGATAATGGAAGACAGGAGATCATCATTGAAAGTGTGATGTCTGTTTTCGGTGTTAGTTATGGGTCCATCTGGAATATCATACATCACCAGCTGCACCTTCATAAAGTGTCGGGACGGTGGGTGCCACGATTGCTCACCCCTTTCCAGAAGAGGACTAGAGAGGAAGCAGCACTAGAGATGTTAGGCCGCTGTGAGCTGGATGAAGAGGAATTTTTTCAGCAGACTGGTTACAATGGACGAAAGCTGGATCTAACTTTATGACCCAGAAACAAAGGAGATGAGTAAGCAGTGGAAACACAGTTCCTCACCGCCCCCCAAAAGGCAAGAGTGCAAAAGTCAGCCGCTAAGGTGATGCTGTCTGTTTTCTGGGACTGTGAGTCATCCTGACGGACTACCTGCCACAGGCTCACACAATCACAAGTGACTATTATTGTGATCTCCTAGCTCGGTTACGTCAAAAAATGAAGGTGAAAAGGCGAAGAAAGTTCACAAAAGGAATGCTGCTATTGGCAGACAACGCACCAGCCCATGCATCCATTTCAACAGTTCAATTAGGATACGAAATATTGTCCCACGCTCCATATTCCCCAGACCTAGTGACTTCTTCCTCTTTCCGAAAATGAAGCATCCACGCAAACGACGCCACTTTGACAAGAGGGATGATGTCATTTCTGAGGTGGAACAGTGGGTTCAAGCCCAAAATGCAGTGTTCTATAAAAACTGCTTATGCAAGGTGAAAGGCCGATGGCAGAAATATGTCACCAAGCAATGCGACTATGTGGAGAAGGTCTAATCTCTCTCTCTCTCTCGTAATAAAAATGTTTCAGCCCACCTGTGGCAGGGACTTGTTCAGCCGCCCTATACTGTGAAGAACCTGCTTCCTGAATGCAGAGGATAGTGCGGAGAGGCGAGGGGTGAGAACTTGGAAGTCATTTCGAAGCTAGCGGTTTCCATAGCGGAGATATCGCACGCGATTTGACGGGAGATTGCGTCCGGGCGGCCGCCAAGCGTGCCGCCGTTAGGCGCACAAAGGGGAAAGAAAGACCCTGTACTACCTCAACTACTTGTCTGCACACTGTTGCCAGCTTGAAGTACTAATCGTTGATTGAGTGATTAATCTGGTTTTGGCTAATCGCGAAGATGCGGATGAATGATGTGAATAAATTGACGAAGGGACACTTAGAAAGAACACCCACGCCCTGGCTGGGATTCGGACCCGAGACCCTTGTCGTCGTAGCGCCCTGTACTAACCACTCCGTCACGGAGATGGACTAATTTTCTTTATATTCTTAGCAAACTGTAGTGAGTGGCAATGGGTCACACCCGCATTAGGTCTCGATAATCTGGAAGAAAACGTATTGAATTCTGCTTTCTGAAGAACGCTGCATCATATTCATTACCAAACAAAATTTGCAACCCTTTCTGACGCAAAGTCTGGAAACGAGCATGTTAAGTGCATGCTTCAAGTGACACAGAAGATAATAAGCATGTAAGAATGTTGCACTTTTCATGTTGGTACTGTAGGCTTGCATTGTGATTAAAAAAAAGCGTATTACGTCATACACAAACCCTTGTTGCATGGCCACAAACATGGAACGTTGAAAAGGGTGAAAGCTAGATAGCTAATTGGCACCTTCAGCGCTGTTAACGTTAACAGCCGAATTTACTGTTGGCCTCTTGTACACGTTCCAGCGGTATGCTATGTAAGACAACAGTTCAAGGCGAGTAGAACATCGTGCGTGACACATAATAGGCATTCACGAGTTGCTTCACGCTACACTCGGCTTATCGAGATGACATACATCCATTAAACCACAAACCACCATGGAAAACACATATAGCAAAATACTCGAGTTATAGCGACTTTGGAATGTTTTCTTTTCCACGGTACCTTGAGCAACAAAACCAATAGATTCACGTTTCTAGCTCCCCAATTGCAAGCACCTTGTCGAGATCGCAAATGCAAGAAATCCGGAAAAATACTGCTCGTTCGGTGGGCTCTGCCAACTAGAGTTCCTATGAGGCCAATAAAATTTATTTTCCTCCTCTTTCAATCAATAAAAGGACGCCAAATTTGGAGTAAGAACAATTTAAATTTAAAAAATATAGTTATATGATTCAGTGCAACACAAATTGTGGTTTTATTACTGATTAATTTAATAATACAGTGTTAAACAGCCGGACATAGCAAAAATATAGCACTAATGGATAATAAAAATGAAAAGGAAGTTGCCTTTGAGGATCACCACATCTAAGTCATAAAATTAGTACTTTTTTTAACAAATTGCAGCAATATGTTAAAAATAACTTCCATGTATTAAAACTGAAAACAGCTAGATGAAACTATACAATATTTCTGCTGGGAATATTTTACCTAGTTATACACACAAATTACCTGTCTTGTATTAATACACATTACTATTGAATATGGAAGACGCTGATATTTCCGCTCAACCCCCAAGCAATTAAAACGACGTGAACTGGAATAATCAAACCGTGTAAGCTTTTCCAAATATGAAGTATAAATAATGTCGCATGCCAATTAAAACAAGTTAGTGACGTATGCAAGTCCGCAAGAAACGTGTAATGAAGAGTATGCGGAAAATCTTGTTCCACAAGAAAACAAGCAGTCCAATCTACTTGACCGAATAGTACCGTATATTTGAGTACAAGTGGTTACGAGTGTACTTGATGTCAATTAACTGCACAGCACCAGAAAAAAAAAGTATCATATGGAGAAAATCCTGTCACGTAGAAGTACACTACTGGGTAGAATCGTGATGCATTCTCAACGCGCTCTTTTCCCTGTCCGGAACATACTTCCCGATGTTGGTGAACGGGTTGATCAACACGGAGAAGTGGGCGGTGTGTCCCGACGTTCAGGCTCTGGGTGATTCAGCCTTCCGTACAGTGTCGCCAAGTCGTCTTGAAGGGAGAGTGAAAAGTAAATAAAGGAAATCGATGAGTACTGTTCGCCGTACTAAGTATAATCTGTCCATGTTGAAGGACATTGAATTCTATGACTGCGGTAGATATCATACACAGAACACGGAAAATTATAAATGCGTTAGTACAGAGGCTAATAAAATAAAACGCACGGTTTCGAATCTGAAGTTTACTTGATCATTCCTGCTGAGGCACTGAATGAATAAGTTCATGCGACTTTGGGCATAAACTTGCTACGTCGTACACAAAACTATGATGCTCTTTGATCAACCTGCAAATCGTTATCACTAGTGGCAATGAACCCATTTGTGATTTTAAAAAAACGAAATAAAAAAAGTTTCTAAATTCAGGAGATTACGTCATATCTGCCACGTGATCAACAAGTTTGTGATACGCTTCAGTTCCTATCTCCCCGCCTACATACTCAATATGAAGGGTACGAGGTTATGAATGCGGGAGAAAACAAACGTGTTCCGGAAACAGCACCGGCAACGAACCAGCCCTGAGGGACTGAAAATGAAAATGAGTGGTAGGAATTGGATGCACTGCATCTCCACTTCACATATGCTTTCACGTGCAGGAAAGTTAAGTGATTTACTTTGAGGCAAACTCAGTAGAGCTGTAAAAGGTAAGAGTGGCACGTAAAGCATAGCAATGCTGAACATTTTATTCAATAAAACTGTATTTTTCAACGGACAAATATATAAAGCGAGAAAGAAGAGAGGCCAATAGCAATGTGAATATTTTATGTAATCAATAAGTCGCCAACTAAATCGTGCCTGTTGGCACCAATACATATTTATCGAGTCGAGTCTAATAGCGTCAAACCTGTTTATTTCGATTCTTGACTAAAACTATACGGGCAGCAGCTAAACAAAGTGAGAATATTTATAAGACGCAAAAACGAATGCATTTGAAATGCTGAATGTTTGAAGTGGTAATTGTTTATTCTGTTTTGTAGTGCCAAAAGGAGTTTTCACGAAAGTTCTTCCAACTAACTTCTGGTTTCTTTGGAGGAGTGCATTTCAATTAAATCAGGTGTTACCGATCGCATTATATTTCGTATTCGTACTGTGAGCATAAATATTACCAAGCAAATTTTTCCCTGCTATTTTCATTCACTTTGTTTTAAGCAATGTGAAGTTCAACAGTTGACATTTGCAGCAAAGTAATTCTATTCTTTACAAACACACAGAATGAACGAGAAAATAAAGGGACGGACAATTTGTTGTTTGGTAATATTTATGCATCCGACTGTACGCTTAAGAGTCCTCCCTCACTCGTGACGCAACACGTGACTAAAAAAACACGTGCTAGGTATGGGCTGTCAAATTGTACCGGTGTAAAAAACTTTGTGCTACGAACGTAACTAAACAAATTGTGTACAATATGAAAATTGCACGACAAAATTCACACACGTTGCCAAACATGCACGTAACAGAAACACGCTTCAGGATACTTACATAGCCAGACGTTGCCCTTCCCCGCGTTGGCCAGCACAGGACCTGATTCCCGGTGTAGCTGGAGGCTAAAATCCAAACTCGCCAAGTCTTGGCGTAGTTGAGCACTGTCCATGCCGAGAACTCTTTCGGGCAGGAGAAACAGGTGGTCAATCCCTTCCTGCGGTCCCTGGCGGCGAGCTGTGGACAACATGCTGAACACCACGACCACGCATGCTACCACGGGTTACCCACTCCACACACACACATGCCTAGACACACTGCACTCGTTACACACGCGACGCGGACGCGTTTGCGAACACCACGGCTCGTCTCATCACGCTGACTCACGAGTCGGGCTAGAGCACGGGAAGTGAGTATTCCGCTGCTTATTCCAAGCGCCAGCCAGAACTGAGCGCCCACTTCGGCGCGACTGTCGCCGAGCGTAGCCGAGTGCAGCCGAACGTTTCGAGACTCGAGTCGTCGTGGCACAGATTTTTCCGGCCGTGCTTCTCGAAGCAGGCGTAGTGCCATCTCGCAGTTGCACGTAACAGGTGAAAATTCTCGACTACGCTGACATCATTGATCCCCCACCGAACATTTCGTTAACGCCTCTTTAATGATCCACATTTTTAATGGCAAGGGATAAATAATTTTAGTTTACGTCAGCGGCACAAATATATTTTCTGGAGTGGCTGCACCAAGGCAAGAAAACCATCTATTTCCGTTATTCCACTTCTGTGGAACAGAAAAAATCATAATAAATAAAACTTATATCCTTTCAAATCACGATTTAAGCTTTGTAAGCTACCAATTACCCTTTGGATTACTCTTGGTAAAACTTTACTTCTAATTCCCTTTATTCCCCTGGGACTAACCGTGATTGTAGCCATGTGGAACTGCTTAAATGATTATGGGTTCGTCAGCACTGAAGCAACTTGCATCTACCACTATCAGTGAATTTACAGTATTGTAGTACAGCATAGACTATAGCAATATTTTGGAGTTTTCTGGCTCTCGAGATGGGATCCCGCTACTTCTTGTCAGGTAGCTTCACAATCCTAACGAAACGGGATTACAAATGACGTGCCAGAGGAAAATACCAAGTAAGTCGAAGCTCGTCAAACTTCAGAAAAATGAAAGTTAATCGCAAAACGTTACTGAACATGTAAATAAAAAGGTACAAAACACACAAGCTTTGATGAATTGAAGTGCCAAATGTATGAAACGAAAGAAAACATGTTGTAAAATCCAGTACAGCATCCACATGGCAGGAAATGACACCACTACTTCGATTGCGACAGAAAATTGACTTGCCTGGATTATTCCCCTGGCCCTTGAAATGTGGGAAAATCCATTGATTGCAAGTTCAATCCCTGAATTTTCCATGTATTTGAATACTTTTGTGGAAGTCCCAGATTCCCCATCATAGGTGGAGTTCCTTGACTTCCAGGACAGTGGGAAACCTTGGGCGATTCCCACTGTGGGTCCAGCGCCAGACATTCCTTTCCTGCACAAATGCAGTTTCTAGGACGAATACGAGAAAATTGAGTTAAGCAGAAGTAATTTATGACTCCTTACGAAATATCTGGGGATGTCATAACTTAACATGAATAATGAACAAGCAAGGAAACTCAAGTGACGTCACTAAATTAATATTCAGATTCATATGACAGAAAATCACTAAGTAAGATGTGGATGGAAAAGTTCCCAGCGCTGGGTGTAGATTTACATGCTACTAAATTGATTGAAACGAAAATTTTGAGTGCGTCATTACTTAGGCTATCTGCCCCCTTAACATTATTCAGAATCAAGCCTCTTACTGTAACTAAAACCGTAAGAAAAAATGGTTCGATACCCGGTGGAGGCACATAGTGATTCGGATCCCACGTTAAACTGTAGGTCCAGTCCCGATTAGCCTTTCTGTACATACAGTGGACTTAAAAAACTTCAACAAAGATAATCGACACGACTGAAATCTCCTTACACAGGTTAAAAACTGAGTCTATAAAGAGACATATAAGGACAAAACGTAACCCTACAGAGAATCATACTAGCTGTAAGACCAGACGCAAGAGCCCCGTTGGCCTGCAGAGATGTAGTTTACTGGGGGTGGAAGGCGAAGGGCCTTTCCACTGTCTCTGCGGAAGTCTTTTCTTTTCTTAGCGTGTATCTAACTAACTCTGTAGCACTCTTAAACCAGAAGGTTTATGGCTGCAGCAACACAAGAAGTCTTCGATCTGTCCCTATCCTGGGCAAGATCAATCCAATCTTTTCCATCCTTACCGATTTCCTTTAGGTCAATCTCAATGTTATCCCTCCATCTTCGTCTTGACCTTCCTACAGGTCTCTTAACATCAGGTTTCCCAACAAGAATCTTGTAAACTCCTCTTTCCTCTCCCATCCGTGCCACATGGCCAGTCCATCTAAGTCTTCTTGATTTAATTATTCTAACATCATCTCGACATGAATACATATTATGCAGTTCTAAATTATGTAACCTTCTCCACTCACCTGTCTCCTCATTCCTTTTAGGTCCAAATATTTTTCTGAGGAGTTTATTTTCAAATACTCTTAACTTATGTTCCTCTTTTAATGTAATGGACCAAGTTTCACATCCATACAATACTACAGGCTGGGTATGTCCTGTACAGGCCACCTTATAACCTGCACTTGTAATCTTTATCAAGTGGCTTTTTACATCCCCTTTCTAACTCTCAGGAAAGGATTTTAGATAAGGGGATTTTCCCCCGTATACATTGAAGGGTGCAATGTTCCGACGGACATTCTCATACATCCCTTACACCCATTCCGCTGCCACCAATCGTTTTCTGCAATAAAAATCTGCAACAGTAAAAAATCAATGCAAATCTTTGCCTGAGCAAGCCTTCATCCCTTCCAAATGGTACGTCCCAGAAGGCACTTACGAAACACTATGCATTCCCATCAGCACATATAAAGGAAGATGATCAGTCCAAGAGAAATCTCCTAAGTAGGCTAATAGCAAGATGCATATTCTTCACCTCTCAGCATCTGCGCTCCCCTTTCAGATGAGCGTGGGATTAAAAGTGCTCGACGGACGAGGAGTTCCCAGCGGTAGCTGAGATTTCAATGAGTCATCAATTAATACCGAAGAGTATGTTTCATAACGGACCACTGTAATTACATTCGAAATGTTAAATGGCAACAATGGGAAATTAATCATACCCGCGTTGATTTACAACACATCGTTAATTTAAATGCTTGCGCAGAAGTGTAAAACGTGGAAGGAAGAATAATGTAATCGAAACCATGCTCGCATCAACTTACGCACCAAGTTTAATTGGTCGCATGACACTGATCCCAAACCGTTGTTTCTCCAGCAAGAATCGAACTCAAGACTCCTTGACTGAATAACGCAGACGCCCGCCCGTGCCTTATTCCTTTCCTTGATTATGTTTCAAAAATATTCACAAGGACAAAGTTAATACCCAGTGTAAGATTCATGTCTGTATCGCTTCTTGTGCACTCCTGTTCACATAAATTGGCACACTTTACAGAGTTGAACAGTGCCACTAAGTCTCGGTTGCGTGACTTTATGGACACCCTGCATGTGGTTTACATCCACACTACCTTGTCAAATGTTGATACAGCATACAAAAACTCTAACCGCTTAAATATTTCATCACAATACGTTACATTTTTCAGCACTCCGAGAGATTTGTCACATAACCCAGTATTCTTGTTTTAATATCTTTGTCTTACATAAGTTTCAGTGTGATTTCTGGCATGATCTCAGAATTTCAGTAAAAGCTGTCTGAAAGACTGAAACTACTGCTTTCAGAGAAGTTTTAGAACTCATGCGCTTAAAACAAAAAATCGCAACGATTATCTCTTGAAGGTTCTAAATGTTTATGCATATCGTTACAAATCAATATGCTGTAGATGTACAACATATTTACTACAATGTCATTTGATGTCGTTAAACATTCACTAAATTGCAAAAATATACGAATGTTATCAAGGTGAAAACTTTTGGGAGAGGTTAACACGGACATACGACCTTTAAATTCAGCAAAAAAACACACCCAAATAATGTAGATAAGATAATACGTTTCCTACATAAATATATGTCGTATAGAAACTAGCACAGCTGCTAGTTTGACATATGTATTGCATATGTCAAGAAAATGATTTTACGAATAGGCCTGCTTCGCTACGTAATTTTGAATCCTTTTCTCGTTAATATAAATTTAAAAAATTCCAAAAGAGGAAAACTCGTGAATTTAAAAATGAGAATAAAGCGTAAATTCGAAAAATAACCCTGCAGAAATGGCAATATTTCTGGAATCTGTAACAACAATCAATATTTAAAAGTGTCAACACTACGGCATCATTTGTTAACATCTGTATCGTTTGACAACTTCTGTTACTGCTTTAATAGAGAGAAACGCGTTTAGCTTTGTATATTTCCAGATGAGTTCAATATCTTTATGTACGATTACATTTGTAGAAATACTGGATATTTAGTAAAAATTGTTTACAAATGTTTTAATAAGTCTTTTCATTAGGATAACGCAAAATAGATCGAAACGCATTAGCATTTAGTATGCAATGTGAATGTTACATGATATAAAAATTAACTTTAATTTGTAAGACTTTTAGCCAAGCGAATACTTTTAAACAAAATTATTCTTTCTTTTTCTTTAACGTTTGCAATCGCAATCGCCAAACGACTTTAATTCTTTTATGCGGGTGCTCAAAAGCAACTACAGTCAGAAGATTCCATTGAAACGGGAACATTAAAACATCATAACATTGTTAAAAAAATGG
The DNA here is from genome assembly GCF_977018435.1 of Lepisma saccharinum. Lineage (NCBI taxonomy): Eukaryota > Metazoa > Arthropoda > Insecta > Zygentoma > Lepismatidae > Lepisma > Lepisma saccharinum. The sequence goes on from NC_139234.1 coordinate 52,746,457, forward strand.
GGGTATTATAAATGCAGTGACTACATGAATATACAACTTAGATAAATTAATAAATTACAAACAACTGCTCTATATATGCCCTACAGCTATCACTCAGTCGCATATGTTTTACATTTTACATATCATCATAGAAAAATGTTTGCAACATTAAAACAAAACCCAACAAAAACACCATTCTGTGCATAAAGCTATAGTTTCATTAAATGAATTTAAAGTTTCCAGAATTTGGCCCGTTATTCTATGAAAACTCCCAATTTTGCTCCCTAGTGTAAAAGGACCAAAATATAACAAATGATATGCTGCCATATCCAAATGAAGTGCTGAACAGTATGCACTACGCAAATACCATAAAAGTAATGCAGAATAAAATTTCATACAGCATAATCGTAAACCTCTGCAGCAGCCAAATCAAATCCAATCCTGGTTGGTTCTGCTCACAGACCTTGAATCCAGCTGCAGCCTCCCCCAACCCATAATGATGCTATTAAGTCTGACTCAAAACATGAGCGTGGATTTGCGCTACTGATTTCCTCCCTAATTGGAGGAAAATCCTCTAATATTACAAAATGCCAGCTCGATGCCGTAGCCTTGATTCTGTATGCGGTTTTACCACTAATAAGTAAGTAATAACAATTCGGAGGGTGTTCATGACGGTACACCTATCAGCAATTGCTTCTCTCTAAGCTAAGAACTCATGATCTCCACTTTGCTTTGAGTGGAAGTTTGCACCTTCCATACATGTTCTTTTCCTATTTTCGATATTTAACGTCGCTTTACTCGACATTAGGATATTCGCGACGATGAGGATGAGTAATAAAGGGACACTCACAAAGAACAACCATGCCGGGATTCGAACCCAGTCCAATACATTATCTTCTTTACTATCAATTACTTATGGACGAAGTTAAGTCCACTTTATGCATAGACAGACTAATCGGGACTGGGTCTACAGTTTAAAGTGGGATCTAAAGCACTATGTGCCCCTACTGGATATCGAACCCGTGACCCCTTGATTACAAGGCGACAACGTTACCACTGTGCGATGGAATTCGGATTAGATGTATAAGTAGGTCTTCAGACTCTTGGAGAAAATACCAACCATTGAACTACCGAAATAGGTATCGAATATTCTTCAAGGTGTAGAAGAAGTATCACTTCATTACAATAGTGAAATAACTACAACAGAGTTACCTTGGAACGTTTATGCTTAGAAAATAATTTGGTACCGCTAATTTTTAACGTTCCACATATAATATGGATTTGCAAGATACGAAAACGATCGCTACAACATACAAGAGAAAAACAGTGGAACGAATCTGTCTCAAAAAATGAAATACGGGAAGTAAATTCCGAGATGGATGAATGAAGATTGGAGGACGGTGAAGAATCCTTTACAGACAGGAAATTAGAATTGAACATAGAGATAACTGAAGACAGATTGTAGAAGTGGTTAAAAACTCGCAAAGGACTCTAGTAACACACACAGAGACAGAATATTTTCACCAACGGAATCCAAAGAACGGGATAACTTGCTTTATTTATGTACTCTTGATTCATATCATGCATATATTGCAACTTAAATTATCGAGTGTTGGTGAAGTCAATGACTGTGTTGTAATGTTGAAGTATCTGCTCTGAATCAAATAAACATGAAATTTGTAGGAAGCAATCTGCAAATATCAAGCAGTTGTATTTTAAGCCAGTACGAAGATATCACGAATAATACAATAATCATTCACTACATAATCTTAAGTGAACTGTAACTTGCATGCACTATTTGTTTGTTTGGTGGCATTTGGAACGCTTGCATATAAATATAAACGTTCCAGCAAACAAAACAATAGAATTACACCCTTAAGTAACGCAACTAGAACCTTCCGGATCGCTTTGGGAAATCATTGAATACAAATCTGAACTTTCTACAGCAAATTTACACACAGTTTGAATAATTAGTATGTGATGAAAAAAAAAACGACTGCTTAGAGCATGCATGCAACACGAGGCTCAAACCTATATGTAGGTTCGCATTTTATAATATTCTTCCTGCCGGTCACACACATACGCAGTTTAGTACGCAGCAGTGCTTTCAGTTTTTAGAACGCCCCGCGCTAACTTAAAGACCGTGCTGGGTATTGGAAATTCAAATTGCACTGTAAGGTGTTCTTTATTCAAGTGTTTAAAAAAATTAAATTAATGGTTCTGTGGTTGTTGATGCAAATTTAACCCATACGCTTAAATTGTTTTAATCCGTGGGACAAAAACAAATATTAACTATTAACATATATTCTTTCAGCACGAAACTCAAATGTAATTGGTACTGCTTTTCTGAAAACCATATCTGCTGCCATTTTTTAAAAACATTTTATATATATAGAACTGCAAATTATAAATTTCAGAAATAAGATTAAAATTTCTTTGCAAATATGTAAAACTAGTAGGCGCTGAAATTAACTTGTACTTTAAAAAATAATGCTCAAAATATCTTTATTTATATATGTCTTCTGATGTGCGCAGCCCAGAGTTCCTTGATTCATATCGCGGATGGGACGTGTGTTACTTTTTGGGCTTAATTATATCAATTCATCACATATGATTATTCATGTCACGATATACCTACTGTATAGGAGAAACGAACCCACAAAAAAGGTTAAATTAAGTGACAAGAACTTGCATACAAAAAAAACAAGTGTATCATGTGAAATACTATTTTAGAACAAAATCTGCTGACAAATGTTACAACGGAAATTTAAATGTATAAAAATGAACATTACGAATGGATTCAAACAAATAGGTAGTACTCAAGCAAGAACGGGGAAAAAAGGCACTCATTTGCTGCATTAACTAATTTTAAAATATTTCAAATGTTTGACTATAAGTACTATATCAGAAAAGTCACATTTCACTGTTTCCTTTTAAAAGCACGAATTGCATGACGGGGAAAAAAGATGCAAATAATGAATTCACATAAATCATGTTTAATTCATTAATTACTGTAGACTTGTCAATTTTATGGTACTGGCAAATTGGATCATTAACAGAGCAGCAATTAGTGGTTGTTGAAATCAACCGAAGGACAAATATTATGGCAGAAATGCAGCAATTTCTTCCTGCTTAGCGCAATAAAAGGAGAAAAATTTATATCGCTTCTGGTCTACTCTTGCTATGAGGAAACAGACCATAAAGCCATTTTATTTTGCACAGATTCAATGTCGGACAGATGTCAGAACGTTTTAGAAAACTGGAAGCGGCCGAAAGGAGGTAGCGTGCACTTCACGGTGCATTCCCATGCGGCATGAAGGACGGGATGGATAAGGCAATAAAGTTTGCTACAGACAGTTTACACAAATAGATCTACCACTTTGGAAGGAGTCACGCCATACGGATCTTGCAATTAAGTGGTTACAATTTTAGAAGAAATACCACGACGCGGTTCACGAAAGAAACACGTAAACTAAAGTAAAACTGGAGTGACACTAACACACAAACCGTGATTCGTAGCCCACAATCTATGAAAGTTTACAAATACCAAATGTGCCCTTTAAGCTTCTCACCCTCGTTCTTGCTGGGAATTTATTGGGTTAATTTTGCTTTGCTTTTCTGCCACTTTTGGCTAATCGCGAAGATGAGGACGAGTGGTGATGACATAAAATTGATGGAATAACCTCGCAAAGAAAATCCAACCCCTACAGGAATTGGAACTCAGAAAGAACCCCAGGCATCGTAGCGGGCTGTGGTAACCACTCCGCCACGGAGGTCTGCTTTGTTGGGAATTCTCCTTGACTTTTCTAATTATCGTTTCACTACACATGAAAAAGGGTAACTTTTTTCCTTCCAAATAATCAAAATAACAAATACAAAAATCTTGACTTTCTAATTACCTTTTTTCGCTTTTCTTACCCTTTATTTATTCGACCCCTACTTAGGTAAAGTCGGAAATTAGCAGTTAAGAAAATAAATATTTAGTTGTTGAAAACCCATACAAAAAGGCTAGTTAAGATGAAAACTGAAGATATTTAACAAGAGAATTAGACTTGCTGTATCTATTAATGCATCCTGGACTGCATTTAGCAGACTAGCGAGGCTCTGGCGCCTGGGCTCACCGCCAGTATAATTTTATGTGGGGCTCGTGATGGTCGTCCATATATGTATATTTGTGATTGCCCCTTCATCCATCTTATCTTACCACCAATCAACCTCATCTTCGCGATTAGCCAAAAGGGGCAGAGAAGAAGTAAAATAAAGTAAATCAATCAGTCAATCATTGTGATAACAAAAATTCTTGATCACAAGTATAATTTCTTGACTTTTTTATTGACTTCTTGACCTACTTGCTCGTTTCTTTAACTTTCTCTTGACTGGTAGACACCCTGTTTACCATAGCAAAAATTAGTTTTTAATAATCTTGGGGACGAAGACGAATGATTATTAGCTGATAAAGCAACACGAGGAACAGTCATGCTCGCCTCGGGACTCGAACACGGAACCTTCAGTGGTGAAATCGTGATAAGATGGACAGTTTGTTTTACTTCGCTTTGATGCCACTTTAGGCAAATTGCAAAGATGAGGATGAGTGATATGAAATTGATGAAGAGGCACTCGCAAAGAACACCCATTCCAGGATTCAAACCCGAGACCCTGGTGTCGTAGTGCTAACCACTCCGGTACGGAGGTCGGCACAGGCACCGAGTCAGTTTTTAAGTTTAGACAAGCTACTCGTGGCTGGATTTATTGTTCAAAGTAAGATCAGGAACACCAAACTGTGCCCTCACTGGTAATCGAAACCAGGGCACTTGACTTGGAGCTGACATCGAGTCACGTAGCCCCGTAGCAGCATGCAAGTTTTAAAATACTATTGTAAAGACAATTTATCCTTACACGTGTAAGTACAGAGCTAAAAGAACGTCTTAAAGCTGTGTACCCACATTGCGATCACTAATAGAGCAATTTGTTTGTTCTTCATTGGTTTTTGAGGGCAATTCGGAAAATTACATGTGTCACGCGACACAACAGACGAAAGACGTCTTCCCCTTCGCAGGATGGAAAGAGGTCAGCAGTGGCAACGCAAAAGCACCGGAAAAATTCTAACCGTTATTCAGAAAAGAATTTCAGGGCCAGAGTAAAGTGGTGAACGGACTAGGAAAGGAACTGAGACAATACCCTGTATCAACTATCTCTGGAGCAAGACCGCGCATAGCGCCAGAGAAAGGGAGAGTCGAGTGGGCAGAGGCTGCTGCGAAGGCTGGTAACTGCAGTCACTTCCCCCTCACCACGGAATCTCGTTCCCCCTCACGTGTTCATTGGTGGAGCCGTCTCGCGTCACTACTTGCGCAATGGCTTGTATTCGTTCGCCTGCTCCAGAGATAAATGGGACAGAAGATTAAAATCGAGACGAGACCAAGACTTTGGAGTTCTCGTGTCTCATCTGGTCCCAGACATAGGGGGTCAAGTTTTTCCAACTAAATTAAAATTCTCTAATTAACACATACTAATGGAGTGATCAACCCTGGATTTGGAAGGTTGGGCTACAGCCAGAGTCTGTATGCAAAGGTACCTCAACTAGGGCGTGTTTTAAAAAAAGACACACATATATATATTGGATTGATTGATTTGTTGTTTTAAGTCCACTTTATGCACAGTAAGGCTAATCGGGACTGGACCTACAGTTTAAAGTGGGATCCGAACCACTATGTGCCTCCATCGGGAATCGAACCCGGGACCCCTTGATTACAAGGCGACGACGCAACCACTGAGCCATCGGAGAGGCCATATATATATATATATATATATATATATATATATATATATATATACACACATATGGTATGTGGTACACATATGTTTTTAAATAAATACAAGTAAGCATCTGACATTACTACTCGGCCTAAAAGTTACAACTGAAATTGCGGCTCACAACGTTGTTCGCTCCAAATCTGAAAGGTGGGTGTTAGATTGTGTTGTGCAAAAACTCATGGTTTTCGATAGTTTTACTAAATTGTCTTGTATGTAGACAGGTTAATTTACGCAAAACAACCAGGGTGGCTACAAACATGCAGAAATGAAATTCCCTGACTTTTCCAGGTTTTCCAGGACAAAATTTACATTTTTCCCTGACAATTACAAACTAAACTAAATCGATGTTTTTGCAAATAGAAATAATAAACTCACACAGATCCACGTATGGTTTTTTAAGTACCAATATTATCTTCTATGAAATTGACTTAATTTCTCTATTCTCTATGATTTAAATTCAAACTATAAAATAGTGAATTTGGAAAATTATTACAATTCACAAGCTAGGGAAGGATTACGGAATTTTGTCATACGCAGTAAGTTTAAAATAAAATACTTGATTATTTTTAAAGTTACGACTAAATGAGATAAGAGTGAAGAGTGAATGATTAAGAAATACAATTTGTAATTTATCAGTATGTTTATACATTCTCGGTATTATATGTTGATATTTCCACTGAGATTTGGAACCCTCTGCTTGCCAAAAACTTGAGTGCGGACTCATTTCTCAATGCATAAAGCTCTTCTGTGTAAAGCAAACAACTTAACTCTTGCATATAAGTAAAACAATTGAATCGAACAAAATAAAGTGTCATATTTCCTTACATTATCAATGGGATTTCTGCTTCAGTATCAGTATATCCAAGTGAAGTACTGTGAAACTGACAACATGCAGTTATACCATTAATGCTGACAAAAAGGATACGTAGATATTAGAAATTAAACGCAAGGAATTTATAGAATTGCATTGTATAGGTACCTGATTTAGCTAACGACACATTAAAACAGGAACACTCTAATAATAAAAGCTTCCGAAAGTTCATATACGAGGGACATCCTGAAAAAAAGCTCCAATGGTGCCTATACGCAGCAATAGTGGTCGGAGAGCGACACACACACATGCAGGCAGGAAGGAGTGCCATGTAGCTGTAATCTGGTACAGTTGCAATGCAGCCGTTTTAGGACAGTTCTAGATTAAAGATTGTAGCATTCATACAGTCTCCCACCGACTGTGATGTAGCCTACCTCAGAATTTGGCACAGGGCCACCAGCAAGTGTGTGAGAGATGTGCAGACCGGACGTTGTGAGTGATAGTATGGTCAGACGATGGCGCAGACAATTCACGGAAGGCTAATCGAATGTGCACAACCCCATACAGCTGAGTACACACGGGAGCTTTGAATCACTTCAGGTGAGAGATCTTGGAACACTCCCTGTACAGCCCTGGCCTTGAATGTACCGACTATCATCTCTTTGTTTAACTGAAGAGGTTTCTGGCAGGGCAAGGATTTGACAGATACACTGCGGTAGAGATAGTTCCAGTCTTTGCTGTCAGACACATATGCCACGGGCATACAAAATTTAGTGCCATGGTACGACAAATGCTAGAACAACGGTGGTGATTATACCAAAAATTAGGTTAGGACTCACTGTTACTAATGCAATAAATTACAACTGATATTCTTGTTTTATTTATGCTTAATCGGTAGGGACCTTGATATTTTGTTATTTTTTTTCATATTGGTGTATTTTCTTATTTTTTAACTATACGGTGTTATTTTTCCGAAAATTCACATTTTCATTTTAGCGCATTTTCTGGCAAATATCTGAAATTATACCTTCATGGTGTTTTTAAACTACTGTTTCAAATTGTAAGTCACATTACATATGCCTCTTTATGAGAGTTTGATATCTTGAAAGTTATTTTGGGAAAGTTATTTTCCATATCCCTTTTTTAATTTTAAGGTAAGAATTTTAGGTAATTGAATTTTCCCCGTATATACTCAAGGGTCCATAATGACCATAAGTGGCGACGCACCCAAAAAATTAAAATCAATCAATCTCACGTGACAGATACCAATATATTATGGCACCAAAAATTGGCATTATCTTTTTTTGACTTGTTAGTGTTACGTTTCCCAAAATTCGCGTTTCTTTTAGAACATTTATCTGCCAAATATACCGAAACGTAATACTCCATTGTGCTTTTAAACTATTATTTTAAACTGTAGGTCACATGGTCTACGTATTTTCTTGACAGTTTGATATGTTGGAACAGATTTTTGAGGAAGTAAAAGTAAAGTGCTCCCTTACACTTTTCCATGAAGGTGTATAGTAGGGGTGTGGAGTTAGGGTTCCACACTTTCTTGATCACGGCTGAAGGTAGGGGTGATGTGATCAGCACCACGCTCCTGGCAACCTTTATCCCTCAAAGTTTCCTCAAGGTACCAGCTTCTTATGATGCTTGGTGGGTGCCGGAGCAGTTTGAATAGGTGGAAAACATCCCGGTTCTCCCCCGCAGGGGATCGACCGCGGGTCTCTCGCATAGTAGTCAGACGCCCTAACGACTGAGCTCCATTATTACTCGCTAGACAAATGCCGATGGTGCGCACTTAGCTTGGTAATTCAAAACATATCTCATGCGACAAATACGAAGCTGTGGCTCCCGTGTGACGGTAGATATGCACTCGATCTCCTGTTAGAACCCTGCCACTTTGCTCTGTGATGCAAATGGTTTTGATAGAAGTTGAAAAAATCGTGGGAAATACATGATTTAATGTGGCTGTCAGAATATTTCCATGTACGTATAACTCTATAGTTTACTCTTGAGTAAAATGTTGGAAAACTTGCATGTTCTATGTACACAAACATGGCCTAGAAAAGCCAAGAATGTTGGATTTCATGGAATTTTTCGATGTTTTAGGACATTTCTTTTAAAAAATCGTTAAAAACGCCAACAATTCGCATTTTATGCTAAATTCGCATTATTTCGATATTTCGAACGGGTGAAAAATGTGTCCAGACATGACTGTACATTCCTAAACACAACTTCAAGCAATTACAATTTTTCACGGTTTTGGTGTTTGCGAAAAATTAATGTCCCTACTAATTGGAAATTACTTTCTGGCCAACCCTCGTATAAATCAGTAGATGGAAAGTGAAAATTTAGCAGGGCTGGCAGAGAAAAGTCAATTCTTCAAGAAAGTGATTTGCTTTTATGATTGAATGATTCGAGTAAATATGATATTAAAATATTTACGTATTTATTATTAGTATTTTAATTCATAATATTGGACATTAACCTTACTCAGTGAGAGATTAATGACCATCTCTCATGAGTTTAAACAGACAGGATAGAGAGTGGCGTTAATTTCATTGCATTACTAGTGTTGCATTAAATTTGAGGTTGGGAGCATGCACTTGCCAATTTTTATAACGTTCACCAATGCAGATTTATGTTTCACTTTTTCGTGATAGTATTCAATATATATCCCATTTGGTTGGATTCTTCTTGATATCTAAGAATAGTGCAATGTCATTGTAAACGTATGTTAACTTATGCGAAACCAGTAATACGTCAGGATGATGAAAGAAAACCTTCCTAAGCACTGCTACATTAAATAAGATGAAGTTATAACGGTCAAATATTGAGTAACAGGTAATTAATCTAATTGCCCGTTATTAAGAATTAATTACGAATGGTAATATTAAAATCCGTCGCGAATACAGGTGTCTAGCGACTGTCTTAGCCAACACTAACTTGCTCAACCACCGTTTTTCGCCCGAATTCGGATTTACATGCATTCTTATGGGGAATAGCAGGAAAAGAGGAACTTCTAAACCAATGGACCGAATTGGATGAGATTTTAACCAGCGGAAGACCACATCATGAAAGTAATGATTCCAAGATTTGAGCCTAATCAGAACAGAAATACGGGAGTTATGAATTATTAAAGATTCATCTCTGGATTCAATGGGAGACGGTATCCTGGTGAGTTGGCCCTTACTGAACGTGTCGAATACAATAGCAGAGGATTTAACCTAATCTCTGCACGAGGGGCTGCTGCCAGAGGTTAAGGACCGGAGTGAGCGTTGACCAGGATAGGAGGACAACGGTCAAAGCACCAGAAACAATAAATTGACACCTGAACACGGAGACTAGAGCGTCACCTCGTTCAAATCTGGAATAAAAGGGATGATTCGGAATAGCGAGAAAACAGTTTGCCTAGAATCGCCACCGGAGTGTGAACTACGTGCGACCTAGCTGCGAGTCGCAATCAGACCCGAGGTCTGGATTTGTTTTTTCCTCGAGTGAGTGTTTTAGAGCCATGGAGTAGAGCAGAGTAGACCCAGCGGGGTCGTTTCCCCCTCGCCGTCAACGCATTCGTGCACATACGTGTGGTATGTGAGAATAACGCCAGACACGTCCACCTGTGTCAATCGTCCGAAACAACATCCTAAGTTAGCAGACGTTAATAACATTCAATAGCCATGAGAGTCCATGTGAAACCGAGAAGGACTGACCTATTACTGCGCTAGTTGTCGTATGGAGTCGACAGTGTGCGTGTACCGTCATGGACGTCCCTGTGAAGTGAACGAGTGAAGCCAGGATCCGACGATGCCATACGGAACTGCCGGGAGATCCATTTTCGCCAACCATGATAACCGCAAAGTACAACAATGGAGTGCAGACGTCTTCCAAAACTGTGGGACCACTTTCACCCTACCCAGGTCAGAGGGAATGCCGCGAAGGTAAGATCCAACCATGTGCATCTGTGAGAGAGATGACGCCAATCTACCACGAATCTGCGTAAAACAAATCATTGCATAACTTAAATCAGTGCTAGGGCATAACTAGACATCGGTATTCCGGCGGACAATCAATGTTACAGATCAGAGTTTATGTTAACAGCAAACAATAGTTCATTAAAATATATTTATACCTTCAGAAAAGATAAAAGGTGTTCGCACAAGGAACAATTATTCACTTTATACTTAAAATCCTAAACGGTAAATTGTAAACGGCAATGTAGCCAAGAAATAGCATGAGTATAGTCAAAGTATTAATTAATCTGACCTTTGTAATTGTCATATTGTCACAATATGCCATGGAATGAGTGTATGAATGAGAGGTCGAGTGAAAGAGGGCAAGATGTACTGTGTATTTATCTGTGCTTTAATATATGTGTATATTCAGAACCACCGTAGTATTATGTAACGTCATTTCAGGTACTTAAAATCAAATCCTCCTAGGTTTATTCTCGGTAACTCCGACTGTAGGCACTTATCCTGACCGTATTATAATTCATGTAATGTTTAATCCACGTGACAGGTGTCACGGGGAGCGATTCTGCGTTGTTGTGTTGCTCAGTTCAGTTGAGTTGAGTTCAGTTGTAACAAAGTGAGCCAGAAGAGTAATAAAATTCCAGCAGCATATTTGCAGGCTAAAGCTCTTCTTGTTTATGCATTCGATTTTTGTTGGATGTTGCAGTCCATGCAATTGCTGTCACATGTTGTAGTGAGATACTTTGTCGGGTGGCGATATTTGACAAAAATTCTATGTATCAATGGAACCTATTTGCTTCCATGTTCCTTCAGTTTGCCCAACAAAATGCCTTACTACGACGTCCGACAACTATCGGACGCCGCCACCTGCTCTTATCTTATTGACAAGTCCCCTTACTACTCCTATACGGACAAGAAAAAATGATAATTCAATGCATTTTCCACGTAACATTTAGAGGCTTAACCTTTACTCCCCCGATGATACCATATGGTATCATCAGAGTAAGGTCGTACTCGCCCAATGATACCATATGGTATCATGGTGCTGATTACGAAATGAATGTGCATTTTGGACCTTCATACTCTTATGTTTGGGTGAAAACTCTGACACAGGTCTGCAGCAGGCCTGGGAAATTCATATTGATGACCAACCTCCCCCCTCTCCGCCACATATCCATGCCACGTTTCCGAACAGAGTTTCACATTTTGGCTCATTATTCAACTTTTATGGTACCCAGGAACATGAAACATGTTTCAATCTCTTTGGAAACGTCCATTCTTTGAGGAGAATACTAAGGTTTGTGCCTTCTCAGCAAAATAGCGGGAGAAGAGGGGACAAACTCCAGATTTTTATAGTTTCTTTCATTGAAATTCGGTGGTCACACCCCCAGAGCCCCCTTCCTCGGTTCGGCGTTCTGAATTGTACACGGTTGCATGATCTGATTTTCTAGCTGAAAAACAAAACTTATCCGAAGTAGATTGCTCCCATAGTGCCCGAGTTATAACAATTTTCTGAGCAATATGCAAATTACCTATTTTTTGTAAAAAACAGAGTTTCACATTTTGGTTTATTATTCAACTTGTATGGCACCCAAAAACATGCAACATGTTTCATTCTCTTTGGAAACGTCCATTATTTGAAGATAATACTAAGGTTTGCGCCTTCTCCCCAAAATAGCGGGAGAAGACGGGGCAAACTCCAGATCTTTTTTTCATTCATTGAAATTCGGGGGTCGCGTCCCCAAGCCCCTCTTCCTGGGTTCGGCATTCTGAATTGTGCACGGTTGAATTCTCTGATGTTTTAGCTGAAAAACAAAACTTACCCGCAGTAGATTGCTCCCATAGTGTCCGAGTTATAAAAAAATTTCCTCCAAAAATGCAAATTACCTATTTTTCGTAAAAAAAATCACATTTTGGGTTATTATTCAACTTGTATAGCACCCAAGAACATGAAACATGTTTCATTCTCTTGATAAATGTCCATTCTTTGAAAAGAATACTAAATTCCGCGCCTTCTCCCCAAAATAGCGGGAGGAGAGGGGGCAAACTCCAGATTTCATTCCATTGAAATTCGAGGGACGTGCCCCCCCCCCCCCCCCCAAGCTCCTCTTCCTTGGTCGGGTGTTCTGAATTGTACACAGTTGCATGCGCTGATATTTTAGCTGCAAAACAAAAGTTATCCGAAGTAGATTGCTCCCATAGTGCCCGAGTTATAACAATTTTCCTCCAAAGGTGTTCGAATTAAATATTCCCGCCGATAAGCCTGGGCGAGAGAAATTTCTCTCTCTCTCCTCCTGCCATCATGGTTTCTGGCGCCGTGGTTGTGTTGCGCATAAAAAGGGCCTAAAAGTTGAGGCCGAAACTTACAAATGAGATTTCCTGTTCCCGTGCAGAGTTCCATAACGATATATTTAAATAAATAAATAAATAAATAAAATAAAAAAATTAAAAAAGTCAATGAAGACGAAATTCCCTGACATTTCCCTGACTTTTTTTGACACCTCAAATTCCCTGACTTTTCCCGGTTTTCCAGGTTTTCCAGGTCTGTCGCCACCCTGAACAACGTATAGCTTATTTCCAGTAACAGCTATTAATCTCTGTGTCTTTTATCTTCTGCAATAGTTTGGGTTTGACAATAATTATCGAATGTTCCAAACAAGCTGTAGACCCATCCTTTGGATCATATTTATGCAACCAGCTGCTAGAGCCATTATACATTCAGATTATAATTTAAATTGTTTTTCCAATTGGTCGTCTCCCAGTATACATCTGTGCCGTTTGAATTAGGTTTTTACGTCGCGTTCTTCCTCTTTTGGCTAATCGCGACGATGGAGATGAATGGTAACTATAATGAGATGGATGAAAGGACAACTGCAACCACATATGACACCAGTGCAATTCATACAGAGAATTATCCTGGCTGCAGATTCAGGCGCCAGAGTCTCGTTAGTCTGCAAATGCAGTCCAGGGTATATACCTACTACGTGGAAAAGAGGTTGGTATCTTCTCAAAGGGTCATCCCTTACACCCCTCATCTCTGTCGTGCATAGACACAGGTTAATTTACGCACGCGTAGTTCTTCTTGGAATAAAGATCGTTACGAGGATTCACGTTAACAAAGATTCTATACCCAGTTTTCGAATATGTTGATAATCAATTACAACGTAATGCAATTCAAACAGTTTCCACACTTAATAAAATTACAGTGGACTCTTTTCTAATTCGAACTTGGACAATTCGAATTACTCGGTAATTTGAACAGATGTTTATTCCCCTTGAAATCATCTTTAATCACACATGTTTCCCATTTCTTCGTTTGGAGTTTAAATTAAAAAGAGGTCAATGTATATTATTTTACATTCTTGTGTGAAAAGATTCGAGGGTACACAGGGGAACGGTTCCCTCACGAACTGCACCATCGCTCTGGGTTCTCATTTCAAGTACCGACGGCTACACTCGGCATTAGGTAGTCCTGCCCAGCCATCACAACACTGACCGGATAGGTGTCTTCATTTTTCTTTATTTCCCTTCCAGCAACCTGCCCGAGTTGCGCCCCGAATTCCAAACGACAAACGTAATTCTGCCAAAGGCCACGTTTCTTGGCAGCTACGACCGACCTTGTCTCTCGCTCCACGTCTCTACTATGCTTCCAGGTCAGCCCAAGAAAAAAAAACAGTCCACTTTTTCCATTACGCGCTGCGCATGACCTCCCATAGTTTGTTCTTCTGTGGACACCGAAGACGCCGCAAAAAAGGGAAGACGAGCCGGCACCGTACGGTTTTCCGATGTCGTCCATTTTTGCTTTAAAGGGTACAACTTCATACAGTAGACGTGGTTCAAATAGCGCACAAGGACCGAGGCGCCAAATTATTTCTCTACTGCTACGTTAAGAGCGTCCATACCAGCGGTGAAATTTTGCATTACGTTACAAAACTTTGTACTTATTATAGCTTTTCCCACAACTGTTAAATAATATATATATATATATATATATATATATAAACTTTGCCTTATTACATGCGCGTAGCTTGGTGGGGGCAAATGGCACTTGCCCCAACAAAATTTTCAGGTTTATTACAATTTAAACTAAGTTTTGATAGCCTCCAGTGACTTGAGAACGAAAGCAATAACGAGTAATATTGGAAATTTCGCAAATGTAACAATTGCTTAGCAAATAACCCAGAAGATACCTTTATGAGAACGAAATCTTTTTTAATCTCCCCTCACCCCGAACAAATAAAGCCCCAAGTTCGATTCTACCTCCGACCCCTACATGAGGTCCAAGTTACGCCCATGCGCAATTATTATACGAAGTACATAATGCACTTTTCGCACGTCGATATATATCAACTAAATGGAACTGCATCAAGCATATTTAAATATAAACCTTTTATACAGAAGGAAAAAAGTCTGACCAATTCACAAATTTCTGTCCAATAACCCTCACAATACTCCTTAATTTTTTTCCTTTCTTCTACTCTTCGTTTGAACGCTACGACACCTACGAAAACGTAATTTTATCCTGCATAATCCCACTAACGGATTGCCTTTGAAATTACTGCAAAATATATGACCTTATCTTTAATCAGGTAGATATCAGTTTGATATATCTGGTTAGTGAGGTAATTTTGTTTAGATAAATTTTCATTTTCGTACAAAAGACTCGATGGGACCTAGAATCTCGGATACAAAGATCCGGTCTCGTCAAGTCTCGTTATCGCCTCCATTGTTACAAGGCCGTGTCGAAATCAGGATCTCGCCACAGACGATATTTACCTGTCCTAACGTGGGCAGGGGCGTTCCTTTGTGAACTCCATCATTCATCCCCATCGTCGCGATTAGGCCAACCGTGCAGAAATTCGACGTAAAATACAAATACTCCTGCCACTATCATATCTTTTAACAATATTTGAACCTTACTTTTGCAGCAGACCAAGTTGCCTGTTCCACTTGCGTTACATTCCATACATCAGGTAGTTCATATAAAGCTTCCACATTAGGCGGTTGGTTAATCATTTAAAGTTTACTGCTAATTTGCCTCTCCTTTGAAATTTACAACCAGCGTTTGCATGAAAAAGACCATGAAATTAACATTAACAATTCATTACCTTCTAATTTCCATACAACGTACAAAACGGAAGTTTTGGAAGGAACTTTCATTCTGCTGCTGCCGAACTCTATTATATTCTAGTGATATAAACTTTTGCGAAAGTAGGATCCAAGTTTCATCATTTCCTTTTCGCCTTCAGGCATATTAAGATATTATGCACTTTTAAGAGATGCTGTACAACGAATTTCGTCACCGTTCCCCATGAAGGAAAACTTCATCCTTTACGACCCTTGTCTCCATTCAAAACACTTATCACTCGGGATAATGCTCAAAGTTTAAAATCGTTTCATTATGATACAGAAGTCCTCAATTCGATTGTCAGTCGCAAAAGAAGAGACTAATATATTCACCTCTCTCTCGATTTCTGCATTTACATTTTTTTATGAATCTCATGTTCCCATTCTTCACTCATCAATTTCATCATATCATCACTCATCCCAATCTTCGCAAATTAGCTAAAAAGGCGAAGTAAAATAAAGCAAATCAATCAATCAATTAGTTACTAGCGGGGGTAAAAAATCACGGATATTAGTTCCCAGTACAAATTGTTTGTAATAAAAGCTATCTTCGGTTTCGCGATTAACAAAAATTTCAGACCAAAGCGACAAAGGACACGTTCGCTTGAGGATTTCACCAATCGAAGGTGGCTGTCGTTCCACTGCGGTATGAAACGTCGTTGTTGATAGGCTCGTTCCCAAGCGACATGTGTCGCCTGTCGCTTCGGTCTGAAATCTCCTTAAGGCACAAATATGTTTAGTCTGAGGAGAAATTGTTCTGTTATGCCCTGGACTTCAACCCAAAGCCTGTCATGAGCCAGGCAGATATGACATCCATTGTGTTCACTTCTCAGGCATCAGTTTCTGGAACACGAAATTATCTGACAAAATAAATATCCTTAACTATTCCAACTACGTAATAATATCTTCCATATTTACGAATTCAAGACCGAATTTGGACCATCAAAGCTCCACGAAAATAATCACCCTCATACAGTGCCGGCAGTCTATAACCAATAGACAATTAATAAATCACCTCCCTCCCCCCATACACTTCCAATTCAAGGAACAATAACGCTGTGCAAATATAATGGGATTGCAGCTTTTTGTTCGCATTATCAGACGCTGTTTGAGGCATCGAATTTATACGGTCATAAAAATTTATAACACGTTGCTCGATTTACTTAAAACAGTAGTGGTGTAGATGAGAAAGTTCATTGTTTCCTAACAGAAGGAAATATTACACGACGTGCCGGGAGGAAAGTTAGTTCAATGCCCGCCACCTGGATGCTCACCACAGCGAATAAAAAGAAGAAGAATGGCTGGAGAAAGCCAACTCCAAACTAAATGAAGTATGAGAGATCCGAACGTTTAAATTTTTAACTAATGATCGTAAATCTCCACTATCTGGTCTTGGTGCATCTGAAAGACTGCTGCATAATACATGCTAAAATGTACAATAGTGATGGGATCGTCGCAATAAAAATACCCATACAAAACGGCACAGGGTACTAAATAGGAAATTTGAACAAAAGGTATGGAAATTTCACTCGCGGAAATATGCCGTTTGCCTCAGAGCTAAACAAATAGTACGAAGAATGGTACCAAGACGAGATCTGGCTAGAGATTTTGGTACGACAATGAAAACTTACCTAAACCTATTTTACTGTACTATGAGACTTCTTCAGACATACCAAACGGACATCTATCTGATTATTTACAGATACCTCATACTTTGTTGATAAAAATTGCGAAGTGAATCCATTACTGACAATGGTGAACCTGTTCTGCCTATACATAGTCAGGGTTATAACCTATTTTTCGAGGTGCTGTATCGCAGAAACGAGGTGTCAAAAAAAAAAGTTAAGAAAAGTTGTTGCTTTACTGATTTCTACTCGTTTTGAAAGTTTCTGTGGTGACACGTATAGCTATGTTGTTTTTGCTATACGTTGCGGATCTCGCCATAACATAAATCGTGTAGAAAAACGCTTTAAAAATTTCAAGTTAGAAGAAAAATAGTGGTACTCTTTACTCAGGATCTTTTGAACAGCTTTTTTTTTTTTTAACATGGGGTCAGATTTATCAACTTGCAATTTCCCAATTAAGTTATAACTGTCAAACTAGAATATCTGTTGTTTGGGACATATTGCCAAACACGCTGAAATGCTTACATTTTGACGCTCTATCCGGAAAATAGATTTGCATTATATCTTGCCTCTTGCTTTTAACAATTTTTTATGACTTGTCTGGCCAGAAGACATAAAATATAGGGTTTTTAGAGTAGGTTTTAACGAAATGTTCAAAATGCATCAATTACATATCGGGGATCTTACCACTTAATCAGGATTATGGAACTTGCAACTATAAACATTATCACAACCTGAATATTAGAAACCACAGACGTAGCAGAGAGAACGGCTTAAGGGATCCGTTGAGGACCGAATCGACATGTATCACTTAGAACCAACTTTAAGTAAAAAATTCACCCTTCCTTACCAAGGTGATAAGACAAGCACGTGCTGCTTGTCGCTTCGGTCTGTAAGGAAGATTTCACAAAGAAGCTACTAGCGACACGATTTCACCAATTGAACGCAGGCTTGTGAAGCCCGTCATGCTGCTACGGTGTGAAACGTTGCTGTTGATTGGCTCTTTCCCAAGCGACATGTGTCGCTTCGGTCTGAAATCTGACACGGTTCATTCCAGTATCGAGGAGATTGATTGATTGAGTTTGCCCTATTCTTCCACTTTTGGCTAATCACGAAGATGAATGGTGATAAGATAAAATGGACAATCTCACACACGGAAGATTATACTGGCCGTAATGCAGTCCAGGGTGTACTACGGGGAATGAAGGTTTACATTTGGGTGTCGTCGCAAAGAGTCGCTCCTTACATTCCAGTATCGAGGAGAAACAGTTCTTTATGCAAGTTATTATACGCACACAAAAAAAAAAAAACATGATAAATCATTCCTGTGAAAGTCGTGTAATTTTAAAATCTTCAAGGGTAGCAAGCATGTAGTGAAATTTCCAGATTCCAAACAGAACTGACGTTTAGATTACACGATCCTGAACAAAAAATAATTATATTGACAGCCTGTAACACACATGTCAAGCTCGGGAAGTCGAGCAAGGACACGAAAAGTTGACGAAGTTCGCTCTAACGGCACCAGGTGGCAGACAAGTGCAATAATACCTATGCAAGGTGAACATCAGCAGCAGTGAATCGATGTAAAGAATGAAGCATCTTTTGACAAGAAAACTTTATTTCAAAGGATAACTACGAAGACAACGAAAGATTAATTATTTCAGCTTATAAAGGCAAGCTGGCCGTTGTCTGCAAAATTCTGATACTGGAATCAAGTGCTATATCAAATTCTGTATTGATTGATTGATTTGGTGTTTTAAGACAACTTTATGCACAGTAAGGCTAATCGGGACTGGATCTACAGTTTAAAGTGGGATCCGACGAACCACTATGTGCCTCCACCGGAAATCGAATCCCGGGCCCCTTGATTATTCTGTATTTCGAAGCCATATATGTATACACAAGTGTGAGAGGGAAATAGAGAGAGAGCACTTCATAACAAAGTTTTTTTTTTTGCAAATCTTCCGTCCCGGAAAACTGCTTGCAATCTCAGACTTTTCCTGCAGCACAAAAAGTTACATAACGAAACTTGCTCAGGATACTAGCTGTCTACAAGGTCATTAGTTTCAACACGCGTACCTTTATCATGTTAATCAAATGTACGAAATGAACGACAGTAATATTTACTTTGGCGTCTAACTGAATGTATAAGGTCTCTATTTTTTGGCGACTAAACACAATGGAAAGTCTGCAAGTTATCTGAAACTTTAAAATGCAGCAAGATGGATTACTTGATATTTTCAGAGCATTGAAGAATTGGTAATTGATCAATCTACGTATTTATATTTCGCTACTTTCATCGCGACTAAGAATGCAAATGATGAGATTCATGAGAACAACAGAGAATACCTTAGTCTGGATTCGAATCCAGAACCTCTAGCTTCGCAGCATCATGTGTGGTCGAAATGGGACACACAGGCATATTCTCAAAACATTATTGTGACCAAAAACTTTCCCTTTGTACGCTACGTTTGTACTGATATCCTAAAAATCGTAGAAATGTAAGTTTCCCGTAAATACTTGTTTTAGAATCTACCCTATTTTGCTACTGAGCCGTAATTTGGCGACAAAGTTGTCACCTTTTTGCCACTAAATATTATCCACTGTTCACAAAAGGTGCCTAAATGTCAGTCAAGTTTCGAAAAATATTCTCGTCAAGTTCTGCTTCTGACGTCCTTCCTTTATAGACTAATTGTGACGAGATTAGATGGAATCGATGAAGGGACGGCCAATGCCAAGGTCGGGACTCGAGCTCAGGGATCTCGGTGGAGAGACTGAATCGAACACTAAACAGGCTCAGTCACCAAGGTGGTTATCACTAAAATCTGAATCCTCAGCGGAAATTGAAATAGTGACAGTTTCACTGGAAGCCTATTGCAAAGCTACCGGATTGTTTGCAACAATAAGGTGATCGAGTGGTTAGCGTAACGTAGGGTTGAAGGTTCGACTTCCTGAAAATGCATGGGTGTTCTTCGTGTGTGGAGGTAAGTGTTCTAATTTTGTAACAGTTACTAAAACAAATGGGTTATTGGCTAAATTAATATCAAATATTTAAAAATTGCTTCTGGTTGCACTAAAAAAAATACTGTCAGATTCGAGAAAATTCGTATAAGCATATGATAAGATATAACGATGGAAATATAGGTAATGTGCAGATTTTTCGATATATTGAAAACAGCCTACGTGTATGAGCCCAGGATCCTTTCTCATAAGATGATAGCACTACCATATTTGTTTGAAGTAGAGTAGTTCTACGTTATTTGTATCAACACGAAACAAAACATGTAACAATACATGAAATATTGCGAGGTGCAAGCAATGTATCAAATACTATTATCCATTAATGATGCACAAATGATTGTATAAAAATATAGACGAAAGCCATTCGCAATAGATCGAAGAGAATTTTACGAAAAAATGAGCTTCTCACCTTCGCCCACGGCACTTATCAAACATTCATGTCAGTACACCTGCAGTATCGATCGGATGAACGCATTTGCAGCCGAACTCTTCACGAAGCTGCCAACTATTTATTGACTATCGCCCGAAGGAATTATGAGCCGACGGCTAGCTTTCTGCTTTTAACCCGTGAAAGATCGCTGGGAAAGATAAGAGTATATTAGATGGGGTTTATCCATCGAGATTTATGCTCCGTAACACTCATATATTCTAAGGATGTGCAAATACAGAAATCTGATATTTACCCTTTTTCACGATTACTTGAATTGAATTGTTGTTTAAGTCCACTTTATGCAGAGATATGCTAATCGGGACTGGACCTACAGATGGAGGAACATAGTGGTTCGGATTCCACGACTTTCGCCGACAAGATATTGGCAAGATATATATATATATATGTATGTATAGTTATAGTTAGGTCGAGAGAGAGAAGAGGACAGTTATTCTGGGATAAACAAGTGAAAAAAACTGATTTGACTTGGGTTGGGTGAACGCGTGCGTGTGTAGTCACGGACACTTCTGGGTAGTGTTGCCCACGGGACGAGACGGGACAGGCTTTTAAAAATTCGAGACGAGACGAGATTGATCATGTGTCCCGAGACAAACGAATATTTTCGAGACGAGACAGGCCAAAGTCTCGTCTCGTGGGCTACACTACTTCTGGGTTGTAACGATCACATTGAAAGTTAAGATTGTTACAACCCAGAAGTGTCAGTGACTGTACAAGGTGCATATTAGTGGAATACTTGGGGCGCTAGACACGATACCACAGGCCTATGCGTTTTCATTGGTTCACGTAGAGTACAATAAACTGATAATCCTGTCTAAGAGCTCCATATAGTGTTCTTTGGACGGTGCATATTCATCTAAGGGTGTCCTAATTAGCATCTTACAATGCAAAATGTCAACCTCATCACCCACACCATACTGATTCTTGGAAGAGGTATCACGTCATCTTGTCTTCATTCCTCACTAGTTAATGGTTTGCTATTTATTTCTATTCAGTTCTCATTGTGTTGTACTGATTTGATTCTGTTGTACTGAGATATAGTATATATTCGAGATATGAGACCAAGAACGAGGCAGACACAACTGCACAAACCTTCCACTAGTCTCTTCTATCTTTTATGATAAATCGTTCTCTTTAACCATAGAAACGTTCTTCAATTCAATGAAAACCCCATAAATAAGAAGGAAAGGGGTTTCAACAGACTTATATAATTTATCTTGACGTTTATACATCGCAATCTACCTTCAATGCCTCTTACGAGGAAGTCATAGATTATATGATGAACCGAAAAATCAAAATTAATGGAGGTTAATGATGTGGACATTCCGGATGATAAACTGCGAAGGTAAATGTTCGGAAGAGGGATAATATATCACTGCAACCGTGTCACATTGCAATTCAACTGCGCATGCGCACGTTTTCTGAAACTCGTGGCTATGGTCGTTCATGTAGACCCTATTGAGAAATGGAAAATTATAAAACGAAGTTCAGCAAAACAATTGTCTTATCAGAAACTAGAACTTGATTTGATTTTTGTTTAGCGTCGCTAATCTGTCACTTGTGCAAATCGCGATGATCAGTGATACGATTAAATATATGGACACTCACAAAGAACACCCATGCCCAGGTCGGGATTCGTACCCTGGCCCTCTGCCGTCGAAGCGCGCTGTGCTAACCATTCCACCACGGAGGTCGGATAAACTAGAACTTGGATTTATTTAACATAAATTTTAATAAAACTGAGGTACTAAATATTACTGTTAACTGCTTGCATTGCATATTTTCTCAATTAAGTAAGTTTTCGTCCTGCGAAAACAGAATATTTTCATCTTTGCATTAAATTAAATTCCATGCATCATCATCCAATAGAATGACTTGCGGCCGTTAGAATGTGAAGCATAAACCACAAAAGTGCGAACAAATATTTCTAAATAACAGTGAGTATCGACAAAAACCACTGTAAAGGATAAAGGTTTAATGTACGTACAAGAGTGGTGGTTCATATGCAGTATGAAGATTAGCAAATTTTAAATAATCAATAAGTATATCGATAGAAAAAAAGGTAAAAAAAAAAACTATTCATAATGATGCTAAACGTTACTTTTTAGAAAATGCAAATTCCAACACTGTAAAGAATATATCACATATTTCTAGAAATTTTTCTACAGACTACGATAACTACTGTTAGCAGTAAACAGATCATATCAACAAACCACTAGATGCTAATTTTAAAAAAAAAATCATAGTCAAAGAATTACATCTGCTACGCACAATAGAGATCCCTAACAAGTTCTATTCGTCGAAATAAAATCTTAATAGCTTACAAAACTTTGCCCTACTTCACATTAGACAATCTTGTTGCATATTAATTATTAAATAACCATCGTCGAATGATGTGCTAATTCGAAATTAATTTCAGTCTCTTGTGCAATCTCAATCGTTTCCTAAAGCTAGTATTTTACAAAACTTTTATAAATAAATTACACAACTTATGTACGTTTTATTGCATTTTTATTGGTTATTAATACTATACAAGCAGTGTTTTCACCAGAGGTGGTCATTTTCGTTCAACCTCCCTCACCCTCACCCTCACGGCTCGGCTTCGCCCTCACCCTCACACGCCCTCACCCTCACGATTTGCCTATCGCCCTCACCCTCACACGCCCTCACCCTCACGGCTCGGCTTCGCCCTCACCCTCACACGCCCTCACCCTCACAATTTGCGTTTCGCCCTCACCCTCACACACCCTCACCCTCACGACTCACCAGTCGCCCTCACCCTCACACGCCCTCACCCTCACGGCTCGGCTTCGCCCTCACCCTCACACGCCCTCACCCTCACGATTTGCCTTTCGCCCTCACCCTCACAGGCCCTCACCCTCACGACTCACCAGTCGCCCTCACCCTCACACGCCCTCACCCTCACAGCTCGGCTTCGCCCTCACCCTCACACGCCCTCACCCTCACGATTTGCCTTTCGCCCTCACCCTCACACGCCCTCACCCTCACGACTCGCCTTTCGCCCTCACCCTCACACGCCCTCACCCTCACGACTTGCCTCTCGTCCTCACCCTCACACGCCCTCACCCTCACGGCTCACAGTCGCCCTCACCCTCACACGCCCTCACCCTCACGATTTGCCTTTCGCCCTCACCCTCACACGCCCTCACCCTCACAACTCTCCTTTCGCCCTCACCCTCACACGCCCTCACCCTCACGGATCGATCTCGCCCTCACCCTCACACACCCTCACCCTCACAAGTCTTCAGAGGGTGAGGGTGAGGGTGAGGTCTGCCCTCATGAGGGTTGTCCTCCGTAGAGAGTTAGCGATGTTTGAAGAAATAACTGGTTCCTTTACCACGTGCATTTCATACATTGAAATGACACGAAATTGTTAACTCATTCATGTGAAGGAAGTTAATAATAATGATAATAATAATAAATTTTCTTTATTAAGCAATAAGGTTTAACAATGAGTATCATTTTGGACTAAGATTATTTGAGTTATATATTGCATAATTAATTTACATCAAGTATAATTATTATTTTTAATATATTTATTATTTTAACTATACGCTGTCACAAAAATCGTGTCATATACAGTATTGTGGGTGGGCCACTGACAGTAGCGTTCACTTTATAAACACCTTATCAATGGAAGATGCAACTGCTCCGTCTTTATTTCTTGTTGTTTATCACACTATAACAATGATAATATACAAGCATCTGAGTTGTATCAATTCATTCTCTGCCCAGAGATGTTGGACTCGATCTCACTACGTCACAATTACCGGAATTCCATAGATGAGAAAGACTTGCCCCGCAGGCGTTCAAAGCCCCTACCCCCACCCTCTTGTCTGCAAGGACAGTTTGGATTTGGAAAACTACATTCCATTCACTGATCTTTTTGGAAACCGTGATGGAAATCTGCACCGCGAACAGGAGTATTTAGAGTAGCTTGAAGTCAGCTTGGAAATGGAAATATGTTCACTAAATAGAAGGTAGAAGCTTTTAAAAGGGGGAAATATATTGACGAGGCATAAATTTCGTGGTTATGAAGACAGAACAATCAAAGTACAATAGTACTGTGCTACAATTTTGAATATGTCAGTCAATTTCAAAAATTATTTTTCATTGATTCGTGAATCGCTGATTGTATCGTGTCGTGGTTAAATAAACTTTCCTTTGTTAAACAGACTAGTGCCCACGCTGTCGTTTTGACAGTGGCGCAACTACAGGGGAGCAGGGAGGCATTGCCCCCCAAACCTTCGACGGAAGTCAATTCTAAGGGCAAACGTTGACGGCCAAGGGCATTTCCAGGGGGCACATAGGAGCAATTGCCCCCCCATTGGTTTCAAATATTGTGCAAATAAAAATACATTTCGTAAAATTTTCTTGCACGCTTCGCTCGCACTGTCTGGTTTTCTCAATCTCGTCAAGTTCAGAGCCGTAGTTAGGGGGCGGCGGGAGTCGGCCATGGACGCTGAGCGATCTAAATTTTTAAAAAAAGCTATAAAAGAGAGAATGCCATTGCGCCCCGTGAAATTATTTGCGTCATATTAAATCAATATTCTTTTCAGTTTGGAAAAATTGGATCTAAAATTTTCATATACGCTTTTCTCGCAATACAATTGTTTTCTGTAATGTAATATATTTAGGCAATATACATCTGTTGTACATATATGTATTGAATAAATTTTGAATTTGTACACAATTTAGTGGCAGCATGTTGCATATGTATTTTCTTATTTTATGTCGCTCCATGTTGCATATGTGTTCAACATATGATGTACATGAAAGTTATACATGTCATGTGTACGAAAAGAATTATAATCAGAATGCATTTATCGTGCATTTTCTGCCATTCAAAAATACAGTTTGTGTGATTGTTTTCCATTATTAGCTAATGTGAAATTGAACGTGTTGAAAAGATATTTCAAATAGTTTGACCAAGCAAATACTTTAGCACCGACTTCTACCCCCTTTTTGCGTAATTTAAGAGGATGATAACGTTTTTGATGCTGCTGCTACTACTACTGCTACTACTACTACTACTACTAATAATAATAATAATAATGTCATTTTTTACTACTACTACAACTATTGGTACTTTTACCCTGGTACTTGCCCCCCCCCCCCCCCACCGACAAAATTCGTTGTTGCACCTCTGCGTTTTGGAATCCAAGGATTCCACTTCTAGCTGGTGGACAATTTAGTACTTCTCCCATTGTAATTGTAGGTGCAGTAGATATTAGGTTATTTGAGCATAAAGTTTACGTCTAACAAACTACATCCCTTGATAACGAATATAAAATATTACTACCTTGTTGATGGGCAATGTACATTGCTTCTTTTTCTTCTTATTTTGAACCGCCCCCTGATGCGGAGTGGTTAGCACATCGCGTTACGACGCAAGGGGTCCCGGGTTCGACTGTCGGCTTGTGCATGGATGTTTGTGAGTCACCATTCATTAATTTCATCATATCATCTCATCACGCATCCCATCTTCATAATTAGCCAAAATTGGCACAAAAGCGGAGTACAATAAAGCAAATCAATCAATCAATCAATTCGTATTTTGGTTTCTTCACGTTCCAATTATACTTCTCTAGAATAGCAACGATAAAGATACATGAATAAGGAATAGGCGAGGGAACACAAAGAAAAACCCATATCTGGGCACATGAAACTTTTCATTTCATTTTCTCTCCCCAAAAAACTATTTCACTTCATTTTTTTTTCGGAAGAAATCCGTCATAATACATGGTCAGTGTTTCGATTAATAAATAATCACATGATAATCACATGCGTTTAACAGAGTGGGTTATAGCAAAGATACTACGAATATCATATGCTACTGCTGCCTACACCCCATGTAATTCGTCTCGATTTTAAGAGAACACAACGTTGCAATTACCAAACATTTAGTTTAGTTTATTTTCCGTCAAGAAAATATGTTGATTGAACCTCTACCAGGTAAATGGAAATCTGATCGTAATGATATGAATGCTGTTCTTTTAACGAATGTGGTTACAGTAACGTCATTGTCAATAGGGGAAACAGTCGAGTACTCGCTTGCTCCTACCTGTTTGCATATGAGGCATCGATACTGAATGGGAATTATTAAATTATTTCTTTCCCATTCTCAATTCCTTTGCCTCTGTCTACATATCTATACATAATGTGAACACTGAGAAATATTTGACGGCATATATTTCACAAGACCTGGGTAGTATGAGGGGATAGCAACAACAAGTAAATTAAAAAAGAGGAACATAGATAAGAAGAGGAATAAAAAGGACTGATGTGGGGTGAGAGGGCAATATGTTAAGAGAAACAAGTATGTTGTAAAAGAATGCATGCAAATACACACACACACACACACACACACACACACACACACACACACACACACACACACACACACACACACACACACACACACACACATATATATATATAAGAAATGTAACTGATACTATAATTGAGGAAATATTTAATTAATTAATTGTCAAGTGCCAAAAAAGCAATAGGAAAGTTAAAGAAATATACGATTGGCATGCAGACACTGCGCTGTTTTGTTTCACAATGTCGAAAACACTGGCAGACTACTTTTAGAGTTCTATCTTTATTCATCACATCAATCAACAACTTCTAATATTTTTTACGCTTGCCAGATCTTATCCACGACATCTGACAAAAACCGAATTTTTCGTACCCTTGGTTTGCGACATAGTGGATACATATGTTCTTTAAAACTAAACTTGGTACTGTAAGACACACCAGGATCCGTTATTTTTTATCCTCTTGTTACTTTGCTTTCCTCCCGTTTGACAGTGAAAGTTTTTATGTTTTATGTATGCGTCAGGTATTTGGCCTCGAAACCACTGGAATATTGCTAAGTTCTCATTTTTATTTAAAACACAATCGATTTATGATAAAATTACATTACTTGATTATTAAGGGATAAATGTTGAGAAATATGCATGTGTGAAGACAATACAATAAAATTGGTAGTTATCATTCCATGGACATAATTGAAGGGAAATTGGAAAGATCAAACTCCACTTTTCAGTTTTTAAACCGAGCCCGGAAAACAGTACATATTAATGTGTACGTGTATAATGTCTAACAATGAGGGTGCAAATTGAAAAGCACTAAAAGCCCTCAAATAGGCAGACAAATGGGCACAAAAATAAATAAAAAATAAGCACTTCAAAAAACACCCTAAAATCAAAAGACAGATTAATATTTATTTCCCACATGGGAAAAATATGTAATTTTATGTAATGGCCTTGTTTAAAACTATCAGCTGGTTACGTGATTTTCGGCTACTCCGAAAACGTATCCAGGACAGGGTTTGTTTTTCTACCTATCACTTTTAAAAAAAGAGGATGAGCAGTGCTCGAAGTGAGGGGGCATGGTTTCCCCGAGTTAGCAACATTTTCACAGATCATCCCCCCGCTGCCACACTGTTATCATGTCACCACATTAAAGTTAAACTAGGTCGGTATTGCTGCAACAACCGTTTTCCATCTTCTTCTTCTAAGAGAACTACTCCGCGGCGGAGTAGTTAGCACTGCGCGCTACGATGGCACAGGTCTCGGGTTGGAATCCTGGCCTGGATATGTGTTCTTTGTGAGTGTCCCTTCTTCAGTTTTAAAGTATCATCACTAGGGTGCGGATTTTTGCTTATTTGCCTTCTTTATTCCTTTGCAGAAAAACATAGGCTTTAATGTTTAAAGTTCGTTTCATGGTGTTTATAGTCCGAAAACGCATTTAGTGCGTATAAATGCCTATTTTGAGGGTTGTTGTCTATTTTGCTTAATCGTGCCTAAACATGCCTATTCTGCCTTTTTTTGATAACTTCAGCTTGTTTTATGCGTCTTTGGCTTTCCCTACATTGAAGGTTAGCCATTGGTTACATTGAACTAACTGAAACATGGTATTCGCCAAATTTGAACCCACTACTTCTTTTTTTCCACCTGAAATTCTCTAGTGTCAACCAGTACTCATCTTCTTTGTTGAGCGTGTGATAGGAGATAGGCAGTTACGTGTGGAGATATCGTGTTCATATGTTTAAAAATGCCAAAGCACAAGGCAGCCAGAAGTGTATTAATCAAAAATGGATTGATGCAGAAAGTTGTTTTACGGTTGAAAACTTGATTTTTGTTATTTAGCGCCGCTTTTCTCCACGTTTGGCTAATCGCATCGATAAGGATGAGTGATATGATGAAACTGATGAAGAGACACTCAGAAGCAGTGGCGTGCACAAGGGGGGCTTGATGGGGGTTATATCCCCCTTTCGCAAAGTATTCCTAAAAAAAAGAACGTCAAAGGTAGGAAAATATGACAAAATGAGGGCTGACTACCAAGAAAAAATATACATAACCTCTCCCTTTCGAAAATCCTGGGCACGACACTGCTCACAAGGAACACCCATGCACAGGCCGGGATTCCAACCCGGGACCCCTGAGTTGTAGCCTTGTTGTACTAACAACTCCGCCACGGAGGTCGTCCCCACACGGAAAAGTAATTTTCTGTCAAGCTTGTATGAAGCAGACATCTTTAACTGTTAAATTACTTCCAAATAAACAATTTCTTTCACATGGGAAATATCACATGTACCTAGGTACTACATATGTATAGTTTTATGTATTGCACTTGTTCAAAACTCTGAGCTGCTCACGCATAAATTCCCACTCCTCAGAAAAGATTTTTCTACCTCTCGCGTTGTTTGGGAACAAGGATAAATGGTGAACAATGCACACTGTGACGAGCCTTCAGCTTACATTACCTCAGTTCTAAATGTAACAATACTATGTTATGTGACAAACTTCGTTTAGTGGCTTTGTGTTGCGAGGATGCGAGGATGCCATCCGCTCGCATGCCGACTCACTTCGAGCACTGACACTAAGTCAAACGATATTATTTATTCTAAAATGTTATGCGCATACACAGATGAACAGCTCATCTACTCGTGCAAAAAGTGCAAGTAAAATACATTCAAATAAATAAATTAACCAGGTTGTGTTATCCTAGCTTCCATGCAAATGATCATTTCATTCAAACTATTGTCAATTCTTTGTGAAATATATGTGCGCAATTAGTACAGTGGGTAACAGAAATTCATTTCTCCGGAGAAATTTTAATCGGAACATCCTTTAAAATATTTTTTGTTAAAATGGTGCAAATCCTTTTTTTCATCACTTCAGAACAATTATTCACGTAACAATCGTTAGCTCAAGTTATATCTGCGAGAATTACTTTAACTGACGATTCTCTGAAATTTGTGAATTGTTAGCACACTTTTATATGTAAACTGGAATGCTAATACAGTATGCATGTGCATTGGAAGTAAAAAATGCCTATTTTAATGTATTTTTATTTTAGTTGCCTATTTTAGAGTCCTTTTAAGTGCCTATTTGCATCATTTTGGTGCCTATTGCCTGCCTATTTCAGAGGTTTTTAGTGGCTATAAATCCGTACCCTAATCATCACAGATCCTTATCTTCGAGACCATCCAAGAAAATTTAAGTAAAATAAACAAAATCAATCAATGGAAATTCGTACATTAGGCTAAAACTTAATGAAGAAGTTTTCAGGTTTAGTTCTGCTCCGTCCAGTGTGTCCGATATTGAGCTACATGTGCAAGTTATACTTTTTGTAAATATATCTGCAAAAATATACCATTATATTAAATTTTAATTTCAAACTGTGAAATGCGAGAAATTTCTCAATTTTCAAGTAAAATCATAATAATTGTATTTGCCACTTTTATTCTCACCATTTTTATCGTTGCCATTTTATCCGCTTGCCATTTACAATTTGCCACTTTTTCCGTTGCCACTATTACCTTTGCCATTTTTACGTAAATTCCACCAGTTTCATGCCCAATTGTTTCCAAGTTATGAAAAAAAAATTGCACCCTTAAAATAAATTGTGGATATTCCCAATAAAATGTATCTGAAGAAATGAACTTGGGTTACTCATTGCGCTGATTGCGCACATTACACCAATACGTGAGCTGTTAATTTGTATGGCATTACATTTTAGAATAAATAGCATCGTTGACTTATGCAACACAAAGGCACTACACTAAGTTTTTCACATAACTTAGCATTGTTTCATTCAAAACTGAGGCAATGTAAGAGGGTTCATCTCGGTGTGCATTGTTCACCATTTATTCTTGTTTCCTAATAACGCGATAGGTAGAAAAACATTTTCAGAGGAGCCTAAAATCACGTACAGAGAACCTGAGTTTTGAACAAGGATATTTTGTAAAACTATATAGGTATGTGTATGTGGGATAGAATATTTATCTGTATAGTAATTTAACACAAGCTTGACAGAAAATTACTTTTCTGTCAGTGGGGCCGATATCCGTGGGGAAGTGGATAGCACAGCAAGGGTTCCAGGTTCGAATCCTGGCCTGGGCATGGATGTTCTTTGCGAGTGTTCCTTCATAAATGTCATCATGTCTTCCCTCATCCGAATCCTCGCGATTAGCCAAAAGTGGAAGAAAAGCGATGCTGAATAACAAAAATCAAATTTTCCGTCGGTGGTTAAACAAACTTTTGCAGAAATCCATTTTTAAATCAATACACATCTGGCAGTCTTGTGCTTTTGGCATTTTCAAAAATATGAACATGATATCTCCACAGATAACTGTCTACTTCCTTTCACACACACACACAACAAAGCAAATGGGTACGGATTGACTGTTACAAGATTTCAGGTGGAAAAAAGAAAGGGTAGTTAGGCGGTAGGTGTCGTTATGTCCACGGTGATGACTGATGAGTCACCAACAGGTTGTCTAGTGTGCTTACCCCGATTGAGGCTTTGTCAGTTCAACGTCAACGAAGGCTTCCATTCAACATAGGGAAAGCCAAAGGCGCATAACAAAGCTGAAATAAGCAAAAATGGCAGAATAGGCATTTTAGGCATGATTAAGCAAAATAGGCACTCACCTAATAGGCATTTATAGGCAATATAAAAATGCGTTTTTGGACTAGAAACACCATGAAACGAAATAAAAATATTAAAGCCTATGTTTTACTACGAAAGAATGAAAAAGGCAAATACGTAAAAAATCCGCAAGCTATTGATATGTAAACATCTAAGTTGTGGGATCACTTCATCCTCTGCACAAATATGTTGAACGTGATCTCACTACGTGACAATTACTAGAATTCCATGGAAAAGGAAGACTTGCCCCGCAGGTGTTCAAAACCCCTACCTCCACCCCATCCTTTGTTGTAAGAGGGACAGATTCGATTTGAAGAAAGGCATTCATTCTTGGAAACCATGATGGTAATCTCACAGAAGGAACAGGAACATTTACTATAGCTTGGTGAATGAAGAGTTTTGAAGACAGAGTGGACATGGAAATATAATGTACTGGGTGGAAGTTTTTGAAAAGAGAAAATGAATGAGACAGAACAACAATCAAAGTACAAGTACAATAGTACTGTGTTATAATTTTAAATATGTCAGTCAATTTCTACAATTATTTTCCATGGTTAATTGTATCGTGGGGTTCCCTATGGTTAACTCCCATATAATGTAGTGCCCACGCTTTCGCTTTGAAATCCAAGGATCTCGGGAATCCACTACTAGCAGACACACAATTTGCTTACCCCACTGGCGTACGCGGAGGAGGGGGAATGGGAATAAGGGGCTACAACCCCTCCCCGAAATTTCTTGACAATAAGAAAATCTAAAGAAGTTGGGAAAACTTCCCTTTAAATTACCCTCCAGCAACAATTTTTTTCTTTGAGTTACTTCTGAAACGAAAGTTTAAAATAATTATTGGAGCTCCTATGTCATGAAAAAGGAAATACAACAGCGAGGCAATGGCGGCGATTAGAGGGCGAGGGGGCAATTGCAACCCAAATTTTCTTGATATCAAACCAGAATTGCCAATAATGTTATTAATATCTTGATTACTATTTGTATTCTAATTTAAATAAATAGTGCGCTTTCATGTGCTAACGAATGCCTAAAAGATAGTACAATTTTGTTGCTGAAAAATATTTTTTTGATTTGTGGCGATTTTATCATGATATCAAGCCAGAATCGCCACAATAAACTCATTAATATCTTGATTAATATTTGTGTGCTTATAAAAATACATAGTGTGCATTCATGTGCTAACTATGTGCAAACGTTTGAGATATAATTTCATAATTTATTAATATGTGGCGATTTCCACTTGACATACTTTTTTCCACCGCCTCACCACTCACCATCACCAGTTCCAGGTAGAAACGAAACGGCCTTGTCATTGTGAAGGACTTTTAATTCAATGGAAGCGTCACACTGTAAATTGTTCGCATGAACCATTCATAATGCGCAGCTCTTCTTAAAATCGTGTGCAATGGCATGCGAACTTCTCTCCCTAGACATTTATTTGATCTCGATGCGTTACCGATGCGCTAAACAAATTTTAATACATTTTTCTAACACCTCGAAAAGGAGCAAATTGGTACAAGAATTCAGTCATAACCTTTTACTGGTTAAAGATACGTCGAAAAAACCTTCACCATTGCATTTCTCGTGAAATTCTAGCCTGATTTGATATATCATATCACCCCCTTCCCATTTAAAATTCTGAAGTTGAATTCAAGATGGCTGACATCAAGATGGCCGTCGACCACACGGGTGGCGTCAATGTGGTTCCTTCTTGGCCTGATAACGATTGGTCATCACCATTTCCATGTTGCGCGCTGCAGTGGCCTTCTACCGGAGGTGTTAAGTGACTTTTTGAGCCATCCTGTACAATTAAATTCAACACATTTTTGTACTTAATACATCATTTGTATTTATTCTTTTACAAACAAAATACAGTTCCACCAGAAGGGAATTTTGCAGCACATTTTACTTGCCCTATTTGAGAAATGTTACACCTTTATGCCCATTCGGTTAACCTGCTCATTGTCTCTCCTACTAAATAATATAATTCTAATAATTTGGATAATGGCCTCTCTTGGCTCACCAGAACATGTGCACTTAGAAGATCAAAATCAAATCTTTTTCTATTCTATAATTTGATGCACATACACAGATAAACAGGTCATATAATCGTACAAAAATAAAATAATGCAAATGCTTTCAATTAATCAGGTTATGTTATCTTAGCTTTCATGCAAATGAGAATATGATTAAAATTATAATCCATTGTCAATGAAACATTTGTGCGCAATTAGCGCAATAGGTAACACTAGTTCATTTCTTCCCAGAAATGTTAATTGGAACACCATTTAAAATATTTTTTTTTGGTTAAAAGGATGCAAATTGCTTTTCATCCCTTTTTGTGCGTACAATTGAACACAAAATTGCATGTAGTCCAGTTTCGCCTAATCCCCTTTGCCTAACTGCTTATCGGCACAGTACGCGTATAATGTGATTTATGAAATTTAACGGTCTCTCCACAGGCCGAAATGCCTGTTTTTTCCTGCTGCATTTATTGAAAAAAATTGTCTTAATATATGTACATTTAGAAACTTTTTCGTTTTACCTACTTTATACCCTACTGCCTATATCTTTACTTTTTACGCCTGTTTTTTTAATTTTCAATGACATTTTTAGAATGTGTTTTTAAAAAATTGTACATAACTTAGTTTTCTTTCAAAAACATTATTTATTAGCACATGACGATGTTGCCAGTTGCCAGAAACAATTACAAAGCTGGGAAAAAGAGGTGAAACTCTTATCCATTAAAGTCTTGGAGGAATCGGTGCAGCTACTAATTGAAGTGTCAGGAGAAAACGTTAGCTGTTGCAGAAAAGTGCAAAGGTGTAATGAGTAAAAATGTAGAACTGGAAAACTTGAAAACGATTTGTGATATTCTTAAACGAGAAAAAACATTTTATTCACGATATGAATCCAGTTCTTACAATAGCCTATTTCATGGGTGGTCAAATGAGATCATTCTCGTTATGAAAATCATTCTTTCTGACAGACGGCTATCAATGAATGTTCAAGAAAGCAAAAAACATAAAAATACTAGTGGTTGTGTGTAATCAAGGCAACAAATGAAAGTAAATATGTTGTTTACTAGTTGATTTTAAAATGAAATTATAGAGATAAATTATTTGGAACTTTCCCACTTTATTTTTGTTTATTGTGCCTATTTTTTAATTTGGTGCCTATTTTCCACATTATAAATGCCTTTTTGTCTGCCTATTCTAACCAAAATAAATGCCCGAACTCCGGTGCAAGTTATGAAAGTCATTCTTAGTTATCCTTGATATCACACACCTGGTTAGGTTAGATAAAACAAGAACAAGCAGAACATTAAGCGTCAATGAAGCAGCTTAGAGTTTCTAATCCGACTAAAGTCAGAGATTAAAGGGGGTCGAGTGGAGGATTGTTTTTGCCTACTAAAAGATCGACCAAGAAATGGAGTCATATTTTCCTTTATCTTATAGAAAATATAACAAACACCCCCGGCTGCTGGATTGTGTGACAATGCTCCTTTTTCGGAGCAACACCTGACTATTTGGCATGGGCATATGTTGGGAATTGTTTGGTGTTTACTTGGATCAAAATTTCCCTCATTCCCCCTTCCGACCGGTTCAGGCGGTTAGGCGAAATGGGATGCCATCTGAAATTGGGGTATTTGTTCAAATTAGCCAAATGGTTAGTGCAAGTTCTTTATATCAGAATTACTTTAATTCACAATTCCCTGCGAAGATGAATTATAATTAATACCAGTGGCGTGTCCAGGATTTTCGCAGTAATTTCTATCATTTACTGCCTTTCACTTTTTTAAAGTAATACTGGAGCAAAGGGTAGGGGTTATGAACCCCACCGATCCCCTCTTGGCACGCCACTGATTAATACATTTCTGGCTGTCATATCCCTTGTCATTTTGAAACACATGATACCTCCTCATACAACCACATTTTTTCACAGGCTCAACAAAGCAAATGAGTACTGATTGATTCCCACAAATCTTTCAGGGGAAAAAAAGAAGGGGAGAGCTGGCGTCGTTACGTCCACATATATGATGAGTCACTAACAGGTTGTCCAGTTTGCTTACCCCGATTGAGGCTTTCAGGCAGTTCAACGTCAACGAACGCTTACATTCAACATAGGGAAAGCCAAAGGCGCATAACAAAGCTGAAATAAGCAAAAATGGCAGAATAGGCATTTTAGGGACGATTAAGCAAAATAGGCACTCACCTAATAGGCATTTATAGGCAATATAAAAATGCGTTTTTGGACTAGAAACACCATGAAACGAATTAAAAATATTAAAACCTATTTCTTACTAGACCCGGTGGAGGAGGCACATTGTAGTTCGGATACAACTTTAAACAAGAGGTGGTCATTTTCGTTCAATCTCCCTCACCTTCATGCCTCGCCCTCACACGCCTTCACCCTCACGGCTCGCCCTCACCCTCACATGCCCTCACGACTCGCCTTTCACCCTCACGGATTTTCCTTGCCCTCGCCCTCGCCCTCACCCTCACACGCCCTCACCCTCACAACTCGCCTTTCGCCCTCACACACCCTCACCCTCACGACTCGACTTCATCCTCACCCTCACACGCCCTCACCCTCACGGATTGACATGGCCCTCACCCTCACACGCCCTCACCCTCACGACTCGCCTTTCGCCCTCACCCTCACATGCCCTCACCCTCACGACTCGACTTCGCCCTCACCCTCACACGCCCTCACCCTCACACGCCCTCACCCTCACGACTAGCCTTTCGCCCTCACCCTCACGCACCCTCACCCTCACGGATTGACATGGCCCTCACCCTCACACGCCCTCACCCTCACGACTCACAGGTCGCCCTCACCCTCACACGCCCTCACCCTCACGATTTGCCTTTCGCCCTCACCCTCACACGCCCTCACCCTCACGACTCACCAGTCGCCCTCACCCTCACACGCCCTCACCCTCACGACTCGCCAGTCGCCCTCACCCTCACACGCCCTCACCCTCACGGCTCGGCTTCGCCCTCACCCTCACACGCCCTCACCCTCCCGACTCACCAGTCGCCCTCACCCTCACACGCCCTCACCCTCACGGATCGATCTCGTCCTCACCCACACACGCCCTCACCCTCACGGCTCGGCTTCGCCCTCACCCTCACACGCCCTCACCCTCACGGGTCGATCTCGCCCTCACCCTCACACACCCTCACCCTCACACGTCTTCGGAGGGTGAGGGTGAGGGTGAGGTCTGCCCTCATGAGGGTCGCCCTCCGGAGGGTGACCACCTCTGGTTTTCACAGGGGCGTGGCATTCAATAACACGTTCCACTAATCTGATAATGGAAACCCAACCCGCTAAGACAGAACTTCGTTTCCGTTATCTCCTAGCTCAAGAATTATACGGAACTTTTAACCTTCTAATATTAATTAAGTTCAACCCACAAGTTGGGAATATCAATTTCTAACCACAGATAAGAACTTCTCTGCTGCATAACGTGCGCGATTGTGTCTTCGCCAGTTGAACGTAACGAAGCAGAAAACACTTTGGAAACGGAATACTGCAGCCGTGTCGTCTTGTAGTGCGAGAATTTTCCGCAAGAGGACACCATCTGCCGTTACATTCCAGAGGATACGGCAGTGTACTTGACTACTAACGGCCTCTTGCGGTGGGATGCTGCATGACGTAGGTTAGCCTTAAGATCAGTGGGAGGGAAATGTTCTGATTTCTTTGGCCATGTCACTTCTTGGAAACATTAACATTTAAATACATATAGCCTATCAGGAAAATCACTTTTTTGTCTACCGTGACGAAAGATGTGATTTTCTTTTCTATTAGACAAGGTTTCTTCTTGTAATGTAGCGAAAAGCAGTATTTCTTTATAAGTAGAGCAAGGCAATTAATGATCTAAAAATTGCTTAAAATATAAAATAAAAAATAAATTTTGATCTAAAAATTGTAAAAAATGACCTTGAAACTTTACAAAAAGACCATTTGAAAAAAAAATTCTATTATTAGTTCTTTAACAGGTAATGAACAAAATTTAGAAAAAAATGAATGACAGTGCAAAATGATTAAATGTACTATAACTCGTTTGGGAAGGGGTAATGCTCACTGGAAACCCCTTGTAAGAAACAGACTCATTAATGCAGAATTGGCAAATATATAAAATTCAAAACCTATTTAACAAAAAACTCCATTTTGTTATTGAAAACACAAATTGTCGTTACATTTCACAATAAATCTAAATTAAAATGAACAATAAAACTTGTCGTGGATTCTCAAATAAAAATTATAGGCTATTGTCAGATAGTAAAGATTTGTACATAGTCATTTAAAGTGGGATTCAAACCAGTGAAATATAGAACAGAAATAGAATAGTATAGAACAGTCTTTTTATTTTCTTCTGAGCGAGCAAAATATGTGCCAAAGAAGAATCTGAACCCAATGGGTGTCATTTACAAGGGCAACTGAAGGTACTACGTTATAACCCATTCATTAATATGACAAAATGTAGAAAAGCAGTTCTAACCAGTTAAGATTTCTTCCTCGTGTTCCACAATATTAAGATCGTGGCCAACATAATGGACGCGCATACATTAAATCTAAAAATATATATTGCATATGTAATTTTATCACCAACAAAATTTTCGAATCGTTCGGGTTCCCTTGCCCTATCTGATAGAAATATGACAATTATTATTTTTTAAAAAAGCTTCGTTCCCGGAAATAACAATATTATGGATTCATGCTACTTGTGCATCATGAAACTAGATTATCATAACATTGTGCAATGTCCAGGGCCAGAGTGCAAACTTCGGTACTGAAGATCGTGCCTTGTTTTCTAGGATGTAAAGGTTATTCGCTTGCTTCTTGACTCAGCTTTATTATGACTTTCTTTATTAATGTCGCAGAAGCACGATCATCTTTGATGTGCTAAGTATTTGAAGTTCGCTTGCTGCTAATAGAAATTTACCTGCATCACTGACCCTTAGGTATCGCCTAATAACGATATATTATCCACAAAGTGAAAATTACCCACTTTTTTGTCCGGATTTTATGTGTGCCCTTACAGGATCCCCCCCTTCACACACACAGATTATTGGGTGTATAACTTCAATGCATGTTCGTTATTCATGAATGTACAGCCATGGAAATTTCTGGGTTGTAACGATTCCATTGAAATATACTGGGAATGTTACAGCCTTGAAACCTTTGTATACTAATACAAAATTTCCTTTCAAGTCAAACAGTACATGATTTAATTTAAACAAATGCTGTACAAGAAAGGTTGTTTCGAGTACACTTTTTACTCAATGAACTAATTGGGAGAGGACCTACAGTTTTAAAGTGGGATGCGGAACACTTTGCAGCTACTGTAAATCGAACCAGAGATTCCTTGATTACAAGACAGTGTTGGCCAATTGGATAAGCCATGAACTGCGGTCCGCTATGATTATTTTATGTACAGTCACCGGCAAAAAAATGGGACAGCCTTAAATTCTCGCTTCCCTGCTTTGTGTTTACATGTGGCCGAATTTCAATAGCAAGTTCGGCCACCGCCCTAGAGTTAGCCAACAAGCACAACGCATTGCAAGGGAGCGAGTATTCAGGATTTTTGTTTTGAGGTAATATGGACTCTGTGACAAGCCAATCAAGCAGTTCCCAGCCCTACATATAAGAGTTTTATGAGCAATATGATACGGAGATGTTAATATGAAGTCTTAAAGATAACGAAATCCGAACAACTGAAGATAGGCCAATCGGAACTGTTTAATGTAGCGAAGAGTGACGGTGCCAGAGTGAGTGGAGAGTTGGGATATTTTCTGACGGATGGAATCACATTTGATATACACCTAAATACCATACAAAGATGAATATTTGAACTAACAGGGTCTTTAAAAAAAATTCTTGTTTGTTGGGGGGCGTAACTCCATCCGAATCAATAATAAGTGCCGTTGTCGTCAAAAACCGGGACTTAATGATTATAAGAAGACAGTGAAGGTAGATAGGTGACAGTACGAGATCGACGAGTTTAACATTTGTCAAAAGATAACCTTCCTCAATATACAATTATGTAAGACGATGTAAATAACTGGTAATGTGCACGTAAGCAAAAATATTATTACAGGTAGACACGTCAGCATCATTATAACTACTTCTCGCCAACGAGTCTGCTGCACCAATTTGTTTGATCATGCTACTTTTCTGCGAGCAAACTCTCGGGTGAAGTTCTACATATTTTATTCGCGCAGGATGTTCGTTCTCTCATGCCTGCTAAGAATGTGCCCTTGGCTAATTAGCCAAGAGGGAGCGTACAGTACAACACGACACAGCTGTTCGAAGCAATGACTCAGCATGACGTCAAAACTGGGGCGTGGCTCTTCCTTTAGAACCAGCAGTTTCTTTTTTCCGTTCAAAGAGACAAGTTCTTACGAATTAAAAATTTAAAGCGCCCACATATATAAGCTCATAGTATACTCTAACCTAATGCAGACCATTTTCTTAGCTAAATCAATAAATAGCCCGGTGCTAAGGTTGTATTCAATTTGCATGACTGCACCATGACTCACAAGCACGCCAATTTGATTAGCGCAGACACAAGAATAAAACAAGACGTGCCCACAGCCACTACAGCATTAGCAGCATTTCAAACAAGGCTACGTTGGTGTCCAGAGAGGTCGAAAGAATTGTAGTTTCTGTTAATGTCGTTTCGTCGGCAATTATTCACACATTGGCAGAGTTCAGGATATTATATCGGCAGACTATTTATAGAAATTCCCGGACTTGCACAACATCTCAGGCCATTTTTGCGAAACAACTCTACTTGTTCGATTTCTTTTTTTCAATTCCTACCTGCCTCTAACTGTGTGCCAAGTTAAAAGTTGGGGGTGGGCGGACTCATCTCTTAGCATTAAGGAAGTTTCCGGTCTCTTCACGAGTGGCAAATGCCCATCTCGTTTTTGGTCTCGTCTCGCTTTCCACACCCCAGTCTCGTTCTTTCTACTTCGTTTGCTTCTTTCAGTTTCAAGTCCACTTTATACACAGATACCCTAACCGGGACTGGACTTTGAGTTTATGGTATATCCGAACCACTATGTGCCTCCACCGCGTATTCGACCCGGGATCCCTTGAATAGAAGGCGACATTACAGCTACGCCATCGGGGGCCCTCTTTCTACTTCGTGTCGCTACGTTTGGCTAATCGCGACGATCAGGATGAATTATGATGAGGTGAAAAGGCCCATGACCGGACCAGAACTCGAGTGAAATTTTGAGCCGACCTCTCAACGCCTGTTGTTTTGTTTATTAAAAGGGTTGGGGGCGTGTTTGCACATAATGCTATTATCCGTATCTAAAACCACAAGCCACGTTTTAAACAGTTGCATAATATCGGTAAGAAATAAAACAGCAGGCCGCAAAAACCTACACTAAAACACGAGAGCAAACTGGGGACTCCCCAATGTCGTAGGGACAGAGTCGTCGCCTTGTAAACAAGGAATCCAGGGTTCGATAGCCGGTGGAGGCACATTGCACACACAGTGCTACGTATCCTACTTTAAACTGTAGGTCCAGTTCCGATTAGCCTATCTGTGCATAAAGTGTACTTCATTCAGACAAACGAAAACAGCCTAAAAGAGGTAAAAACTGCAGGCTAGGAAACCAATACAGGCAACCGTTCCTCAAAGTGCTCAGACACAAAGTCGTCTAGTCTCGTCTCGAAACGTGATCAGTTGCCGGTTTTACTTTGCAATTTCAACAACAAATACGTCCAACCTGTCTACAACAAATCACAGCCCAATGGTAAACTAATTAAAATTTAGGCGCAATTTTCATGTAACTGACTATCTAGCCTACAAAAGCCTCGAACAAGACAAGACTCTCGGAGAGTGTCGACGTGTGGCTTCCACGTCTTGGAGACCTCGTTTTTGCCTCGATTTCACAAGGTGCAGAAAGACGTTGCACTTCAACAGAAAATCTTAGACTGGTGAAATTTTATACAAATTTAGGAATGATACAGACTCCTACTGTCGGTGTGACGTCTCGATCAATTGGTTGATATGGTTTATTTTATTTCGCTTTTCTTTCACTTTTGGCTAATCGAGAATATGAGGATGGCACTGCTGAAGGGACACTCGCAAATACTTCCCATACACATGGTAGGGCATCTGAATGCCACGCGAAGACCTGGGTTCGATTCCAGGGGTGGGCGATCTAAGGTAGGAATTTTTTAGGTATTGTCCCTGCATAAAGCGGCTTTGAGGTTCAACCAAACTCAAATAAATGGGTATCTGGGAACAACACTGGGGGAGGGGTGAGGGAAAGGCGGTCGGAGCGTGGTGTTGATCACAATAATGGCCGAGAGCCAGAATGTGTGGGGTCCTACCTTCACTTCCCGCCTACATGTGCCCTCATGGCAAGGTGCAATGTGCACGGGGAACTTTACCTTACATTAATATAGTTAGTGTATGTGTGTGTTTTACTAGAAAAAGTGTTCATCACAACTGTCTTCATTCATTCTTCTCTTACAGCTTAGGAATTGTTTACTGATGCTGGTGCCCACGGCTTTACCGACGTTTTGTTTCAATTATTTGACCTGGCGTTGAATAAACATGCTAATAAACAATTTATCTATCAATCCCACTCTACCATCCCTGTACAAATTCATCCATTAACATTCGGTAACCGAGTATTATATTTCAGGTACTTCTCTGCGTTTTCCCACCAAAC
Source organism: Lepisma saccharinum (assembly GCF_977018435.1). Taxonomy (NCBI): domain Eukaryota; kingdom Metazoa; phylum Arthropoda; class Insecta; order Zygentoma; family Lepismatidae; genus Lepisma; species Lepisma saccharinum. The sequence continues at coordinate 52,788,933 of NC_139234.1, forward strand.
AAACAACAGGCTTCAGGGAAGAATGTTTTCCGTCATACACCGTTAGAAAGCACATGGACTTTATAATTCTCAATCCTGACGAGACCTTCCCTCTAGTTGAAGAATTGATTCAAACTTAAAGAGACGTTAACATGCCTCTGCTGAGCCACACTGGAGAGCATGCGTAACTGATTTGATACGTAGCCGTGTAGAACGATTCGATTGCCAGAGAACAATGCAATGTGACAGCTTGCGATATAATGACACGAATATTTGATTCGTCTCAATGTTATAATTGTAAAAATGCCTACGCTCTGCAATATTCACTACTGCGATATAAAGAAAATCAATATTAAGATTCGTTCTCAGATAATGTATATATATATCTCGTCAATGAAGGATCCAAGGTCGAGATTGGTCTGTGTTTCTTTGTGGGCGTCCCTTCAATTTCATCTCATGATTCATCAACGTGGCGGGAGTGGCCATGACTCCAGAGGTCACGCGTTCTAATGCCTTCCTGGGCATCGGTGTGCACTGTTTGATTTTGAGTTCTAAATCTACTTTTATGCACAGATAGGCTAATTGGGACTGAACCTACCGCTTTAAAGTGCGATCCGAACCACTATGTGCCTCCACCGAGAATCGAACCCGGGACCCTTTGATTACAAGGCGACAACGCTACCACTACGCCATCGAGAAGCCATGGGTGTTCTTTGCGAGTGTTCCTTCATCAATTTCATAATATCACTCATTCACTCATCAGCCAAAAGTGGCAGAAAAGAGAAGTAAAATAAACCAAATGAATCACGCTCATAGTCGCGATTGGCCTAAGGGGCACTTTTTGTATTTGAGTTCAGATCGCATTTCTTCTACGTTCACCTAATCGTGCCGCTAAGAATGAATGGTGATTAGTGAACAGGATGTAGGAACAAAAATACCCCCTTCCCCTTTAACACATACATGGACAGGAGAATGAACACACTCCACAGAGATTGCCGTTTGGACCTTCAGGCACCAGAGCCTCGTTGGCCTGCAAGAATGCATTTTCAAGGGCTGTACTACGTGGAAGAGAAGTTAACACTAGATGCCTTCCGAGGTCAGTCCAGCGCTACGACGCTACGGGTCGCGTGTTCGAACCCCGGCCTGGGCATTCTTTGAGTGTGTCATTTTATGAATGTCATCATATTATCACACAGCCTTATCCTCGCGAGTCAATACTGGCAGACAGGCGAAGTAAAATAAAGCAAATCAATCAATCAACCGAAATCACTCCTTACACACCAGAAAAGCGACGTAAAATAGGAAAACTACACACAAATCAATTATAATGTTAATTCGAAAGGAGGCAACATTCACGAGCAAGCAAATATCTTCGAGATTCTGCAGATACTCATTGATTGAATACTGATGAACATAATTCATGGTGAAGTTCAACTGGTACTAAACTGTCGTTCAAAGAAGCACTAAGCAGCGTCAAGCTCGCATAAGTAAAACAAATTAAGCAACACGTCCAGTACCGAGCCTACCTTTCACTACAGAAAGCGGCAAGTCCACCGTGTTGAGACGTCTGCAGCACCACATATTCCTCCGCTCAGCCGTCCCCGTCTCTCAGACATGAACTCCCGACCGCACTGGGTCATGGGACTTCCCTAGGTCGCATTCCGGCGGCGCGTGTCTCCCACCTAGACGGCATCGTACAAAGCCTGTCCGACCTGGACTCCCCCGATAAGACATTCAAAAGGCGACGACGCAGAGCGGGATCCGACGAAACTAAAAAGTCGATAACGAGAGCCACTAGTCGTGGCGTGGGTACTATGAAGCACCCGAAATATCCCGTGCTGCCCCGGACGCGGCAAAACCCGGAAAGGCCGATTCGTGACTCGGACAATGATGCCTGCGACCACTCACGCAGACACGTAGGGGTTATAATAGCAGCAAGCGACACACACAAAACCGAAAACCATATTCCACTCGAGAACTCCCCGCCTTCAAAATTAGTCCCCCAAATAAAATTCTGGAACTTTTAAAACACTGAAAAAAAGCATAACTAATAAAGTTTTGTCAGTTTCAAGTCTACTAATCGAGACTTTACCCATAGTTTAAAGGACGAATTCGAATCGTTCTTTCCTTTCTTTTTACCTGATACCCATCACAGAGGAGAATGACAAAGCATGTATTAAAATTTATGTGTTTCAAAACGTACATAAGTAGTAACGAAAACAGAATAGAGCACGTAAATAGTGAAATATAATCATTATTAAAGCAAGTGTGCTGTTGTTGATTTATTTATTACGACTTTGATTACATGATACATCAGAGATTACATCTTCTGTGCGGACGTTACTAAAGTACTAAAAAAAAACTAAAAAAAAACAAAAAAAAACAAGAACGTGAACTCAATTTTAATGCTTGTGTAAAAAACACTCACTCAAAGTGTGCATTTATATGCACTACAAGTTTGTTAAAGTGGCCTACATACACGGACATGAATTTGCATCTTCAAAAGAACTTGAATTTTCATTAAGGGAAATTCAACAGTTGTATAAAATATGCATGACTATTGTGGGACAAGACAAGATATCATCGGATAAGTACCACTTGCGTTGCAAGAACAATCTAAAATGATTTGAAAAGAATGGACCAATTTGAGAAGACTTTATTTAGCAGTATGGTTTTAGAGAGAATGTAGTTCACTCGTACAACTACAGCGATTCGACAGCTCGGGCGTGTAGAAAGAATAGCAAAGGATTGAGGATGCCTGATGATTTTTAAGAGAGAAGCTACATCAAAAAAGGAAACCAATACTTAGATGGGTGAATGGAAAATGATATTGAGGTTAATGAAGATCAGCGGTGGAGAAAGGAGATTAAAAATAGGGACAATTACAGGGCAATTGTAGAGATGGTCTAGGCTCACAAAGAACCGTAAAGCAAAGCAGAGATTCAGACAAATTAGCTTGCATTGATGCAGTTTCTATGTGCAAGAAAGAAGAGAGACTGGCAACATTCATTACACCACCTCTTTCCAGATTGTCACATGCACCTCTGGTACATCCTTCCTTTCAGTTTTAATCAAGCGACTTGTCAATGCTAAGTTCGCAAAGGAGGTCGATTGCTGCAAGAAATAAATAAAGATGCTGGAGCCAAGATGAAATGAAATTCAGAACAAGCTCTGGGACAGAAAACAAATTTCTCGACTGGTTTATCTTGCAACCTGTCTTTCCTCGACTTCTCTCCCGTATTTGTCGAAGAAGGGAAGAGAGCATTTGGGAACTCGCAAGACAGTTACAGCTCCCCAAAGCCCACATTTCCCCCTCTTTTTTGGTTCAGACATCGATTGCAAGCCCGTGACCAAGAACGTGAGCCGAAGATTACTAGCCAAGTCGTGGGAAATTCCTCGACCGCATATGCAGCAACAATCCACATTATGCAATGGGGTTGAAGAATTCACACAATACAGCAGCACCTACCCATTTGCTAACGGGTGTTCTCTACAGCTACGGTCACCAGTTGACTTTTGTTTGACTCCTTTGTGAATGCATCGACTTCTAGAACAGGGATTTATAGAAATTTGTTTAAAAAATGCACAAAGAATATACTCTGCTTTACATATCTCGTGAAATCCTGGACTGTGCTGTTAAATCAAAGTAACAAGTTTTCTACATATAAGTTCAGCAATGAAATCTCTGTATCATGATTTTCTGTATCTCACAAAAGAACACATCCACAGTGAATGAAAGAAAAAGTGCTAGCTGTCCAAAGCATAAACGCATAGGTGAGAATGGTTATGAACATTTAGTTTCAGATCCATTAAGTGAATTTTCGGTAATGGAGATCACTATTCTCAGGAAAAATCCACCTAGTCTTCTAATTCATATCCTGTGATAACAAATCTTGCACAATATTGTTTTCAATGTACCTTATCCCTGCTACGAATCCTTGAGCTGTCTTACAGCAAGTAGAGCCGAGACATTGCACTATCCCACTTCTTGTTTCCTATTACAAAATAATGATGAAACCTGCTAATTCACGACCTACGATTCAATACAATCTTGCCAGAATCCTGGACGTGGAACGCAGAAAACTTCATTAGTCAACGTAATACTGAATTAATTCCAGCCACACATATTCAAGAGTAGGGCTAGTACAGCCGAAATCTTCATTCAAAATATCATGGTAGTGTTTCAAAACACAATTTTACAACAACCAAACCCATGAGTATCCCAACACACATCAGCACTGAGTACTGAGGAAAAATGAGCTCAAAATTTGAAACAAAGCATAATTACTAAAGTTGCAGCCTGGCGAAGTATTCCCCATGTTAGGTCTGAATGTTGACATTAAGCGGAAATTGCGATTGTACCGAGCTTGCGTAGCGTGAATAATTCGAAACTTCCGTTCTTTACATGGACAGAGACATAATAATAATACAATGTTCGGGAAATGCCTCTGGTTTCCACACGATGAGAGGGTCACTATAAAGCAATATCTCAGTAGTATTTTCTCTGCCTGCGTGTGGCAGTTGTTCACAACAAACATTATGCTCAATAATCCGCAATGTATCGGATTACTTGAACAACTGACAAACCATATCTTGAGATAATTGTTTTTACTGGCTTCGTTCACGGGTGATGTGGAAAGCTGCCACGCAAAATTGCGATATATTAATACCCTGATCAATAATCGCGCAACTTGAGTGAGAAGATAAAGCAGTAGCTATGCTGAAAAAAAAATCTACATTCAATTGATCTACTGGCTTGGGAAATAAGGAAAACGAACTCAACTCACCCATAGCTGAAAATACTTCATAAACCCTGAACTGTTACTTCCTCAAACTGCACACTATCTACATACCTGCAATGTAAATAAAAGGAGTGTAAGTATACAAAGAATCATCAGTTGTCTGCATAAAAACAAATACTCTCATACTGCCAATTCTGAAGTTTCAACACTAAAAATGAGTTCAATAGAATCATTCTAAACCATTAAAGTGATCTAATGAAGCAATGACTTGCGATTTGCCAACTTTACGTATGCCAGGCTGTTCTAAGATGCTGAAGCCGGGAATGTAAGAATTTTAAAATATAGCTCTAACAAGCTCAACAAAAGCCCTATAACCCCTTAAGAAATGTGCAGGCACGGTGCTGGTAAAACGAATGTAAAAAAAAAGGCTGTCCTTACTTTATAATATACATAATAAATGTTCATATTTACAATATCTATGTTCCAATAACTCATACTTGCAAACATGATTACAGAAGGTTGTTCGGGATCTCTGGTGACGATTTTGAAAGCCGCTGGTGGCGCTGTTATGAACGTCAGTCCCTCCAAACGGAGCATGCTGAATCATGTCAGTACCGAGAACGCGTGTGCAGAGTGTTGTGCCATTTACCTACAACGATGCCGAAGAAAATTGAACCATACTGGGAGGGCTACATAACAGCCCTTTCCGATGCTAAATATAGCTATTCGGCAATCAAAGGAATGTGCAAGAAGCGTGGTTTTGTGATATCGAAGAACGGGATCGGTGCGGTATTGAACAAAAAAGGCAAAGGCCGACTGGGCCTAATTCCACAGTGGAAGAAACAGGCAAATCCACGGGCAGCTACGAGTCGTACACCGGACATAGTGAGAAAAGTGAAGGCCCTTGTGTCAGGTGGTAACCCTGCCCCCCAAAGGAGTATCGCACGGAAGTTGGGAATGTCTGTGTCAACAGTGAATACCATAATCAAGAAGGATCTGCAACTAGAAATGCGGCATAAGCGGCGAGTTCACAATCTGTTGCCTCGTCATATTGCGGAACGTCGCACGAACGCTAGAAAGCTCTATGAGACCTATCTTGCAGGGGAGAGATGGAAAAATGTGGTGACATTAGACGAAGCATATGTCTACCATAGTGACTGTCACAAACCCCGCGCGATTTACTACCGCCCTCGCGACAAAAACAATTATCAAACATTGTATCGAGAATGCCAGGAAAGTTTTCCACGGGGTTTCATGATCATCGCTGGATACTGCTATAATGGCAAGCTAGCAATTCGCCGTGTAGCTAATAATGTGAAGGTGAACTCCACGTACTATCAGTATGAGGTTTTAACACCCATTTATAACATAGATATCCCGGCACTGTTTGGGGGGGGGGGGGGGGCAAAAACCAGGTCTGGGTGCACCAAGATACAGCATCAGCCATACCTTCCGTTCGACTCGTCTGTTCTTACAGCGAATGGAGGTGGAAACTGGCATCCGTGCAATTCCTTACAGCGACATTCTGGTCAAGGCACCAGATGGGTCACCCATGGACTTCTGTGCATTTGGACTCCTAAAACGGGCCTTAGGAAAGAGACGTCCACGCACTCTAAATGGACTCTGGAAAGCCTGTCAGGAGGAGTGGGAAAAGTTGGACATGATAACTCTACGGAAAAGTCTGTTTCAATGCAAATTACGTTGTCGGGCTATAGCGCGGAATGCTGGTTTTCCAATTGAGCATGATCGTTGGTGGCGACATGGGTTTTCATGAACTTATCACCCTTCCAACATTGTCCTCAGAGATCCCGAACGACCTTCTGTATTAAGTTGTGTCTTACTGTTCAAACCTGACATTTCTCCTGTGGTGATAGGAAGATGTGTCTACCATACAATTAATCTGAGAGATATAGCATTCAAGGAAAACTAGAGGAAGTTCTCCATTAAAAAGGAAAATAAACTTTATTACTAGAATGCATGCACAACTAGTTCAACATGGCGATATAGACAATCTTTAAAGGCATTGAATGCAATATATAACCCCCCCCCCACACACACACACACATATATATATATATATATTTATATATATATATATATATATATATTAGTTATGTAACAGCATTCTTTCACAAATTAATAACGAGGCCAGCCCAGCATAAGAGTTGTGAGAATCTTCTCAAGGAACTTCACCAGTCCACAGCTAAATGCAAATGGCTACCAGGATATTACAAGGTCATATGCAAAGCAGAACAACTGGATAACACAAGCAAACGTCATGCTACAGCACACTCGCGGAAGAGTATCCCTAACAAGACTGAAAAATCTTATTTATGTTTTCCCTTCTGGAAGAATGAAAGAAATGACCCGTTTCCTGGCCTCTCAGAAATCGCACATACGTTGAATGAAATCCTTCCACAAATGTACAACCGTTCTCTAACACCTATAAAAGGAGTACGAGGAGTGGTAAATAACTTTTTCCAGGGATGTCTATAGTTAAAATGTGAAATCGGAAATGTGAATTGCATAACAACGTTTTTGTTGCATCCCTCTGAGAACTTTAAAATGCAGATTGACTAAAAATCGTGATATTACCTTACAATCATTGGACAAATACTTAAAACGATCGTCTTCATTAATAGTAACTATACAAGATTTATCAAGAAATTAACCCAAACACCTAACTTTTGAAAGTCATTGATATGGTGATATATATCACCGGGAACGTCACTTTTGGCACTTTTTGAGCAGTATCATTTCATCAAAACAGTGTAATTCTGTAATAAATGTATTACTATGACAGTTGAATATAATGTTTTAAAAGGAATGTATTGTAAAGTTTTTTTTTTAAAGGAATGAATTTAAAGTTCTCGCGGTTAGTTGTAATTATATGAACCCAAATTTTCAGATATGGTACACATTCTGTGCACCCATTTTAATTTTCTTTGATTTTATTTTTGTTACTTAGAGTAGCTTTTCTGCCACTTTTGGCTAATCGCGACGTTGAGGATGAGTGATATGATGAAGGGACATTCACAAACATTATCCATGCTAAGGCCGGGACCCCAGGCGTCGTAGCGCCCTAGCCACTCCCCCACGGAGGACGGCGCAGTCCCTTTGTAAAATATGTTATGTGACTGCCCTGTAACTTTAAAAATAATAATAATAATAATATAAAAAATAGAACTTAATGATTAGACGAAGCTATGTGAAACTATGGGGAGGATGAACAACACTCTCCCGCAGAAAAATTTTCAATCTTAAATAACGGTTACAATCATGGATTTATTTTTTGAAAAATAAATATTGCAAATTAATTATTGTTTTGCTCTGAATTTACGAATGAAATATCTGTCTGGGGGCACATAAAATGGGTTTAAGACAGTGAAAAATGTCCGTCTCGCATTTCCATACACACACAGTACTATTACTTTTCACTTGAATTTGAAAATAAGGAAAGGACATTGACCGCTAATCATCACCAAGCAAGGTCTGTTCTAACACTTCCATATTCTCAAGAGTAAATATCACGCAAGTATCGCAAAACACACCAAAGTCTGATTATATTCGGAACCGCATCGTAATCAGTATACAGAGCATCTTACCACTAGTCAATTCTCTATGCAGAGAAGTAACAAGAAAACTAGTTAAATTTAGATTATAGCGCTACCGTAGATGCCATTCCCATTTTTAATATATACGCTTCGTTTGCTCGATTTAAGTTCATTTCCGGAAAACAACCGCATTCCTCGCAGCCACTTCCGTCGTCTGTTGAATGGCCTGCAATCAGCTCGTGAGGTGTGGCCAGTGCCTACACACTGGAACCAATTACGACAAAGAAATTAGATTTCATTCAACACTTCAAGGAGTTGGTCGAAAGAACACGCTCACCAGCTGTTTTACCAAGATAATACGTGAACAAGTCTGCGATACAATTTTATGAGGAAATAAAAAAAAAAGTGTTTCTAATTATTTGCAAATTTGGTACAGGATATCACATTTTTTCTCTGAGTCTATGATTAACCATTTTAATCTGACTGAAATAAATTAAAATAAATTTATAACGATCTGTTGGGTTGTCAATTTTCTTTCTTACTAGCTACGTTCATCACGAAATATTTAAATGATCGATTGAACCTGTTGAACCAGACAAGTAGTTCCTCACATTGACCAATAAAGCGGCAACTTGTGGATTTCAACCATTTTCTTTTTGACAAAGATTAACCCCAAATCCAAGATAACTAAGACAGCCTACGGATTAAAATAATATTCGAACCATTGAAATATCCTACCAGGATTCAAACCCAGAAGTCCTTAATTACAACTCTATATCGTTAAGAAAAGCCCAGTTAAAGCGTCGGAATATTATTACAAAGCAACCGCATGGCACGATTCATTTAGACAAAAAAAAAAGTTTTTAAATGGCAAGAGCAACTAAGGAAGGCAGAAGGAAGAAAATGCATCTAGGCAGGCCGTTTTGGCGCCCCCTCTTTCAACCTTCCATTACTTTAAATATTTAAGAATCATGATGAATATTTAAAAAATTTAAAAAAAATTAAAATACCACTACCACTGTCTTTATTGTAAAATATGAATTAATGTCCTTTGAAATTCCAGTGGATGGCCCTTTCCAGATTTCGGCTCCTTGGGCGCTGCCCCAGTCCCTGCGACTCGCTTGAGACCAACTAATTTTATCGGGACAGATAAATATCGAAGGCTTATAGCCCACACCCATTCTTTCCTGAACTTTCTGGACAATTAAACTAACTACTAGTACGATCTGCAGTTTGAAATGGAGGTTTATTGAACACGTAACAACGAAGTAACAGAACCATGTTTACTTTTTTGTTGGAGATACAAAGGCTACAAGCTGTGTAGAGAGAGACATTAAGGAAGGCATTCAAATATCAACTTCAATTCCACGTATCACTAGAAAGTAAATGCATCAGCTGAAACAAAACAAAAAATATGGATGAAGTCGGTAGCTCAGACCAAATGTTTAAGTGCATTATCGAGGAAGATGCGGGAAGGTGTATCAAAAATAGCATCAACTGAAGCATTAAAGAACGACTCGACACAGACTTATTGGATCATATGCTCTTTGGTGTTACCTTTACAAATGATATACCAAAACTGTCAACCTGATTCTTGGCAAAGGCAAAAAAAAAACACATTAGTGCATCAATCTACCATTTGGTGCGTCAAATAGGTTTGATGAATTTAGTTTTCTGTGTTTAACTGAAGTTTGGAAATTACTACATCTTCCATGTTCCACTGTGTCTTGTGCTTATTCCTTAATCAACATCTCCTCACCATTCACCTTCATCACGATTAGCCAAGGGTGCTGAAATGCAAATAAAAAACAAACAAAAACTACGAAATACATTCCACGCCTATTTCATCACTATCGAAAAAAATAAGCATCACAGAAGAAACACTCACTCAATTGATGCCTGACAATTGTTACTAAATATACGCCGTGCATTGGCCATTGAGTGGAAAATAAATATGGTAACGTGAGCATGTGCTTTTTGTGTTTCCAGCATCCAGAAATAGGGTACGGAAAAATACCACTTAGCATCGTCTCTGAAGCGGCTAGACGGAACCCAGAGGAACTTCCGTCGACTTTCCAATGCGTGCGTCTATTCTGGTACTGGATGACGCGAAGTGAAAAAATAATGAGCTCTTTTTGGCACAATGTTAGCATGCGCCACACAACCCCGAAACTCACTCCGCTTATTCACATTCTTTTGATTCTTCTCCGCTCAGATGCAGAAGCCAACATAGCATCCTTCCTGAATAGGTCTCTCGAAAATGCGGCTCACTCTTGAAACATTCCCGCTGCACAGCACGGATCTGTGACCAACTTTCCGACGACGAAGCTACTTACGCATAGCTGTGTCACACCAACGGAAAATAAGCTCAGTATGAGTCAACCAACAAGCATCGGTTCACAGATTAACTGGATAATTTTAAGCAATATTCTACAAAATTTCAAAACCAGAAACAACAGAAAGAGAGTACTAAAAACTGTCATTAATTCAAGAAAATTCTTACACTTAACGTTCTTTTCAAACTTTGAAATAAATTACAATAGCGATACGATTTAGCAAAAAAGAGTAACGTTCGTGCTGAAAACTAGCTCATAGAAGCCGTAATGAATATCGAGAGGCAAGTACTAAATTTGCCAATAATTTGATTGATTTAGTTTATTTCACGTCGCTTCTGTTACTATTGACTAATCGCGATGATAGAGGATGGACGGTGATGATTTATTTGGTTTATTTTACTTCGCTTTTCGGCCACTTTTGGCTAATCGTAATAATAATAATAATCCGTGGCTCGACAGACCTGGAAGGGCCTTGGCCTATCTCCCGACCACAATCCTACCTGGAGGTGTGGAGTTCTTCAACGGGTAATGGGGTGACGTGGGGTCAGCACGTCGAACCCTCAGCCGTTACAGATTTCCGAGACGGGATTACGCTACTCACTCGTAGCTCCCCAATGTCCTCACGATGGAGGGTTGCCACCGGTCCTACACACAGGCCGAAACCCCAGAGACTGAACCCAGGCGGACTCGAACCAATGCCGTCCCACAGTCGGAGTCCAAAGCACAGCGCCTTAGATCGCACGGCCACGGAGGAGGATGAGTGATGATATGATGAAACTGATGGAGGGGGCACTCACAAACAACACCCATGCTCAATCCAGATTTCGAACCCGGACCCCTGGTGCCGTAGGGCGCAGTGCTCACCACCCCACGGAGGTCGGCGAATGGTGATGAGATGGGGACGCCTCAACACGAGTCCCACAGAGGATGATTATACTGGCCGTGAGTGCAGGCGCCAGAGCCTCGTTAGTCTTCAAAATGCAACTCTGGGTGTACTATGCGGAAGAGTGTTTGACATTTGGGTGTCCCAAAAAAGGGTATCTTACACCCTGTCAGTAATTCACATGTACCCAAAGTTTCCCGTCAAAAACATGAAAATTCCAAAGCAATTACGAACTTGACATATTTCTTGGGGGAAAAAATATACTGACAGCTAAAAATGAACAAAGTACAAAACGTTTTGACACTTCCGTGATACGAACTTGTATTTGGTTTTTCTATATTTTATGTCGATTTTGTGCCATAATTGGTATTTACATGAAATTGATGGAAGGACACTCACAAAGGAACATCTACGGCCGGCCTGGACTGAAACCAGTTGTCCCAGAAGTATTAGAAGTGCTCTCCAAAATCCGGGCCTAATGTGAAAAACCCAGTGGTTGAATCAGTGTGTATGAACAGACTATTGATTGGGCAATCGGGCCGGTCAAAAACGTCTACGTATTAAGATTCCGAAGAACAGGGCAATGTCTCAGAACGTTCGTCATCGGTGAGTCCCATTTACATACGTTAATGGCACTACTCCAAGTAAATAAAACATTTAAGCCAACCCATTAACAGAGACCTGCTATAATCCTTCTTCTGACTGGTCGGTTACGCAACCTACACGTTTGTACGACAAAACATGGACAAACAAGTCTATTCTATTGGTTATGAAACGTTGCTGGAGGATGGGGTTCAAGAAAATAAAATTGTCTTTGTTGTACGCTCGGAAATACCAGATGAAAGGTTTTCATATAGTATGCAAAATATTCTACCCTGTATACAATTAGACGAACTTGGTCAGCGCTCATTTTCTGCAGCATGTGATCGAATTTCAAGGGAAAAGTCCATGCTGGACGAGGTTTCTTTGCGGTCGCATTCTTATGCAAGATATTATGTAACAGATGTTAACATGTAATAAACAAACATACCCTATACACCATTAGGACAGTTTACATTTAAGTGCAAGTTACAGAAATGCAAGTCGGAAGATGGAATTCTAGGTGTGATATGTCGAAATAATGTTACAAATAATGCAAAATAGTGTTGGAAAATAGTACCACAATTCTATATTATGCAGCATTAGATAAACGAAAAGACCATCTACAACGGATTTCGAATAGACAAGCCTAACACATTTAAATGTTCAGTTCAGAATCTTCGAATGTAAGAAAATTGTAATAGGTAGACCTCGGATTTTTAGGTTCTAAAACGTGTGCTTTTAGGTTCCTAAAATAGGCTCGAAAAACCCTAAAATAGGTTCTAAAATCCTGAAATAGGTACTAGAAATCTTAAGTTAGGCTCGAAAAATCCTGAAGGAGGTTAAAAAAACAACTTAAAATAGTTCAAAATTTCTGAATACTGCTGATTAGGTAGTCACCGGCAATGAAAATGGGACACCTATATCCTGAAATACGCACTATCTTGCATAACGTTATGTGTGTTGCCTAACCCTACGGCGATGGCATACCTTAACATTGGAAATTTATATAATTTATTAATTATATTTTATATAAATTTATATTATTTATATTAATATTAAAATCTACTCTTCGCAGTATAGTTAGGCAACAATCTGTTTTCATGTTATCCACAGTCAAACTCCGCAATTTTGTCTGTGAGAATCATCTTGTATGCTGAAAATAATATTTCAACAAAAACATAGTCAGTGGTGCAAACTTCAATGCTGAAATGTCAGTTTGCACGGCGTGAATGCCACAAAGCACGAAAGTGACGCGAAAGTGAGCATGGCTACACAGATCAGACCAGTTTGGATTGTACAGGTAACAGTGGCACCAGAAATTTTGCTTTGTGTATAGCTTTGAAAAAACACCATGAACTTGGAGGAAGGGAAATCGACAGAGAGTACGTTTGAAACACGTTCGGCACATAAACCTAAAATAAGTTCTAACAAGCAAACTAGGTTTTTCAGGCACTATGAAACTTCATCAGTTGTTGAGATTTTTAACGAAACGCTGACATAACTTATTATTTCTTGCATAACTGTAAAGGAAAAAAAATAGGTTAAAAATCTAAGATCCAAGGTCTAGTAATAGGTATTGTAACTTTTCTGACCCTTCTGGCTAACCGCAAAGATTAGAATGAATGATTACATAAAATTGATGAAGAGATCCAAAGAAATGCCCAAACTGGGGTTCCAAACCGGAACCTTCGGTGGCGAGATCAACGCCCTCTGCCTCCGAGGCGGCGATGCTACCGACGATGTACAATACACTATTAACAAACTATTTACATTTTATTTACTACTTAATGTCGTATGTTTTAATACAAGTAGTGACGTTTATCCAACTTGTTCGGATTATCAGACCTCCCCCTAAAAAAATAAAACCAAACCACAGATTCAAAATGGTTGTTTCTTTGTGACTTTTTCTCAAAGAAAGCTACACAATTGCAAGAGTACTTCCCTTACCCCACTACTTAACTCATATAGTAGTTAAACTTTGAGAAGAATTTTACGACCTAGACCTTGGTAGGGCTAGGGCTTCTAGCACTTACGACTACCCAAATAGGCATGAAAAAAGCACTAGAAATTTGGGGGGGATGTAAAATATTGTAAAAACGAAAAAACTAAAATTGGGAATGTCGATAACCTAAATTTAATATTTCTGTATCTGTATCATATATAACACTGTCAACCTAATTGTATATATTTTTGGCATCAACAAAAACAATATTATGTATTTATACAATATTTATTGATTTCCAAAACCTATTTTGCAGAAACATTATCTGTTCTAACCTTAAAATACTAGAATTATACTGTACATCAAAAATTGATTGATTCATGCTACTGAGCAGCCCTGCTTGTTCTTTAGACCATTATATTCTCTCGAAAACAATTACAATATAATTTGTCCCTCTTTTAAAACATTTTAGGGCTAATAGAAATGGGCACTAACAAACGAACTAGGCAATTAAACACAATAGTATTTACAAATAATGATTGTAGTAGCCTCAAACATGTCTTCTATGCTGAAAGCCAACGAATGGGTTCACAGAAAAAAAAATACATTAAACATTAAGGACAAGGTCCGCAATATAGTCATGAGAGAATGAATGCGCAAAATCGTCGTGCTGAATCTTCAAATGACAATACCGTGTACTATATCATTTTTGCATCACTGGACGTGTGACAATGCAATGCTTAAATAATAACAGTAAGTTCTACTTTAAATTTATAAACGTGTATACTAATGTACTTTTGAACAGAACACGGTAATTACTAATTTATTATAAGATCATAGTTAATGTATACCTGAAAATCAAGAACATATGTTAATGAAACCTTTAGAACATTATATAACGATGTCGTCTCCACGACAACACGTGTATGGTTCTCAAGCAAGTACTTATGTCTCTTTATGCTTCGCAGATCAATCTTGAATGACTCAATGTAAACGAGATCGTAAAAACTACACACTTGAATCGCGTTGCAGAGTTTATAGCGCATTACTCCACGTTGTATGTTCTCAGTGAGAAAATCAAGCTTCAATGTTTCTTGAGAAAGCATTTGGGAAAAGTGCTCAACAGACGACAAAGATCTTGTTACACGAACGGTGATCACGCAACTAAGGAAAAAGATAAGTTGATATGTACCAAAAGTTTCATAGTTTTTTCCTTGGGAGTCTCTTCTATCTGTATCCAAGCTGCACTGCAGCATCGTGGCTACAATGGGAAACAAAAAGATTTTCTGGAATGCATCCAAATACAGTCTAAATTTGCAATCGTCTTTTAACCCCCCCCCCCCCACACACACACTTTTTCCCAGCATATTATGACGTTACGCCATGGTCAATACCATACGCAATACCTACTTTCTTTAGTTTAATGGTACTGAACATATTTCATGAATATAGATAAACAGACCTAATTGTCGTGTGGTTGATTGATTGATTGATTTGTTGTTTCAAGTCCACTTTATGCACAAAAAGGCTAATAGAGACTGGACCTACAGTTTAAAGTGGGATCCGAACTACTATGTGCCTCCACAGAGTATCGAACCCGGGACCCATTGACTAATTGTCCTGTGGTACCTCACTACTAGCTCGTACATCCATTTAAGATCTGTCTGCACATGAAAGTAACGGATTTTACTTATATTTTCCCCACATTTTTGGGTTAGGTGGTAAAGTTATTAATTAACGTTATTCCCGCACAGCCAATTATAAAAGTACACCACGGAATTTCCTACGCTAATCGTATAATCTCAACTTCTTGCTTTGCATGACATTTTCAACTGACAACAGCATCTAAATGCTTTGGGTTCATACACTTACGGACACTTCTAGATTGTATATAATGATCTCATGGAAAGCTAATGTGGCTGTAACCCAGAAGTATCCGTGACTGTACTTGCAATAGCATTACTTTGCGATTCGATTTCATATTTCTCTCAACAATAATTAAAAACTAATTAATGCTGTTCAAATTTCGTACGTTTAGTGTGTAAAGGCAGAACGAACCTGCAAGGAAACGACAAATTAAAGAACAGGTAATCCGAACTAACTTCTCTGAATGTGGATTGCAATTAAATAGAATATAATTAGGAATGAATCAATACGATTCTGTATCCAGGTTTTAAGGTGAGGGGATTCCTTATGTGTTTAACCTGGTTGGATACTTTACTCATAAGTGAAACAGGACAATACGATGAGGATGAAATAGAGGAACCAAAATTCATACCTTGCAAGGAATCCGAAGGGAAAGGGGTTTTAAATACTGTGTCCTGCTTATCCATGCATAATTTTAAGCATGTTATAATCGTACACAGTACAGAAATGGAAGCACTGTTTCCAATGTTTCACAATCGGCTTGTCAAAACCCACCAGAACCTGATAATTCCACTCCTCGCCTGGTTCCTGAAAGTGAATCTCTGTCAGTAATGATGCAATTAAACACCGTGAATTGTTAGAAACAGTGTTTACATTTTTTGTTTTGTATCAACAGTATACACATTGTTATTTACAGCATACAACCTGAGTTTGTGTCCACAGGAATGATGATGAAAGAAAACCGCACTGTGAACACATCGTAGTATTCGCCTGATCGCCAAAACGAACGGCCTACTTCTCGTGTGCCTTGCTCATTGTTATATGTACTTGGAACTGCGAATTCGCCCTTGCGTGGCTGAAACTAATAGGTGCAGATGAAAATTATGCCTGAGCTCATAAACCTCAGATGATACTCCGGAGCAATTCACATTTTAAACCGGGAAGACACGTATCGGTAGGAATTTGAGGCAAGCGTGGGATGAGTGTCACAACAGTCACATGCAGCGTTTGCAATCTTCCCATGATATCAAACTTCCCGGATGAACAAGAGTTGAAGGGTACCGAGAAAAATAACTTCTTTTAGCATTATGTTTGAGTCTTTGCTTTAAGATCACTTTATTCCGCTAAAGGCTAATCGAGCCTGGATCTACAGACTAGAGTTTAAAGTGGGACGACGCGAACCACTATGTGTCTGCACCGGGTACCGAACCCGGGACCTCTTGATTACAAGGCGATGAGGTTACCACTGCCCCATTGGGGAGGCCCCTTTTTTGCATAAAGTATTTGGTATTCATAAATAATAATGCATGCGAGTCTTTACTAAATTTTGTAATTTTGACTAAATTATTTGGTAATTCTAAAAAAATGGGACTGAATAATGATCATACTTCGTGTGTTGTATAGTTGATTGGAAACATGATTCTAGTGCAACAGAATAAAATCTGTTAGTTTTCGTATTTAGGGGTAAAGTAAATATAGAAACAAAAGGGCCATGAATTACGCTTTTGTGGGGAAAAAATAGGGGGGGGGGATAAATCACTACGTACAATGAAAACATGTGCACAGTACGGTATGTGAATGGGGAAAAAACAGGCCAACATTAATTAATAATTACGTCAACTCTAAAAACGTTCATAGTTTCTTTATGGAATTCGTAAATTGTCACATCTTCCTTATCATCATAAAGCCCCATGTTGTCACACGAACTGATACTTGGGAAAGAAATGTGAAAATGACACATGACGAGCTTATCAACGGCCAGTTATCAACACTCAAAAGCTACATTCACATTTAAAAATGTTACATAATCTGTAAATTTTCTTATTAATGTAAAAATACGTGTCCAATAAGTAAAATTCCAAATCCTTAATGTGTAAAGTCATATAGTGATTAATGATTATACTTCCATCTCTGTAGAGTTAGTATAGTTGATTGGGAAGTTAGGGGGCGTTAACACAATGACTCGTAACACCCGTGGGAGTGGACCAACTACTTAATTTCGTTACGACAATTGTGACGTTAAAAGCTAGATATGTAAACGAAAATATAAGACAAAAGAAAAAAGACGGGACAACGACATGTACACAGTTATTACATCGAGGTAGGAATAGCAATCATAGAAAACAGTGACGTAATGCAATACACTCATAGATTATGGTTTAGTTTACACAAAGGTAAGAGTTGTCAAAATGTTCCCCACATCACCAAATAGCACTTTTCGTTAATACTTAAAACTTATTTCAAATGGAATGATTCGGAGATAAAGCAATAATTTGTGCAGAAAAGAGGAGAACGCAGACAGGACACACCAACCGGAAGCAATCTATGTGATGTCAACTGTTTAGGTCACATATCATTGCCCCCTTGAGGGTAATATAGTTTTCTGCAGATTACTCATTAAGTTAACGAGCTTCTCGGAAACGAAGACGGAGAAAGTCCCCACTCCTTAATCCTAGCCATTTTCCATTTCAAGAGACCATTACAGTTACTAAAGCTAACCAATTTACACGTTTTCTTCTTTATTTTACAGCCATCAAAGATCTATGATGGGAAGTATGAAACGGTGATGACAGGACTGGAAGAATAAGGATAACTCCTCGTTTCATTGCATACATGCGGAGTACTTCCGTATTAAAAACCAACTGAAGTCGTTCTGCTTTGTGCCAAACATAACCACATGTAATAAACAAAATTATCTTTCCTTTAGAGGGTGAGCAATAACATTTTACACAGTTATTACCTATTGTATGAAGCAGGAAAGGCTAAATCTATTACATAAGGCTTTGTAGAAGGGAATGAACATAGTCACACGTGGGTCATTTTGCTTCCTTATTTTTTCTTGTGATTGATACTTCTCTTTGGTACAGCCGACCTCTGTGGCGGAGTGGTTAGCACAGCGCGCTACGACCGCAGGGGTGTCGGGTTCGAATCCTGGTTTGAGCATGTATGCTATTTGTGAATGTCCCTTCATCATATCATCACTTATCCCCATCGTCGCGATTAGCCAAAGTGGAAGAAAAGCGACGTATAATAACCTAATTCAATCAATCTATTCTTTGAATACAAGTAACATAACATGATTCAGCACTCGAAGCTTAGGACGCTCTGAATAATCCTCTTCTGATCTACTGTTACGAATATTTCATCCGGGGTCTCGTTGCTCTAGTTTCGATTCCCTATTACAGTCCCGTTCACGGTCTAGTCTTAAAAAATGATTGTTATATAATTTTTATTATAATTGTATAATAATACTTTATATGGCTTACATTTTTTATGCTGTTACTGCAACTTTTATGCGTCTTGAATCTCTGTATACTTCTTATACTTTAATGACATCTCATTACGGCATCAACGTATCATCAAAACAGACTGCTATGGTATATCCGGAACAAAATTCCATTTATCACAAACTAATAACATTATGTACAGTGACAACAACACGTTAAAATATATATATATATACACCGAGATAAGTAAAATGACAATTAACAACACGCTTAATTCACACTACGGCAGCGACGTTCAACAAAAGAATGATGATGCTCCTTTTGCGTTGTCACGAAAGGAGAAAGGCAGAAAGCTGCGAGTCCATTACCGTCTCATTTTCCCGGTAGAGGGAAAGCTGCGGGATTACGAATTCCAAAAGTCAGACTTTCTTTTCAATCACTGTACAAACACGACCGAAAAAATATATAAACTAGTTCAAGATGGCTACGACGACATAAAAAAATATCCAAGCTTCATTCCATTCTTTCTAAAATTAATAAACTGAACTCCAACAATAAATATCTCGACTTCACTTATTAGTCCATCTCCTCAGAAAAATTGAACGCCCCCCCCCCCCCAAAGAGGCAGAGAATTGGATCCCTTACCTTCATTACCATAATTCCAGTTGAATCGACCATGGCGTGTAATTTGAAACTGCGATTTCTAATGTATGACGTAATATCAGGTTACGAAGAATTAAGCTGTTAGCATCTGGTTGGTATACTTATTCTAACACTAAGTTTCGAGAGAGCGCCTCTTCTCTCGTCTTGAGGTGTTTCAAAACAACTTCCCATTACATGGTCCTGTGGTCGACACCAACAGCTGTTCGCCGACCTCAGTGGCGGAGGACGCCAGGGGTCCCGGTTAGAATCCCGGTCTGGGCATGGATGTTCTTTGTGAGTATACCTTCAACAACTTCGTATCATCACTCATCTTCATCTTCCCGATTAGCCAAATGTGGCAGGAAATGAAAGAAAATAAACCAAATCAATCAATAAAAACCAACAACTCCTCAAACTTCGCATTAGAATATCGTATATCAACAAAATTTTCTTGGACAGTGAATGTCTTCTTAGTGTCCAGAGCACAGGCTGTAACCAACACACACAGAAAGTCGGAAAAGGCATGCAAATTATTTTCACCCATTCACGATGTGACTAAATTGGCTTAACAGTTCTTTATAATTAAAGAACAAGCTCTTGCGTGATGAACGTATACCAACACCGCACGTTACTGTTTCTAGCAATACAAGCTATTAATAAAAATCGCCCTTTGCTTTCTATCATTTTAATCTTTGCAGCAAAACTCCCTTTCCGGAACTGTCGATGCAATCAAGGAGACTTCTATCAAGCGTACTATCTTAAGTACGGGTAACGGTACAAAGGCTTGGGAACAGCTCGGTCATCACACCTGACGGACTCCTGCCACTTCGGCAACCAACCAGACAGCCAGACTGCTCCAGGCCGTTCACTTCTTGGATGTTGGCTGAACGGAGGCTCATGGGTCCGGAACGCATTCCACAACACCCAACCGCCAGCACC
Organism: Lepisma saccharinum; assembly: GCF_977018435.1. Classification (NCBI taxonomy): domain Eukaryota; kingdom Metazoa; phylum Arthropoda; class Insecta; order Zygentoma; family Lepismatidae; genus Lepisma; species Lepisma saccharinum. The sequence goes on from NC_139234.1 coordinate 52,809,625, forward strand.
AGCCAAAGTGCCTGCCACTGACCTTGACAAGATTCACTGAAAGTGAACTTGGGTCTTGGAAAACGAAATCTTGGCATCTCTACCTTGTGCTTGGACTCTGTTGGGAAAGGCGTGAAAGAAAAAAAAAAAACTACTACCTTCCTTACGCCGAGGCACTGCCAAAAATACTGTAATGCTAATGACAAAGAAATAGTCATTTAAGTTCTGTAAATAGTAGTGAACCTTAATACAGTTTACGAAAATTCTTGAAATTAAAATATTTCACGAAAATTAAATTTTAATCTTGTTCGCATTCTAAGGCCCGTTCATTTCCTTTTAATATTTTTGCTAGCATAAATGGTATAAAAATCTTACAGCAGATAGTACTTTACACGAAACCATTTCATGTAACATTTCGGTTAGCTTTTGAGATTGCAATATATAATATATACAGCACAAAAGGAACGCCGAGTTAAACCATTTATGGTGGGTGCACGGATGTTTAAAATTGAAACAACTAAAATATTCTTCCATACGTGTACTGTATACGTTATCAAGTACGTATTTAAGCAGTGCCATTGCTTTGTAACTAAAACCTTTTTATAGGAAACGTTATTCCTCTCGCTTGAATAGTTATCGGCTTTTAAACATGTGAAGTGATATGTTGTTTACATCTCACCGGCCGCCATTACATCTGCACTCGTGGCCTAGAGCTCGCTTCTGACTGGTTATGCTGCAAAAAATGCTACAGAAAAGAACCGATCCTATCCTTGAGAAATGCAATGAAATATGCCATGGCATTTGAAATGCAATAAGATTTTTCACTTTAGTCAGTAGTAGGGAAGGCCAAACGGATCCGGATCCGGATCCAAAAGTTCCGGATCTGGATCGGGATCCGAGAGTTCCGGATCCGTGTCCGAAAATTCCGGATTTTTTGGATCCGGATCCGAGAGTTTCGTATCTCAATCCCATTATAATATTACCACACCTTAAAAGGTATTATGATCTTCGATTACAAAGAAATTTTTCATTAGTTAGTCCTACAAGAATTTTTTTCAAGTGTTGTTCCTAAAATACTTTGCTACGCATCGGCAAACACACTCGTCCACAAAAATAATCTTACTTGTTTAACATAAAATGTCAGAGGTGATTTTGTAAATGCCATTGAAACGAATATGTATTCATTCGAATGTATTGGAAATGAAAACATACATAAATGTCAGACATTCAATTCCAGGATGAAACCTTTAACACATATAACAAGATATAACAAGATGAGGACAAATTGATGTGAGGATCTGACCCCTGTGTTCCCCTCCGATTTCCATGATACTTGGCAGGTGTGTGTATAAACGGTCCCAAATGAAGAAATACGTGTTTTTTTTGTTTCGGCTAAAAACTGTTTTAGGGGGCAACCCCCCCTCAAATGTCAATATGAGGACAAATTTAAGCGTGCATTTGACCTATGTGTCCCCCTCCTATTTCCATGAAACTTGGCAGGTGAATAGTGGGGCCCAATGGAAGAAATACGTGTTTTTTGTTTCAGCTAAAAAACGGTTTTACAGGGCAAAACCCACTGAATTGTCAAGATGAGGACAAATTGAAGTGGGGATCTGACCCCTGTGTCCCCCTCCGATTTCCATGAAACGTGGCAGGTGTGTGTATAAACGGACCCAAATGAAGAAATACGTGTTTTTTTTTTTTGTTTGAGCTAAAAATCTGTTCTAGGGGGCAAACTCCCCTCAAATGTCAAGATGAGGACAAATTGAAGTGGGAATCTGACCCCTGTGTTCCCTTCCGATTTCCATGAAACGTGGTAGGTGTATAGAGGGGCCCAAAGGAAGAAATACGTGTTTTTTTTTTGTTTCAGCTAAAAACTGTTTTAGGGGGCAAAATCCCCTTAAATGAAAGGATGAGGACAAATTGAAGTAAGGATCTGACTCCTGTGTCCCCCTCCGATTTTCATGAAACTTTGCAGGTGTATAGAGGGGCCCAAAGGAAGAAATACGTGTTTTTTTTGTTTCGGCTAAAAAACTGTTTTAGGTTGCAAAACCCGCCTCAAATATCAAGATGAGTACAAATTGACGTGGGGATCATCTGACCCCTGTGTCCCCCTCCGATTTCCATGGAATTTGACAGGTGTATAGAGAGGCCCTATGCCCCCTGTTTCTTCCTATGCCATATTTACGTGGTTTCGGGGTCAGATCCCCACTTCAATTTCTCCTCATCTTGACATTTGAGGGGGGGGGGCTCTATACACCTGGCAAGTTTCATGGAGATCGGAGGGGGAGACTTAGACCTCCCTTGTAAGTGTATTAATTAATTACAAATCGCGCACGCTGGTACATACACTATATATATGTGTGTATGTATGTATATTATATATATATATGTATATTAGCAGGTAACAATATGTTATAAGCACATTCTTACTTTCCAAAGAAGCGCATGTGGGATGGCAAAACGGATCCGGATCCGAAAATTCCGGATCCGGATTCAAAAGTACCGGATCCGGATCCGAAAATTCTGGATCCGGATCCGAAAAATTTTAGGATCCGGAACCAACCGGATCCGGATTTCGGATCCGCCAGGATCCGGATCTGGCCATCCCTAGTCGGTAGCAGTTTGGTCAGGGCATACAGTCATGGCATACATGTTAAAAAAAATCCTTTGTCTAAAACGGGCCTAAGATTTAAAAGAAACTTCGCCACGACCACAGATGAAAATTTCCATGAAATTGTAAATTACCTTCTTTGCTTATATTGTGTTCCAGGCTGTGTGTACACTGACAGCACAAAGAAAATCCTGTTTCTCGTGTTATTGTAACAAAACAAATAAACCAAAATAACTCCGATTCGTATTCTCTATCCAGTTGATATATATGCAAGACGTTTTGAAAAGACAAATAACAAGAATTTCTTCAGATATCTCAAATTGATTGCTTAGAACATTTCCGTGTATATTCCTAGCGGTGCCGACCTCCGAGGCGGAGTGGTTAGCACAGTGTTACGATGCCGGAAGATTCAAATACTTGGCTGGGCATGGGAGTTCTTTGTGACTGTCCTTTCATCAATTTCATAACATTCCTCATCCACATCTTCACAATTAGCCAAAAGTGGCAGAAAAGGGAAGTAAAATAAAACAAATCAATCAATAACTCCTAGTCGTAAACTAGGTTCATAATCATCCATATAGATCCGTATTGTGAATCTAACAAGCTGTAATTCTATTTCTAGGTACATACGGAATAAATTTTTAAACTCATGAAACAAATACAATAACTATATCATATAGATAGGTAACACACGGAACGAATTTTTAAACGTAAGTAGCCAATATAATAGTTATATCATTGGTTATTTTTACATTTTTGAATTTGTCCACCATATATGAAATAAAAATTATTGAGTCAATCGCTACCTGAAGTTTAGAAAGCATTCTTTACAATAATATATAGGGAAAATGCCACAAAACAATTTTACTGTAAAGTTCTACGGTGGTTAAGGAAGTTCAGTATTGGATTTTACTCGCCATACTTGAAACATAATAATCAGTCATATTCACTGGAATTGGATGACGGGAAGTAAATTTCCTCGCATTCTAACGTGTCTGAAATTCCTGACTCGATAAGGTGCGAAATTATGTACTTAAGATTACCGATTACGTAGAAATAGGATTGCAGTGTGTGTCGGAAAGATATGAGCTCATCCAAAGTTCAGGAGCAATCAGGAAGGCAATTAGCCTTGGTTTCGGGACTATCCTTTTAGGGTTAATTGAGAAGATTGCCAAGATGTGTTTTAGACAGGTAACATGAAGGCAATCTTCAATTGGCATAAATTTCTAATGGAATCCATCGTGCAAATTGAAAAATATGCGACATAAAAGCTGATCTTGAGACAGTAATTCTTTTGCAAATTTCTAAAAATCAATATACCCATTCCTGAATAGTGTTGGCCTGTCTCGTCTCGAAAATATTCGTTTGTCTCATGACATATGGTCAGTCTCGTCTCGAATTTTTAAAAGCCTGTCTCGTCTCGTCCCGTGGGCAACACTATTCCTGAACCGCAAAATAGCCACATTGAACTTCCCATATTTAAACATACTATAAGTATATTGTATGATTACACACACAAACAGGGCTTCAGAGAATGAATGGTGGAGTTTGGTGAGGTTATTGTGAAAGATTGTGTCGTGGATCAACAGGTAAAATATGTGACGAAAATAACAAAAACATTTATTTGTCACGGCCATGTGGTACAAAAAAAATCCCCTGGGATTGAACCCGACCCATTCGGGGAAAAGTGCGGGGGTAACGTAGGTTGCTTTAAATTAAAAGTTAAAATATATTTAAACTACGGCACATTTTAGAAGGCTTATGAGTCATATCGCCCAAGAACCATTTATGCTTCATCATTACCAACAGAAAGTGAAAGTTTCTAATGGACAAACTTGATTTTAAGGATCAGCAACACACGATATACCGCCCAAAAAAGTCGACGATAAACATTAAGCAGTCATTTAACCCGCAAAAAACATTTTCATTCTGAAAAGGGCAAAGAAATTAGCAATAGCTACTGTGGAGAAATATGAATTGACGCCATCTGCGCGTTGAAAGAAACGAGTTTTCTCCTATACAAACGAACAGATGTTGAGAAAGAAAAGTAGGTTTCTGGGTGCTAAACACAGAAAACCATGCTCTGCATAGATACACAGCACTCTCCACGTTTTTTTGTTACGAAATACATGCAGAAAGATTCTGTTCGGATATATATCCGAAGAAGATAGAGAGAATAGGGAAGGGGTAAAAAAAAATACTGTCAAAGAAGACCATAACCTTTTTAAAGTATTGACGGCTGTTACATAGTTTACATAATGAATGTAATTTTAATTAATCTGTTTTTAAAGATAGTAGTGCACTCAACTGCAATATAATCATCCTTATCTTTATGCATGATAAAATATTCAATTTTAAATAAGAAAATGGTTTCGTCCCTTTATGCAAATTGTTAACTTTTAACTGTAGAATATCGTAAATTTTACGTTAACTTCTAACAGCGTAGATGGACCACATACGCTCACTTATCTAGGCCTTACATTCACGTAGAAGCGAGGTAGCATTGATCCAGTATTTGAGAGCCAACACCGTAACACAGTTGTAACCAACCATATTCCCTCATTACCCTGCATGTACCCTAAATTTCTTTTCACACATACTATTATTAATAAAAACTGTAATGTATTTGGCTAATACTCTTCTATCTGCTCAACGTTTTGATATACGCTACCAAGAAACAACAAATATAAACGAAGGTGATATTAATATTAAAGTCAGTATGTCTTTACAACAATACACACATTGGTATACAGACATCATATAGGTATGCTCATTTTATTTTATTTATTTGTTGCTTTGAATGGCGAAGTTAAGGCACAAGCCTTTTCTTCCACTTAACCATCTCTACTTTACATTTTATAAATTTATTATAATAGCTGGTTGCGAAATATGTATATCAAAACCAAACACATTAAAATACCAAAAGAAAAGAAAAACACAAAAAAATACATATACGTTGTAAGAAAAGTAAAGAAATACACGTAAAACATATAAACACACACAACAAGCATGCTCAAATGACAGAAAAAAGTCAGTGGGTGTTGGTCCTACAAGTTTACAGGAAGGTTTTATTTTATTTCCCTCTTTTCAGTACTGCTAACCTCACTCCAGAAGACGATTTCTTAATTTTGATTTAAATTGTCCGAGAGAAGAAGAGTTTCTTATATCATTTGGGAGGTCGTTCCACGCCCTGGTAGCAGTAACCGTGAAGGAATTTCCGTAAAACGTTGTCTTGTGGGAGGGGATGGTCAGCAGAGTTGTCTGGCGAACGAATGGCAAAGGTGTGTGCTGAGCTTAGGGGTTGAAATCGAAAATGTAGGTAGGGGGAGCTCTCATGAGTTGACTAATTTGTAGAGCGCTGGGTATGTGATACTCAAATAATACCGATAAAATGAAATACAATACCAAGGTCTCTAGTTCGTATCCCGGCCTGGACATGGGTGTTCTTTGTGAGTGTCCCTTCATCAACTTCATCATATCACTCATTCTCATCGTCGCGATTAGCCAAAGGTGGCAGAGGGGGAATGTAAAATAACCAATCAATACCAGAGTTAACAGTGGCGGCGATTAGGGGACTTTTTGCCACTTTTGCCCCAGCACTATGCTAAACCTTATCTACCAAGGGAAAGTAAACTGTCCTTACCCCCGCCCCCCAGTTTTGGATCCCAATCGCCGCCACTGACAATTAAAAATTAACAATTTATTGGTTGCTTTCAAAAACATAATTATTATAACATTGTTGCCAGTTAACCTATCGTTTATAACATTAGATTTCATGGTTTACATAGTTCTTGAGAAACAAGTAATACATCGAAAAGTTTAGCAGATTAAGGTATGAAGAAACGAAAGTTTTGCAAGATGACTATGGATCATTTGCAAAGGTCTAAGCTATTTTTGCACGAAAAATTAAACTTTGAAACAAAAAGGAAAGTTCAGTTTTACGTACTGTGCGTAACTATAAGAGATGTACACTTCTTGGAAGATGGCCAAGATTCCTGACGCAGCTTTATCTACCAATAAAGCCTCCAATCCACACAATCAGCACATCTCCAAAGTTCGTCGCCCACAATATTATAGGTTTCTATGGCTAGACATTAAACCTCGGACAAAAAGCAATTTATCTAGATGACCCCTGAACAGGAAACAAAGAGACGAGCGTATCCACATTCCTGTCAGGTGGACTGTAAGCATGCTTTACACAGAAAGTATTGTATATCAAACACTACTGCCGATAAAGTTTTTATTGTGAAATCAAGTTTTCGGACATTCTGAATCTCGACCATAGAAACGAAAGATGTCATCCGCACCACGTTTCGGTTGTCTTTAACCCCTAACATCCCACAGGTTGTTCGTCAAAATTACAGACGAAAATAGGTTAGAACTTAATTTCAGCGAAATCACCAACTGTATCTAACTAGCTTTATATAAAACTTAAGTTTGTTTATTGCCCAAATTTGGAGCTTGTTGATTTCGTTTGGTTTATTTTACTTCGCTTTTCTGACTAATCGCCAATATGTACAAGAGTGATGGTATAATGACATTGAATGGACACTCACAACCACACATGCCCAGGCCGGGATTCGAACCCGGAGTTTGTATCTGAAATTTTTTATGTATTGAATTAGTTATTATAAGTCGCTTTAGATTAATCTTAACTTTCAGGATGAATAACAATTCAGAAACGAAAATACAAATAAACATTGTTTACGCAAGATTCGATCCTAGGACTCCTGGCTTCGTAATATATTACGCTAACCCTTCTAGGAATGGTATCAAGACGGGACTGGAATTTTTTATTTGATTTTGGGTTATTTTACTTTTCTTTTCTGCCTCTTTTGGCTAATCGCAAAGATGAGGATGAAATTGATAATGAAACACTCAGAAAGAACACCCATGCTCAGGTCGGGATTTGAACCCGGAAACCTTACCGTCGTAGCGAGACGAGACTTGGAAGTGTCCTAGTCTCGACTTGAGTTTTAAATGCCTGTTTTGCTTTCGTCTCGAAATATATAAACAAACTCTCACAGCCTATAGAGGTTATTAAGGCAAAAAACATCTCTTCAAACGTTAACTTTTGTTGGAAGCCTAGTTTCGACGCTACGAGTTCTAAAACAATTACCCTCCACTAATAGAACGACCTTGCAATTACTATAAAAAAATATTATCTACGAATTATCACGCAGATCCGTCTGGTATGTATGAAGAAGTTGCAAAGTACGATGTTTATGTAAATTTTTGAATATCATACAGAGAATCTGGGACACTAAGTTTCGGTCTCGTCTCGATTTTTACATGCCTGTCTCGGGGCCCGTATCATTCCTTAACCCCTCCGCCACTGCTAAAGCCAGGGTCTTTCTTCCAGGCTTTAATGTTAACAGAATTGTTATTTCCTCCGGTCGGCACAATATAGTGATTTAACAAACTAAAAATTCACCCCCAACCAAGAACCCTTCATTTCTTCATACCATATGCAATATTTGGCAACAACACCTTATTGCATAACTCCCGACATCACGTGTTTATTCGAGTTAATCTCAGTTCCTTTGTACGCTTCCAACGGGCATGGAAACTACTGTGGCGTTAAGAACCAGGATGCTCACCTCATCATGCAAGGAATGCAACCTGCTCTCAAAGGCTTCGACACGAAAAATACACGTGTATGTCTACGCACGTACTGCGCTTTGCACTGAACTTGAGCGTGAACATCACACTGGGGGTCATATGGAATTAAATTGAGAAGACATGACAGCTAAACTGTTGGCATCCAAATTAGTGCAAGCTCTGCAATTGTAGCTCTCTTGCTGTAGTGACTGCCGAAAAATTTGACCAAGGGTAGTGTCAAACCTAAGGTCAAGGGTTATTTCTAACATGTATGTTCTCCCATCTATTGCATCAGTTCACAGTACTTTTTCTCATCTTGTCTGGTCTTTTCTTCAATAGTTTTGTCATTGTTTTTTACAATTAGCTCGAGATAATTTATTCAAATATCATACGGGGAAAAGCAGGCATTTCAGACACCCTTATAAACTATAGTCTACACTTGGCGTAGAACAGCGGCGAAGATATAGTACAAGCAATGCAAGCACTGCTTGCACTATTAAAATATTATTTAATGTACTTAATGTGTTAGCCTTATTTAGTTTCCATCGCAATAGATTTCACAAGATTTTACGGCCTCAAACTTCTTCAGCAGCCCGTTGCAAGCAGCAGACTACTCTGCTTGCGCCGCCGACACGGAGAAGCAATGCACCCAAAGGAGCATATGGCGAAGCGTGAAATCTTGGAGATACGGGCCTCAAACCTCACAGAAAAGCTGAGCTTCTTAGTGCTTCTCGGAAAGCAGAAGGAAACATTGCCAGCAGACCAATAACCAATGTGCGTCTTCATGAGCACATAAAGATGATCGCAAGGATATTGATAATTAATAATCATAAAATAACTGAAAGAAACCATTATCATTACTCTAAATTCCATGTAGGCCAGCCACTTAAATTACAAATTATTCTGTATTTCGCGAATTTTAAAACGAGTCAAAAATTTGACATTAGGGGTTGAGGCAAAAGGTGGAAAGGGCGAGCACTTGTGTTTCCCGGAAGAGGAATGTCTAGTCCAGCTCGAATTACATAGTGTTGGCTACTGTCAAGTTATTTACACGGTAATTCAAATGAAATGTTTAACAAATTTTACAAGTTAATTCAATAAATTGATGGCTTTCAATAGAAATTGGAGTGGAAAAAAATGTATCTGAAAAAGGGACTATCTTCTGATATTTGTAAACATCACAATCTTAATCGTATAGGTGTACACATTAAGAGCAAAAAAACATTTTTTATTATTATGGCACTTTATTACATACACATTGTACACATACTCTTTCTGTTGTAATGATTCTGATTCCACAACGTAATTTCTATCTCCAAACTAATAAATCATCTCTCCCGTAAGTGATAAAATTAAGGAAATAGGTTGGTATCACTTTCTGTTGTTTCAGAGCTTTTCAAAGTAATCTTGTTTGGATGCTTTTTAGTTGGGGAAAGAATCTGTGAGGAAGTGAGTATTTGTTGCTGGTGTTCGTGTTCTGAATTAATCGAAAAACATGAATTTGGGAGCGGTTGATGCGGCAAAGTGCGGGTGCTTTACTGTTTGTTTGAGTTGGGTTATTAACTTCACTTTTTGCACAGATAGGTTAATCAGGACTGGGCCTACAGTTTAACGTGGGATTCAAACTACCGTTGAATGTGCCTCAACCGGGTATTGAACCCGCACCCTTTGACTACAAGGCGACATTACCACTATGCCATCAGGGAACCCAAAGAGGTGAGTGAGTGTATTATTTATCAATTTACATCCGCTTCGTTTAGCTCGAGGGAGAAAAGTGTAGAAATGAAAATCGTGGAAGCGAGGCGACCAACATCCGATTTACCTGACTTTAAAGAATTATCTCATGGAGGCTTTGTGCGACACTTACAGGAGTTTGGAATTTATTGTGGTGAGTACATCGTCCATGCATGTGTTTTCTTGGATGGAGATTTTAATACTTATGACACCTGAGTCAGAAGTGCCACCTTAATAAACCAAACTGATAAATTGATTCTTATAATTGGAGTGGAATACTTACACACTAATAATTGCACCGGTGAGTATCGGCATCGGTTGAGCCCTAATTGCAACTGAAATACCATGCAATAATGGTACAAGTGATTTTAAATTGATGTCAAATTGTCACAAACTCAAGTTGAAACATTACTTACTACACTTTAAATGTGCAAACCAAGATTCCGCTCTTGTTGTCAGTTGTAATCAAAACTGACGTAATGTAGCATTTAGATTTTAGCACATAGTGGACTTGAAGCAACATTTGCCAATCTCTACGATCTTCTTCTAACTTCAGAAGTATGATTATTCGTTTGACATTTGCTTTTAAGACCCCCATGCTATTGTTTTAAAGCCGCCTCTGCTAAAAAGATAGCACATTGATTGATTTGATTTATTTTACTTCTTTTCTGCCACTTTTGGCTAATCGCGAAGATGAGGATAAGTGATATGATGAAACTGGTGTTGGGACGCTCTCAAAGAACAACAGGCAGAGGCCGGGATGCGAACTCGGGACCCCTGGCGTCGTAGCGCTCTGTGCTAACCACTCCGCTGGACGCTAGAAGCCTCTGGAAGTTGGAACGGTACCATTATTTGATAGGTTGGAGAAGTACATGGTAGATTTAAGGCGCTTGTAGCGTAGAAATCAAGGGCTTTCGAGATAATGATTACTGTGAAAAGTTACTTGTTTTCATGGCATCTCCCTCCAACCAAAGTTCGAGGCAACAACTCGTGATTGCACCGTATAATGAAGCCGAGTTTCATAGACGACAGCACTAACCACTAGACCACCCGGGTGTACACAGTGTTATTCAGTCGTCTAAATTCCGAAAGCATCGAATCCAACTTCCATATCGTTATTTGTGAGCTTGAAATTGCTGACTGATATTGACATTAAGGCCCAGCTCTAAACTATGCTTCACTCATAGGTGAAGGCATGTTACAAAACATGCTATTAGCATCAACTCCACGACTTTCTACATTAATTCTGAATTTAACACAGACATAAACTTTTATAAGCATCGACATAACGATGCAGAGTGTGGACGAAACGTTGCAACTCTTATTAATGAATACATAAATCAGTGAGCAGAGTGAAAAAATTAACATTCCAAATTTCAGTCAACGTGTCGCTAATCTTACTGTAAGTGTGTATAAAAAAGACAATAACTGGCTGTTGTATAGTCATCGCTGTCCAATTTGTTCTTAATCCCTGGCAGGAAAGATCAAAATTCAGCACACGCTATGGACTAAATTATTTTGCTTCGTATGCATTCGGAAGGATGAATAGGTGAACATAAACATTTCTCCATGCACAGTGCTACTTACAAGTATTTCAAGGTGCGTAATAAGATCTTTTTTTTTTTTTTTTTTTTTTTCCTAACTGCACAAAAATCGTCTCTCATAGATACGGCGTCCTTCAACTTCTTCCTAAGAGTTCGTTGGACGATGCCTAACATTGGGTTCAAATATCCACTGGACCTTTGGCCGACGCCAGGGCAGTTGTTTTCGAATTTTCCTTTCCTTTCGAAAAACCACTATGAAAATACAAAATCGGAAAAATTACGTGGGCTTAGAATTCCTTCTAGAGCATTTAAGTGAATCTTCATGTGGTTTGCTTTTGCTGTTGCCTAGATATTCGCAATAGTTTGATGACTACGTAAGTCTATTAAACTATTTGAATATCTAGACAACTGCGAAAGCAAACCACACAAGATTCACGTGAATGATCTAGAAGGAATTCTAAGATGTGTGTGTGTGTATATATAAAATTTCCAGATTTTGGAATATAATTTCGGCCTTGACACGAGTAGTTTAACAAACCCAAGATTTCATATTTAACATTGGTCCTCCACAGATCCATCAAACTATGTTTATGGGCGTGACTTCCGAGTCTTGTAAGATTATTATTCCGGCTGGGGTTGGACACATGTAACAAGGTGGGTAAGTTTGTGTATAGGATCAAAAAATAAGACCACGGCGGTAACAGACTTTAAACGAATAACCGGAAAAGTATCTAGTTATCATTCATGAATGTACGAGTCTGAATGAAATCCTTATGCCATGCAAAGTGTTAAAGACGGAAAGAAGATTGGGTGAATTAGTAAAAACTCGGCACGTGGTTGACACCACAAAGAATTCGCCGGGGAGCAAAAAGGACCCCTAGTTTCACTTTTGCTTTCACATTAGTCTCGCGATATTCTACCTTGCTTCCTCTACGAGCAGAGATAATCTCCGTACTTCAGTTCGAATTCTCAACTCATCAAAAGGAGCAAGAAAAATGTAGTGTTTGTGCTATAGTAAAACTCAGATGAAGTGAGCCCCTACACAAGTTCAGTTATTTAATTATTTAGCGTAGGTTATCTTTATAACTATATTAAACCAATGTTTGAACACAGTGTAACTGGGTGGGTAATGGAAGCTGTGACAAACTTCTTTATGGTATGCAATAATATTTAGAGCATTACCAGGGTTGCATGTCAGTAGGGGTCATGCAGACATGTTTACATATTAATACTGTTTAGCACACGCACATAGTATAATTTAACTGAAAACTGTCTCAACTGTTCTAACAATGGAACAGAAAATGATAAAGAAAAGCAATGTACTCGTTGATGTCACTCATACACTTAAAGCAGGCAAAAACCTTAATGTGATCTGTAAAAAACATTGATGTATAATGTAAATGATAAAATCAATGAGAGAACTGGAACCAGACCGAAATCCTTCTTTAAAAAAAACTGCTTCAAATAACCACACACACAAAAAAAATTATGTGAAAATCGTTTTGCCTTTTAAAACTAATGGCTGGTGTTGAAAAAATATATATAAAAGTTTTGTCCTCACCCAAAACAAGTATTGATAGATAATCCTTGCTAGAATGCAATGATGGAAATTATTATTAAGTCCCTAGGTAACAAATATAAACTGCCACAAGTTTATGAGGAGTTGCTTAACGCTCGAACGAGCTTACCGTGGCAAAGAGATCCCATATTGCCAGATACAAGTTCCTTACATATAAAAGTAATAACACAAAACTTACTTCACTGCAAAATCGCATTATTTTCAAGGTCGACAGAATTGAAGCAGAACACAAAAAAGGGGTTTGTAATCATTTCGCCTGCAGTTCATCCCCTTTCCCGGGCTCGATAATCGATCCGGCGTGGCGCCCACATGGCGGTAGGCGTGGTCAGTAACATAAACTGTGGGTGGGGTTTCCAGACTTCACTATCCCCCTTTCCGGAATGATTACAGCATCCGTAAACTGACAACTTACACATTTAATTCATCACGACAATGTGGAAAGGCAAATCTCTCCACGGTTTGAAAATGTATGACATTTCCAAGAAGTATTTGAAAAATATTAAGCAATCAAAAGAAGGCATCTGCAACCTATTACTGGATTAAACGGTGCTACGGCAAAGTTTTTAGAAACGCGTCAATGCAAAGATTTTCTTTCTAGTCTTATACTCGACGCAACAGAAACAAAGTTTCATTTTAGGCACACACAGACTAAGCAGATATGCAATTTATGGTGTAATGCGGTCTGCGGAACCATCCAATGAAGATCCTCCTCCCGAGAATCGAATCGAATCGAGGGAACCTCGATTGAAAGGTTCGAAAAAATCACTAAGGAGCTAGTGCTTTAATCACATGTCCCAATAAAAAAAAGTAAAAAAAAAAGTAAAGTAAAGCGTTCCCCTGTGCTTAGCACCACGCCATGAAGGCGTATAGGGGGTGTGGGGGTAACGCCCCACACTTTCTTGATCCAGTCGTGAGTGGGGGTGATGTGATCAGCACCACACCCCTGACCGCCTTTACCCCCCCCCCCCCCCAGGTTTCCCCAGGTACCCATGTTATTCGACGCTGGGTGGGCGCCGGGGCCCCTTCCATCGTTAGAAAAGTTCCCGGATTTGAACCGGCCGGGGATTGAAACCGGGACCTTTAGCATGGTAGTCAGACGCGTTACCGACTGAGCCACCGCGGCCACATGTCCCAATACCTCATAAAAATTGTAGCATACAAATATTTCCATTTCTCGTACCATTCCAAGGAAATGAATTTTAAAAAATGAACATTACAAGGCTAAAAAGCATATAATACAAGTAAATGCAGAAGGAACTAATTAACTTCATCCAATCAACTCGATGTGTTGCAAATAATTATATATTATTCACATAAAACGATTTTATCCCAAATTGATAACCAGCTATTATATTACCGAGTGTAAGGATAGCTCTGTCTTGTACAGTCACGGACACTTCTGGGTTGTAACGATCCCATTGTAAGTCAGTGAGATCGTTACAACCCAGAAATATCCGTGACTATACACAAGATATAATTTTAATTGTTCAGCGTCTCAATTTTTGTTGTTTAGAGCTAAAGGTGTTGTTTAGCTCTTCTGCTACTTTTGGCTAAACGAGAAGTTCAGGATAAATGATGATACGATTAAACTGATGATGGGACACTCACAAAGACCCAGCCCAAGCCGAGAATCGGATCCAGGACATTTGGCGTCGTAGCGTGCTGTTGTAACCACTCCGCCATGAAAGTCGACTGCTACATTTTGTGCGGAATATAACATCATTCATATAAAATTTGACAATCGGTGATCTACCTCCTAAACGTGTAAGTCCAAAGTCTGGGTAACAATCTATGAACGAAAAAAAATGCTTCCTCACTTAGTTCATCGTCCTTGCTTCTATGATCAATGTACCTTGACGCCGCACAAACGAGTCTTCTCGGCGATAACTGAAGAGCACCGTGGCATTTAACCGCAAGGAAATAGGACCTTTCTCCCTTCCTGAAGTTCAAGAGGCGGAAAGCAGTTTCCTTCGGCACGTCTAGGGCAGAACGGAATGCAATGCTTGCCCAACAGTGGCCCTTCAAGATGCGTTGGTACTGGTGATGTACCGAAATAATATAAACTTATCTGCAATAAGTCAAAATGAAATGCTGGGATTGAACTTTGGTGAGATGTTACCCTGCGCCGCTAGGAAATTTTGTTTGTCTGGGCTCAAGGGTAAATGAAATGTTTACAGGTGGTGGCTATGGATGCTAAGTGTCTCGTTACCTGACAGCATCTCCCCCTCCCCCAATCTGTCTCTACTTTTTCCTTCCATCCATCTCTTTTTCCTTCCATCCATCTCTCTTGTTTCACTATTTCATTCTCATAGGCGTGCGCAGACCCTCTGATTAGAGGGGGGGCAAAAGCTTTCATGAAAGTTTAGTCGGGAAAGGGAAAAAACTCATTTTATCTCACTGTTTTAGTTTTATTGCATTGATCTGTGTGTGTGCATTAAGGTGGAGTGAAAATATAGGACATTTTTTTTCTTCAAAAAATGAAGATGACTGTAGTGGGGAAAAGTTGTGTCATTATACAGTTAATTATTTCAGAAAAAAATGATTTTTAGTGGTGCCCCAGGGTCACTGAAGATTTCATATTGAAAATCAGCATTTACTCACCGAAAATTATAACTTTTTATTTATTTTCCTGAACTGAAACACAGAATACCCTGTTTTCTAAGTAAACAAGTGCAAAAAATAGATATTTGAATGCAACCATAAAGTTGTGCTACCGAAATAAATAAAATAAACTACCCAAGTACCCATTAGTACCCAAAATATGTAACAATGTTAAACTTTTACATTTATATATAGCCTAATATCGTATTACTAATTACTTTTACAACTTATATTCTTTCTTAGTTTGAAATGTTTTCATCAATGCTCTTGACTTGATAGTTGAAAAGATAAATCCATCTCTTTGCACCGGAGTATATACCATCACCACATAGGTCACAAGAGTTGTCAAATTATTTGAGGGTTTATCAGTCGATACATAGAACCTTAGCAGTCTTGCAGCTGCTGTTAGGTACATAGAATGGTTTAATGGCCCTGGTTTGCGATTCGCTAATTCATCACTGCAGTGTCTATTTGTTACACTAATACACAAATCATAGAGATACCTCTGATCAGTACTTAAGTCTTCAAAGTCAACATTCCCAACAAGCTGACAAGAAGAAGGAACATTTATTGGATCGAATTGCACAAGAGGTTGTTTTTCGCCAGTTTGTAGAGCTTTTCCTATTTCCCCAGAAAAATCTTTTGGACCAGTTGTGAATCCATCAATTTTCTGAAAGAGATGGCGCAGTGGGAGTTCATTTATATGCACCAAACAAATAAGCCACTGGAGGGGTCTAAGAAGTTATTTTTTGAGTAAAACAATAACTCCTCCTTTGTTTCCTGTATTCACATTTGTACCATCACATCCAACGGCTAAAAGATCGTCCATACTTATTTCCTTCCTAGCACAGAAGCTCAAGATCTCAATTTTTATAGTAAGAGATGACCCATTGGATACAGTGACGTGTCCTATATACTTTGAATTTGGCTCCTGGACTAAAGTCACATGCTCTTCTGTTACGACGCGACCATAATTCTTCACTCCTATCTTCTCATTAATTCTTCTCTGGTCCTTCCTGCCATCAAAATACAAACCAGTCAGAGTATCCAAACTATCAGCAGCTGTTTTCCTGACTTTACTTCTTTCCCTTCTAACCTCGCTCATTCTATCACTTTAGAAACATCTGCATCACTAATAACACCTACACTACATCTTGAAGAACTGCACTAGCAATTTTAGCTGCACTTCTGTCAGATATGCGATGTCTGTCACACTCTCTCGCAAAATTCTTAAGAGGCAACCACATTTGAGTTTCGTTTGAGGTTAATGAGGAATTCGCTGAAGTGGAGGGCATTTCCGATTTGGTTTTAAGTACTTTACTCGTGTCGCTGTCAGTATCTCAACCTTCTTCCTCCAGTTCACTTGATGGACTTGATTGAGGACTACTAATTGACCCTACAGCTTGACAAATGTTTCTGAAGTCTTGCTCTTCCATAGCTTTTCTTGCTTGCTTCTTCTGCAATTCTTTGGATTTTTTAAATCAGTTTTTCCAATGAACATTTTTCTCGTTGTTTTTTGATCCAAAAGAAATTCTCTTTTTGAATAGGTACTTTCTTCTCTCTAGAACCAACACAGGTTGAAAAGTCTTTACACTTGCAACACGATATATCAAATAATGTAGAGTTAGCATGTGAGCAATGCATTTTTTTCTTGTAGTTCTCTTCATTTTGTCTACGCTTAAAGGGCTTTAAGAGATTTCGATAGTGTTGAAGTTTTTTCACTTTTGCAACGACTTGCTGATGTGACACTGATGGCAATGAAGCTTTCATCAAGGTCAGCGTACAGCTGTAGATCTAAATGCTGACAGACGCGATCCCACCTGTCCGGCGAGCTGCTCGCCGCTCCGCAGACGATTCTACCGTGAAAGCGTGCGTGCGTGCGTCCGTCCGTCCGTCCGTCCGGGGGTGGGTGGGTGTGTGTGTGTGTGTGTGTGTGTGTGTGTGTGTGTGTGTGTGTGTGTGTGTGTGTGTGTGTGTGTGTGTGTGTGTGTGTGTGTGTAGCATAACTGACGAATACAGCATGTGAGAGTGTTAATAATACGAAATTTGCCAGAGAACGAAGCGGGATAGTTTTCAATTATAGAAAATAATGCACCCCCTCAGAGGTGTAGCCACGTATATTTGTCTGAGGGGCAAGTACTTGGATAAACGTACTAATAGTAGAAGTAGTAGTAATAATAATAACGCCATTATTATTATACGTACACAACTTTTATATATATATATATAATTTAAAAAATAGCCTACATTACATAATCAATTCATCCGTCCCATAACAAACCAACAACAAAAATGACACAAATTGTCTCTGAAATGTGTGCGCTTCTCCCTCAAACGAAAAAAAAACAACCATTGTTCATTCATTTAAGACAAAACTGTTTGCAATAGTCTGACGTACTTAGTTGTTGTTCAGAGGCGTCTCCTGAACGCATGCGGCAATTGTGGGGAAAAGGACAGCTTGCTCTGCGACGACATTAATGAGCATTTCTACATTCTAATTTCTTCATATAGGAGAAGTATTTATTTCAGACGAGAACGCTCAACTAAGCTTATATTACATTTCTTGGATCTCAAGTGACGCATGCGTCAACTGTGGGAAAATAATTACTTTCTTTCACTTCAGATCCAAGAAATGTAATATACGCGTAGTTGAGTGCTCTCGTCTAAAATATACTTCTCCTATATGAAGAAATTAGAATGTAGAAATGCTCATTAATGTCGTCGCAGAACAAGCTGTCCTTTTTTCCACAATTGACGCATGCGCACAATGCACCGCGTGCGTTCAGGAGACGCCTCTGTTGTTGTTACATCTCTCTGGTCATTTATAATACATTACAGAAAAGAAATTGAGAGCGAAGCGATCAAGAAAATTTTTAGATCCAAATTTTTGCAAATTGAAAACAATATTGATGAAATATGGCGCAAAAAAAATTATGGAGCGCCACGGCATTCTCTTTTACAATTTTTTTTCATGTAGATCGTTCGGCGTCCAGGGCCAACTCCCGTCGCCCACTAGCTACGGCTCTGAACTTGACAAGACTATAATTAGAAATTGCGAGCAAAGCGAACAAGAGAATTTTACGAAATGTATTTTTATTTGTATAAAATTAAAAATCGAGGGGGTTAATTACCCCTCTGTGCCCCCTGCAGGTGCTCTTGGCTGTCTGGAAGAAATAATGCAAGAAAGACGTGAAAACTAAATCTATCTTGAGTATCCTTTTGTCCTGCTACTCTTAAGATTCTGCTAGCATTTCTTTCTTTAGTTCAATGTTTGCCTCCTTTGCCCCAAAAAGAATTTATATCCGTCCAAGGTTGGGGGGCAATGTCCCCTGTCCCCTGTGGTTTCGCCACTGCACCTTCTTCCCCCGTAGTTGCTTTGAACTTTAATCGGCTACAAAATACTTCATTCCTTTAAGAGCATAATATCGTTTAATAACGGCGATAAGATTCCTCTACCCTCAAATTACTAGATGCAAGTACATAATAATATAGGGGCATGGACGTCTGGAAGGGGGAAAGCATGGCCACATTTCCCCTTTAGAAAACGAATGTCAACCAAAATGTATATATTTCACACATATGATTTGATTTCAGTTATAATAATTTACATCAATTATTATAATGGGGATGCAAGAATGCGATAATTTCGAATTCAAGTGATGACTTTTGAGGGGGCAAAGCTATTATCGGAGTAATATGCCCCATTCAAAAATACCTTGACAAGTTCACTCCACAGTATTCTACTCACATTGTACAGCGTAAGTCAAAATTATGTTCCCGATTTCAGTGTCTATTTATTTCATTGTAATGACTGAGATTACACACACAGATAGAAAAACTCAAAAAGTTTTTCCTGGCATATTATAAATGTTCTATGTCCGATCCACGTGTTACACGACACACATCTAGTCTATAATCAAGTTCTATAATCTATAATCATTACACTCATCCTAGCATGTCAGAGTCCATAAACCTTCCTGTTCGAAATGGCACAAAAGACATTCAATTTTGGAGAATCACGTTGATATTGCAAAACAGCATGTGACTTTTCTGTTCCATGCACTGTTGTAACTTTTCACAGAAAGACGCCCTCAATCCCAAGTTTTTTTTGGTTTCAGAGCTTGCACCAGCTGTAGACGATACGGCTTCATTCAAGACATTTCCGCGAGACTCGCCAGACAGTTTTCTGTTGAATACCGAGTTCTAGACTTGCCAGAAGGTGGTTCAACCCCAAATCTTGTTCGGAAATGCCACGGAACAAGCACGACAGGCTAATTGGTATGAAAATCGAGAATACAGAACGCTTTCTGCTGTCCAGTGGTAGCCATTTTCCTCACTGTGACTAAACTGCCTCCTGGTGGCCGACAGCGCAACTACGAGTTTGCAATAGAAAGAAAGAAAACTTTTTGAGATTATATTCCATAAAAAAATTACATATGCATTTAATTTTTCAAACGTACATCAGTATAATAGGTTTCTTGCATTTCTATCGGTGCTACCTTAGTTGATATTTTTAGCCCGGTGAAAACTTCATGAAACCTACATGAAAACAAAACTTGATTTATGAAATTTTGTAAAACAAAATGCTATTAAATTCACGCACCATTACGAGGACTAGACCACATGTCAATAGATTAAGAAGAAAACACGTGCGAAGCTACACTCTAAGGAAAGACATCTAAGGGCGAAACAATGCCTGGCAGGAACAGGTTTTACGAAATGTTCGATGTCTATTCTGAAGAGAAGACTTGCGATTATTCTTTTATGTCTATACTTTTACATGGAGGAAATGGCATCTTTACAAGCAAAGCACGCTTAGCAGCTGCGACCACCTTAGCTCCTGGCTGGGCGCATTCCAGGACCAGTTAACATACGGTTTGATGCAGCAATCAAGGCGTTCGAAGGACTGCTCACATAGCAATTGGACCGGCATTATAATGTAACTAACTTTAGTCTTCTTTCCAGCGCGCATTTTCTCTTACTAGAAGTGCACGTGTCTACCACAAGCAAGCAAGATATCCCTCGAAGCAGTTCTAATCTAGAACTTAAAATGTCTGTTCCACGTTGTTTGGGCTTGAATTTTGAGTCTCCCTTCTGCTACTTTTGGCTAATCGTGATGGAGGAAGAGTGATAATTACATAAATTTGATAAAGAACACTCAACAACAACATACATGTCCAGGCCGGGACTCGAACTGGGAGCATTGGTGGTGAGTTCGGATTCTCCAATTTAAAGACTGTCATCTGTACCATGCATAACCAATGAATTAAAACGGCCATCTTAGATATGAAAGTTTCAATTCTTTACACAGGTTCATCAATTTCTAGTCCTTTGAATCGGCTATGTCACATTCCAGAGAGAGGAACAAATAAGAGCAAGATGGTGGATGTAGATATTTTCAATTGCTTCGGAATACCTTTGAAGCAGTAGACTCTACCAAAGTTCACAAAAAGGTATAAACGGCACCAGAGGTTGGCAGGAGTAAACTTCCTCGTTCCTAAATTCACCATCTCCTCAGCAAGCAAGAAAATCTGGACCAATAAATGCTTAGCAAAAAAAAATGCATACCCGGTCACTGTTCAAAGCTCTACTTCATCTGGCTAGCATTGTCGGTACAGTAATGTCTTGCACAGAGTGCACAATACTAGCACAGTCCTTCACCTCCATTCTTTCAACACGTGACAGGCGAGGTATTTGCACATACAGATAACTCAACTTGGTGACATTATTATCATGAACACGTCGAAACGCAACTGTGCGTCACACTGACACTCATGGGTGTCGAATCACTAACACACATGGACGACATGGACAACGTTCAGTCCTGCAGACGATTATCCTGGTTACAGGTCCAATCGCCAGAGCCTCGTTATTCAGCCTAATATAGTCCACTGCGTACTACGTGAAAGAGAGGTTGATACTTGGGTGTCTTCAGAAAGGGTCACCTATTACACCCTCCCACCAAGTCAGTTGTTGCTTGAAGAGTGTAGGGTAAAATGCATATGGCAGGCAAGAACAGTCGTGGCTAACTTCCATTAAATTTCAAAATATTTGGAAATGACTATGTATTTTTGGGTATTAATGGTTTGAAATGTGAAAGAAGAAACGTAAAAACACAGCCATGTCGAATATTCGCTCATTTGAAATTTCTAGTACATACATGTATACCCCAAGCATAAAAATAATAATGTCATTATTGATTATATTATTGCTTATTTTTGGGGAGGCACCCACGCTGCATATTGGAAATAACATTCTCCGATAATTTTAAAACGTATTGGAATCATTTCTTTATGGCGAATCGCAAATAAGTATGTGTCCGTCATTATACAGAAATTCAGCAGTGGATCTCCCATGCGTTCTCCGAGTGTTCCTGTAAACGTGTCAGGAGATCGCTTTCCTTTGTCGTTGCCGTGACATTCCCCGACCCACATTGTTCTCCAGTTTGTCGCAAGAGCATCAACCACAGGCCCTCTCACCGGAGAGGGAACTAAGGTTGGAACAAAGGGAATTCCCAGAACGCTGTCTCCGATTTCTTTTATAAGCATTTTCTCGGAAAGCCATAAAATAAGCTTCTTTCCAGAACAGATAAATGTACAATGCTCCTCGTTTCTTGCCTTTAACAGCCAGGGTGTACAATCGAGATGACAGAGTAAGTGGATAAGACAGTGAAGACTCCCTTTGTGCTAAACTTATTCCCTTTCCTAGAAGTTAAAAACAGAGCCTCACACTCTATCAAGTTCACAAAAAAGGGTAACCTTCTGGTAAGGCACCCAAAAGTCAACTTCACTTCCCCGTGGTACATCCTGGGCCTTCCTGCTTCTTACAGGCCAACGAGGGTCTGGCGCCTGGATCCACGGTCGGGATAATCCTCTTTGGCGCGCTGTCCCGTGTTTGTCCTTGTGTGTGCTGAGTGCCCCCTTACAGACTCAGCTCTTAATAGGTAAAATTTTTATCCTCGGAAACAGTATAGTTTTAGTTCTCATTATGTAATGAATGAATGAATTGGTTTTAAGATGAGTGAGAAAGTTTTTAACTGACATTGCATATCTTCTTGTTAGGGTTATCCGCAATTTTGTTTGTCAAGGGTCTTATCCTCGAATTGTGTGACGTGCATAGCCTGTATGGATGTGCTATTACAAAAAAGCTCACAAAAAGACAGACAGGGAAAGGCAGTATCCCCCCCCCCCCAAGATTAAGAAGACTGCCCCCAGTAAACAAAAAAATGCTCCTTTGACCCAAACATGCATTCAGTACGGTATTTTGGGTTACACTAAATGTGCTGGCACCGAAAATATCCCCTCTTCTGCCTCCCCACTTTCTTTTCCTCCAGCCTTCACTGGGGGAAGTTAATGACATAAATATCCATTTCAGTACAAGCTTAGTAATACCTTAACTTCACAAGCCAAATTTATTTCCGTGCTTCTGAATAACGATGTCTACAAATAGATTTTGGAAACAATAATAGGTAGACTATCATTAAAAAATAAGCACTCAAAAAGAAGCAACAAAGAGTGAGTGGAATATGAGTAGAATAGGCATACACGAACACACATGAGAGGAAAATCTTTTATGCCTATTCAACTTTTTGCGAGTCTACTTGTATTTGGCTTTTAAACGACGGTTTTCTACCTCGCCAGGTTAATCGTGTTGATGGGAATAAATAATTAGATAAAAGAACCAACACAAAGCAACGCCTACACTGACCAGGAACCCAAGAGGGTAGTTTCATTGATTTGTTGTTTTTTAAGTCCACTTCACGCACAGAAAGGCTAATTGGAACTGGACCTTCAGATTAAAGTGGAATCCGAATAACTATGTGCCTCCACAGGGTATCGAAACAGGACCCCTTGATTACAAGGCGACGACGTTACCACTACGCCATAGGAGAGGCATTGTGGTTTCGTTGATGGCAGTTGTTTTGTACAATAACATTCATATTAAACCAGCCATTCTTTAATCACACCGTGTCACTTTATATGTGTACAAATATGTTTCTTTTTGGGTTATTTATGTCTCTTTTCCATCTCTATTTGGTATCTCGAGGGTGGATGGTGAACTGATGGGACACAAGCGCTCATGTCTTGCCCACTACTCCTGGCGTTGTAGTCGACTATGTTTACCACTTTGTCCCAAACACATACACAGGGAGAGAAGAAGATCAATTACAATCTCATAACCACTGTTGTCACAATTAACGGTTGTAAGTAAGTTTCTTACTGCAGTGTGATTGTTGACTTATTGTACAGTCAGAGACACTTCTGGGTTATAACAATTCCATTAACTTTCAATGGAATCATTACAACCCAGAAGTGTCCATGACTGTACGTCCCCTTCCTGCCTTTTGGTAAATCGAGATGCTGGAGATACGATGAAATGGACGGCACCCCACGAAGCTCCATAGGGGACAGTCTTGTAATCAAAGGGTCCCGGATTCGATAACCGGTGGAGGCACATTACACCGTGGTTCGGATTCCACTTTAAACTGTAGATCCAGCCCCGATTAACCTATCCGAGCATAAAGTGGACTTGAAACAACAATTCCACAGAGGACTACGCTGATTGTAGGTCCAGGCGCCAGAGCCTCTTTGGCCTGTAATGGTTACCGGGGTGTAGTACGTAGGGGCGAGTGTCTTCTCAAAATATCACCCTTTAGACTCTTAATGGTTTGAAAAGCTGTATAGGTCGCAAACACAAATAGTAGATTTCTTTTTAAATGTATTAGACTTCAATTATATTCATCTATTGCACATAGTTTTTTGTCTAAACTGCAGTTGGGAGTAACCCGTGAATCTAGACGTAGAAGATAAAAGAAAAAAATAGCGCAGACGGGAAAGTGACTCGAATATGCGGAGATACCTCTACCAAAATTCTCAGAGCTGAGACCTAATAGATTGACAATGGCTACGATGAAACTGACATCGAGAACTTAGCCCGTCTGTCGTATTAGAGGCCAGGGTATCGTTAGCAAGTCATGGATGAGGCTGTCCACACAATGCTTCGCATTAAGATCATTTGAGTACAACAGGAACAACTATTCCTACACAGTAGCACTGCGCTAGACCATAATATGAACCTTTCGCTACGTATAAACAAACACGGCTTTGTGAGGCTGAAAAGAAAGCATGCAAGTTAAACCGTTATGTTAACACTTGCAATGCATTTGTTCACAGTGTACTTACCTAAATCCATTGAATCAGTCACTGACATAACCACCATTTTATATTCAGCGCCAGTAAAGCTAATATCTGCGTCGGTACACCAAGCACGAACTTGAACCAGCTGTCGGCCGCGTGCCAATTGTTTATAATAAGCACAAACATTAACAGATGAAATAAACACACGAGGGGGCACCAGACACACGCTAGTAAAACACCGCCGAAGACTTTCCGTGCGAGAACAACCCAACGAGCTACATCCACAGCCGTTCACATCTATCTGCGCCTATTTTCTGCCCGTGCAGTGTGCCGGAATGAATCGCATTCCCAGTAGCGACACAAACGGAGGAAATCGTAGCTTCGGTGTGAGGTTCAAACGGCACACCCTCGCGGCCTGAGAAGGCAGCGGAACAGACAGCCACGCATGGGCAAGTTCGATGCACCAAGACCACGGGCAGTAAGGGGAGAGAAGGAGTCCCGTAATATCCTAAACACTTCGCAGTACATTAAATCTACTGCGCTGAAGAAAGCGATCGTGGGGGTTCCAAGTCGGTCCACTTTCTCTAAAAAACGAGGCTGGCTCTCGGGATTCTGATTTAGGACGTTGCATCACTAAAGCAATTCTACTTCTTGATAAATCGCACGAGAGGAGATAAAATTCATTACATTCAGACTGCCAAACTCCAACGCTTGTGTTTGGCAAGATATCCTCCCAGGATGAGAAAAATACACGGAAAAAAATTCACAAGACATACGCTAAGTTGATGATGTAGACCATATTTGCGATCAGGAGTGCCCACAGGATGGTTTCATGACGCGCCTGCGTCATGGGAATTTTTGGGGGGGGACAAAATTTTATACCAATTCTATGTATCTTCACACAAAAATGGGGGGTTGTATAGTTTGATTGACTTGTTATTGATTTTTAATTTTGGTTATTATGTATAGTTTTTCTACCTACCTGTGGGTGATCCCGGCGATAGGGTTGAAATGAAACACCACCTCTTATGCCTTTAGAATCGGTTTGGATGGAGGGGGGAGGGCGTGGTATTCGCATTAATACAAGGTTAGTCGAGCAGACAAACTGTACAGAATAAGGTTGACAGACTTTTTACTCCACGTAATGTAGTAATGCGAAAATGTCTTCAAAACATTAATCTACGATATGTTAGATCCTTGCTTGGAAACATATCAGCGCTTTGAAAAAAGCAGGAGTGATGAAAAATTTTAAAGTTTCTTAGACGCCATTTGGCAGCCTGGCAGTGCCTCCCTACCTCCACTCGTGGAGGCGTAGGGGGGCGGCGACTTGTGAGTCCCGGTTGATAAGAAAGAATTGACATCGAATTTAGATATAGATGATCCAAGGATAGGCAACACTGTACAGGGCCGAAATCGAAAGAAGAAGCAGTTTCAGTATGATGAAACTGTTGAAGATCCACAAAAACGGTACAAAGTTGATTTTTATTACCAGGTCCTAGACGATTACTTTAGCTCTAAGAGAAAGATTTGAGCAGCTTAAACATCATAGTGAATTTTCAATTTATGTTATGATATTAGTAATCTCAAAAACATGTCACCTTATCTTTTGACAGAAAAGTGTAGAAAACTAGAGCGAATGTTAACACATAAATTAAAAGATGAACTAGAAGTGCTTTCGGACATAATAAAACAATTACACCAAAGGAGACCTTAAACTGATAAAGGGTCATAATTTTGCACCTAATGTGAGTGTAGAACTTCGAATTTATTAACTTTGTGGGTAACAGTGGCAAGTGCCGACCATTTTTTTAATTAGGTTAATAAAAATACTATCTTCGGCCAATCATGTTTGAAACACGCTTGTTTCCATTTTATGCAAGATAGCATTATACGAAAAGTAATATTACATGCAAAGGTAAAGTTCCCTGTGCCGAAAGCACAATGTCATGAAGGCACATTTAGGGTATGTGGGGGTAGGGCCACATTCTCGATCTCGGCCATTTTGCTGATGTGATTAGTACCACTCTCCGGCCGCCTTTACCTCCCAGGTACTGTACCCATTAATTTGAGGTTGGGTGAACCCAAGAGCCGCTTTATGCTGGGACAACGCAGGAAAGAATTCAGACCTTCGATCACCCACGCGGTAGATCCAGGAACATTACATGTAAGTCTTTTAAAAATCCAATCATATATCGCAGACCTCAAACGGTAAACATATGAAGTCAAGCCTTCATTTTTTTCCTAATACTTCTTACATTTAAGATACGTTTAAAAGATAGAGAGAGAGAGTGTGTGTGTTTTTATAAAATATAATAATAATATTAAATTTGTGTGGCACTTTTTAAAGTTTAAATGTGGTCGAGCAAAATATCCTTTTGTGTTTAATAGTATTGAAGTAGCGTAACAAGTCTCATTATTTATTTTATAGTTTGCTGTTTTACTTAGGAATATCTTGATTTTCAATTTCCCGTTGCTGCTTAATGACGGGGGGGGGGGGGGGGGGAAGGGAGCTGCATCTGCCGCCACCGCCCAGGGCGGCAAAATGACTAGCGCCGGTCCTGCATATATGCTATTATAGTAGCAAAGATTGATTGCTGTGGAAAAAGTGTATAACATTTAGAAGCACACGATACCATCACGGAAATGAATTAACTAAAAGCGCGATTAAATAGGTTGAATTGAAATGATTCGCAGTCGGATAATTGGAATTCGAATGTAAGTTTTCCATTTTCGCAGCAAGTAATTAATTCTCAGATCAATGCTTCGCATTTTCAATTCACCAATAACAATACGATTCAGATGATGCAACATAGCGAGAATAAATCGTGCCAACATCAAAACGAACAGTACAGAGCGGCGGGGTGAACATTTCTTTTCAGGTAAGCTCATATATCGCATTTCTCAGTGACTTTTAGCACAAATGGATTGAACTGGTGTTTTTTATCATACTTGCAAGTAGCGTTTCCTTGTTATTGTTTTATTTGGTAGAAAGGTGTTGATAGGTTTGACGATAAAAATGATAACATTCAAAGTTAAATTCATCTTGATAATTGCACGCTTGTACTTGATTATTTATATTTCATTCATTAACACATGTACTTGATTATTTATATTTCATTCATTAACACAAACAGTTATTGTTATTCTATTCATGAAAAAAGGTGCCAGTAGTAGGTTTTACGTACTGTCAGAAAAAAGTACTGCTTGGACAAAACATGTTATGATATATCGAAGTATCTCAAATTGATTGATTTATTTTACTTCGTTTTTCGGCTATATTTGGCTAGTCGTTAAGATCAGTCATGCCCAGGCCGAAATTCGAACCCCTAGCATCGTAGTGCGTTGCGCTAACCACTCCCGTCACTGAGGCCTGCGTATCCCAAATTGTTAAAGCAAGGAGTGAAATTACTGTGTTTGAACAACTCAACATTTCAAATTACTGCGCTTGAACAAACGTTGAAAGGAAACACATAAGATAATGGCTGAGTCTTGGAATTTTCTGTTAATCTGTACTCAAGGTCGTCGATGACCACTTTCTCCCACACCGAGCGCGAAACATAGGTTACTTACTAGATGTAAATATTTCAAACAAAATCCGAACCACTAATAAATACGAAAACAAACTGATTCCTTGTAGCTGGTTCAAGTAAATAAACACAGGTGAACTAGAGTTGGCCTTTTCGTTGCATTTTTATGCAATGTTACAGACATTTTACACAGTACTAACAATAAACGCGCACTTGGCGCAGGTGTAAAGAACGCTACGTGGGTCTCACTTATCGCACAACACTTGAGCAACCTTGTGTTCTGACATCACGGGAGAACGCTTTTTAATTTTAGGCTAAATGCCTACGTTGTTAGGTTAAGCTAGCTATGTTTAGTTCTCTTAGTCTAAATAATAATTTTTCATTGTATTTATGTTAATGGAACCTAACCTACCAGGCCTAACATAAACTCGTAGGCATTCCTCCTCTGACGTCAGAACACAAGGTTGCAAAACTGTTGTGCGACAAGGAAGACCCCGATACGTGGTGGGTATTTCCTTGCAGACGACAAACAGCTTTGCCACAAACATGGCGGCGGTGCGAATCCTGACGTCACATGAAACCCACCTGTTATGAAAGGATGTTCACAAAGGAACAGCACTTCCAAACCAGGACTCAAACCTGGGACCGTCGGTGGAGGGTTAGTGAGTCAGTCACCTATCAACGCACTCAGCCATCCAAGTGACGCTGTGGAAAATACATTAATACAGTATTTCATACATAGACTGTGACCACTGGTGTTGTCCACAATTTTCGTAAAGAAGGATATGAATTAAACATTTACTATATTTGTATGTTCTGACGTATCCAATGTTACTTTTCTTTAATCCGATGGGGATTTAACAGACGCCACCCTCTCCCTTGATTGGAACACTTTCTGCCAAAATTCTCCTTTAAGAAATAAAAATGTGGAATCCTTATGCGGATTCACTCGCAATACATATGCATATGCAGTTTCACCAAAGGAAAAACTGCACACAATTATTGCCGGGAACATGGTGTCGGTATCACACGACGTCATGCTACAATAACAGATATAACCAATAAGCTTCTCCGGTCACCGATTACAAAAGCATTTCCCCTACTTCACGCTTGAAGATTCACACTTGTTATTTTCATGCATGCATTCGTCTGTGCATCCTCCACCACGCTCGTCTAAATTAGCTTTTGCTACCGAGCCGTAGGTCAAGAATTCGCAAGTCCAAGCCGGAAATTTCTGCCATAGTTTTGAAAGCGTACACCGGCCAGAGCATAAAAAACGGAACGATAGTGTGCCAAGGAAGTAATGAGAACATTTTAACTTTTTTATGCTAATTGAAATGATTACGTCGTATTACATTTTTCGGTACAAGAATCACGTACGCGAATTTGTAACTCGCAGCAGGAAAAAGGTTGACCACAAGAAACCTTGGCTGGTCAATATTTGACACGACTGTATGTTAGCTCATAATCGTATATAATTACATCAACAACCTGTGCTCGAGGTGAAATTCCTATTTCCCTCGCCACTTCGAACAATGATAACTCAAGATAATTTTTAGAGTTGCAACTTGTTCTCTAATGTTTGTTAATCCCGAGAAAAAGATACTGAAAAGTCAATAACCCCATTCTAAATATGTCTGGAGTATTCTAGGACTAGGGCTAGGAAATTGATGGTCTTTTTTTTCTGGAGCTTCAAGACAATGCTAAACCTGATAGTAGTCTGTTACACTTAAGTTAAATCACAAAACATTGTTTTCAATTTGCACATTTTTCTTTCTTTGCGTTTTCTGGACCTTTTTGGCTGTTAGGTCATTTTCCGTATTTTCCCAGTTTTTGTTGCATTATTTATCACTTTTGAAGTTTTATTTTGCTTTTTCTCTGTTTCGTGAATTATAAATGCATTTACTAGCATAACTTGGTCTTTTTAGCAAGTATGCCATTCAGGAGCAAAATATTATTTTTAACTGAAATTTTGGCAATGTATTAAATAATTAATTGTGGTAAATTTATTTAATCTGTGGTTTTAAAGTGAAATTAGTCAAAACATAAAAAAATCATAATCTGATGCACGTGAAATACAACTGTATTTTCAAATGCTGCCCACATATTGTATTGTTCAAGGACCACTTGGAAAGGAGGTGTATTTTTGTTTTACATTGAAGTAAAAATATAGAAAAAGAAAACTACATTAGCACATAATTGATTCCCCCCTTTTCTTCGATAGTTTAAACCACTGAACAACAGGTTTTATCCAATTACTCAACAACTCTCTTGTAATTTATGAAAAATCAAGCTCTCATTTCAAGATCGAAAATTATCTTCAGGTCATAAACTTTGGAGCCCTACTAATAAGCATTAACATACCACAACAGCAGTTTCGGTAGTCCAGCACATTGAATGGTCGAGTCATCATCTCGCCACTGGGATTCCAAGTTCGAGTCCCAGCCTGGGTGTCCCTTCACACATTTCATCTATCCTCGATACATCATTTCAACAGAGCGTTCATCACTGAATCTATACTTTCCAATATTATAGTTATACACACATTAATGTCTCTCCACTTCATTTACTAGTTTACTTATTGTAAATTACAAAATCATCTGGCTGTCAAGTGGGGGATCTGGATTCGATTCCTGGGGTGGGATGGAAACTTCTTCGACAACATCCTTGTTTAAGCAACCCTCGGATCGGTTTATCCAGCCTCGAACGAAGATTTCACAAGGAAGATGCAAGTGACATGTGTCGCTTGAGAATTCCACCAATCGATCGCAGGCTTGTGCAGCCTGTCAAGCCACAAGTGTGAAAAGTTGCTCTTGATTGACTCCTTCCAAAGCAACATGCGCTTCGGTCCGAAATCTTTCAATACATGAATAAGGGCAACTGTGATGTGGTGCTTCACATGGCCGGATTGGGGAATGTGAGGGGGCACTAACTCAACAACCCCTTCTGTGCTGTAATGAGCATTGGATAAAATAACAAATTACAAAGTGAATCATGTATATAATTAATACAGCACAATTAGGGGTGGTACTAAAACAATACCCTTTGAGACAACTTAAGATGAGACTTTGTGTTGGATACTCTCTGATCTCGTTTGAAACATTGGTAAACTACAATTCACAATAATTGAAAAACAAAATTATTTTACTATGCAATTTGTTCAGACATACCAAGCAGTACGATATATATTTTGTTTATCTTAAGTGCAAGTTAATTCATTGTTGGCAACTGTGAAGCTGTGCAGCGTGGTTGCATGCATTCAAGATATTGTCTCTTTTCTGGTTCACAGTGCTCAAGAAAGAAAACCATAAAAATGGTTTCCCTTAATGAACTCTATACTCTGTGAAGGTAGACAGAAATGTGCCCTTCAAGATCGAGATGGGTGTTTGTAAATCAAGATGAGAATGAGACAGGAGACTGCCTCCACTCACCATTCCGACACAATTTTGTTATCTAAAAAATACAGCTCAATATGAAAACCATTGTAAATAATTAATACTGACAGTACTACAACTACTACTACTAGAAAGAGTAGTAGTTGAAGATGATACCATCAGAATTTTTTAACTGGGTTATATCAATATAACAATAGTGAGATTTATTTTGATTCAGTCATTGATCAAAAATAAAAGAAAAGTTTGTTCTGCTAGAACTAAAATAGAAGCAGTTAATGAACAAAGTTTTGAGATGGGATGGAACAGTGGCGTAGCAGCAGACCCCCCCCCCCCATGACGTATGAGATAATAAGCAATGGCATATTGTCTCAGCCAGAGGGGTCCGAGTAACTTGGCATGTGGACCTCCTCTGAAATGCAGAATTAACTTACTTGCTCGCTCCACTTGTTCGAAGTGGAAATTACTAAATGTGAATTTCCTTGTTTAAGTTTGGGGATAGAAGGAAGGATCTTTGCATAGATCAACTTAAAGACAATGTAGCAGGTAGAGAAGGATGCTTATGCAAATTCGACCAGTGATGATCTATTAATGAAACGGTTCCTGTTTTATAAAAAAAAATATTCAAGAAATATATGATCAGTGGTTTATCGAAAATAAATGGCATCGTTAAAATTATGAATAGTAATAAAGAGGTCCACTAACACTAGAATTAAACAGTGCATCTGTGGCAACAACCTTTTTCTTAGAGGTGGGGGGGGGGGAGATGGGTTCAGTCCTTTCACTGAGTGACAAATTGTCAGTGAATAGTGTTCTGTCACAGGTTTGTTATTTCTTCCTAGCAAATTGCAATTGACTCCGTGATGTTAGGTCACCTAGAGGTCCAGTTCAACCCCTGTAACTGAAGTGATAAGTTTGCTTTAGTATATTACTCCATATTAGTATTAGAAGCCTAACGTGAACGGCTCTTAACGCTGAATCATGGCCTGGCGCAACCAGGGATGGCATAAAGGCTGAAGACGCATTCACCTTAAATTCCAAAAGAGGAGAGTGTACTATCCTTTAAACAATTCCCCCCAAAAAATATATTTTTTTAATATCTGTGTATTTTATGTAACCTCATTAAAAAGTGTTCAAGCAAAAAAATACAAAGGAACACGATTTACGAAAAATAGCAGGAAGATTTTAACTCCTCCAAAATAGATTCCTGGCTGTGCTACTGCGTTGAAGTACAAGAGAAAATATTTCCAGATTCATCTTCGGGTAATTCCATGGTCACTTACGTTACATTCAGAGAAGATAAAATTATTTGAAATGTGATTTCACAATAATTTACTCCTTTTACCACAGTTTCAAAATTTCCTTAGCTTAATTCAAATTATAATTCAACTTTCTCACTCAAATTTGATCAATGTTATTCATTGTATAATGAAAAAAAAAAGAAATAAAATGATCACTTACGTTACACAAAATGTGACAGTAATATGTGAAAAGTTCTGTTTTTAAGATTTGAAAAATATAACTTTGTGTCAACTCAGATATAGTGTCTTGGAACTCGAAACCATTTTGAGGTATTAAAAATACTCCTGTAGAAAAGAGAGAAAAAATATAATAATAGTCACTTACGTTACAGTAAATGGTCACTTACGTTACAAGTCCAAATTAGTAAAGGGTAGTAATGTGCGAGTACTAAAAAACTCAAACATAAGTGACCGTGGAATTACCCCAGGGTAATTACATACAAAAAGGAACAAAATAAACAATTTTTGGAAATACATCTAGTGAAATCCTATCTGTTTGGGGAAATAGTATACTTTCTTTAGTCGTTTGGCAACAGTGTAAAGTTACCCAGTATTCCCTACTTTCCAGATGGCAGCTATGAAAAGTTCCCTGTAAAGTGACTGCTGTTTCCAAGAGAATTTCTTTATCAGGTAATGTTTTTTCATTTGAATACATAATGATATTTAGTATTTAGGCTTTACCAAGTTAATTGATGGCTAATTTGCTTCAAAATTCAGTGATGTGCTAAATGTAATATTTATTGGAAGTTATCTAATTTAGCAGGACTTTGTAGGACATCATGTATTATTTGGTTAAATGGCCACTAAACCTAGTCACGGAGCAACAAGTGGTGTATTTTGGCTGCTTGTTGCGGTGGTTCTCAACCTTTGTGAGACCACAGTCCAGTAAATGTATTTCTTACAAGTTGATGCCCTGAACACAAAAATTTCACTCATAAATACATTTCTGATCTAAAGTTTATATGGAAATTAATATTCACCCTTAATTAATATTAATATATCAACTATGTCATAATCATAGTTCAATTTTGTATAACTTGCTGTCAAATATAAAATTACATTTAAATTAGTTGTCAACCCCTTAGTGCAACAGACCTTTTACGGCCCGGTGGTTGAAAAACACTGGCACTAAAACCGAAGCAGAGGCAACAGCATTACTTTATTCAACTCCAGAGGTCCATTCATGATTATAAAAGGAACATTCTATCAAAACAATTTCATGACACTGTACTAAAGTAAAAGTGTGACCTTATTTTTTTAATATTAATTAAATTAATGTAGATGGCTCATTATATCATTTTAAATAGCAATTATTTTGTAAAACAAGTCACTTACATTACAAAAGTACTGGTCACTTACGTTACACAAGTTCAGCTTACCGTTACTAGATATTGGCTGCTTGCAGTAAGCTGCTAATTTGTTTTCAGTACTCAATCACAGCCTACTAAGAGATAATACATTTTTAGCTAAATATTTTCATTGCTATTATCAGGACAAAAACTTCTCTTTTTTGGTCACTTACGTTAAAAGCTAGTCTACCTACAAAAACCTGCTAAATTAGATAACTTCCGATAAATATTATATTTAGCACATCACTAAATTTTGAAGCAAATTAGCTACCAATTAACTTGGTAAAGCCTAAATACTAAATATCATTATGTATTCAAATGAAAAAAACAATACCTGATAAAGAAATTCTCTTGGAAACCAGCAGCCACTTTAGAGGAACTTTTCATAGTTGCCATCTGGAAATTAGGGAATGCTGAGTAAAATTTTACATTGTTGCCAAACAACTATAGGAAGTATACGATTTACCCATACAGATAACATTTCACTAGATGTATTTTCAAAAATTGTTTATTTTGTTCCTTTCTGTATGGAATTACCCTCTCCAGTTATTTATCATTTAGTTCCAAGACGGCATTATCACATATATAAGTCGACAACAAAAAATGGGAAAGCAGAATATTTGGGGTAAAAGTTAATTTCTTCCACAACTGAAAGGGGGGGGGGGAGAAAGGGACTAACAAACTATTATACGTCAGTCTCATTCTGGCATCATATGTTCTTTGTCACTAAGGGGGGCCCCCAATGATTTACTTGCAGGGGTGCCTCAGAGAACTGTGCTACACCACTGGGATTGAACAAGATGTTTCCCATTCATTATTTTGATTGTAAAGCAGAGGTATAGAGAACAATGTTATTTAGGGTGTCTACCAGTCAAGAAAAAGTAAAGAAATCAACAAGTAGGTGAAGAAGTCAATAAATTATACTTGTGGTCAAGAATTTTTGCTATCACAATGTCTGATTAATTGATTTAGTTTATTTTGCTTAACTTTTCTGCCCCTTTGGCTAATTGCAAAAATGAGGATGAATGGTGGTAAGATAAGATGGATGAAGAGACAATCACAAACATATAGGAACAACACAAGCCCCACATAAGATTATACAGACTGGGAGTCCAGACACCAGAGTCTCACAAGTCTGCAAAGTGCAGTCCGAGGGCATTAATAGATAAAGCAGGTCTAATGCTCTGGTTAAAGATGACTTCAGTTTTCATCTTAACTGAACTTTTGGTAGGATTATTTTTCATTAAATAGATATTTATTTTCTTAATTTCTAATTTCCAACTTTACCTAAGTAGGGGTCGAATCTCCTAATTTTTAGATAGCTAATAAAAAGGGAACCTGGGTAGATAGTGTAGCATCCATAGTTACATTAGAAAAATATAAATTCTGAAATGTTTACAGATGAACTTGGAAATTGCTACAGTTGTTTCCAAAATATTGAATTATGATTGGCCGAAAAAATTGATTGTTGGATACTTAATTTGTGTTTTAAAGAAATTCTTGTGAGAATGAGAAGTTTTATTAAACCATCAGAAGATACTGTAAAGTTAACTCATTTCATGGTTGAAATAAAACAAACATGTTGAAAAAAAAAATCCAACATCATTTACCTTATTTGAACTTGTAAGAGGATATGAAGAAAAATATAAGATGATTTCATTTCTGTATGGCGCATGGCAAGGTGAATAAGGAAGTAACTAGAGCTGTACCGTAAGTTGGAGAGAGAAGAAAAGAGAATTTACAACCACAAATAAATCATGAACAATTAATAAAAATTAATGTTGAAATATGAATACAACTGTTACTGTCAGATGGGCACTATATAATCTGAAAGAGAAACCTACATCAAATCAAACTGTTAAAAAATTAGAGTATGACATGTTAGAAAGTTACAAATTCTTTCAATTTGACATTACATGGCAATATTTATCTCTCATACTTGCAACAATGAATGTTTATAGTAATTTATTCATGGGTTTGATTCCTGGA
The DNA here is from genome assembly GCF_977018435.1 of Lepisma saccharinum. Lineage (NCBI taxonomy): Eukaryota > Metazoa > Arthropoda > Insecta > Zygentoma > Lepismatidae > Lepisma > Lepisma saccharinum. The sequence continues at coordinate 52,845,972 of NC_139234.1, forward strand.
ACTACAAATTTTTATGTACTCAACTGATAATTTGGGAGCTGCTTGAAGAAAAAAGTAGATAGCTCTAGATTAGAAAGTCATATACTGTGAGTCAACATAAAGAAAATTTTTCAATATATCCTATTTGACGTGTCTGTCAATAGTTGCATAAGACTGAATATGACCCCAGAACTACATGCATGGGAAAACAAATTGAACTGAAAAAAAAGTTGCAGTTAACATGTTGACAAGGAGACACTGGAGGGGTTCTTTGCAAAAATGTTGTTAGCTGGGAGTATACCTGCTGCATCCCTCCTCACTCATATGTAATCTTCATACAGTTGCAAAAAAGCCAGCTATTTTGAATGTACGTTTTTTTTCCGTAAAAAGCTGACTTTTTTTTTGGAAAACCAACTGTAATTTTGGCTTTTTACCAATTTCACTTGAAGTGTAAGTTAAGAGTTTAGAGGTTTGTAATGTCCATTTTATATACCAGCCAAAAGACACATTTTCCATTTGTTCTACATTGCAAAAAGTCACGCAATGTACAGGGTGGTCCATATGTCTTGTTACCCCCCGAAATCAATATCTTGTTATCTATAATTCAGTGTTTCTTTTGCAGAGATGGCTGACACAAGCTCCTACAATGTAGAAGAGCGCCTTGTTGTCAGTGTTTGGGCCCATGAACGTCCACATACCGGCAAGACCATGGAGGATGTGCGACGAGATTTCACAAGACGATTCCAAAAAAATGCACCACCAAAAGTGACAATACTGCGTTGGGAAAAGAAACTGTTTATGTTGGGATGTATCAAAGACAAACCGAGGCCTGGTGCACCAACCAAAAGACAGATCACATGTGCAGGAGTGGAGGCATCTGTGCTTCGGTCACCACAGAAGTCACTGCGCAAACGGTCTGCACATGTGATCTGTCTTTTGGTTGGTGCACCAGGCCTCGGTTTGTCTTTGATACATCCCAACATAAACAGTTTCTTTTCCCAACGCAGTATTGTCACTTTTGGTGGTGCATTTTTTTTGGAATCGTCTTGTGAAATCTCGTCGCACATCCTCCATGGTCTTGCCGGTATGTGGACGTTCATGGGCCCAAACACTGACAACAAGGCGCTCTTCTACATTGTAGGAGCTTGTGTCAGCCATCTCTGCAAAAGAAACACTGAATTATAGATAACAAGATATTGATTCGGGGCGGTAACAAGACATATGGACCACCCTGTATGTTACTTCTGTACAAAAAGTGACAAGAGACATGAATTTTCCACTGGGTATATGTCCATGTGGATATGTTGTAAAACATGAAACTAACAAATCACACTGCACATGAACATTTAGTATGGGGAAAAGTTACGGTAAAAATTTACTATCCTTCGGACACCTCTAATTTTTTCGTTTCGTCAATTTTTGACATTCGTACTTACCTATGTGCTTCGCGGAACATTCCTGCAGGTGTATCAATGTTGTTTTGATGAAATTTGAACTATGTTTCCTAACCTAACAGAACTAACCTAACCACGTGCCAATGGTTCGTGGGGCTAGTGCCAATGTTTCGTGGGGCTAGCGCCAATGGTTCACAATTATTTCCAATTTCTAGATCCTGATACTAACACGACACCAAATTTTAACTATGTTTCCTAACCTAACAGAACTAACCTATCCACGCGCCAATGGTTCGTGGGGATAGCTATTCTCAGTCGGAGAATTAATTTTCAACGAACAACATGAATTTCAGCTATGAAACATTCCCACATCACACTTTCCCGATGTTCGACAATGCTACAGGAACTTATTACGGTAAGTAGTTTCTTCTGTAAAAATAAATAAATGTGTCCGAAGGATAGTAAACTAGTACCAAAAATGGGGTTGGGAACACTGACAAGGGCTTAAGTCATCAAACTTACGCAGCATGCAGTTCATGTAGCAAAAGCAATGGCAATTGTGCATCGGTGAGTTATTTCTCTTGAAAAATACATGATTTTCTGGTCAAATATATTCCACAATGCAAGAAAATACCTCGACGAATGTTGGAAAGCTTGCAGAAACTCATTTCCGTAAGTAGTGTCTTGTGTAAAAATGAAGAAATGTGTCTCCGATATACCGAACTTTAACCACAGAAAACTCCTATGCACAAAAGTAATCGAAATTGAAATGTCAATCGCCACATCTTCGTAACTGCACATAAGCTTTTCCATTTTGAAACTGCTGTATTAAAAAGTTAGTAGTTCCTCATAAAATCGGATTTTATATAGGACGTGTGCTGACAACGTATGAAAAAAGTATTGATAATAATGACTGACGTCTATAATAAAAGTGACGTCTCAACTTCTCTACAATTCGCATAAAGGATACGTCTCAACTTCTCTACAATTCGCATAAAGGATAGTGCCTTGTACTTAATCAGTTGTATGTGGAAATCAATTGCAGTACATGTAGCGAGAAAGCTACAGCAATAATAAGGAAGAAAGTTACAGGTAAAAAAAATAGTTCTGTAACAAACAAACTCTCTCTCAATTGCATCATTATTCACACCTCTTTCATTCAACGCTTAAACATACAGCCCCCATGCAATAGTCTGTACACAGAAAAGAAATGAAGAAAAAACTATCACATTCCAGCACTGTCCATGCCTGACAACCAAATGGCACTAACTACAGGTGTACGGATAAGGTATTAACCACAAGCCGGACACTGCAAATGCAAGTTCTCTACATGAAGACAATACGTTTCTTCCCAATAATCCAAAACGGCTAACCAACATTCTTTATTCATTCATGAAAGTCAATATGGCTACGTTGAACTCACTCACCGAGAACTGTATATTACGAGCATTAAATATGCGTGCATTTATGAAATCATGAGTTTCTTTCAGATTCTATCTCTTTTTACAGACCCGATTGAACCCAGAAGAGTAGTGATCCTAGATGACCTAAGATAAACCGTCAACAGTGACATCCTACAATTGCAACCAATGCCTAATATATTTTTTTTTACAATAGTGCAGCATTTATTGTTAAGCGTATCTTGAAACTATGTTCATCGAGAAGGAAAACGTTTACCTACCTTCTTTTTCGTGGAGACCCTGATTTTCCGTAGTATTTTCCGCCATCTTACCACCAGTAATTTACCACAATGCATTTCGTAAGAACAGATGCGCAGCAAGCTGCATGAAAGAAAACGAATGTGCCGGGGTTTTGCACTAACGGACAATGCAGTCAACAGATATTCGTATAGTTTCTGCTGTGAGAACACCAATTGGTACAGTAATTTTGAGATATTTATATTTTTTAAAAAATATTACTCTAAACTACATTCGGTACCCTACTTATATTTTTACGGATCAAAGCAAAGAGTAAATGTAGCATTATTGTATGCGCGTTACGTCAGCATTTTTACGAAGAGTAGAGATTTTTAGTAATGTATATACAACTTATACTAATTTTAAAGCAGTAAACAAATCTGAAATTAATTTATGTTCAGGGCGGAAAAATGCATAAGAATATGTAGTCTAAAGGTTAGAGGAACTGTGTAAATGAGAAGTGGCTTTTTTGTCCTTTTTTATGATAATTAGGTGGCAAGCTTTCTGGGGTCGGGTACCCTATTCTACACCCTCGAATTTTGAATTTTTTTTCTTTTCATTATGAACATTATTTGATCCTATTTGTGAATTTAAAAAAATTGGAGCGCGGAAAGAAGTATTTACGACTGTACAGCCGTTTAAAGTTGAAATTTTGTCGTTTTAAATGGTTCGCAATTAGGAGCGAATTTACAATATAGAGAAAGTCTCCAATTTTGTTAATTTTCGGTATACTAACTAATTTTGACCTCCTAATCACGAATCTGTTGGAAAAAACCGGCGGTCACGTCTGAAAATTTCGATGAATTTAGGGGTGAAATGAGTGCTAATGGAACCTAACCTAACAGGCCTAACCTAACCTCGTGTGAATGGTTCGTGGGGCTACCCGTGGATGGTTTTTGGGGCTAACGTCAATGGTTTGTGGGGCTACCCGTGGATGGTTTTTGGGGCTAACGTCAATGGTTTGTGGGGCTACCCGTGGATGGCTTTTGGCGCTAACGAAATTTTTTGTACAATTTCCAGACGTGACCGCCGGTTTTTTCCAACAGATTCATGATTAGGAGGCCAAAATTAGTTAGTATACCGAAAATTAACGAAATTGGAGACTTTCTCTATATTGTAAATTCTAGCCCGCAATTATTTCCAATTTCTAGATCGTGATACTAACACGACACCAAATTTTAACTATCGATCTCAACCTAACTGAACTAACCTATCCACGCGCCAATGGTTCGTGGGGCTAGCGCCAATGGTTCGTGGGGCTAGCGCCAATGGTTCGTGGGGCTAGCGCCAATGGTTCGTGGGGCTAGCGCCAATGGTTCGTGGGGCTAGCGTCAATGGTTCGTGGGGCTAGCGCCAATGGTTCGTGGGGCTAGCGCCAATGGTTCGTGGGGCTAGCGTCAATGGTTCGTGGGGCTAGCGCCAATGGTTCGTGAGGCTAGCGCCAATGGTTCGTGGGGCTAGCGCCAATGGTTCGTGGGGCTAGCGCCAATGGTTCGTGAGGCTAGCGCCAATGGTTCGTGGGCCTAGCGCCAATGGTTCGTGGGGCAGCAGACCATCTCCCTGTAAGTCAAGTACAATGTCCCGTATGTCTCGTCGAACAAAGCCCTCTATGTCCTTCATCCGTTGAACGTGTGTCAATCTCATATTTAGTCCTTTTGCATTAATTCAATGTCACACAAATCAATTCCAATGTCTAAAGTCGCACAAAACAATTGCAATGTCTCAAATATCCAATCCGCCAATAAATTACATAAATAATATATTGAAATCGCAAATTATCCCATTGCACAAGTCATTCATAAGAAGAAAAAATTGCAAATTATCCCATTGCACAAGTCAAAGATAAGAAGAAAAAGAAAATGTTCAGACGTGCGCCTGTGACATGAATCCAAGATGCGCCATGATCAAATCCCTGCAAAACCGTTTCGACGTTACATAAGGAATCTAAATATTGAAAAACGTAAGTTTCCTAGCACGTAGATCTACAAAAATAACTTTCCGCGCTATTTAGAAACATCGTTTCTTATGAAGAACTAATTTTCGTAACGAGAATATTTGAAATGTGCGAAAAATCGAGGGTGTAGAAAAGGGTACCCGAGCCGCTTTCTGTTGTAGACTCCCGAGATCTAGCAGAAAACTTGGTACCAGTTTCATAGATCGGAGACACATTAAAATAACATATTTTGTGTGTCGCATGGTTCGTACTTACCAATTGTGTATTGCGGAACATAGTTCAAGATGCCATTATGCTTTTTACACGAAAACAAACGCAATTTTTCACATTCTGAGTGCTTTTTTTATTCCTTTTCTTCGCTTTCGGACACATCTTGACTCCTGTTGTGGGTATGCAGTGTTTCAACCTTCTTCACCAAAAAATTCCTACTATCGTGTTCGTCACCGGTGGAAATTGTACATTATACACAGGTAGCTGACGGATAGCCCCACGAACCATACACGGATAGCCCCACAAACCATTCACGGATACCCCCAAGAACCATTTCCGATAAGGTTAGGTTTGGTTACGGTATAATTTAACAATACAGGGAATGTATCCAATTTGTTTGAAATTTGGGATACTTGGTAAGAGTCTAGTTTACGTCCTTTTCCTAAGGAATACGTGTCATATATCGTTGGAAAGGTTATTTTATAAGGAATTCAACAAAGTAAATCCCAAGGCGAGGAAAAATTTCCTGGAGGAGAAAATCGAGAAAAACCGTTGTTGTCCGGATATGCGTGAGGACATTTTTCGATGATGAAGCACATATTTAGGGGTGAAATGAGTGCTAATGGAACCTAACCTAACCTCGTAGGCATACCTCGTTCCCGTGAATAGTTAGTGACAGAAAGTGTAAAAAGAAAAACTTACTTACCCTACAGATGCCGGAGCGCCGGCTGTCTGCTAGCACGGTTTTGTAAACGGGCAAGAAGGACGTAAACTAGACTCTAGCCGGATACTTACTAATTTGCACCTCGTAATCACAAATCTGCACTTAAAATTTGGTGCTCACATATAAATTTGGCGCTTATTTGGGGGCAGGTGAATCCGGCCAATTTCTAACATGCTTTTAACAGGGACTCTATAGAGAAAGCCGGGGAGTGAAGTGGAGGTGGGGCCGTGTTAGCGGTTGGGGGCGGTAGGTCAATTACCCCAGGGGCGGAGCCCGGAATCGGTGGGAAATTTGGACTCAAAATTTTCAAAAGGCAATATCTGACCTTCAGTCGGCTATAAATTGGTAAATAGTTCTTTCCGCGCTCTAGATGATTTATGTTCTTCACAATTAGCGTTACATAATGTTCACAAAAAAAGAAAAAATCCGAAATCAAGGGTGTAGAAATAAAAATTTAATTTAGATTATTTTGCTATTTCCACGTGTGAGCGCCAAATTTTAACTGCATATTCGTGATTAGGGGTCCAAAATTAGTGAGTATGCCGAATTTCAAACAAAATTGAGAAATTCCCGGTCAAATATATTCCACGATGAAAGAAAATACCTCGACGAACGTTGTAAACCTTGGAGAAACTCATTTTCGTAAGTACACTAGACTCTTGCTAATCCGGCCCTCAATAGTCCGGCCCACATCCAGCCTGTAGTCACTCAAGCAGAAATGACGTGCACAACAATGAATTATCGTGTTCAACAATGTTGTTAGTTAAAAATGTTAAACAATGCTATACATACGTACAGTATTTGAAATTGTGACTTTCTTACAGTAAAGTTCAGTACATACTATGGCTTCTAAAAGGAAACACGTAAAGTACAGCCTGTATAGTCCCTATGTGTTTAAACTACATAGTAGTACGTAATTTCCGACCCTCTCAATAATCCGGCACTTCCACGAATCCGGCACCCATATGTGCAAGGAGTGGCAGGATTAGCGAGAGTCTAGTGTAGTTTCTTGTATAAAATTGAAGAAATGTGTCTCCGATGTATGAAACTGTTACCGAAAACTTAATGCATCATAAAATCAGGGACCTTAAGTTCGAATCCTGGTTTTGCAGTGAAGGTTTCCTTGCACTATTGTACGTGCTATTTAATCAATCACCAATTGCTGACTGAATTATGAAAGCCCACAACTGGGACTTTTTTAAAAATTATTTCCTCTTTCTTAACATAAATTTAGCTTCCAGAAGACACACAACTGAAGTAACAGCAACAAACCGTATGGATAATCAGATGCCTTATCACTGTTTTTAGATAATGACCCCTTTAAAAGAAGTAATTCACTATTTCTGTATGCTCAGGTGTTTTCTATGTAGAAGTTTATAGCTTAATTTTTGTTTCAGGTTCTCTTAATGGCTCATTGTCATCACTCAAAGCCCATGAATTGGGAGGAATTGCCATTAGGGAAGCCCTGTGCAGGGCGAACATCCAATCTGATCAAGTGTGTCAGGTGATAATGGGCCAGGTGTGTGTCCTTAGTAGTTAAGTATAAGGGAGATTTCAGACCAAACGTACATGTCTCTTGGGAACGAACCAATCAACAGCAACATTTCACACTGTAGCAGCATGTCAGGCCACACAACCCTGCATTTAATTGGTCAAATCCTCAAGCGACTCATGTCACGTGTCACTTTGCTGTGATATCTCCCATAGTGTTGCTGTATTATGTAAAAGACTGCTTGTCTGCTGTAGTTGTTAGCAAGAAACTGCATAGCCAGAGTTCCTACATGATGATTCTTCTTCTTCTTTTTTAACTGTCCCTGTCAGCATTATCTTGTCGACTTTGGACATCGTTACAGTTTTGTATTTGTTTTAATGTTTTTCTTCTAAGATTGATTGTTAGTCTCTCAAATTAATCAGCATCACAAACATAAAACGATTATTATGAATAATTCTTTTTTTTATCCTTTTGCTGTTCCTTATTTTTATATATATATATATAAATCACTTTATATTTCGAGCCTATATTTTTGAGCATATGCATACAGAATCCATATTAATGAAGGGGATATATCTGTTAGAATGGATGAGAGTGATATTGAATTTTTAAACGTTGTATACCTTTGTAGAGTGTGATTTGTTGATTTGAAAAAATTGGACATTCTAGAAATAAATGTTGAACATCAGGATTATTATTGCCACATTTACAACTTTCTTGAGTTTTAATATTTATTCCTACATGATGAAGCACTATTCCAGTGTTCAATACTATAGCTTAGGTAGAGTCAACGGCAAGGATAATAATAGGCAAATTGTCCATCACTATTTTCATAACTCTTTATTCCGCACCCTGTGTTGTTTTAAGGAATGAATTTCTGTTTATGCAAAGCAGATGTTGCCATCTGCTTATTGGCGTTTTACTTCAATTCATGATCATCACATTGTGGAAATCGGACTGAATGAAAATGGTGATGGACAATTTGCCTACTATTTCTGTTGCCGTAGACTGTGCTAGCTGGCTCCTAGTGTGTTAAACCTAGTCACCAAACTGAAAACTTTGTTGTCAAATTATAACTCATTTGGTAGAGATTAAAAATTTAGCATTTGCAGTCTATTACAAACCCTTATCAAGTTAGTCAACTGATTTGTAACAGAAGCTGTCTCAAATTCTTCTCTTTTTGATTTTCCAAATATGAGCAATACCCAATACAATGTCATCTCATTGTCAGAAAAAAAATGTAATTGCTGATTCTAGTCACCAAAGGTGGCTACTTGGCAATTTTACAGAAGCGCAGATTCAAAAATTACTTCATCTTCGCAAATTAGCCAAAAGTGGCACAAAAAACTGAGTAAAATAAAGCAAGTCAAAAATTACTTGTGCCTGCTAAACTTTAAAACTGCATGTTGTGATTAACATAGTGCAGTACAAAAGTGGAGTAAAATTATAGACAAGGCAATATTATAAGAATAAGGGTTTCATAACATGATGATTGCAAAGAAATTAAATTATTATCCTATCAATACCGTTGTCATGATTTTTGTCAATCACTGCAGATAAATAATGGGGGAAGACTCTTAATGCCTTCCTTCCACTTTCTCCCCTTTTTCCTTCCATCGTCCTCTTACCATATGGTAACACTGCTAAGTCTTGCTTCCATGTTAATGAAACATTAAAATACTGAACAATGCAGAATTTCTAGTATAAAAAATATATATACACTGTTAGAGGGTGGAAACATTTCCTTTCTAGCGTATATATTTTGGTCAGTATTTTAATGTAATATCATAATGACGCAAATAATGACATAAATTAAATTACCTAAACAGCCAGTGTTCCCATGGACAGTGAATTATCATAGAAAACTTAAATGTAATTTAAGATTGTTGTTCAAGGCAATGATAGGTATATAAAGCATTCATGTGATTTTCCTTGCTAAGATGGTGCTTTTAAATGACACCTATTACTAGAATTTGGGTTTTGTCCTTAATGCCTATTTTGTTCCTGTATACAGATTCATAGGCTTTTGGCACAGAAGTATGTTTCAGGGTATTATATGTAACTACTATAGTGCCTACAAATGTATTAAAAAAAAAAAAGCGACGAAATAATGATTCAATGGTGTCGTCCCTGTTAAGATTTACCAACAGGTGGATTAAGGGTGTACGAAATGGTGATACTCATTCTCTTGGTTAGATTGCAGGGGCGATTCCTCCATGTAGCAAGTGAGGAACTTCCTACAATTCACTTATACTTGCTTCCAGTTCTCTACTATTTAGGAATTTCCTAATAATGCGCATTATAAAATTATGACCGCAATGTATGTACAATTGACTGACTAGGTTAGCTACTGTCAAGGGGAGTTGGCTGGTGCCGCTTGTTCCAGCCCAGCGCCAAAGATGACACACACACGCTTTGCTGCCCTGCCTGAGATACCTCGCTGGTATCACTACAAACGGATGGGTGAGGAGTGGAAAAGAGGCAGGGGGAAGGTTGCAGTTTTAAAGCATCCAGCTATGGAGCATGGAGGGGTTCCTCGATCAGTGGTGCCAACTCCATCAAAATGGTACTAAATCTTTATCTAGCACAGTTTGATCTTCGTTGGCACCTAGGATCCTGCTTTTGGTATAATGGTTAAATCTAGCATAATCTGCAAACGCTAGTCCCTGGGAGGTGGAAATTGAATTCAAAGGAATATGTTTTCATGAAATAGAAATAAAATTACGTCCAAATATTTATATTTCACCAGCGGACTTGTTTAAAAAAAAAAGGGGGAGTATGCATACACAGCAACAAGCTTTTTTACAACCATGCCACGATCCATCCTCTATTTTTTCTTTATCCCGTCGATTTTGTTCGTGAGAAGATTTTATGGCAGGAAATCAATAGAAGGTTGGGGGGTGAACAAACAGTTTCTCAAACCGTTTCAAGTTCTATGCTGAACTCATTTTGTTTGTTGAGCCATTCTACACAATTTTGTGGGAGAATTAACAATATCACATACTCAAAAAGTATATGCATAATTGAACTTAAAACTGCAGTTATCCGAAAAAAAAATAATTAATAATAAATCCTAGCACAATTTAGAAGCATTTGGCAAAATTTCAGACTTTAAGCAGCATTTTTTATTACCCTCAATCCGCACGACAGGGAGAAGGGACATAATTGAAATTCTGCAATATCTAAAGTATCGTCAATGCTATTTTTGTAGGTTTTTATAGTTCAAGGGAGCAAGGACCTGCACCTAACACTCAAAATGCAATGGATAGTACAAGCGATATGTGTGACTGTAATCGAACACATTTTTCAAACCTTCAGGTTTACCATAATTTCTTCCTACACTCCAAAAAAGCCACGAGTCGCCACTGTTAGAGTGTACAGTAAATCTTCAATTAACACATGAGTAAAGGGCAACGTTTACTGTAGGTGACAAGGGAAAAGTTCATCCTCTTACTTCTTGAGAGAACACATAAAAATATAAATACAGTGGACTCTTTTTAATTCAAACTCCACGGAGACACGGAAAAATTTTGAATTATCAAAATTTTGAATCAACAAAAACATCACATCATTAAATACGATTCAAGGGGAATAAACTTCTGTTTGAATTATCCAAGTTTGAATTAAAGACAGTCCACTGTATTTAAAAAAAAAAAACAGCAATGACTGCAGAGTAGCTTGAATTAATTGTTGTTATAAACAGAATGTTCTGAAGAACCGTTTGCTGAAATCCAATAAATAAAGTATACATATGTAATACAGTAGAGCGTCGATTATCTGAAGTAATTGGGGGACATGGGTGTTTGGAAAACTGGTTTGTTCGGATAATCGAACTGTACATGTTTATTTGCCAAAAAGAAGTACTGTACAGTAAATTTATTCATAAAAACAGGCATCTCTTTAAGTATGTATTACAAAGTAATGTACAAAGGCAACTTTAGTAGGAATATATAGTATGTGGTACAGTTTATTAAACAAAAATATGTACATATTACATACGCATTTTGCATGAACAATACACACAGTACACAAAATTAACGTTTAAAAAAATCCTTTATTTTGGTCTGTCTAAGCAAGCCTACACGCTTACGAGCAGCTAAGTCACGTACTTTTTTCATTACAGATATCTGAAAGTGAGCGAGTACACAGTTCGGTTAAGCGGTCGTTCGGTTGACCGACGTTCGGATAATCGACGCTCTACTGTACTATTTCTGTAATGAACACAATACAATTTTCTGCCCATATTGCAAAAGAATGGTCCTCAATGTTATACAAATGAGATTTTGCACTATGTCTCTTGTGTAGCTTTTTGTTTTGCCTGCCTATTTGGGCAGTTTTTAGTGCCTATAAATCCAGGACATCTCCTTGCTATCTAATTTCATCATTCTTTCTTTTGCAGCCCCATTATGATGAACATTATAATACAAGGCAGTGGTCATTAGCTAAATTCTTATATTCTCTGCTAATTGCATAAATTTGCCATAATTTTCAATGTTTATTTCTCCTATAATGTGTGTATCATCTTTTGCAGGCACTGACTGCTGGACAAGGACAGAATCCCGCAAGGCAAGCAGCAATGAAAGCAACTATCCCATACACTGTTCCATCATTTCTGGTGAATATGCTTTGTGGATCTGGTTTGAAGTAAGTTCAAACATGACTATATTTTTTAGTTGGCGTAGGGATGTGACGACCTCATCACCCAGTGGCTTGTTCACTGCAGTTAGTCAACCAACAGAGTGAAATGGTCAACATTTTGCTCTCTTGGGATTTACAGAGCTGTCCTGTCATGGCTCTATGAGCGTCCCACAATTGGCAGAAATGGGGTACGGTTGGTGGACTACTATGTGATCCTCCCAGTTAGATCCGAGGGATCCACTGACCAACGACAGGTGCAGTCCTCCATTCATATTGGGGGTTAGGCGTAGAGCTGACAACTCTGCACTGTAAAAAGACATGTCAAGAATCAGCAATATGAGGCCTTGGGTGTTCCAAAGGTAAAATATTCCAGAGGGGACTACTTTGGGAGGTCCCTGGACTAAGGATAAGATCTACATTAGGAATAAGGATATTAAATTAGGCACCTGGAATGTTCTGAGCCTTTACCGGCCTGGGGCATTTCAGTGTACAATTAATGAGATAGTTAAGTATAAATTAGATGTAGTAGCTGTTCAGGAAGTTAGGTGGCCAGGAGAAGGGAATTGTAAAAGTAAAAATTATTCTTTTTTCTATGGTAGTACTGAAAATCATAATTTTGGAACGGGCTTCTTCATAAATAATAGAATTATCTCTGCTCTTAAAACAGTAGAATTTAATAATGATAGGATATCATATGCAGTATTACAGGGTAGGTGGGGTAAAAATTATTTTAATAAACATACATGCACCAACGGAAGATAAAGATGATAATACTAAAGATGATTTTTATGCAGAGTTAGAACCGGTCTTTGATAAATTTTCCCCGTATGATATGAAAATTCTGTTAGGTGACTGTAACGCACAGATTGGCAAAGAAGAGACATTTAAACCCATGCTTGGTAAAGAAAGTCTTCATGAATTAAGTAATGATAATGGTATAAGATTAATTACTTTTGCAACCTCAAAGAATTTAATTGTGAAAAGTACCATAAATATACCTGGTCTTCTCCAGATGGTAAAACTCATAATCAGATAGATCATATTCTCATTGATAAGAGAAGGCATACTAGTATAATTGACGTTCGTTCACATAGAGGTGCTGACTGTGCTAGTGACCATTATTTAGTAATTGCTAAATTAAGAGAAAGACTCTCAGTGATAAATCATAAGCAACAAAATCTATAAGTTCAAAAATTTAATACAGGAAAATTTGCTGATGAAAGAATTAAGAAAGATTACCAAATTAAACTGTCAAATAGATTCGATGTTTTGCAGGATTTAAATGAAACAGATGTAAACAGAATTGGGACCACATACGTAATGCAATAGAATCAGCAGCTAAAGAAAGTATAGGATACCATAAACCAAGAAAAAGTAATCCATGGTTTGATAACAAATGTCATAATCTAATAGAAATAAGAAATCAGGCTAGACTTAGATGGTTAATAACTGTGATGATACAAATCTAAGCAATTATAATGGAATAAAGCGAGAAGTTAACCGCACATTTAGAAGTAAAAAAAAGAGATTACTTGAAAAGTAAAATTAACGAAATAGAAACAAATAGCAAAAACAAAAATATCAGATTTATATAAAGGTGTAAATTAATTTAGAAAGGGGTGGCTACCTAAAGTAAACTTGATAAGATATAAACGCTGATGTTTTGGCCGATCCAAGCGATATTTTAAATAGATGGAAGAGCTACTTTAATGACCTCTTAACCCATCCGCTTACCTAGTCGTCAAATCGACAGCCTGTCTGGACGTTCGCTTGCCGTACCTAGTCGTTGAATCGACGGGTTCCCGATTTTCATCACGTAGTTTCTTTTTCATTCAATAGATGGCAGAGGTTGTATGATCTTTCGAATCTATGACGTGTATGTTTGTGCTGCTAAGTTTTTCATAACATTTCAAGCATGTTTTGTTCAGTAATTTCTCATGTAAACAAACCTTCATTTGTTACATCTTGCAAACATGTTGCGTAAGATTGTTGTAGAAGATTCTGCAATTGAAAAGTTTATTTTCGATAGCGATGTAGAGGAAAATGTGGATTTTGGAAGTGGAGATGAACACGGGGGTTCATTTTGTGTTAGTGAACTTAAAGAATGTAGTGAAAGTGAGGAAGAGGTGGCTGTGGCAGGAAAAAAATAAAAGGTTGAGGAATGGAACTGGAATGCAAAGATGTGTGTGATCAAAATTATTAGGTGAGTTTCTAATTATCTTTCAACTGCATATGTGCATACTTATTAGTATACTTCCACTTCAATATATAAAATTTTCACGTAAATTGCTAGGATAGTTTTCACAATATTTGACATCTTGTCTTGCTGTGCAACCTTCACGGGAGATAACCAAATTTAAATGGTATTTCATGGCAAAAAATTTGGCATTTAAATGGTATGCGGATGGGTTAAATGTTCATGTAGGAGATGAATCAGAAGTAAATGAAGTATACACAGCAGAACCTTTAGTTCCAGAACCTAACTGGACTGAAGTTAAAGATGCTATTAAAAGGCTAAAGAATAAGAAAGCACCTGGCATTGATTTAATACCAGCTGAGTTAATTAAATATGGTGGAAATTCGTTAATATGTCATATTCATAAATTAATTTGTTTAATATGGAATAAAGAATAAATCCGTCAACAGTGGAAAGAATCCATAATTGTTCCTGTGTTTAAAAAAGGTGATAAAATGAACTGCAATAATTACCGTGGAATTTCTCTACTCTCAACAACATATAAAATATTATCTAACATTCTTTTAACAAGACTAACCCAATATGCTAATGAAATTATAGGTGATTATCAATGTGGATTTAGACGTAACAGATCAACTACAGATCAAATTTTTCTCATCAGACAGACACTTGAGAAAAAGTGGGAATATAATCAAAGTGTCCATCAGCTATTCATTGATTTCAAAAAAGCATATGATTCAGTCACAAGAGATAAATTATATAATATATTAGTAGGGTTGGGAATACCTAAGAAGCTTGTTAATATGATAAAAGTATGCACCAGTGAAACAGAAAGTAAAATTCGTATGGGTATTAATGTGTCTGACAAATTTACAATTCATGATGGATTTTAACAAGGAGATGCATTATCTCCATTGCTCTTTAATTTTGCCATAGAATATGCTGTTAGGAAGGTAAAAGAAACTAACGAAGGACTCGGTGTGACTCAGCTGTTAGCATATGCAGATGATGTAGACTTATTAGGGGATGATATAAATACAATTAAGAATAATGCTTATACATTTTTCAAAGCAGCTAAAGAGATAGGCTTGGAAGTTAGCAAAGAGAAAACTAAACAGGCTATATGCTTACAGGCCGAAACCAAGTGTTGGATAATAATCAAAATCTAATTATTGATAACAACTCGTTTGAACCAGTTTCTAAATCAAGTACTTATGAGTAATACTAACAAATGAAAATGATATTAAAGAGGAAATAAAAACAGGCCTAATTCAGGAAGTGCATGTTACTTTTCTCTTCGTAAACCTTTGTCTTCTCGTTTAATATCTAAGAAACTAAAAGTTAAAATATACAAAACAGTGATTTTGCCTGCATTATTATAATGATGCGAAACTTGGTCCCTTACATTGAAAGAGGAACATAAATTGAGAGTATTTGAAAATAAGATCCTTAGGAAAATATTTGGACCTAATAGGGATGAGGAGACAAGTTGAGTGGAGAAGGTTACATAATTTAGAAGTACATAATTTGTATTCATGTCCAGATATTATTAGAATGATGAAATCAAGAAGACTTAGGTGGGCAGGCCATGTGGCACGAATGGGAGAGGAAAGAAGAGTTTACAGGATTCTTGTTGGGAAACCTGATGGTAAGAGGAACCTGTAGGAAGGCCAAAAAGAAGATGGAGGGATAACGTTGAGATGGACCTAAAGGAAATCGGTAGGGATGGAAAAGAGTATATAGATCTTGCTCAGGATAGGGACAGATGGAAGGCCTGTGTTGCTGCAGCCATGAACCTTCGGGTTTAAGAAGGCTAGAGAGTTAGTTAATTAGTCTATATTTTTTAGTTCTGAACACAAATGTTGCATATTTAATTAACTGTAATTAAATATGATTTGTTTCAATCATATTTCTGGTGTAAATGTTTGCTTACTTCTGAAATAAAATTAGACAATTTGTAGGTGACAAGAGATTTGCCTCTTTGCAATGGGGGGATTACAAGCATTGTCTAAATTCTGTATGATTTTTCTCATGAGGGGGGGGGGGGCAGCATGGCTCAAAGTCTAAGAAAGGTGGGGTGATGCTTTCCCCCAGTTAAGAGCATTCTCATTAATCATCCCCAGCACTAGGATAATTTACATAAGCAAAAGGTAGAAAAATTTAAAATTTCAGTTTTTATTATGTGCATTTTGCTTATTTTGTCACATATACAGGGTATACCAGAAGTGATAGTGCAAACTGAAATGGTGAAAAGTGCACAATAGTAGAAACAAAAAAGTCTCAGTAAACATGGGGTTGCAAACAGTTTGTGAGATAATTGCAAATGTATGGCTGCGATCTGCCACTGACTTGATTGTTTTTTTCACATCATATGCTTTTCATGTGTGAGGTGCCATAGTCCTACTTAGTAACAAATAACAGAATTAAAAGGTTCACCTTGTTAGACATTGCTGTTGCTTGTATTACCAAGGACCATTGTACTGTAAAGTATGTTACATGTTCTGCAGTGTTCAGTTTCAAACAAAGAAACCTCGGAGTGCAAGGAGACAAGCGTACAATGTGTATAAACAAGTCAGTGGCAGATCGTAACCAGCGCCGGTGCCAGGATTAATCATCTAGGGGTGTGGAAGTTTTGGGAGTGCGATGTTGAAAATATGGAAAACATCAAACATGCAACTTCATATCTTTCCAGAAACTTATATTCTACCTTCATTATTGCTAATGATGTAATACAAATCATAAAATTGAAATTGAATTGGAAATACTTTGGCGTTGGTGTTAAATTCAGGCTTGAACCACCTATTTAAATATAAACTGCATTCACCTCATATCCTTTCCATAAACATCTAACATTTTGTTGATGAACAGTTCTTCTTGTCTTTTTGTACTTTTTCACAACGCACAGATATTACAGACCACTGCTGAGTGTTCAATTTCTGTGCGTTGGGTAAAAGAAAATCGCTATGCAACCTGAAATTCTACTATTTGCAAATAAAAAAATAACTACGAAATCATGTGGTCAGCTTCATGTAATTATCAGACTCAATCCCTAACACAGAAGTGTGCATAAACAACAATGAAAGATACAACCATCTCGCATTAAATAATTTCCTGGGCACAACCCGATGATCTACTTAAGCAACTAAAATTTTCATTGCAGTGCGATTTTGAAAATAGGGGAAGAACAAGTAGACGGGAAATAAAACTGTTTTTATCAACAACGCTAAAAAAAATTAAAAACATGAAACAACTGATATTCAGCTGTCGGCAATTATCGAAAACCACGAATAGGCCACCGAAATAAGGAAAAGTAGAAACAATTCTTAACAACAATGGTGATGAAAGAAAGACAACCACCGCTGTTACTTGTACAAATTGCCGCCACCACAGAAAGTAAATGCGATTTCTCTTTCAGGACCAATACAATAATAATGGTATTACTTCAATACCAAACATTCTCAGAGTGATGACATTGTTTTAATAACATAATGTAATATAACATTTCATTAGGTTGAAAATCAGTTTTGAATAGGGGTGCGGAAAGCACCCCTATGTGCCCCCCTGATGCCGCCCCTGATCATAATCATACATTCACAATTACCTCGCAAATGGTTTGTTTGCGACCCCATGTCTACTGAGACTTTTTGCTTCTAATATTGTGTGCTTTTCACAGTTTGTTGCACCATCATTTCTGGTACATCCTATACAAACATACACATACTGAATTTGTTTTTAAACAATATAAACCTTATCTAGGTATAAAAATGTGTTATGTAATTTTTAATAATTTTCGTATATGTAAATGTGTTATGTAAATTTTAATAATTTGCGTATATTTTAGATCAGTTGTACTTGGATGCCAGGCCATTAAGGCAGGTGATGCAAAGATTGTTGTTTGTGGGGGACAGGAGTCAATGAGTCAAGCTCCACATTGTACTCACTTAAGGAAAGGTGTGAAAATGGGCCCTTGCACAATGGTTGACACCATGGTTGTAGATGGATTAACAGATGCATTCCACAATATACATATGGGAGTTACAGGTAAATGAAAAATAAGATACCATTTTCTTATAATTTCTAGCATTTTGATATATGTATACATTTTAATTTTTTTACCAATTTTTTCACATATGGTAAACCTTGAAATTAACAATAATCTATTTTTTTTAATTGTCTGTGTAGTCACATTTGTACTAGAGCTAATAAGAAGCTTTACTTACAGTGAGTATATCTTACTTAATAATGCACAATTTTTTGATAAAATTTTACCATGGCCCGCTACGATCCTTCCAGCCTTGTCGCTTCACAGTCGCAAATACGATTTTGTGTGCTGGCTGAAATTCCACATTTCTCCCCTAGGGGCGTTGGATGCCTTGCTGTGAATTCCGTATACATTAATTATGGAAGAAAGAACTGTGGTGGTGCAGTATCTAGGATTTTAAACTACCACGTGAAGGAACCCGGTTCGATTCCCTGTGTGGTCTTCTTGGGTGTTCCATCGGTGTTCCTGCATAAGAAGGTCTGGGTCTCACCCAGGTTCACATAAATTATTATCTAATGGAAGCCCTGGGTGAGTAAATGTCACCTGTGCATGGTGCTGATCACATCACTTCCACTGTGCCTAAGATCAAGACGGGCCTCCCCGATGGCGCAGTGGTAGCATCACTTTGTAATCAAGGGGTCCTGGGTTCGATACCCGGTGGAGGCACAAGTGGTTCGGGTCCCACTTTAAACTGTGGGTCCAGTCCCGATTAGCCTTACTGTGCATAAAGTGGACTTAAAACAACAAATCAATCCAATCCAATCCTAAGATCAAGAATGTGTCAAGCCCTAACTGAATACCCTAAGGTACCCTCCATTGGGGGAGGGGGAACAATTATTTTCCAGGTCAAATAACACGTTTTCGTTGAGGTGGGGACAAAGAATGATTCAATATTGTGTCAATGCTTTATTTTGAATTATTTGAAAAGTGAATAACATTTATCATTTATTGTACTTTTCACGTAAGAAAAACCCAACAAACCAAATGACATTTTCATGACTCATTTTCCATGGGAAATGCCCCTCCTTTCACCCTGCTGGATACCATTTAGTACATAGATGAGATATTTTAGTTTTGTTATTCAAAGTATAATCACTTTGTTACACTTTTATTTTATTTTATTTTATTTTAATTAATTAAGTCTTTGCTTTCTTTTGAGCTTCTTGGCACCCTATCGGTACAACTATCTTCCCTTGCTGGATTTGTAACAAAACAAGTTATAAAAATTATGTCTTGGAGCATTTCTCGCTCCAAATGCAATGAACAAATATGTACCTCATCCTGTAGTTCGGCATTTTTATGGATCTAGTTTATAAAATTGATTGATGTACTATCCATCGCCCAGCTATATTGGCGTTTCATGGGCAATTAAAACATATGTATATAGTTATCGAAAATGCTGTGCCTCTCTTACGCAGAGTGTGAAGCGAAACTTACAAGAAAATATAGAGCCTACTGCCAGCTTTGAGGCAGTGCAACGTGTTATTCTCTTCCACGAATAATAATCATTCTGAAGACATAAGTGAACTTATTTGCAGATTCTTCATTTCAATTATGTTCAAATGTATTGCTTCCTCAACAACAGGAATGTTTGACAGACCTAAATACTTAAATCACAAGCCTGTCAATTATAAAGTTCACCTGCTTTAGAAGCATCTTGGTAGAAGCAGACCAGTTGGCCATCATCACCATTAGATGGATAGTGGCAGAAATTGTAAGTTCTTGGAAAAACATGCGAACTGGTCGAGTGCCGAGGCTGGAAGGATTGCAGCAGGCTATGGTTTTATCGTGCGTACTGAAAGTCGTGATCAACATGTTACAAGAAGGAAGTAAACTGTACAAAAAAGAATCTAATATATGCCTGTTAAAGTACATACCTTTATTACTCTTCAACATAATCACCATCTAAATCGACACATTTTTGCCAACATTCTGGAAGTTTGAAAATTCCTCTGTTGTAGAACTCCGTTCGGGCACG
The DNA here is from genome assembly GCF_977018435.1 of Lepisma saccharinum. Taxonomy (NCBI): domain Eukaryota; kingdom Metazoa; phylum Arthropoda; class Insecta; order Zygentoma; family Lepismatidae; genus Lepisma; species Lepisma saccharinum. The sequence goes on from NC_139234.1 coordinate 52,866,277, forward strand.
TCTGAGTATTCTCCTAACGGCAAGTTCCACTTCCTTGTTGGTGTCATATCTGTTTTCCCGCATGTGTTCTGTCAGAAAAGAAAACAAGTGAAAGTCAGAAGGAGCCAGATCTGGACTGTAGGGAGGATGTCGAAGGAGTTCCCACCCAAATCTGGCAACTTCATCCCTCGTTAGCTGTGCTGTGTGCGGCTTGGCATTGTCGTGTTGGAGGATAACACTATCCCTGCCAGGACGTTTTTCATGAATAACACGACGAAGTTTTCTCAAAATGCGCACATAGTGAGCAGCATTGATTGTTTCCCCTGGAGTGAGAAAGTCCACGAGAAGAACACCCTCCGAATCCCAGAAGACAGTTCCCATTACTTTGCCAGCTGATGACTTTGTCCTCGGTTTCTTCTTGGTGATGTTTGATGTCGCCACTCCAGGCTTTGACGTTTACTCTCAGGCTCGTAGAGGTGGAAAATGGTTTCGTCTCCAGTAACCAAACACTTCAAGAAACCCTCGCCTCCATCCTCTGCTCGGTACCATGCCAAAAGTTCCGTGCAAACATCTTTTCTGTTTCGTTTTTGTGCCTCATTCAAATCCCTTGGCACCCATCTGCAACACACTTTCCGGTAACCCAGTACACCAATCTCCTAGATAGCACTGTGCCCTACTCCAACAATGTGTGAAAGTTCCCTAACCGAAACACGCCTGTTCCCCTGGATGATTTCCTGGACGCGAGCCACGTTCCTGTTGTTCGAGGCAGTTCTTGGGCGGCCTGTGCGAGGGAGATTAATGATGTCTGTGTTTCCACCTCTAAAATGTTTTATCCATCGCCTGATGCTACTGGCAGCCATACACTGATCACCGTACACTTCCTGCAATCGGCGGTGGATATCTGATGCCGATGCACCTTCCTTCAACAGAAATTCAATTACTGCATGCTGGTGAAATGACGTGTCAAATGGAGCAATTACTCGCTACTCGCCAATGCGCTTACGTACTGCGCCGAACACCCCACTTTCAAGTGTATGTTGTCACAATAGATGGTTCTAACTGTCTTATACAGCGCATCGCTCTACGTGAACATTTACGTCTGAAATAAAAAGTTGATCACGACTTTCAGTACGCACCAAGTACATACCCATAAAATCAGTTTTCTGACATATCTTGCACAGTATAGTTTCTTAATCCAGAAAAGTTGGCAACCCTGAATGAACTGCATGAATTTATCAAAAGCTCTTATAAATATAACCATTGTTTTCTAAAGTTAAATTACTTTGAACATAAAATACATCCCATGTAATGATGCTAAAGTTTGCATAAAATCCACATTTCAAATTATTCAGTATCTTTTGATAGCAACAGATAATCCAAATTCATGAATATTTGTAATGCAGTTACAAACAAAATTGTATGCAGGTATGGCCATTCCTAATAATAATATAATCATACAGCATCAGCATACAAGTTCCAATGGCTGATGCTCTCTTCAGTATTAAACAACCAAATACAGAGCAATTTTGGTGGTATTGTAATAAGAATGGATTACAATCTGTAAGTAGACAGGATAAAATAGTGGCAATCAATATACTTATTGTTCATCACTAACAAGAAGTTGATGTCCCTCAAGAATAGGCAATGTGCTATTATTCTTCTAAGGAAAAAGCTGTTGTTCATTAACTTTATCTTCGTATGAGCAAAATCAATATGTTCAGTTTGATATTCACTAGACGGCTAATAGGGAATTGCCCCACAGTTTCACATAGGATTCATACCAACAATTAACTTCGCTATATCTTGTTACATAGCCAAATGATTAACACTCTTGCCTTTGGTGTGAGCTGTTCTGGGTTTGATACCTGCTAGGAGCTCAAAAAATTCCTATGTTGACTCAGCATCATGAGGACAACTGGGGAGCTGCCTGAAAAGTCTCAAAACCCAGAAAACAGGGGCGCTGGGACTCAATGCACTATTATGTGTTACCCAACGAAAAGTCACTTGGCAGACCTTGGTTTTCACGGAATTTAGTTAAGTTTTTATATATTGTTACATATCATGAAGATGCATAAGATGTGCAAATGAGGTAAGGCCAGAACAATGTCTCAACCACCCACCATTACTCTTTCTTCTTTTGGTATCCATTGATAAGTGACTCTCCTTTTACCTTTCTTCTGTAATTCAATAATTTTAGAGGCTAATGACTATCTGTCACTTACGTTGGGGCATTCCAGCGTTATGTGCTTGACATTTTACGCACAAAATATAAGGTTCTTAGACATAAGACTGGATTAAAATATTCATAATCAAATGATTTCATAGAATTATGAAGTACTTTGTAGTATCTGCTAACAAATTGGGAAGAAAATAACTTGAGTATGATGGCAAATGCTGAATGCATGAAAAGCATTGTTCAAAAGTGTCACTCACATTTTTAAAATGTAGGAAATTTTTACTTCATTTGTGTGTGAAGCATATAGGCTGCAGATGCTAGTAACTTATAGTGGTGAAATGTGCAAATTATATGCATTCACAAACATCTAAACCTTAAATGTCATTAAAAACAATAATAATTTCCATATTAATTTTCATTTTATTATTTACATGGAGTAGGACCACTTTCCATGGAATGCCCATTACAAATTACATACATCTAAAATTTTAAATGCTGAGCCTTACAAATCAGGAAACATTTATGAAAAATTATAGGAGGTGATATCCCAGGTTTGAACACTGGTCCAGCCACAATTACTGACATATCTATAGTACATCTACTTACGTCAGTATTAATTTGTATGTTTCAGCTGAAAATGTGGTAAAATCATGGAATATTACCAGAGAGGAGCAGGATGAATTTGCAGTGAAGTCTCAGAAGAAAGCAGCTGATGCTGTGAACGAAGGGTATTTTAAGAAAGAAATTGTACCTGTTACAATAAAAGAAAGAAGTGGTGAGACTGTGGTTACTGTAGACGAGTATCCACGTCCAGAAACCTCCATTGAAAAGCTGAAGAAGTTGAAGCCAGCTTTTATTCAGGTTCGCCTTATTATTATTATTATACATATTTTTTTTTGAAAATGCAACAGAATAGCCAGCAATTAATAATTACATACTTGCTTTTGCACTACTTGTCCCTATTATATGTTGCAGAAGAATATGTTCGATTGACAAAATTTACGATTAAATTAATTAATAAACCACCTCTCAGATATTTTGAGTACATTTTTGTTTTCTTTTGGTATAATAAGGTTATGCAAAAATTAAAACATATCAATTACCATTTACTGAAGTGTTTATTTTAATTCAAATACTAAGTTATAATCGGACTCTCCTATGGCATATTTGTATATTACCTTGTAATCAAGAGGTCCCAGGTTCAATACCCAATGGGCAGGGTAGCGACAGGCCTGGAAAACCAGGAAAAATCAGGGAATTTTGTCTTGAATGGCCTTTCTGTTTTTGGAATGGAATGAATGTTCCAGGCATTTGCTTTGAAAGATGTCATTATGAAGTGCTGCTATGTCTCGGCATCAACTTTTAGGCCCCTTTTATACGCAACACAACCATGGTGCCAGGAACCAGTGGAAGGGGGGATTTTCAGTGGGGCTGTATATAACATGGAAAATGCATTGAATTATCATTTTGTCTTCTCTGTATGGGAATGGGAGTACTAAGGAGGCAAAACTGTGAACAGATTGGAGGGAGGGGGTATGTAAACTTTCGGAAGCTGTTATCAACAGCATGTTCTTGTTTTAATATTTGATTAGCTAAATCAGACACCTGTACAATGCAATAGATTTCCCTCTATAAATTTCTTGCCTTAAAATTTTTAATATTTATATACCATTTTCACCAGCAATAATGGTATAACTGCATTCACAGTACTTGGATACACTGTGAATGTTTCATTTCTTTATTAGTCCATCACAGGACCGAAGTCCCATTTATGCTGAACATAATGTACACAAATGTTAATACATAAAATAATGTTAAGATTTATGATATTGTGACAACATATAAATACAGTTAAAACTCTTTTACAGACAAATCCGATAAAATATAATGTTTTACAAAATTTTCCACACATGAATCAAAACATATATCCAAATCATGCACTAAGGATAATTCATTAAACGATTCCTGACCTCTTATTATTGGCGAGCTTTTGTGTATGTTTAACCTTCAGAATGGCATGTAGAAAAGTGTTCTGTTCCTTGCTCTAAAAGGTGTTACATGGAAGTTTATTCTCTCTAACAGCTCAAAATATAGCCAATCTTGTCTTACTAATTTACATAAAAAACATTAGATCATTAAAAAAGATGTTTGTACTGATGTAGAAGTCACAATGTACGGAAATATAACACTTTGTTTTGTATGATTCCATTATTTCACTTTCAGAAACATTTACTTCCGAGAATCAGGTTTAAGGGATTTTAGGGGTTTTGGTGCCAAGCAGACACCACTATGTGTTGCCATGTGTGCATCGAATAAGCAGTGAATTTGCCTGTCTTAACTCTCGCTCATATGTGCAAGGGTTAAGTTGTTTGCTTTGCAGAGAAAAGAGAAGTATGATACAAGTGTTGAGGCATTGATAAATGAGTCTGCACTCATGGTTCTTGCAAGCAGGGTGTTCCGAACCTCTGTGGAAATATAAACATATGATAACGAGAAAGGCTAAGGAGATTGATAGGTTACAAAATTTATTTTTTCATCAATGGCACTTCACTTTAATCTCATTTAGTCGCAACTTTAAAATCCCTGTATTAACCACTCCCTAGGTTGTAAAATGTAATAATTTTCCAAGTGCACTATTTTGCAGTTTGAAAATTAAGTCAATTTCTCTGAAAATAATATTGGTACTTAACACAATCCATACCGGATCTGGCCAATTGCAAAAACATGGATTTAGTTTATAATTGTTTGGGAAAAAATATAAAATTTGTTCTGGAAAAGTCTGTAGCCACCTTGTCCCAATTAGCCTATCTGTGCATAAAGTAGACTTTTTTTAAAAAAAAAAACAGCTGTAAGTAGTAAGATTTATGCTTCTTTTACATGAACTTTGTGAGGCACATTTTATATTACGAGGGTCACTATTTATATTTTGAGCCTAACAATGAAAAAACAGGAATTTGGCATTGAAAACTGCTTTATTGTTTTTCGAAGTATTCTCCTTTATGGTCATTACACTTTTGCCTTCGTTCGAACCATTTGTCAAAGCAGTTTTTCCAATCTTCTTGAGACACCTCCATAATATGGTTTTTGAACGCATCAACGGCATCTTCCGCCGACGAAAATCGTTGTCCACGCAATTTATTCTTGACATTCGGGAACAAGAAGAAGTCATTGGGTGCCAAATCAGGACTGTATGGCGGATGACCCATCAATTCGATTTTTTGACTGTTCATAAAGTCGGTTGTTAGACGAGATGTGTGACAGCTGGCATTGTCTTGATGAAGAATGATCCAACGGCGTTTGTTTGTTTTCCGTATTTGACCGAAGACCTCTGGCAAACAAATTGTTGTGTACCATTCAGAGTTGACCATTCTACATTCCTCTAAAGGCACAGTTGCCACATGACCAGTTTTCCCGAAAAAACAGGCGACCATTTGTTTCAATGTGCTTTGAGCACGAACAATTTTTGTTGGATTCGGTTCATCTTGAAACACCCATACAGTCGACAGCTGTTTATATTCCGGCTCATATGCATATATCCATGATTCGTCACCTGTTACAATCTTATATACGTCTTTTGAAGCACCACAATTGTATTTATTGAGCATTTGTTTGCACCAATTGACGCGAGCGTCTTTTTGAGTTTTTGTCAAATTGTGTGGGATCCAACAAGAACATACCTTTCTCACAGCTAAATGATCATGTAATATTTTATATATGCTGGTGGAACTAATGCCTATGGTTGCCTCAATCTCACAGTATGTCACATGACGATCTTGCAGTATTAGGTTTTGCACCGCATCAATGTTTTCTTGAACAACAACTGATTTTGGACGACCTTCGCGAATCTCGTCAGTGAGCGATTGGCGGCCACGATTAAATTCGTTATACCAGCGTTTCACAGTGGCAAAGGATGGGGCTTCATCGCCAAATGTGGAAGTAAGTTGATCGATGCACTCTTGTCTTGATAATCCACGTCGAAAATCGTAAAAAAATCATCGCACGAAAATGTTCACGAGTTAATTTCATTTTATTGTTGTCGTGCAATCTCCAAGGCAACATAAACAACACAAATGAAGCTATTGACAAAACATTTGAAGTACGTTATGGTCAATAATGCCAGACGATTCCGTGCAAACGTCAAATCGCGCCTAACTTCAATCAGTGTTGCCAAGGCTCAAAATATAAATAGTGACCCTCGTATAAACTAATATATAGTGTTATGACAGCTGGGAACTTACTGATTTCAGTATTTAACGAAATATTTCTGCCTTGTAAATGCATCATTTTATCCTTGGAGCCTGTACTACTGGTGCTTGGTTTTGAGAGTGACATTATTAAATAACACTCACAGAACACACACTATTGCACAAAGAGCTGTATGGAATCCTCTCACAACTATTCTTTGTGGCACACAAGTGAACGATAAGCGAATAATTTTACACCGCCCTTGCTATGAAAATGCTGAACTCAAACTGACTCATACTTTCAATGTTCAAGAACGCCCACGACAGTGAACATGAATGAAGGGTCATTGTGCACATTGAGACAAAATTAACATGCAATATGCATATTGAGGCAAAATTAACATGCAATATGCATATTGAGACAAAATTAACATGCACTGTTTTTCCAAGACACAACTCAGTTGTGTCAACACGGTTGCAATGATAGAAAAAGAACAGACAGAAGAAAAATGAAAGATTGTGTTCGTGTTGAGACGTGTTGTTTTCCAGTGTTTCTTCAAGAAACTAAAACTCCGGCTAGGCGACAGAAATTTATGGGACGTGAACAGTCAGGTTCAAAATGTCTTGCCCAACTTATGATGGACCTTAAAGTGGGGAGTTTTATGAACACTTCTTGCTTGCAAGAAAAATACAGAACACAGCGTTTATCTTGCATGCTGCAGTTTCCTAACTATACAACGTTGGACTCCTGCCATGGGTTGATCACCACGGACAGACTACATGGTCACGCCCGATATCACTTCTAAAACCATACGCCGTATAATATAATATGCTATACCTGCAATGCAATTCTGTTCTAATAAATACATTTGTACAATCTTCAAACATTATCTCCTGTATTACAAGGAAATAATTAATGTATACACTAACTGTGTTCTTGTGGCAAATGTTATTTATTTTTACACTAAACAGAAATTACACATTATTATCAACATGAGAATTTGAATGTTAAAATTAATGGACACACACTCATGAGTTACTATGAATAACTTTGTGAATGCATAGTGTCTTACCCTGGACAACATTTTGCAGACTAACGAGGTTCTGGCATTTGGACTCGCAGCCAGTTTAATCTTCTGTGGAGCTTGTGGTGTCTTCTGTCCCATGTATGTTTGTTCCTTCATCCATTTCATCAACGTGATTACCCAAAAGTAGCAGGAAAATTAATTAAAATAAAGCCAATATCAAACAGTATACAGTGGAATCTCAATTTTAAATTTTCTGTGGGGAACAAACTTAAAGTGCAAGAAAATGTAAAATCTCGGAAAATTTCACAGAATTTTGCTATGTTGGGATGATCAAGATTGAATGTGTAATGTAGAGATACTCTAAAATCGGGGTTCGACTGTAGTTTGTTGCCTATTAAGTTAGGAATGCCATCCATGTATGTATTAAATACATGCATCTATTCTAAAAACATTACTGAAGTTAGTGTAGTGAACTTGAACAGTTAAGCTCTACGAGTAGGGGAAAGAAAAAATCAAAACATTTGATCATTATTAATTACTTTTCCTTATTGTAGAATGGATCGGTGACTGCTGGGAATGCTTCAGGAATAAACGATGGTGCTGCAGCCGTTGTTCTAATGTCTGCAGAAGAAGCTACTGCATGTCATATCGAAAGTAAGGCAAGGATTGTGTCCTATGCCGAGTGTGGTGTTGAACCAGAGATTATGGGAACAGGTCCCATTCCAGCAGTAAAATTAGCTGTAAGTTCACATTATGTATATGAAACATATTGGTAATTCAATCATGTAAGAAAGGCTCGTTAGATCTTTACAGATCATTACTGGATATTCAGTACTTTCTCAGCATTTACTGTACTAATAATAACTATATGCATCCATATTTTGTTTTTGACAAAAACACGAAATATGAAGTAACACATTGTAATGTTAATTTTTCATGTTTCTGAAAGGTGTGAGGTGCATTTTCGTACCCTGTTTTGTCACGAAAATGAAGCAAAATAGAGCAAAATAGACTCTTAAACATGAAATTTAAATTTTATTTACCGACGTGACACTTTCTGAAGTTTGAATTATCCTGTGGGTTATGCAATTCATGGAAAATTGATTAATTCTGCTGTAAATATTTGAGAAGCAAAAATGGACCCCTTTATACAGGAATAAACTTAATACTCTGGTAACTACATAAATGTGTTATTAGAAGGGATATGTTTATTTTGTGTAATAAGTGCAATTTTTAAATCATATTTAGGATTACATTCACAATTTTAAAACCAAAGTGTCATTTTATATACCACTTTTGATCAAAATTTTCACCGCTATAACACCGAAATTTTATTTCATGTACCGCTTTTGAACCCCAAATTGACTGTTTTTGTACCGATATTTTGCTTTTTTATTTACCAAAAATATGTGCCTCTAATAATTACATATTGGTAAACTTGATAATGCTACCAATCTGATATTTCTAGTTTTCTTATCCTTGTGATGATAAAGGCATACTGTAATTGATTGATCTAAACTAAAACTAGAGACATTCTCTATATAATGTTTACCAATTTTATATCAGAATTGTACCTGTAATTTATACACTGAGTGCTCACTGAATTGCGACCACCCCTCCAAACAACAAGGAACAGCCCAGCAGATGCTCTGATCACATGCCCACCCTGACTGGAAGTATCGTGGTGAATGTATAGACACAATTCTGCATGTTAGTTGAACAGCACACATTAAAATGGGAGGTGGTCAGGATTTAACGTCTTTCCAAAAGTGCATGATTGTGGGTGGCCGAGCATCAGGTGCATCAATAACCCAGACAGCAACACTGGTCAGATGTGCCCGTTCCAGTGGTGAAGGTGTACAGAAAGTGTCAAGAAAAACAGGGCAATGACCACTAAGAGGCAGAATTGCAAGGGCATACGGAAGGTGACACCGCAGGCTCGTGACAGCTGAACGCACCATCCGCATCTGGGAATTATGGGACCAATACAACAGTGGATGCACAATACCAATATCCCACACAACTATGTGGCGCAGACTGGCACGCATGAAGTTCCACAGCAGACGACCCACTCCTCACAAAGCGTCACGGCCGACTTAGTCTCACTTAGGCCCACTAGCATGCTGATTGGACCGTGGACGATGGAAAAGGGTGTGTTGGTCCAATGAATCACTTGTTTTTGTTACACCACTGTGACGGGTGTGTACACCAACAGCGTGAGGCTATGGACCCTTGCTGCATGGTGAGTGCTGTACAGGCGAGTGGGGGCAGCTATATGGTGTGGGGTTGCTTCTGTTGGCATGGACTGGGACCATTGGTATGTATGGATCGCCGTGTGACATCCATTGTGTATCAAGAGGTGTTAGGGGACCATTTACACCCCACAATGCAACACTTCTACCCACACGGGGACGACAATGCACAGTGCCACTGATGCGGGGCTGTACTTGCTTGACTAGGGGAAAGTTCCACATAGATGCAGCATATTATTTGGCACCATAACTCCCCCGATCTTAATCCCATAGAGCATCTGTGGGATGTTGTGGAACAAGCTCTTCAAACCGTGCATCCTGCACCAACGTCAGTTGGCTCGTTATGGGATGCCATTAAGAGTATATGGTGCCAGATCCCTGTGGAGACATCAGCCCTCATGGAATCCATATCATGTCATGTACAGTCCGTCTGCTTAGCCAAAGGTGGACCAACAAAGTATTAGGTAGGTGGTCACATTTCAGTGAGCACTCAGTGCATATTGCCTTATTAAACTGTTAGTGCCTCATTTAATTACCTTTAAGTATACACAGGGTGGCTACTCAACCGGCAATTCTGCGTGAATTATTGGCTCCGGGAATTATGCGTGAATTCTGCTTGATTTTTTCTCCAGAGACATGAAAAATTGCAACTTTTATTGATCCAAATCCCATTGAATTTATACATATTTATAAATGCCCTGAAGCAAGTTTTTCACAGTTTAGTTTTTATTTTTATCGAGGAAGGAAAAAGAAGCTGCGTTGAAAATAAAACAGAATTCTCACAACCAGTTTACTTTGTTAGTGTCCTTTGCAGAACAATATCGGACAGTCGGAAGATATCTTGAAGATGATTAGATAAATTTTAGTCGCAGATTAGAATATAAACCATAACATTTGTGACTTGTGTTTGTAGATGTATTTCGATTCTATCTCTGAGTATGTGGAATGCCAAATGTAAACTTCATACGTTAAATTAAATATTTTAAATATATATATATACCATTTAATTGAATTGAATTAGAATTTTTGGATACATTGGAATCACACACACCCTTTATATTTGTTAATATATTTGTCTATGGGTGGTGAGAGGCAGTAATACGTATGTTGAAATAGAGAAAACATGTGCTTGTAGCCTTGAATTTTTTGAAAGTTCATCCTGATACACCCATAGAGTTGCCAGGTACCTGGGCTTGCTCTGTGATCATGATTTCTCGGCAAATAAGTCCTGCTCAAAAGATTTCAATCCGTAAAAAATTATCCACCACTGAGTACTGTTATCAATATTATAATTATTAACTTGTTGGCATCTAAACTATCAAGTTGAATTTAATGATATGATAACATTCCAGAGTGTAAGTGCCCTGGGAGTTTGCCAAGTACATAACCTTGATTATTTCTACACAAATATTGTGTGGGGTGAAAAAAATTAAGTCTTGTATTTAGAGTAAAACTTGGTTGGGTAGATTCGTGAAGTTGCACTGAAATATATATACATAATAATCTATTTCTATAGTAATTTTTATTTAAAGTTACAAAGGATCCAGGCTCGAATCTTGGCCTGGGCATTCTTTGTGAGTGTCCCTTCATCACCCATCCTCATATTTACGATTAGCCAGTGGCAGAAAAGTGAAGTAAAATAAACCAAATCAATTAGTTTATAGGGACATCAGCTCATCTGGAATTTAGACCGTCCACATATATAATTATGATTAGCTGCATATGACAAATATTTTATTTTATTTCAGTTGGAAAAAGCTGGCTGGAGTAAGGAGGTTGTGGATCTGTTTGAAATAAATGAAGCTTTTGCATCTCAGTCAATAGCTGTGATTAGGGACCTGGGAGTTGATCCAAGTAAAGTCAATATTAATGGTGGTGCTATTGCACTGGGACACCCCATAGGAGCTTCAGGTAAGGTGTTGCTTAAATACGGTACTGTGCATGTTGCTTCGTACATCAAACTTCTGCCCCAAATTTGTTGCACTTTCCAAACTTATGGAGTCAAAGCTGCTCTGTTAGGTGGTCTACTAGTAGCAGATTATTTTCTTGGAACAAATGACAAGCAGTTTTTATACTATTTATAACAAATAAATTATAACAAAATTACAACAAATAGCATACTTAGGTTTGTTAACATATGAAATGAAAGCTGTGGTGCACCACCACAATCAACCAAATGTGATTAATTAGCTTCTGAGAGAAATTGTAAATTTTAGAATAAACTTTGTGTATTACTTGAGAGTATGGTGAGAGGGTTTTATAATATAACTTTGAAATGATTCACAATTGACCAATATAATTATGTTTAAATGAAACTGATCAGCATACATAGTATTCATTTTCTTAAATTGAATTTATCTTTTAAATGTAACTATTGTCTATTAGTAGGGCACTGAAATTCCAATTCAGTGTTAATGAAAACCTACAATAAATCTTGGCCAACATGGAAAAGTCAGCCTAGTACAGAGAGAGGCCAAGTTTTTATAAGTAATCCTAGTTGTGAATAAATACATAGTTCATGGTAGACTAATGATTATTAAATATTGACTTGCTATACTCTTTTACTATTCATTAGGTACAAGAATCCTGGTTACATTGCTGCATGCTTTAGAGAGAACAGGAGGCAAACGAGGGGTGGCAGCTTTGTGCATTGGAGGTGGTATGGGAATTGCCATGTGCGTTGAACGAGCATGAAGAATCAACATTCGAAGATAGTATTGTTGGTGCTAAGGGTATCTATTAATTAGCATCTAATACATTTTATAGCATTTTTATAATCATTGTTAAAATATATATATTTATATTTTTTTACATGTTGGAATGTTACGGTTTATATTTTTAATAAATAAGGTGTTAGAAGTTGAGCATTAGTATTAGGTAAAAGTGCAGAATATAGGATATTGGTACAGTATTAGATACTATGTATTTTTTTTTTACTTTATTACTTTTATAGTGGTTTATTTTCTATTCTCTGACAAGAGAAATTTTGTTGCATTTCAATTTGAAAAAAAATTTCATACTATGCTTCTTACATGGCTACTTTTCTTTCATTTCATTTGAAAATGCTATATTGCACCTTTCAAGCAGTATTCTGCGTGGTATAGGCAAACCGATTAGATCCTGAAATCCTGAGTAGTGACGATGCAGGATAGTGCCTCTTTCTTGAAGTTTTATCAGTATGGTAAAGTAAACCACCAAAATCACACAGCAAGCATTAAGTTAAAACCAAACTATTAGAAAAAGATAAAAGTATTTCTTGAGGCATATGTCTCTAGTGTGATAGAAACTTATTCATTTGTTGTATTGTTTTTCACGAGACATCTTTATTAAGACTGGCTACGTATAATCAAAAACACTTTTTTTTGTATGAAAAAAAGGGAATGGACAGTGATAAGTAGTATTATATTTGTTGGGGAGTTTGATGTTAACCCCATTTCATCAATAGAAGTATGTACGTATATGCATAATCTTGAGTTCTTACCCAATCTGGAGTATTATGACATGCTCTTCCTGCTCCCGGTCGGCAGCAGTTTTATTCCTACTTTCCTTGTGAGAAACAGAGTATTGCAAAGAATTTACTTTTAATGACCGATTTAAGTTCATGTGATGAAATGTACACTATGCTGATTGCAAGGTAACTGTGAAATTTAGTTTATATCAATGTTTTGACACTTTTTTCAATTATTTGGTGGCTTCAACATGAAGCATTTTTTGCTAAATTTTTTAATCCTTCTCATGTATTTTTTTTACCCGATTTCTAATTTTTTCCATCTTGTATTCATATATTTTATTCTAAGTATTAAACGTGAATAAGTCTTATCCCATTTGCAACTTAATCCTCAGATGCATGCAGAGATTCAATTTTACCATTGCATAATAATTTTCTATAACTTGTGACCACAAACTAGATAAGATGAATCTAATAGAAAACTGTATATCCCGAGCCATATAATTTGGCCACCCCCTCTTGCAATGAATTTGTCTGCTTCATGTTAAAAATGTCATACATCTCTAGTAGTTTACCCTCCTCTTTAATATTTGCACGCAGATATTAACTTCCTAAGACTCAAGCTAATACAGAACCCATATCAAGTACACAAACTATAAAAACTCTTTTGTTCCTTAACTGTTCTATTAGTAAGACAAAATTATCCCACAACAAAGCATTCAAGATGTGCTTTGCCATTATTTATTTTATTAAGGGTATCTCACTATGGAGTGTATGGAGATAATAAGAGTACAATTATTGCAACACTGAGAATTAATGCAATAGTATTTCTAATATAACTGCATTGGAAAAATGACACGCCTGCTTTTAAGTATTATTTTTACAACTGATATAAAAAGTATTCAGTATTGATTAATAATGTCTTGCAATTTATCTGTATACCCTGAAAATACCAAGTTACCAAGTATTTCTTGTTGTTGACAGCTTCAAATTCTCACACCATGATCAAGCAAGAAAATATTTAGATCTACCTCTTTACCAATGGACAATAGTTAATTTATTACACATTAAAACTGTCAGAGCACCACAATGTAATTATGGGGGTGGGGGAGAAATGATTGTGGTGACCTTATAAATGTCAGGTATGTAATGGTGCTATAGTTTTCAGACAATATTTGCATGGTCTAATTACTCTAGAATTAGGATTTCTAGATTGACCTACAAGAAATTTTAAAAGACTGAATCTCACCTGCAGTAAGGTGCTAGTAGTGGAGCTATTATAATACAGTAAATAAGAGGTGAGTATAGTGCTGGCTATCATTTGGATGCTTGTGAACAAGTGCATTACATTGTTACATTAGTTGAACGTCTGCTTGTTTTTATGTTAAATGTTACTATGGTCAATTAACAATAAATACATAAACAAGTTGAATACAATTATAACTGCATATTATTTTACTACTACGCCTAGATTTTTTACCCAAAGAAAGAAAATGAAAGTGTTTAACGTATTGTACATTTTCATTGTATTAAAATGTCAATGAAAGTGGTAGTGTTTTTTTTTATATAAAAGGATCATTTAAAAAAAGTGATTACTTATATAATTGTGGGGGATGAGGTTATCACATTCCTTCATTAATAGTCTCCAGACAAATATAACACATGTTGCCAAAGTTATGGCAAATTTCTCATGCCGTCAGTGGAAATAATTTTTCTGTAAATCACTGAGGGACCACCCTGCACAATCTCATCGATGGTCTTGAAGCAACATCCTCGTAGAGGATCACGTAGCTTCTGAAATAAGTCATACTCGCAATAATTCGTGAATTGCAGTTGTCCCACTGAATTTGCATCATGGCACCTGTGGTAAAGCACAATCAGATATCTTGCCAGAAGTGTTAGTAGATTCCAATGAACAGCTGGACGAGATGTGGTTTTCCAGGGAGTTACTGTAATACTTCCTGTCCACGATAACTCCCTACGGCACTTTGTGACCAAAGTAGATCGACCTTGTAGTCCTAGGAAACAAGAAGCATCACTCATGTTGCTGGGTGCTTGTTCGAACTTTCACGGTCTTGGCAAATCAGTATGGCGAACCACTTAGCCACTGTTGGATATTGAAGTGTCTAATCACCACAAGCACAAGTTGTCTGTAACATGAGCATTTCCTTCATGTTCAATTTTTAAGAACTCAAATTGTTATTTTCTTGAGAATAATGTAGAGTGCACTATTCAATACAGCTACAGTCAGCACAGTGCTGCCACCACATGTTAATATGTGGAACTACAACATAACACGTGTAGAGATGGGAATAAAAGCATTATCACAATATATGATTAATTGTTGGTAATAGTGACGAACAGTGGACATGATGTTGGGTCCATCACTTTTTAAAAATGATCCTCGTATATCAGTTTTAATGTGTACATTTAAATAATGTACAGGGAGGTTATTGCAGCATGCCACCGCTTCAGCATCGGCCGCTTGCCGGTCCAGTCATGCAACAGGTGCCGGCAAATTGCGTAACAGATAGCCCGTAACAGAAACCGCTTGTTTTGTAATGTTTCCACTTTTCACAATTACAGTTACAATTACAATTGAAATAAGCACGTACCTTGTCGCACGGATGCAGGAAAAGGTGTCCTCCCAAATACAAATATTTCCGGCACCTTATTTCTGACATCTAATCTTAGATTAGACATCGCTACTTTATCCTCAGTTGACAGAAAGGGAAGACAGCATCCCGGCGCATAAAGCAAACCGAAAGCGTAAAATGATATTTAAAAGTAATAATAATGATGATCACTAACCTCCTGTGTTATAAGAGATGTTGAAAATGACTTCCTTCAACAGCAATACAACACGTTTCTTAGGTTCAAGAGATCCTGTCTATCGTAATCCCTGACCACTTTTCTGCAAGAATTCGTTTTCACGTAATTATCGTACATAAAAACTCTATGTTCAAGACTATATTTGTTTAACGACATAAGTAATGAATGAATAACAATTAACACACAATAAAGCACTAGCACACCAACTCAATAACACAGTATAAACAAAACGCGTACTGATAAACGCGAACAGAAGTGAACATGAATGAGCGTAGACTCACTGTCTGGTAGCCGACAGTGTTGCTAACCATTTTTCGGCAATGTCCCTACAGACGTAGTCAAAATGTCCCTACAACTGACCAAATGTCCCTACGCCAAGTAAAGTGACTAAAAAAAAACACCTCATGAGCATGCAAACAGAAGATAAAATATACACATTTACTTACCAAATCTTTCTGCTCGGTGCTTCCACAATTAATGAAGGAGCGAATTTACAATACAGGACCTCTCCCCGATTTTTTGTAATATTTCGCATACTCACTAATTGAGGCCTCCTAATCACGAATTTGAAGTTAAAATTTGGGGGGTCACGTGTAGAAATTGCAAAATAAGTGACATTGAGTGGTCCGCGATCGGCACGATTGCTTATTATTTACCGGAAGATTTTGTGTTTCCAATACTTAAAAAACGAAATATACATTCCTGATATTACTACGACCCCAAATTTTAACTATGTTTGCCTATCCTAACCTAACCTAACCGTACCTGAATGGTTCGTGGGGCTATCCGTCAATGGTTTGTTGGGCTACCCGTGCATGTTTTTTTCGAGCCCAAATTTTAACTGTTTGCCTAACCTAACTTAACCTAAACTTACCGAGAATGGTCAGTGGGGCTATTCCTGAATGGTTTTGCGGTAATTGTGATTACGAACCGATAAAAAATATTATTTTCGTAGCACTTTAACGGCAAACGTTCATCATCGAAGGCCATTTTCGTATCCTGCAATTTTATGATTGATGTACTGTTGCCAAATTTACCTGTAATCAAATCAGTTCTTCTACATCGTGATTGTCGCTGTCACATGTAAGCACGTTCTTTGGGCAATATACTGAAATCCATAAGTTTATTAATTAGCCCACAGCCATCCTCCTGCACACTCCACCTAACAATCTGTACAACATTAACAACTTTTTTACTGTTCTCTTCCGCCATTCTTACACGATCCATGCTCTCCAAGTATGAAATCAACAGTGTGGCAACGCTGTAGACAGCGTAACTAATTTTAATTTGTTCATATCAACAAATATGGCTACCATACTTGTATACGGAGAATCATTGCGAGAATTGAAAAGCTTATTTTACAACTTCTACACGTTAATTAACATTTTTTTCCCCTCACCCCAACATGTTAACTTGAGATAAATCATCACGAATAATTATTTCGTGAGTATAAGACGTAGCATAGAAATTACAGAAGGGTCCGGTATTGGAAATTCTTGCCTTAATGAATAATAGGGGTGTGCGGGACAGAATGTTTTGGGTCGGGACGGGATCGGGACGGTAATTTTTTTAAATCCCGACATTCGGGACTGAAAAATTTGCAATTTCCCGACCAAGTCGGAAAATTTTCGGGACGGGAAATGTTCGAAATTTCCCGAAGCACTGGAAATCTCGAATTTTACAAGTCATTTTCACTTTAAGTGATTGTTTTTGCATTTCTAGAATAAAAACTTACAATTTTCGATAAGTTCCAGAAACTTACAAGGCAGAAAACGTCGAGAATTAACGACTTTTTAAAGTAAAGGATCCCGCACACCCCTAATGAATAACGTTGAGTCGTTTACTGTTGATTATGTTATTTGAAGTCATACATGCTGCTGCTGTGCAGAGATAGATGTTGGTTGGTGATGCTGTATTTCCTGCATTCTTTAACAATTTTGGTCCCATTTTATTTCCCTTTTTTGTTTTTGTATCACTTAACATTGAAAATATTCTTTCCGTTTCCGCGTTAGAATGCGGCAATGTTAGCACTATTTTCGCGAGAGTGGAAATGTTTTCAAAAAGGAACTTGCCTTGAAAGTTTTTGGTAACCGATAACATGTTCCAAAATTCTGATGGAGATCTGTTAGTTAGTTCTTTTTTCTCCTCCTCGCTAAAGTATCCAGATAAACTAATTCATAAAATGTAATTTACCAAGATTGAAAAAAGTACCTACGTTTTCCCTCATTTGGCAAAATCTGTCCCTACGTTCCTACGCGGGCGAAATTTAGTGAAAAGTCCCTATGCGTAGGGACATGTCCCTACGGTTGGCATCACTGCCGACACGTGCAGTATGAAGCGCCATCTCGCGGCTGACAACTCACCCAACCCCCGATAAGCTGCAGGCGCTGTCGCGACAACTGAGAATAAAGTAGCGATGACTAATCTAAGATTAGACGTCAGAAATAAGGTGCCAGAAATATTTGTATTTGGGAGGACACCTTTTCCTGCATCCGTGCGACAAGGTACGTGCTTATTTCAATTGTAATTGTAACTGTAATTGTGAAAAGTGGAAACATTACAAAACAAGCGGTTTCTGTTACGGGCTATCTGTTACGCAATTTGCCGGCACCTGTTGCATGACTGGACCGGCAAGCGGCCGATGCTGAAGCGGTGGCATGCTGCAATAACCTCCCTGTATTAACTTTCAAACATGACTTCTTTTAAATTGTCTTTGTCAACTGTGAATCTTATCAAAGTTATTTTGTAAAGGTTACAATTTACTCTCGCTGAGTGGATATGGAGATTTTGTTAATTGTGGTTGTTGGTTTACATGACAATTGTTAATTTATATTAAGAGTTAATGAAATAAAACTTTTGTACTGCAATTCATTGTATTTATTGTCAAACAAAGCTGCTTGGTGTATATACCCACTCCTATACCTCTTCAAAATTTCCGGCAACTTAGGAGGCCTGGGTACCCCCAAAATTAGTTTGCTCCCCTATAAGGGACCCAATGTTATTTTAGTTACTTATTTCCTCAGATTTCGAATTCAATTTTTATTTTATTTAAGATTACAATTTTTTTACACAGGAACTTTGCATACAGAGAGGCTGTAAATTACACAGAATTCTTTTCTGAAATGGGTACATCAACAATGTGGAGTCTATATCACTGAACCTTTATAGTGCCCACATGTCTGTGTGTTTACTCTCTATTCTTTCAAACACACAGTGAAATAAGGAAAGTGCATGGTATGTTATGATTTAAACTTTAAAAGATATAGCATTCTCTTCTTCTGGTGGCCTTCCAACAAATATTAAACATCTTTGCCTAACAAGATGCTAGTGCACTTGCTTTTTGCTTTATGACAATAAAATTAATACATTGTCATAACATCATTTGAAAATGGTTAGGCTAAGTTCAGAGTTCCACATTTGTGCCACAGTTATAATAATTTTGGTCATATGATTGCTCAAAATTTATTCATATAATGCAATTAAGTGTCTGAAATTACTATTTAAACTAATTTTATTAAATATGATGTTTAAAAAAGCCAATTTGTATATCATGACAAAATTATAAAATTGTGCAATATTTTGAATTCATACTTATAACAGTTATTTTTGATTGATATTATGAAAAATAACCATATCTTCAATCATGTGTGTTCTTTCAGACAAGCAAGATAAGATACATTCAAATTTATAATTAATTTTATCAAAATTGTGTTCATTTGCATAGGCATCAAGGTTCATATATAAAGGTCAACTCTTTAAAGCAGCCCTTACACGATCAATAATACTGACAGCCATCAATCCACATGCCAACCAGTCTCAATACTGCCATACCTTACATGAACAATACTATTGACAATACTTTTTTTCAATAAATTTGCACAGTACCTCTCTTTCTGCCTAACGAGCAGGGTGAATCTGTGTGTTTGTGTGGTTTTATTCAGTTATTCCTGGGTTTTGTCCTTCCAACACATGGATAATCGTACGAAAGGGTGCATAGCCATTATTTTAGCACTTGGAACGACTCGTTGAGTGAAACGCAAATGCTGGATGAAGGAATGTTTGAAGAAGAGAGAGGATTATTCGCATCTAGTACTGTTGAAGGAAATCAGCCTCAGCGATATTGAAGATTTTAAGAACTACTTTCGAATGGAGGAAAGTACCTTGAACAAACTGCTATAGATGGTTGAACAGTTTGTGAAAAGGAAGGACACAAATATGACAAAGTATAACTGTTAAGGAAAGATTAGCGTTAACCCTGAGGTACTTGGCCACTGGAATAAATTTTGAGGACTTGAAGTTTTCTGTCATCATGTCGCCAGCAACTATCAGCAAAGCTGTAGTAGAAACGTGTGAAATGCTTATATATGTCCTACAAGACTACATGAAGGTAAGTTTGCACAGGTATTTTGGATTCTTACTTCCCTTACGTTCACTACAAAATCGAAGGATACCAATGGATTGGCTGATTGATATTCCTCCCTATATAGGTATAGCAACGAGCCAGTACATTGGTTCCCTTCCCTTGTTAATTGAAAGTAAGCAGGTGGCACATACTGGGTACGTAGGTAGTAAAATGAAAGAAATAGGGAGATGCATTAACTACTAGAACTAGAAGTAGGTATATTGACTATAACAGACAGTACAAAGTCAACATTTACCTCAAACATTGAAATAACTATCAAACATTAAAAAACTGAAGTTAACGAACAAACTTGAGCAAACACTTCAAAACCGCCAACACTCATCCATTAAAGTTCTTAAAATGTGAGGATAGTGAGAGGTCTACCGTTTGAAAGTTCATTTGGTCTGGTGGGATCGTCACAGGTGGGGGAGAAGGACTGTAGAATGTCGACAATGATGAGGAACTATCATGCTGTAAATTACCTGAACTTCTTGGGAGGTTCATGTTCCACATTGATTTTAACGGAGTCGCGTTGAAGAGTCCTCAAGCTTGCTTAAAAAAGGATGTCCTTTATTGCTTTCTCTGCGAAAGCTCTTTGTCTGGACTCTTAAAGTCAGCAATTTTTCTCCCCAAGCTTTAGCAATAGTCGGAATGTTACTATCAGGGTTCGATGAGGTTTCCAAAAGTGTACATGCTTTTTGTAAAAGCTCGTTTTGCTTCGAGATCGAACCTTGCATTCTTGATCTTTTGTTTCGAGGAGTTTGAAGAGGTGATGGTGGGGGAAGCATTGAAGATGTTGATGCTGTGGTATGAACAGAAGTCTGTTGAGCGTGTCCACTTTTTCCTTGACTGCGTACCATCCTCTTCCAGTTCAAATTCCTGGAAACAACAGGGTTATTAGAATGTTTTACAATCACGTACACCTTATCAAAGCAATGTTGTATTTATTTATGTATGTAATTATTGTTGTTCTGTTTGTTTGTTTCAGTTTTCCACGACTGCCGCAGAGTGAGGTGACACAGCTCACGAATTTGGAATACGGTGGGCTCATTGGATGGGAAACATGTAGTTATAACGAAACCAGATAACTCAGGTTCCTTGTATTATAATTACAAGGGGTTTTTCAGTATCGTGCTTTTGGCTCTAGTTAATGTGAAGAACGAATTTATAATGGTTGATGTTGGAATGAACGGTAGGGGTGATGTTCTAGTCCAAATTCGTTTAATTTTTCCAGGAAGGAAAATTGAATTTACCCGCACCTGCACCCGAATACAACTGATCTTTTCCCATATGTATTTGTTGCGGACGAGGCATTTGCATTACATAACAATTTACTGAAACCCTACTCTCACAGATTACTGAATGCACCTCGACAAATATTTTCTTTTTTACATCCTCCCTCTTGTTGGCCCCCGGCTTCGTTCTCACTAGAAAGGGTATGAGGTGGGCAAGAGCTGCATTTCTTGCTGTCTTCTTATTGGGTTGGTCGGATTCCACAGTTCTGGGGATAGTTCGTATTGCTCGCTGAAGTGGCGAAGTGCATCTTTTTCCTCCCCACAGGAACCGGATGAGCCAACAGTATCTTCATTGTTCCAAAGATCAAAGTCGTCGGTAATGGGATTGGTCATTGTAGACACTTGTTACGTTCCTTTTTCAGTTCTTACCCAATGCTCTTCCCGTCGGGATTAGGACTCTTCAGACATTCACTGAAGCCATCTCTGGATCATGGAAACACTGAACACCATTAGATAGGTTTGACTGTTTATTTTCAAAAGTTCATACAGTTTGTAGTAAGACGGGAGGATGAGTAAACCTTTCTTTGAAGTTAGTATTTACTAGTTCTTTGGGTTTGGAAGTTTATATGTTAACCTGTTCAACACAGGTTGTCTTCTCCCTATTCAACACAGGAAGAGCTAAGGCCGCAGACCTGTTAAACACAGGTCTTCTACTCCCTATTCAACATAAGAGTAATCCCTAAAGTCTGTTCAACACAGGTGATATACTTCCTATTAAACACAGGAAGTGTCCAATTTATCCCAAAATCTTCGCTTTTATACCCTACGGTTTACTCTCCAACCCCCGGCAATTACATAGTTTTCATATCATAATACAGTTACATTCTTTTAAATATTTTATACATAATTTCTTTTATCATTATACAATTTTAAAAGTTGAGTTGTAATATCTTTCTTTCTTTTATCTTGCTTCACAAAGAATAGAATTTACAAGTTACAGTAATCTGTTGATCCAAACGGTTATGTACAGGTTAAACGCTCTCTTCATCTGAGCACTGATTGGCGAAACATTAAATGCGTAATACAGCCACGTTACATTTTTCAACATTTGGCATAAGAATAAAACTGTAACAAATAAAACCGTAACATACTTCTTACCTTCACCGGAGTGCAACGTGACCTGAACTGAGTATTGATGGAAATATTGATGCTCGCCCCTTCATGGTCAATAATATTGACAATATACCCTCCAATTTCCAGTATTGATGCCTGACAAACAGAAAATCCAGATTTCCTTCAATACTCCATCAATATCGACCGTCAATCCACTTTTTCACCTTACACGGTCAATATTATTGTCAATGTGATAAGGTATTGTCAATATTATTGATCGTGTAAGGTCCATATAATATGATGTCATTCTTGGTATTTTGTGTCAACATTCAAAAAATTGTAATTGTAATCACTAGATAAGTATATTATTATATACATTGCAAAATAGCTGTAACAGAGCAAATATGTACATTTACTACACAAATATTCAAGCTGTTATGCACTTATTGACAAAATATAAAACAAAAACAATTGAACATAACACACACTAAAAAATCTTGCTTGAACTAGTTGCTCTGACACTAGCTCTCTGTGACTTTTAAAGTATCTCATGATGGAAGGAAGATAAGTTAGAATTTAGCTATTGGTGAAGGATTGATATTTGTATAAATCTTGATATTTTGAAAGATTATACTTTGCAAGTTAATCTTTAATAGTTTGTTTAAACTATAGACATATTTTGTTCATAACAGAATCTTGAAAATGCTTTTATAATGGCATAATCTTTTAAAAGATTTGAAACTTGTGAAAAGTGCCAAGTTTAAAAATTGGAAGTGGGAAATTATTATCTGCTTGCATCTGCATTATCAAGCTAGTTGATGAATAATGCATTAACTCAAATGAATGTTTTGAGAAATAAGACAAAGTGCGAGAAATATCTTCTGCATTTTGGATGTGAATTAACCATATGTGGAGTTTTAAAAATTGAAGAATGGAAGCTATCTTGTAAACCTGGTTGAAGAAATTGACATATTGAGTATACTCAGATGTAGAACTGATGCATGCTAAAATATAAGAAAAAGAATTACTCTACCTCAAAAGGAGATAATAAATAAATATTTTTTTCATATAAATAATATTTATGTTATAAATGTTCTTGTTAAAAATGCATAATTTGATGATGTAACTTTTGTTTTTCCTTGTTTTTATCAATATAATTTGCATAAAATTGCTTATAATTGTTTGAACATAAACACTATTAATCAGCATATGTAAGCTTGTATTCCTTTTCAACATATATTCTACTGTGCTTGATTTGAATTCCGAAAGGTATATACATAAAATGATGTGCCAATCAGTACTTCATATTTAAACGAGGGCATTTATCAAAGTGCTTGATTAGCGAGATAGATTAACTGAATTGTCTTCTCAATATTTAGTCTCACTTTCTTCTCTGTTTCATCATTTTATCGTAATAGTGTGGCCTGCTTCATCTTACAAGACAGCATAGTTTCAGTGCTTTGCATCGCCTCAAGAACTATTTGCAAAATCAATTACCCAAAAGCATATTAACTCTGTGGGAACTATGTCAAGCACATAATGATACACTGGATAAAATTGACACAAGAGATCATGAAATATTTCACTGAACATTTTTCTTTGCAAAACCACCTCCTTTGGACAGTCCAGAAGAAGCTGAAAATATTCTGTTTTGAAATATGCTACTGTTTTATCAGGATTAGTATTTTCTTTATTTATAACTGTACATGTGTGTACTACTTGATACTGAATTGCTGGAGCTGGAAGTTAGTGTTATATATTTATACAATGTAAAACCAATATTGAAAAAAAATAAGTGTGTGTGTGTGTGTGAACATGTTGAAGATAATAAACTCCAAAAAGGATAGTGGGAATAAGTACATAAACATAATGTGATAATCAAATTTCTAATCAAAATTTACATAAAAAGTATTTTATTATATAATAAAAATAGTGAATTTTTTGTCCAGCTAATAAAGTTCAATGTACCCTTAAATGTCTGTTTTTTTCAGAGCTATTTAATTGTAATTAGAATTTGCAAAGGTTTCTCTTAAGTGTATTTATTCATGGTTCCATACTACTGAGAAAATGGAAAGGAATCAGTATTTATGATTTGCTTAGCTTTGGGCCCCCCAAATATAGTTAGAAATCAGTGCCTATGGGGCCAATTCATGTATAGTGATGTTCTTACATTTCTACAATTCATAAGCATTCCTGCAAATAAAATCTGAGGAATATGTACATATGGTATTCCCTAGTTACAAATGTTTCAACCTACAGTGATCTTGGTGAATAATACATCAGAGCTTGTAAAGAATTAAATAACTTGAGTGTTGGACTAATAAGAGTTTGGTAGGATACTTAACCTTTAAGCCGAGGTTGGATGTTGAAAGGAATTTGCAATTTTGACAGTGTCGTTAGTTATTTTCCTTTGCGTTAATAAGAGGAGGGGCTGGCGGTGATATCTACGGTTTTCTCTCTGTCCCTGCCACATGCCTCCCATCTTCTTATTCTTGTACCCAGCACTAACCAGTTTCGGGAATTGGACTCCGCAGATTTTATGATCTGGAAGGGAACTGTCATGGCCATCGACAGATGGGCCTCAAGTAAATGTTTTCCTCAGTTGAAGCATAGTTCGCAAGAAAGATTTTCTATATATCATACTTTCAGATCACCAGACTATGCACTGTGAAGCCGCCTGTTCTAGATTTGAAGGTCACGGGCATAACTTGGCAGGTACAAGGTGGTGGGATCACTTGTGCCTCAAATTTTCGGGCTGTATTTTTGTTAATCTCCTGTGACGCGAGAAAAAATGAAATAAAGAGTAGTTTCTATAATTTCTCAAATGTAATAGTTATTTAGTAAAATAGTCCTGGATCAGGAGCGGCTCAGGAGTCTGGCAACTCCCGAGATTGCACCCTGTACTGGCCCACCGGTGGCTCAGTCGGTAACGCGTCTGACTACCATGTTCAAGATCCCAGGTTCGATCCCCGGCCAGTTCAAATCCAGGAACTTTTCTAACGATGGAAGCGGCCCCGGCACCCACCCAGCGTCGAATAACATGGGTACCTGGGGGAAACCCTGGGGTGTAAAGGCAGTCAGGGGCGTGATGCTGATCACATCACCCCCACTCACGACCGGATCAAGAAAGTGTGGGGCGTTACCCCCACACCCCCTATACGCCTTCATGGCGTTGTGCTAAGCACAGGGGAGCACTTTACCTTTACTGGCCCACCCCCTTGAGTAGCGCCAAAACCTTATTTCTGATTACTTAACCGTGGTTTGCTGCTTTGCATATTTTTAAGTCCAGTTTATGCACACAAAGGCTAATCGGGACTGGACCTACAGTTTAAAGTGGGATCCGAACCACTATGCGCTCCCATCGGATGCGTGGCCAGAAGATTCTTGAAACTTCAGACCTCGTAGGAATAGGTCAGTTGCCAAATTCTCTTCTATTTTCAGTAAAATACTGCAATTTCCTTGGAAAATACTGGAAAAACAATTGGAGTTTTATATATAATTTCACGACACACTGATCCACAGCATTGAATCTATCTCGGTAATATCTTAAAAGAACCAAAATTGAATTTTTAAAAATTACATATACCCTTCTAAAAAAGCTTAGCAGAGTATCACAGTAATTGAATGTTTATGTTAGGAGATTTCTTCAAAGTAGAAGCTGTTTTCAGCTGTTGGGACAAAGGTCCAGCCGAGCCTTAACTGGTGTGGTCCCTGGGGCCTAAAACAACAGTCTCAGAAGCTAGAACATGCACATCCCTCACTTTTTTGGTAGCTTCATATTTTGGTATATTACGTGATTTTGGTTAGCCTTGAAATCTTGAAACAAAGTAACTACAGCATTATATGTTTTCAATATAAAATAATTTTATTTATAAAAAAAAAAGTATATACATATTAAATTCAGAGCTCCTAGCTTTTCTTTGGCCCACCTTGCAAGACCTATGTCTTTTGTTTCTCTTTCAACATCTGCTCAACCTGTTCCAATGTTTCCTTTTGCCTCTTCATTAATCTCCTTCCCTTATGTGTCTCTCCAAATTTTGCTGTTCGATGACGTTTTACCTCAACCTCAGCTTTGATTGTAGACAGAATGTCAACCTATATGGAGAAATCATCATACAATCATTTCCAGAATCTAATTTAACAGTGATATTTACATGTGCCAATCACATGGTGTAATAATAAATAATGGTGCTGGCAATTCTTTTAAGCAATATGTTTAAAAAACATGTGGAAATCTTCAAAAAATCCTGCTAATGTACTTGATAAATAATGCATACAGTTTTGGATTCTTCAATTATAAAATTTTCTTGTTCATGTTCCTGCTCGCACACATTTTAGTATTTTTGTTGCCTGGCCTATATACATATCATGGAAGGTCTAGAACAGTGTTTCTGATCTGCCAGGTTGTGGTTCTCCTGAAGTTTGCAACTTGCAGCCCAAGCAGACAACCATCTGGAAAGATGGCCTTTCATGTGGGGTTCGACTGCAATAACAGGAAATGCTGTCATGACAGTGAGTGATCAAACAATTAACAAATATATTTGCAAATTGATGTAATAATATTGGCCAGAGGAAATTGAAAGATTCGATTAGATCCAGTACTTGTCAACTAATTTAAACCAAATTTTAAGTTTGACAAGAAGCCTATAGATAGATGATTGAATTAATACTCTCTACTTATTATCCCACAATTTATTTATCAATATTAAATTTCAAGGCTACATATTAATTAATGCATAAAGTTAAAACAAGTTATTGGATAATTTATATTCTCCCCAAAAAGTTGGATTATGGATATGCAGATAATTGACAAATTTAATTTAGAATTGATATCCACATTCTGGGTGCTTGGAGACCTTATGCAACTTGGAAGTTCCCAAAAATCCAAGAAAGACTGGCAATATACCATAATGGCCAGTGGCGGCAACTGGGTTCCAAAACTTGGGGGGGGGGGGGGGGGGGGCAAAGACAGTTTACTTTCACTATAAGGTTTAGCCTAGTGCGGGGCAAAAGTAGCAAAAAGTGGGGGGGGGGGGCAACTGGCCCCCACCCAATTGCCGCCACTGATAATGGCCTACAAAAAGCCATAAATGTTTATTCATATGGATATGGAAGCTAACATTTCCACAACTCACTGCATTTCAGTATCTTCAAGGATTTCTATTCTACTACTACCTGAACTTTTATCTTTCTGGAGATAAGATTTGCTTATCTTTTATTTTGTTTATCTTCAACTGAAGTATTCATATCGAAAAATATAGCTGTCTCAATTCCCATACATTTTATAGCTAAGACATCAACAGTTTAATTCATTTCTAAATTTGTTACAGCTCCATAATATGCTTTGTAAGAAGAAAATTAAACAAAAAAATGGATTATCTCCCTGTACAGCCATGGACACTTCTGGGTTGTAACTATCCCATTGAACTCAATGAGATTGTTGCAGCCCAGAAGTGTTCGTGACTGTACTAGTTGAACAAATTCCAGAATTTATGTGGCCAGAAACCGAAGATAATTACTTTTTGAAAAAAAATCAAATAAAAAGAGCATTATTTGAACATCATATGATACAAACAAACTTATCTGGAATGCATACTAAAAAAAGTAAAACAAATGGAAGTGTAGTAATGTATGCCATATATGATTTCTTTAAAAAACTATCTTTATTTCTCATCATTTTCAACAAATAAATTCCAAGAATTGCAGAATCACAGTTGCATTAAGCACAGGTAATTATTAACTATATATGCAAATAGCATGACTTGCAGTAAAATATAATGCACACACTTGTCTAGACAGCACTATACTGGAGCTAAAATGGTTTACCTTATACAAGATTGATGCTTTAGATCCACTACGTCGACTCCAAATTTTTCTGCATATATTTTTCTTTCTGACAGTAATACATTCACTCAAGATTTATGAACAAAAACACTGTTTTGGGTGTGGTCTGTAGTGACAGTCACCAATATTGTTAGGCAACAAAGTTACATTTTTGGAATATACTATATTTTAATTAGTCTTCCACAATATTAATATTGTACAGAATAGGTTACCAATAATGGTGATATAAATGCAATTAAAGTGAAGGTATCTGCAAAATTAACATTAAAGCCGTTACTTGTTAGTTTGAATTAAAATAGTCACTCTCCATTCTAAATGCACTTTTTTAACTCGAAAAATAAAGTATTAACTTTTGCCATGTGTGTTACATATAAAAGTGAGCAACTGCATGCCTTTGTCCACTACATAGCACAACAAATATTTATACATCTAGAAATACACAACACATATGATAAAATTTACTAGGTCCAGCCTAGGTAGCATGTTAAACAACATAATTATTTGGTGTTTGGCACTCTTAACACAAATGCAAGGGTTTAACAAAACTCTTACTTATGAATTTTCCAACCCAAATCACATAACACTCAGTTTTTACCCTTAAATACACTAAAATTAAAAGTTAACAATAGTCAGCATTTGTCACTTCCAAAATTTATGAGGGTTGTCCACAAGAAAAGGAACATTTTGGTCTAAAAAAACAAACGACAAATTATGTGTAAAAGCAGAGTAAGGTGTGTAGTTTCTGTACCATAGATTTTTTTGCACTTATCATTTGTTGTTTGTGATTTACACCAAAATGTTCCTTTTTCTCTGGGTGACCCTCGTATCATAAAGACTACAACATGGTAGACAGTTTGCTATTCTTGTCTACTTTTTAGGCAGTGTAAAGAAGCTCTTAAGGATAAACTCTGTGCTTTTATATACATCACTTGAGTTCCATTTTGTATCCAAAGTATTGTGCACTATGGCATTGGAGGAGGATTATGAAAATATTGCAATTATCATTTCAACTACATACAATGAAGAAAATATTTAGTTAAATATCTCTAACCCACCTTAACAGTGAATTCTCATTGTGGTTCAAATTCCTCTTCAAACTGTGGGTCCATTCACGAATGGGCTATTTCTGCATAAAGCAGGCTTAAAATATAAAACTCGAACTTAACAGTGAATTTAATCTCTTAAGATCATTTCCATACTGTGTAATTTTCCAAAAATAAAAGATGATGTTTTGGTTAGGTCCACTATCCTTTTAATCTAATGCTATTGGGATAATCTAGATACATTTGGTCGTGCTTATACATTTAGTTTTATGCCACTACTATGTTGTGTACGTGCAATTGCATATTAACTTTTGGTAGCTTAATGCAGCCAGAGAATGGTGCTCACATCACAGTGTGGCTACTCTATGGCCCAGATAAATTTCAAGTATAATCCCAGGTTTCCAAGGAACATTTTCCAAAAATTCAAGGTGGAAAAGGTTAATTATATTAAAACATTAATTTGTATCAACAGGAGTAGACATCTCTCTCATCCTTGGATGTTTAACAACACTTCTCTCTTTCACATACAAACCCCAGTCTCATCCAAAACAAACAAAGAAGTCAATTAATATGTGCTAATGTTCATCGCCAATTTTAAAGTTTAAAAAAGGCAATTTAAAATTAACTAATTATCATCGGGGCATCCAAGTAATAATAAATCACTCATTAAGTGAGAAGTAAATAGCAAATTTTTACCTTACTGTGACCCCCACCCTTGCCAGCACGTCAAAGCAATAACATGAACCTTTAGTGGGCTTTGTGGTCACATCCTACACCCTCGATTTCAGCCACATTTCAAATATTTTTGTCGAAATATAAGTTTCTTCTAAGAAAAGGGTGTTTCATAATAGCACGGAAGGTAATTTTTTTCACATCTACGTGCTACGAAACTTGTGTTTTTGTAATATTAAAATTCCTTGCGTACATAACGTCAACACATTTTTTGAGGGCTTCCATCATGGATTCATGTCACAGGCGCACCTCTTCACATTTTCTTTTTCTTCTTATGATTGACTTCTGGAATGGGATAGGAACGGAAGGGGAGATGGACAACAAAGACATTTAACATGACTTAACTTCGACCCGCAATTCAGTGCCTGGCCTTGGGATAAAGAGGTAAGTTACCTTTTGAGGTTTAATTTTTTGGTAAAAATAGTGTTCGGCAGATGGCTCCATCCAGGTAGTGGTAGAAGGCATTAGGTCAATCACCCCAGGGGCGGAGCCCAGAATCGGAGGGAAATTTGGAGCCAGCAATTTTTATGAAATTTCTTGGGGTATAGCCCTGAAAAACATACTTTTACATATATCCATCAGTATGGGTGCAACGAAACTAACATGGCTGCAAGTAGAGTATGGGTGCTACGAAACTAACCTAGCTGCAAGTACAGTTCCACCTCGCAACTTCAAACTGCTACATCTCAACTTTAAACGACTGTAGTCGTAAATACTTGTTTCCGCATTACAAAATTTTGTTCTTCCAAATTTGGCACACAATCTTCATTAAAAAAAATTTACTTGTGAAATCTAGGGTGTAGGATGTGACCATGGACCCCTTTAGTGAAGCTAGAGGGGGGGGGGGGGAAAGTGCAAAATGCATTTGGAATTAAATATGGTAATTTTCCACATTTGTGAAAAAATTCACACATATCTAGTCAATCGATATCCTACTTCAATCCACCATAAATGAGAATGAGACCAAGAATGCATAGAGCCCTTATCTCACTAATGGCATGGTGAAATTCATATGGACGAGTTTTTATTTTCACCATACTTCGATTCAACTTTCTCTTGCACCCTGTGTTTAAAGAAATGAAATACTGATGTTTGTGCATAAATTCCCCTGTGCTCGCAAACCGAGCATTATGTACAACACATTAAAAATAATCACACTGATAGTGAATTTACCTATAATCTTTACATCACACACACATGAGACTTTGCCCATTATATGTAATTTTCTAAATCATACTGAGATTGTGCTATTTCATTTATATGGGAGTTTTAGACCAAAGCGACAGCAGGTGTTCAAATCAAAGTGACAAACAAACGCCCCTTCAGTCTATAAGGAAGCATTCACCATGCACGTTGAAAGAACAGACTGAGGTGACACAATGCACTTTATTGAGAAAACGACCCAGTCTGATCGACATGCAAGAAACAAGCAACATGTGCAGCTCTGGTGTGAAAGCTGCCTAACTTAAATTCCAAATCAGATTTGTATCTAAAGTCCTGTAACAAAATGGCATATAAGTAAATCTTTCAGTTAGTACTTTTAGTATAATGATGATTTGCTTATTAGCTCTTGCAGTCACCATATTTCTTTCTATTTTTAGTTACATTCATTAAAAAAAGAATACACAATTGACATAATCAGCAATGACATTATGATGATCATTCAAAACAGGCACCTAACAAAAATAATCCTGCTACAGTTTCATTGCAAAACTTGCATGTTAAACTTTAAGTAAATAAACAATATGCATTTATTTTGATTTGACATGAACACCAATACATATATAAAATAACTCACTTCTGAGTATGACGCATGACCTCCCCAATGGCACAATGGTAGTGTCATCACATTGTAATCAAGGGGTCCCGGGTTCGATACCCAGTGGAGGCACATAGTGGTTCGACGATTCCACTTTAAAATGTAGGTCAAGTCCCGACTAGCCTTTCTGTGCATAAAGTGGACTTAAAACAACAACTCAACTGAATATGACGTATATGTGCATGACAAAAAATACAGTAGATGTACATAAATTAATGTAGGAATAAGTTTTAACCTGAAAAATAATGAGAGAAGCATGTATTGATGACACTGTCTCTCTTTCAGCGTGTGTATGTGACCTTAGGCCCCCCACCATCGTGAGGTATTTGGGAAGCTACGAATGAGTAGCGTAACCTGATCATAAAAATCTACAACAATGACTGGGGATTTGCGTCGTGCTGACCACACATCACCCCGTAACTGGCTGGATGATCTACCTCAGCAGGTGGGAATGTGGCCAGCAATTGATAGGTAGGCCTTGGCCCTCACACGCTCTTGTGCCATGGGTTATCTCGCTCTCTCATATATTCAGTATATATGCATGTATACATACAAAAACCACCTAAGCATTGAAGTACCCCATATTATTGGGAAATACCATTTAATTCTGAACTACAATGATAAGAGTTGCAATTCTCATACTACAGCTGTCCATATTCATAAATTATCCTGCATGTTAACAAGAAATATTTATTTAGCATAACATGAATATAAGTCAAATATCACATTAATTAATGGCAATCAATGATAATGAAAATTATCAATTTCATTAAATCAAAATAAATTCATTCACAATTTGCAAGAATCATGAAAAACTATTTGTTCAGGGTACTTTTGCAGGTTTGGTGGATCACAATCTTATAAGAAATAGGGTACAATGTAAAAATATTTACATAAATTGTGCATATATACCGGTAATACAATTTTTACATATTTTCTTGTTGAGAGATCATGACATTTAGATTGATTGACAGTAAATACAATTATTTTCACTTTCAGTAATTAAAAAAACACAATGTTTTCACAAGGACTGACAATCACTAGGTGTGCAAATACTATCATCATCATTACAAGTTCTCCAACTCCAAATAATAATAATACATCAATAATTTTTGGCCTCCAACCACATTTGAGACATAACTAGATGTTAACAATTTTAAATAGCTACAATGTGTTTTTAAAAATATAAGCATAGTATTTGCATATTCTGTGTACTATAGTTATTACATGTTGAACTCACTTTGGGTTGAACACCACAAAGTATGGCATTTGGCACCCTTGACCCTCTGTACCCCCTAGAGGAAGTGACATATTTTGTATGGTACATGAAGATATTGTTTATGAGAATTTCTTTTTAATTTTAGCTTGCAGAAAGCTGTTACTGTGAAGTAAAGTATGTATGTTACCTTAGCGTCTTAATTTACCGTGAAGAAGAACCGACTAAAGGCTTCACGCAAGAGAATCTAGCACCCAAACTGATATTCCAAAGGAGCAACTATAATCTTACGTAGTGAGGTTAGTACTGCTGGGTTTGGTAAAAATTGTTATTATCGACTTGTTCTTTCAATTTTTGAATGTGCATACAAAGGGCTCTAATAATAAAAAGGGGTGAAAACATTCTGAAATGGCAGGTTTTTGCTTACGCGGGTCATACTTTGTAATTGAATATCTGTTGTGTGTGTTTTCCGAGCACTGGAACTAATTTTATATTACGTAATAAAACATCAAAATCTGTTGATTAATACAAATTTCGGTAAAAATTTACTATTCTTCGGACACCTCTAATTTTTTCGTTTCGTCAATTTTTGACATTCGTACTTACGTATCTGCTTTGCGGAACATTCCTGAAGGTGTATCAACGTTGTTTTGTTGAAATTAATTGCAATTTTTCACATTACCAGAACGTCTTTCTCGTAGGCTTTTTCGCTTGCCTGAGACACAATATCGCAAGTACACCTTCCTACATAATCGCACGTCGTGCTTGTCTTTTGTCAAATTTTTGACATTCGTACTTACGTATCTGCTTCGCGGAACATTCCTGAAAGTGTATTGACGTTGTTTTGATGAAAGTAAGAGCAATTTTTCACATTACCAGTACTTTTCTCCTAGCCTTTCCGCTTGCCTCACACACAATATGGCGCATACACCTTCCTACATAATGATGCGTCGGGCTTGTCTTTTCTCGATTTTCAATTGTTATGCAGTGTTTCAACCTTCTGAACCCAAGAAATGCCTATGAACAAAGTTCATCAGATCTATTTCTTTTTAATTTTTTTTTCGAATTGTTTTACGAAGAAAATTGTAATCTTTCGTGGCGCTATTCGTG
Source organism: Lepisma saccharinum (assembly GCF_977018435.1). Taxonomy (NCBI): domain Eukaryota; kingdom Metazoa; phylum Arthropoda; class Insecta; order Zygentoma; family Lepismatidae; genus Lepisma; species Lepisma saccharinum. Next base: position 52,900,690 of record NC_139234.1, read on the forward strand.
AATGGTTTTTGGGGCTATCCGTCCTGGAATAAGTGGGAAACATCTAGAAATTGCAAAATAAGCTAAAATAAGGCGTTAGTTTTCGGAATGGAAACTGTCGATTTTCGCGATTTTTTTTGTTTCACAACCAAATATATATATTCCTGATACTACCATGACACCAAATTTTAACTGTTTGCCTAACCTAACCACGTGCCAATGGTTCGTGGGGCTAGCGTCAATGGTTCGCAATTATTTCCAATTTCTAGATCCTGATACTAACACGACACCAAATTTTAACTATGTTTCCTAACTTAACCGAACTAACCTAACCACGTGCCAATGGTTCGTGGGGCTATTGACACACCATCCTTCTAACTCTCGTTGCAAACGCACAGAGTTCGAAACACTGGATACCCAATGAACATGAACAAAACACAATCACGACGCGTCATGATACAGTCACGACGCGCGATGGTGTACGAAAGTGTACATGCCAAACGCTATTCTCCATCGGAGAATTAATTTTCAACGAACAACATGAATTTCAGCTATGAAACATTCCCACATCACACAAAACACCTTCCCGATGTTCGACAATGCTACAGGAACTTATTACGGTAAGTAGTTTCTTCTGTAAAAATAAATAAATGTGTCCGAAGGATAGTAAACTAGTACCCAAATTTCAATGTGATTCTCAAGGGGGCATGGTGGGTCAACGGCCCCTGGCATTTCTCTATGCTGTTTGCTTAAAGCAAAATATAAAAATAAAGAAAAATCTTTAAAAACCAACTTGTGGTGTTTCTTATTGAAGTGGACATACCAGTACACTGTCAAATAAACACTCGTATGGTGAGCACTACTGAACAAAAAAAAAATATTTCATGAGGATTAAAACATATATGTATATCCAGTTTTCATGCCTGTCTCCTTGATATCAATCTTATAGAGTTTATTACATCCATCCATCCACGATTTTTCGAATTCTTACTTAAATTCAAATTGAAGGTGAATTGATGCATGTAGAACCAAAATAAAAAATATAGCTTCAAAGTAGAAACCAATTGTAATAAAAAAAATATCCAAGGTCTCTTTTCCTTAGTTATGCACTAATAAATATGATGGTTAGGCAATTAAGCCATTTATTTTGTACCATTAAAAACTTTCTACTACAGTATTTAAGCTTAGTTATTGCTTGTGTAAACTTACTGGATAACTTGGAAAGTAGCCTGCTGGTAAAATTACACTTTTGCTGTTGAAAATGCTTATTTCATAGTCTAGAGGATGAACAGCAAGTACATCCAAACTTGGAATACAGATTTTTGCATATTTCTTAATAACATCTGCCCAAAGTGAATCATACAGTTCGTCATTCCTTTTGTCACAAAAAAATGAACCCCATTTCTGAGAAACTAACAATGATGCATCAGCATGATTAACAACAACATTTACCATACCTTCTGCATCTAACTCTTCAACAACAGCAACTGTATCACATTTAGTGTATTCTGATGGTGTGTACACATCTTGAATTAAATGGTCACCAAAATACAGACACTTTGGATGAGTCAAGCCTGTTTTCTGAGCTAGCAAATGATACAGATCTTGCCAATTACCTTGGCTGTAAACACTGCCCAAGTTTAATTCCACTGCATCTACTGCATCAGTTTCAACAATTCCATCCAATTTGAAGAAAGGCCTTCTACCGGTGAAAAACCCTGGTTTCCGTGAATAGCACACAACAAAATCAAACAATTCTTGCCACTCATCACCCAAAATATGCTTTGCAGTCAAAGATGCAAAATCTACATGTGACCCTGTGATAAGAAAGACCAATTTTGAATCTTTAAGTTTTCTCAACCAATTCTTAACATTTTGACTACATTTGTTGATATATAAATCAGGATTAGCCTTCAGTGCCGAGAAGTAACCACCCTCGTTTGTGTCAAACTTGTCTCTGCGATACATATTGACAATTCCCTCCAATATATCGGACCAGATGTCATATAATTCAAGTTCCTTCCCATTCCTCTTATCAACAGTGTCAACCAACCTTGCAAAAATCAAGGATGCGGGCATATCAAAATAATCCAAGAGACTTCTTATTCTTGCTGACAAAGGTCCATTCCATCCTTCCAGCAAGTTTTCACTGAATTCGGTTGTTACGTCCCAACTTCGCTCCTTTCCATAATACCTTTCGAGCTCACTATCACTTAAAAAACGTGTTCCGTGAGTTGCTCTTTGTATATATCCTCCGCTTCCTAGCTGGAGAACATTACCATGAGCTATATCTAATATTAATCCCTTCTGAAGGAAATCCACATCAGTTTCCACAGGCTGCAGTAAAAATTCAGGATCATATCCCTTCACTTCTACTAAATATTTGGCCAATATATTGTATTCCATCTTAATCATCTGCGACAATTTATACCTGCAAAGTGTGTTGTCCAAATCAAAACCAATACAGTCGTAATCAATAAGTCTGAACACATTATTCTCGTTAGCCATTTTCACTGATAAACTTTCAACTTGGTTCAGTGCGCGACCAGCATCCGAAACTGAATTCAACGAGCGTGTTTTGTACACCTGCAGCCCACACGAACTTCGCACCGGGTACACCTTGCCTGAAGAAATTTGTCGATATTCACCGCTAGAGCGATTGAAATTAAACAGCTGCACGAAAGGAAACGGAAATGCTTTTAATTCATTTAGCTTATTCGAAGATCTCTTAAACAATACGTTGTACCAATGCAGGTTAAAAACAAACATGTTAAAGTGCATAGCGAATATACTTGTGCTAAATTAAAAAACGTTGATTCGGTAACAGCGGACGACATCTAAAGATGCGACAATACGCCATCTGTTTCAGACTCCGCACAAATGTCGACTAGTAGTGCCAATTGAAAGATCAACAGTGTTTCCAATTGCAACTAAAAGTTATGCGATTGCAGGCCACGAAATCTACAAATATATATATTTTTAAAATGCACAATTATTCATACATATGAACTTTGAATTATGAGAGATATAGGCTGTAATACATCAATGTCTTACAATATACTTTTATCTAGATTAATGAAATGAAATGCATGTCATGTAATATTTTTAATTTATTTTTTTGTTGTTGGAATTTTATATTTAGATTAAATATTTTGAAGTAATTTGCAATTGGTACCACGGCCCGAAAAAAATATTTACTTTTCTGAATAAACATATTTTTAGCTTGGAATAATGGAATAAGGAAAAAGCAAAAGTAACTTTGATATGGAAAACACCACCTACACCACTTTCATTCACTCGTCGCGATCAGTCCATCTGGAAGAAAACGGACGCATAAAATCCATAAGCCAAATAACAACAAATGTATAAAATACGCACATGAATAGAATATTCTCTTTTCCGAGAATAATTATTCACAGATGGTTTGGCAACGCTGATAAGTGGCTTGTATGAAGATAAGCAGACTAAATTAAGCACGTGCACACAATTTATTGCCCCAATTTTTTTCAAACGACAGGATACCAGTGAGGAGATTACTTGCCGTAACTAACAAACTACCGTAGAAAGTAACGAGCGGATGACATGCTAATATTATGGACAACATTTACTGAAATAAAATAAGAGGTGGTAGGACTTTATGTCACAGCAAAGGAGGATGTAACAAATTGGGTCATTGTGATCTTACATAACCAGTACGTATCTCTTAACTTTGACAGATGGCCGCGTAGGGATTAAGGAAGCCCATTAAACACTTATCGTGATAAACTTCATATTTGATAAGCACCATTTAATCCCAATAATCATAACTAGCCAAAAAACAGTTACTTCTGGAGAGCAGTACTCGAAGTACAGGGGAAAGCGGGATTGTAAGAAAATTTCCACAAAGCATAATTGATACTTAAGTACAAATTTCCGAAACTTATAATCAAGCTTCTAACATTGTGGTTTGAAGCAAGGGTGTGGGAGGGGAACATTTTGGGGTCAGACTGTCAAAACGGGAAATCCAGGCAGGGATGAGAAATGTGCACCAGTTTTGAATGAAACTTGTCATTTCCGACACAACTTTTATAAACAAGAGATGTTGGCCAAATCAAAACGATAGAAAACTACATGAATTGTACAAGAGGTGTTGGCCAAATCAAAATGTTAGAAAAACTATATGAATTGGGAAATGCTCCCTCCTCTCTCTCTCACACACACACACACACACACACAGAGAGAGAGAGACAAAGCATGTTAATAGCAGAAATAAAGTTGTTAATTTGTTAATAAATACTCGAACACAATAACCAAAGTAAAAAAACTGTTAGATCAAAAACTTGAGTGTAACATACAGGAACTAGATTATTTTTTAATATTATACCATTTAATCCAAAGAGTAAATGGTTCCACAGTTTTCAAAATTGCTAAAATTAGAGTTTTATGTGTGATGCTCCACAACATAAATTACCAGTCATACTTCTCCTTAACTGTTAAAGCTTTTTTTCTTGAAGGAAGTGTGTAAAAGGTAATAGAATAACTATGCATTTCAGTACACTAACTGTATGAAATACACAAAATAATGGAAAACAGTTTCACTGCTGGATAGAGTAGCAAAGTGTCTCCAAATATATACTATCATTAATTTGGAATAAAGCTGGTTTATTTTTATTAGTTTCTAATAGTTATTATTGTAGTATAATAACCATATTATTATTATTTCTACAATTCAAGTTTTATCAATGGCATGGCGCATCTTAAAAAATTTCTGCCGATGCCCATGACAGACAGATATGTGGAGCAGTATCATAAAAACCAACAGGAGGTTCCTTTTGGTTTTATTAATGGCAAAAAAAACACGTGATCTATTAATTCTGGACTTTATGTGTGTGCCTACCATAACAAACAGCTCCTAGGTTGACTAGGAACTTTACCACTCAGCAAGGAAATTAATAAGAAGTTTCATAACCTAGATTTTAATACTCATCCACTTTATCACCAACACCAAACATAAGAGCGGTTGATAGGCTTATTACCAAATATTTACATTTTAAGATTTAAATCACACACCCATATTTCAGGCCTCAATCTACTGCCAATTTTATTATTTGCTCAAAACAAAAAAAAATAGGATACTGAGGGGTATGGTACTTACATCTTCTGGAATGTGAACATAACGAATATTCCTTGCTTGAACAAAGAAGGTTTCAAATTCAAACTCTGATCCTCTTGCATCTTCATACACAGCATCACTCAAAGTGACATTCATATATCTACGAAAGATAAAATATCAGGTAATACAAGGTATAATTACATTTCTAATTGCAAACCTTTATTTGTATAGTATGTGAATTATGAAAACGTATTATTGAAACACAAAGTCCCACATTGGCTCGTTTGGGAACCTTTCAGCACTGAACAGTAAACATCAGTGAATCCGGAAAGAACAACAACCCGACAGTTCTCAAGTTAGTTTTCTATAGTTCTGTAGTTATACTGTACACAATTTCTCATTTGCAGAGATGCAACAGCACACATTCTCCAATTGCATGGCAGAATGCTGAACTGAAAGGTAGCTGTTGCCAACTTAGTTTTTTGGTGTACAATTTGCCCTAATTACACTAAGAAATTGTTATCTTGTCATCTATTACCTCACCATTCTCAGTGGTCATTAAGTCCAGCCTCGAGTTTGCAGATGAATGAATTTGAGATACTTGTGTATGCAAGTAAACATAATTTACATTTTGCTTATTTGTAGTCTCAATTGTACCAGGGTTGGCATTTTCAGATAAAACCCAGGCAAAAACTGGGTTTTATTGGGTTTTTTTCAGGTTATGTTTAAAAATATTTTAAAAATGAAATACATATTCCCCTGATAGTAATATATTGGAACATTCAATTTGTATTGTTTTAGTTCACTGAATGGAAAACTATTTAATATTTTCTGTTAACATAGTTGAGAATTGACAATCAAGGTCTCACACCTTGAAATGATTAAACTAAAATCGGTAAATGTCTGTTATATTGGAGACACATTTCTTCATTTTTACAGAAGAAACTACTTACGGAAATGAGTTTCTGTAGTATTTTGAAAGTTCTTGGAGGTATTTTCTCACCGTAGAATGCTGCACAACAAGAAATAAGCACTTTTGATATAATAAACTTGCATTTTGTGCAACGTGACAACATTATGCCGTTGTTTCCATTATGTACCTGCAGATGGAGCGAGCATCGAAAGTCATGGGGTCTCGCCAGTGTTTCCAAACGTGCCTTTTTTTTACCAGAATTTTATTTATTTTATTTTTTTAACTATGCTTACCTAACCTTACCGGAAATGGTTCGTGGGGCTATCGTGAATGGTTTTTGGGGCTATCCGTCAATGGTTTGTGGGGGCTATCCGTCAATGGTTTTTGGGGCTATCCGTCAATGGTTTGTGATGACATAATGGACACGAAAGTAGGTATTTTTCAGTTAAGAAGATTGAAACACTGCATACCCCACCCCAAATCGACAAAAAACAAGCACGACGCGCGATGATCCACAGCTGTGTGCGCCATATTGTATGTTCCGCAACGGAAGAAAGGACCCAAAAGAATTACTCGTAATGTGAAAAATCGAAGTTATTTTCATGTAAAAAGCATAATGGCACCTTCAACTATGTTTCGCAATATACAATTGGTAAGTACGAACCATTTAAAACTGAAAATATTCTATAGAAATGTGTCTCCGATATAACAGACAATTACACTAAAATCATACATAACCCGTGCTGCAATAGACCAGGCCTACCTACCGACTGCCAGCCTCACTCCCACCTGATCCTACTCTGTGGTGGTAGATCATCCAACCACTTACGGGGTGACGTGTGGTCAGCATGACGAACCCCCAGTCGTTGTCGTAAAGTTTCATGACCGGGTTACGCTACTCATTCTTAGCTCCCCAATTTAATCATGATCGTGAGTATTCACCAGTCTCATACACAGGCCGAAATCTCAGGAGAAAAGCTGTTACATTTCCCACAGGAGACTCAAACCTGCACACATCCCAGAGCTGGAGTCCAAAGCATGACCGCACAGCCACAGTGTGGGAAAAATGATAAAATTATCTAAAATACTATGTTCTGAAAAAATTCACCAACAGTTTGATTCTACTCTTGCTGGATGGCGTAACAGTTAATATATCTATGATCAGTTCCCAGGGTTCCACATTGCAATACTATACTAATACTTGATAGCTGTGCTGGTTTAGTCAACCTCCGCGGTGGAGTGGTTAGCACAGCATGCTGCAACGCCAGGAGTCCCGGGTTCGAATCCTGGTTTGGACATGGATGTTTGTGTTTGTCCCAATGATAATACAGAGAAAATTGATGTGTGTAAAAATTGCGAAAACAGAAATATACTACTGCTTAGGGGTATTACTTTCATTACAAATGTGAAAAAAAAGTAGACCGGCTGGCTGACTGCCATGCAGAAGACCCAGGTTCGAATCTTGGGGTGGGTGATCTAAGGTTGGAATTTTTCCGGTCTTGTCCCTGCATAAAGCAGCTCTGGAACTCACCCAGTCTCAAATCAATGGGTCCTGGAGTGTAAAGGCAGCCAAAGTTTGGTTGTGATCACATCACCTCCAAAATGGCCGAGATCAGGAATATGTTGGTTCAACCCCCATATTCCCTGAATGTGCCTTCATGGCATGGTGCTACATGCACGGGGAACTTTTACCTTTATCTACTATACAACATACGGTAGTTGCACACACACTTTTAAATCTGCTTCAATACAGTTTGTTCACACTTGTGTTTTCCCATTATTTTTGTGGATGTTTCAAGTTTAAATATCTCCTCCATGTATTAACCATGCCAAAATTATAAGGCTGACATATTTAATTGTTTTGAATGATTTCATCCAAATGGTATATCACATCCATCTTCCAAAATATCTGGTTGCTTTGAAACTTACAGTTCCCATGGCCGAACCTTAATGGCCCCCATTTCGATCCCAACGTACATATTGCTGTGTGGTTTTTACGCACATGGAAATACATATGTTTGTAAATGTTCTGGCCTATGTTGCTTTTTGCTCGGTAGCCGGGGAAGCCAACGGTTGTTTTCCCTCAACGACCTTCCTGTTTGAAAAGTAACAATAGGGCCTTGCCCCGGTGATTGGGAGTGGGCTCTCAGATGCTCATATTCAGTTACTCAGACAGTTGCTGTCTCTACGAGACTCAGACACAGGGCCAGATGGATTGACATAGTTTGTTTTTTATAGTTACTCAGAGCCAGATGGATCCATAGAGATACACAGAGAGTGAGCGCCGTATTTATAGGGACCTTTGCATGATAATTTGCAGGGGCAGGTCAGCACTATGCTAAATAGTGAGCTCGTAGAGTGATATCCTGTTAAATGCATTTCTCAGTTTTGGGGCAAAAGGTAACCGGGAGCAGTTGTTAATGGATTGTAATGTAAAGATGTATATACAGAGTAGGGGAGGTATGTAAAATAAATTGTGTACATAACAGAGATCCGCCGTGAGACGTTATTCTTTACAACAATATGCACTATATTGTTAAAAAATATATTTTTCAAGCCATAAGAAATGCCCTAAAATTTTTAAGTCTCTTTTCTTAATGTCCAAAAATGTAGTTTAGGCAGATATTTGAAAGTATTTATTGTTTATTGATTTGGTGTTTTAAGTCCACTTTATGCACAGTAAGGCTAATCGGGGCTGGACCAGCAGTTTAAAGTTGGATCCAAACCACTATGTGCCCCCACCGGGTATTGAACGATATTTGAAAGTGGCATCAGAATTTGGAGCTACCTCAGTATATGAAAAATCAATTTTTGAACCACCATCTTGGAATGCTTTCAACAAATGCAAAATAAAATCCCTGGGTGCATCTATTTGAGACATGAATTTCAGCTTAAAAACTCTAAATTTGCTACAGATATCGTGGTCTCAAAATTAGTGACTTTCCCCCACCCTTCCTAAACCACACAGAATATTACAGAGTTTTTATTAAATATTTCAAGCTCAAGTAATGTCCTAACGTAGCTGAGACTTGGTTTTCTTAATCTATGGAAATCTAACCTCAAATATTTGCATAAGTTAAAGTTCTCGCAAGGCATGTTAAATCAGTCTGTCATCCACCATCTTTAAACATGGTGACAATTCTTTCTCAAATACAGTATGACACCAATTCTTTAAGTTATCTTGTAACTCTAAGAATTGCAACTCCAAAGCTTTACAATTATGGCAAAATGTATGTTTGCGATTTTACCACCACTTCTCTCCTAAACTATGAAATATAAATTTTAAAAATTTACTGCAAAATTGCAGACCGACGAATTATCTACAGTGACTGAGTTTACTTCCTTATACTCCAAAAATGCATTGTAGACAGTTTTGGGAAGAAAGAGAGCATGGTATAGAGCATGCGTGTAACATGAGGAAAAATAAGTTTTTCATTCACCATCTTGAAACACATTGTTCAATTCCAATCACATGTAATACCATTGCAGTCTGTCAAGTTTTCAAGGCTGCAGAAACATGTTATCATGGTCACTAAATAGATGACTTGTCTTTCTTTGCCCATCCACCCCACCCATGCTCCTCCTAAATTGTGCATTATGTTTCGATAATTTTATTGTGAATTTACAGTGCAGGTAATGTTACAATGCTCCTGAAAGTTTTATGCACAAAGCTCGAAATTGTAGTCTTTAAAAAGGTTTGAAAATGTCAAAAATGGTCAAAATATGAAAGTATACGTATGCATTGTATTTACTTGAGTACCCCACACCCCCTATTTTTAAGAAAAAAAGAAACTGGTAGATTATGAGAGTGCTCAACATCTTGTATATAGAGCTCCTAACAACAAATAACATTTATCCTACGTGGGCAAGCAACCCATTATGTTCAATCAATGCACTGAACTGGGGGGAGGGAGGGGTCACTCTCAGTGCAACGCATTGGAAAGAAAACAAAACGTTTGCACACATACTAAATTTTAAGAAATGAATCATTTGAAAAGTGTTTGGTTTAATTATACCACAGTTAACTTTTTTTCTACTTTCACAACATTTCAATAAAATGTACTCAATTCTCCTTTGTAATGCTTTATACATGGAAAAAATTCTTGTAAAAGTTGATCGTCACAGGTGAAACTAGTATGTGGTTTTCCCACATATGGAAGTGACTGATATCTAGGGCTCGGAAGTTGAGGAAAAATCCTTTTTTTTTCCTAGCGTCCGAAGACGAGGCCCAACATAATATATGTTCATTTTGGGTCATTGTAGGCCAGAAAAAGGTGGGTTTTATTTGGCTTATTGGTCCTTTTTCAGCCTTTTTTAAGGTCTTAACGGCTTTCTTTTTGCAACTTGACCTTCATTCGACTACGTTTTTACTGCCGATTCTAAATTCGAATCATCATCAGTTCACCATCTCTTAAACATCTTTTCTGTAGTAAAGAAAGAAAGAAATATATTTGAACAATCTCTGAAACGAGAAAAAAATATTTTTGGACGACTGAAGCAGGTACGGTACAAGGCCCTTTAACCGTAACTTGTCTGATCCTTTAACCGTAACTTGTCTGGAAGGTCGCGCTGTGACAACTTTCTCTTGTTTTGAAGCTTTCAGTTGTTTCGCACTGTGTGTTCCATACCACCAGAATTTTGTATTTTTTTATTAATTAAATGTGTAATTAAAACTGAAGTTATTAATTAATTTGTACCACATTTATACATCCTTTTTCCGTTTCTAGGTCCTTTTTTGATATTTTTAGGTCTTTTTATAGGTCTTTTTTTGGCACTTTATAGGTCTTCAACTTCCGAGCCCTACTGATATCTAAAGTGCTCCCACATTTCAAAATTATAAGCTTTGTTCACTCAATGTTTTATCTAAATATTTCAGACCCTTTTATCTTTTGTTTCTTGGTACTCGTATGTTCGTATTACTTCTGTTAAAAGTCTATTTCTAGCATGATTTGAGAAAAATATCCTGAAAAAAACCCACTGTGACTTGTACCACATTAATTATTTTGAGTATTATAAGCTTGGCTAAGCCTTTAGTTTACAAGTTTTTTTTAAACTCTTCACAATTCTAGAATCTCACAATTATGTGACAGTCAGATTTACCGTCATTATTTTTATTATTGTTATTCATGTCTGTAGCGGTAATAAGGTGTGTTGATTCAAAGTGTTGAGTGTTTTAATTTGTAAGAATACATATTTGATTTTTGCCAAGCCGACGGGAGGAACGAGACGTTCGCGTGTCTTAAGGGTGAGCACCTGAAGGGTCACGTTATGTGTCTAAAGCTTAGGAAATTTGACCGTAGTGACAAACATTTAAATATCTCGGTTTCCAGCAGTCAGATTCATGTGAAACTTATACCAGCGCAGCGGCATGTGTGCAAGGACGGATGTGTGGAGTTTCGTCGCGATCAAGCAACAATTACGGACGCCAGATCAAATCGGTTGTAATTGATCAGTTTGTGGACACCGGTTGCAATTGAGCTATGGGCGACGGCCAGGCGGAAGCTTAATCCGCAGAGACTCAACTTCCAGCACGGCCCGTTCAAGTTGGGAGACAATAGAGCAAAGTGGAATGAACTCTTCGGAAGCGTCCCTTCAACGAACGCCTAGCTTTTTTTTTCAAAATCCAAATAAAACGAAGGACCTGGTTTTTCGACATACAGTCTTACCGCGATCCTTGTAGCGAGAGCAGCTCCGTGCTACCTCTCCGTGTAGTGTTTTGCGGCGATTCTTGTAACGAGAGCACCTTCGTGCTACCTCTGCGTGTACAGTGGACTTTGTTGTGTTTTGCGAACACCAGTGTGTGTGATAGACAGTAAGTCTACACAAGTGCGCTTACCTCAACCGCTGGGAGAAGTTGAAGCGAGACCGTGTCTCCGTGATTACCTTATGCCGTTTATAATTTTTGAGAAACGAGGAACACCGGAAACTATGGGGGGCTAGAGGAAGAAGAGAGGTGAGGGCGTTACCATCGATTCGCCCGATGTCAGAAGAGACTACGCCAATGATGCCTACCAGCCGCCACAGAGAGAGAGAGGAACGACGAGCCACGCCGATGATGCCTATCCGCCGCCATGGAGAGAGAGAGAGACGTCGAACGCTGCCCTATTGATACGCCGATGATGCCTACCAGCCGCCACGTTGACGTCCCGATGCCCAGACCACGGAGATGTTCACCGATCCCGAGGGGAAGAGAAACCGAGGAACCAGAAGTATGAACACTTTTCGCATCTTCATCTTCGCGACCAAGAAAACCTTTCGCGTGAATACTACGTGTTTTCAATCGCCCATAAAGATACCAGGATGCACCTCGGAAGCTGAGAGATGGTAATGTATTCATCTATGTGATTGTCAGCACGTGACGGCCCAATTGATTTAGAGAACGCCCTTGAAATTCGTCAACATTTTGAAAACTCCCACACAACTCGAAACTTCATATCAAACTCCCGTCGCGCTTGTCCTTTGTAGTTTATTCGTCTCAGGTCAATTTTTCTTATTCCTTGTGATATTTTTTAATGATCTTAAATTCATTGTTGTTTGTGCTCCTTTGTATTTGTTTAAAGTGCGTACTATTAGAGTAAAGCGCCGCCCACTTAATTGTTTAATCTACTTGAGGTTTGTTCATTTTTAGGTGTCAGTGCTGTGTCGCTTCTAGCTATGTCAGGCTGCATGTGTGATTATTTGTTAAAAGTATTTGCCTGGTAATATGAATTGCTCGTCGCGGCAAAGTGTTTAAGTCCCGCCTGCTAGAGAGTATAGGTTTGTGTCACTCAACGGAGGTTATTTGTTATGTTTGAACCACGTGAGGTCTTGTAAAAGGAAAACGTCCGCCCACGTGAATGTAATTGCCGTTGAGACGCCTTTGTTTATGCTGATCAAATAATGTATTGTCACCGCGCTGACTAGTTTCTTTTTAAAAAAGGTGAACTTAAGTAAGGGCTGGCTAGGATTTGAGTAGCACTGGAGCAAAATCACAAATGACCTGATTAGACAAAAAGTAAGGTAAAATTAATTGAGAATGCAATAATTAGGGCTTATCGTCATAACACCTGTACATGTCATGTATCATTCTTTGTGTCGATGACCCCGTGAGGATTGATTCTGTGAGTGAAAGTGAGATTGAAAGAGGGGGAGATGTAGTAAATTGATCTTTGTTGATTATGAATAGAATATACTTTTTATTTTCATGTTAATTTTGGGCTATATCATTTCGTACGCATGTCGCTACCCGTGATTTTCAGGTATGCAGCTAGCCGCTTCCCGGCTACAGGTAAAGAGGTGGTTATTTGAAAGTACATATGTCTTTGTTTTTATTCGATATGGCTTATCACTATGCACTGTCGGTCACCGGTTCCTACACACGAACTTAACCTGGACCGTAACGCTATTTTGCTTGTCCGAGGGAGATTTTGCCGCCTCTATCTTGGTAGTGGTAGCATTTGTTTTCCCGGGCAAGGGAGGGCGTTTCACAATTATTGAAAGCAATAATTTACAACATTTTCTGAAAAAAAAAAAAAAAAAACATTTTGAGTGGGTATTTTGGTGGGTTCGTGTGGAAAACTGGGCTGGGCCCACCTGGACCAACCCTGATTTGTACTCCTCTAGGTCAATCATGATAATGAGTTTGCATAGTTTGCTTATCCCTCTCACATTTACATGATAACTGAACCCAGGATTCTTGTCTGGGGCCATGTTATGATAACAGCTTGACAGGTTACAATGCCTTCATAATTCTAGTTGCTTCAGAGAAATGGTATTCCTACTTCATGCAATTTAGCTCTTTTCTGCCCATCCAATGTAACAACACTGGTCTGTTCTACCAGACTTGAACAATAACATGGCCCCTTAACAGGCATGTGAATAACATGTAACACTCTTAATATAGTCGGTACGTGTCTGACTACCATGCTAAAGGTACTTTGTTCGATCACCGGTCGGTTCAAATCTGGGAACTTTCCTAACATTGGAAGCAGCCCTGGTGCCCACCCAGCGTCAAATGACATGGGTACCTGGGGGAAATCCTGGGGGGTCAGGGGTGTGATGCTGATCACATCACCCCCACTCACGACCGGATTAAGAAAGTGTGGGGCATCACCCCCATACCCCCTATATGCCTTCATGGTGTGGTGCTAAGCACAGGGCAGCACTTTACTTTTACTCTTAATACCGTAGCACTCTTTGCTCCGAAGTCTTCCCCACTTCCCTTGCATTACACTCTCAACAGAAACTGGAAAGAGATTCTCTCTTTCTTGCATACTATCAGCTGCAGAAAAAAAAAATGTGTCTGCAAAATCTACTCTCTGACAATGCTGTTAGTTGACTTATTTAACAATGTTGTTCTTTTATTTAACATATTTTGTTGTTACCTGCAGGTGGTAAATTTTGCATTTTAAATGTGTTGAAGTATTACCGTACTTGCCGGCGTATCAGACACACTTTCTTCCATTAAAAATAGGTCCGAAAAGCACAGTGTGTCTTACGTGCCGATACCCAGTTTTTTGATTACCTTCATTTCTGGAAATTTTCTGTTATTTAGACGATTTTGTTATTGCTTCCTTACGATGTGTGACAAAGAAGATTAAAATGTTTTCTTTCCTAGTTAGATTAGGTTAAGTTATTTGTTGAAAGTAGACCTACATATTACTTTATATTTGAAATACTCTAAATCAATTATAAATTGTGATAAAAGCTTTTTCCTCAAAAATGTTGTATGCTGGCAAATGCTGAAATTTGTGAGGAATTATGTCACAAAAAGTAAGTTGTGCAAGTGATCACACTCATTGAGACATTGCTATATGCAGCCGATGGTCAATTTTGTACATACATACGCATGTATGGGAGGTCAAGGGGAGCTGAAGTTCTAAGGTAATTATACGGTAACAGTTCATTATATCGAAGACACATTAAAATTGGATATTTTGTGTTTTGCATGGCTTGTACTTACCAATTGTGTATTGCGGAACATAGTTCAAGGTGCCGTTATGCTTTTTACACGAAAACAAACATAATTTTTCACATAGAGAGTAGTTTTTGTTATTCCTTTTTTCGCTTCCGCAACACACAATATGGCGGGCAGAGGTTGACTAGAGTTGTAGGTATGCAATGTTTCCAACCTTCTTCACCGAAAAATACCTACCACCGTGTTCGTCACGTGATCAAATTTTACCCATAGTTTCTTCTGTAAAAATGAAGAAATGTGTCTCCGATATAACGAACTGTTACCAATTAATCCTAACTTACTAAAAACGTATAAATAATAACGTTGTAAGGACATAGACGGAATGCATACATAACCACATAAGAACTGGATTGAAATTTTGTTATGTACAAAAATTGCAATAAGTAGTAGAAATATCTGTTCGGTGTGTGTATATATATATATATATGTATTTGAAGAAACCCGTTTGTCTGATACGAGAAATTTGCCTATGTGCAGTATTCAGTTCATGTAGAAAAGGCATATGTATCCTGATGATACTGAAATTACACACTCGGAACTTGAGCCCTATTGCGGGGACAGGAAAGTGCCAAAGACTCAAAGAAATGTTTAAAATTGGTGAAAACTGATCAAGCACAGGGGAGGGAGGGGGCTAAAAATGAGTTGTTCTAGATTCCCTGCATTTACTAAATTAAATACTGCACCTCATAAAATTTTAGTCACGTTTCGTAATGTGCCAATAGATGCTATACGCTTCACACCATCTTGTGAATCATATATATTGCTACCCTCCACATGACCAACATGAATATTTACACAAGTTGATTACGACTTGCGCAGATTGGCATGCAGAAAGGGTTAACGAAAAATTGCATATTTCTGTTGAACTTACCCATCTGCTTCCTCAATTTTCCCTGTAACTGAGGTTTCGTTTCTCAGGTCTATTGTAGTTATTCTCCCTTCCAGTGCATGCACTAAACACACTAAACCATTTTTTAAAAGGAACTTTTCTTTACGTGACTCCATTACAAGAATCAAATTTCGCACCGTGGATATCAAGAAGATCGAACGTATAAACATGGACATATTTATCATGCAAACAATGTAAACATGTTGACAAACTTTGGTTGGTTAGCATTTTGTTTTGGATCTCGCCTTTGGTGGTGTTGGCGCTGCTCTTGGCCTATGCTCTTGCTCATGTGACTCTGACGAACGAATTTAATTAATGGTAACAGTTTCATACATCGGAGACACATTTCTTCATTTTTACAGAAGAAACTACGGTATGATTTTACAATACCGGACCCTTCTCCAATTCCGTCCATATTTCGCATACTCACTAATTTAGGGCTTCTAATCACGAATCTGAAGTTGTTAAAATTTGGCGCTCACGTGTGGAAATTCCAAAAAAGGGGGGTCTGTGACAATGCACGATTGCTCATTATTTACTGACATTTTTTTACGGTGCCCCACAAACCATTCACGGAGAGGTTAGGGCCGTGTCCGGATTGCGAAATTTCTTTTTCCACATAGGACAGGACTAGCACCGGAAGTGATGATGAAATCCTAATTAAGGGGCCTCGCGCAATCGTCATGTAAACAAATGAAGATCAGATACCGAAGCGTGTTGTTTGTTGTTGTCTTATTCTGTATATCAATTGAATATATGTTAATTATAAAGAAGTGTGTGAATAATTTGTCGGATTGATATCATTTTCAGGTGAAATCCTTTTACAAACTCCCGAAAGTTAGTAGACAGTTGAATCAATAATGATAATAATGCAATAACTGGAGTATAAAATTATATTAAAAACTGCAAGATACAAACTCGCCGAAAGTGAGTAGACAAGACAGTTGAATCAATAATGCAATAACTAGAGTATAAAATTATGATACTGAAAAATGGAAGAGGAGCTGTGACGAAAGAAATGTCTGTAAGAGAAACCTTAGCATTGGCGTAATGATTGTTTAGTGCAAGATTCCAGCAATATGCAACATGCTAATATGGGTATGTACTGCGAGGCAGTGATTTATCAGCACAAACCCCACATTTTTTCACAAATGCCCATTTTACAGTTACTTTGGCTGTAAATTTACCCCTACACCGCTCTAAATGCAATGTTAGACCTAGCCAGATTAATATTTCTCAATAAACCTCTTCTGTGAGGGGTTGTAATTAATGCACTGTTTTTTTTACATTAAATAGTTAATGATATTTTAGTGCAAGCTTCTTGAAACATGTTGATATGGGTGTGTTATGTGAGGCAGTGATATATCCGTATAACCCCCACATTTTTTCATAAATACCCAATTTATAGTGATTTTGGGGCCCAAGTTCCTTTTGTTTTATTGCGATTTCATCATGCTACATACGTAATTTTTACATGGTTCGATTTCGATTTACGTCTGTTAACACATACTGTGGAGTTTGGCACCCTTGACCCTGTGTACACCCTCTATAGAATGTGAAAGGTTTTGCATGGTATATGAATATTTTGTTGTTTGTGAACGTTTTCAGTTGATTTTAGCTCGCGAAAATGTGCCACTGTGAAATAAAGCGTTTCTTTACCAATAAGAGCCTGAAAGTTTTGCGCAATTGAATGTAACACCCAAAACGACATTCTACAACAGCAAGTATAATTTTACATAGTTAGGTTAGGTTTGGTACCAATAGTTATTATCGACTTGTTCTTTTGCTATTTGAGTGTGCATACAAAGGGTTTTAATAATAACAAGCGGCGGAAGCACTCCAAAATGGCAGGTTTTTGCTTTTGCTGGTCATACTTTATGATCGAATATCTCAGTTATTTGTGTTTTCCGCACGCTGCAACTAATTTTATATTATGCAAAACATCAAAATCTGTCGATTAATATAAATGTCAATGTTATTCAGGAGGGGTATGGTGGGTAAACGGCCCCATGTGCTTGACACCAGTCATTCGTGTATCAAAATGTTTGAAGATTTTGTTCAATAAGCTTCTACAGGTGCCATGATTGCCAAAATACTGCAATTTAAAGGTGTTGAAAAAATTGCACATTTTGCACTCATACTTTCGTAGTTAGGTGGGTCAGGTTTAGTTCTTTAAGCATTTTCACATGGAATGACCCTGTTTAGAATTTGATGATAAATTACAGAACACAAAGTTAAAATGCCATTACGTCCATGATGAAAAGGACCAAAATATATACTTTAGGAAATGAGTTCATGTTAATGCTAGTATAAATTCTGCTTTTGGTAACAGTTAGATATAGTGAAAACAGAATTCTTCAAATTTACAGGAGAAATGATGGGAAAGTACTTACGGAATTGAGTTCCTGTGGACTTTTGGAAGCTGGGAATAGTGTTCTTTCAATTCGTGCAACTTATTCGGCCGGTAAATAATGTCATTTTCGACATTAATGTATCTCCGTTGCACGATAGCTCGTGCCACCATTACCGTCGACTACGTGAATCAAATGTTCCGTGCATTCGAATATGTAA
This sequence comes from Lepisma saccharinum, assembly GCF_977018435.1. Taxonomy (NCBI): domain Eukaryota; kingdom Metazoa; phylum Arthropoda; class Insecta; order Zygentoma; family Lepismatidae; genus Lepisma; species Lepisma saccharinum. The sequence goes on from NC_139234.1 coordinate 52,919,090, forward strand.
CCCCCTGTCAGTGTAGCAACCACGCAGTCGTTTTACAAGATGATGTATGAGCGAGTTTTTTTTTCCAATTTAATTTTCTATTTTTGCCTAACCGAACTGAACCTAACCTAACCTTCTGTGAATGGTTTGTGGATCAGTGTTAGCCTAAAAACTATCTTTTTTCGGTTAATAAGTGTTAGTGTAGCAACCACACTGTAGTTTTACAAGATGACGTGTGAGCGGTTTTTTCCCCCAATTTAATTTTCTATTTTTGCCTAACCTAACTTAACCTTCCATGAATGGTTTGTGGATCAATTTTCGCTTAAAAACCTTTTGTGAATAGTTTGTGCGGCATTTTTCGGTTCATAAGTTTGGAAACACTGCATATCAGCTGACGATAGACAACGTGAGTCAAGATTTGCCCGCCATATTGTGTGTAACGAAAGCGAATTAGCAACGACCAATAAATACTTGTAATCTGAAAAATTACACTTTTTTCAGTGAAAAAAAACATAATCCCAAGTTGAAAAATGTTCCGCTATGCAAATAAGGTAAGTACAAATGTAAATTATTTGGAGTTAATTGTGTTTTCACTATATCTAACTGGTACCCTGCTTTTTATATAGTAACGCACAGGTTTCTGAAAATTTGATCTAGTGTACCAGATGAAGGCCTATGTAATAGATGTAATATATGTAATAGAAGAAAACACTAATGAAGGCATGCTAGTAAATAAAAGAAAATGGAAATCCAACAACTTCAAATTTTCTGCTTTTTTAAATTTTTCATAAAATTCAATCTTTACCTACAATTGGACATAGGTTTCCCTGTAGCAAGATAAATTTCCCTTCACATAACAACATTCTCTCTGCCAAGCACCCTGAAGCCTCATGTTTTTAAATAACCACTCTCCTACTTTCTTTTCGTCTCCCTTACCTACAATCTGGGAGGAAACCTGGTCATCAGAAGGGTGTGATGGAGACCAGTTTTTAAGTTTTTAGCTGGTTTAGAAGCTTGTTTTCGTAGCTTGCAGAATATATAATGAGCAATAAACCATACTTTAAATTAAATACAATATGAAAAAAGTTGGTTTACTAGCTGTAATCGTGGTAATTGGAGAATGTGCCACTGTAATTTACATACACAGATATGGACATCCGAAAGGAGCCAAGGAAAATGACTGTCCACTTAAAAACTACATATTTCACACATAATTTCATTTCAGTCACGGTAATTCATGTTATTTATTATAAATTCATTGAAGAAACATGATAATTTCAGACTGAAATAGTGTTTTTTGAGGGGTAAAAATATTCCTGCCCACCCCCCTCGAAAAGATCCTGGAGATGTCCATGTACACAGAAGTAAGACAACTTATATTAAAATTTATTTATATAAAAAGGCTATGCAATACCAAATTCAAAAAGTTACATATATTTTCAACCAGATATGATGCATCATATACATAGCTTAAACAGTTTTTAAATATCAGTAAAGTAAAGTGCTCCCCTGTGTTATGCACCATGCCATGATGGCGTATAGGGGGTGTGAGGTTAGGTCCCCACAATTTCTTGATCACAGCCGAAGGTGGAGGTGATGTGATCAGCACCATGCCCCTGGCTGCCTTAACCCCCCCCTTGAGTTTTCTCTAGGTACCAACTTTATACGATGCTGGGTGGGTACCGGAGCTGCTTGAACAGGTGGAAAAATTCCTGGTTCTCCCCCGCCGGTGATCGAACCCGGATCTCTCACATGGTAGTCAGACGCCTTAATGACTGAGCTACCGCAACTACATTTAAATATCAGTAAAGAAATTATATGGGTCATTCCTTGTCAGACCAATTTCAGAAAGTCTTGGATATTAGGTTTCTCTGAGAAATAGTTCTAAAGCTATAGCCTGTGGAAGAAGGTGGTGCACAACAAAAATTGTGACCCATATTTGATCAATAAGTATTGTAGCTAACTGCAAGGTTCAATAACTTTGGAACTATTGATCAATCACAGCTTGTTTACCAAATACAAAGTCAAAATATGTGTTAAAAGGTCTTGCATGCCATAACAGGCATATTTTGTGTGCATAAAGTTACAACTGTGATCCACCCAGGAACATGGTATTAATAGTAACACTGATGTCGGCTGAATAGACACACATTAGATTATTTCAATATCTATCACATGTGGTTGAATATACTAGAAATGGAAGAATCACTGGAAACTGTCGTATTTTCAAAGTTGATGCTCCGATCCCATCAATTTTTCTCGCAGATATCATCCTATTTTTTCAACTTTAAACATTAATTAATATGTACCCTTGAAATTTAACATTAATACATGAATTATGGAATATTCAAAGAGAGTATCAGGCCGTGTCCAAAAGATGCAAGACCATACTTGAAGCGAGTATACTTCGAGAATAATCTTGCAGTGTGGTCTTGAAGGTGTTGACTGGAAGTGTAAATCTTTCAAACTGCACTTCAACTGCAGTGCCAAATACGATCAGTAGATATAACCGAGAACACGTTGCTTTTCCACATTTTAAACACTTGTGTTTCACCACAGAAATCACATAGCAAATGTTCTTATACATACATTTCCACACATTTGAAGAACTGCAACAAACAACTTGCTGGCTTTCTACCTCTGCAATTTCTAACAAATGAACAACAACTCCACTTGTCATGTGACCAAGCCTGTAACTTGGCGTGCTCTTTAAAATCTCTGTGTACGCCACTTGCGGCTCCACCTTGAATAACACACAATAGGTTATAAATGATGGTATTTTCCCTCAGGTTTTTTATCACCCTGTCTCTGAACCGCCCATTCCAATTCTTCCATCAGGCATTAGTACACACTCCGAGCTACCCACATATAAAATTGGTGGGACATTGAAGGGGGGGGGGGGGGTATTGCACGAAATTCGCTATTGAAGTAAGTAATTTAGTCTTCTAAAAATTACATGGAACTATACATAAAAATACATGGTTATTAATACATTCATCTGAAACCTTATTTGAATGAAAGCTTACACCATTTTTAACAAAAGAAAAGAAACTTGAAGTTTCTACGACAAACCTGAGGGAAGATACCATCATTTATAACCTAATGCGTGTCATTCAAAGTGGATCTGCAAGTGGCGTACACGGAGATTTTAGAAAGTGCGTTAACTTCTGAACCCCTAGACCAATCTAAAAAATATTGTTTTTGTAATCAGCATTAAAAATTGTATAAGTATACTGAATTTAGTCAAAATTGGGGATGGTGGGTGACATGACCTGGATGAATTGACATCCAATGACCCCGAAGCAAGTGTCACTTGTTACTTGGCCTGTACTATTTTCTCAGGGAACTTTCAGACCAAAGCAACAAGTGACATGTGTCAGTCACTTGGAAGCAGACTCTCAGTAAACCATTCAACCTTTTAAAACAAAGTGTGACAACGACCTAAACATGTCACTTGCATGTTGCTCGGACTACACTGTTTTCTCAATGGTATGCACGGTGAATGTTTTGCTTTATACTGAATGAGACTGTGTCGCTCGTCATCTGTGACTTCAGTCTGAAATCTCCTTCAATGGTGCACATCATTTCACCTCGGTCTTGCTTGTGCATGCATGGTGGATGTTTGCTTACAGACTGAAGGGGGCCATGTCAGCTGTCATGGCCCCCCACTGTCATGTGTTGCTTTGGTCTGAATATTCTCTAAACTTAACAAGATTGTTAGCTACATCATCAGACATTAAGATTTAATTTAGCCTGTAAATCACAGAGAACAAATTGCTAGTACTATTGTTGTAAAAAGGCCGGCTTTTTGATAGAAGTTTCCTTTTATAATCACGAATGGGCCTCTGGAGTGGAATAAATTATTAATGTTGCCTTGTAACAAGAAGATCGAACCTCAGTGGTCAGAGTGCCTCGGATCTCATTTCAATCTGTAGGTCCAGTCCAGAGTTGTAAAATAGGATTTTTTTGCTTGACATTTGCAACCAGTCTTATTTGCTTCTGCTTCAGTTTTAGTGCCAGTGTTTTTCAACTGCTGGGCCGCAAAAATCCATTGCACCCAGGGATTGACAACAAATTTAAATCTAATTTTATATTTTACAGCAAGTCTATACATAATTGAACCATGATTATGCCAGAGTTGATATATAAATATTAATTAAGGGTGCATATTAATTTCCATATAAACTTTAAGGATCAGAAATGTATTTATCAGTGAAATTGTTGGGATCAGGGCATCGACTTGTAAGAAATAAATTTACTGGGCTGAGGTCTCACAAATATTGAGAATTTTGCAACAAGCAGCGAAAATACACCACTAGTTGCTCTGTGACCAGGTTTAGCAGCCATTTATCCAAATTATGCATGATGTACTGGAAAGCCAGAATACAAATATACATATTTTACTGAACACAAAATTTAATGTAAAGAGATTTGATACTAGACTTTCTAAAGGTAGAGCAGTATTTTCTTTTTTGCTTCATGTACGTGTTCGTATAACAAATTCAAACATTGTAAATAGTATCTTACTGATCATACTATTAGGTTATATTAAAAAAAAAAAAACATACAAAACTACTCTAATTACATGAATATGTTTATACTACATAGATTTATTTAATAAGCCAACCAAAATATGAAGATAACACTCGGTAGGAACCGTTTCAACAATGTTTATGTCTATCTACGAATTTCATATTGTAAATTGTATTTTATATTATGAAATGAGTGTCCACTTTACAGTAGGGAGCTAAACGAAAACAATGAAACAGGAAAAATACTGCCAACTACTGTATTTTCATTGATTTGACACACTTTTGTGAAAAAAGCTGCAGAAAGCCATTTTTTCCCCGACCATTTCCAATTCTAATTCTGCATGGATTTTTCTCTGTGCACGTGAAAATAGCAACTTTTGTGAATCAAAATTCCATTGAATTTATACATGTCTATAAATTCACTGAGGCACGTTTTTCACAGTTCAGCTTTATTTTTATCAAAGAAGGAAAAGAAAGCTGCGTGGAAAATAGAACAGAATTCTCTCAATCTGTTTACTTTGTTAGTATCCTTTGCAGAACAATCTATCTGACAGATGGAAGATTATTGCAAGATAAAATATCTCGAAGTTGATGTTAAATTGAGTTCGAAATTTTTATACAATTAGCAATCTTTAATAGATTAGTATATGCCGTAACATTTGCGATTTATGTTTGTAGATGCATTTCGAGTCTTAGTATGTTAAATGGCAAACGTAAACTCTGCACCATAAATTAAATATTTTTTTAAGTATGTACACCATTTAATTGAATTAGAATTTTTGGATCGATTGGAATGACTCAGACCCTTTATATTGTTACTATATCTGTGTGTGGGTGGAGAGAGACGGTACTAATATCTAGGATTGAAAGAGAGAGAACATCTATCTGCATGTACCCTTGAATTTTTGGAAAATTCGCCTTTAAAACTGGGAATTATACTTGAATATTACCATGGTCCTAAAGTTGCCATCCTGCAAGATCACTTAAACAAAAAAACAAATGTATTTTTGTTTAGTATCACTTTTCTGTCACTTTTGTCTATTCATGATGAAGAGAATGAGTGATGATATGGTGAAGAGACAGTCATAAAGAACACCCATATCCAGACTGGGATTCGAAACCTGGGACACCCGCCATCTTAGCACACTGTGGTCACCCGCTGTCACAGAGGTCAACTAAACAAATAATGAATACTATTTAGGAACAACACAGGAATAGAATTATCCAAAGGCACCCAGAAAATTCAATAGTGGTTCTTTGCAAACATTTTTTGTCAGACAACAAAGAACAAGGAAAAGCATGTTATGGTGAATGATGCAATTGCTAAATGTAATGAAGACAACAGTATTGAGCCATGAGAGATAACACAGGTCAATACAAAAGAAGTAAAATAGAGGTTTGTGATAAGGGATGGAGTTAAATCCAAACTTAACAATTGTAATGTGGTACAAAGGTGCCCGCAGGATTTTTTCTCAGGGAGACTCAAAGTAAGATTTCATATCTTGACCCTCAGTTACAGAAGTTGTTACCTTTTCTTGTTATTATTATGTTACAAATTATAAAATTGAAATTGAGTGAAAATACCTTGGCGCTGTTGACAAATTCCAACTTGAGTCCACTATTTAAAAAGAATTTGGATTCGCCTTGCTTCCTTTCCATAAATATCTATCACTTTGATGATGAACAATTCTTTATCATTTTGAAATTTTTCATGATGCATTGATATCAAGCAGAGAGCACTTAATCTGCTCTCCATCGTGGCACCAATGATCAATGTTTTTATGCATCAAAGGTTACTGTATAAAAGAAAAGTAATTCAAAGTGACAGCATGTGAATTGCCAACTTGGGGAAATGATTTTCGACTTTTCGAGATCCCGACAAATCAAGAAATTCCAAGATTTTCAAGATTTTCATCTTCGTCAAGATGGGGGAGGATTTTCTCTTTATCGTTAATCAAATAGACATGTGTGCCAATTGTAGCGAAAATAGTCGCATACTCACAGCCAATGACTCCAGCTCCTACAGTTCACAAATTTTGTAAGTTTCCCAAAACATGATTGGGGAGGGAAATCCTATCATACGGAACTGATAAAATTTGCCATTTCTGGACCAGTTTCGGGATGGGGAACTTGCAAAATTTGTGAACATGGTGAAAATCTTGAATTTTACACATGTTCTCATCACAAATTTTTATCCTTGGACACTCCTAGTTATGGCAGTCAAATGTTCTTTCCTTACTTTGTTCGACATGGCAGTAATTGCTATAACTTACAGTTTGCAAGTCACAAAAAAATATTACTCCCTCTGTCCATAATTATTGTCCGGTACAACTTTGTTTGTTGTCTCGTAATAATTGCCCGATATTCAAACTGTGACATTGATGTAGGCAGAAGAACATGAAACAAGGGAATGAGTCACAACTTTACTACTCAAGGATCAGTACAAATTGTACTTTTCATCTGCCTCTTCGGCTGTCATTCCTGTACTACCATTTTGGTATACCGGACTATAATTATGGGACAGAGGGAGTAGTATTTATCATAAAATGTCACCACTTGAATTACATGGTATTTTCTCATATCTTAGCTTTTAACAAGTCAGAATATTTTAATAGTTTAGTAAAACAACATTGCAATTATGCTATTTTAGTTATGGTAAGGGCTGGATCCTGTATAACGTGACAGGTGCAAAATAGCCTAGGTGCTGACGCACCCAAAATTTTAAGTTCAAATTCAAATAAATGTATCTCCAGAGTTTTTTACTCCTTAAACCACTCTATTCTTGTGAACAAATTGTTGCAATTGCTGTACAGAAATCTGAACAATTTGATTGAGTTGGTGTTTTAAGTCCACTTTATGCATATTAAGGCTAATTGGGACTGGACCTGCAGCTTAAAGTGGGATCCGAACCACTATGTGCCTCCACCGGGTATCGAACCTGGGACCTCTTGATTACAAGGTGACAATGCCATCGGGGAGGCCAGAAATCTGAACAAGAATTCATAAAAACAGTAGGACGGAGCCATGTTGGTATCGATAAGTATCTTTTGAATTTTCTCCACTGTTGTCAATGATCTTGAGTGACTAGACGAGCAGCCAAGAGAAACAACTCTTTAGTCAAGATATGTCATTTTCAAAGGTTCATTCACCTTTGTGACTTGGGGGTCCAACACAAGAAGTTCCACATAGATTTTCGAGAAATGCTGTACCCTTTTGGAAAGCAGATGACAAGAACCAAGGCAGAACTGATGTGCTGCACCCAAATGTGACATCGAAGGCATGTAACTGCCTAGTGGTCAATGCTATGTGGAAAAATGAAACAAATCATCCATTGCCAATTCTTGCTTGCAAACTCTTGGGTAAGAACGTGGACATTTTCAAAACCACCATTATCATCATGCTGAGCCGATTCCAGAGTTCTTGGGAAAGGAATGAATGTCACTGTGTGGAGGGAGGGTTGTGGATTCCTACCCTTCTGTGTAAGTCTTTTGTGGGACTGCTGACTGACTGCAGCAACTTGTTTTTGTTGCATATGACAGAAAAAAATGGGCAGCAGGGGCACAAACAGAGCTGGTCAAATTAGCATTATTATTTTTCCATATTTGTATATATTTCTATGCCATTTTCCTCCCTCTCCAGGTTAACCCAAACAACAAGAATCTTGATTACATCAAATTGAAGTAGGGACGCTCATAATAATCCACTGCAACACTTTAAAAAGGCTTGCAAACTTTCTTCTTTTTGCATCCTGTGTGTCTAGAAAGAAGTTCACATAAAATGTCACAAGACATTTTAAAGTGCTATAATGCTACATGAGAACAATTTACGAGTTATTTAATGTGATGTGATGAGTTGTCATAACTCAAGTAACTAGACTTTCTTATTTTAAACTGCTGCAATTATATAATCACACAGCCCTCCATTTTGGGGGAAAAATTTGGATGGTTTCAAATCAGTAGGCGATTCTGAAAGTATAATAGTATTTTGAGTGCAGATCACAGAAATGGCATCCATTTTTTTCCCCATCATGTCAGGATTTTTCAAAATTTCACAATTAAAATTCTCACATTCACCATTCCATTACACTTATTACAGACTGCAATAAACTAAATTTAAACATGGGAAATTTCGGTTGTTTACAAACCAATAGGCTATTCTGGAAGTATTTTGAATGCTGATGGAGGATATGACAAATTTCTTCCCATCATGTCAGATTTTTCTCCATGTCATTAGGTTCAATTAAGCGCCACCGTATTATAACATTCTGTTTTCAACACCTTCCCAAACACTCAATGTGTAATGAGAAGAAAGTAACACATGCCAATAATATTTTCTCTTTCGAACAGTTCTTCATGTTATGAATTGGGTATAATATCACATCTTTTTTATTTGGAGTTCTTCATCTTGTTTCATTTATACATACGTGTATACATCTCTCTCTCTCTCTCTCTCTGTGTGTGTGTGTGTGGTGAGAGAGAGAGAGAGATGAAGGAATTGGGAGCATAAAAATTGAAATCTCCATTTGTTAAAGCATAGCTCTGAAACTCATTGGTTGAAAGCTCATTCACCCCAATTTCTACCGGATGCAGAGTCTAGTAATAAGAAATTTCCACTCGGCTCTGCACAGTCAGCAAGGCAATGGCCCTTACCAGCAGTGATTGCACCTCCACTATAACTTTCCACCAGCATCAAGGGATACCCCTGGTGAATATCTTCAGGTGCAAAGTCCACCACATCTCAAAGGAATTCTGAAGTATAAAAATAAACCTGGAGATGGTAAATAGACACCATCGACGCTGATTGACAAGATCACATCATCACGAGGTCGCAACAAGCGTGCGGTACGATTGCAGCAGTCTGGACTACTGTCGCCGACGCCAATAGCCGAGGGCCAAATCATCACGCAAGTGGTGAGTATCATTCAACCGACTAAGGCTCCCAACATCCTTAGTCCACACCATTCAGGGTAGAGGTGGTCAAGGGTGACCCAAACTGAAATCTTATGTTTATTTAATTGAGCTACGTCCCGGCATGACTCGATCCCATAATTAACCAGATGCCACACACATGTGTGTGTGTGTGTGTGACACACACACACACTCACACTCTTCAGATTGACCCTGCAAAGAAATAGTCGAATCTCATTAAAGAACGTTACAGGAGGTAACATATTTTTTGCTATTTTAATGTTTCAAATGTATTATACTAAAATTCTGTGCAAAGAAGCTGTTTAACAACACCTGGTACGAGTATTTTTTTGGTATACTCAATCTAAAATTTTGTGTCAAGACATTCTTCTGAGGACGACAACTACCATCTTTCTTTAGATGACTCATGCACTGTAAGTAGACTTCTGTCACAATATCTTCTCAACTTTCTAAACCCAATCCTTAGACTTATTTATGCACAACCATAATTCCTATTTTCTATATAAGGAAGGGGGAACACTAAAATTTTGTTGAAATTCAGTTGAAATAGCCATGCTTACGAAGGGTTTGTGGTTCTTTGCATGAACAACATGAGTATGATGATAAAATACAGTTATGTGCCCAGTTTCTTCATTTACTGTGGCTTCAATTCTTGCTGGACAGTTTACACGTTCGATTGCTAGTTGACGAACATACCACTGTTTTATGCATCCATCCTGAAATGTTTTTTGTCCTGATCTGTTGAAATACTTGGTTCTATTCAGTTCCTGTTTCCACTTCAAAAATTCTACAAGAATTGTACATGCTTGCAGTTGTAAGAAATGTAATCAGTGCATTAAAATCTCATGGTAATACAGAGGTTGTTCCGTCTACGTTTGGCCAATTTCGTTCCTCCCCCCCTGCACTCAGAATGAACTCACCCAACCTTGGTCAGGCATGTTTGTCAGTGTAGTGTGTGGGCTGTAAAAGAGTGGTTGTGTTTTCTCACTGGGCCAAAAATCCCGCCAAAACTGAGCCGCTTTTTGGGAGGAGTGCGTTGTATAACTTTCCAAGTGTTTGCATTTTCTCGCTTGGCCGAAAATGTTGCCAAAACAGTTGCTTTTGGGAAGGTTATGTTGTAGCCTTTTATGACGCAAAGTTCAGTGTGTCAATGATCAGGAAGTAGTGTAAGAGCAAGAATTGTGACGTTAGTTTGACTTTATTCAAGAATGTGATTGGCAAGTATAAGGATTGCATGGCCCCAGCGTTCGGTTCTCCAACAAAGGGGACGAGAACACGGCCGTGCACACAAGCCACCACCAGTATGCAAGTGCAAGGTGCTGTTAACAGTTTCCAAAGACATATTTAGATGATTTTCCATCTGTCTTTGGGTCGGTGGATTCTCTTGCATGCCCATTCTGCGAAGTTTCGCCTGCATACTGGTGGTTTGCTTGTGTGCACGGCCGTGTTCTCGTCCCCTTTGTTGGAGAACCGAACGCTGGGGCCATGCAATCCTTATACTTGCCGATCACATTCTTGAATAAAGTCAAACTAATGTCACAATTCTTGCTCTTACACTACTTCCTGATCATTGACACACTGAACTTTGCGTCATAAAAGGCTACAACATAACCTTCCCAAAAGCAACTGTTTTGGCAGCATTTTCGGCCAAGCGAGAAAATGCAAACACTTGGAAAGTTATACAACGCACTCCTCCCAAAAAGCGGCTCAGTTTTGGCGGGATTTTTGGCCCAGTGAGAAAACACAACCACTCTTTTACAGCCCACACACTACACTGACAAACATGCCTGACCAAGGTTGGGTGAGTTCATTCTGAGTGCAGGGTGGGAGGAACGAAATTGGCCAAACGTAGGCGGAACAACCTCTGTAGAAGAACCATCACATCAGATAATAAATACTTGCAGTAGTGGAGTGTCAATAGAGATGGGAGACAGTGTCTATCTCAAACTTTTCATTAGTAAATGCAAATAAAATATATATTGATTTCTTTAAATGCTGTATCTGGCAAAAGGATGAGTGTAGCGAGTTCATAATCTGACAGTAAAAACAGAACACTAATCCAAAACAAACCGAACCATACCTCGTCGGAGGCTGCAGCAGGAATGGGATGAGTACTGATGGATGATGTCTGGTTTCTATTTAGACAGGTTTCTATTTGCTATGCAGAAGTAAACTAGCTGATTGGAAGAATTTATTTAATTACAAGTATCGACACCATCATTCTTGACCGATCCTCTATTGCTTGACCAGAAGTTTTGTGGAATGAACAAATGATGTGATTGATTATTAAGTTTGTGTCCTTGATTTCTTTGTTTTGAGCTTCCTCCATTGTTTGTGAATCCACTAGGTTTGGAAAACAATGTGTATCTTTTCTTGTTAGGCACAGTGCCAATCATTATTGACTTCAGTAGTAAACATGGTATCCCCCAGCTAGCAAAATTTTCCCAAAGCATCCTTCAACAGTCCCATTGTCACCATGTCAAACCATAAGAGCATCTCCCACAGGGTGTTTACCACAATAACATCCAAAATTCTTGACTTTTCCATGACTTTACATTTTCTTGACCCTCATTTTTTTCTTAACATTTATTTAATTGTCCTCTAATTAGGTGTAGTAAAGAAAATATATATTTTTATTCAATGAAAAACCCCTACCGCAAGGCCAGTTAAGATGAAAATTGAAGCTCTTCTTTAAAAAGAGATTTAGACTTGCTTTAATTATTAATACATGTAAAACTTAATGCTTCAGACTTCATCCTGGATGGGGAATGGCCACATTACTTTAATAGTTTTACAAAACTTCACACATAGAAGAATGTAATTCTTCAGAAACAGAGTGAACAAATCTTTACCACAACTCAATACAATTTATCAAATCCCAGTACAATGTACATTCACTATACTGTAAAAAAAAATTAGCAACAATTCTTGACCACAAGCATAATTTTGTGACTTTTTCTTGACTTTCTTGGCCTACTTGCTTGACTTCCTTCACATTCCTAACTGATAGACACCCTGCCCCAGATACAATTTTCAACTTCAGGTGCTAGTTTAATGCAAATATTACATCAAACTGCAAGTTACACCTGCAGGCTTCATTGCCAACAATTTTTTCTGGCCTTCACTACATGCATATTTATCATATTGGCAGGGCCTCCCTGATGGTGTAGTGGTAACCAAATTGTAATCAAGGTGTCCCAGGTTTGATACCCAGTGGAGGTACATACTGGTTCAAATTTCACATTAAACAGTAGATTCAGTCGCGATTAGCCTTACTGTGAATAAAGTGGGCTTAAACTCAAACTCTTAGTGGGTATTGTCGATGTTAGATACAAGCCTTTTGATCATATAAGCAAATATCAGGAAGTAGTTTGGCCCCAAGCAATATCATTAGCTCAGGAGCTTGACAGTCAACATGTTAAAGGATCCCACATTCAATTTGCAATGGAGATACATTACTCAGTGGTTCAGATCCAAAGAGGCCTGAAAACAAAAATTTGGAGACCTTGTATTATTCTGTAATACTGTTTACCATCAAATCGAACATGGCCTCATCACGAATATTTGTTTTAATTGTTTTTACTAATATGCATTTTAACTTAGTGGGTCCATACACATGGTTTAAATTCATGTAGCAATAAAACTAATACATTGTGCGAGAGATTTGCATCCTTCAAGACTCTTATTCGTTTCTCAGACAGTGTATCCACATAAAGTTATTGTGTTAAAATGATAACATAGGTTCCCTTGAGTTTGTTCTGAATAATAATCCACATTTTTGAGAGATCTTAGGGAGAATTCACACCATTTCATCATTTCGAAGTGACACCAAACTGACAAGTGATGGGAGACACTTGTAACTTGATGATTTCACCAATGAAATGTAGCCTGCAATGGTGCTATGGCTTGGAAATCTCCCTCAGTCTCATCTTAATGGACTTAATCACAGTACACCCAATCTGATTAATTTATCATTGCACAACAACTATTCCCCACAGTACCAGACAGTGTTTGCTTCATCTCTACTTGTGGATATTTACCTTCTGTTATTGAAGGCTTTGTAATTTTTCAAGTGTACGCGAATGTCTATAATCATATACAGGGGCATATCCAGAAATAGAATCTTAGGGGGGATCCAGCCAGGGGTGCCCATTCCCAATGGCATGCCCCCCCCCCCCCCCCACCCTACATCAAGTATTTAATGATGACAGCGTATCTATTATTATTATTAATAATAAAATTTACTACATACGAAGTGAATCATGTTTTGCTTAAAATCATGTTTCACACACTAACAAATAGTGTTTAATAGAACGAAGAAGAAAAAACAGTTTTGCGGATAAAGTGAGTATTAGTTTCTCTGTATTTAAATAGTGTTTCTTACTGCCTGGTAGTAATGCAATATATTGTTTTTAGGAATTCAACACTGCATGTATTATTCTGACGAAAAAAAACAACTTTACTTACTGTACCAGAACAGTTACTCACGGTGGAGTTCGACATGGCTGAAGATAGGGATACATTTACAGTATGACTGGCACAGTGGGCACACATGCCTTTTGGGTATTGTTGATTTATTCACGATTGAACACACCTGCCACTCACATCATAACCTTGACCTGTGATTTTTTTCCATGTCAAGACCAAGTTTGTGACATTGTTAAAAAAGAACTGATGTCAGATTTTCAGCTGACATATCACCACCCAGTGTGAAACTTGTAAACTTTTAGTGGATATTATTCTCAGAATCCACAAACCATGCACACAGAAAGAATTCTTCTATACCTGCTACATCGTGTCTCATCGGGAACTATTATGAATCAACCATAGTATTTTCCAAATTTGGGGGGTATGGAGTTCCAGACCCCCTGATCACATACACACATGTATGCATGAAACAATATTAAATAATAATAAGCATGGTCATTTGAAATGTTGTGTGTTCATTTATAAGAAAGTGATTAGGGTGGAGGCACCGGGGCATGAGTTTACAATACCGGACCACTCTCCAATTTCTATAAAATTTCGCCTACTTACTAATTTCGGTGTCCTGATGACGTAACTGTAGTTCATATTTGGCAGTCACTTGTTAATATTGTACATTTATGTCTAGAAATTGTAAAATAACATTGCGATTTACCACGGTGATTGTCCCTACACAGCAATTCGGAACTATCTTTCTTTCGCATTTCATTCATGGTGTTCCTTTATGCACAACAATCTTGCTGACATAACGAGGAATGCCTATGAGGTTAGGTTAGGTTCCATTAGCATAAATACAAAGAAAAATTAATATTTTAACTACGAGAACTATACCTTGTCTTGCCTGTTGATTTCTTCATGTTGGGAAAATGGCATCTTCCGTGGAGCTATTGTTCTTATGGTAGGGTTACGTTACGTTAAGAAAACATAGTTTATTTAGTTTTTTCCTCGATTTCCATACTTGACCGCCAATTATTACATGCAGATTCGTGTTTAGGAGTTCACAATTAGTGAGTAGGCAACATTTCATAGAAATTGGAGAGTGGTCCGGTATTGTAAACTCTTTCCGGCAACGGTTATGGTCACCTTAAGACATTTTTGTACTGTAGATGTAATTTTGTATCATAAAAAAATTGATATTGATTTTGGAAGATTTGAAATGTATAGTTTGAAGTTTTGTGAATCTTGTCATATGGTCAAATTTATTCTATACATAATTCCCAAAAGATGAAAACATTTAAAATTTTTGATGACATGTTTTCCCACTTTTGGCCACTCTGTATCTAGTTATGGGCATCACTTTCTCCATCTCTAGATTTTAGAAATTTCTTTCATAGGGGAGCTACTTTATCTGTGCCTTCACTGCCCCTGTTGCAGCCTCCCGTTTAGACAGAAATCTGTGAATTTGTCCTTGATGTCATAATCCACGTTCCTTCCACATCTGTCTCAAAGGTTAACAGCTCACAGGTTTTGGGAAGGAAGGGCTGGAATACATGGTAGGCACTATGATTGAATATTGTGCATTCATTTTGTATAATGTATATATCTGTATCATCAAAATTGTTTTAGTAGTCAAGTGTGTAGTAGAGGATGATGTCAGTAGCAGTCAATTAACACCTCAAGAAATGTTTTAGAAGATACATAGAAAAACTAGTTTTACAACACACACATTTAATACTGTTAAATTTTGTTAATTTTAAATACATTTAAATTTTGAATGATTTTCATCTTTTTTATATTTTTTTCCTTGCTGTAGAGGATATTGAAACGATGAGATGAAATAGAACGGTCTCACTGCAGTACATGGGCTGCTTTTTTCCTCTAAATAGACGAACAAAATTTATATCCCCTGAAAGTACGTACCTTCTACATCCATTTTCCGGTGGTACTTTTCCGATTACTATTATATTACTATGCATAAAAAAAGTTTTTCCTACTACTAAAAGCAATGCATTTCTCCATTTGTTCACGTCCATATTGTTTACACACAGTTGCTGTCATTTGTTTTGGGGTCTTCCTCTCCGCACAAGAGTTTTGCTACCTTGTCTTCCAATGTCAGACGAGGAATGCTTGCAAGGTTAGGTTCCATTAGCATAAATACAATGAAAAATTATTCTTTGGGCTAAGAGAACTAACTCTAACTACCTATCAACGTAGGCACTTTTTGCTTTAACTAGATTTGTGCAGAAATGTGTGCCACCATGTCACTTTTTCCCCCAACCTGGATACGAATTTCTAGTTTCTTTCAAAGAAAATTTGGTAAATGTCTGTTATATCGGAGACACATTTCTTCATTTTTACAGAAGAAACTACTTACGGAAATGAGTTTCTGTACCATTTGGAAAGTTCATGGAGGTATTTTCTCACCGTAGAATGCTGCACAACAAGAAACAAGCACTTTTGATATAATAAACTTGCATTTTGTGCAAAGCGACAACATTATGCTGTTGTTTCCATTGTTGCAGATGGCGCAAGCGTCGAAAGTCACGCGGTCTCGCCAGTGTTTCCAAAGGTGCTTTTTTATGAGAATTTTTTTTAACTATGCTTACCTAACCTAACCTTGCCGGAAATGGTCTGTGGGGCTATCGTGAATGGTTTTTGGGGCTATCCGTCAATGGTTCGTGGGGCTATCATGAACGATTTTTGGGGCTATCCGGCAATGGTTTGTGGGGCTATCCGTCAATGGTTTGGATGACATAATGAACACGAAAGTAGGCATTTTTCAGTTAAGAAGGTTGAAACACTGCATACCCACTCCAAATTGACAAAACACAAGCACGACGCGCAATGATCCACAGCTGTGCGTGGCACATTGTATGTTCCGCAACGGAAGAAAGGAACCAAAAGAATTACTCGTAATGTGAAAAATCTATGTTATTTTTGTGTAAAAAGCATAATGGCACCTTTAACTATGTTCCCCAATACATAATTGGTAAGAACGAACCATCCGAAACACAAAATATCCGATTTTAATGTGTCTCCGATATAACATACATTTACCGAAACACAGTTTCATACATCGGAGACACATTTCTTCATTTTTACAGAAGAAACTACTTACGGAAATGAGTTTCTCTAAGCATAGAACGGTAAAACTGCCCTTGCCTTGGCTAGGGTTCGAAGCCCAGACTTTCGGCAACAAGATCGTGAGTTTCATGAAACAATTTCCCTTCCAAAGAATCGAATTCACCAAATCTTTCTTACGTGAATAACTTCCTCCAAATTTCCAAGCATTTTATACTGGTGTCATTTCAAGCTGCAGCAATCCACTGACATGTAATATTACCTTAATTTGTTGTACATTTATGAGCTCATTTGGCACGTGCATTCAATGACTCTTTATATTTATTTGTAGGGTTTTTGCACAAATGTCGCAGAGAAAAATTTCCAGAAGCAAATGCGACATCTTTGCCACGAAGTTTGTATTTGTGTTTGCTTGTGCCCCTAATCCGCCCTAATCTGCTTGTGCCTTTCAGTCGCAATGTTGCTAACTAACAACTCTCATTTTTGTTTAAAGAAAACGACATATTCGCATATGTCCGTAGCTTCTTTCTAAAGCTATTTCTTTTTCTGGGTTGGCATCTCTGATTTTGTGAGGCCCCGGAATCTGGATTTCATTATCACTTCCGGTGCGGGTCCTGGGATATGTGGAAAAAGAAATTTCGCGTCCGGATTGGCAAGCGCTCCGTCCAGTTCTCTCGCGTGCCGTCGAAGTCACGTCCAAGTCGTCCGAATCTGCATGTCCCCTTGTAGTACGGTTGTCACTTTTCCCGCCAGGTGTCAGCTCGAAATTCACCCACCGCGCTCTGGGGCGCAGGCGCATCGCACGGAAGCAGAAGGCAGACGCCAAACAAACATGACAATGATTTCCACCTATTTACTACTCATATTAAAAATGTAACACGCTATTTCATCATTTACAATTTTTCTGCATTCAGTATTATCGATAAAATGTTAAAGTATAACTGAGTTTTACATCCTCTAATCAGTAAATTTGTCTGTACAAAGTGAAAGTTAGAATATGGCTGCCAAGCGCAACGTCACAGCGAGTTCAAGCGTGCATCTGTCGCTCCTCTCAGCTCTCCCCTCCGACTCCACGTCTGCCGCGAATTCGGACAACGGAGGTTGGCTGAGTCCCCGGATGGAACGGTGCTGTAGGTGACATCTGCTGCCGATTCGGACGCGGCCTAGGTTAGGTCAGGTTAGCAAGCATAGTTAAAATAATGAGCAATCGTGCATTGTCGGTTGCGATCACTGACCCCCCTCTTTTTTTTTTTTTTGCAAATTCAACACGTGAGCGTCGGGAAGGGGGGCCGTAGCTTCCCCCTGGAAAATGAAAATCAACCAAGAATTATGTATTTCACACATATAATTTCATTTTAGCCACAATAATATAATTTAAATAATGCATGAACATCATAAATTCAAATTTAAGCAATGTTTTATTAGGCAACAACACTATTTTTGGAGTAAATGTGCCTTGTTTGCCCCCCCTGGAAAAAATCCTGCGGACGTCCATGGTGAGCGCCAAATTTTAACTTCAGATTCGTGATTAGAGCCCTAAATTAGTGAGTATGTTAAATATGAATGAAATTGGAGAAGGGTCCGGTATTGTAAAATCGCTCCGAAACTACTTACGGAAATGAGTGAGGTTCTCTAAGGTTTCCAACGTTCGTCGAGGTATTTTCTTTCATCGTGGAATCTAGTTCACCGGGAAATCATGTATTTTTCAAAAGAAATATCTCACCAACGCACAAGTGCCATTGCTTTCGCTACGTGAACCGGATGCTGCATACCTTTGATGACGTAACCCCCTGTCAGTGTTTCCAACCCCTTCTTTAATTATGCTTGCCTAACCTAACCAAACCTAACCTTATCGGAAATGGTTCGTGGGGCTATCCGTCAGCAACCCGTGTATAATGTACAATTTGCACACGTGACGAACACTATAGTAGGTATTTTTTTGTGAAGAAGGTTGGAAACACTGCATACCCACAACTTTAGTCAAGCTGTGTCTGCCATATCCTATGTTACGGAAGCAAAGAAAGGAATAAGAAAAATTACTCTCTATGTGAAAAATTGTGTTTGTTTTCATGTAAAAAGCATACTGGCACCTTGAACTATGTTCCACAATACACAATTCGTAAGTACGAACAATGCGAAACACAAATTATCCAATTTTAATGTGTCTCCGATCTATGAAACTGGTACCTTATTATTTCTTTTGTGACGATAGCCAAATTCCACATTCTGATGGTATATTCACAGACCGGTCTGTGGTATAGTTGCCTACATATTGCCTCTTGTGTATTTTGTTCGGTCACAAAGCGACGATTGCAAGACCACAAAGAAAGATGCATCTGGCACAGTAGCGTTCATGGTGGAGGATTTATCTAGGGACGTGCAGGATCCTAGAGAGGAGAGCCACAGTGGTCTAGACCACAGACTAAACGATACAACATCTGAGTGCCATGCAGGAGATCCGGGAGTACCCGAGGTGGGTGATCTAAGATCGGAATTTTTCCGGCCTTGTCTCCGCATAAAGCTGCTCCAGGGCTCACCCAGTCTGAAATCAATGGGTACCCTGGGGGAGGGTAAAGGTGGCCACAGCATGGTGCTGATCACATCACCTCCAAAATTTCTGAGATTGAGAGAGTGTGGGATGGCCTTACCCACATACCCCCTAAATGTTCCAATGGCAAAATCCTTCAAAATAATTATTTTGCAGACAGTTATAGAATGTCAATAAAAAGTTTTATCAAATAGTTTAATCGGCATTTGTGGATTTAGTGTGAGGACGTACCCTCCCCCAAAAAAGATAGTTCAGTAGCATGAAAAATGATGATATATATAATAATGACGACGAATGAACAACATAACATAACAACATAAAATAGAAGAATTATAATCAATGAAATAACAGTAATAATAATAATAATAATAAAAATTGGCTACCTACAGTCTAAAATTTTGGTAAGCTGCTGTAGTTCAGTCGTTAGGGCATCTGACTACCATGTGACACACCCAGGTTCGATCCCAGGTGGGGGAGAACTGGGATTTTTTCCACCTGTTCAAGCCACCGATCATCGTATAAAGTGGGTACCTGGAGAAAACTCTGGGGGGGGGGGTAAACGCAGCCACCCTACCTTCGGCCATGATCAAGAAAATGTGGGGCCTTAACTCCACACCCCCTAGTATTTTTTTTTTTTTTTAACTTTGTTCCCAATAATATTCATCGTATAACTTCAAAATGCTTTCTTGCAACAAGATGTGCAACAAGGAAACACATGTTCTGCTACAGGTAATCCTTTATTTTTGGGAGTGTGTACTGTGATGAATACCACTAAGGGTCTCAAAGTCTACCTTGCACACTAGTTGGTAGAAAGGGACTTTTCACCACTACAATCAAAGCAATACAAATAGAAGGCCATTAATTAATAAATGGTTTTCTTTCTTCGATTAGTCTCATTAATGTTTCACCACAGCAGGGTCTTATGGGTCCTTATTGCCACCTGTCAGTCTGAAGCTTTTTTTTTTCAACTGGTGTCAATCATGCCAGTCACGGAATGGCTTAGGATTAATTAATATAATGTAAATAGGAGAATCTCTTTCACAGAAGAGTTGCTTTTTTTGGTCAAAAACTTACCTTAAGTACTTTTACTAGACAATGTTATTTTTTTCCAAAACACTCAGTAAGTTAAGTATAATATTACTTAAGAGATTCTGAATTTAATTTAGTGCAACTTTTCTGTGCAATTTGCTTGAATATACGAGGGGTATCCAAAAGTTTTAGTTATAATCAAGACGTTATAGAGATATTTACATGAAACTTTTTGTGCATAATCAGTGTCATTGCCATGCATACTTGTGCAAATATCAAATCTTTGTCTAACGTAGTTTTCTTTCCACAGGCTGTAGAAGACATCAACCTGCATGATGAACAAAATTGAAGCCCAAAGTGTCATAAGGTTCCTCCATTTGAAGGGCAACAACGCACGCCAAATCCACGACGAAATAAAAGCTGTGTATGGGGATGAAAGCCCATCATAT
Source organism: Lepisma saccharinum (assembly GCF_977018435.1). Taxonomy (NCBI): domain Eukaryota; kingdom Metazoa; phylum Arthropoda; class Insecta; order Zygentoma; family Lepismatidae; genus Lepisma; species Lepisma saccharinum. The sequence goes on from NC_139234.1 coordinate 52,940,061, forward strand.
GACACGGTTGTGAGGTGGAAGAGGAACTTTCAAAGTGGTCACATGTCCCTGACAGACGAGCCATGAGTGGGTAGACCCTCAATCAAGGATGATCTTGCCATGGTCAAGAAAGTGGAGGCCGTTATGCTCGACGACAGAAGATCGACCATGGAAAGAGTGATGGCGGAGACTGGACTAAGTTACGGAAGTGCGTGGAGGATTATTCATGAGGAACTGCACATGAATAAGGTGTCTGCACGCTGGGTACCTTGCTTGTTGACACTTCTTCAAAAGCAAACTCACCACGGCTTTTCCCAGCAGAATTTGACTCTGTTGGAGCGGAATGAAGATGATTTTTTTGCTCGTCTCGTCACTATGGACAAGTGCTGGGTATACCTCTACGATCCAGAGACCAAAGAAACCCCCCCCCCCTTTCCCAAGAAGGCGAAGGTCCAGAAATCTGCCGGGACGGTGAAGCTGTCCGTTCTTTAGGATAGCCTCGGGGTAATCTTAACAGATTACCTTCCGAAGGGCAAGACCCTCAACAGCGATTACTACTGCAACCTTCTGGAGAAACTGTGTGATGCATTGAAATAAAAACATCGTGGCATGATCAGCAAAGGCATCCGTCTCCTGGCCGACAATGCACCCGTCCATACGGCCCAAGCATCCGTTGAGCCGCCCACCGGTTAGGCTATGAACTTTTGCAGCATCCACCTTATTCGCCTGATCTTGCACCAAGCGACTTCTTCCTCTTTCCCGAGAAGAAGAATCCACTTCGTGGTCGGCGATTTGACGAGAGAGAGGATGTCATTTTCGAAGTGGAACAGTGGTTTTCGAGCAAAGCGGAAGACTTCTACAAAGAGGGCTTGAAACAGGCGAAGAAACGCTGGCAAAAATGTGTGACTCTGCAGGGACACAATGTGGAGAAGAACTAACTTTGACCACTGCAAGTGACTATTGTATGTTTTTTATTTCATGGTGATAATTAAAACTTTTGGATACCCCCTCGTAATTACACAGGGGTATCGCTGTTCGACACAAACAACTTACACTTATATACAGAACATGAAGTTGAATGAGTTAAGCTCGAGCTACAGTCTGCTATAAAATAGCATTTTCTTCACTTCCACATAGTACACCCTGGACTGCTTTTTGCAGACTAACTAGGCTCTGGTGACTGGCATTATGGCCAATATAATTGTGTGTTGTGTCCTGTTTTTTGTCCTTATGTGTGCCGAGTGCCCCTTTACAGCTTCAGTTTTCAACTTGTCAGAATATTTTAAGATTTTAGTTATGTTATTTGTTGTGGTAAGGGGCTGGACACCGTATAACGTGATGGGTGCAAAATAGCCAAAATGCTGATGCACCCAAAATTTAAAATTCAAATAGCATTTTCTATCCCATACGAATGCAACCCCATTCAGTAGATTCGTGATTGCCACCGGCATTTATATTTACTGTTGCGTAATATTCTATAAGCAAAACATGAGTTATAGAAACAATATCATGCAAGGAGAGAGATCTCGTTCTAAGGATTCAAGACCCAAATAATCTCAGTGATAATTATAACTTATGTGGCTATCTTTATTAGTCTTGGTACAATAAAATCAAATTGAAAAACTTATCATTTTCTGACCAACCAGAACAAGCCGATACATACCAACACTGTACAATAGCAACATCTTCATGCAGATGCAGCAAGTAGCAACATAAGAAATCCTGCTGTTTCTTCCTCCCCATCCCTTGACCAGCCCTGGAGAGACTGGAATGGAGTCAAAAGCTTGGACAAACTTTTGAAGTGTCTTTTATCATGTTGTTCACTTGTTTTGTGGTTTTATCAAAAGTAAGTATATTATTTTGTCATTCCGGTATGTCATAAATTCATATGTACATAATTAAACAAAAGACAGAAGTGAAATATCACCTACAGTTTTCAAGAAATTATGTGTTAATTGCTGTCACGTGGTGCTGGTTCTGTTTTAAACAGCCCATAATTTGGGTTGTTTTGTTTGCAATCAGCCATGTGCTAGAGGTTAATTAACAAGGTTAATGAACCGTTTATCTTCTTCAAGGAACATTTGCACATTTATATTGAATGTGTAGAACATCAGTTATCGGTAAATGTTTATGTTAGTATTGGTACTTTATCTGCAATTAGCAACAATTTCGTATTGGTTCATCCCTAGCACATGTACATAAATGCATGTAACAAGGAGTTTTCCTTCAGAAAAATAAATTACATATTTGCAAAAATTCTAAAAAAATTAAAATAAAAAACTGTAGTACGATATTTTTAGAGCCAAATATTTATGGTGAATAAAAGATCAAGATTTTGGTACAAAAACTGGGCACATTTCGGGATCAAGGTGTTTTACATTTCAGTGTTAAAATGCTGAGTGTAACCTTAAATTTGATTTAAAAACTATACTTATTACACAAAATATACTTTTCCCTTCTAATATCACATTTATGTAGTTGTAAGAGTGTTAAGTTTATGTAAAGGAGTCCATTTTGGCTTCTCAAATATTTACAGCATGATTAAGCAATTTTCTGTGCTTTGCATAACTCTCAGGATAATTCAGACATCAGAAAGTGTTGCATCAGTAAATAAACTGGAAATTTCCTATTTGAGTTTATTGATCATTTTGCATCATTTCGTGCCAAAACATGGTAGGAAAATACAACTCACACCTTTCAAAAACATGAAAAATGAACATTACAGTGTGTTATTTCACATTTTGTATTCCTGTCAAAAAGAAAACATGTATGGCTCCAGTAATTTTGCTTTCATATTTTTAGTTATAACAAAATGAGAAAATTGTACATAAAGATCATATTGGAGCAATTAAAAATCATTTTAAATCACTATTATTGAAGTAGGAAAGGGTAGAAGGTAATGTTCAATTTAAACAAATCTAAAAGTACATCTCTTGAGGTGTTTATTATTATTTTTTGCATAACTTCTTTCCAACTACTAACAACATGCTGTTATTTTATTAACATGGAATGCCTGAAATTGTCTTAACAGTAAAACATACAAAAATGTAATTAAAATAAAACACTTTATATCCACATTTAACTGCACTGCAGTTAACATTTTCAACTTCAATTTGAAATCACTGTAAAAGTTCAAATAGAAAGCTGTCCTCATGTGTCTGCATCTTTTAAAGTGATCACCTCTATCCCTTTTCCATGCACACACACAGACAATTCACTGCTGCAAGAGAAAAAATAAGCATGTACGGTACTAACATATACATTCTGAAAAGTTGAATAGACTTTCACTTTTTCTTCATTAAGATTAACACTAAATTGTTTCAATATACATAACTATTTGACAATATCATCATTGGATCAGATCAAACTTGATTCTGTCAATATCTGGTGGAGATATGTGGTTGGGGAAAAATTTATGAACAATTTGACTAAAACTAAACAAACTCCATGGCGTAACAGCCCTTGAAGGGCCAGAGTCTGCTAGAGAGGCTTTTCATTGGGTGACTCGTGGTCACCTCATTGAGTCCCATCGACGCTGTTTTCTGGCCTTCGAGACCAGAGCCCGCTACTTCTTATTTTCAAGTAGCTTCGCAATTGTCCTCGCGATGCTGAGTCAACACCAACATTTAGGGGCCTCTATTGGGAATCAAACCCAGAACTGCTCACACCAAAGGCAAGAGCACTAAACACTTGGCTATGTGGGAGACCCTGACCAACTTTACGCCCATTCAAATTGATGTTTTGGTTATTTGTTTGGTTGTCAATGATTAAATTGTAGTTCAGGTAGAAGGGCAGTGGTTGAGGACTGCAGATATGCCACCTGGGTAAAGTTACTACAAATTTGGAAAAGGGAGGGACTGACAGGTTCCCCTGGGGGTGGAGGATAAAGCTACTTGCAATATACGGATAAGTTGATTGGGATGTAATACACTTGAGTTGGTAGTATTTGTGGGTAAAAGAGTGAGTAGTAGATAAAAGGGGTTCAGAGCACAAGAGGCAGTAAGTCCACTTTTCGTGGAAATTGAGTTGCATGTATAATTTAGAAGTGTAAGTATCAACATTTCAGTGCTAGAAGTAAGTATCTCCTAAGTTTCAAATTCTTGCTCATAGAGGCACCACCATGTTTGTTCTTCAACAGCTAAATATAGTGCGAGGAGCATTTAAAAGATAAGGGCCAATTGATTATATCAAAGAAGAAAATAAGTGTAGCAATACTGTATTAGTGGTTACAAACACGTACATATTTACTTCACTTCTCAACATAATCACCATAATTTTCCAAGGAATTTTAGTATCGTTGAATATGGTTTTTTATACCCTCTGCATAGAAGTTCGCCAACTGGGAGTTCAGCCAATCCAACACTGCCATTTTCAACACATCAGTTTTTGTGAATCATTGACATGAAATCACTAGGTGCAAGGTCCAGATTATATGGGGAGTGATCAAAAAGTTCCCATTCGAACTTCTCAATAATCTGGAGAGTGAAGGCAACGGTGTGGCCTACTGTTGACGTGGGTAAGAACAGTTCCTGAGGGACTATTCCACGTCGTTAGTTTTTTGTATGGCACGTCTGAGTTTTGATATCATTTCACAGTACATCTTCAGTGCGATTGTTTTCCCCCGCTCTACGAAATAATCCAAAAACACACCTTGTTCACCCTAGAACACAGTTGCCATGACTTTTCATGGAGATGGAGTTTGCTTGAACTTTTTATGCAGTCATTTTAATAAACTCGAACTCACATGATAACCAACAGCTGACTAGCAAAAATATGATTGTTAGGTCGCCAATGGACTAGTTGATGCTATTGCGCAGATGCGATCTGATCAGTGTTGCCAGTCACTTTTTACAAATAAAGTGGCCCTTTTTTTAAAAATGTACCTCGTACTAAGTTATTTAAATGTGTCTTTTTCTGAAAACTGTCTTGAATGGAGTTACGCCAGTTATGCTCTGAACCCCTCATATGCATGCAATACAGTATGATTTTAAACTCTCTTTACTTAATATGATTAAGATCAATGTAAGTACATGACTGTTTTTATATTTAAATTCGTCAATATACTAAAAACAACAAAAATGTCAGTTCAGATGCATATAAATTTGAACACATGAAGAGACGAGTATGAGGTACGTAACTGCTTTTTATGTACTGGATAATTATGAATACATACCCTGATTCCCACACACACATTCCTTGTAAATCTGGCACTGTAGTTAAGTAACTGGACACAAGTTCAACATCAATAGCTTCAGAATCCTTCCTGTAATTCCATTTCCAAACTTTTATACGCTGATCAATAGCTGAGCTCAGATATGTGTTGTTTAGAATTTTTATACCTGGAAAATTAATTGTATGGCATTTAATAACAATACCTAAAGTAGAAATTAAAATATACGACAAAAATAGAAACATACAAACAGGACAATACAAAAAAAGATCTGTCAGCAGAAAATAGGTAAAGTTGTAATTTTCATGCAATTTCAAAAACACTTGGTGGTGGCACTGCTATACATTATTTCCGGTTTGTATCAACAGTGATAGATCTCATCTTGTACAAGTTTTTCTTCAAGCATATGATTTTCATCTTCACTAAGAGTGGCACAGACTTCAAATAAATTTACAGGTAACAAGATCAATATGGAGAGCTGAAATGATGCTAGTGAGAATGAATTATGTGGAACAATGTTTATATGTTTTTTTTTCTGGGGGGTTAATAAATACGTTAAAATATAGGGAAGGATTATAATATTTTGATGTATTCGTACTGGGAAAAGTTGGTGTATAATGTGGGAAAATGTAAAATTCAGAAACATAAAAAATCAGTTACTGATTTGTGATATGAGACATATCCGAAAAGCAAAGATACACTGGATGTAGGCTAAAGGGAAATTTTGTAATGCACATGTGGCTAACTAACTTTACCTTGATCCTTACACTTTCTCCTCATGTTTGTTCAGCAGTACTATACAGAGCTTTCTTCAACACATGTTTGCAATGGCAGCACTGATCCAGAATCCTGCCAAAAGCAAGGTGCATTCTGTGATACAGTTTCTCAAAGCATTTGGTGTGCATCCAGTGTACATTATTGCAGAAATTGTTGTTGTTTCTGGGAACATTACGAGTTGAGGAAATGTGATGAAGTGGTCCCCTGAATCCTAGGTAGACAGGAATGAGTTTCATGAGGAAGAAAGGAACAGTTGACTGTCTTTGATTTCTGACAACTTTCTTCACAAAACTCATGCATATCAGCATTTGACAATAAGCAGAATTACATGACCTCATTTCTGAAGTATCTAAGACCACAATTCATGAGAGACTGACTGTGAAATTAGGTACAGAAAAATGTATGCAAGCTTGGTGCCCAAAATATAACACAAAACAAAATGGATGAGTTCCATGCTCAACTTTCTAACATGCTATGCAGAGGAAGGATATTGGTTGCTGGACTCAATGGTGACTGGAGATGAATTTTGGGTTTACCACCACATGCCTGAATCCAAGCAAAGGTCACCACAATGGCACCATATGCATCCCCCCCCAAAAAAATAATTCAAAACTGCACTTTGAGCCCAAAAAAATATCTAATCATGGTTTCCATTTTCTGGGATAGACGGCATTTCCGTGGTTGACTTCATGACTCCTGGCACAACAGTTAATGTTGCTGCATATTGTCAGACCCTCAATGGGCCATTCAAAACAAAAAGAGGGGGAATGATGACATGTGGCACCAGCCTGCTCCACGACAGAAATGTCACCATTTACCTTCTGAAAACATTGAGTCGGATATTTTGGTGAAGTGGGATGTTTTGGACCATCCACCATATAGCCTGGGCCTTGTACCCAGCGACTTTCACTTGTTTCCTCAACTAAAATAATTTATATGTGGATGAGATGAGATGAAAGATGTTATGATGTGGTTCAACAGACAGGCAGCAGATTTCTATGACTCGGATACAGAAGTGGGTTCCCACATTTAATAAGTGTTTGGATAATGGCATCAACTATGTTGAAAAAGCAGAGCATGTGTAGGCACTGACCTTGTAATGGAAGGTGTTGTAAAATAAAAATTATGTGAATGCATATTGTCCTTTGTATCTTTACTTTCCGGACTTGCCTCATATCATAGTGATCAATTTTGTTTTTTATAAGTGAATTAACACTTGAAAGTTGATAGTGAAACTAGTATCACATAAACACTAGCCTAGTCTATGTATTCCAAGAAATCTTAGTGTCACAAAATGTGTTTATACCTGTTACTTGAGAGAAATGTGATGAGGGGTTTTGCATATAAATGAGTACATCTGCCTTAACCACGTCCGTCTGTTCATAACAGCCACTGAATTTTATAACTGTCAAGTTCACAGCACTATCATCACCTCCTGTTACAACAAGGACTTTATCAGAAGACAGTCTTTTCCAGTCAATTGCGTTAGTACCACACTGGTGAATTTTATGTATAAAAAATGGTTTTAAATGTGCATGTCGAGACATTACATCTTCTGCAGTTTTACACAAGTGATCTTCAGTCACATTTCCATCTGCTCGGTTTTCTTCATCACTGTCTTCTGATTTCCTAAGCTTGTACTTGAACAGCTGTTCTAGTGAGTGTACACAGTCGCTGACATCCCACAATGCAATAATTCCATCAGTTGGGAATGTGGCTACAATTATCTTATTGCATATTCTCAAGATGCATATTTTCAAGATGCAAACTTTGTGATACTTGTAGGTGGAAATAAGCCACAGTTTCCCACTCAGTAATTCAAAGCAGAATAATCTGTAATAAACAAGAAAGCCAACATTATACTCAAACAGAGTAACCAGGACTAGGCCTACAGTTTTTGGAAGTTAGATTTGAACAAGGATCCTATTACAATGAAACAGGCTTGACCATTTTTTACATAACTTTAACACTATGCTATTAAATTTTTAATGTTTTGAAATTTAAAATATATCCTTATCTAAACTAAAATTAAATTCTCCAAATGTTATATAAACCATTTCAACATAAAGAACTTTCTCATTAGTTAAAATACAGACCATAGCCTACTCAAGTTTACATTACTGATTTTATTAACCCATTAGTGCATAGTGTGCAATATATTGTACATTCACTAATATTCTTCTATTCTTCTATCAAATTCTTAAAATGATTCTGTATTTGTATAAGACGGTTTTCGGAACACCAAGAATCACATTTTTAATAATGTCCTGGCAATTGTGATTGTTGAAGCTGAAGAAGAAGAAGTAGTTTTAAAAATGGCTCAAGAGATTTTCAAGTAACACGCACTGGGAAAGCAAATTTCAAATTATAAATTTTATTTTACATTTCATGTAACTATTTTTTTGTTTACCAGGAAGCTGTGTATTGCAGTTTGTGTACAGTTAATATTTGAACAAAGAATCGGTTTACATAGATATCTGGAAACAATAAAAGTTAGGTGTATAATATATTGTACACTATGCATAGCAACCTCTTTGAAAGCCATTGTTTCATGATTATGGCTTGCATTCTGCTTGAAATGTTGCACTAGCTTTTCCTTCATGATTGCTTTATCTAATTGTTGAGCCTTGTTATACAACAATGTATGAAGCTTGTTATTGTTTATTGTTAGAATATAACGAAATTTATTCATAAAGAGAGCATATACTGTCCTCGTGTTTTACTTCAAACACTAATTTATCAATACGTGCATATGTTCTTTTTTCTCAATAAAATTTTCCCTTGATTCAGGTTGAATGTTACGGAAAACATTCAGCCAAACAATTTATTAGAGGAAAACCGTCTTGTTTCGGTTTTAAAAATTGGGCTCTGTATTCTAGTTCTGGGTACTTGATAACATTTCAAATATATACTGGGAAGGAAAGTAGTGGAATTCACCAGTTTGGACTTGGAGGGGATATTGTGTTATCTTCATAAAATCAGCTGATATTCCTCCAAATGCAAGGCATAAAGTTTTTTTGACTATTATTTAACCTCTGTAGCTCTTATGAAAGAGCTATCTGCATATGGCATATGCGCTACAGGGACAATACAGGATGGAAGAACAATGAAATGCACTCTAGTAAAAAAGAAGGACATGAGAAAGAAGGATAGAGGAGAGCATGATTATTGTTCGTGTGATGATGTACTTCTTGTACGGTGGAACGACAATAGCGTCGTTACCCTAGCTACAAACTTTGAGGAACTCTCAGTTGGCCAAGCCAATCGTTGGTCTCAGGCAAAAAGAGCAAAAATTACAGTCACGCAACCGAGTATTATATCTAACTACAATAAAGGGATAGGAGGAGTGGACCAAATGGACCAAGATGTTGCTGCCTACCGCACACGAATTAGGCAGAAAAAGTGGTGGTCGACCATATTTGCATATTTTTTTTGGATATTTCTGTTTCCAACGCTTGGATTTTGGCTAAAAAGGTGAATTCAAGAAACAGTACAGAATCCCTTCTCTCCTTTCGAAGATACATAGCTCTTGCTTTGTTAAAAATGTTTGGAACAGCTACACACCAGGGAAAGCAAGCAGCAACTCCATTAGTCGATGTGCGGTATGACAGGATGAATCACTGGCCAGTGAAAATACCTAAAGTCAGGAGATGTGCAAATGAAAAGTGTTCAGGGAGAGCTAAATACGTATGTAATAAATGTAACGTGGGACTCCATCCTGAGTGTTTCCTACAATACCACGCAAAAACTGATAACCAGTTATAATATATGATTATAATTATTGTTATTATTCAAAAAATGTTAAAGTGTACAAGTGGTTAAAGCTTGTAACAATTTGTAGTATTAAGTACAGTCATAGGTTTCACTGAAACAATGTTCTGAGTTGAAACCAAGTTCTTAATTGTGATGTGAATAAACAGTACACATGTTAACTATGCATAGCGTGCAATATATTGCACACCCCTTAGTTCCATTGTTACCAACAATAAAACTGAAATTACGGTATTTGTTTCATATTTGCACCCTATGAGTACCAAAATTATGAAAAAAATGCAAAAACCATTATTAGTAAACTTATGCACTAATGGGTTAATGCAATTTCGTGAATCGTGCCTAATGCACTTAAGTTTCTTAGTGTCAATAAAAAAAAAGTTAAGTTTTTCTTTTATATTTGACACTTTAACAATCAAGAACCCCATACATTATGATTTAAAGCAGGCATCTGTCAGCTCTACTTAATCCATTCCACTCAAAATAAAATAAAAATCTCAAATCTGGTCTTTCATATCTCATGTTAAGATTATAAATTTTAACACAACTGCAGTACAAACATTTCTGCATGCTTGAGTGTCTACGAATTTGGCCATTTCTATTTATCTCCAATTCTCTCATGTACTATGCAAATTTAGGAAACAAAAATCCCAAATATAGGTAGCAAATAGTGAAAAATTACAATATTATATTGAAAATTATAAAAAAAAATCACATGTAAAATTGAATATTATGAATTTAATGTAAACTTAGCTGTAGTATTTTGCAAATTCTGTTATTGGCTCATTCATCTTTGTTACAGGGGCCTCACTGATGGCACAGTGTTCGATACTCAGTGGAGGCACATAGAGGTTCGGATCCCACATTAAACTGAAGGTCCAGTCCCAATTAGCCTTTCTGTGCATAAAGTGGACTTAAAAACAAACTCCACTTGTCTTTGTTACATTTGTTAATCATTAAAATGTTTGCAAAAACTGACCAGCTGAAAGCATACCTTAAGAAGCTGTCTGAACAGGCTGCAGCTACTAAGAAAATATCTTCAAATTTTCTCTCTGAATTATCATAAATTCTATCCACTTTAATTGCACTTAAATCCATGTATCGAGCTTCTGGATCATGGATGACTTCCATATACTTCCATGGTTTTTTAAATTTCTTTTCATGTGCTCGTACCATATGTGAAGTTACTTCTTTGCAAGCAACCAAAAGCTCTTGAGTGCCTGTGAGAAAAGAGAAAAGAAGTTTGTGATATTTATATTCGCATATTAGTTATTTTATGTTGCTTTTCTACATTTCTAGGTTAATTATGACAATGAATGATAAACCGATGAATTACATGGGATAAAACATACATCCATGTTATATTTGTTATGTTATTCATATGAAAGTAAATTACTAAATATTTAAAAAATATATGCACATATTATTTAATAAAACATTAAAATGCTGACCAAGGCAAACTTTTATAGTATAAAAAATATACATAAAAACGTAACGTTTCCACCCTGTAACAGGGTCTTCTTCAGATGAAACTTCACATAGCCTGGGGACTATTCCTATGGTTTAAGGGCAGGAGGAACAGTTTGTGTCCAGATGCTAGGACCCTAAACTGTTTCTCCCCCACCGACCTTTCCCCCTCAGCGAGCTGGGGAAAGAGAGGTCCATGTGTGTGCTGGATGATCATAGAAGGATGAGAAAACCTAGCATTTCCCTTACGGGAGTAATATTTATTTCTTCTGTTGGGAATATCAAACTTCTGATGGTATAGGAAAACATATGAACAGGCTCAAGAATTCATTTCCGGTTGGAAAAGTCGAAATGTCAATTTGATTAGACGTAATTTGAAGTTGAAGTTGCCTCTCCATAAGGAATATATGGAATCCTGGAAATACTTATTCATACTTCCACTTCCAACGTGGGGAGAAATTCAAGTTCTCTTTTGCCTCTGTCGTCTTTCAGTAGTAGTTCACATTTTGATGTTACTGGCCCTTCTAGCCTTAATATGGTGACATTGAGACAGTGGGGGTATACCATCCACAGCCCTCAACCTCGGGATCCTTCACCAGTCCTTCACCCAAAACCTGGATTTCACTGTCACTGTTAACACCAACAGTCATAACACCCCTTCACCATACTCTCAGGCAACAAACTACACTTACTGATGTGAAAATTACACAAACCTTGTTTTGCCATTACCCTCCAAACTTTCATCTGTGCACGACCTCCAGCAGAAAACACCAGCACATCAGATTTCACACCTTGCTTTCCTTTACCATGAACAGGACACACAGCCACTGTCCTTACACTTGATATGTGGCTTCGGAGAATAGAGATGTTCTTCAGAGTTTGTGGATTTAGTACACGCACAGTGGTATCCTCACTACCTGCTACCAGCAATGGATAACTTTCGCCTTCAATGGGTATGTACTTCAGACTGCCAATTTGCTTGATGTGAATTCCACTCTGGAAATTAATTAAAATATTTTAATGAATAATAACCTGCGGAGCAACAGGCCTATGTACAGACTGCCGGCCTCACTCCCACCTTATCCTACTCTCTCACTCACCTGACGTGGGAGATCATCCGACCAGTTACGGGGTGACATGCGGTCAATCCCCCAGTCATCGTTGTAAGTTTCCATGACCGGGTTACGCTACTCATGTGTAGCTCCCCAATTTCTTCACAATGGTGGGTGGACACCAGTCCCATAGACAGGCCGAATTCTCAGGAGAAAAGTTGTTACGCTTCCCACAGGAGACTCGTACCTGCGTGCCTTAGACCGCACGGCCATGGTGCAGGACTATTTTAATGAAAATGGTTTGTAAATGAACAATATAATTACTTTACATTTTGGATTGACTGATTAATTACCTGATAGTTTAATTATAAGTTATTAATAAAAAACAGTGGCCCATACCTGATCTTTGGTTGCTTCACTGATTTGGTTTATTTTACTTTGCATTTCTGCCACTAATTGCAGAGATAAGAACGTTTGTTGATGTGATGATATTGATGAAGGAACACCCACAAAGAACAAAAATGTCCAGGTTGGGATTGGAACCTAACCACTCCACCACGGAGGTCAGGCCCTGCTCTTTGCAAGTGAAAAAATGTAACATTCTAGAATCAATTAAAACAGGGACCACTGATTCTTATGGGATTTGCAACTTCTTTCCGAGTGTATTGCAGCCACAGACCTCTAGATACGGACTGGAAAAATGTGCTTTTGTTTGAATCCGCGCATAGGCAGGGGAATAGAAATATGGGGGAGCTGCGCATTATAGCTTGTTATTGTTTTCATATTTATGATATTAGTTCTCACTTGTAGAGTGGAATATGTAGTTATATCCTTCTTAGTAAACTTATAAACTGCAATCTTGTGTGGTGCAATGACTCACAATCTTCAAAATAGTTGTTGGAAATATGAAAATATGCTTTGAAATTTTTGGCTTCAAGTTGACCCACGTTTCCAGTCTGGTATCTAGAGGTCTCTGATTGCAGCTATGTGTTTGAGGTGTGTAACTGGAGAATCAATTATTACAGATTAAGAGGAAGATTTAATGGTGGATGTATGTAGTGAAAACTGGCTAAATTCAAGGTAAGTTTCGTTGAATAAGCTCGTTTATTATAAAAAATTAAGTTGTTTTTGTATATCTTTCAAATACCATGAGCCTCTTCAACTGCAGTAAAATGATCTTTGTTTCACATCACATCGATGTTGATTCTTAAAATATACTATTGTGATGGCTTGCATGTCGAAAATGGCGAAATAATGTAAAAACACAGTCCCGTTTATTTTGTAAAGGTCTTTTCATAATACTAGTTGGAGAGCAAGTGAGTGGTTAATTTGGCTTGCAAAATATGTCAGATTGTAAAGAAATATTAATAAGTATCTACAGTCCCGTATTTTCGTAAGAAGTTTGGTAACAAGTCAGAAGGTGAAAACTTATCATTTAATGTGAAATGCTCAAATTATATTTTCCACGTAAGAAAAACTAATCCCCTTTATATGTTTTAAGAGCAGTAGGGTGTGCTTTCATTGGATGTCGAAAAAGTGAGCATAAATATTGCATCTCTCACAAACATGATTTTCCTGTAAACGCAGTCCAGCAAAGTTTGATATGGACGTAGATGTTAATAATGGTTTTTCGCTTATGTTTACGAAACTCACAGGAAGATCACTTTAGTATACTTTCTCTTTCTCAAGAAGTGTTTGCTATTTCAAAAGATGCATCAAATCCGTTCTCAGAAGGTATATCCATTTTCCTGCAAGTTTCAAGTGGTCTCAAAAATGAGTTTTATCAAGTGCACTTGCTGCCATATTGTACATATCGATACAATTGAAAATGCGATACATGGCATTCTTTGATACACACATCGAATACAAATTCAAGTGAGTTTCTAGTCTCGAAGAATCGGTCATCCCTGCTGAAAACATGTATATATTTGTTATGTCAGGGTAGTACGAAGAGAACAAGTAAAAAGCAAAAGCACATACATTATATACAAAGTATAATAATATTGAAATAACAGAATCACCATAGATCCCCCACATAGCTGAATTGTTAGCACTCTTGCTTTTGGTGCAAGATGTCACAGGTTCAATTCCAGTGGGATCAGCAACAAGAAGATAATTGTGAAGCTACTTGAAAGCAACAATTGTGGACTCTGGTCTCAAAAGCCAGAAAACAGTGGCAATGGGAGTTGATGCACTGGTCACACATCAACCAATGTGTGGCTCTGAAAGGGCTGTTGCACCATGCAGTTTAATTTCAGAATCATCATAAAAATTATATTAACCCATTTTTCACAGCAAATTTATAGCTGGAAGAAATTACTTGAACTTCATATTAGATTACTGTTAGAGGCACTGATAATGCAAAACAAATGTCATTTTGTTTCAATACACAGGGTGACTATGGAAATTTGGGCATTTCATATGTGCAACGTCAGCAAAATTAGGTTATAAAAAATTTATATTGGGAGAAAATTTGTTTGTCTTCTACAAAAATTATTTTTTTCCACTGTCACACATCAATATAAAGGAGTATTAATACACATATGGAGCACTAGGTTGCAATTTTTATTCTATAGAGCAATAGTAACATTATATACTATGAGCACTAATTGTAGTTTCAATTAGACTTATACAGAATTTTTGGAATACATAAAACAACAAACATTGAATCTTGAATTACTTTTGAATCACGACATGTTAGTATATATGCATTTTTGAAAGTCTCTATATACTTACGGCTACGAGATGCACGCAGGTTCGAGTCTCTTGGGGGAAGCGTAACAACTTTTCTCCTGAGATATCTACATGTGTATGGGACTGGTGGCCACCCATCATCGTGAGGAAATTTGGGAGCTACGAATGAGCAGCATAACCCTGTCATGGAAACCTACAACAATGACTGGGGGTTCATCGTGCTGACAACATGTCACCCCGTAACTGGTTGGATAATCTTCCACCTGGGCAGATAGGAGTGAGGCCGGCAGTTGGTAGGTATGCCCTGGCCCTCACGGTATGTTGTGCAATGGGTTATTATTATTATGTATTATTATTATTATTATTATTATTATTATAAGATCTGTGATATTACAATTTATTCGATTACAATTTTTGGAAATCTTCCATGCACTTCTACAGAAATCGTGTTTCAATGTCATACTTGAATGGGACATCTTAGCCTCTTGCAATTATCAATTTTCTTCTACCAGTGCCCAACATCTCCTGGCAGAGGAGGCAAAGAAATCATTTGACTTGGTCATCCAGTGACAAATTATAATCTGACAATTTGGGGCACTCTATACTGTACATCAAAATGTTAGTAATTGAATTTCTTGAAGTTGACTATAATTGAATTTCTTGAAGTTGACTGTATCTTCTTCAACAATTGGTTGTATTGTTGAAAGTTGACTGCTGATCATCATCCATTGTTACAGACTGAGTACATATTTCTTTTCCCCCTGCTGTGTCAAAGGAGAGGTTGTCAGTTGTGATCATGTCATTATTTGTAAACTTCTGCTGCCTCTGGAAGAAGAACAACAATGTTTGGATCCACATGTGATGAATTTGCAAGCATCTGTAATGTTTGAGTGATTTGTTTGGATTATTTTACTTCGCTTTTCTGCCACTTTTGGCTAATAGTAAAGATGAGGATTAGTGCCGATATGATGTAATTGATTAATTGATGAAGAGATATTCATAAATAACCCACATGCCCAGGTTAGGATTCAAACTGAGGACTTCTGGCATCATACCATGAAGTGCTAACTACTTCATCATGGAGTTCGGCAAATAAATGCTTTATCGAGTGTGATTAACTTTTCACGATATACTTACTTATATCAGAAACACAGCATGAATGTGTTAGGACAGATTTCTAGATAGAAAGTTGTAACTGATTTTTTTACAGCCTTTTACGCTGGCGTTGCATATATGGTACACTAATAAATACATAATAATAAGTCAACAAATCAAATCACGGGTGAATTCCTTGCAGCATAGTTTCTAGCAGGATATGTCACGAACACAATCACTTGGAAGAAATGGTTTCAAATATGACAGTGTTGCCAGGTAAAAAAATGATAGAAAATAAGACATCAACAAAAAAACAAATACTATTTTCTGTAGTGTAATAATACCAGCACATGAACATTTATTGTACTGTTTGAAGCAAAATAATGAAGAATGGGACTTATTTGACGTTAACAACACAAAATTCAGAAAAAGTTACCGTCTTAAAATGATTCAAAAAATATTTTTGGGGGTGTTGCAGATCTACAATATTAGCAAAAAAATGGGTTAATGAAGAAGTTATGAGAATATATTTCTCATTTATGTACACTGTGTTTGGAAATAGATCTTTCTGGGCATTTTTATTCCTTGAATGACATGAACAAAATGTAATGCTAGTAATGCCCTTCCATGGATATATAATTAAGCTTTACACAAGATAAAATCTTACGTTTTTACTGGAAAATACATTTTATTAATTATCTGTAAGTATATAAGCACATATTTTCTTATTACTAAAAGTGATGTTACACATAATTCTCTTTTGTATCATCAAACTCAATAGGAATAAATAAAATTACATGTTGCAATGAAACATATGAAACATCATTATTCATTTAAAGAACTTCTAATATTATTTTTCCAAGTCAAAGCCTGAAAGAACAATTTGGTTATTCATATTTATTTAGGGGTAAATATATCATTTCTGTTCTTAACAATAACTCCTCCTCAAATCCAGAATAAAAATAAACTATGGAAGGTACACCATGGAAACTTACTTTCAGAATATCGCTTGTACATGCATACATGGATATTCAAATTGTACCTACCAATAACATTGGCTTGACATATTTTTCAAAGGCACATGAAACTTTGTGGACAGCTTTATCCTTTATGAAGGTGAAATGCAATTGATTATCCTTTAGTACAAAATCCCATGATCTATGTCCTCCTCCACAATAGATATCTAGTAGCAAGCGCTGCTCATTGCAACTCCAGATTATAAACTTCATCTGAAAGTATAACAAGCATTGTGTTTCTACAAAGAGTGTCCTTCTTAAAGAAAATACTAACAAACCACACTTAAACCATTTCTATTGTAATGTTAATGTGTTGTATTTATTTTATGATTTTTGTGCTTTGACAAGGTGCAGGCTTGCTGTTTGCGGCACAAAAAAACACCATTATCATCATCAATATCACCACAATCATTTTTATTTTGTACGACAGAATTAAGATCATCCAAAATTTTCTCTTGCACCTAATCACACCTATCATTACTGATTAAACATAGTTAAATGAACATATCTCAGTATTGTACCACTAGAGCAACTGGTGCAACTAGAGCAAAATAACATAACATGTGTACTAGGGTGGTCCATTTCTTATGGGTAAAAAAACAAGTTTTAACACATACTTTCCACAAGCTTGTTTTTGTTCCTCTATCAAAAAGAAGTGTGTATGCCAAAAACTAGCCCATTCGAAGCATATTTAGAGGTCGCTAGGATTTGTAAGTAAAATAAACTAAGAAATCGCCATGTTATGACCAATCAAGGATTGGCCATACATTCCCAAATACAAACAAAGCACCACACTATTTCATTCAAGTGCAAGGCTCAAGGCTACCATGCTAATATGACATGGGAAGCCATTTTGTGTAGTATCAATATTAGCGGAAATTAAGAGTAATGCCTAAAAACCCTAATAAACAGCTTAAAATCTTGTTAAAGCCACAATCCAGAACAAAATAAGTTTATCAACATACCCAAGCCATTTTGCATACAAAGCACCATGTGCTATAACTTGTTTAACATACAAAATTTTTATTTACTCACGGATTTTCAAGCGAACATTTGTGTAGGTTCAGAATAACCCTCTTTCCTTGAAAATACTTTTCATTTACCCAGTTATAATAACTGTGCTTAAGAAACCCCAAAAATCGATGTTTTTTGGAGTAAAACAATCAAACAGTTGAAGAACTCCATCCTAGTCTGACACCTGGTGGCCAGACTTGGAACTGTTTGAACCAAGCTACCCATGACTTGATTGAGCCAATGGAAGCCTCCCTAGGCATGAAGTCATGGCCTGAATGGAAAACTTTCTTTATTATGAGAGTAGGAAGCCATCTTAGATTCTATTCTGTACTGTACTAGCTTTCAAGGAGTAAAGATCATGTCCAAGTAGTGTTTTATGTAGAAGCATAGTGAGTGAGCACAATGGCCCTGAAATCATTGGGAACTGCCGATATAGTAGCGATGGGAAACGTCGTTCCTTTTGTGGATTTGATTCCTTTCGTTCCGCTCATCTAAAGGAATCGATTCCTAAAACTCCTTCCTTTCATTCCACTGGAACATTCCAGTTCCAGTTCCACCATGATTTTGTTCACTCGTTCCTTTTCAGAATCATTTCCTCTCGTTCCGAGGAACGAGGCTCATGTTTCGTTCCTCCTTGCCAGGACACAAGGTGGGAAATTGAAAATAATGTAGGATGGAGTTTTGTGCTGACGATGACCTGGTAATAATAGTGTGTGTTAATTACACGCGGCTAAAGGGTGGGCCCATTCAATGTTGTTTTGCAGCATTTTACACTTCACGGCTGCACTGCTCAACAATGTGAAATTATACTTTACTTTGAAAGGAGAAAATTATCATCATGCATCTTATCCCATTTATTATTGATATTAGCTATAACAAATAGCAATCACAATAAAAGCGATGGAAATAAAGCTAAAAAAATATTCCATGTGGTAAAACAAAATCTCTCAAAGAGGCCGATTGCATGTAATTGATTCGTCGATGCAAATATCTCAATATCGGGCTTTTAAAAATATACGTTTCTTATATGTCGACAAGAAGAATGGTTCATAATTCATATTTTCTTTTTCCCTTGTATCTATTCTTGATAAAGGTTGTGTAATGAGAGGAAAAGGGGGGAGAATAATGAAAAATGTAACCGTTGAATGTAATTAATAAATTAAATTGTTATGTATGCCAAATTATTACTGCACTCTTCTCTCAATGTAAATGTATTTTTATCAACTTCAAATACATAGTTACGTCTGTTTCTTTTTAGAATTCGATGTTCTTATGATTCAGATTCAGATTTCGGCGAACATTTCATTTTACGAAGCGCAGGTGAATTTCAAACACACCCGCACCCTCGTCTCTCTCCAGGCTGTTTGGTCAGAACGAAACCTCGGAACAATTCATTCCGACTCCAAACTCTCATTCCGATTCCAAAAACTCGTACCAAGACTCACTGACTAGTCCTTCAAATGTACAGTCACCCTATTGGGGAGCATGGAGCAAGTTAAAAACTAGTAACGCCCTCTATTATCTTTGGCTTCTTGGTTGGTTCCTTCTGACCTCAATAGCAGGGAGAGGAGTTTAACCGCGACGGTCCCAACAGGAAACTTTCCCAGAAATGGGAAATTTTGGACCCAAGGAAGGGAAAAGGGCTAAACATCTAAAATGTGCAAGAAACGGTGGAATTAGATGTCTTGCATTAAATAATACTTACCTTTTTCCTTTGGTGGCGTATAAACACCTGAAATGTATTTTCTTTCAGTTCGAACTTAGTTGATCGTGATTGAGTTAAAAAGTGTAACAACATTCAAGTAAAAATATTAATTAACAATAACGACTCAAATAAAGCAGATTTTGTCCAACGTGAAGAAAATAAATTAACTACATACTCAGTGATTTATCCACCTCTAAATAACACGGCTCTATTTTTTTCACAACAGACCCCCCCCCCCCCTTAAATTTATTCACAGTCATC
The DNA here is from genome assembly GCF_977018435.1 of Lepisma saccharinum. Taxonomy (NCBI): domain Eukaryota; kingdom Metazoa; phylum Arthropoda; class Insecta; order Zygentoma; family Lepismatidae; genus Lepisma; species Lepisma saccharinum. The sequence continues at coordinate 52,960,062 of NC_139234.1, forward strand.
TAATTTGGTAGGCGACCCCGTGGCAGAGGGGTTAGCACATCGTGCTACGACGTCGGGGGTCCCGGGTTCGAATCCATGGATGTTTGGGAGTGTCCATTCATCAATCATCACTCATCTCCATCTTCGCATGCCGGACCCTGTGGCCGAGTGGTTAGCACATTGTGCTGCAATGCCAAGGGTCCCAGGTTCGAATCCCGCTCGGGCTTGGTTGTTTGTGAATGTCCATTCATCAATTTCATCACTCATCCCCATCTTCGCAAATTAGCCAAGAGGCACAAAACGCGAAGTAAAATAAACTAAATCAAAAAAATTCATCTTCATCTTCACAAATCAGCCAAAAGTGGCACAAAAAGCGAAGTAAAATAAAACAAATCAATCAATCAGTCTGATTTGGTGCTAAATTTGCCTTTACATCATTTACACCCTCTTAGATTAGAAGTTCTGGATAAATCCTGAAAGTAAGGATAATTTATTTTCTATCTTATTGTTGTATTTCTTGGTTGTGGAAAATCAGGAATTTTTAAGTCGAAAGGGAAATTTTTTGCTACATGGGAGGGAAATTTTTCTCTGAGCCAGGGCAGAATTTTGCAGAATTCACATTGTCCCTGCTGTTTTCTCCTACTCCTCCCTCTTCCCTCTCCTCGGAGTGCCTTTTTAATGCTGAGGCAGATAACAGGAAAGTAAGGGAACAATAGGACAAGAGAAGCCGCTTGTAGAAGTTTCTTGCATGTGTTGACAACGGCGCAGGCGCAGTAGCTCCGCGCACAACCGGAATCAATTCCAGCTGACTTCCGGAAATGGAATAATTCGTTCACTTGCTGGTTTCGTTCCGGAACAACTCATCACTATGATATAGTGATTCCGAGTACCTCAAAAGCCTAGTATGCGCTCAAATGGCAGATAACAGCCAGAAAAGTTATCCATGCCAATAGATGGGATTCGGGCATGCTAAAAAGTGATAAAAACGGAAAATGCTGATTTTCCTTGTCACAAACATTTTGCGCGTGGCCACGTGGCTGTATAAGATGAACAATTAGATACATAGAGACAGTAATCCATTTCAATCGAAGAGTGGAATACCCATCCATCATTACCAGTACCCTCAGTAGCTTCGAGAGGCTACAGAAAGCATGGGATTGTGTGTGTTTGTGCCAACAAATTAGGTTTTCCCGCATGAAACAGAGCCATTATAGTTCAAAAGTGTGTGTGTAACAAAATGTCTGGTATAAAGTGCTTGTGTCCATGCCAAATATGAGTTCCAGATATTGTAAGTAGAATGTTATCTTATCTAAGTGCTGTGAGTGTAAACATGTACATAAATGTTTGTTTTTGCCTGTGATAATTCAAGATGCTTGTCCTAAGGCCAAATGACCAATGAATTTGTCATTCATACGAGTTGTACTTAATTTCATCCCTGGGTTTGAAAAACTGCGAGTGCTCCTCTAGTAACCGTTTAAATTTAGGCTGAAAGTTCCTATAGATACCAACGAGTCTTTTTCCGAACACTCGCTGCTAACTGGGAACACCATACATCGCACATGGGAGATGTGTGGCTGCATACAGTAGCTTAGGGAGATATATTTCTAGGTTAATTTGTACCCTTCTGGATATTGAAGATAAGTAGATAACCAAATTTCAAAACCTAGAAGTATAGCTCCCGAACCCATTGTAACATGGACCAAGTGGGGGACCAGATGTGAATTTTTTATAACATTTCCAGAAACAATAGTCTGTTTTTTGACAAAAAGAATTTTACTACAGGATGTGACAACTTGTTTAATATCGAGAACCTCCTTAAACTCAGTCATGAAATGCATAACTACTACACCGATGCTATGAAAATGCAACAGCCTCGAACTGCTAAGCCTGTGTCAAATATTTCTCGGAAAGCCATATACAACTGAAGTTAAGTTTCGTGTGCCAGGTGCATTTCATCAAGCTCGTTGGATGGCGAAGGCAATCTATTGCCTTAAAATTTACATGTTCCAGGAACAGTTCATTCATAACCCAGCAGAGGTAAATGGTGTCACAGAAGTATACCTAATTGTAAGTCTCGTCTATGGTTGTTACTGGAACGAAGCTCCCATAGCTGCAAGAGCCATCCTTGAACGATGCCAATCACCTTGAACAGATTAAAGATTACCCTAATCGTAAGAATGGAACTGCTGCCTCAGCAGCATTTCGTCCCCACCTCTAGTATTTTTCTGAACATTTAGTTGCACTTCCTTTTTTGATTTGCGACTTAGTGATGAGTGTAAAACGGAAATGGTGAAAAATCTTCAGTGACCATCAAAAGTAAAAGCTTTGCACAGACTTGACGGAAAAACTTTCAATCATCAGCATCCATTCCAGTCTTTTATTACAGACCGCTCAACTGTTCTTTTCAATTTCTTACTCAATGATGGATGGGGAAAGGCAGCATCATTTTTAGTAAAGGATCCTACAGAGTGGCCTACAGATGCAGTTTATATTGAAATGCAAGAACAGGTTCGTCAACTGAAGGTTGTTGACGATTGTGTAGAGCGTTGAATTGCTCTCATTCAAAAATTCAACTCTAGTGTTACAAAGGATGAAAAACAAAAACAATATCTCCTCCAGCTGATTGATCTACATAGAAAACAATTTCCTGTTGCTTCGAAATCTAATGATGACAATGACTTTGGGAGATTAAAACCCACTGAATAATGCAGAATATAGACAATTTCAGTTCATTTTGATTTGTTTTACTCTCTTTCATACATTAACAACAAAAACAGCTCTTTCATTACTTTTCACCTTACTCCTAAAAGTGATCAATCCTAGCAACCCCTAAATATTCTTCAATTTGGTAGAAATTTTACAGAGGGGTAACTTATGTGATCTCAAACAAGGGCAACTTTGTGGAGAACAAAAATTCCAAACTTAAAAAAAAGTGGACCACCCTAATGTGTACGACCACATTCTTATCCCATTCTGCTTCTAGATTAAGTAGAGTGGAGACCAGTTTCCTTACTCAGGTTTTTACCTTTCAGGTATACACTATGCAATTTCATTTTAAGTTTAAAAAATGGTCAAATTTCACATGCTTATGTTACTTGATTATGCAAAACATGCTAAATAACTCTTGAAAAACAAGGTGTCCCGACATGCATAAACCAACTTATAAAAATGCCATCACACAAACTAAGCACAAAATATTTCTTCTTTCCTTTCTCTTTCTTATGCAACGATGTTGGCTTCCATGGTGTACTGATAACATAGTTGCCTTGTAATCAAGGGGTCCCGTGTTCCATTGCACAGTGGTTCGGATCCCACTTTAAACTGTAGGTCCAGTCTTGATTAGCCTATATCTGCATAAAGTTGACTTAGAACAATAATTCAATTCAATTATGCAATGTTTTTGTCAATTTGCCTTTTATACATATGGCCAACAAGTTACAATTTATACATGGTGATTTTTTTTCATGCAAAATTAGTTTTTATACGCCATTTTATGAAAGTTTTCATGAAAGTGACATTCAGTGACTCTTGAAGAAAGGAAAATCTAAACAACTTATTATGATGTTATCTAGAAACAAAGACTAATACATACAAGAATGAAAGCTTAAATTTCTTCCTACCTCATGGAATCCAAGAACCAGAATGTCACCTTTATACACAAGAATACGGGCTGCCCAGTCGACAACTAATCTGTTTGCACAGAGATGTTCCACAGTTCCTTCCTCTTGATCCAAACTGTAAAAACGTATCGTACCATCTCGTCCTGTGGACATAAACTGGGCATTCCAGTGTATGCACGTAACTCCACTTCTACCATGAATTCTGGAAAATTTCTGTTTTGGTTTCTGTGAACACACACATGAACACTATTAGTCAAAGGACTTCATATAAGCAAACATCAGAGGATGAAAACTCGAACAATGAAATAAAGTGTGATTAATTTGGTTTTACTTCACTCTTCTGCCACTTTTGGCAAATTGGCAAATATGATGAAGGGACACACACAAAGAACATTCATGCCCAGGCAGGATTCAAACCCAGGACTCTTGGCATCATAGTATGCTGTGCTAACCACTGCAGTGATATGGTAACTAGGTGGCCTGGTTGTGAGATATCCAGCTACAATTCTTACAGGTTCTCCTAATGGCATGGGGTGATAATGGTGTCATCTTGAAATCATTAGGCTTTGGGCTACTCTATGACTCAAATAAAATTCAAGTATAATTACAGGCTTTCAAATAAATTTTTCCAAAAGTACAACTGTTCTAATATAAATTAATATGTACTGGTATTAATATTTTTCATTAAACATTTACGAATAGTACCTTATATAAGTATGTGAATAAAATTATACATTACCCTCCCCCATACATCGAACACTAACAAAATCTTTAAGTTTATGCAAGATAGGATGATGATTAACATCTAGCGTTGAGCCCTGATTTTACATTTTCCTGCATTATACATTCAATCTTGATGGTTCCAACATAGCAAGATGTAATAACATTTTCCTTTATTTTACATTTTTCTACATTTTTAGTTTTTCTCTTCTTGTTTCCCTAAAAAATGTAAAATCAAGGTTCCACTGTATCATTCCACTTGAAGTCTAAAACAAGAATCTCTCCCTTACTACCTCGACATCTAAAATTAAACAGTCACCTCACAACGAGTCATCTACATTGTTTAAATATAGTACCGTGCGATGCGGTCTAAGGCTCTGGCTACGTGACACATGCAGGTTTGACTCTCCTGGGTGAATCGTAACAACTTTTCTCCTGAGATTTCATCCTGTGTATGGCTGGTGGCCACCCACCATCGTGAGGAAATTGCGGAGTTATGAATAAGTATTGTAACCTGGTCACGTAAACCTACAACGACCACTGGGGTTTGTCGTGCTGACCACACATCACTCCATAACCTGTTGGATGATCTCTCACCTCGGCAGGTGGAAGTAATAAGAATAATGAAATAACTGTCGTTTCATCTCAGGAAATTCATTTTGTACACACTATTGGTGCAAAATTATTATTATTGTAAATTTCTTTGCCTAATTTCCAGGACATTAGAATGCATTAAAATTAGGGCTGAGCCGATACAGATGCCGATGTATTGGTATCGGTATCAGAAAGTATGGGTTGGAATTCATCCAATCCAATCAATACTTTCCCGGCATTTTGGAGGTCCACGGGGTCCACAAAAATGCAGCACGACACTTACATGAAGTCTAATTATCCTGGAAGTTATGCAAAATTCAAACTTTTTTTTTTACTTTGCACCAATTTTGCACGAAAAAACTGTATTTTGTGATTACATAATATCTATTTTAATATTCTGATGTAATTCTTGAATATTCTAAATCAAATTTCTTGGTAAATTCATGCATATAATTGGAGAAGAATATTTACGTGGTATGGTAATTACAGTGTGTTTTAAAAGTCTTGCAGGATTCTAAAAACCTATAACTTTTAAAGTAACAGATTCATTGCAACGAAGTATTGTTTATTCCCCAGAGAAAACGTTAAAATTAATGTTTGACATGGTTTGGTATATCACCAGATCTCCAGCTGGACACCATTCACATCCAAACACTCTTGCAATCTTTGTTTGAATCTGAGAATTGCATTCTGACGGTGCTCATCCGGAATGTTGTGTATCACATAGCGTATCTTGAACTTCAGGTCATCAAGATCTGTCGGTTTCTGTGCAAACCTGGGACTTGATATGTCCCCACAGCCAGCAATCACAAGGCGTAAGGTCTGGTGGCCATGTGGGTTTTCTGCAGCCAATCCATCTCTCCCCAGATTGACAATCAAGCAATTCACGAATTTCAAGGGCAAAGTGTGGGAGGGCACCATCTTGCTGGATGTGGACCTCATTGATGATGCCTAACCTCTGAAGTTCCGGAACAAGGAATGTCTGTAACATGTTCAGGTAGCTGGCACCATTCAACGTGTCCTCGAAGAAGAATGGACCAATGAGGTGATCCATGGAAACTGTGCACCACACATTAACCTTGGGGCTATCCCGCTTATGTGTCTCGAACTCATGTGGATTCTCAACCCCCCAAAATTCGGCAGTTGTGTCTCTTCACTTTTCCCGAAACATGGAACATGGCATCATCAAAGAAAAGAATGAGAAACTGAAGGGCATCACCATTTAATCAGGTTTACATAAATTCACAAAATTCCTTCCTGATGTCACAGTCCTCTTCTATCATATTGACACCATCTTGGAGTCTTATTCTATCATATCAATGCCATATTGGAATCACATGATTGCATGATCACCTGCACACACATCATTCAGCAGTGTGGGCAGAACAAAATTTTAAATTTTCCTGTGTAAAAAAAACAACAATTTTTCGTTGTAATAAACCTATTACTTTAATTCATACTAGATACTAGATAATTCGGGTACTCAGGAACTCATGGGTTTTCCGCGAAGCCGAAATTATAGAAAATTACTTAAAACAGCTTCGCGGAAAACGTGAGTACCTGAATTACTATTACTTTAAGTTGTAGCTTTTTAGAATCCTGCAGTTCTTTTAAAACACACTGTACATACGAAGGATATCAACAGTGCAGAATAACACTTTTAGACAGAGTTCTCTACTTACACAAACAACCTTTTCCTCGCCAGTCAAACAGTAGAGATAAACACTACCTCCTCGATCTCCAGTCAACAGATTTGGCCACTGGAGACTAGCTGCCATGAACCATCTCTCTCTGCATGGTGGTAGAAGACATTCTTGGATTTTCTTCAGAATAAAGCCACTTTCTTAAAAAAAATACAAATAAAATAACACTATGAAAATACATTTTCCACGGCACACAACTACAAGGGATGTCCAAACCAAACCAGGAGTTTAAATTAAAATTTGACAGGTATAGGAATGTGATGCAGACGAGTAGTTAGCGTCCTCTATCTCTACTAGCAACTTCCATGTCTTGGGTCCACTGTACGAATTAAGCTTTTTGCTTTGGAGTGGATGCACATTCAGTGGCATATTTGTGATTTCATTTTGGGAGGTATGTTATTTAGGGGGTATGCAAATTTGAATATATTTTTCTGGGGAGGGTATGCAAATTTGTGTACATGTTACCAATCAGTAAACTATTGCCTTGCGGTTCTAAGTACCTTAGAACTTTGGTTCTAACCTAGGTCATTAAATTTTATGATAATATTTACACATAATTTAGAAACGCTATATTTGCATTCTAAGAAACCCAATTCATACACAAAAAGAGCTGCCGAACTAATAACACCGAAATTTCTATTGCCAAGTTCAAACTTAACATCCAACTAACCTACCTACATGTTTCTTGCATAGGCATGTGCAAGGAGGGGGGGGGCAATTATCCCCCCTAATCATGGACGTCCGAAGATTTCTTCAACGAAAGGACAAGCAAGGTATTTTTCCATGGGGCACAGTAGGGGCGGTTGGATTCCAAAACTTGGGAGGGGGGGTCAAGGACAGTTTACTTTCCATTGGTACATAAGGTTTAGCATAGTGTGTGGGTAAAAGTGGCAAAAAGTGGAAAGGGCAACTGCCTCCCATGCCCCTCCTAATCTCCACCCCAGATTACCCCGATAATACCGTTGCCCCCTCAAGAAATACCACTTGAATTTGAAATTATCGCATTCTTGCATTCCCATTATAAAAATGAAACTAAATTACTGTGACTGAAATCAAACTATATGTGTGAAATACTATATACTTTTAGGTTGACATTCGTTTTCTAAGGGGAGATGTGGTCTTTCCTCCCCCTCCAGACATCCATGCCCCTATATTATTATACTTGCATCTAGAAATTTAGTGTAGAGGAATCTTATCGGTGTTATTAAATGATATTATACTCTTTAAAAAAATGGAAGTATTTTCAAGCAGATGAAAGTTCAAAGCAACAACGGGGAAGGAGTGCAGTGGCACGACCAGGGGGGCAGGGGGCATTGCCCCCCCCCCAACCGTGGACGGAAATCAATTCAAGGGGGCAAACAAAGAAGTGAAATAAAGCAAAAGTAGCAGAATCTATGAGTAGTAGGTCAAAAGGATACACGTCTTTCTTGCATTATTTCTTCCAAATGGCCAAGAGCAACTGCAGGGGGGGCACAGAGGGGTAATTGCCCCCTTGATTTCAAATTTTATCTGGAGTTGGCCCCGAGCGCCGAAAGAACTAAGTGAAAAAAATGTAAAAGAGAATGACAATGGCGTCCCATGAATTTTTTTGCACCCTATTAAATCAATATTGCTTTCAGTTTGTCAAATTTAGATTTTAAAAATTTCTTGCTCGCTTCTCTCGTAATTTCATTGTTTTCTCTTTCTGTAATGCATTGTAAATTACCAGACAGAGAACAACAACTAAGTACTTTGGACTGGTGCTCCTAATCAGTTTGGCCTTAAATGCATGAAAAATTGTTCAGAAGAAAATGAACGTGTGCATTTCACAAAATTTATTCAATTTTGCTGTTGGTGTGTTATGGGACGGACGAATTGAGTATGTAATGTACAGTATTTAAATAATATGTTTACATATATATTTGCATAAATCTGTATATCTACATACATCTATGTCTGTATATATATATGTGTGTATATATACAGGGTGTCATTTTAATGGTGCCCACGGACCACAGAAACTTATAGAGGACATCAAAACAAACAACTTTTCTCAGTCACATTTTTCTAGTTGGTGCATCGTTTCGGCGCTACAGCCGTTCAAAAAAGACAGTTTTGCCGCCTTGATGCTGGCAACCCAACCCAACATTTGATCGTATCTGTGACATCATTTCCTGCGGCGATACGGTGCATGGCAGGGTTGCAAGGAACAGACAAATTTTGTGAAAAATGACAAAATACCAACCTCATTATTAGCTGTAATACGAAGTGAGAAACACGTTCAGTAGGCCGAACATCATAGCCCACCAGCCAGAAGATCAGCAGTCATCTCAGGGGAAGGGGGAAGTGAACCAACGATATGAGAAATGGTAAAAAACGTATTCAAAATGAAGTGTCAATATCTGATTTTGTCTCAGCCTACATATCAAATATTAACAACAATACATTTTATTGGGCTTACAGCTTACATGTGGCTGTTTACGCCCAGTTATATATCAATTATATTTTCAAATCTCGTTGAAAGGTAGATATCTACAGGTTTGTCTCCAGATGCCTTGTGGTACTTTTGTGCTGATAACGAAAGAATCCGAGGTTCACGTTGTTACATTACAGCTAAAACACGTACAACCACAGTAACGATCTAATGATGAATCAGTAGTGAATATACTGCCCTGTTCACAGTTGCCAACTATTACATGTGTATCCGTTGCATAGATAAACAGTCGTCGGAGAGCTTCTATTACTACTACCAATTTTGCCTCTTGTCTCATTATGCCCTGAATATACGTTATATTATGTGTTGCTTACCATTGGAATTTTGAGTTCTTTCATTTATATTTTGTTATCTGTACAATGTGTCACAGACAACTAGTATCAGAAGGACGAAGTGGATAGACTAAATTGTAGATGCCAACTTGGTAACTAGATTTGTAAATATTTGACATGTAAGCTGAGACAAAATTCGATATGACCGCTTCCACTTGAATTATATTTTCTTTCTACCATTTTTCGTATCGTTTGTTTACTTCCTGTTAGGTTACAGAACATGTTTTCTCGTTTTGTTTTACGGGACATAATGTGGCTGATTGTAGCTATGTCATTTTTCACAGAATATGTGTTCCTGGCAACCCTGGAACGCATTGCTTCACGACGGGATATGACGTCACAAATGCAATCAAATGTTGTGTGTGGTTGCCAGCATTCAGGTGGCAAACCAGGCTTTTTTGAACGACTGTAGCGCCGAAATGATGCACCAAGGAGAAAAATGTTACTGAGAAATGTTGTTTGTTTTGATGTCCTCTATACATTTCCGTGGTCCGTGGGTGCCATTAAAATGACACCCTGTATATATTATACAGGGTGTTTCGTTAGTTCATTTACAACGCTTGGGAGGTGATTGTACGAGTGAAAATAAGGTGGAAAGTTCATGTAACGAAATTCCGGAAATGGCTTTGTTGCCGAGTTATTGACGTTTGAAAACGTGGGAAAATGATTTTCCGAAGTGAATAATGGCAAAACGGATGGAGAGAAGTCGTCGGTGTTGGGCAGTCAACCAAGAAATTGGGTACGCTCTTGTCAAAAAATCACGTGGCAATGTTGTGCAATGTCGGCGCAAGGGATTCCCCAAAGGACGCGAACGAAGATGTTGACGGGAGTGGGGTAGGTGTGCGTTCTGCGTGAGCTGGTATCGACGAAAATTGGCATGTGTTGAATGGCACCAAAAAACAAACAAAATTTCCTGAGCATAGGGCACCATGACGTAAAAACAAAAAAAAATGAACTGTCATAGGTTGCATACCCTGAAGGGCAGATGGTGTCCATGTGATCTGACGTTAAGTACCACATTTCCTGCTAGGGGCGGCAACAGTATAGGTTTCCTCATGAAGGAGTGCACGTGTCTGTGCCATTCGTGCTTCAGGTGCTGTGCCAGCAGCAGGTTGTTAAACATTCACGGTTGAATGGAAAGACGTGAGGTTCTTGGACAGTAGTGTTGGGCAAACATTTGACCTAGCAGTGTTACGTGTTAATTCTTAGGCTATCTTCACGAAAACTGGTGTGTTCAATAGTAAAAACAGTCATGTGTGGGAACATGAAAATCCACATGCACTGCTAGTGGCACATCATCAGCACAGATTTGCAGTGAATGTGTGGTACTGGATACTGCATGACCATTTGATTGGACCGCACATTCTCCCTGTTTGCCTATGTGGACCCACTTATCAAGCATTTCTAAGTGAGGTTTTGCCTGAACTACTAGAGGACGTGCCCTTGGCACTGAGACAAAGACTGTGGTTTCAACATGACGGTGCACCCCCACATTTCGTTCGGAATGTGCACCATTTCCTCAATACCGTATACCACAACCAGTGCATTGGCAGGGGAGGGCCTGTGCCATGGCCACCTCGATCGCCTGATATTATGCCCCTGGATTTCTTTCTCTGGGGAGAGATGAAATGCCTCGTTTACAAAACACCTGTCGTGTCAGCCGAGGACCTCGTTGCCTGTATCAATGTAGTTGCAGCATTGATAGCAGAAACGCCAGGGTTGTTGGGTCGCACTAGACAATCCTTGATTCGCCGTTGTCGCCTCTGCTTGGAAATACATAGTGGACACTTTGAAAACTGTCTGTGATGAGGTTCCCTTCACATCTCCATTAAGCATACTGTGTGCCCTTCAGGGTATGCAACCTATGACAGTTCATTTTTTATTTTTTTACGTCATGGTGCCCTTCGCTCAGGAAATTTTCTTTGTTTTTTGGTGCCATTCAACACATGCCAATTTTCGTCGATACCAGCTCACGCAGAACGCACACCCACCCCACTCCCGTCAACATCTTCGTTCACGTCCTTTGGGGAATCCCTTGCACCGACATTGCACTACATTGCCGCGTGATTTTTTGACAAGAGCCTACCCAATTTCTTAGTGGACTGCCCAACACCGACGACTTCTCTCCACCCGTTTTGCCATTATTCACTTCGGAAAATCATTTTCCCACTTTTTCAAACGTCAATAACTCGGCAAGAAAGACATTTCCGGAATTTCGTTACATGAACATTCCACCTTATTTTCACTCGTACAATCACCTTCCAAGCATTGTAAACGAACTTACGAAACACCCTGTATATTATATATAGGAGTTATACGCGAAAGGATTCATACCAAAAGTAGATAATAATGGATAAAAGCAAGGAGGGCCAAAAGGGCTAAGTAAAAATCAAAGAAGGTAAAAGGAAACACTCACCGGACAGTAGAAAAATTCAAAATTTTCGCTAACTTCGTAGCATCATCGGTGTGAGGAGAAAGAGACGGAAATATATATATATATATATATATATATATATATGTATGTATGTATGTATGTATGTATGTACATGTGTGTGTGTGTGTGTATTTATGTACCCCCCCCACACACACACACACATCACTGCAATAAAACTAAGACAGTGAGATAAAATGAGGTTTATCTTTTCCGACTAAATATTATTTAAGGCTTTTGCACACTCCCCCCCAATCTGAGGGTCTGCGCACGCCTATGGTTTCTTGTGAACACTTTAATAGATGTAAAATATCAGCACTATGCCATCAAACCTTAATGGAAAACAGCCTGCTGTTTCGGTTCGGTGATGTTGGTCAGTTGCAGAATATTGTTCATCTTTAATCCACAAGGCTGCATGCTTTTCGGCAAGGAAATCTGGACCATTAATGGACACAAATGATTTTTCAGTTGTGTTCGATACATAGTTAAGAAATGGTATACTATATGCTTTCAATTCCATTTTCTTCGAGGGGGATAGAAATATCCATGATGGCAGGGATAAAAATAATTTTCTTTTTTCGGGGATAAATTATTTTGTGGGGGGAAATCCCCAACTCCCCACCCCCCGTAAATTCACACACTGCTTGGGTTATATCACTAGTCAGTTATTAAAAAAGGCTAACAATAGAGTCAGCACGTATGTGGAAAAACCTCATGTGAATGAAGGTGTGAAACTGATGGATATTTACAGGGAACTTCAAGTACACTACAGTGATGAAAGCATTTGAAAGCCACCTAGTCATGAAGCTAGCAAATCCACAGCACTTGTTTCTGTCAATATTCAGCATGTAGATTTGCTGTTTCTTGATAATTGAGATTGTCAACACATCCATTCTTGATCATTTGGTGGATATTGGAAGAGTTCTCGACGTTCAAAAGACAATTTAATGTTGGAAACTACGTAGGTTTCCCTGTACAATATTGTTGCCTGTGGTGAGACTTGAATGCATTATACTCTCGACACAGAAGAGCATCAAAACAGGCCAAGACTGACTCACTATTGAAACCTCCCCCCTCCAGAAAAAAGGAGGCAAAGTTATATTATCATAGTTGAAAGGATAAACAGCATTATTCATGTTCATTTTCTACCAACTGGGCCACTGGCAATTTCTGAAAAATGTATATAACAAGCCGCAGAAAGAAACAGCCTGAGGGGAACTCCGCAACCCCATACTGTCCACTGCACACTGCAAGAACTCTGTTGGAGAATACTGCCTCATCCCTCAATACAGTCCAGACCATGTCTCCCAGTAATTTTCAACAATTTTTGAGCCTTAAAAAACTTCCAGAGGCTACCTATCTAGTTCTGAATCCAGCATACTGATAAATCTTTCTATACAGATGATTTCCAGGTGACAAGTGCATAACCGTAACAGGATATCTTCAAGGAATAGATCTAGTTTTCACTTCAATAAATGCATTCTCTTTATACATAAAACTTCCCAATTGGCTTCAACACCCCTGTGCTTAAAAATGCAATACATGACATTATCAAAAATCAACAGCACAAATGTGATTCAATGTAAATAACTGTATTTTATTTTTATTTGTGACACATTATATTTCTTTACACAGTATTTTGACCATATGAAAGAGTCTTCATCAGTGAGTAACAACAAGGATGCAATCAGAGTATTTAATTTTAATCAGCATTTGACAAAATATTAACATATTGTTTTCATGTTTGATGACTTGGCTGGATATTCCTGTAGAAAGTGTGTAAATATAATATAGGTCAGTTTTGATTTTTGTTGTTTCAAATTTTGTTTAATCATTTTTGTATTTTATATACAATATATTGGAAATCATATATAAATAAAAAAAGATAACTCATAATTTAAGCCATGTTCCGATCAAATTCTATACACATACATCTTATGAAAAACTTAGCTCTGCCAAATATTACCTTCATTTTTCAACAGTATCTAGCAGATACCATCATGTGATTAAAAAAGGATCAGAAATCACAAGTTTATTTCATTTTTCATTACAATTCTGACTGTAAATACATAATTCATTCATCCAAGTAATGGTTGTTTGATACAGATTACAGCATGAGGGAACATTATATGCCGAAGTTTTATCCATGCTCTAAGATTGTAAGAAAATAATTAAGTGGAAATACATGCTTGCACTTGTTCAAAGACCATATTATTCTTTTAGTTACTATATTTTCCAGCACAAAGGCACAAATGTTATTTTTGTTACAAATGATTGTTATTTGAAAACTAACCTGGCTCAGAATTCAGCTTCCAAACTTCAACTACCCCTTCGGGACCACATGTTAGGATGTACTCTGAAGTTAACCACAGTATTGAAAAAATCTTCCCATTTACAACTTTGTCTTCGAAAACCACGCCAATACCACACTCTGTAGATGAATTTGCTGTGTGAAGAAAAGGAATATGATGTAATCATTTCTAAATGCAACCCGATCACAAGCTGATGTGTAGTAATTTAATTTTGATTGAAATTGTAAAACTAGACATAATGACTGCTCTATCATAATATACATATACAGTCAACTCTCGATACAACGACCTTTCAAAGTTCCCGGGAAAAGGGGTTATTTCGAAGGTGTCGTTATTGGAATTTGCACCAATTTTCAGCTTAAACGGAGCTCAAATGGACACAAAGATGCCTAGGAGATGGTAACACAATTTATCGTGGTAGTTATACAACCTGTTATGCACATGACGCGTGTTGTGAGAAGGAAAATAGAACCATGAAAACGTTTTCACAAATAAAGGATTTAAAATAATGTTACTTTCTTTCAATTCTGCACAGTCGTTGCTCTTCCAGGAAATTCTTACAATTCTAGTTCATGAGAAACCAGTTTGCACTGAGACCTTTTGAAAGGAAAACAATCTCTCGCTTATTGCAAGCGAAACTCAAAGAATCTTGACACCAGTCACACTGGTGCCAGCAAAAGTCTGGAGATAATCAGGCAGAATGAATGTTGGATTTTATACGGGTCTACTGGAGCATTGTCTGTTACAAGATTAACTGGTAAGATAAGATATCTCAGGAGAAACAACACAACCTTTCTAGGCACCTAACCAAAAAAAAACAAAGGTGGGGCTCTAAATTTTGTTCTGGTTCGGCTGTGTAAAATACAACATAAAAAAGTCACGTTTTCTTTGCTTCAACCAACTTCATAGGCACCCCTCCCCCATTCAAGGGAGCAGTCCAAACTCCTTCCTCGACTTGCATTGTAATCCAGCGTGAAAAAGGAAACATGCAACTTGCGACCTGTTTTCACCCAATACATATTCTAGGACACGTCATTAAACAACGCCGCAGTCGATAATCATTCGGGTTTGGAATTGGATTTCACTTTAAACTATATATTTAGTCCGGATTAGCCCATCAGCATAAAATGAACTCAAAACAAGCTTTATGAAACCTGCGCATTTTTAGATATCAAAATGGGAGATCGTTATTTACTCTCACGTTAATCAATGATTTAATGTTGGATTTAGGAGTATTCTCGATGTCAAACATCCACTCCTCCAAATGTTTTCCACTTGAATAATGTTTCTTTAAATCGGTCTCAGTGTCTATTCCTACATTGAGCACTTTTCTTTTCTCCCACGTGAATGGTTCTGGAAAAAAGTGGCGATTATATTGTGTGCATTTCCTTCCAACACACTCCGAGTGTTGAGGAAGTTTATTCTTGTCAGATGTAAAATAAAATTTACAGTTTTGCTTATCAGAAGGTGCAGAACATAAAGTTGTTTTAACTCTTGTTCTTCTTTCTGGAGATCGAATTTCATTATCTTCAAATCAAAACAGCTTTGCGAGGTTCAAAACAATGACTTTTTCCTTGGCGCTGGATGAGTCATCGATGTTATCGGCAAGGGACAGCTTTGCAGATGCTAGACAAAACACTGGCGCCAGCTGCAGTGTAAAAACAGGGAGACTGGCTGGAAGTTCGAGCAACAGGTGGTCAAAGAGAAAATCCTCAGCAATTAAGATAACTCAACTGTCCAATACTGAACTTTTATCAGCAGTGTGAAGAAGAAAGAAATGACCCTTGCTTTACATTTTACAATGCACCAGACAATAATACGGGCAATATTTCCTATGCAGTAAATAGCATTAAAAGAAACTAATAGGACCTGAATTCTGCAATTATCACATTGCTGTGCACACCAGTGACGGAGAATGAGTTGGGAAGGGGGAGGGCTTTTTTTTCTTTTTTCGAGAATGTATCCAGAACTGGTTGCCCCATTTTAGACGCCAAAGGAAAGGAAGAGCGGTCCTCTGCCACCCTTGCCTGACATACACGAGCAAGGAAGAGCAACAAAATCGTGGCTGAAACAATCGTCATCGCAGCCCCCCTCCCCCTACACGTTTGCTGAGAGGAAAAGAGAGAAGTCACTCAGCTAACGACCACTTTTTGCAAATATTATGATGGCACAGTTAGGAAACGTATGAAGTGGGAAATGGGAGTTATGATGCACGTAAGATCGAAGTAAACTTTTGCGGAAACTTGGATGACAAATCATTAAGCAGGTTGACTATCTTTAGTTGGCCTATGTGGCTTTTATTATCTCTAATAGTTTCGCTTTTTTATGAAGTGTTACAGGGAACAAAGAACACGTTTTGAATGAAAGTGGTTACTGGAAGTTATCTGCCACAAGGCCAAGAGTTGCTCGCTCACGGGGACCTGCTGAAATCTAGGTCAGAGCTGGACAGACGGTCCAGACTTCCAGGCACCACGCATCTGTATTTTGGAACATTCCTGCGATCTTATCTCTAATTTCTCAAGGTGGTGCCCCCCCCCCCCCCCCACCCAAACCAGTTGTCAGCAGCTCTTAGGACAAGGAAACAAGTCAAGGTCGATTTAAAATAACATCTAAGCACATTTGATCTTCTCTTCTCGCGTATGCAAGAGCAAGCAAAATCACAATGGCAAAACAAGCCTGGCGCGTTAAGTAGTGACCATCGCTGCGCTTGGGGGAGGGGATGACAGAGGTCAAGTGCTATTGGATATCACTCAAGCGTGGTGTGGTGGTGTCTATTTTTAGATCAGGTCCACTTGCGACCCGCAGAGCGCTCGTGAAGGGAATTGCAACACAGCGAATAAAATGAGG
The DNA here is from genome assembly GCF_977018435.1 of Lepisma saccharinum. Taxonomy (NCBI): domain Eukaryota; kingdom Metazoa; phylum Arthropoda; class Insecta; order Zygentoma; family Lepismatidae; genus Lepisma; species Lepisma saccharinum. Next base: position 52,977,073 of record NC_139234.1, read on the forward strand.
GCAACAAACATATTTTTCGGCCAATTTCCTTGAATTTCTCAACTTTTTTTTTCACGGTTCCCGGGAAAAGGGTCGTTACTTTGAGAGGGTCGTTAAATCCAAAGTAAGTATATAATATAGTTGAGAAAGTAGCGCAGTCTTCCCTCCTGAAGCTGAAAAAAGAGGGTCGTGGGCGTTCCCAATCCTGACGTCACTCACGGGACAGAACTGACGCTGTCACAGACCTTTCCTCTTGTTATATGATCTGCATTTGTGTGAAAGTGCCTTGTGTTTTCTTTTTCTGTAGCTCTTGTGTGCTAGTGGAGAATTTTTTTCAACAACAATAACATTTTAGGAAAATGCCACGCAATTGTGCTGTTGCTTTGTGCCCAAACAACGCAGAAATACAGTAGGACAGGCACATATCTAAGCAAAAGTTTTCGGTTTAAACTAGATAAAATGAGGATTTTGGTTTCTTGTTGTGTGAAATAAGATAATGTGATGATAATTTAAGGAGAGAAATAATTATGAAGGCAAGACGAAGAATGTTCTGTAACCCTGTTATTGATAATAGCAAGCAACCAAAGTGGAGTATAGGGGGCTTGACCCCCACCTCTCTCCAGGAAATTTTTCAGTTTACATTAGATAAAATTAGGCTTTCGGCTTCGTCAATAATATGACTGAGAATGTTCTATAACCCTGTTATTGTTACTAGCGCGTATCCAAGATGGGGATCAGGTGGCTCGAGTACCCTCAGGTAATTTTTCAGTTTACACTACATAAAATTAGGTTTTTATCTTCTTGAATAATGTGACGATAATTTAAGGAGAGAAATACTTATGAAAGCAAGGCCGAGAATTACGCTTTTGTTGATAATATTGCAAGTAAACTTTACTTGAGCTTTCAGTGTTGTCGCAGTGAACTTGAGCACTATGTAGAGACTTGTCAGTAATTGGAAGCTGCACAACAAAGGTTGCTCCACACGTAGGGCGACTCGTTGTAATTTCTAATCTCTGGAAGACGCGAGAGGGAATGTTCTTGAATAAGAAGAGTCGAACTACTGGCAATATCTATCTGCGGAACATTCTAGAATACAATGAGGATAAATATGCGTTAATTAGAACCATTCCTAAATAGATATACTTTGACTGGACCTTGGATCCAATGAGAAAAATTGCGTTGTTTCTGACTTCATTGCCTTTTAAGTGTTCAATTCAAGGACTGGTTCATGATTTATTTGATCGTGTACAAGGCGCTTTACTTCAGTCTCCAATATGAAATCATAAAAAAACTTCTGGGGACTTGATTTCAAAAAATGTGTCCGAGATAACGAGTGGCGTTCCCAGAGTTTTCGGAAGGAAAAGTGGTTACGTATACTATTTTTGGTGGTCAGTCCTCATTTAGCCATCTTTTCTTGTCTTTGACGTTCAAATGGAGCTATGACCCCACCAACCCTTCCTTGGACGCATCACTGGAGATAAATAAGTAAGCATTTAACCATATTGGGAGACGAAACATTAGATGTGTTGGGAACGGAAGGGTTTTTACTGTGCATTAATTGTTTCGCGATCCAACTGTATTCTAGAAGACGATTTAGGGGATAGTTGCTCCCCATTTTCTTGCCTCCACACTATGTCCTCTTAATGCTAAGCCTTGTCTATCAGGAGAAAGTAGTTTCCTTGCAAACCCCCCAGTTTTAGAACCAAATTGCCACCACTGGCCTTAAACATACAATACCCCTTAAAAAATGGTGTTCACCCACCTCGCCGAAAGGAATTCCTGGATACGTGCTTGGGTGTAAGCTATTTTTCGTTCCTAAAAGATCCGATTACGTGCAAGATGTGGGTTTCAAAGTGAAGAGATTAGCTCCTGTTAACACCAAAACAGCGACAGTGTGCTCATTGCATTTTCTGTATGCCGATTACGAACGGAACTTAAAAGCAGAACTGCTGAGTATTATTACCTGTAGACCACAGCTTAATAGAAACGCTGTACCATGTTTAAATTTGCATGGTTGTGTGGTGAATTGTAGTAGTGTTCAATAGCCAAATGGCATAATTGATCGAAGTTTACGTGCCAATGAACGTCAGATTCGAAAGTGAGCAGTGGACACACTTGAAGAGTCGTCTCCTCGCAAAAGAATTTGCATGGCACATAATTCAGAGACTTTGAGTACTGGAAATATACCCAATATGCCCAATCTCCAACTAGATAGTGTGTTGAAAACTCTGAAAAAGAAATTAAAATGTGCTGAAGAACAAATAAATAAACTGCAAACACTGCAGGATGAAAGTGCTAAAAAAGTAACTTTTGGATTTTAAACATGAAGTTGTAATATCTCGGTCCCAGTGATTTATCCAACAACTTCGTCCTAACACCCAACACAATGTTTTAAAAAGGACAACTTTGTGTTCATTTTGGCTCTAAGTATAACTTTTCACCCCCATAAACACGAATTTACACCACTCAAATAGAAAATTCTGAACAAACCTCTCTGCTCCACCTCCGAGCCTGCTTTCCCGCTTTTCATTACATGTAATTCTATTGATAGTTAACTTTCAGCGACACAGTTTACTAGATATAGTCTGCTCTATAAATATACATTTATTTATACACACATGCTAGAACATTCATTCGATTTTATAACAAATTTATTTCCGAAAACACGGAAGAAGTGTGAATTCCAATGCCATTGCTGGTGCTCGTCTTCGACATGTCCCATGGCTGACGTCATCCGTGGAGGTTTACGAATGGTTCCGAACTTTTCCGAATGCCAGACTGCACCTCCCTGGTTAAATCTGGGGTCTTAGAATCGAGAGTTGACTGTACCAAGATGTAAAATAAGTCTGGAATAAGTTGACAATGAAAACTCATAAATCTTCATTCTCTTTGCTTATCGTAGAAAAAAGAAATAACACTGTGAATTAGAAATACACTAATATGTGCTATCATGAAATTTAATGATCAAATAATCAAAAATGCATTGATTCAGTTAAAAATGGACTACATTTGGTTTAGAACCTGAATATGCATAACCAGATGAACCTGTACTGTATCGTATCAGGTAAACAAATTACATATTTAGAAATGCATTAAACAACAATATACTATATTATATTTGTTGTAATAAGGACAATAACAAAATAACAGAAGTAAACCACAGATTACTAAAATTCCAACGTTTCTGCAGATTTATATACCACCAGTCAATTAATCAGTTCCATTTATCTTGTAAATTTAAAAAAAAGTCACATTAAGTTACTTCTCATACACACAAAGCTGAAAGTAAATTTTGGAATATTACTTGTTAATGTTATCCTTTTCCATCTTTCATTTTAACACAAACAGATATTTCGGTTCAAACTGGACAATCAATCACAAATGCATATACTCAAGTGTGTTGAGTGCTCAACATTAAGACTTACCAATGAAGGTTCTGGTTAGCATTACTGTGTGTTTCTCCCTTTGAGAATTTCATGTATTAATCATCTTCATCTTTAACATTAATTTCAATAATGAATATGTATTATTTCCATACATGCAGACTGCATCTATCCATAGCTTTCTTTCATTTTAACTTGCTCATGCACAATCTGTAAAACTACTTTAAAAATTACAACATTCTTCACGACATGTATACCTGAAAGGATTATAATATCCCCATGAATTGTTGCCAGAGCAACAAATTTTCTGCATGGGGACAGCTGCAAAAGTAAATAGCTCACAAATTTCTCATTGTGAAGCACAACTCTCCATTCACTGGATCCTGGTTTTAAGCAACACACCTGGCCCTGTTCAGAAGCCATGATGCAAGATCCATTATCCAAAATGCCAACTCTCCGAGGGAAGTTTTCAACTGGTGGGCCCTCACTTTCCTGCTCATTTAAGCTTCCATTGGCCACATTTACTTGTAATGGAGGTAACACAGTTCCATTTATTTTCTCTAGTTGAAGTGGCCAAATGCTGATTCCCCCATCTCCTCCACCAGTTACCTGAAATTAATTGAACTGTATAATTACCAACTCACACAAGAATATAAAACATTCACTTAAATATCGTCTTATACCATGTGTTGAATAGAACACATTCTTACCTGATGATGTGCAGGAATAAAATAGAAAATTCAACACAAAATTGACATGTTCCTGCAGATTTCTCTTCTTTCATAAATCTATTTAATTTCTTCCTTGAGAATGCAATCTCAAGGAATCCATGAGACATGGGAATTTTATTGTGATGCATTTCCTGTTTCATTCCTGGTCATCAACATGCAAGAACGTGAATGTCAAATATGTAGGAGAAAACTTAATGCTACTATACAGTAACATACAACAACTACAAATAAGAAAGAACATCAATTACAAACTGTGAACATGTGAACATATTCTCTCAGGCTATCGACCAGGTGAGTGCTGGAAAGGTTTCAGAGCTTTCAAGAACTCACCTGGTCAATAGCCTGAGAGAATCAGTTCATGAGTCATCACCAGGAAAGCTTCGAGCCTTATTAGAAATTATCAACTTATTATGTGAAGTAGGGATGAACCAATGATGGACTGATGCAACATAAAATACAAATGATCAACGAGGAAGCTAAATTGCCTGTTTAGTTAACTGCATGGCTGAAATGGGTTTTGTCTTAGGAAAAGCTGCATATTTAGAGATCCACTGTATAGAATCAGTTTATATATGAAAATTGGCTTTACATGAATGCAAAATATGAAAATGGCATAATTTTGCACTACTTATAGAAATAAACGAATAACAGCTAATATGAGCAGAGAACTGATTACCATCTGCAATCAACCTAGACTAACATTTGTGATTCAATAGTCTACCATAATAAGGCAAATTTTTTAGGTTTAAGTACAGGAAATCAGAAATCAATGGGGAAAAATTCCTATTGAAACCAGGAATTGACATTTCATACAATCTCTATTGAACATTTCATTCCTCATGAAACTCTTGCTTATAGATTTAAGCTACAATACAAAAAAGGTTTAAATCATACTTCAATAACTTTTCACGGATTATTAAAGCTGTGCAAGGCTTTTAAAAAAGCAACAATGTATTGAAACATCCCCAAAACCAGTGCTTGTTAAATGTAAGTGTTATTCCAACATCCCCAAGCTCTAGGACTTATCAATGGGTAATTGGGGGATAGCTCTTCCTTATAGCAACTTATATATGTTCCCAATGAATGTAGAAATGAAAATATTTGTTCCCATATATGTTCACTTACCATCAAATTCAACTCATCACTGCAATCAAAACACCATGCACAGCCTCCCTGATGACTCGACCATTTACTTCTCAAACTTCCATCTTTGTTCCAAATACATATATGGGAATCCTGGAACATCATACACAAAATTATAAATACAAATATAACTCTACTTATCTGAGCAATGGGAAAGAAAACAGCATTTTTACATATATACAGGGAGTTCATAAAGTCCTGCAAAAAACTAAAACTCTATAACTTTTTTACCTGTTGCGTTTAACAATACACACTTTTTGGGTGAGAAGGGTCGAAGTTTAAAGTTATGTTCTGGCCACACTACTCAGTGACGCTTGCACTGGTAATTACGTGATCATGTGACTTAAGATGGCATCCATCCAGGAAAAGGCACAGTGTGTTCTGTGGTTTGCAGAGTTAAAATCGTGTGTTTCAGTGCAGAGAAAGATCCAGACAACATATGGGAAACCAGCCCCCGCAAATTCAAGTATCAAGAGATGGTATGAAAAGTTCAAGGCAACGAGAAGTGTGTCAGATTTGCCAAGCAGTGGAAGACCAGGATCGAGTGACGATGTGATTCAGTCAGTGCAGGATAGCGTGCATCGGAGTCCAATGAAATCGCTGAAACGAAGATCACTGGAACTGGGAATACTGAAGTCAACATTATACAAGATCGTACGCAAGAAGGTGAAGGCCCGGCCCTTCAAGTTAAAATTTGTACACGATCTGAAAGACGAAGACTGTGACATGAGAATGTTGTTTTGTGGGTTAATGCTTACTTTGTGGGTTAATGCTTACATGTTTACAAGGTGATGGTGACCTTCTGTCTCGGATTCTGTTCTCAGATGAGGCCACATTTCATGTGTCGGGAAAAGTGAACAGGCACAATTGCCGAATTTGGGGGGTTGAAAATCCACACGAGTTTGAAGTGCAAACTCTGGGTAGTCCCAAAGTGAATGTGTGGTGTGCGATTTCAATGACCACATCATTGGTCCATTTTTCTTCGAGGAAGACACGGTAAATGGCAACAACTATCTGAACATGCTACAGACATTCCCTCTTCCAGAACTTAATAGGTTAGGCATCATCAATGACGTCCACATGCAACAAGATGGGGTGCCGCCGCATTTTGCCCTTGAAGTTCGGCAGTTTGTTAACAAACAATTTCAAGGTACATGGATTGGCCGAAGAGGGCCCACACCTTGGCCTGCAAGATCCAGACTTGACACTTTGCGATTATTGGTTGTGGGGACATGTAAAGACCGAGGTGTCTTCACAGAAACCAGCTAATCTAGATGACCTAAAAGAAAAAAATAAGAGATCTGATTCTGAATATCCCAGGACAGCACCGTCAGCATGCAATTCTCGGTTTCACAAAAAGACTGCGACAGTGTTTGGACGTGAATGGTGCACAATTGGAGGTTTGGCGATGATCCTAACAAGCAGGAAATAAACTTTGAACCTTGCTGTAAGTACACACAAAATATTTTGTTAATAAACTTAATAGCTTTCAAGTTATAGAGTTTTAGTTTTTTGCAGGACTTTATGGACTCCCTGTATTTAATTTTGATTACTTGATGTGAGAATGCCAACTTCAGTGATAGAATGGTTGGAGCCTCTGGTTCAAATTCTGAGTAAAGGTACGGTTTCGTTTGTGCGATGGCCGCATGCGAGTCACTGCATGCAGTGATTGTGTGCGACCGATGCATGGATAGGGAAGTTTCATTTATGCAGCAGACGCATGTAACGGCGTCAGCTGGAGATATCTACAATAGATCACGTCCAGAGACAGACAGACGTGTTTGTACATTTTAAAACAACAAGAAATGAAGGAGTATGTTATTAGAATGTTGACAGAAACCGGCAAAAGGAATAGAACAGATGAGATGTACAAAAGGATAAATGAAGGATACAATTACAACTTAATTACAAAATATCTCATGGACGATAAAACAAAGTCCCACACATTTTTTTCATTTAAGAATAAATCAATTTCCTCTTGTTCTGTGTGCTATTAAGGAATATATTCAGAAATTACCTTCAAAAACAGAAAGAAGAATTCTTGTTTATAATCAATATTTAGTACTATCATAGTGGGTTCTAATAATTGGATGAATACAATCATCAAACAGAGACAAATGTTTTATTGATGGCATTTATCAATATTTCCTGAATATTTAAATCTAATTTGTGGATTCTGATATAAACATAATATTTTCCACAATAAGTCTCTCTTTAGTGACTTGATTTCCCAGTTCTGTTACTATTTGCAGGGATCTAAGTTTTGCGTCTGACTGTAAATGCCGTGGCACTTTTTCACAGACATTGCCAGACTGTTGTAAAATAAGTCTACCTCATCTTTTTCTTGTTCAACATTTATTCCAAGGCCCAGATTTTTATGTAGCCAAAGCTTGTGAATATATATAAAAATGTGTAACTATGTTAAAATAATATTTTTCGTAGACTGCGGAAATTCTGTCAGGGACACTAATTAAACTGCTTGCCTGCAGTTTCTATTCGCCTGTTCTATTCTCCAGATGTGAGGCCACTATGTTTTCCCAAATATTATCCCTCAGCATCACATCTTGGTAGTTTTTGTGAGAGGGATCGCATAATTCCTGTTGATATGCAACGAGTTCTAAGTTTTGAATCAACCTCTTTGCTGAAACTCATTCTTCCAAGAAATATACACAAGTTGCTCAATCAAGGAACGAGAACCTACTGCAACGCAAGCAGTCACTGCAAGCTGACTGCTCCCAGAGGAGTCGTTGCAGCAGACACATGCACACTCTAGCGTTCGATGCACAAACGAAACCACTTCTGGTGAATTCCATTTGACGTGTATGTATGCAGAAACTGCACACAGTCATCGTATGAGACCATCGCACAAACAAAACTGCATCTTAAGGCATGCATGTGTGTTTGTCGCATTATTTACTTAACGATTGCAACATTCATCCTCTTCGTAATGATTAAACTAGAGAGGTAGAAAAAGTGGCATACAATAATCAGAATGGAAAATAGAGAAAAATAAATGCTGAAAATGGCAATTAATGAATGGATGAGAGGGACAAAACAAAATCAACCAAAGCATAATTACTGTGGTTTTGAAAGCCAGAAAACATTGGCACTAGGACTTGATGGACTGACCACACAATGAAATTCACTTGGGAGGATCTTGGTCTACCCAGGATTTGAACTATGAAACCTTGATTTAATGCACATTATATTACTAATTCTACCATACATTGATACTAGTCAAACTGAGTGATCTACCACTGATGCTAGCAAAAGAGCACTATGTGATTATTAGTTAATTACTTTATTACATACTTTACATCATAATCATGCCAGGGCAAGTACACATGTGAAATGCCTCAGAGAATTCTGGACATGAGTAGAAAAAAATAGTTTGATAACTTTATGCAAAACCAGAGAATGAAGAAATTACATTCAACCAGGCTTATAACTTTCTATGTCATAAAACTTACTTCTCCCAGACTTATTATCGCATCATTAACAATAAAGCATTTCCACACTCTTGACAAATGAGCGTACAGTGAATGAATCAGCTGAATCTCAGCTTCTTTCCACTGGACGTTTGAAGGACCCACACTAGAGGTTTTAAATTCCACTTTCCACACTCTCACACTCCTGTCATCAGACACTGAGGATATAAGCTGAAGATCTGAATTGTAGAATACTGAGAAAACCGTACCCTGGGAAAAGAAGGAAAAATTAACCTGCGGAAAAAATGAAGTTAAATCGTTCCATTTTCATTACTTATTGTACGAAGTTGAGTGTTAACAGAATGACTAGCAGGTTTCTGTGAAGGAGTATTACATTGCATTGCATTTCTGCCTCTTTAGGTTAACTCTAATGATCAGGATGAGTGATAATAACATGTTACTATAAAAGACACTTAGAAAGGAAGACCCATGCCAACACCAGGACTTGGAAATGGGACCATCGAGGATAAGGCATGATTCTAGGAGTCAATCTGCTGAGTCACCACACATTACATACTAAATTAAAAAAATAATGCGTTCCCCACTGTTACCAGTTTTTGTTGTCACCAGCACTAAAATGACAAAGAAAAAGTTATAATTCATTTTCAGATAAGCAAGAATGGGAACTACTCAAAGAGCCAAAATTAATTACTTAACTGACCAAATACTAACTAATTCCTGACCAATGCAATTCATTAATTAGCATTTTGAAAGTGGAACTGATTACACAGGGCTGTATGGGTTGTGTTGTTTTTATAATTTTGGGTGTTTTACATGCATTTGAACTTGCTGATGCTGAAACTTGGCATTAGTTTTCTCACATCACGCAAGAATTTTTTGCAATTCACGATTTTTATATGTGGGTTGTGGTATGCACGTTTCAGTCCAATTGAAGTGACTGTCGCTAGATGTCACTGGTACGTTTCAAAATTATTCAACAAGTAATAAAGACGAACAAGCTTTAAATACAGAGAAGTTTTGTTTTATTTAAATTAATTAATATGTTTATTGCCTAAATGCTGAAAATAATACTATATAAAACATTGATATATCATTTGAAATTAATTTTATATGTAACTCTCAAAAGTCCTAATTTGCATGGTGTGGCCATGGCATCTCGTGGTTGTCTGAATAGCCCAGATATGTTTTGCTACATCTACGGTGAATTTGTTCCCCTCGTACAGAGACAGGAAATTACAGATTTTGTAAGAAGAGCATATATTACGCATATTTTAAAATAAAACTAGGAGATCAAGATAAACCGTGGGCCCCACACAAGGTATGTAGATCATGTGTGGAATCTTTACAAAACTGTAGCACGGGAAAGCGGCCATCTATGCCATTTGCAATACCTATGGTGTGGAGGGAGCCTCAGGATCACAGCAATGATTGTTACTTCTGTTCCTGTGAAATTGTAGGTCGAAATATTAGAAACAAGAAGAGGATAGTGTATCCCAATATTCCCTCTGCAATGAGACCTGTGTTGAATGGTCCAGACTTGCCTGTACCGACACCTCCATCAAGTCTTGAGTGTGTAAGTGATCCTGGTTCACTAAGTGATTCAGTGGAAGGAAGTGAAATGGAAGATGACATTTATGACCCCCCTCACGGATCTCGTGACCCTATACCATTCACTCAAAGCGAACTCAATGATTTAGTTAGAGACCTAAATTTATCTAAAGAATCAGCTGAGCTTCTTGGTTCCAGACTTAACGAAAAGAACTTGCTGGCTCGTGGAACAACATTTTCCTGGTACAGACACCGAGAAAAATAGTTTGTGCCTTATTTCTCGAAACAAGATTCTCTCGTGTTTTGTTGTGATGTGTCCGGTTTGCAGACTAAGTTATATTTTCCTTGTCTTTGGACTCATTGGAGGCTATTCATTGACTCGAATAAAACAAGTTTAAAATTTGTTCTGTTACATAATGGAATATGTAATATTGCTCATTCTGTGTCACTAAAAGAAACCTACAGCAATATGCAACTTGTTATTAATAAAATTAAATATGAAGACCATGGTTGGTTGGTGTGTGGTGATCTTAAAGTTTTGAGCATTTTTCTTGGACTCCAATGTGGACATACGAAAATGCCATGTTACATCTGTGAGTGGGATAGCAGAGCACCATATTACCACTGGGAAAGAAAAGAATGGCCAATACGGAAAACGTTGAACCCGGGTTTAAAGAACATCGTACAACAACATTTAGTCAGTCCTGAGAAAGTTGTACTTCCCCCTCTTCATATCAAATTAGGGCTGATTAAACAATTTGTGAAGGCACTTAACAAGGAAGGACAATGTTTCCAGTTCATATGCAACAAATTCTATCCCTGTCGTACGGCAAAGTGAAAGAAGGTGTTTTTGTTGGACCAGACATTAGGAAATTAATGAATGATAAAGACTTCGAGGAAACAATGACTAGCTGAAAGAGATGCTTGGATAGCGTTTAAGAGTGTAGTGCTGAACTTCTTGGGGAACCACAAAAGTCCTGATTACAGAGAAGTTGTTGAGAATATGTTACTTAAATTTCAAGAGCTGGTTTGCACCATGGATCTCAAATTTACATTTTTTGCATTCACACCTTGATAACTTTCCACAAAATCTCGGTGAATTAAGTGAGGAACAAGGCGAACGGTTCCAGCAGGACATGAGGGATATGGAGAAAAGGTATCAAGGACATTGGATGTGTTAGCATGATGGCTGGCTACTGTTGGGCATTGTACAGAGAAACGCCAGAAGAAAATCACAAGAACGTTAGAAAAGCTTACAGAAGAAAACGTGCTTAACAGAATTGAAAAATATGTATTGTGTAATTATTTTCTTGTGTGTATATTATATAGTGCTTGCTATATGTCGTTTTCTATATTATATGTGTCCTTTGTGTCTGTCTATATTCATTTTAAAATAAACATGTTGATGCGTTTAGTGTGATAAGCTACTTATTCTGATTGAAGAAAAGAAAAATTATAATAAAACAGTATGCAATATTGGACAAAGCCCAAATTTTGGAATTTATATTTGTAAGAAAACCTTGCGTGATAGAGAAAAACGAATTTCATATTCGTGATCAGCATGGCACAAATAATAAAGTTCACCTATTAAACAAAAAACAACATTAAATTGAATTTAATTTGCGGCCCTGTGTTATCAAACCTATTTTATTGAAGACATAACGACTGTAATTACTTTTATGAAAAGATGACATGGTATCTCATTTACTGTACTAAAAAAAATCTAAATTAATGAACTGTAAACTAAGATGGCTTCATAACATAACATATGAAAACCTAGCCTTCAAACAAGAAGGCAATGTTACCGTAACTGGGTTACTTTGCCAGTACAATAATAGTTATTACCAGGTTGGTAAAAAATATAAAAAGAATGTCTTGCCTTTAATTCAACTGAAAAAGTAAGTCATCTCACTGGGAAGTTGTCGTCATGTATTCCCAAAATCACAACTCACATTCATAAAGACAAGAAAACTACCAAATTTACTTCCAACCATGGGACTTCGTCTACATTTTTTACAAAAAAAATCTTATTTTACTTTGCTTTCCTACCTCTTTAGGAAACTGATAAAGGACTGAATGTGAAAATTGGACCCAGAATCTTTGCTTGCGAGACGGAGTCAAATACTGAATACACTTGGCTAAGAAGCTGATGGCATTTAGAGTGGAATCTGAACCACTGCAATATATCCCACAACCTGAGATTGCTCAATTACAAGACAATATTGCAACTGTGCCATCTGGAAAACCAATACCAAATTATTGTAATGTTGTGATGTTCATTAATTCTGTACGGGCAGAAAGATATGACCTTTGTTCTTAGCTTGTCAGTTCTATAAATCCAATCTTTTCAAGAGTTCATTCTTTAATATTGTACAGTCACAAGACATTTTTGGGTTGTACTCATCCCATTAGGAGAAGTAATTGTTATAATGCAAATGTGTCCATGACTGTGCATCAAATGCAAGGCTAATTGCTGTAGTTCTCAATACAGTCATTGGTATTGGGAATAATCTCTTATTGTCTATAATTCAACCAAATTAAAATGATTGATTTTTATTTTACTTCATTTTTCTGCCACATTCAGCTAATCTTGAAGATGGGGATGAAAATTGATAAAATGAAATTGATTAAAGAACAATCACGAACACAAACATCCACAGAGGTTTATACTGGCTGTGGGTCCAGATGACAGAGCATAGTTACCCTGCAACATTGCAGGGATGTATTACATGGAAGTGAGGTTGACTTTTGGGCAAGAAAAACAGATTTACTGGTTTAATTTTAGTGAAGTTGACAAGAGATGTAGAAGAACAATGTATCTCTCAATATATAGTGAACAATTGTGGCCAGGATTGGTACCCTGAGACCACTAATGAAATTTTATTGCTATGGCATCAACCACTAGCCTATCTTACTACAGTGGTGTGAATAAGAACCAGGAAACATTAAGCGAGATAAATCACACCCAGAAGTAAAAAGTTTACTTACAAGTTATTGAACTAATGCTTCTTCCAACATTTTGGAACTGTTTCTGTAGAACATACAAGATGTCATGATGCACAGGGACTTACCATGTGACCTTTCAGCCTGTGCAGAAGTGGACACACTTCTCCATCATTTGTTGAGCTCCAAATCAAAATGTCATGAAACGCTGTCCCAGAAAAAGCTACAAAATCTTCTAAAGAGTTTCCTACAAGCAGCAAACAAAATCTAAATTGCTTGTTAAGGATAAAAATTTAGTGATTACCAGGAAGAGCGTACATGTATGCATTACATACATAAATTATGAGATAATGTACAATTAAATGCCAGTAAGGAGAAAACTTCAAAAAATATTTCTTTCTAGACATTAGAGATGGGACAGATAAATAGGTATCTATCTGTATTGGCCAAATAGGTATATCAGTGTAATGGTAAAATTGCCGATAATTTTACCAATCAGATATATCTATATCTTATAATTTTGTGCAATGTTGTGCCATTTTGTTATAATTTTTATGGATAATACAAACATGTAAACTCCATTGTGTAATTTTTATACAAAATAAATGTCTTAATCCACAGCTTCTTGCACCTTGCAAAAGCTTGGTTCAATTGGTAGGCCAAGGTACCAATTAGAATTTTATATCAGATTGGTAAAATATCGGTTATCGGTATCAGTAAATTTTATATCGGTGCTTTATCGGCATTGGCCAATTTTTCATATCGGCCCATCCATACGGAGATGGATAGATGTACCAGCAGTATTAGTGTCAATTCAAATTTAATAACCAATAAAGGTCAATCCTTTTAGAATCCAGGTGAACTGCGGGGTACACTAAAAGGCCACACTTTCATAAGAGTTACATCAGCCTGGAACTTAAGCAAAATAAGCACTATTTTCTTTATTTTCCACAAAACTGGTGTGAAAAAACTGCATTTTGTGACTAAATTACAGTAGTAGATATTCTGACTATCAAGGATTTAACTTTGATGAGACCCTATTTTTATCTTTGCCTATTTTTCAATTGTTAGTTACTTTAGACACACTTAAACCTTTTTGCAGCCATGGCTTAACTTCCATTACACAACAGTCCTCTGAGGGTAAGGGCCTGCCCAATCAGCCTCTTGAGTCCCATTGCCACCGTTTTATGGCTTTTCACTGCTCCCACTGCAGAGTATCTACCAAAATAACAAATCCAAAATTCTTTCCTTTTTCTTGACCTTTCTTCCCCCTTTATTTGCTCCCTACTTAGATATAGTTGGAAATTATGAAAATATATACAGTGCATTCAATTTAAAAGCGGTATGTAACGTATATTTGAGTCTTGTTTTTGTTGTTGTCGTCCGTTATGTTATGTTAATGTCCGTTATGTTATGTTGATGTCCGTGAGACAGGGTCTGTATGTAACGTGAAACACCGACGTAGGAGGACTGTACTAACACAAGAGGCAGTGACTAATGTTAATGAAATAATGACAAGATCTCCCCACAAACCTTTATGACGCCTAAGCCAGGAGACGCAAATGTCTGTAGGATCAGCCCATACAGCAGTGAGGAAAATGTCGAAATTATATCCATATCAAATTCAAGTTTTTCAAGAATTAAAGCAAATTGACTACCCTAATCTTGTACACTACTGTCAATGGTTGGACTTCATTGGGAATGACATCACTGTGTTGGACTACGTGTTCTTTTCCGATGAAGCATGGTTTCACCTGAATGGTTACTTGTCTTTAGAAAATTATCGAACATGGAGCTCTGAAAATCCCCATCTTTTCGTGGACTCCCCCCTCCACCCTCAGAAAGTTGGTGTCTGGTGTGCCATATCCAGGCGGTGAGTGGTAGGGCCCATTTTTTTAAAAAACACAATAGATAGTGAAATTTACCAAAACATTATAATGCAGTTTGTTGCAATGTTGGAACCAGAGGAACGTCAGAGCTGGTTTCAGCATGACGTTGCAACTCCGCATACTTCCAATGAGACTATGGTTATGTTAAGAGATTTCTTTGGACTCAGGATTATTTCAAAGAAACTGTAGCCTGCCAGATCCCCAGATCTTTCAAGTCCGGACTACTTCTTGTGGGGGGTTTTGAAGCGAAAAGTATACAGGCAGAATCCACGCACCTTAGAAGAGCTGAGGCACCCCATCACTGAGGAAATTAGGAGTATAACTGTAGATGTCCTCCATAATGTTGCAAGAAATATGGAAAAACGTGTTAACATGTGTATTCAAGAACAAGGTCATTATTTTCAACATTTGCTTTAAAAATCTTACTTGTATATTTGTTCTCCATACCGCTTTTAAATTGAACGCACTGTATATTTATTCAATGAAAAATCTCTACCACAAGGCCGGTTATGATGAAAACTGAATCTGTACTTTAACAAGAGATTTAGACTTTAATTGTTAATGAAATGTAAAAATTAATGATTCAGACTTCATCCTAGATGGGGAATGGCCACATTGCTTTATTTTAATATCTTTACTTCACGCAAATCTTAACCAAACTCAATAAAATTTCAGATTTTCAAATATTCAATTTTATCAAATCCCAATACAGGTATATAACAATGTAAATTCACTACACTGTAAAAAATAGCAAAAATTATTGGCCAAAAGCATAATTTCTTAACTTTTTCTTGACCGTTCTTTGAATTGGATTGAAAAAGGATACACTACACATTTAACTTCACATGAAACAACTTTAACTTTCTTCTTGGTCTTCCAATTAAATTTTGCAATCATATTATGAGCAGTTGCAATTAGAAATTCATCATCATTACACGTCCACGACACATCCATAATCCAATCTCCACATGACCATACCGATTCAATTATCAACCTGCAGGAAAATAATAAATATTAAGTTCAATGGTGTAAGAACAATTTAAAATGTAGCTCTGATACACTTATTACACAAGAAGCATAAGATGCAATCTACTGTACTCCAAATGCAACTACTAACTTGCTGGGAATAAATGCACAACTAGTAGCAAATGCTGGAATATATTCAAAATGGTGTTACAAATAAAAAACAGAACAATCACATGAACTTTGTGCTATATGTTAATAGTGTTTCCTTTCTTTGGTGGATTCTGCATAGCTTATGAGAGTTGCATGTCTTGTCTTAAGAGACTGAAGATTATACTTTTTTTATGTGGGAGTATTGCGTTGCAGGTGGTCAGCCTGCTGTGTCTTCTATATTTGTGCTCTCCATGAACTCTCACTCGCCAGGCTGAATCCAGATCACACCCAAAATTTCTGCCGAGAGTCTATTTACTTGCAAGTGCCTACAGCATATTTGATGACACAGTATCTGTAGCTTCATAATCCTGTTATATAAAAATAACCGATGATGTAACAGCCCGTGAGGGGCAGGGCCAACCTACTGACTGCCTGCCTCACTCCCACCTGCCGAGGTGGGAGATCATCCGACCAGTTACGGGATGACGAGTGGTCAGCACGATGAAGCCCCAATAGGTTTCCATGACCGGGATACGCTACTCACTCGTAGCTTCTCAATTTCCTCCCAATGGTGGGTGTCCACCAGTCCCATACACAAGCCGCAATCTCAGGAAAAGTTGTTACACTTTCCCCAGGAGACTCAATCCTGCACGCGTCACGTAGCCGGAGCCCAAAGTGTGATGCCTTAGACTGCACGGCCATGGCGAGGGACAATTCTGTTATATATCCCAAGAAAATTTAGTCATTTACTGTCATAAAAGCCCAAGACATAGCTTCTTATCTTCTATCTGAATCACTTAAATCTTTACTGAATAATGGTTTTCATCAATAATGAATAATAATTTTATTGCATACTGTTGAAATATAAAAAAAAGGTCCATGGGAAGCTACATGCCTGGGCCACGATTGGAAAAAAAGTTTATTTTGAAAAGTACTCCAAAATGAAAATAACAAGATATGTTATGAAATGTTATGATAATATGCTAACAATATAACTTGGACTAAATGTTATAACTGAAACTTTATGTAGGCAGGCTCACAGTGTTGCTAGTAACAGGTCTCCACATAGAAATTCAGGCCTGAATATAACACAAGAGGATACTACAAGGAAAAAGACAAGGAAGTGATAGATAGTACCATGTTCATTTTTCATGTAAGATATGAGTATTGGCCTGGAGTGTCTGAGGGTAAAACTACAAAAAAAAAAACCTCAGTTGAGATGCTGGACATGGGAGAAAAGAAATTTGTATGGTGAGTTATTTTGTATTGTTTTTCTACCTCTCTATATTAATTGCAGTGAATAATAATTATACTGAATTTATGGGACAGGTGAAGGAACAAACAAGGAAAACCATCAGTGCTCAACTAGAATTAGAATTCATACTATGGGAATGAGAGATGCGGTAATAGATATTTAAGGTACTCACGTTTCCGCGAAGCTGTTTTACATTATTCTCTATTAATTTCGGTGGCCACTGCCACCATCCTCGTTGGATAGTACTAGAACTTAGGATCCCCAACATAGTAGCATGTAACATCACATCACAGCAGAGGTTGACATTTACTTATTATATTACGTCACTTTTCTATCTCCCTCAGTATAATTATTATAATGATGATGGAAAACCTAGGGCCTGTTAACACAATACTGACCTTCCGTGACAAGAGACAGTTGAATATTGTAAAATTATGTAAAAAACAAATAATGGTAAATGATGTATGCACAGGTTTTCAGCTGAGATTACAAATAAATGCTCACTTTTCTTACTTCACTTCAGATTGTTTTTCAAGTCTACTTTATACACAGATAGACTAATTGGGACTGGACCTACAGTTTAAAGTGGGATCCACTGTGTGTGTCTACCAGGTATTGAACCTGAGACCTCTTAATTACAGGGCTACGATGTTACCACTACTCCAATGGGGTGGCAGTTTGCCTTGCTTCTCTTGGAAAACATGTTACAAATAAAGTACAGATCTTCCTTCAATTGTTCACCTTATATCACACCACCAACACTGTAATCTGTACGTACATTAGTCAAAAAGAACAATCTTCCCATGCCAACTAATCATGGCAAAGCATAATTTACCTCCTTTCACATTCCTTCCATTGGACTATACTGCACATCCTCCCACCACGTATAATAATCCGGTCACCTTGTGCTGAGCTGAAACCATGTATCTTTTGACCAGGGAACAAGATTTCCTTTGTAACAACTGCAGCTGTCATGGCATCGAAAACATGAAGTTCTCCTCCAACACCTGAAATGATAATTAGAAACAGACAATAGTTCACAGATTACAGCTAGGAAAATGTTGTTTATCATATGACTAGGAAATGTATTTTTAGGTTTGCAGCAACAGCCACTGTGGTGTGGCAAAAGCTGCTGACTTTTGCTGCCACGTAACTGAGGGAGCAGAAACTCCTTCCGCCTCACCAGACACGAGGTGATTGACCCGTGAAAGCAGGGAGAAAGACACAGAACACAAAAGGACAGTGAGATTCAAGGCATAGCATACACAACGACGGGAGAGGCCTCCTTCTATATTACTGACTGTTTGTGGTGTAATAGTGCGTGTAAGTAGTGATCATCCAGAATAAACCAGGAGGTAAGATAACATTCTTCCATTTTTATTTGGTGATTTTACACCAAACTGGTGACCCCAACGTGATCTTTTTTTTGGAGCATGAATTGCGCATGGCCCCCCTTTGGTGTACCATTCCGGCCGGTTTGAACAACGTGCCATGAAACGACGTGCCCAAACCCCCTTTGTTTGTTCTGGATGCACCAAATACACTGCAATGACAGAGGAACTTCAAGCGCAGCTCAACCAACTCAGGTGGGAAAACGAGCAACTCAGACAGCAAGCACTTCAACAGAGGACTCCAGCACCACACGCGGTACTACCGCAAGAGGACTCTGTACATCGAGTGAGTGTGAAGCTCCCCCCATTCTAGCCCGAGGACATGGAATTGTGGTTTTCGCAGGTGGAGGCCCAGTTCACCATCGCCCACATCACCCGGGAAGACACGAAGTACGCATATGTCGTGGGACAGTTAGAAGGTCGGTATGCATTCGAAGTGAGAGACATTATACGTACATCACCGGCGACCGACCCTTTAACCTGGCTGCAGATGGAACTCACATGAAGATTTTCCCTGTCTGAAAATCAACGATTGCAGCAGATCCTCATGGAAGAAGAAATGGGCACCCGCAAACCTTCCCAGTTCCTACGCCACCTCCAGTCAGTCACAGGCACCACTTCCATGCATGACGACTTGCTGCATACGTTGTGGCTCCAATGCCTGACCACGCAAGTCCAAGCAATTCTGCAGGTGCAGTCTTCAGAACTCCCGCTGGACCAACTTGCCTCACTCGTGGACCCCATCGTGGAGGTGAGCCCCTCCATGCTCACCCCTGCTACAAGCAACATCACCGCACCGTCCACTTCACCCAACCCGCCGGCTATCTGCATGACCGCGATGCCACTCACGCCTACCTCCAACACGGTTCGGCTTCTCCAGCGCAAGTTCCATCCCTGCAAAGCGACTTTCGCACATTTCTGCGGCCGCTTGCAATCACGTGACCATACCAGCCCACGCCGCTATGGCTGCAGATCACCGTCAAGAGGAAGAGATGAGGAAATATGTTGGTATCACCACCGCTTCGGCGACCAGGCTCAGAGGTGCAACGACCTATGCACCTACGCACCCACGACAACAAACACCAACGGCAGCCGCTAGTCATGGCAAACGGCTGGTAGCCTGGTAGAAGCCGCCTGCACATGACCGACCGCTATAGCCACCACGTCTCCACCACTTCCACGTCGACACAGGCTCGGATATTTGTTGTTTCCCCGAGACGTTTGCTCCCGGACCAATGCCATCTGACTGACTACGTGCTCAGTGCTGCACACGACTCGACAATGAAGATGTACAGAATTCTGCCCCTCTGCCTCAAACTCGGCCTGCGTCGTGAGTTTTCATGGTGTTTCGTCGTTGCGGACATTTCCATGCCCATCATCGGATCGGACTTCCTGGACCACTTCGAGCTGCTAACAGATTGTTGCAACAAGCGCCTGCTCGACGGACGGATGGGACTCTCGGCTCCCTGCCAGCCAACGAACACCATGCAACCCATCATCAAGGCCTTGCCAGACGATTCTTTCAAAACAGCGATGTCCTCGCCAGCACACTGCAAGAAGTGCGTCACTCCATGGTGTACTACATCCAGACCATACCCCCCCCCCCCACCTCCCACCAGTGTCCGGCTGACCTCGTTCCAGATCGCTTACAAATATCCAAGGCCAAATTCGACTCCATGTTGCGCGAAGGCACCGCATGTTGCTCCAAGAGCCCCTGGTCTTCACCACTGCACCCAAGAAAATGGAGGGCTGGAGACCGTGCAGGGACTACCGAGCTGTCAATGCCCGGACAATTCCAGACCTTTATACAGTGAGGCACATCCGTGATTTCAGCAACCACCTTCTCGATCATCGACCTTGTCAAGGCATACACAGAGATTCCCGTCAACCCAGATGACATTCCGAAGACAGCGATCACCACGCCCTTCGGGTTATTCGAGTTCCCATACATAACATTTGGACTACACAAAGCCATGCAGACATTCCAGCATTTCATCGACGAAGTGCTCTCAGGACTTGATTTCTGCTTTCCATTCATCGACGACATACTCGTCTCCTCATGCAACCACGAGGAACAGCGCGAGCATGTCCGTGCCCTTTTCGGATGCCTCTTGGACCACGGCATCCTGATTAAGACCCAGAAGTGTGCGACTGGAATCCCTCCGTCACGTTCCTTGGGTACAAAGTCTCCCCTGCCTGCACACGACCGCTTCCCGACCGCATCGCACACCTACAGGACTTCAAACGACCAGCCACGGCTCCGCGTGCTTAATCACGTCGCATTTCGTCTGGCCCAGAGTCCAGCAAGACTGTCACGCTTGGGACC
The DNA here is from genome assembly GCF_977018435.1 of Lepisma saccharinum. Classification (NCBI taxonomy): domain Eukaryota; kingdom Metazoa; phylum Arthropoda; class Insecta; order Zygentoma; family Lepismatidae; genus Lepisma; species Lepisma saccharinum. Next base: position 52,998,226 of record NC_139234.1, read on the forward strand.
AATCATGCCAAGACTGCCAGTGGACTAAAGTTTCCCCGACACATTCACACGCCATTGGACAACTTCGTTCCCCCGTCTGCAAGGTTTCAGCACGTGCACATTGATCTGATCGGGCCTCTCCCACCAGCGGAACCCTACAAGTATTGCCTCACAGACGTGGACTATTTCACCCATTGGCCCAAATCCTACTCCTTGAAATGCATCACCGCGACGGACGTCGCGATTGCCTTCACATCGTGCTGGATCTCTCGATAAGGTTCCCCGCCTGCATCACCACAGATCAAGGGCGGCAATTTGAATCTGAACTCTTCCGCGAACTAAGACGGACCATCGGCTCCGAGCGCCATCACACCACCAGCTACCACCCATGTGTCAATGGCATGGTCGAGCACTTTCACCGAGCCATCAAAGATGACCTCGCAGCATCGCCTGCCGAACTGGTGTACGACGAACCTCTCCGACTCCCAGGAGAGCTCATCGTGCCACCAACAGCCATCCGGATGAAAAACCCTTCTGACCTTGTTCCCAGACTCCGGCAACACATGGCTCGCCTGCTACCACAACCCGGTTCCCATCACAATCAACCCAACACCTTCATCTTCAAGAACCTGGCAACCAGCACCCGCGTCTTTCTCCATGACGACTCCGTACGAGGCAGCCTCCAATCACCGTATTCTGGACCACACCAAGCTCTCAGCAAAAACGGCAAGACCTTTACCCTGCATCTCAACGGTCGTGAGACCCGCGTCAGCATCGACCGGGTCAAACCAGCCTACACCTGGATGGAGGATATCCCACCAACCAAGGATCACTCAGACACACCAACGCACCCCCCAACAACCAACCACCATCGGCGCAACCTGATGAGAGTCAGTCAACAAAAGGTGACTACGTCACCCGTTCCGGTCGACGTTTCACGTTTCACCTCCCACACAAGGTCTAACCCTTTCTCTCCGTGTGGGGCTGGTGTAGCGACAGCCACTGTGGTGTGGTGAAAGCTGACTTTTGCTGCCACCTAACGGTGATCTTCCAGTGCAATGCATTTAATTGGGCACTCCACTTCAGTGTACGAGTTACATTAAAATTTTTCACATATTCAGTATATATATACAGAGAAAAGGAAGGAAAGGATCCAAAACGGTAGGAAAATTAATAATAATACAATAATAAAAATAATATTTCACTCATGTGCATGCTTGTAAAAATTTTCATCTAATGGTGCATAAGACATTCCAATTGAATCCACTTACCTGCAAAAACAAATTTTCCGAAGAATTTCACTGCATGAATGTCTGTTCTCAGCACTGAGGAAGAAAATGTTGGCACAATCTTGGTCTCCACCATTTTGCATTCCTGCAAGTATTGTTAAAATCTATCAAACAAGTACTAACTAAAGTAACTTCAAACAAGTTCAGAATTTATAGAAGACTCAGTCAAGTTGTGCATCTCATATACACAGTCAAGTCACATTATTATGACCAACTCCTACATTTGACATCAGCAGCATGTAGCCCATGAAATATGTCACATGTTGTGAGCAGGCATGGTGGGTATATAAGGCAAGCAATAGGCTGTCTGCACCCATATCACTCATTGCTGTCATTGGTAAAAGAGGTGATTTATTCAAGTTGCAAAAAGGGATGATTATCAACTTTTGGGGCAAGGGTGGCAGTATTTCTGAAACAACGCAGTTGGTGAACTGTTTGTGTGCTGCTGTGGGGAAAGTGTATCATGAGTGGACAAATTGCACCATTGTGAATAACTGACATGGAAACTGTGGAACACCACGTGCCCTTGATGTGAGAGGTGAACATCGGCTATGAAGGTGCACGAAACCCCACGAATATACTACAATGGAGCATCTCACGATCAAAATGAATCAGGGGGCTACCAGACATGTGTCTAAAATGACAGTTCAGCAAACCATGCTGTGTATGGGGCTCCGAAACAAACTGATTGTCACTGCACCTATGCTAACAAAGGTGCATGCATGGGAAAGGCTTCAAATTACATGGCAGTATCGGAATTGGACCTCTGGTGATTGGTGAAGGTTTGCCTTTTCTGCCGAGTCTACTTTCTGCCTCATCGAACGGACGGACGTTCGCGTGTCAGATGAGAAACAGCGAAGAACAAACACCCTGCAACAATTGCTGGAAGAACACAAGCTGGTGGCGACAGCGTTACCGTCTGGAGAATGTTTTCGTGGCATTCTCTGGGACCACTCATTCAAATGGAAGGCGCTCTCAACCGATTTGGTCGTGATTTGATTTGCTTTATTTTACTTTGCTTTTTGTGCCACTTTTGGCTAATTTGCATGTGATGATATGACGAAATTGATGAATGGACACTCACAAATATCCATGCCCAGGCCAGGATTCGAACCCAATTTGGTCATGAATCTATCCTTGCACATCATGTGCACCCATACATGCTGATTGTCTTTCCTGAGGCAGATGGGATCTTCCAGCAAGTCAATGTGACATGTCTCGCAGATAGAAAGTCCGACAATGCCTTGAAGAGCACTACCAAGACTTTCAAGTACTTCCCTCACCCCCTAATTCCCTGGAATTGAACCCAATATTGCATCTGTGGGACCACTTAGACCATCATTTTCCCTCTATAGATCTTCTGTCAAGCACCTCCATCAGCTGTAAGGTGCACTGCAGGCAGCATGGCTCCAGATACCTGACAGCCTAGCAGCACTCTCTTGAGTCACTCCCAGGCCGTCTGGTTGCTGTCTGTGCTGCACACGGTGGTTACTCAGGATATTAGCTGGTGGTCATAATAATGTGACTCGACTGTGTATAACCATCCCCCTTTGATTGATTTTATGTTATTTCTATTTCTTGGTGTTTAGATACATTATTCTAAAGCAGTGGTGTGCCCAAGGGAGGGGGGGGTTGGTGGGGGTTATAACCCCCCCCCCTTTGGCCCAGTATTCCTAAAAAAAGAACGTCAAAGGTAGGAAAAGATGGCAAAATGAAGACTGACTACCAGAGAAAGTGTACATAACCCCTCCCTTTCGAAAATCCTGGGCACGCCACTGTTCTAAAGTCTTTCGAGTGTGGAAATCTGTATTTATGCATATGGAAAGGAGGTATTGCCTACTATATTGGTTTTGGATAAGTTCCTTCACATCACAATGTAATAATCAAATTCTTGATATGGAACCCTGTAAAAAGTCAGCTTAATCATACCCAGTTTTTGTAAGTGATGAATTATTTGTAATGCACTAATCCAGAATTATTGAATTTACTTATGAATCTGGTTTGAGATTGTCGCAGTACTTTGTAGCAGGTAACAGAGGTGCCTCAGTGGGCCCAGTCCAGTTCTCCTCATGTGGGTTTTAAAACCCACCAAAAAACCCAGCCAAAAGGTGTTCTTTTTTTTCTTTTTCAGAAAATGTTATAAAATTATTGCTTTAAATCAGGGTTGGCCCAGCCCAGTTTTCCCCATGTGGGTTTTTCCAGATAGACCCACCTCGGAAAAAAAAAACAGTCAAAAAGTGGGATTTTTTAGGAAATATTGTAAAATGCCAACCCTGCTTTGTAGTTGAATGTATAATTTCATTGTAATACAAGTACTAAATAGTATCAAGGTCTAACTTATAGCTTTGGAGGTACATTAGTTTTACTTGAAAATGTATTGTTCTTCTCTTGAAGTAAGTGTAGTTAGCCAAATCTAAAAATTAAATTTGAGTTTTACTTAATTTCAATATCTTACATTAATTTGTTTCCTGTTGTATGCAATGACTTGCTCTATGTAACATTTCCAATCTTTTATAGTACAAATATTGCCAACACTGATACATTAGTTGTCAATATATTTTTTTTTTTTAAATTACCCAACCTTCCTTCACAGATCATGAATACGCTGACGATTTGCCCTAAAATGTCATTTTTGTTCCAGGTCAAGTTGAAAATCTGTTTCAGACCATTTCTAAAATGAATACACCAGTTTTATTGTGCCTATTTTAAAGATAACTACCATTCTAGTGCCTAAAAAGGGAAAATGATATGAAATCCACTGAATATCTACACCTTTTGATTGGATTCCATTTCTCCCTCTCTCTTTTGCCCATGTTCAGCAATTTTATGATCGCGCTAGCCCATGGTGAATGACTTGTCCAACTGTCGGTAACAGTCAACCCGAGTGCACTATAGTGGAGTATAACAAGTATTCATGCACGGTCTGAGAAACTGCTAATCTGTACTAATGCAACAAAAATTTGGCTTCTGAAAATGGTTAAAATCCATTTTCACGCCATTTCTGAAAGAAAGACATGAGTTCTTGTGGTGCCTATTTTGAAAATAACTCCTTTCAGTGCCTAAAATGGAAAAATCTATTCAATATCTATACATTCTGATTGGATTTTGATTTGGTAATGGTTCCGAATGTTTAATGATTTTTCACAAGTTTTATAGGAGTATTAGGAAGTGCTTTAGAATACTGGAAATGGTTGTGGGAGTAAGGTCGAAGCTTGGAGAAATTAATTAGCACTGTTAATTTACCAGATAAATGTAGCTTACGCAAGTATGCATTCATGTTTTCCAGTTGACTGGGAGACACGTTTTTCTGGATTTTCATGTGAGGCTCGAAGATAGTTTCATATCCAAGACAAGATATTAGGGGACCAGGTATTTAAAGCATTTAGGAATGTTATTCTAATGCTAAGAGCACTAAACCTGACAACGAAAGGATTTAGCGATGAAATGCCCCTTTGCAAACCCTGCTCATTAAGTAGGTAGCAGCAGCAATCTGTAAACGAATGGCTAATTGCAAAGAATCATATAAAAATGCCTGTGCATCATGATAAATTTGGAATTAAACAATCAGAACTTCGGCTCTTGATTTTTCTCGTCTTTAACATAAAATTTTGAGACCTTTTGCCTGCTACTGCGAGTTTTAGTGCCCATTAATCCTGTGCCTGAAGTGAAAAATGTTAGCTGTGTTAGGGTGTTTGGTGAAGTGTCGGGGTTAGTTGGGGTAAAGCTCTATGGTTTAACAATGGTAAATGGAGGTAAAAGGGTGCTTCCCAAAAAAATTGCTAGCTGAAGGTCCAATCATAAAATGTGTTAATACAAATGTATTCTGACATTTAAAAAATCATATAATAAGAAAACAAGCACTTCAATTTGAAACATTTCGATACACACACAGCATTTTTGTCAACTCATGTAACTGATATTTGCTACAAGTAATAATGGGTTCTCTCTTATGTGTGTTAACAATACATTGTATAGTTGAAACACAAAATATATACTGTTCATGCAAGGCACGGTCTATTATAAAATTTCCCATTAAAAAAGTGAACGCAGGGCACTTGTACTTTTGCGTCATTTATGATTATGGGTAAGCCTGCAGAATATGGGCTGCTTAGGAGGAATGCGATTCCTAATTTTATGGTAATGGTTTGAAGTTAGTAATCGGGAAAAGTAACTTTCAAGGTGTGGAAATGTCTAATTTTCGATAAAAAACAATAAATACGAGTTCAGGTTAGGAGAAATACGAGTTCAGGATGGGCTCTCTTCAAATCGTGGCACTGCACAAATCTAGTGAAAGCCAAAAAATGCCTACGTTGTTAGGTAGCTAGGTTTAGTTCTCTTAGCCTAAATAATAATTTGTCATTGTATTTATGCTAATGAAACCAAACCTAACAGGCCTAACCTAACCTTGTAGGCATTCCTCGTCGAAATAATGAAAGAAACTGTGCATAAACAATATGGACACAAACTAATGGAGAAATGCATAGCTTTTAGTAGCATGAAAAACATTTTTCATTGTAGCCTAAATAATAATTTGTCATTGTATTTATGCTAATGAAACCTAACCTAACATGCCTAACCTAACCTTGTAGGCATTTCTCATCGGAATAATATGGACGAACGAAAGGGAGAAATGCATAGCTTTTAGTAGAATGAAAAACATTTGGTAAATGTCTGTTATATCGGAGACACATTTCTATCGGATATTTTCAGTTTCAAATGGTTCGTTCTTACCAATTGTGTATTGCGGAACATAGCTGAAGGTGCCATTATGCTTTTTACACTAAAATAACTTTGATTTTTCACATTACGAGTAATTCATTTGGATCCTTTCTTCCTTTGAGGAACATACAATATGGCGTGCACAGCTGTGGATCATCGAACGTCGTGCTTGTGTTTTGTCAATTTGGAGTGGGTATACAGTGTTTCCAACCTTCTTAACCGAAAAATACCTACTTTCGTGTTCATTATGTCATCACAAACCATTGACGGATAACCCCAGAAACCATTCACGATAGCCCCAAAAACCATTCACGATAGCCCCAAAAACCATTCACAATAGCCCCAAAAACCATTCCCAATAGCCCCAAAAACCATTCACGATAGCTGCAAAAACCATCCACGATTGCCCCCGGTCCATTTACAGCAAGGTTAGGTTAGGTTGGGTTAAGTTAGGTAAGCATAGTTTTAAAAAAATACTAATTCTCGTAAAAAAAGGCACGTTTGGAAACACTGGCGAGAGTAATTCTTTTGGTTCCTTCTTCCGTTGCGGAACATACAATATGGCACGCACAGCCGTGGATCATCGCATGTCGTGCTTGTGTTTTGTCAATTTGGAGTGGGTATGCAGTGTTTCCAACCTTCTTAACCAAAAAATACCTACTTTTGTGTTCATTATGTCAACACAAACCATTGACAGATAGCCCCAAAAACCATTCACGATAGCCCCACGGACAATTTCCGGCAAAGGTTAAGTTAGGTAAGCATAGTTAAAAAAAAAAAAAACTTAAAAAAAGGCACGTTTGGAAACACTGGCGAGACTGCGTGACTTTTGTAGCATTGTCGAAGTTCTTGGGGGTATTTTCTTTCACGGAAACTGAAAACTTCACCATAGAATGCTGCAGAACAAGAAATAATCACTTGTTACGTAAGGAACTTGCATCTTCTGTAACTTTAGGCCGTTGTTTCCATTATGTACATCCAGATGGTGCGCGCATCAAAAGTCACACGGTCTCGCCAGTGATTCCAAACGTGCCTTTTTTTTTTACGAGAATTTTATTTTTTTAACTATGTTTACCTTACCTAACCTTGCCGGAAATGGTCCGTGTGGCTACCGTGAATGTTTTTTGGGGCCATCGTGGATGGTTTTTGGGGCTATCGTGAATGGTTTTTGGGGCTATCAGTCAATGGTTTGTGATGACATGAACACGAAACTAGGTATTTTTCGGTTAAAAAGTTTGAAACACTGCATACCCAGTCCAAATCGACAAACCACAAGCACGATGTGCGATGATCCATGACGAGTGCACGCCATATTGTCTGTTACCCAAGCAGAACAAGGAAGACAAATAATGACTCGTAATATGAAAAGTTGACACTATTTTATGGAAAAGGGCATAACTTCACCTTAAAGAATCTTCCGCAATGCAGAATAAGTAAGCATCAATGCTAAAATTAACGAAATAAACGAGTGAGAGGTGTTCAGGCCTTATCGGATAATTACCAAAACATTTTTCATTGTATTTATGATATTGGAACCTAACCTAACCTTGTAAGCATTCCTCGTCTGAAATAATGAAAGAAACTGTACGTAAATAATATGGACGCGAACGAATGGAAAAATGAGCCGAGGAATTGATTTTAGTAGCAGAAAACACATTTTTTCGCACAAAAATATAATAGTAAACGGAAAAATAACACCGGAAAATGGAAACAGAATGTACGTCCCTTCAGGGGATATAAATTTTGTTCTGCAGAGAGACCAGATTATGTTCTATACGAACGATTTTTCCTGTCGTTCTACTCTTTAATATCTTTATTTAGCGGGCGAGGCTCAGCGTATACTGTTCTCCCACCTACCCCTCATACTTACACCTAATATTAATTAAGCTATCTACGGACTCATTGTTGTGCAAATTATCGCGTGGATTAAGAGCCAAAGAAGGGAAGGGCACATACCCTAGGTCGAATCCAGTCACTCTAAGGTTGTTACTTTTGTAGTGCGTATACAGCGAAAGTCCATATGACCATATCAGTCATATCCTCGGTGTTCAGTAACATTAATTTTCATTATACATTTCTTGGAGAATCAGTGATCTCAGGCAGAGTGAGGTTTCAAAACATTGCCTCACAACATCACAGTCAAGGGGAGGTACCTTCAAATGCTCCAAGATAATGTGTTATTATGTTTGTAAGACTTCTTCTTCTTCTTCTTCTTCTTCATGCCCCGCACCGCTTAGATGATAGCAGTCTTGGGCAACGGTCTGAGAACATTGAGGGTTAGGAGTTCGCGTACTAAGATGTACATCACTATATTATTTGACACTTCACTTCACTTCACAGTCACTATAGTACAGTAATGATGAGGGCGGGAATCAAAAGCGAAGTTCGCACTGTCGGGCAAAGCCATAGAGAATCCACATAGTTGAGGGGGAAGGAGATGAAAGTAGTGTGGGCAAGGAGAAAGGAGAGGCAACCTGTTGTCGATGTAGTCTGTGGAAAAGTGCCTGGCGTTGTGTGTTCCATAGCGGGCATTGGAAAAATAAGTGGGTGGGGGTTTGTTTATGTTCTCCGCAGGTACAATTGGGAGAGGGAGTTTGATGAATGCGTGCCAGATGTTCGTTTGTGGTCACATGTCCCGTTCTTAGGCGAAGGATACAGGTGATCACTTCACGGGGTATTTTTAGATGATGAAACCAAGGTCGAATAGGGAGTTTATCATAAAACCATTTGTAAGTAGTGGTTTTTGCTACTGCGTCTTGAACCCGATTTTCCCACTGAGATTGGATTTTTTTTTTGACCCGTGGGAGAAGATCAGTATAGGCGAGTCGTATTGTAGAGGGGGAAGGAACGTCCACAGCTGTTTTGGCATAATGATCCACAAGGTCTTGGTGAGGATTAAGATTGCTATGCGCTTTGACATAGGTAAACTGGACGCGTTGGGCTTTGTTTTGGAGGTGAAAGTACTCTTGTAAGATTAAGATGGGAAAGAGTTGCAACCGATATGCATCCTTACCGCAACGAGCGATCGCGAATAATACGCTAAGGGCATCTGTAAGAATTAAAGTTTGCGTGTAGTGTGCTTCGCGAGCGTGAATCAAGGCCTGATAAATGGCATAGCATTCAGCCGAATAGATAGATGCTTCTGACGAGAGGGAAAATTGTCGTACAACATTGTATTGGGGGACATAAAAGGCACATCCAACTCGGTCAGCATTTTTGGACCCGTCTGTGTAGATAAAAATATGGTCGGGCCAGAGTTCTTTGTAATATTCATGTCTTCCGAAATCAGTAAAGTTAATATGCGGAATAGGGGCGATGAGTATTGGGAGAGTGTATATCAAAGGGGATGTAAATGTAAAGCTGAGATGGTAGGCGTCGCTATCGATATTATAACAAGATAAAAAGAAAAGCCGAAGGCGAGAGCTATCGAGATTGAGAGTTGCATTCAGTTGGCGTTGAATAGCGAATACGGAATTAAAGGGGTGAGGGTGTCGTTCCCATGTTTTCAAGATGTATTTCGTTGTAGAATATTGATATCGGAATGAGAGAGGCAGTTCAGTACTCTCTCCATAAACGCTCACATTAGGGCTAGATGCCATTAGTCCGAGGCAGATTCGGAGTGCCTGTCGCTGTAAGATATCCATTTTTTGGAGCCAGCGATCAGACATCCCTCCCAGTACGGGCGCCGAATAGTCGAAAAGTGAGCGGAAGCAATTCTTATAAAATAATAACATAATGGAGGGGTGACCCCCCCATTTGGTGGTGGCGAGCCCTTTCAAAATGTTGATCAATTTTTTCCCTCTTGTGTGCAAATAGGTGAGATGTGGTTGCCAAGTTAATTTACGGTCGAAGTGGATGCCTAAGTATTTACAGGTTTGGACCACCGGAATTTGATGTAAATGAGTTAACGTATTGGGATAGCGGGTGAGCGTATACGGATTGAAAATAATGATCTGTGATTTCTCCGGGGAAAATGATAAGCCGCGGAGCGCTAATTGATCACGTAATTGAATGATGAATTTGCGTAGGTCTAATATGCCTCGAGTGGCATCTGGTGTGCTATTGTAAAAACAAAAATCGTCGGCATATTGCAGTATATGGTGATTAGAATTTAGTGTTTGATGCAAGTATTGTGTGTATATATTAAACAGAATTGGGCTGAGCGGGGAGCCTTGGGGGACACCACTCCGAATTATTCGTGGTCCCGTAACGTTATGGGAGAACCAAAAAACCAATATTCGTTCGTGATATAATTGCCATATTAATTGGGCTACCCCCGGATGAATGTGAATATTGTTAAGTATTTGGTATAATATGGGGATGTGGACCGAATCGTAGGCGTGAGCAATGTCTATGAATAAGCTAAAGCAATACTGTCTCAAGATTTGGCTATTCTGAATTGCCACTGTGAGAGTACAGATAGCATCTTGGCTGCCGAGTCCGGTTCGAAAACCCATTTGAGAGGGGGGGGGAAAAAGTTTCGTTTCTCTAAATTCCAAGTTATTCGGTGTTGTAATGTTTTTTCGAATAATTTAGCCATTACAGGTATAAGGACAATGGGACGGTAAGACGTCGCATGGGTAGCTGGTTTCGTCGGTTTTAATATTGGAATGACAATATGTTGGGTCCAGCCTCGCGGGATTTTACCCCTACGGTAAACAGAGTTGAAAATTGCCGTGAGGATATTAAGTCCTTGTTCTGGGAGGTGTTTAAGGGTGTCGTAGGTGATGCCATCATATCCTGGGGCAGTAGAGGGGGTATTCTCTAGGATATGTTGGAGTTCCGAAATGGTAACAGTAGGGAAATCTGCTGTAAAGGAAAAGTTTGTCGGGGTTAGGGATGGGGGAGGTAAGGTAACCGTAGGGGGTGTGAGGAGGTCCATGAATTCCACTTCCCATGCATTATTGAGCGGTCGGGGGCGGGGAATATGGGGGTGTCGTAAGGAGTTGAATTTACGCCAAATGGCTCCTATGGGGAGAGTCACATCGAGTGACTGGCAGAATAGTTTCCACGCCTGTCGTTTTGCTTTGGTATACGTATTTTTGGCGAGCGTCTGTAGTTTATGGAGCTCCAGCCATATTTCGGGCGTGGGGTGTTTGGCATAAAATTTTTTTAGTGTGTTTTTTTTTTTTTGATGGCGGCACACTGTTTGTTCCACCAATGAATCTTAGGGAATCGGTCAATGGAAAATAATTTTTGGCGCGTACCGCTCCGATCAAGCGCTAACGTAAGCATTTGGAGAAATTTGGTGTACGTCATTGTCCGGTGAGAGGGTATGTCGTCCGTGTAATATAATTTAAGGAAATATGACCGGAAGGTATTCCAATTAATAGATTCTCGTGTCCATCGACGGACAGGGATGTCAGTCACGCCTGTATTCGGAAAGATATTTGGTAAACAAATAAATATCGGCGTGTGATCACTCCCTCGTAAGTCTAAATCGTTTGTCCAGTTGATATGAGGAAAGAGGTTAGGGGACACTATTGTTAAATCGATGACGGTCGGGCTGGAACCATTGTGTGGGTAGTGGGTGGGGGTACCGTCATTCATTAGAATAAAGTCGTTCTCAAATATCCAATTTTCAATGTGGTAACCTAATCTATCGGTCTGTACATTGCCCCACATTCGGTTATGGCTATTGAAATCTCCGGTTATGAGATAGGGTCCTGGGAGTAGGGCGAGGAGGTCTGTGAGGGTGGATAAAGGGATATTCTGCGAAGAATGATGGGGAGGAATATAGAGGGAGAGGAGTGTGAATAGGTGTTGATGGAACTGGATGCGTACAGCAACAAGTTCGACATTGAACTGATGTATTAACGGAAGGGAGGAGGGGAGAGTGAGGGGGGAATGTGGAATATTTTCATGGACGTAAATGGCAACACCTCGTTGTGTTGCGGGGAAAGGGGGACCGTAGGAGATGAAATGTGGGAGTCTGTAATTCTCATAGCGAGTTCCTTTCACCTCTTGTAGGCTGAGGAGATGTGGTTTATAATCCGCCACAAGTTTCTGTATTTCACATTTTCTGGCCGAAAAGCTGCGGACGTTCCATTGAATAATAACTGGAAATGCCATGGAGGGGGAGGAAGGGAGGGAAAATAAAAAAGGGAGGGAGACTCATGGAGGCGGTCTATGCCGGAATTGACGGGCTTCCGTTGTAATATCTTCATTTTGTCAATAGGGTAAGAAAACGAGGAAAAATTGAAGAAAAACCGAAGAATAAAGAGAAACAAAAATGGATGGGTAATCAGTCTTCTATTATTGATAACAGTTGAGTCGTGAGGGCTTGTATTTGCTGAATGAGAATCTTTTGTTCGCGTATGTTTGATATGTGGAGCACTGATGCCCATAAGTTTGTTATGAGGTCCAGGAGTGATTTGTAGATTGTTTGTTGTTCGGAATTTAGAACTTGCTGTGGTTCCGATGACGGTGGTGGTACCTTGTCCGGGGGGGCCCTCCGGGCCGGATGAGCGTTACGCCCAATGGGGGGAGAGGGGGTAAATTCATCTTCTGATGTCGAGGAGCTGGAAATCGTTCTTGTTTTGTCAACGTTAGGGCTGGGTGCCTGAACTTGTAAATCTGGGTGTTGTTCCTGGTGGGAGGAATGGGGCACAGGAGTATTGGACTTGCCAGTCCAGCGGCGGGGGTGGATTTTGTTTGTGGAGCGGGCTGTTTTCACTGCCTGCGGTGTGGCGGTCTGACGATCGCTTGGGGTGGGAGGTGCAGATGCAAAGTGCGTCTGTAAAGTATGAAAAGGGTTGTCCCAAGCGCCGAGTTGGCGTGTTCCATTCGTGGGGGTCGAGGTGGGTGTGGGAGACAATTTGGGGAAGTCGCGCCTGTTGAGCAGGGGGTTTAAAATATCTTCCCGGGTTAGGGGTGGTTGGAAGGTACCGGAAAGTTTGGCCTTCGCCTCGTAATAGGAGATATTTTCCTCCGCCATGCGAGTTTGAATGTTTTGTTCTCGTTGCCAGAAAGTACATTTGCGGTCACGTGCCCCATGGGGGCCCTTGCAGTTGCTACAGTGAGGGGGGTTGGTGCATCCATCCCCGTGTCTTTCTTGCCCACAGTTAGCACATTGTGGTTTAGACCGGCATTGACCCTGGGAATGATTATAACGATAACAGCCAGAACATTGTAACACCGAGCGTACTCGCGGTTTGACTGTAAAGATTTCCTTATTTATTAGCACTTTTTCAGGTAGGTGTTTACCATGGAAGGTAAGGCATATCAACTTGGTGTCCACGAGGTGGGAAGTGCCATCCTCTCGCCAGATTTTTTTCTTTAGTCGTTTAGCGCATGTTACCCGAAATGGTGAGTCAATGCCGTCTAGGATATCTTGTTCTGTCACGTCAAGTTCCAGGCCATACACTAGCCCTTCCCGTTGGATCAGACTGTGTGGTATTTTGGCTCGGACTCCAATTGAGTCCAGAAAGGTCCCGTTCCGAACAAACGCGTTTGCTGTATCTGCTGTTTTAAAGGTGGCCCGGACCCTGTTTTTGCCACATTGTTCCACTAAACTCACGGGTATGTTGGCCTTCCGGAATTTGTTGCCCAAACTGCCACTAGAAAGTTTACCAATGTTTTGATTTTGTCCTTCTAAGAGGACCACAAATGGGCCGGTGGTGTCGGTCGAATACCAAAGAGTTGGAGGTCTTGGTTCCGGTTGAATGGGGCGAAATAGTTTCTCTTGTTTGCTTTCGGTTTTACTCACCTCGTCCAGTGTCCTTTTACCTGAGCGTATCGTTGAGTCGGTCATGGGGATGTCATCTTCATGTTGGTTTGATGGAAATTCCTGTGTGGCCAGATCGACTAAGCCTTCCGCCGCCGTCCTCTCTCTCAGGTCCAACATTGCGGCATCCTGCATGCTAGCCGGCTGCCCGCCGGAAGCCACGATGTTCTAATGGGTCGTTGGCTAGGGTATACACCAAGGGGAAAAATACACTATATCGTTGCACTGCACTCTACACGTAATTAACTTGAGAATAAAGTCGTCGAAATTGAACCAATCACTCGCGATGTGTTGCTCTGTCGGATATGTACCGCTTTTTACGACTGAACCTATCACTTCGAGCGCTCGTACGCGAATCCCGTTTGTAAGACAAAAAATCATACGCCCCCTAAAAGGGTGTTCATGGGAGGGAAAGTATAGTAATTTTCTAATTTTACTGCATGTTTGAAAATTGTGATAAGTTTAAAAACGAAACAAAGCATATAAAGACAAAAGGTATAGTAAATGCATTTAAACTCACTTTATTTTAATAGTTTTGATAATACATGAACGTTCCACATTTGACAGAATTAGTATATTTCTTACACTGTTTGTGAAATTAGAAGTTCCGTAAGAGGTGTGCTGACTACAAGCAAATCATGACATGAGCCTGTGAGTAAAGTAGGTGGTTTTCTGTGGTGAGCAGTATGGCGGAAACGACGGTGGATGCTACCCGAAGGTTGAACGTGAAGAAACAGACTTTGGATGATGCATATGCAGCACCAGCCAATTTTCTAGAGATTGATGTTATCAATCCTATCACACACGGTGTTGGAAAAAAGAGATACACAGATTACGAAGTCAGAATGAGGGTAAATATAATCATATTTTAAAACGGTGACTTGAAGATCAAGTTAATTTAGGTCTTGTAAATTTAAACGTCAAATGTGACATCACAGATGAAATTGTTAGTCGACAAGAACAACACAGAGGATTAATTTATGATATATTTTAACAATAAGTATATTCTTCAGTTAAGAAACCCATAAACATGGAAATTCAGTATAGATTTTCGGCACTTTTGACATTTCGGAATGTTAAACGAAGTACGTGGCATAACATAGTTCTACGCTTGAATGTAATTATTATACATCAATAAGATGTTCTTTGATCTAGAATTTATAATTTGTGTATTTTATAAGTTATCAGAATTTAAGTTTGATAAGAAAAAATCGCCCGTGCGATTGGCGCAACCCCAAGAAATGAAAGCCGAATTTGTTGATATAAGATAAACTTATGTATCTTTTTCGGGGTTACATAATCAGTAGCATAAAGTTGCAACCTAGTTTCAACGATCATTTAATTTCCTCTGCCGAACCTAGTCTACGGAAGAATAGTGGGTTTAAAAATAATCTGAATTAACATTTCCCATAGGCTGTAAGGTGCAATGCAAAGCACTTTTCTTATTGGTGACACTAAGAATGTGAATCAGATGTAGCAAATCAAATTCAACTAGTGATGCAATTCCAATTCTTCCCGTTTTTTTTTCTTTTAATGTAGCAACCAAATCTTCTGCAGTTATTTCATGTTTTTTTTTTCTTCTTGGTGTAACACCTGATATTCTGTCTTTAAATGGCAAAAGAATGCTATATGTTGTATTAAAGGAGTACAGGATATGGAGTCCTGTAGGGAATTCTTTAAGGAATACCCTATTATGACAGTGCCCTCTATAAATATTTA
This sequence comes from Lepisma saccharinum, assembly GCF_977018435.1. NCBI lineage: Eukaryota > Metazoa > Arthropoda > Insecta > Zygentoma > Lepismatidae > Lepisma > Lepisma saccharinum. The sequence continues at coordinate 53,013,658 of NC_139234.1, forward strand.
TCATAGTTTAATGTACATAAAGGAAAACCTCCCCAGTTTTAGGTTGCGTTCTAATGTACATAACTATAATACAAGGCACAATCTGAATATAGAAATGCCATATGCAAGACTCAACAAAATTTTAAACATAATGGAATGAGATTATTCAATTTGCTACCAGCTTCTATATGTAATTTAGAAAACAAGCAGTTTGCTAAACACATTAATAATATATTAGTACGATATTGTATATATAGTGTCACGGAATTTGAAGAACACTTCCGTCAGGGCCTGTAAAATGTAAATGTCTACTCATAATGCATCACAGAGCAGTTTTTGTACATGACTTGTATTGTAATCAAAATAGAGTACTATTTTCCAATTGCTTTTGCTGTAATAAAACATGTAGTTTAATTTCCAAACTGTATTGTTGAATGTGTAATATTTTAATATGTATTTTTTAATTTTATTTTCTTTTGTAATTTTTATATACTTATTATGACGAAGTCTATTGCAATCATGTTGTCTAATGACTAATAAAGTATTCTATTCTATTCTGTTATTTCAGACAAACTTGCCAGTTTTTAAAGTAAAAGAGTCCAGTGTTCGTCGGAGGTACAGTGATTTTGAGTGGCTGAGAAATGAATTAGAAAGAGATAGTAAGGTAAGTACTGCATTATTGTTAGATCCATCTTTTCAGATTTAAATATGTGAATTAATTTTTGTACATGTGAATCACTTGGTAAATTTTTAAAATGCATGTTCATTTTCAGTTTCCTGTGCACAGTAGCATACTCAGGATTTCATCAAGGGGGATGGGTTATTTCTAAAACTTTCTCCAAATTCACATTACCATTGTTTTATTATACTTTAATTACATAATAATCAATTAATTAATAATACTTATAAAGAATTAATTAGCAAATTACTACTATTAAGTAGTAGAGATCTACATAAATATAGTATTTATGAAAACAATAAAATGAAATTACTTTCTAGTCATTCGATCTTTATCAAATCCTGGGATATTTTTTTGTTTCTTTGTTACAAAATAATTGTCTGGTCAACGAGGTGAGACATTTTAAGGGTGAAGAAAATCCATAAGGTAAAAATCTGATATTCCCCGGACACCTATAACTTCTTCGTTTTGTCAATTTTTGACATTTGTACTTACCTATCTGCTTCGCGGAACATTCTTTAACGTGTATTCACTTTTTTTTATCAAAGTAATTGCAATTTTTTTTAAAAAAAGTGTTTTTATAACTGAAGAACGTACATTTCCGCAAATGGTTTGTGGGGCTGTGTGTCAATGGTTCGTGGGGCTATGCGAGAATTGTGTGTGGGGCTATGCATATTTTTTTCGGAACCAATTTTTAACTATTGTAACCTATACGTGACCCTACCTAACCTAATCTTACCGGAAATGGTTTGTGGGGCTATGCGTCAATGGTTAATTTCCGCTATGAAACATTCCCACATCACACAAAACACCTTCCAGATGTTAGACAATGCTACAGGAACTTATTACCGTAAGTAGTTTCTTCTATAAAAATGAAGAAATCTGTCCGGGGAATATCAGATTAGTACCAATCCATAAAAACAAGAAAATATAACTAACTAACTCTCTAGCCTTCTTAAACCAGAAGGTTCATGGCTGCAGCAACACAGGCCTTCCATCTGTCCCTATCTTGAGAAAGATCTATATACTCTTTTACATCCTCTATGGCATAGTGCTATGCACAGGGGAACACTTTACCTTTTTTTAAAGCTTTTTGTCGTTTGAATAATTGTCTAATCAACAAGGTGAGACATTCAAACGTGCTGCGGTAAACAATACAACGGGAAGGCAGACTAGTGACTCTATTCTTGTCCACCCAGCCTTTGTCTATACATTAGCCTCTTACAACAAACCAAGAACTTTATTTAGTTAATTCTCATTGTACACACAAAAAAGTACATATTCGTAGAACACTGGCGTATGTAGGGGGTGGCCGATGGTGTTACAGCCCCTACTAAAATTTTGAGAAAATCAGAATTTTCAAATGAAAATCCGTTAAGATCTTTAAGAAATCAAAATGTGTAAATGCGAAACCTCTTAAAGTTGGTCCTGATTACCATTTTTGTTCTTGAATACAATTTTAATAGACTGAAGAGCTCCAAAAATACGAAATATTTTATTATCCAACCTGCCCTCCAAAACAAATCCATGTGCTATCCACATTTACTATTCCAGCCCCTCCCGAAAATAAAAATCCTGCATACGACAGTGTATTGAACATTGTTGCAACTGAGATACAAAACATTGTTTTTCTCTTTTAAATCGTTTTTTTGTTTTCAAGGCATCTCTCTGAAAGATGCGTGTGTTTGGAATGCTGAGCTTTTCTCCATGCTGCAGGGAATAATAATTCATATTATTATTAGTAGTAGTAGAGGTAGAAATAGTATTGTCGCAGATCTTTGACTGTGATAAATAGGCCATTTAATTTTTTTTCCACAGCATTTTTCATAATATTTAAAAAACTGAAAGGGGTGGATGTTTAAACCCCGTAAGTCTTCCCTTGCATACGCCACTGCCTGTGCATGTACTTGCATATGTTTGGTTTTGGAATAAAACTTGAAAACTCACAAAAGTATGAAACCAAGAAAAATGCATGTGAAAGTTTGTCCATTTCATTGTTTCGTATGAGTTACCCAGATGTTCCAGCATGTTTCCAGCTACTGAAGGAACTTTCATTCACTATTGTACAGCAACTGAATCCATTGTTAATTCAATTTCGAATAGGGTGTGGATTTTGAAATTTTAGTCCCGAACTGCCCATATATTGGAGTTAATTTTTACGTAAAATTAAATCATGTTTAGGACCATGTTTTATTACAAACAGAAAATTCAACATTTTAGTTAAGTTAGATATGAAGTATAAACTAAAAAAGTGTTGTGTCGACTTGTAGAATCATAGCAGTAAAATCCAAGATTTTGAAAGTAAATCATGCAGAAATGCCTGGTTTGGAGGTTTTATCCATACTTTACCATCCACTTGTGAGAACAGTAGCCCTTGTGTTCCCACTCCATCGATACTAACTATTTTGGTCTTACTTTCAGATGTATAGGTTTTGACTTACCTCAATATTCTATCCTGGAAGGCACCCTCTTCCTTGAAACTGGTTTAAAACTGAAATCAGCCGGTTTTTGGCACAACACAGTTTTGGCGATTAGTCACACCACATTTGAATTCCAAATAACCACCTTTAATTAATTCATGTTCATTCTATGAAAGTATCTGGTGGATATTGATTTTGTCAAGAGCTCAAGATGTTATTTGAATTAAATTAACGTTACATTTCTCAATGCTTAAGGATTACCTATTAATAGTCCATATTAATGTATAATGCACTTTAATAGTATATTAATATTCTCTCTTTCCTGTCTTTCATGCAGATTGTTGTACCACCATTACCTGGCAAAGCATGGAAAAGACAACTTCCGTTCAGAGGGGATGACGGGATATTTGAAGAAGACTTCATTGAAGATAGAAGAAAGGGTCTAGAGGTATTTGTAAACAAGTGAGTTTTTTAATTTTTACTAAATGTGATTAAAAAGGAGGTGTGAATGTACAATATAGAGAATGTCTCAGATTTCTTTCCTACTTCTTATACTCACTAAATATGCAGTCCTGGTAACGTATCTGGAGTTAAGATTTGGGGGTGATGTGTAAAAATTGTACACTTACGTCTATATATGTTGCAAAATTAAGTTTTACATTACCATGATCATTCTCCATACAGAAACATAGGAACCATGTTTGATGATATGAACAAGTGACATTCAGCATTTGTTGCGCTGTCTACAGCGACGCCACACTGTTGCTTCGTTACTTGCAGAGCATTAATTGTTGCTTTGTTGCCGGAATTGTAGAGCATGTGGAATGTGGACTTTGATTACAGTTTGGCAACAGCGTTCGAGCATTGTTCTAGAAAAATGGCATGTTGCATAGTGAGGAAGCTAGAGCAACAAAACTTATATTTTGTGCTCATTGACAAAACATTTAACTGATATCCTCACGAACCATTTCCGGTAAGGTTAGGGTAAGAAATTATCTTGAATTTCGTTAATATTTTGTATATTAACTAATTTTGGCCTTCTAATCAGTACATTATGCATGGGTAGCCCCACGAACCATGCACGGGTAGCCCCACAAACCATGCACGGGTAGCCCCACAAACCATTTCCGGTTAGGTTAGCAAGCTTAGTTAAAATTTTGTTCGTAAAAAAAAATGTGGTACAGCTCAAAAAAAAAAATCCACTTATATCAGCTCTTTTCAAGATTTCCAAACGTGACCCCTGCATTTTAACAACAGATTCGTGATTAGAAGGCCAAATGTAGTTAGTATACCAAATATTAACGAAATTGGAGACATTCTCTATATCGTTCATTCGCTCCAAAAATGATTTCTTGTAAGGATTACATGAAACTGTGTGCAAATGAATTTATTGTGACAGTGACTAAATATTTGAAAAATTACTAAAGTGTAAATCACCAACCCTGAGACCTTCTGTAAACAAACCGTCTCACCGATTCAATGTATCACTGAACACGGTGACCTTTCCCCATGCATAGAACTCGCCATGTTCAAAGTGGCACTACTTCCTTGCTGTTCACATGATTCTTTTTAGAAAATAACCAATGTTATAAAATATCATTATGTACACAAATCTCTAAGTTTATTGAAATTTACAATGCATATTCCTACAAAATGTTCACACTTATCTTGCCTTGCCATGTTACCAAGTTATTTTACGAAGTGCACTATATTTGGCGGAACAAAAATCGTTATTAGGATGCTTGTCAAAGTTTCCAACCGCAATAAATTTACGAACTTTCTTTCTCTTGTTTTGTTCATCATCATCATCAATATATTTATTGGGCTTACAACATTGAATATGGTTGTTTATGCCCATTATATATTTTATTTACATAAGATACAATTTACAAAAAATCTACAAACAAATTCCAAATACACTCCTATCTATATCAAATCTTAGAAATATACATTACCATGTTATATCATTTTGTCAAAAAAATGTAAGTAAAATATATTTATTCAATTCCCATGCAAGAAAGAAGCCAAATTTATGGGAAATGATTAGTACTGGTGCAAAGAGTTAACCATAAAGGTGAAGCAATAAGTACAAAAGAAAGAGCATTGGGTTTAATGTGAGACGTCATTTGCGGCAGCGTATCCCATACTACAAATTGGCCATTGTTTTACCTTACATAATGAATCCTCCTAACAATGCTGGATTTTCATGTGGATTATTTTACTTATATGAGTTTGCAATGCTTTCTGCATGCAGGTGGTTTTGTTTACAGAAGGTCTCAGGGTTGGTGATTTGAACTTTAGAGATCTTTTGGTGAAGGGGTGAATCATACATTTAATCATTTCAAATAATGAATTTAGCTTGAAAACCATCTAATTAAGGGTTTATTTTTCTTGCACAACTTCTAAACATGAATTATTAGCACATTTAGATATATGTCAGTCAAAATTAATTCTACAGTAATGTTATGTTATGTACTTACTCATTTTTGTGGTATTGCAGCAAAATTCTTCCTCCACATCTGTGTTTTATCTTTTCATACGATCTAACCAGATCGTAAATTCCTTATCTTCCCCCCTCCCCCTTGAATTCTGTGCAGTATTTTTGTTCATTCCTTTTCTTCCAGCCAGTTAAGCAATCATGATTTTGCTACAATCCCTCATGGTATTTTCACCCAGTTCTTTGTCATTTCCATCTGTCACTGGTGTTAGATTTTTCCAATTACTTCTCAGTTAAAGTATTTTCCACAGAAATTATCATTGTGCATATTTATGCTCCGTATTGAACAAAATGCGGCATCAAGATCTAATTTTTCACCAGGGTAGAAACATTATTTTAATTTTTCTTTCATTTTGTAATTAATATCGGACTTTCCTGACAGCCTAGTGGTATCATGACTGCCTTGTAACTTAATATTTTATTATTAATCAAGAAGAGTCCTATTTTTGTTTATTATCAAGGTGTCATGGGTTTAATCCCCAGTGCAGCACATACTGGTTTGGATCCCATTTTGAACTGTAGGTCCATTCCTGATTGGCCCATCTTTGCATACAATGAACTTCAAACTCAAACTGTAATCAACATCACTGAAAACACTAGAAGTGTCCAACATTATGCACATAAGCTCACTGGGCAAAAAATTAATCACCTGGCATGTTGAAGATGGTCATAACAAGATGCACCGGTAGATGGCGTTGAACGAGGATGAACGGGAGATAAATAACTGGGGAGCTGGGATAGGATCCATAGATTGTAGAGGTGGTACAATATAGTGCCTGTCTCATTTGCTGTGTGTAAGATAATACCTATCCCATACCTGTATCAAAATGACAGTGTTCACCGGCCTGCAATCGTGAGTGATTGGCATGATGAATGTTCAGAAGCAGTCACACATCTGGACTGGCCCGCAAAATCCCTAGATTTGAACCCAATCGAAAATCTGTTGGTCCATCTTGAACAATGCATCCTCACAATCTGGCCGACCTGTGCAATTCTTTGATACAAGATGTGTCCTACATCCAGAACCTTGTCCAGTCCATGCCACAATCGCAGCTGTTACCCAAGCTCATGGAAGTGTTACACAATACTAGGTACAGGTGACTTTTTTTTTTGTCCAGTGAACTTAGACTTTTTGCACCAACAGAGTTTGTACTGATGTTCACATCTGTAGCTTCTCTTCCCATCCTTTATCTTTCTTCTTTCCATGTACTCTGCGTAAAATTTGTAAATGTATTTTTGTAATATCACACTTGCAACAAAACATAATTCATGCCTCCCAACATAATGCTCTGGGCATTTCTGTTGAATCTGCAAATTTGTTAACAAGAATGTTCATGAAGTGACAGAAACCAAATACAAACTGAAAATGGTATGATAAGATATCTGTTTCCAAAGATTGGCCAAGGGTATGAAATAAACCAAATTAACAATACTTTTAAGAAGTACCTTGTAATTATCTGTGTGTGTATGTGGTTGTATATACATGATAGGTGCACCCTGGAAATATATTGACCAATTTCAAAGGATTTCGGCCAGTTGTGAAATGTCACACCGTGCTTGTAACTTTGGTTCTGTTATTGTCCTATTCTGCAAGTTCCATGGGGATTCTCGTCAGGAAGTTTCAGAGCTTTCCTTGTCAGCTCGATATGAACATTATGTATTACTCATGCCATCAATATGTTGACAACATTTTCTTTGAAATGTAGGCTCATCTTAGTTGTGGGCCTAACACTTAGGCATATGTCTGTATTTTAAAAAAATAATATATTTTTTTAAAAATATCTGCTGCTCTACCATGTTAAGGAATACAGCTTATGTTTTTTCCTTTACATTATAGGATAGCGGGGCATCCTCTGGCACAGAATGAAAGGTGTCTACACATGTTCCTTCAGGAGCCAGTGATTGATAAGAACTATGTTCCTGGAAAAATTAGAAATACGTAATAATAATACAAGAGCTGCCTACTCTGACTAGCCCATACTTAACGACAAATTCTCCTTCATGGATGGGGCATCCCTCACCCTACTTTGTGTATAAATTTTGATTGTATATTTCTCCATACATGAAGGTTGAGAATTTGTGCATTGCCAATTGAGTTTCGACTCCTTTCGACATTTTGAGAATGATACTCAGTTTTTCTTTCAAGTAATGAATTTGTTTGCACCATTTTCATCAGGAGAAATCTAGCCAGTGGCAGCATTTATTGTAAGTTGTGTGGTTGTCCTGTCGTATTTGCAACTACTTATAAAACTACCTTGAAGATACCAGGGTATATGAAAAGATCGACAATAAAGATGGCATAGCCTCTTTCACGAAAGGAAAAAAAGATATTGACAAGATTATTGTATACATCTGACATGCATTAACACATCTCAAATTGTACAAAATTTATATATCTGTAAATTATATATAGAATTCTAAAAATGAACAAAAAGTCCCATATCTGGAAAGATGTGAATCTTTGTGTGGTGTGTTTTCTTGCATGTCCATTTCCATAGCACTGCAGTCTTTTTAACATCTCTTAGCAGAGGCTGTGATCATCAAAGGGTATATTTGTGTTGACCACATGTTTTGAGAAAGTTACTATTTATCTATTTACAGGTTTGAAACTGTGGCCAAGGTTGCATGGTTTGCATAGCTCATGCTGTGAGGGACCATACTGGCTTACAGTTAGTGGCGAATGATGTAGGAGTAAATGTTATCATTTCTTGCAGTGCCTGCTGCAAATTTTTTTTGTGCAACCTCATTGCTCATATACTTGAAAATGAAATTTTCATATGTATATTTAAGTATCATATTTAAAACTCCTCCAGGTATGGGAATGTTTGGCAACATACAGTGCTAGAAAGCAAGTTCATTAGCATTCCTGCTGTACAGTAGCTTGTATTTGTTTGTTTCTTTTTTTTTTGTAATACTTCATCATTGTATGTCATTTTACATAACAGGTTATTCATTGTTACTGAGAATTATTTTTGTGAAGAACTTGTTACTCTGAGTAGGCAAGTTTGTGATTTTTCTCCCTTATCTCCACATGCAAAGACAAAACTTTTATCAGTGAAATTAGTTTTGTACTTGCTTTCTGATGTGCATAATAATATGTAAGTTAGCATTAAATATTTTGTTAGTAATGATATCAGATGTTGAAAATATATTCATTATACTTAAGTTTTTGTGTTTTATGAATTTATAATCATTAAAAATGCCATGAATCAAAATCCAAAATTCCAAAATATCTATATAAATATCTATATAAGCTTATACATATAAAGTGTACACGAGTCCAAATGTACTTGATTGTGCAAATACATACATTATACATTTAATGAGAATGAACATAATTTAACCTTCAAGTGAGTAGTGTGTATATCCCTATCTTTGTTTCCATGTGTCTTATGCATTACAAATATAAGGTCAGTTATTACAAAGGCACAATAAAAAATATGCATACAATTTATCCTGGTACTAAGCCTCTTTACTTGGACAGGATCGAAACTTTTGTTATGATTTTATGCTTTTTCTTAAAATTCCTTTTGGTTGAACAATACTTCCAGAAGGCCTCCAGAGACTACAGTCTTTAAGTTTAACTATTTCTTCCCAAGAATCCAGTAGTTTCCTGTTAGGGGAAAGAAAATTACTGTGTTTAGTTTTTTAACAATATCTCGATGGTTCTGAATTGTATTAGTTGGTGTTAGATTTTTAAACAATTTTCAGCTAAAGTTAATTTAAATTTAATCACTACTATTTATTTGTGATAAATGGCAAGAGAGTTCTTCAGTAACTTACAAAGGCACTTGGGAATGATCCTATATTTTGGCACGTTTGCCATTTTCAATGGAGACGCATCAAAATCTTAAGGCAAAAACTCATTTATACCTATATTTTCATCAGCTGTTGCCTTTTACACTGGAGACTGGAAAACCACTGAACCCAGGGTTGCTACGCGACTGGAAAACCGGGAAAAGTCAGGGAATTTGGTTGGTCAGGGAATTTTGCATATTTTCTGGAATTTACGAGCATTTTGGAGTTGCAGGAGAACCAGTTACAAAATGAACGAACGGTTCATTTGCAGTTCCGAATTCGGTTGTTGTGATTCCAGTCCCCCCAAAAGATTCAGTTCAGAAACTTGTTCCTCTCGTCATTATAACTTCTAGTCTGTTACGTACAAAATTATGGTTCCTTCGCATTTCGATTCTATATTTATTCACTCTCGGATCTTGGATCCGTTCATGTTGCGACTCGTTCTTCTGAACCTGTTCAAGACCGGAATTTGGAGAGGCGTGAGATTTTTCCTTAGAGAACAAGCTACTCAAGACGAAACCTACGCACCAGCCATCCTCAGAATTTCTTAAGGAAAAATGTTGCTTTAGCTTTGTGTGTGGTGAGGAAATTTTCTTTCTTCAAGAACACACCCGTTCGGAACCCGTTCTCTTTTGATACGTGAAGCGGAGCAGGTTGGGGTTCGTACAGTTCATTGGTTTTGGATCTGCAATAAAGCTTGAAGAGCAGAATTTAACGTAACTGGCTCTGGTTGACATCACACTGGACGGGTGCGGATGCCGAGTAAAAACAAAGGGACTCAGTACTTCGTTACCCCCATGAACCCGTTCTGTGAATTTGAGTCCTTCGTTTGCGACCCGTTCAGAAGCAACCTGATCAACTGATTCATTTGCTCGTTGTCGTAGTTTTTACATTGCATAGATGTGTTACACCCGATAAATTAGTGATTTTATGCAGTATCTGTGACGTCATTATTCGAATATGCACGTGTTTTGTGCATGTAGAACGAATTTATTTTTAAAAAACTGGTGCGAAATAGAGGAATTAAACGTACGCTGGTCACACATCGTTGTTAGGTTAGGAATGTTGGTTTGGTAACAGTAGTATAAGCCGGAGACAGATTAAACTCGTTTGTTTTCAAATAAAAATTATTGCTACTTATCTCATATGCATAGCGGAAGATTTTTCAAGCTGGGGATCAATTTTTTTCCCATGAAAAAAGCGTTATTTTTAACATTATAATCATTTATTGCTCGTTGCTAATTCAGCGGGCAAATTTTGACTCACGTTGTCTATCGTCAGCTGATGTGCAGTGTTTCAAAACTTATGAACCGATAAATGCCGCACAAACTATTCACAAAAGGTTTTTAAGCGAAAATTGAGGCTAGACTCTATGTCCTTATCTGCATGGTGATTGCTTCTTTGCGTTCGTGGTGCGGCACCCGGCATTTCTTCGGGTAAGTACCTTTTTCTTTTTACACTTTCTGTTCACGATAGCCCCACTATTCATTCACGGGGTCGAGGTATGCCTACGAGATTAGGTTAGGCCTGTTAGGTTAGGTTCCATTAGCACTCATTTCACCCCTAAATATGTGCTTCATCATCTTAAAAATTCCTCAGTACGTTCAATTGTGCATATCCGGACAACATCGATTTTTCTCGATTGACTCCTTCAGGAAATTTTTGCTTTGGGATTTACGTTGTTGAATTCCTTATAAAATAAACTTTCCAACGAAATATGACACGTATTCCTTAGGAAAAGGACGTAAACTAGTCTTACCTTACATTGGAAAAAAAAAAAACGCTCACACGTCATCTTGTGAAACTTCCGCGTGGTTGCTACACTGTGAGGGGGTTACATAACCGAACGCACGGAACATTTGATTCACGTAGTCGACGGTAATGGCGGCACGAGCTATCGTACAATGGAGATGCATGATTGACGAAAAATACCTTATTTACAGGCAAAATACGTTGCACGATTCTAAAAAAACTATTTCCCCGGCTTCAGAAAGTCCTCAGGAACGCAATTCCGTAAGTACTTTCTCGTCTTTTCTCCTGTAAATTTTAAGAAATCCGTCTCCGGCTTATACTACTGTTACCGTTGGTTTGATGCCGATAGTAATTTTACGTATTTTTTTGCGTGTAGAATGAAATTTTGCTGAAAAGTGGTGAAAATGGGCCCAAGTTCCTTTTGTTTTATTATGATTTCATCATGCCTCAAATGCAACTTTTACATGGTTCGATTTCGATTTATGTCTGTTAACGCATACTGCAGAGTTTTAGCGATTACTTAAGATTTTGTCAAATACACTTTTGTGGTTAGGTTAGGTTAGGAAGGTCAGGTTTGGTTGTCTTACAATTAAAATAAAGACCCTGTACTAAGGTTCCGATTTATTTTTACATTCAATCCCACTAGTTTACGATACTTACTGTCGCTTGTCAACCGGAGAATACCTTTCCGTGGGAAGCGTGTATGATTGCGTAAGGTCATTTTGAAGTTGTTTTTTTCAACATAAATAACTTTTTTCCAATCCAAATAGTGCTCATTATTTTAAGGAAGGTTCAAATTTCGTGTCACAATGAATGCCAAAATTGTATGATAATTAGTCTTCCTGCTAGGAAACTTTGAAAAAAAAAATATATATTCGGAACTGTTACCAGATTTCGATATTTTCCCGTAATATAAAATTGGTTCCAGCATGTGGAAAACTCAAATAATGGAGATATTTGATTCCAAAGTATGGCCTGCATATATATTTCTTTTAGGTGTATGGTTGGTCACCGGCCCCATTTACGTTCTGAATTTCCGAAATATGTACTATTTTCAATAAATTAAAAAATATAATCATTAAACTTATTTCATATTTTCTAAAGGTACACGACCTAATTTTGTGTTTCTCATTTGTATTGATATAATTGAGCTTGTATACAAGTTACATTGTAAAGCTTTGATATATGCCACATTTTTTATTGATTTTTTACACCACCTTAATTGTAATGACTTAGTAAATGGGGAAGTACAATAGTTATTTATTTTTTCATTGAATAGCATTATATTAATCACTTGGTAAATTTTCAGCTAATAACTGTGTATATTCATATTCATAATAATTAACGTGCCTGCATATTTAATTGAAAAACATGAGGTTAAAAAGCAAAAATCATTACGACCAATATGTCTGGAAAAATTTCATTTCTGGTCTGGAAAACCTGGAAAAGTCAGGGAATTTCATAATCAAAAAATCGTAGCTACCCTGTGAACCTTTACTAAAACAAGCATTGATGAGTCGAATTTACCAGCATCTGCTCATACCACACAACATAAGTGCTTCAAAGTGCCTGTCATCCACATAGTCCCTTCAAGCACTGGTTACTCTGTAACTTACTTTTTTTTTTCACACCAAGATATAAGAAAAAAATGTAAATGTCCACAGATTAATTAAATCATCTGGTGACTTGACTAATGAAGTTGAACGTAAAGTGAAATATTTTCAAGATTTTTCCTAAAACAATATGGTGGTATAAACCAAATGCAACACAAATCTTTGAAAAATCAGGAGTTTTATACTTTATAGAATGGCAGGGGCAATCACAGGTTGAAAATGTAACCCTGCTGAAATACAGTGTTTTACAAGTGATTTTGCGTTACTGATCTACTCTTTTGCCACATATTGGCTTGATAGTCCTGACCTCCATGACAGTGTGGTTAAAACTGCATGCTACGATGCCAGGATCAAATGTCAGCCTGTGGTATGAGTGTTCTTTGTGAGTGTTCCTTCATCAGTTTCATCACGATTTGCCAAAGGCACTAAAAACAATAAATAAAAAAAGAGCTCAGTGGTAGACCACGTGCATAGAAAATGCTCTGGCTTGTTAATATCCAGGGAAAAGATAGAAAATACAGCATGTAAGATGATAAAAGCCCAATGTGTGGGCTTCACATTTTCAAGAATAGAGGAAGGTTAGAGGTAAAAAGAAAATATAAACACTCTCCTTCCATTTTTAGGGAGTCAGATTAATCTATACTTTTTATCAGTATTAACCGGTATAGATGAGAGTGTGTGTAGGTAAAATTGCTGCCAAATTTTTCCATTATGTAATTTTTTTTAATGAATGGAAAAGTATAATTCATTCACCACTATTTGGTTACATACATAAATTTTTTACCAGATGGTTTATTGTGATAAAGTTCCTGCCAATAATCAGTCTGGTTGTCTGCTGCCTGACCTTGCCATTCTGAACAATTCCTACAACAGCATAGTCATCATTTTTGCATCAAACGTAACAGACCACTCGGTGACAGGAACTACCATGTGTGTATTTTATTTATAATTCTGGTATGCATCTTTTTTTTTTCACATGCATTATTTCAATTAAATAAATTATCAAATTGTTAAATGAAGTTGTATTGTCAGTTTATGTGTTTTGATAACAGGTCAATGCCGTATTGACTCGTGTATAATGCACACTTTTTTCCAAAATTTTTGCCCCCAAAAACTGTGGTGTGTGTATTATGCACGGAATAATTCGGACAGCCAACCCGAAACTGTACAAGGTCATTCCACGATTTTGTGACACTTACATTGATTTTTCATGTTTACGGAACGCTATCATGTTATATATCATTGTAAAGCTTAAATTCTGCAGTTTATGAATATGACAACAGTATTTCATTCAAGATGGTGACACTAATGTGCAATGCGGTTGAAATAAGTTAATCACAAAATGAAGGAATTTTTATGGTACTTTGGATGAAAGAAATGATGTGGAAGAAGAAAATAATAATTAAAATGTATTACTGGCCAAATAATATGATAAACAATGTTAAATTGTATTAAGTTAAATTTAACACTACTTACATGAGTGAGTATGAAACTTTTATGTAACGTTTCAGGGTCTAACTGCCCCCTTCATCAGGTTCGTAAATATTTTCCTAAGCACTGAACATAGTGTTGCGTTAAAATGTGTTAAAAGAGGATTAGGTTGAGGGTAGGGTTGAAAACACTTAAAACTATCCCTGACATTCCTAATTAAAAATCTCCTCATAAAAGCTTCATACTCACTCACGTAAGTAGTGTTAAATTTAACTTAATACAATTTAACATTGTTTATTTTATTTAATAGTGAGTAACACGCACCAAGCTACCAAATAATATATCTATGGAGTGTGTAAATGACTTAATGGAAGAAATCTTGTGCTGCTAACTGCTAGTTTGAGGGTCCTGAATTTGCCTCATATAAATGTTACGTTAGTCACGGAAGAAGTATATATTTTGAATTTTTTTCTTAGAAAAAGTAAAGAAGGAATGGGCAAATCCATGTATAAAAGTTTAAAGACCATTGCCCATGATTTGTCAGTTTGCTTGTTTACACAAGAGGATACTCTCCTCTTGGTCCACATAGCAACAGGTGACTCATTTGATAGGTATGATGTCATTTACTCTGATCAGCATAGCAACAGCTTTAAAACCTGCAACTAAGAAAGCCATTTTTTGAACCTGAATTATACTGCGCATTATATTAGAGATATGATTGTTTGTTATTTTTACACATTAGGTATACACTCACATTCATTATACAAGTGTAAATACGGTAGTTTAAATTATGAACATGCACATTTTCGTATTTTGTATTATTCTAATTTATTATTGAATATAGTTCAAACTTGATGTAATGAACTAAAACTAGCAAAATAGTTCAGCCTGTTCTTTGTTTATTCAAGTTGGAAGTGGGTGATACCTAATAACTAGAGGCATGCAAATTTCGTTTTTGACGAAAACACGAAATATGAAATAACATGTTGTAATATTAATTTTTCATGTTTCTGAAAGTTGTGAGGTGCATTTTCCTACCCTATTTTGTCACGAAATAATGCGAAATATACTCTTAAACACGAAATTTACCATTTATATACCGACGCGACACTTTCTGAAGTCTGAAGTATCATGTGGGTTATGCAATTCATGGAAAATTGATTAATTCTGCTGTAAA
This sequence comes from Lepisma saccharinum, assembly GCF_977018435.1. Lineage (NCBI taxonomy): Eukaryota > Metazoa > Arthropoda > Insecta > Zygentoma > Lepismatidae > Lepisma > Lepisma saccharinum. The sequence goes on from NC_139234.1 coordinate 53,029,004, forward strand.
TATATGAGAATAAAAAATGGATCCCTTTACACAGGAATAGACTTAATATTCTGGTAACTCAATAAATGTGCTATTATAAGGGATATGTTTATTTTGTGTAATAAGTGCAGTTTATAAATCAAATTTAGGATTATATTCACAATTTTAAAACCAAAATGTCTTTTTATATAAGCACTTTTGATGTGATTATTCACCGCTATAACACCGAAATTTTATTTTATTTACCGCTTTTGAACCTGAAATCTACACTGTTTTTGTACCAAAATATTGCTTTTTTATTTACCAAAAATATGTGCCTCTACTAATAACACTTTTATACAAAAAAATGGGAAACTACTTTTGATATTCCTAATAAAGTTTGGGCTATATTCAGTAATATTTTAACATATCGTTTTACCAAACTTTTTTCAATAACACAAAGGAAGAAAGTCCAGATGTCTTATTGGTGACTGAATATGTTAAGTGGTAGAATTTTGATTTTGCCTCGCCTGGGCATGAGTGTCCCTTCATCATTTTTATCTAATCATCATGCATCGTCGTCATTGTAATTAGTCAAAAGTGATAGAAAATCAACTTAAAATAACACAAATGCAAATGCAAGAGATTCTATGCGTTTCCCCTAAATATGTTTTGACCTGTGAAGAAAAGATCATTCAATCATCTGTTTGTGACCAAGTTATGCTAACAAAAGCAGTCATATGAGAAATTAAAATAATACATTTGTTCATGTTTGATGGTACAAGACATTAGCTTAGCCTGAGTTTTCCTGTCAAAGCTATTATATCGATAATGTCCAAAGCAAAATGGAGAAAATTGTGATTCTTTTAGATATATTTCTAAACACAATTTTAATTATGATTGAGGTAGAAATAGCACTTCTTTTTTCCAAGAACATCAGCTAGTATGTACCTAGCTCAAAATAATACAATTTTATACTGTACACTCACATACAACCATTTTCCAGAGGTGCTGTGTTTGGAAGAATGTCTCCTAGTAGCCTAGCGCACGGAAGGCACACAACAGATAGGAAAGTGACTTGATCATCTGGTATCATGTCTCTCTTCTCCCTGTCCATCATTGGAACAGGACACAAGCCTTGCTCTTTCTCACGATCTCCCTGAAAAAATTTGCCACTGAGCATCCTACTTTCTATTAGAAGAGACAATGTTATTTTACTATGTCAGTACCAATTTGGTTGCATAAAGTGGATCGGTACAGTTTCCTTCCTAAAGAACAGGACTGAATGAGACAGATTTGCATTGTCTGTTGCCTAGATTTTTACATACACATATATGGAAATATTCTATTCAAGTTTGCTAGGAACATATTACATAATATATGAGGTGCATCCAGAAAATATAACTTTATCACCATAATCTCCATGATTTGAAGAATAATTTCAGAAGTTTTTCTAGTGTGCAAAAACTGAACAACAACAGCTCTAATTTCACAGTTAGCAGAATTCTCGATTTTCTGGTTCATCTTGACAGCCCACAGAAACACGTACACAACCACTACTGTGATGCATGCAAAGATCATGCACAACTAGGATGACCATACGTCCCGTTTCAGAGGCATGTCCCGGTCATCCCATCCATATTATTAAAAACCCACTATTTGTCCCATTTTATAAAAATCTAGGAGTTACCTTGAAAACCCAGTCTAAATTTCAGACACATTTAATGCTAAAAAAAGATGCATTGTTTTGTATGTGTTCCGTTATTTGTAGAGCAAAATAAGCATGCAGTTTCTTTACGGAATTGCAACAAGAATTTAAAGTTCTTGCATCTTGACACAAATTCAAAAGAGAAATCTAGAGTTTTGTGTGTGATATGTGGGGCAAGGTTTTCAGGGAGATTTGTAAACGATTGATGAAAAATAAAGTTGCTCTCAAAAAGATTGATTCTTTTGATAAATACTTCTGGCATTACTCAACTTTAGCATAGGACTAACATCGAAGGTTGATCAGAAAGGATGAGAAATGTTATGTAAATTATACCAAGATTATAATAATAAACTTTTGACAGCGGAAGATCATATTTCATTTATTGTTTATGATGTATCAATAATGCGATCCACCTTTTAATAAATAATAGCAATACATTAATAATAATAATTTTATAATTAGGCCTAACTGATTTTTTATGAAGGAATGGGGCACACTGATTTCCTTGGGATGTCCTGTTTTTGGGTCAAAATATTATGGACACCCTACACACAACTGACTCGTAACAGGCAGCCTTGGATGCCACCTGTGCCTATTCTGGTGGCAGCAGTGTATGACAAGGGTATAACTTGTCTCCTGGTACATGGGCGTCGCCAGAAATTTTTGTTGGGAGGGTCGGGAAAATGAATAAAGTTGAATAGTAGAAAAATAATAAGTATTGTTATCACAGTTATAAATGTTGTTATACAATAATAAATATTATAAAACAAAAATAATTTTATTCGAAATAATAATAATAATCATAATTATTATTATTATATAAATAGGGAGACTCGATCCACCAATCGAATCAATACCAACACAACCATTCTCCATTATTTCTTTTGCATTTTATGCAGTTAATATATGAAATGCATTTTGATTAACTTTTGCACGTCTCGTTCAAGAAGAGGCTTTAAATGTTAGGGAGATTGTTTTTCATAAATTTTGTTGTGTGGCCTCTCACCTACAACTGTAATTATTAGAATTTCGAAAACTGTAACCATTTGTTCTTTGGATGAAATGGTAGAATGTTCCTGTATTTTTCACTCAATGTTTTCAATCCAATGCATTCTTACTTTGATTATTGTATTCTATTCTGTTCGAATACTAACTAAAAACTTTATTTCTGTTCTTAACAATAAGAGTAACAAACTTTCAGCTTTCTTGTATCTTTAAATGAATGATGTCAATTTCCAGGGGGGGGGGGTCCACCAACCCATTCGACCCCCCCCCCTTCCCGACACCCATGTCCTGGTATGATGTGCTTCAATGCCATAGCTGCCTATGTAGAGAAATACTAAAGGCATTAGCTGACATATTCACAGGAATGAATGATTTTAACCTATATCTGCAAGGAAAGCTTGCTACTATTTTTACAGCATCTGAGAAAATTCAGGCTTTCAAGAGGAACGTGCAGTTCTGAGCTGAATGTTTTCAAGCTAGGTCAAGTTAAGGACTTCCTGGAAGGACTCGAAGTAAGCTTCAGTGAATCTGACAAGGTTTTTGAAGAATTCACTTTGCACCTGCAAAACGTAAATGGTGCACTCTTGAAGTACATCCAAATGCAATACACGAGATTCTCGAAAGATGTGCATGGGTAATAGATTTGTTTGCAGTTAAAGACGAGCCTCACAGTTTGACTGCACGTGAATATGAAAATCTCATTCATCTGCCTTCTCTCATTTCTGGAAAGGCCATGCTTGATAAAACTACCATTTAGTGAATTTTGGTGTAGTACCAAGATATAATTCCCCAATTATCACAACATCAAAGTATCTCCAACAGATTGGATGCAGAGCCAGTCATGAGAGTGCAATTTTCCTCCCTAGAGCCAGATGTGAAAGAACTTTGTTAGGAGAAGAAACGAGCACACTCATCACATTGAGGTCAGTAATTAATACTTACCATGCAGTTGTAAGAGTATTTTATTTGATACCATATTATGAAATAATTAATTTTTATTTTTACTAGAGCATCAGAAACACTAAAAGTGTACCAATACTTCTCAGAAATGTAATTCCTGAATTCTCATTGGCTGTCAAAATACATTTTTGCTCTGACGGGCATAGGAAAAAAAAGGGTTGGGGCTCTGTGGCCTCATCTTTGGGTGAAAAGGACTCTGCAGTTGGAGAACCACTGTTTTAGAGAAAGAAAAGTTGTTTTGAAATAACTTGTTCCATTCTTTTTATTACCAAATGTATACTACTTGCTGGATGATAGAAAGAAGAAAGGTTGAAGAACTGGACTTTGTGAAAAATGGCTAAAAATTGCTGTGATTAGTAAAAAACTTAAAAGTGAGAGCATTTCCGTTCTCCGTAAGAAATACCATTAAAAAAAGGTTAAAACACATTTGTTCATTATATTTTTAATGAGCTTGATAATAGATCCACTTACAGCTGTGACGTGAGGAGAAATACATTTTTATTCAATACTTGCCTGCATCTTGGCAGAATTGAAATAAATCTGAAGCTATAACTCATCTCCTTAAATATTTGTTTTAAGATATACCTTTACCATTACTATTTTGCTGCAGTTTTGAGACAAGAACTTGGTCAATAACAGAAGCATCCAGTTTCATCTGATGCTGTCATGTTCCAGTTCAAACAGTAACGGATCCTTAAAAAATGGCAGAAAATCAGGATCCATTCAGAGAAAAAAAAACATGCAGGAAAATATTCTGGAGTGCAGTAAGAATAATTATGGTAAAAAAGTACTTCATATTTTATAGCATTAGAATATTTTGTGTTCTGTGAGTTATGCTGTTTCTTACATAAATGCTACGCATGATACCTGATTATGGAATTCCTCGTAAACATCTTCTGTTATTCTTCTAGCAATATTAAATGGCTTGGTTTGGGCTGAGAGATCACAGGCAGTCATGAGAATGCTCTTTATAAGTGACCTGAAACAATAATATACGTTAATACATGCAAATGTTTTTATGGAAATCTCAGTGACAAAGAAAGAATCTAAAGAATTCTAATTTTTATCCTAATTGCCTACATCTTAAGTTTTTGGGTATTATATAAGACCATGGGGTATTATATAACTGAATGTGTATGTGTGTGTATTGTACATATATAAATGGTGTATAAGTTAAGTGTAATAACAAAACTCCCTTTAAAAAATATGTTCCATAGAAAAATATTTTCTTTGTTTATTAATTTTTTGAGATAAAATCATGTGCCTCCCAAGGGCTAGATTTTATGTATCTCTGCCCTTAGGCTGACATAAAAATGCTGCCTCCCACAACTCTTTGCATGAAGGTGTGAATTGTGATACGCTACATTATAGATGAAGTGCATTTACCCCCTCCCCCTCATAATGATCAGTTCTGAATGTACTTTACACTCTTCAAATAATTTTGCCACAGCCTTGGGTTACTACTGTCAGGATCACCACAATTTCATTTTTCTTTGTTCTAAGTTATTGACTTCCACTCGATGGTGTCTGGTAACTACTTACCCTTGTTTTAAAATTGTATTTAATACTTATTTCCGATGACAAAATACTTGCCTTATGACAATATAAATAATACATTGTCATAACAACATTTCAAAAAGGTTAGGCTAAGTTCAAAGTTCTACATTTGTGCAATATTTATAACAATTTAGTCATAACAGTTATTTTTGACTGGCAATATGAAAAACAAATATATTCAATCATATGTGTTCTTTCAGACAAGAAAGATATGATACATTCAAATTTATAATTAAATTTATTGAAATTGTGTACATTTGCATTGGCTTCAAGGTGTATATACAAAGGTCAACTCCAGGGGGGGCCACTCCGCGACTTGCACGTTATTGGCTAGAGCTTGTGACGTCACCAAGCGGACACGAGCGGTTGAAAGCTATGCGTAGAATGTAGCAGATGGCCCATGAAACGCTGTGTTTTCATGCATCTTTTGATATTATACACCAAAGCTGTTAATTTGATTTGACAGCAAGAGATCAAATACGCGATAGAAGAATACATTTATTCCAAAACAATGCATAGTTTATTTTTTGCGTGATATCTTGTCCCTGCAGGCTGTAGTCCACTGCCGGCTTTTCTTTCCAGCTAACCTATTGCATTTATTTTAAATGTCTCATTCTAAGGAAAGTTCTTGTCCGGGCATATTCTGATATGTCTTTTTACTGAATGTCCTGGAATTTCCCTTTAATATTTTTACGCTACTTTTAACATTCTCCAGTTGATCGCCACGATGAGGATAAATTTGTTTTTGTTATTTATCGTCTTCTTCCACTTTTGGCTAATCGCGACGAACAGGATGAGTGATGATTAGTTTAAATTGATGAAGGGACACTCGTAGCAGGCACGTATCCAAGGGGGAGCTTAGGGGGCTCGAACCCCCCAAAAAGTTTTCTGTTTACAATAGATAAAATGAGGTATTTGGTTTCTTGTGGTCGGAAATAAAATAATGTGACGATAATTTAAGGAGAGGAATAATTATCGAGTCAAGCACGTATCCAAGGTGGGAATCAGGGGTCTCCAGCACCCCATTCAGGAAATTACGCTACATAAAATTACGTTCATGGCTTCTTAAATAATGTGATGATAATTTGAGATAAATAATTTTCGAGCCAAGACACAGAATGTTCTAGAACCATGTTATTGTTAATAGTGCGCACCCAAGGTGGGATCAGGGGGCTGGAGCCCCCCTTAATTTTTTCAGTTTACACTACATAATTTTTTTTTTTTTTTTTTTTTTTTGGGATTTGATTTATTTTATTTTACTTCGCGTTTTGTTCCTCTTAGCTAATTTACGAAGATGGGAATGAGTGATGAAATGATGAAAATGATAAATGGACATTCACACACAACCATGGCCGAGTGGGATTCGAACCCGGGACCCTTGGCGTCGCAGCGCGATGTGCTAACCACTCAGCCACAGGGTCCGGCAAAATTAGGTTCTTGTTTTCTAAAATAGTGTGCCGATAATATATAAGGAGAGATATACTTACCAAGGCAACACGGAGAATGTTCTATAACCCTGTTGTTGATAATATTGCATTAAAACTTTTCTTGCGCTTTCGGTGTTGTCGCAACACTATGCAAAGACTTGTCAGCATTTGGAAGCTGTAAACGTAGCGCCACACGTAGGACGATTCATTATATTTTTTTAATCTCTGGAAAGCGCGAGAGGGAACGTTCTTGAATAAGAGAAGGAGTCGAACTACTGGCAACATTAACGAATCGTTTTATCTGTGGAACGTTCTAGAATATAATGAGGTTAAAATACGCGGCTTCAATTTCCAAGTTGATCTGTACAACAGAATCGGTTAATGAGTATTCAAAGGTAAGTATGACAGTTCATACTGTCGATTAGTGTACAGTCAGTGTCCATTGGTGGCTTTATAAGATCTAGTGATTCGAAGATGAAAAGGACTAAATACCGTAAAGTAACGAAGTCTACTACTAGTTCCAGTTCGGGTCCAAACCAGAAGACATTAACGACAGCGGAATTTCCGGAGCCTCAGTGTAGTGCTAGTTCGGGTCGAGGGCTGAAGAGATCGAAGGTCTCTCTCTAAAGTGAATATTTAATCAGTAACGGGTATTGGAGCGGTTAATTAAAAAAGAAATAAGCTGCACAGATCAACTGAAAATCAAAGTTTTGAGTGATGAGTTAGTTGTGCCCGGACCAAATTTTCCCAGAATTTTAGAAGAGGAGGGTTATGCATACTATTTTTGGTGGTCAGTCCTCATTTTGCCATCTTTTCCTCTCTTTGAAGTTCTTTATTTTAAGGAATACTTGGTCAAATTTGGTTATGACCTCACCAACCTTCCCTTGGGCACGTCACTGGAGATAAATGAGTAAGCATTTAATCATATTGGGAGAAGAAACACTAGATGTGTTGGGATCGGAAGGGTTTTCATTGTGAATTAATTGTTTCGAACTGTATTCGAGAAGACTTACTCTGTTTTGTGCCAATATACGACAAGACTGCGGAAGTTGTGACAATCAATTTATGAACACTTGCGAGTGCTTAGGCCTCAATATGAATAATTTGGTGGGTTTCAGCTTTTATAAGAACTGTAAACATGGGAGGACAAGACACAGTAGTGGTGTTCAGGCTCGAATCAGAGAGAAATATTCGAGAAATTTCTGCGTCCAGTTCTCAGCCCACAGTTTGAGTCTCGCGTTGTCGAGTGGATTGTCCATCCCGTGCGTGTGTAACAGCTTCGTAAAAAACACTCGAAGACGCCATAGATGTTTTGATGTCTGATGATAAGAAATGGGCAAACACACATACTGAGATGGTTCCAGCACACAATGTTAATGCATGGAAACAGAGGAGTTGAGTGGTAAAAAATGTTCCGATTTCACGTTCTGAATAATTTGGCAGCCTTGAACAGTGGCGACGATTTTGGGGATAGTTGCTCCCCATTTTTTTGCCTTCACACTATGACCTCTTTATGCTAACCCTTGCATACAAAGTAAACTTTTCTTGCACCCCCCCCCCCCCCCACTCCCGTTTTGAACCCAATTGCCACCATTGGCCTTAAACATACAATTGTGAGGTTCTATATATACCCCTTAAAAATATGGTGTTTAGCCCACCACGAAAGGAATTCCTGGATACGTGCCTGACTCGCAGAGAAAACCTATGCCCATGCTGGGACTTGAACCGGGAACTTCGGAGGCGAAATCGAAAGTCGACCACTTAACGCCCTCGGCTACCGAGCCGGCGAATGAATTAGATAATGGCTATTGTATAAATGGTGTATTTTCGGGAAACATTCAAATAGCAATATTTCTTCCAGGTAATATATCCTAGGAACTTCAATCTTGCGGGCTTACTAGGTTCTGGCATGTGGGCCAACAATCTGTGTAGTACTCTGTACTGTTTGTGATCCACATGGATTTGTGATCATCCATTTCATCTACTCACCATTCATTTTCATCTTTGCGATTAGCCAAGGGGTAAATTATACTTGAAATAAAACAAAAGCAATACAAATACAAAACAAAAATAATGGAACGATTATGCTGTTACGTTTTCCTGTATTTTAGGCACGTCGCATTTATCAGCCAACAGTCAGAGATTGCTTTTCGGTCGAATGATACTTCTAATAATCGGAGGTAAATGCAAGCTGAGAATTATAATTTGGTCTCTTATCCACCTAAGTTGAGGATCTAAATTTCTCGATTTTATTTGTAACAGTATTTACTACTGCGAGGAATTAAAAAAAAAACTTACGGCTAATTTCGTCACTGGCTTCCTATTCTGTAATAGTTACATTTGTTGTAAGAACATAATGCGTTAATTTACTTTGTATAAATATTACATTATCCATCGCTTTTCCTAATTAAATCTCATACCATATCCAACACACACATAAAATGTGTTTTACTAATAATAGAGTGCGCAATTAGAAAATAAGTCTTGTCAAGCAACACAAATATGGCCTCCACGATGGTCTAGTGGTAGCGCCGTCGCCTTGTAGTCAAGGGGTCCCGGGTTTGATACCCGGTGTAGGCACATAGTGGTTAGGATCCCACTTTAGACTGTAGGCCCAGTCCAAATTAGCCTTTCTGTGCAAAAAGCGGACTTAAAACACCAATTCAATCAAGCAACACAAATATGAAATATTAAATCTATTTTTTTATTTGGTTTATTTTACTTCACTTTTCTGCCAGTTTTGGCTAATTGCGAAGATGAGGATGAGTCATGATGATGAAATTGATGAATGGACACTCACAAACATCCATACCCAGGCCGGGATTCGAACCTGGGATCCTTGGCGTCGTAGCGCGATGTGCTAACCACTCTGCCACGGATGCCGGCTATTAAATCTACATGGAAATAGTTTCTGCAGTATGTTTGAGTTGAGTCAAACAAATTTCATAATGTGTATTCTCGCGGCATGTATTCAACTGTGTACTAATACAGGGCTAAGGCCTACCTACCGACTGCCGGCCTCACTTCCACCTGCCGAGGCGAGAGATCATCCAACCTGTTACGAGGTGACGTGTGGTCAGCACGACGATCCCCTCAGTCATTTCTCTAAGTTTCCATGGTTTCCATGACTGGATTACGCTACTCATTCGTAGCTCTCCAATTTCTTCACAATGTTGTGTGCCCACCGGTCCCATACACAGTCCGAAACCTCAGAAGGAAAGTTGTTACGCTTCTCCTAGAAGACTCGAACCTGCGCGTTCCGTAGCCAGAGCCCAAACCATGACGTCTCAGACCGAACGCCCACGGTGTGCGACTAAATATGCACTAAGTTTTAAAAGCAAAAGTACCTTCTGCGTGTTGTAACATGCCATGAATGAATTTAGGGATTATGATTCACAATCCCGGTCATTTATGAAGGTGGTGTTAGCATCACGTTCCGGCCCCCAAAATACTATTTTTTTAGACCCCTGGTGAACCTCAAAGCAGTTTTCATGCAAGGACGTTGCTGAGAAAATCCCCCTCGAGACCAACCACCCTGGGGACAGAATCCTCGCCTTCAGCGTGACAGTCAGATTATTTACCGACTGAACCAACGAGGCTTTTTAAAGCAGATATAAAATAAATTAAAGCCAGCAAAGTAGTATTATATTTGTACAATATCTTTAAATTATAATATAATAGATGTGTATACAACATATTATATTGATAATACAAAAATCATTGATAAAATTGTCCTTGCTTTGATAAGTATGCTTTACATTGAATACAGGCCCGTAGCTAGAGGGGGGCAGGGGGGCAATTGCCCCCCCTGAGAGCCTCCTTTGCCCCCTGTGAAAAATACAGAACACATCCCTACCTGAAATCCTCACTAATGTTTAAAATTATATCATGTGTTACTCTAGCAAGATTGGGTGGGGGGGGGGGGTTAATTTCTCTTCCAGATCCAGACTTCGGGAAATGATTTCTCAATTTTCAGTATCTAGAACAGTTGTGACATTTTGAGTAGTCTTGTATTAATGGTGCCGAATGTGGTCCCATGTTTTTTCTTGGATGTGTTGCTATGAACTTGGAACTGCTTAAATTTTTGTTTCAAAAGTCTACCTTTTGGTAATAGTGATTCATGTGGTAGAGGGAGGGAGTGGAATGGATATTTGATTTTTGTTACTTAGCGTTGCTTTTCTGCCACTACTAGATAATCGCAATAATGAATGATGACGTGAAATTGATGAAGAGACACTCACAGACAGTGCTGAAACCACAGGGGGCAGGGGCCATATACCCCCCCCCCTCCCGACCTTCGACGGAAGTTCATTCTAGGGGAAGCAAATATTGAAGTAAAGAAACAAGACTAGGAGAATCTAAGAATAGCAGGACAATTGGATACTCATGATGGGATTAGTTTTTACGTGTTCCTTGGATTGATTTGATATTTTAAGTCCACTTTATGCACAGTAAGGCTAATTGGGACTGGACCCACAGTTTAAAGTGGGATCCGAACCACTTTGTGCCTCCACCGGGTATCGAACCCGGGACCCCTTGATTTCAAGGCGATGACGTTACCACTGCGCCATCGGAGAGGACGTGTTTTTTGCATTTTTCTTCGAGACGGCCAAGGGTACTTGCAAGGGCCACAGAGGGGCAATTGCACCCTTCGATTTAAAATTTTATACAAATAAAAACACATTTCGTAAAATTATCTTGCTTGCTTGCTTCGCTCACAATTTCTCCTATTCTTATAGTCCAAGTTGAGAGCCATAGCTATATGGGGCGGCGGGAGTCGGCGCTGGGAGCCCCCGTAAAATTATTTGTGCCCTATTAAAACAATTTCTTTCTATGAAACTTAATATCAAATATTAATGATGACACTGTAATCCAAGAAGTCATTGGTCAATCAAGGGATTCCTATTTTTTTCAGGTGTCGAAACATGTATTTCAACTATAATATAATACAATTCACACAATATTTTGCAAAATGGTTAACGTAACCAGTAGGCAAACATTGTCTGTAGTGATACAAGAGTCTCCCCTTTGAAGGAAATAGAGTCCGTGGTGGACTAAGGAACCCATGGTTTAATGCTTTAGCAAGGTCAAAAAAAGTATTACAATTTTTTCCACAATTCATCAAAGTGCAGATCCTAACAATTATTATGTAATTAATCCGATTTTGCTTGTACAACACAACACAATGGTGTTGTTGGATTGTCGATAGATTCCTTTGTGCGTAAAAAATCTTGCATACTGGAAACTAGAGGGAATCATTATGAAGCATGATTTATAAAGGGCTCCCTTAATCAGTTCTGCAGAGAGGCCCAAAGCTGTTGTTAGTCATCAATTAACATTATCGACCTGTAAATATCAAGTAGGGTGAAGGCACATAATGGTTCGGATCCCACTTTAAACTGTAGGTCCAGTCCCAATTAGCCTTAGTGTGCACAAAGTGGACTTAAAACGCCAAATCAATCAATTACGATATCAAGTAGGTACAGTCCCTATTAGCCTATTTATGTTAAACTTTATATTCTTTGGCAACCTGGAAAGGTCATTATCGAAATATTGCTATTTGATGTTGCTCGAAGTTTTTTTTTTTTGGTTCGTTGCAGTTTCAAGATACCATCCCTTTTCTGTTACTTATAGCTTTTGGGGGAGGGGGGCAAGTACCTCTGTGTACCCTACCATAATATGTGCCAATGCGACACAATATGTTAAAAATTTGCCCCCTCTAGGATTGACTTCGCTCCCCCCCCCTACAAAGAATTCCTGGCTACGGGCCTGATTGAATAGCTTCTTTGGTCATTATTTACATGACAGCTCCTCTCATTGATTGACGAGAAGATTGAAAGGATGTGCAGGGGAGAAACGCCTGTCCTGTAAGTCGTACATTATATTTTCAGCACAATTTCTCAACAAACGCACATAAAGTAAAGTAACAGTGCAATTGTTAATTAGTGTTCGCTACCTACGAGATGTTCAAAGTATTATTTTCGCGGACGATGTTTCAACTTCAAAGCTAATAAATCTTATCTTGCACTCAATATTCAATGAAGCAATACTTAGAAACTGAGTTTCGATTGTGTAAAGGTTTTTGAAAGTTGCATACGTGATGATACGGAAGGCGAGTGTGGAAGTAAGGCCAGAGGCGCAACCACGAATTTTTATCTGGAGGGAGAAAGTACCAGGATAAACGTACCAATAATAATAATAGTAATAATAATGACATTAATAATGGCATTATTATTACTAGCGGTAGTAGTAGTAGTAGTATCAAATACGTTATTATCCTCATAAATTACGCAAAAGGGAGGTAGATGTCTGTGCTAAAGCATTTATTTGGAACAAACGATTTGAAATATTTTTTCAACACCAGGAATTTTACATTAGCTAATAATTGAAAACAAGCACACAAACTGTATTTTTGAATGGCAGAAAATGAATGATAAATGCATGCCGAAGATATTTGTTTGTACATATAACATGTATAACTTTCATATGTTTTACACATATGCAACATGAAGCGACATAAAATAAGAAAATACATATGCAAGATTCTAACACTAAATTATGTACGTATTCAAAGTTTTTTCATTACATATATTATATACAAAACATATTATTTACATACATCACATTACAAAAAACAATTATATTACGAGCGAAGCGAGAAAGAAAATTTTTTGATCCAATTTTTGCAATTTAAAACAATATTGATTTAATAAGGGACAAATAATATCACATGGCGCTAAGGCATTCTCTCTTTCACATTTTTTTTAAAATTAGATTATTTGGCGCCCATGGCCGACTCCCGACGCCCCCTAGCTACGTCTCTGAACTTGACGAGACTCAGAAAAGCTGGCATTGCAAGCGAAGCGAGCAAGAAAATTTTACGAAATGTATTTTTATTTGTATAAAATTTGAAATAGAAGGGGGCAATTTCTCCTCTGTGCCCCCTGCAGGTGCCTTTGGCCATCAATGTTCCCCCCCCCCCCCTAGAATTGACTTCCGTCGAAGGTTGGGGGACAATGCCCCTGCCCTCCCCTGTGGTTACACCACTGAGTAAGTCCGAAATTTGGAGGAACAAATTGAATCAATCCTGCTACAGCAACTTGTTTTTTGGGAAGCGATGATGACTTTATTCCAGGCGATTTTCTTCTATTATTATTGCACGTGGCAAGAGCACAAACAGGATGATTTGTTCTCATTCTACCGGCATTCAAGAAAAAGTGTGTATAAGTAAATAATAGACCCATTTATCTCAAGCTTCCGTATACGATAACGAAGTAAGTTCCATTCTGTCCGCTTAATGACATCATAGCACGCACAGCATCATGGGAATAAATCTCGGAACCTCGGGAATGGCATACCTTATAAAGGTACCTTGGGTCAACTCTTTAAAATTGTTCAATGTATAATATGATGTCATACTTGGTATTTTGTATCAACATTCAAAAAAATGGTAATTGTAATCATTAGATAAGTATATTGCAATATACATAGCTGTAACAGAGCAAATATGTACATTTACAACACAAACATTCAAGCTGTTAAGCACTTATGGACAAAAATATAAAACAAAAACAATTGAAGATTGCACATACTAAAAGATTTGGCTTGAACTAGTTGCTCTGATACTAGTTGTCTGTGACTTGAGAGGGAGCGGACGATGGAACAAAGATAAGGACAGATATATCAATATGGGATGGTGATATATTTCTACAATAATTGTTGCTTTTAAAGCATTAAACGTGGTAATGTTATAATAACTTGGATGTTTAAGTGATATAGAAGCCTTTTATGACTTGAATGAACTTTGATCATGATATAATCTTATAAAGATTCGAAAGTTATGGAATGACACTGATATGTATAAAAGATGCCATGTTGATTTTGAAGCAGTGAATAGGTATCTGTTTTCATCTTGCTTAACGAGCATGGTTGTAAATGTTACAGTTCCTCAAATGAGTGCTTGGAGGAAGGTTGCATAGAGTGACACTTATATGTTCTACGTTTGGATGTGGTTTGGTCAGATGATGAATCTTGAAAAAGGAAGCTCAGAATTGTGAATACAAAGACTTGCTTTATCCCGGAAGGAGATAACAAAGAGATATTTTCTTCTCAAGTATAGCATTGATATGTTATAAATGCTCTTGTAATTTTGTTGTTTCTAGTTTTCTTTTATCAATTTAATAATTATAAAGTTATTTATTATTGTTTGAACATAAACATTATTCATTAGTATATGCAAATTTAAATTTCCTTTTCAATATAGCACCATAGCTACTACCTATTGTGCTGATACTGAGTTTGAATTATACTGACTTACATTGTTAAACTTAGATTATGAGGACTCAAATGGTACAATTATTGGATAGGAAAGTATAAGTTATTGAGTTGTGAATATTCTTGTTTCTGATATTAGTTTCAATACCTAACATTATGGAGAAGGAGATCACATTGGCTGACATTGTGATGATGCTCAAATCGCAGCAGGCAGAAATGAAAGAAGGTATCTCTGCAGTGCAAAGTGAAATGAAAGAAGGTATCTCTGCAGTGCAAGGTGAAATGAAAGAAGGTATCTGTGCTGTGCAGAGTCAGATGAAAGAAAGCATTGACGCCAGTAAAGCTCAAAGTAAGGAACTTAGAGAAATTAAGGTAGATATTTCACAGTTCCGTATGGAATGCTTAGATAGAACAGAAAAGTTAGAAAAGAAAGTTCAATTACTGGATCAAAGGATGAATGATGAGCTAGTTTATCTTGCTGCGGATATGGATAAAAAATTAGACGATACAGTTAGTAATTTATCCAAACAGTTCACTTCTCAACTGGATCAATGTCTTGAGGTTTGTGCTCAGTGTAGTGTATCACTTGGTACATTAAGTAATGATCTAATTAAGTTAAGAAGTGAAACCAAGTATGCTCATTCAACTGAACCACAGGTTGATGTCAAATCTATTGGCATACAACAAGATGAGGTTGATAAAGAAGTTATGTCTAGCAGTGCAAGGCATATTATTATCACTCGCGTTCCAGAGAAGGATGCAATTAGGAGTGATGTTGATAGTGATAAGTCTGTGGATATTAGTACAAGGCACAAGTATTATAGAGATGATGAATTGCATAAGTTGCATGGTGTAAATAATAATGGCAATATCAACTCTTCTTTGGAATTAGGTGTTAAGAATGCACTTCTACAAATAGAAACCAATATCATGAGTGTAGTTAATAATGCATTAACACCATTATCAACTCATGATATAATAGCAGTTAAAAATACAGCTAAAGCACAGAGTGACTTTACACCTCGAATGAGTTCTCACACTGTAAATCAGAGACAACATACAGTTGGGAATAAAGATGAAGTTTGTCATGGTTCACCAAAAAGTAGTCTTGTTAGACATAATATAGGAGTGAATACTGAATCTGAGATGTATAATAGTACAGATTCAGATCATGATAGAGTAAGTATGCTTAGTGGTCCATACCGAAATACATCTAAGCGTCGAAAATTGAGGAAGAACAAATCAGTTGCTAATAATAATGTTGATGACAAAATTTCATATGCACAACATGATGCGGGTCATATGAATAATGTTAGTCATTCAGTAGATGTTCCATTGACTAATTGTTATAAGAGTCAAATTAAAGTTCTCATTAAACCACAGGACTTGAGGCATTTCCCTCATTTTGATGGGATATCTTTAGAGTTTGCACCATCGGAATTCTTAGAAAAAGTAGAGGAAAACCTAGATATTTATGACATCAAAGAAAGTCAATTCTTGAAGTACATACCAAAACTTCTAACTGATTGTGCTAGAACTTGGTACTTAGAAGTAAAGAATCAGTTTACCACTTATTCTGAATTTAAAAAGGCTTTTTTGGCACATTATCAGAATGACCGCTGGAAATCAGTAAAGTTGACTCAAACTTTGAATTCTCCTTTTACAAAAGAGAGTAATGTAAGCCTGTTACAATATGCGAATAAGAACTACAAAATTTTGAAGTCTACTCAGCCTCATGCTGAAGAACCTCATTTGATAGCACAATTAGCCTCATTATTACCACACAGGATTAGTGAACACATGGTGATTAATAACGTACGTACATTGCACCAAACGTTGCAAGTAATTGAAAATGTTCAATCTTTAAGAAATAATCCTGCACGGTTCAATGACATGAACAGAAATAATTATAATCCAAAGAATAAGGCTAGAGTAGCAAATGTTTCATGTGCTAATGATCAAAATAGAAATAAGGATAGGTATTCTAGTAAATCCTATAGAAATTCTAGGACTTTTAATAAAAATAATAACAAACAATCATCTTCTGATGTTGGTAATAGAGTTCAACAGCAGCATGATAAACAATCATGTGATACAAGGGTGCAAACCACAGTATGCAGAGAGAGCAATAACAATGGTCCTGGTTATGATAAAATAGAATATTACCGATCAGATAGTGATGGTGGCCGTAGCAAAACTAGTGATGGTGGCCGTAGCAAAACTTATAGAAACTCTGCTTATACTCGGAGTTCAGCTTCTAATTGGAGACTCCAAAGCCAATAACAAAATTAAATTTAGGAATCAAATTAAATATTTAAGTAGGCATATACATGATATTTATTTATTTATTTTGTAATGTAAAATTAATGATCTTGTGCAGAAGTTTCTTGCCCAAGTTAGACAAGTGCAAGTTGATGTTTCTTTAGCTTCTATATCTTACATAGATGTAGTAACTGCTTGACACATCAACTTAAAAGGGTGGTTGGTTGGGAGTATCTTCTAGACTGTTGGTCTAGGGAGGTATATTTGGCCACAGTACTACTGTTCATTTTGATGGACAAAAATACAATATAATATTTTGAAGTACAAGTTTGTGATTTATTTTATGCACAATTTAGTTGCATGATCACTATATTTAAGTTTATTAGACTTAAATATAACTCCGCACGTTTGTGGGAAACTTGGCATTATTATGCACAACAAAAGCAAATTTTAAAACACTTTAATAGTTCATCTATGTAACAAACTTGAATAGCTGGTGAAAGATGTTACCCAAGATGTTAGTTAAGCAGTGGTAGTGTACCAAGAATGGAAGTGCATTTAAAATGCTTATATACGAGAATTATTTTATTTGCTATTAGGGAATTGTTAAGTCAATAATTCCTGAAGATGAATTGTTTCCTTGTATATTTTATGAAGTTGACATGTAGCAGAGACATCCACTAGATGATCCAAGCTCGTCACTCATAATTCCATGCCACAGTTGCATGAAAGCATTGTGAAGTGTTCACGTAAAGGCAATAGTGAGTCCTATTGTGACACTTAATGTAGAAATATTTATTACATGAATATATATATATTTCTTTTTATGATGCACATTTATCTCTGGTGCTTTATCAAATTTAGATTCTTCCAATAGTAATCGTGTAGTGCTGATGGGTTGGGTATTTATGATTTCAAATACACATATCAAGCTGAGCCACACAATGATGCTGCTGTATATGATGATTGAAGGTTGTTTATTTCCACATCTTAGGGGTATAAATTTATGAAGGAAAAATACATATTAAGACCAGTTACACTAGTTTTTTCAGGGAATGTAATGTTCCATTTATGTTATAATATAAATGTACTTAATTACATAAGTGATTACTCTGAGCCACGTGTCTTATATTGATAATGATCGTAAATATCAAGTATCTTTTGAGATAACCATTCTTACCATGTTTTGGATTAAAGCTATGTTAGATATATTTTTGATGACTTCTGAAATCACACACGACTACGTTAAAAAGATTTGTCAATTAAGCCTCAGAGATATGTTATTTTATCAATGCACTTGCTAGGATTGATAAAATATTTATACAGACTAGGATGGAATTTTGTTGGTATGAGGTATAGTTTAGTTGTTTTATTCTAAATGAATAACAACGTTAATTTGTGATTTATTTTGACAGCATATTAAAGGACTTTGACATGATCATATGATATCTTTGCACTTGAAGATATTATAGTAATGAGCTTTCACAAGGTATTGTCAGTGTGATGTCATTCTCTATAAGTGTGATCTATATTAAGAGTAGACACAGATTGATTGATTATTTGACAATTTCAGATAGTATTTTCTCAATTGCAAACTCAAAGCTATTCTGATAATCGAAAATTGATTCATGGTTGTAAATTCTTTTTAATACACGCATGTATAGGTTTGACAGTGTTATGCATCTGAGATTATATATCCAATATTTATGTTCATACTTCATAAATGTATAATGCAATATTTTCTTCATCATTACAAAACATGATAATGATATCTTAACTGATAACATGTTATTTATTTTGTTGGTTTGAAGGACAAAAGATACTGCTTTGTTTCACAACCATACCCATGAGGGTTGGTTGGTTAAGTTCTTCTCTTAGACTGTTGCTTAAGGGTGGTACAGTGAGTCTCAGTACTTTATGCACAAATTTTTCTTTAGTCAGATGTCAATGTAAAAATTCTCATTTTTCGTACTTCTTTCCTTGAGTCTGAAACATTAGTTCAGGTATGAAGTATTCATCTGTAGAGTTTGCCTTAAGTTGATCTTCGTAATCCGACATTGGTCCTCATTCATATATCTTGATCCTTAGTTGTGATTAGCAGTGGAAAAATTCAATATAACAAATATTCTTTGTTATGTGTATTTTGGAGTGCAAAAAATGTATAATATAATGTGATAGCTTGTGCATAATAGATTTTAATGCTAAGATTTAGCTGTGGCGTAAAAACATTTTATAAAGCTCTGAGATTCCAAGAGTTGAATTTTAGGCTCAAATAGAAATAAACTTAACAAGAAGCAAAGACGTTTTGATCTAAGCTTAAGTCAAGTAGTAGGTTCCTTTAAAATGCTAGAATGCATTATGGCTCCAAAATGTGTTCACAAAGGGCAGAATAGGAAATTCGTGCCGTGACGCTGTGAGTTCAGGAACAACAGTTATTTGAGATTTATAATTTTTGTGCGCACATCATAATTTATACATTTCTTGCATGAATTGATTTGTGATGTAAGAAATCTTAGTTTTGACACTCTGTAAATCTGAGGATGTTTGCTTTTGATGCAGGGACTTAGATTCTTGTCTTGTTAGATGATGTTACTAGACAAATGGATGAATACCCAATGGGAAACTTAGTTGGATCATAGGTAACTTACTCTACATATAGAAAATTATAATTAATATATTTTTGGCTAAATAAAGATTAATATAGAAATTATGCTCTCAGATTAAGAATGAAGTTCTTAATGGTGCTTCATTGGTTCATAATAAATAAAAATGTTATGTAGCTACATTGTTTTATGTAAAAATGGTTCATATGGAACTTCATTAGATAATTGTTGGTATGTACAACTTGATTTTTTTTGTTTGTTTTTCAACATTATTATGTACTAAAAACTCACTATGTGTAGTTGCACTGTATTGGTTCATGATGAACATGTTCTTGTTCTATTGTTGGAAAACAAATATTCAGTTATACTCATTAAAAAAAAATATTCAGTTATACTCAGTTGATTATAATGCTAAACATGAAAACAGTTTGTAAATATAGAGGCATTATATTAATTATTATATGTTAAAAGTCTCAGTAGTGCTCAGATCTGTTGTTGTGGGTTCGTCCCTTGTTGAGCGCCAGTATGACAATATAATAATACATTGTCATAACAACATTTCAAAAAGGTTAGGCTAAGTTCAAAGTTCTACATTTGTGCAATATTTATAACAATTTAGTCATAACAGTTATTTTTGACTGGCAATATGAAAAACAAATATATTCAATCATATGTGTTCTTTCAGACAAGAAAGATATGATACATTCAAATTTATAATTAAATTTATTGAAATTGTGTACATTTGCATTGGCTTCAAGGTGTATATACAAAGGTCAACTCTTTAAAATTGTTCAATGTATAATATGATGTCATACTTGGTATTTTGTATCAACATTAAAAAAAATGGTAATTGTAATCATTAGATAAGTATATTGCAATATACATAGTAAAATAGCTGTAACAGAGCAAATATGTACATTTACAACACAAACATTCAAGCTGTTAAGCACTTATGGACAAAAATATAAAACAAAAACAATTGAAGATTGCACATACTAAAAGATTTGGCTTGAACTAGTTGCTCTGATACTAGTTGTCTGTGACTTGAGAGGGAGCGGACGATGGAACAAAGATAAGGACAGATATATCAATATGGGATGGTGATATATTTCTACAATAATTGTTGCTTTTAAAGCATTAAACGTGGTAATGTTATAATAACTTGGATGTTTAAGTGATATAGAAGCCTTTTATGACTTGAATGAACTTTGATCATGATATAATCTTATAAAGATTCGAAAGTTATGGAATGACACTGATATGTATAAAAGATGCCATGTTGATTTTGAAGCAGTGAATAGGTATCTGTTTTCATCTTGCTTAACGAGCATGGTTGTAAATGTTACAGTTCCTCAAATGAGTGCTTGGAGGAAGGTTGCATAGAGTGACACTTATATGTTCTACGTTTGGATGTGGTTTGGTCAGATGATGAATCTTGAAAAAGGAAGCTCAGAAGATAACAAAGAGATATTTTCTTCTCAAGTATAGCATTGATATGTTATAAATGCTCTTGTAGTTTTGTTGTTTCTAGTTTTCTTTTATCAATTTAATAATTATAAAGTTATTTATTATTGTTTGAACATAAACATTATTCATTAGTATATGCAAATTTAAATTTCCTTTTCAATATAGCACCATAGCTACTACCTATTGTGCTGATACTGAGTTTGAATTATACTGACTTACATTGTTAAAGCCTCTTGCTTAGTTCTGTTGACACATTCAATACATTTGCATGGCCACAAGGAACTGCATTTTCTTCTGTAAATTTTTATTTCTTGTACAGTATGGTGCATATTGTATCTACCAACTTCAAATGACAACGAAAAGATGGATTGGATTGATTTGGTGTTTTAAGTCTGCTTTATGCACAGTAAGGCTAATCAGGACTGCACCTACAGTTTAAAGTGGGATCCGAACCACTATGTGCCTCCACCGGATATCGAACCCGGGACCCCTTGATTACAAGGTGAGGACAACGAAAAGACACTGAGTGATTGTAGTAACTTTATATGGCTATGAAATAAAAATATACACGGGCATTTAATACAGTGTATAATATGGACAATACAGATATCAGTGCACCTTGAAAATAACATCCTCTAAATGTCCTCCTCCTGCTTGAATGCATTGTTCGAGGCGATGTGGGAAAGCTTTCATGACGCTCGTCTCAACATGTCTTGTGGAATAGTACATATTTCATGGCGACTGATGGTTCACATTACCCATGGGTCTCCACTGTCTAACGCACCTCAGAATGTTGTGTGTCTCTGGAATATGTGCATGGTGATCTACATTACCTTGTGCCTCTTTTGATGAAGGCTTCCACAACTGCATCTGCACCGGCCAACGCTCCATGGTATGCTAATTGCCTGACTCCCAACTCTCGATGGATGTAGGTATGCCATGCATGCACACGTGCATTCTGCCAGGATTGCCAACTCCAATTGGTATAAACTATATGTGCCACCCTGTATCTTTGTCGAAAATATATTCCTGTGTATCAATGTAATGTTTTGAAAATAATCAATGCTTGTTAAATTTCTCATCCTGGTAACAAGATTCATAGGACAGAATATTGAGTAGTAAACTGCATCTTTTTAATTTTTATTATTATTATGTATAATTCTATAATTTGTAGTAAGTATTGTTTGTTCGAAAGTATATTGTGTTTTAATTTGTGTGGCTTGTCTCTCAATTGATTCACAGCTGGCTTGTACCCTTAGTCCAAATTGCTGGTAAGTGGATTTTATTTATATGTTGAAACTAAAATAAATTAAATGCTGGGGAGAACCATTAGCACATTACAATGACAATTTTACCACTTGTAAGCCTTGACCTAAATCATGCCCTGCTTCTCCCATGGTGATTGACGTTTTCTATTGAACAAATAAATATTTCGGAGAAAGAAAACTTGTTTGAGTTTTGTAAAGTCCTCTTCATGCACAGATAAGCTAATCAGGACTGGACCTGCAATTTAAATTGGGATCCGAACCACTGTTTGCCTCCACCAAGTATTGAATCTGGGACCCCTTGAATACCACTACACCATCAAGTAGGTCGCAGAAAGAAATCTTGCCCAAGGAGGAGTTTGGTAGTATTTATACACCCCCTAGAAAAAAGGCAATATATGAAAAATGGTAAAAATATATATAGCATTTACTACTAAAAAGAAGTCATTACAGATTTCCTGGGCATGCCACTGCTAAGACTAATCATTAGTAGATAATAATCATCAAAATAGAAGTAAACCTGTGGTTTGAATTCTTCCAGTCCAGTGTATTGGTAACCACTAACTTCCGTAATTGCACCTTCCTACTAAAGTACAATTGCAAATCTGTAGCAATAATTGCATCATATATTTCTCTTGTTAGATCCTTGTATCTTTCATTGGAGTAATCCTCAAATACTTTACTCTCCTGTAATGAATAAATTATGCATTAAACTCGTGCCTACATAATGAAAAATATTTTAAAGACAGACATGTAATCATAGGCGAAAGGAGAGACTCTTAGGGAGATTTCAGACCGAAGTGCCACGTGCCACTAGATGATATCAGCAATTGAACACAAGCTTGTGCAGTCTGTCATGTCACTGTGGGGTGAAACATTGTTGTTGATAGGTTTGTTCCCAATTGGCATGTATTGTGCATTACTTTTCCCTTTGGTCTGAAATCTCCCCTAAATTTAACAATAATTCATCTGTTAACATTGGAATAAATTGAAGTCACTTCCATTTATTATCGAAATTTAAGTGATCATCCCTCCCAAAGCAAATAAAATAAAATTGTCATTGAACACAAAAAGAAATGGTTAAAAAAAGGTGATCCCTTTTGATGTCAAAAATTAAGTGATCCCCTCCATCACAAAAAGATATTTGAAACTACTGTTATCCTTCATTTGGACGGAACAACTAGCACATACACAAAAAGGTAACACACTGTATGCTATATTTTGTGTTAACTGAGTTTCCACAGTGAGTCTTGATTGAGCCTGTACATTGTCACTATAATTTCTATCTTTATACCTGTGCATGTTCAGTCTATTCTTGCATGTTTGTTGTATTTATGAGTGGTTGTAGCTCTTTCCAGTCTTACGGCAGGTGCCCTACATGCTGGCTAGGGAATTGGAGAGAGGGGAAGCAACCAATCCAGCGCGATAAGAAACGCAACAGCCTGTAGAATGAGGTGGGGGCAACACTTCCCTCCCTTGACGTCGTAACTCTCAGCGCCACCACTGTTGTCTGGTTGGTCTGCTGCGTATTCCCCGCTCCTCACTTCTCTTGCCAGCATGTAGAATGCCTGCCGTAAGAGTAGATAAGACCTATAATTAATCATAATGTAAAACTTTTTTACGATACTTATGAAAGACTTACCTTAAAAAGTAGAAGTGCAACATCATAGTGATGATTTTCTAATGTTGATGTTGAGTAGAGTTGCGCAAACTTATGCCTGGTGGCTAGGAGAAAGCTGTTTGACAACCCAACGTGGTCTAAATCATGGCATATGGCAGCAAACAATAATGCTGTTTTCTGAAAAACATTAGTGCTTCGAATTGGTACTGTTAAACCTAGTCCGTTGACTATTTCTGTTTCAGTTTTTGGTTATTTTATGTCACTTTTCAATCTCTTAGGTTAATTATGGTGATCAGGATGAATGTAGAACTGGTTGAAATTGATGATGGGACAAACACAATGAAACCATGCTTGACCGATGTTCAAACCTGAGACATGTAGCTTTGCCTACCACTTCAACACAGTTCATGGTATTAAGTTAGCTGACCATGAATGTGTGCCATAAGCCTGCATTCATTGCTTATTTACTATTTCATATGTTAAACAGTATCTTACAACCAACAATCTTCATGTTTTTATCACTGGGGTGGGTGTAAGTACAAAATAAAGTTCACTGTACTAGTTTGTTAGATTTCAATGTACAATAAGTGTGGTAATGCATCGAGTTATTGTATTGCCTCATTTTTAATCATCTACCCATCTTTTTAATTTATGAACTCAACATTGCACAGTCCAGAAGAGGTCCAGACTAAGTAGATTGAAATTCCAAAAAGAAGCAGTAACTTTTGCATCAAGTAAGGTATGTAAAAGCACTTATCTTTATAGTAATCTCCATAAATGAAAAAGTGATTTTTCACTCAATGTACTGTCAACATATCAACACTAAATCGACAGAAGACCTATCACATACTCAGTGGCATGGCGTGACTTTTTCAAAAGTGTTACCAGCCATCGGACGTTATCATCTCAGGGTGTAAGGCGTGACCTTCTGATAAGGTGCCCAAAAGTCAACCTCACTTCCACATAGTACACTCTGGACTGCATTTGACAAACGAGGCTCTGGCGACTGGCACTATGGCCAGTATAATTCTGTGTGTTGTCCTGTGTTTTGTCGCTATATGTGCTGAGTGCCTCTTTACAGCCTCAGCTTTTAACCGAGGTAAGGATATTTTAGTTTTCAGACACAATTTTATTTTTGTTATGATAAGGGGCTGGACTCCACATAGTGTGACAGGTGCAAAATAGCCTTCATGCTGATGCACCCAAAATTTTAATTTCAAATTCAAATTCAAAACGTTATCATCTCCACCCTACCCCCAAAATATTCCTTTGATCTAGATTTTGGTTGATTTCGTTCTTTTTTTTTTTCAATCTGCTCAGTGATTTAGAAAGAACTACCACTCATGAGAGAGTTACCGCGAAAATCCAGTGAATAGTAGTCGAGCCTTGTCAACCATGTCTGTTTCCTTGCAAAGAGATCAAAAGGGGAAGAAGAACCACACATTCCAGTCAGTTTGACGTTTGTTCGGTGAGCAGATGACAAAATTCCCCTCCTCCAGTGGTGGAAGAGAAGTCCAGATGTACGTACTACTGTTGCCAACTTAGTCTTTTGGAGCAAGGTTTGTCCAAATCATGAATCGCATCAAGTACTTATCTTTTCATCTATTACGTCAATGGTCTCAGTTGTAGTTAAATCCAGTTTTGGTTTTGCAGACTAGCTCTAGTTGCTTCAGAGAAATAGTATCCCCGTTTTAGGTGGGATTTAGATCTTTTCTGGAAAGCCAATGTGGCAACACTTGCTGATCTGGTAGGCTGGACCAGCAACTGGGCCCCTAAACAGGCATATGAATAACCCCCTAGCACACTTGCCTCTAAGTATAAGTATTTCCCCGCTCTTCCCTTGCAGGAGCCCTTTCCTCTTGTTACCTCTTGAGGGTAGCGGAACGGCCTGCCTCTTCTCTTCTGTCAGTTGCAGAAAATGCTGTCGGTTAACGTATTTAACAAGATGCACACCACGCCTCTGCACATACTTTACTTTCATTCAGATTTTCGGACCCACCTGGACACATGGGCATCTGCAGGATTTTTTCCAGGGAGGGCAAGCAAGGCAATTTCTTCCAGGGGAGGCAAAGGAGGCATATTTTTTCCCATAATAGTGATCCCCCCTCAAAAAACACTGCTTCAGTCTGAAATTATCATGTTTGTTCAACACCCTTATAGTTATTAACATAAATTCTGTGACTGAAATGAAATTATGTGTGAAATATATACTTTTTACATGAACATTCATTTTCCAGGGGGGCTGTGGCCCTATCCCTTGCCCCCTCCCCCTTCCGGACATCCATGCCTGGACATAGTCAGTATGAACTCTAAACAAGATCAGAACTCCTACTTTGTGAATGAGCTTCCCCTCCCAACACTCAAAGTGTTTCTTTGATTGAGATGGGGTGAAATTGTAACAAAATATGAGCATGCTTATCCATTTAAATGCATTAATGGTTTCAAATCTGACTGGAAAATGCAGGAAAAAGGCATAAAGGTGAATCATCTGTTCTCTCTTCAACTGCATGCAATTCAGATATGGGAGTTGCAATTGCTATGTTTAGGGGGGAAAAAAACAGAAAATCTAAGGGGTGGGAATTACAATTAGGCAAAGAATTGATCCATATCTCAAATGGTAAGGGCACTAGTAAGGAATGTGAGTATCTCAGATTCAAAACATGGAGAAGCCTTTTAATCTCCTTGCCCCAAAAATTAATGTTTAGGATTAAGAATTCTGAATTCTGAGAGATTCTTAATTAATCAAACTCTAACCCCTTCTGGATAGTTTATGGTTTCTACACTATCCAAAAATTCAGTTATGCAATGTAATTCAATAATGAATGAATGGGATGGGATAATGATCAAACAAATGTTAAATGTGTTTCTCTTGGTAAGTGTAACTCTTTTGCTATACATATATATGAACACAAATTCTGTAATTACTAAATCTAGTACATAAAATAGAAGTTAATAATGTTCAACTCCTTATCAAAGAATGTATACATAAATTAAAATACCTCCAAATATGTAAAGACTGTTCGATTCCTCACAAGCACATTATACATGCAATGAGTCACATTAAAAGCATGATAGAAGTTGTGATAAGGTATGGGTTTATAAGCCTTCTTTACCATCATAATAAAATTCATAAGATTATCCAACTTAAATGGGTCCAGTCCAAGTACCTCGTGCACCATATGGAGAAAGAGAACTTCAAGATCATCTTCAAAACCATAAAGGTACCAACTAAAACTAATCAGAGTACATGTTATTAATGAAGTCCAAATGTTACCTACAGCTTTTTAATAAGAAGTACTTATAATATGTAAGCAAGTTACTAAAGTTATATCCGCGAAACTTACTTGTAAATGTTCTATTAACATCATCGAGTTCCCAAGTGGATGGTGGCAGAGGCCACCGAAATTAATAGAACATTTGCAAGTAAGTTTTGCGGATATATATTTAGCAACTTGCTTACGTCTTATATTATCAACCACGTTGTTTATTCCCCTTAACATGAAAGAAGTACTTATTACATAAGCAAATCAACAACTAAATTATAAATGAATTTTGCGATTTAAATATTACAATATAAAAGAAATTAACAAAGATGCTTAGTTTTTCATGCTTCATTTTTAGTTGAGTAACTACCATTTTGAATAATTTGGGTGTTATGGTGAGGTGAAATACCAAAATATCACCTCTCTGCATGCCCTTGATTTCAAATTCTTGTTAACACAAAAGGAGCAAAAGATACATATATGCTGGTATATTTTAAAATTTTCTAGTGGTACAGAACATAGCAGGCAATGCTCTAAGGTCAGGTGTTCAGGCATAAATGTGGTTGATATTTCAGTGGTTATCTTTCTGATGAAAATGTGTGGTGTATGTACTGCTAGAATCTTGACTGATTGAATTTCATCGCTTTTCTGCCACATTTGGCTAATCACGACAATGAGGATGAGTATAATATGATGAAATCGATGAAGGAATATGCACAAAGAATGCCCAGGCCAGGATTTAAATTTGAGATCCTGGCATCGTAGTGCACTGTGGCTAGAGTTTTGAATCACCATGGCAGTTACAATGTAATGGTCAGGATATGTTCTGTATACAAGGTTTAGGACTTAAGTCTTGTGAATTTTATTTGAAAGTTGTTTCTTTTTCTCTCCTCAAGGGCTGCTCCTCTAGCAGAGTGAATGATTACTTAATGGTTAATACAATATATTCTGAATCCAGGAGTTTAGTGCTTTAATCTTGCCAGCTCTATTTTAACTGTTACTTTTCAGAATATATTAATGAACCTATGAAAAAAAAAATTGTTATAAATTAAAATAAATAAATTATTATGTTCCTCTTCGTGGCACTGTTATTCTTCACAATTAATTTTTCTGTAATTACAAAATTAAAATAGCTCCTAAATGAAAAAATTACTTAAATAATACATGACATTAGAATTGTTTCTTTAAATATGGTGATTTTGTTAAACTTACGTTCTGAATTTTTCTGGTACAGGAGTCTTCTCATACTGCTGCCTGAGCATATCTAAATCATGACGACAAGGATCCAAGTATATTGCAAACATATCTGTAGTGATACTATATTCTAATTGCTGAAAAATAAGAAAAGTTCATTTGTCTGAAATTTTGCATTGATTTATGTTTAAATTTTATCCCCCTCCAGCTTATTTGAGGAAATTACTGGTTAAAGGAGGTGGACAAATACTTCCAACTTTCCTACCACTACTTTCATCTTTAGTGACACAGTAAGTAAAAGTATGAATAAGAAATTACATATTTCATGTATGAACACTAATTATTCTTGAATAATTAAATTGGAAAGTTAGGATGTAAATTTACTCCTGACCTTTGTTTGAACCTGACACCTTGTGGTTCTGTGTCAGTGCTCAAATTGACATTTGCACCTAGTCACAAATTTCCAAGTTCACTAAAATTTCTTAGAAATTTACAGTGTTATTTGTTTAGTTATTTATTTATTTATAGAGACCAATTATAGTGCTCCATATATTCACAGCATATGTTCAGTAAATTAGAGAGTACTCAAAGAAATGATGGCCTCTATGATGGCGTAGTTGTAACATTACCACTTTTAAATCAGAGTCCTGGGTTCGATACCCGGTGGAGGCACATAGTGGTTTGGGTCCCTCGTTAAACTGTAGGTACAGTCCTGATTAGCCTATCTGTGCATAAAGTGGACTTAAAACAAATATTGAAACTCAAAGAAATTATGTACTTACAGTTCGTATTAATTGTTCACTAGTCCGACAATATCCAAGTGCCAGTGCACAATACACAGAAAATGTCTTAAACATGGCTTCATCATTCTTGTTAAAACACTCGCCATTCTTCTTATTTACAAGCTGCACAACTCCTGAAAATGTAACAACATTCAGTGTTCAATTTTGAATATACGTACATACATATCAAGGTTGAACTTTGTAAGCCCCTTAAATTAGAAATGTTCCTGCACCACTGAGTAGATTAATAGATTATTATCAACATAACGCTAACATTGCACGTCGTAACTTTACATGGGATTTATCGATATGACATACTTATATACTACACAATAAACATGCAAACAAAGTGCAGGAAAGCACAAAAGGGTGCCTTCATATTGCCAGTGAGCATGCAACAAAATCAATATTCAAACAAGACACTTTACATTGCCAGCAAACAAAGGTGCAACAACAAACAATATTCCAAGGGTTCAATTGGTTTCCTCTCAGTCACCCCCTCCCCATGTTATTGTTGAATTAATTTTTGATGAGTATGTTTCTCACACATATGAAGGAAGATATGAAATTCTCCTTCCTTAAAACATTGATTCCTTATTCACATTTGCACTCCTTTGTGAAGGCACCCTCAGTGGTTTATAACTGAGATACATACCTAGAATACCATCTTTTCCGGAAACGGGCATACAAAGGATTGAATTGGTAATGTAACCTGTTTGCAAATCAACCTCTTTATTGAATCGTGGATCACTGTAGGCATCATGTATGTTAAGCAATTTCCCAGTGTTGACCACAACACCTGCTATTCCACGGTGCTTCGAGAACCTAATTAAAAAATATCCAACATCAATTAAAGCATTAAGAATAAAAAAAAAACACACATATTAATGTATAAAATTGTGTGTACTGATTTTCATTTCTGATAGAGCTTATTACTAGAACTGATCACATACGAGTTAGACTTTCAATTAATTAATTCTATATAATGTCCTTAATTAATTAATTCTGTGTGTGCTAATTAATATTACTCCAAAAATGGTAACTGACACCAACCCAAACCCTCCTGTATTAGTAACCCAATATCACCCAGAGATCACCAAAATCAAACACTCCCCATTCCCTTATCTCCAGAACATAGGTGTGCACAGCCCCTCTGATTAGGAAGGGGGCAAAAGCCTTGATGAAAGTTCAGTCGGGAAAGAAAAACCTCATTTTATCTCACTGTTTTAATTTCATTGCATTGATAGTGAGCAGCATGCCTCTGGCCGCTTATACCCCCCGGAGTTTCTTCCAGATACCCACTTGATATGATGCTAGGCGGGTGAGGGAGCTGCTTGAACAGGTGCAAAAAATGCTGGTTCTCCCCTGCCGGGATTGAACCTGGGTCCCCCCTGAGAGGCATAACTACGTATTTTTGTGGGAAGGGGGAAAGTACCAGGATAAACGTACTACTAATAATAATGGCATTATTATTATACATACACAACTTTTATATATATATTATTTAAATACATTATATAATCAATTCATCCTCCCCATAACAAACCAACAGCAAAAATTATGCAAATTGTCTCTGAAATGTGCACAGTTCTTCTCCCTCAAACAATTGTTCATGCATTTAAGACAAAACTGTTTGCAACAGTCTGAAGTACTTAGTTGTTGTTACTTCTCTCCTTGGTAATTTACAATGCATTACAGAAAAGAAATTGCGAGCAAAGTGAGCAAGAATATTTTCAGAAACTGAAAACAATATTGATTTAATATGGTGCAAAAAAATAATCATGGAGCGCTCTTTTACAATTTTTTTCATTTAGATCATTCAGCACCCAGAGCCAACTCCCGCCGCTCCCTAGCTACGGCTCTGAACTTGACAAACCTGTAAGAAAAGTAGACATTGGGAGCGAAGCGAGCAAGAATATTTTACAGAATGTATTTTTATTTGTATAAAATTTTGAAATAAAAGGGGGACAATTTGCCCCTCTGCAGGTGCTCTTGGCCGTCTGGAAGAAATAATGCAAGAAAGACCTGATAACTAATTCCATTTTGAGTATTCTTTTGTCCTGCTACTCTTAGATTATGCTAGCCTTTCTTTCTTTAGTTCAATGTTTGCCCCCCTAGAATTGATTTCTGCCTAAGTTTGGGGGCAAAAACCCCTGCCTCCTGTAGTTGTGCGACAGCACCTTTTCCCCCATAGTTGCTTTGAACTTTCATCTGCTTGAAAATACTTCATTTTCTTTAATGGCATAATATCGTTTAATATCGATAAGATTCCTCAACCCTAAATTTCTAGATGAAAGTATAATAATATAGGGGCATGTATGCCTGGAAGGAGGCAAGGGTGGCCACATCTCCCCTTTAGAAAATGAATGTCAAGCTAAAAGTATATATTTCATATGTATAATTTCATTCAGTCATAGTAATTTACATTAATTAATGGGGATGCAGGAATGCAATAATTTCGAATTCAAGTAGTGTTTTTTTAAGGCGGCAACACTATTTTCAGGGTAAAAATGGAAAAATACCTAATTATCCCTCTGTGGCAAAAATCTGCGGACGTCCATGATTAGGGGGGACATTTGACCCCCTGTGCGCATGCCTGTGCCCCAGAAACCATGGTATAATTTGCTGTTGTAAAAGAAACTATGCATGGAAATGCATTTAAAAACAGTGTACACATATTGTATGAACAAAGGGATGCATATTACATCACATTTTAACTTTAGATATGGTAAGATATTAATATACATATTCAGTGTACTATCGCATCTGTGAAACAGTTTATTTTTGTTTGATTAATTTCAGTGACCACTGACTGCCACCATCAAATTGGAGCTATGAGTTATGATGAGAATGGTGACTGTGGGCACTGAAATTAATTGAACGAAAATAAACCATTTTGCAGACAGGTAAGTACATTGTGAGTAAATATTAAAGTGCCACACATGTGAAAATTATATGAGCTATTTATAGAAATATCGAATTAGAAAATTAATTACAAATACACTATACAAATAAATTGATATAGTGATCCTTTGTTCATTAATGAGTTTCACCCTGAAAATGTGCTCACATGGAGCATTCGCAACACTTTAAAACTGATAATTAAATACATCAGCGGCATGCATTCAGGATACGCAAGGTACGCATTGCGTACCCACAACACAGTAAGAAAAAATAAACATTTTTTCGTCTTCCCCGAACATGAAAATTCAACAATTATCACTCCGAAAGCAGTTCCACTGCAAGAAATTCCGATTTCCGCACGAACACGCTGCTGCCTTCCTGAAGGCAGTCCCAAATGATCCCGATTGTGACTTCGGCACCCACCCGATCCACGTTGCCGATTTCCGCAGAAAGACGCTGTTTCTTCTGCTTGGTACCCTAGAAATTCGGAAGGTAACCCCATTGGCTCATATCAGCCTCGACCACGTGTTTGGGTCTGCCCGCGCCTACCCTCTCTCCCACTTCTTTCCCGGTTCTAAGCATCGAGGGTACCCAAGATTTTGACAGCGTATGCAGTGTTGACAGTAGTCAACATATTATTTTTCTGGAATGCTTAGCTTACTAGCATTTAGCAGCCACGCGTAGATAGATCACTGTTGGCTTGCAATAAAAATACATTATAAAAAGTGATACAGGAATCAGAGAGGAGGGCAAGAATATGTAGTGGTGGAAGATCATATTTAATATACGCGTAAACTATCACATATAAAATATTTATGTGAGGTTAAAGTTACACTAGCAAGTTGTTTTTTTTCGTATAGGGAGGTGAGGACCAGAATGGACTGTCACTGTGTCGAGGGGAAAATATGTGAACAATTTGCAAGTTTCGCACAATTCTCAGAGTATGAAAGTATATGTTTATCTCCTTTCGGATCAACATTTCCTTTGAGTTCCATAGCATGGGTGTTGATTGTTGACCCGACAATATGAATGAATGATAAAAGAAAAACATAATAAAACACAATGCTTACAATGGGATCCCTCCCACCAGACATTGCAAAGTGATGTACGGTAGTTTAGCTTTTGAAGTGTTCTGGGATCAGGCGCGGTTCGCCCTATAGCGCACAGGATCAGTGAACCCCCAGTAATATACGATAATCACCTCGAGAATGAACAATAAACAATGTCTTTACATTTCCACATTATTTCGCTAAAAATTCTACACAATAAGTCATGTATTTGTGCCCGTAATACGGCGAACTCTTTTGCTGAGAAGAAGAAACCGCGAATCGGCCGCCCTGATACAGACCCTCAGTTGAACCCCCACAGGACAGCTCTTGCCATTGTGAAAGCTTCGCGCGGGAGCAGAAGCTCGAGGAGGGTATAGGACAAAATACATGGAAGATGAGATTGCAGAACCTATGTCGACACCCAACGGTCATGCGCAGTTCGTTCTCTCGCAGAAGGCGCGGGATAGGGCTCCGATCTCGCTGCTTCCTCCCTTCCAGTGTTGCTGTGTGCGGTTCAAGTTTGAAGCGCACACATTACATATTCAATATTCTCTTTGTATCATTTTTGCATCGAACTTCTTGGAATAAATGCAAGATTGTGGCAGAGATGGATGAGTGGAAACAAATAAAAGCTGGAATTAGATGCGATGAATTAAAATAAAGGAGATACATTACCAAAATAGCTCGTGCATGCATTCAGAGGTTTTTCCTTAAAGGTGGAAACACTTCGGGTTCGCGAAAGAGAAAGAATGGCGCGAAGACGTGACTCGGTGTCGCTCGGTGTCAATCGTCTCAAGTTTGTTAGTTTTTGAAGTGCTTGGATACTTGTTGGAAAGTATTAAGTGATGCTGCGAGTGAAGCGAGGGATGGACTTTACCTAGGTTATGTCATTTGATGCATTGTAGGCGTTGCTGTCCGCGCAGGTAAGAAATGACCGATAGAAATGCACATAATTAACTTAAAATAAACTTCCTTGTCCACTGAAAAAAAGCGTGTGCTGGTCGACCAGCCCCAAATTTGAACAAAGCTGTCGCGTATCAATGAAAAGGGTCTCAGGTTTGATTTCTATAATGCACATGCCATTAGTTGCCATTTCCCTTTAATAAATGTAGGACCAGTTCTGATTAACCGGCATGGACGTCCGGAAGGGGAAAAGGGGGCCGCCCCCCATGGAAATCGAAAGTCACAATAATTTTTGGTAATTATTATAAAAGCGTTGCAGCAACTTCAGACTGAAAGAGTGTTTTTTGCTCCTCCTGGGGAAAAAAAATATATTACCTGCCCCTACTTGAGGACGTCCATGACATTCCAAGAAAACTCAACTTTTTTCATAAAGGCACAATTTATTGTAGTTTCAGCCCTAAATTTATTCGCACACCCCTAATACAAAACCTTATACTCCCAGGTAAAACAATTCTGGACAAATCTTTTAAGCCCTCCCCCCATCCTTTTGTTAGGCGAAGGAAGTCTATTTTGCGGAAACTGAATATATGTCACATGACTTCAGTGAACCCCCGGGTAAATAATGCACGAGCCGCGCCTGTCTGGGATGTATGCTGACGTATTTTCTACTTGTCCTTAATTATCTCCCTTCTACAAAATACTTTGTCGACTGGCAACTCCGATTCATTCGTCCACAAGAACGCGTGGTTTTCGGGCATAGTGGGACCGGACACAACGTACCGCGTGAGGTTGTCTTTTGCTTTCTTCTGTCGTGCGAAATTTGCAGCGAGTGTTTCGTTCATATTATTTACATTACAGGATCTCTATTGTTTGTCGGTGCTGTGAAGTGATAAAATAGGGGGACCGGGAGTTATTGATGACATACTGGAGAAGGGATTTTCGGAATTTACGAAAAAAGTGTAAACAATCCGAAATTGAAGGTCTGTTCCTGATTTGGAAAAATTGTTTCAGGTAGGAGTTGTGAAGGATGGTAAGCAGTATATTAGGCATTTTGATTTATGAGAAGAAGAAAAAGTATCTCTACAGAGTGATTGACTGAGTAGAAAAACAGTGAAACTTTATTGTTGGTCTTATTCGTTGGTTTCCTCTGCGAAAGGTGTGAAATAGTAGAGTATACTGAGATTTATCAAATTTATTACATGAAATTTGAAAGGACGGAAAATGATTGAGCCATTTCCTTCCCGTTCAATGTTCATCGCACTGCATGAAGGAAATAAACAAAGGTGAATTGTTGGACTCAACGTAGCTACTATCAGAATATATTTGCAAATATAAAATATCATACATATATTTTACCTCGTTACATTTGGATATTGATACAAGGATGAGAAATTTCCAATTATAATATTGTAGAAAAAAGTTATTTTCTGAATAACATGATGGCCAGGGAGGGGGGGGGGGTTCTGGCCCCCATAATTCATTTCGGTTGGCCCATGTTGCGTACCCTAGTTTAAATGTCACCGCACGCCACTGAAATACATATAATATCTTTAATAATTCCACATATTGTATATACTGTTACTTGTTTTGTAAAATTTTTAACTAATAAACTTTAGCTAACATTTTGTGTATAATCAGTCTTTTTGTTATATTCAAAAAACTTAAAAACTAGATTAAATTAAACATGAACGGTATATACTGATATACCTGATTTTGCCTCTTTTCCTGTGCAATATTCCTTCACCAGATTTTGCATCAATGCCTTCATCAAATAGATCTGCCACCAATTCATCACATTTTTGGTCAACTATAAAGAATGATCCACGTTCTGCTTGTAGTGCATTCTTTGCAAACATCTTTGGAATGAAAGGAAAGCCGGAGATAATTGTTAGTATTTAGTAAACTGAATAGCAATACACAGTAGTGGTGATTGGGGGCAACAGCAGTTTACTTTCTCTTGGTATACAAGGCTTAGCATTAAGATGCTAGATAGTGCAGGGGCAAAAAATGGCAATAAGTGTAGGGGGGTAATTGCCCCTCTAATCACTGCCACTGGCGATACAATAAAAAGAATAAAGTTCTTAGCAATTGGAGCAATTATATAAACAGATATTTAATTCAATTGAGCCTATGTGTCAAAGATTAGCTAACTTTGTTTTAAGCCCACTTAGTGCACAGATAAGCTAATCCGAACTATACCTACAGTATAAAGTAAAATCTTGAGTCACTGATATGTGTGTGTATGTCTCTACCAAGTATCAAGCCGAGGAACCGTTACTTACAAGTCAACACCATTAACCACTACACTGTTAGGTAGGGGTGCCCTCCATATTTCGAACTTAACATGTGGTCTTTTATTAGATAGATGTGTTCAGTTTCATATGCATGTAGACCTATGACTCTGATGATACTGCCAGGTATGTGTTCACCAGACCTAGACTACACATGAAATTTGGCAAATTATTATTACCTACTGGTAAAATGGTTTCATGTGACACTTACCACAATCTGTGACACAATATTGTCAATAAGAACATGGTCATCAAAATATGACGTTGTGAGTTGCAATAAAGAATCATTCAGTTCTTTCTGTTTCTTTAGAATTAATCTTTGCTGATTTTGGTATATAGCTATTCCCATCCATGCTGCCACAGCTGCTACAATTTGTAGGTTGTCCTGTTAGGAGACAAAATAAGGTAATATTCAATGCTCTGGAAGAAATACTAAGCAGGTGTAATTTTTTTTGTAATTTGGAACACCAGATGGATTTTTGAAAGGAGAGGAATTTTCGAAAACAACTTTCTGGTGTAGGTGAACGGTCAAGGTTAAGAGTTTGTAACACGATGACTGCTCTAGTAGCAGAACAAAATTAAAGCATAATTTCAGTTTGTCTAGAGATTGTTTTCAAATTCTGAAGCTAAAAGTTTTATTTGCATTCCAGTTTCCCCCTTTATTTTAAGAAAAAAATATTTAAAAAGTGGAAAAAGCATGTGTTAGGTGCCAACGTTTAAGAAAACCAAAATTAAATAAGTGTTTTACTTGAAGATTCAAATTAAATATAAGTGGATAAGTCCAAAATATAAAATGAGACAAAATAACACCTGTGCATAAATTATAAGCACATCTGTGGTATACAACATTTTTCATAGGTTTTTTAAAAAATAACATGAAACAACTATGGCTAAGTTAGGATGTTCATAAACATTTATTTTCAGTTCTGGTAACTTCTTTTTTTGTGAATTGATCTCTCATGGTATTGAAGAAAATTTACATTCCTGTATTTAAGAAATGATTTGTTTATTTCTGTTTCAGTTCTTTTTTGCTTTTCCACCTCTTGGGTTAAAAGTGACTGTGAAGATGAATCATGAAATATATCCATGTCTTACATGTCTTACCCAGGGTTCAAACTTAAGACCTCTCAGTTCATAGCATGTTAGGCTGTCCCAGAGCCGCCATTAGGGGTGTGTCACAGACTAGAAATGAAGGGTGTGCGATGCATGCCACCGCACAGGGCCTCGCGCTTTGAGGGGCCTTGCGCTTCCGAAATGTTTATATAATATTATTGAATATTTTATTTGCATTCATTTCTTGTGCAAACGTGCTCTCTTCAGAAGAGAAGAAAGAAAAGAAAGGAAATCTATATTAG
Source organism: Lepisma saccharinum (assembly GCF_977018435.1). Taxonomy (NCBI): domain Eukaryota; kingdom Metazoa; phylum Arthropoda; class Insecta; order Zygentoma; family Lepismatidae; genus Lepisma; species Lepisma saccharinum. Next base: position 53,066,852 of record NC_139234.1, read on the forward strand.
CAATATAAATCGATTTAAATAAGCTTACATAGTGTAGAAGAAAGGAAACATAATTTTCAAACGCAGGCTGCAAGTTGCATGCCTGCCTGCTATGTCCTACGCAAGGCAGTTGAATTTCTTGTTTGTGACGACAACCCTCGACCGATTTTCTGCCATAAACTATTTTACGATCTGGTAAATTGAGAAAAGATGAAAAGAAAAGGATTGACCAGGACAGGAAATCTTGTCCTGAGTCGATATTCCATTTTGTGAAGAACATCCGTAGTTGAAATCGAAATAAAGATCTGGAGATACTTTTATTTGTATTCCTCAAAAGGCTCCTAGATTTGTCAGATTTTGCCAGATATTACCACTGTGCCAGTGGGTCAACAAGTTTGAAGTCAAATAAATCATTATTGTTTGAAGCAGTAGTGCATGCGGCTTCCATCAAAATATTTATTTCCAGTTTTCTTAAAAAATAGTAATTAAAAAATCGTCTAACATCGCTGAAATGGTGAAGTGGTACAAGGTTTTCTGTCGTTTGAAATCAATCAACACGTATTTGAGACAAGAACGCCTGCAGAGTGGGGGGCCAAGGGTGCACTCCCCCCCCCCCCCCGAGATATCAGGAAACACCATTTTCTGGAAAGTTGGGGTGCAAATTATGACCGCTGCTGCCCCCTCCTCCCTCACAAAGACTCCTGCGGGTGGCCTTGATTTGAGAATCAGCATGTCTTTTAAGAAACACTCACCACAATTGCCACTTGTCAAAATTTGACTTCAATAACGTGACTGAAGACTCTGATACACAAGAGGTGAGAGATTATAAGTATGAAAGGTAATCTATACGATTTTTGCCTTTATTGTATTCTACATGTTTTCTATCCCTATGATACTTTCCTAAACCGTAAGGAATGTTCACATTTTACAATACCAATGTGTGTGTTCTGTATGATACACACACACACTTATATAGTAATTACGTATAAGGATATACACATATACAGAGTCGCCAACCTCTGTGGCAGAGTAGTTAGTACAGCATCAGGGCTCCAGGTTTGAATCTCAGGTTGGGCATGGGTGTTCTTCATGAGTGTCACTTCATCAATTTCATCTTGTTATTCATCCTCATCATCACGATTAGCCAAAAGTTGCAGAAAAGGGACGCTAATTAACAAGGTGACATTGTGGCCCAGAGACAAACTTTCACAGCTTTAGAGGATGTCAGTGCAAACAACTTTCCTTGATAACGATTTCTTCCTTGAAGTTTCATTTCAACTTCAGCCCTCAAAAATAGCATTTTTTTTATCCTGTATGCTTTTGGCCATGCATCACATTCACTAGGGTAACTAGCATTTTTCCTGTCGGAAGACGAGAAAATTTTTAGTACGTTGCGAACAGGAAAGGATGGCCCTAACGATATAAATATCTCTGAATAAAAGTTAGGTCTTTAATGTAACAATAAAAAGCAGAGTAACTTGGGGTTAAACATGAACCTCAGGTTTCTAAATATATAAAAGGTTTAAAATTCCAAAACATATGTATACATTTTAATAAACTTGGAGATTTGACTCCAGCCCCCTTGTCCACACTAAGTTACGCCTATGACTATCAGCAGCAATGCATGAATTAAACGAAAGAGATAATATGAGGGGTTTCATCCTGTCTGCTAGCATGATCCCGTTTGCATAGAGTACTGACATCTTTAGTATGCTATCTGACAGAAAAAATATAACCTACATACACACAAGATCAGCGCCCAAAGTGTGGAGGGTGAAACGCAACGGGATGATAACCCTTTCAGTTGAACACATTTTATAAAGCACCCGCCAGATAGGCTCATTTGCCTAAGTATTTCCCCTAGTGCATTGTCTCAATGTTGATACGTTTAATCACACCCCATCCAACTTCTATCTCCAAACTCGACCAAGCATCCCCTGAGCTAGGAATTTCCACTTCGAAAACTACACAAGCAAAATTTTTCTCTAGGGCTGATGGTGCCAAATCAAGTTCTACCAAACATTTCTAAAGAAAAGTTGTTTGTCTTGATGCCTTCTACAGACTGCCAAACATCGTGGATGGTTGAAATGTGTGTTGAGAATTGGAGGGCCGGGGGTAGGTTTGAGTATAGAATTTTACAAGGAAAGAAAGGTGTCTATATTGTCACTTTTTTTTTTTTTAAAAAAAGGGCCTTGCGGGTATGGTTCGCACAGGGACTTGCATTTCCTAACGACGGCTCTGGGCTGACCACTCTGCCAGGCCAACCAGACACTGTAAAAAACATATGAAACATGTTGAAAATGAAAATAAAGTTTTACATACTTTTGTGTAGGGATCTTCATACATCTCCCGGTATAACTGAATCACCGAAATGCATTTATCATTAGGAGTTACAATAGGAACACAGAGTATAGATTTCACTTCTGGTCCTGGAAAAAAAAGGTCATGTATAAATGAACACATAATGATCAAATTGGTTGAATACTTTATTACCTTAAGTATTACAGAGTTTTTAAATTATTCAGACCACTAAATCTAATATAAATAAGGTGTAAATTATTAGAATGCACTCCTTGCATTTGACCCAATCTAGAGTATCACATTTAAATATTACCTTTTTGAAGACAACACACATAAGTTTTCTTTTTAAAATTTTATACTGTTCATGTTATTTATCAAGTCTAGAAGAGTTCAATTGCTGCTAAAGAAGAGTTATCTGTAGTTTGTGTATGTTGTATTTATAATAAATAGCTTACGTACCCACTAACCTCAAGAGGAATGTCACAAACTAGATGATTAGAATTCTTGTTAATTCTACAGACAACGATACTCATGCTTAATAACATTTGTTCCCACACAAATATTGGAATAATACAGACACTCAAAAATAACAAAATAAAAATGAACTCTCTCATGACAACAGCAAATTAGCTTACAGAATGAAGAACCTTTATGTGAATCTTCAGCCTGGGTGAAATAAAGCCTATTATAGTGTAGAATAGTGTTACTATTCAGCCTTGCCTTTGCATGTAAGTATAATAGTAATAACATGTGGTGCAATAGCCTGTGAGGACCAGGGCCTATCTACCTACTCTCATATGCCCCAGCAGAGATGGGAGATCATCCAAGCAGTTACAGGGTGACATGTGGTCAGCAAGATGAACCCCCAGTCATTGTTGTAAGTTTCCATGAATGGGTTACGCTAGTCATTCGTAGCTCCTCAATTTACTCACGATGGTGGGTGGCCACCAGTCTCATACAAAAGCTGAAATCTGAGGAGAAAAGTTGTTATGCTTTTCCCCAGAAGGCAGAACCTGCATACGTTCCGTACCCCAAAGCCTGATGCCTTAGACCACACAGCCATGGTGCGGGACTGCATACAAGTATATATATTGTCTTTAAATCTCTGTCTTTTATGTGCTAAAATTTGAGTAACCTGTGTAGATAATTTGTTTGAACATGTTCTTTGAAACATTTAATTAATTGGTAGAACCAGAGATTGACTGGTTAGCTCGGTTGATATTATGCTAGCACAGTTTACCAACTTTGATTACTGATTGATTTCCTAGGTTATCAATGAGTTCTTTAATCAATTGTTTACCTGGTATGCCAATTCCCATGGGAAATCGCTCATCTCCTAGTATATCATCAATAACAATAAGTTCTTTGGTGTGTGCTACGTGGGCTGCAACTATACATCCTGGACCTTGAAAAGAAAAAGTAGTTTAATAAATAGCAAAATTAAAGCATTGTGCTCAAATTTGTAGTGAACTTTTGTTAATTGGATATAACACAGTTGGTGTACCAAAAGTCATTTTCTATATCCATACTGCTTTTCATTTTATTACCTTATACGTATATTGCAGAAAATTCATTGAAGAAAATGTAAGAAGATGTGAAAATTAGGGCTGAGACGATACGTGTGAACCAATGGCGATACTGTTATCAATGTCCTTCGATACAGGTATTGATACTTGAAAATTGTAACAATTGAAAGTTGTTCAAAATATTGGGCGAGTATTTCACTCCAATTATATGCATCAATTTACAAGAGTTTTGCATTAAAATATTTAAAAAATTACATCTGAATATTAAAATACCTATTATGTAATCACAAAATACAGTTTTACACACAATCTTGGTGCAAAATAAACGGAAACTCTGAATTTTGCATAACTTCCAGGATAATTAGAATCTGCGAAAGTAATGGATGGAATTTTTCGAAAAAAAAAAACACTGGAAAATTATTGGCCAATATTGATAAATAAATTCCAATTGATACTTTCCGATGTATCAATATTGGAAAGCCCTAGTGAAAATATTTATTACATACAATATTCTTCCATACTCTCTTTCAACTTTTCGTCTCATTTATGTAAGTCTGAATGTAAAGTCCTCAAAACCCAAAAGTTCCACAATATTCAACAAAAATTGTATTATATTTTAGTTTCATATTTAATATTAGTGCAGTATATATCAAGAGGGGTTGTAAGATGCTGGTTGTATCCACTGAAGTTTTCAAAGTTAAACTGAATGATAAAAATAATAACTAGTTTATAATTATGTAGATGCATGTTGAACTCAGTGCCTGCAATGGAAATTCCTAGGTGGAATATTCCTAATAGTTCAAGCATTTCAGTCTTCATTTGGTGAGACTTTTCATCCCTTACCAACTTGATTAAAATATTATGCAGAAACCAAATATGTGCCTGGAGTACCAATAAAACAAAAATAAAAGTAAGATACATTATTTATCATAAAGATTAATTACATTTTACAATATAATTTTTTATATTATATTATAGTTTATTTACCTATCCTCCAATTTACTTTGTGCCGAGGACATTTAATGTACCGCTGATACTGATATATCTCTTTTTTGAAAGAATCCACTACATATGCTATAGCACCTGAAAGTCATAACAACAACAAATTAAAATTTTCTAAGGAAATAATCACTGAAAAGTATTATTGATGGACACAAAAGCACAGGATGTATAAAAAATGATTTAATTCTCCAACAAATTCAGTTCATTCAAAATAGAAATTACATAAGAACTCATGAAATATATGAAATGATGTGTTCCATGTGAGACCCCTCAGAGGTAATCACATGATTAAGGTACATACAAAATTAGTCACCTCAGAAGCTCATCCACTACACTTCCAGTTTGTTCAAATTCACTATCAACTTGGTGATTTTCTTTCCATATTTGGTGCAGAATGCTCTTCGGAATTTTTACTGATCTGCTGTTGTTTTTCGTGATATTCTTTCAACAGGAATTTCCTTCTTTGAAGGCTATAGGATGCTATATTAGCACGACATGCTGTACTGCAGTTTGAGAACTAATGAATATGCAAACTTAATTTTACAGTGCAGTGATGTTCCCTCTGAAGTTTGGAGCAAGTATCTCTTAACATGAAAGATATGTTACTTTGTTTTCATTAAATTTAAATCCTTTTGTTTACACATTGTATATATGTAGTTATAGACATGGAATAGAAGTATAAAAATTAAAAGTACAAATTATGTAGAACTCTTCTCTTACTGCCATTTATATGTTTCTGTGTGGTTTTTAATACACGCTCTGTAAAATGTAAAAAAGCTTTGTATAAAAGTTCATGTGTTCATATGTTTATAAATGCTCTTTCCAAGGTTGCTTTTTGCTCAGTAACCAGGAATTCTAACATTAGTTTTTCCCCCAATGACTTTCTGGTTTAAAATGTAACAAAAGGGCCTTTGGCCCACTCCGCAGTTTTCTTGTAGGTATAAATATCTAGTTCCGACTTGTTCAAGAGAGATACGCAGACAGACACCCACTGACAGAGGTTCTTTGAGGTTGAGATGACGTCGAGTTGAAGTCAATTCCAGCATACTGTTGGAGAGCAGCTAGTTTGCACTTATGAGCGCCGCATGTAGGAACTCCTGTGTGATAAACTGCAGGGGCAGGTTAGTTAGTGGCCTCATAGTGATAAATAGTGCGTTCATAGAGTGAAGTCTGGAAAAGTGCATTCTTCTGTAATGGAGCAAAAGGCAACCTGGAGCATATTTGTACTGGAGCTGTAATGGAACATTGTATATGTGGAGAAGTGGAGGAGTGTAAATAAATTGTGCATGAAAGATATCTCCATGCAGCATCATTGAGCCAGCCCTATTGGTCGTAGATGCATGCTAGGTAATAGGAATGTGAAGTGTTTTGGTAGTTTGGGAATCGCTCGGCTGTTAGAAACCCCTAGACTTCGAGAGGACAGCCGATCCACATTACGTTATACAGGTAAGTAGATATACATGAAACCACGGAACAATGTTCACAAATAAATAACAAAAATATATTAGCACAGGGTTTGACTGGCCCACTGGACCATCAGGCAAAGTTCTGGTGCACTATCTGATCATGGTACCCTGCCTTCTTTAGGGTCTCCAAAAGATGTATGAACTTATGAACTATGTTCTTTTCACAAGAACAGCCTATTATAGTTTATAAATAACATATTCATCCACATTAATTCACTCTTGAATGGCAACAAAATTATGCTCTAAAAGTTTGAAATGTATATTTTTTATTGATAGGTGGTAGCACAGAATCATTAATTTTGTGTAAAAGTAGAAAGTCAATAATTATTTTATAGCTTCTTATTCATGGTAATTGAGGCTACCGAATGTACCATCATGACCATCTAGAAACGTTTATTAGCCTCCCATAATTCTTGGTTTTAAGGGCTTTTTAGTACATTCAAGACATTCTGGTTATGCTATTAGGTAATATTATACTATATATAAATTAATTGTTTATTAACATCTGAAAGATTTTGGTTATAGGTCCCATGTATAGTGTATGCCCCAGGCCCCATACCCACCTAGGGCCAGCTCTCATTAAAAGATCCTTCCAATTTTCCCTCCGACCATAAAACATATTGAACTTTTTTGCTTAAAATTGCTAAAAATTCAAATTCGACAACTACAGACAGTATAAAATATATTTTTAGTACCTCTAGAATTTGTTGCTATCTTCAGAATGTGTGCAGTTTCATCAAAAATGTATGGAAGTTCAACACCATCATCTAGCATGCCACTTAATTTTTTTACAAGGATGTTCAGATCAGTTGTTGAATAAAATCTTGTCGCATCAACAGAACTTTCTCGGTCACTTTTCATGCTCTCAGCATCTGGAGACCACGGTTCTAAATTTTGTTTATCTGCCACATCCATTCTCTTCTCACTTGCATCCGACTGATCTGTCCTGGTTGAAGATTGTTCCGACCTTGTTGGGGTGTAGCGTCTACTGGCACACTCGTGGATTGTGTATTTCTGTATACTGTCGATGTATTCAAAGAAATCTTCTGTGCTTGTTTGGATACTTCTTCTGTTCCTGCATTGTTGTTCTGTGTTTGTTTGGTCGCTTTCTTCCATTCCAGAAATCTGATGCAGTGTGCTTACTCTATCACTCCTTTGAGCACTACTTCTGCTTACAGATGATTTTTCTATGCTTGTTTCAGAGCCAGTTTCACCCTTGGGAGACTGTTCTGTATTATCTTGAGAACCAAGTCTGCTTTCTTCTGTTGTTACACCCATGATTTTTTCCCCAGTAATTTATTGTCCTTTGTATGCATGCACACTTAGGTGATTTCAAATCCTGGAACCAGATACAAAAGCAGACAGAAAGTTATTTCTCTTGAAAAGTTTACGTTTCTTAAAAGCACATTAACACAATTTTCAATGTAATGTTTTGGAGAACACATGCTCCATACTTGGTCCAATCTTCATTGATTTATTGAATTGGGTTATTTAATTTCGCTTTTCTGCCACTTTTGGTTAATCACGAGGATGGGGATGAGTGATTGTGTGATGAAATTGATGAAGGGGCTCTATACTCATGCCCAGGCTGGGATTCGGACCCAGAAGTTGATTTAGGTTGAGTTGGAAATTACTGTCTCCCAGGAGTTTATCAAGTGGGTTAAGGTCATTTACGGTGTGTTAACGCCTATTAGACACCAAAACAGACCATAAGTTGGACTTTTTTCAAAATTTTTAGGGGGTGAGTGTGGATAAATCACTATGTCTCATTTTTGTCTTCTCTCAATTCCTAATCCTCATATTGCTCTCATCTTAATTCTCGAAACATTTCAGTTGTCTATTTTACTTTACAATTATGTCAAACAACACACACAAGCTATCTGTAATTAAAAGGACAGGTACTCCTATGTCTGAATAAGTCGAATAGTGAAGCTTTGCATTCTATCTGGTTCCATCTCTTTCTCCTCACACCGATGATGCTTTGAAATTAGCGAAAATTTTGAATTTTTCTACTGTCCGGTGAGTGTTTCCTTTTAAATTTTTGATTTTTACTTAGCCCTTTTGGCCCTCCTTGCTTTTATCCAATATATATATATATATACAGGGTGTCGCAAAACTCTTTCAACAACGCTTGGGTGCTGGTAGATATCATAAAAACAAGTAACTTTTCCCTATAAAGTTTACCTCGAAAGCGCTTAGTTTCTACGCTATAAGCGCTTAAACTTTATCCTGTACGTATGCAATCCAACACAGCAAACGCTTGCTCTGACATAACTACCAGGGGCGCGTGGCAGGGTTGCCACTAGCGTTCCTCGTTAAGAGAGACGACTTGAAAACAACAACTTGGGAGTCTTGCCTGAGCAAAATCCAAAACATTAATGATACTTGCGATGTTGTAAGAAGCATTGACAGTATTTATAAACTGACCAAGACAAATAATGAGCAGACTGAAATTCAAGATTATGTACTCATTCTAAAATATCTCCATAATTGAACGATTGATTTGGTTTATTTTAATTTGCTTTTCTGCCACTCATGGCTAATCGCGAAGATGAGGATGATATGATGAAATAACAAATGACACCATTGTCTAGGCCAGGATTTAAACCCGAGACACCTGGCGCCTTAGCGATCTTTGCTAACAACATCACCACGGAGTGTTTCCTGTATCATGCAATATTAACAATTGCAAGGGACACGTAAGATGGGGGAAATCCACGAACGAACAAATGTAAACATGATGTGTTTGCTGCCTCGTTTCGAACACGCAGACTGTAATGTTATTACAATTTATTTGAAAATTATTCCTGTCTGTACTACCGTTATTGTTCGTCTCATTAGGCATCCCTGATGGCGCAGTGGTAGCGTCGTCGACTTGTAATCAAGGAGTCCCGGGTTCGATACCCTGTGGAGACACATAGTGGTTCGGATCCCACTTTAAACTGTAGCTCCAGTCCCAATTAGCCTTACTGTGTATAGAATGGACTAAAACACCCAATCAATCAATCATAAGGAAATAATTGCAAGGGTCTTTTAATTTAATGAATCATTGATTGATTGATTTGCTTTATTTTACTTCACTTTTTGTGCCACTTTGGCTAATTTGCGAAGATGGGGATGAGTGATGATATGATGAAATTGATGAATGGACAATCACAAACATTCATACCCAAACCGGGATTCGAATCCAAGACTCCTGGCATCGTAGCGCGATGTTCTAACCACTCCACCACAGACGCCGACTTTCAATTTAATGAAAAACGTCGTTTACACATGAATAAAATTCACACATTAAAACTAGTGCAAAGCCAAGAAATGCATACTTATGTCAAGCGCTGAACTGTAAAGGGCACTCGTATTGCACATTTGCGCATTATTTACATTTGTTCGTTAGTGGATTTCCCGTATCTTACGTGTCCCTTGCAATTGTTAATATTGCATGATACACGAAACACTCCGTGGTGATGTTAGCAAAGATCGCCAAGGCGCCAGGTTTCTCGAGTTTAAATCCTGTCCTATACAATGGTGTCATTTGTTATTTCATCATAGCTATCATCCTCATCTTCGCGATTAGCCAAAGGTGGCAGAAAAGCAAATTAAAATAAACCAAATCAATCAATCAATTATGGAGATATTTTAGAATGAGTACGTAATCTTGAAATTCAGTCTGCCCATTATTTGTCTTGGTCAGTTTATAAATACTGTCAATGCTTCTTACAACATCGCAAGTATCATTAATGTTTTGGATTTTGCTCAGGCAAGACACCCAAGTTGTTGTTTTCAAGTCGTCTCTCTTAACGAGGAACGCTAGTGGCAACCCTGCCACGCGCCCCTGGTAGTTATGTCAGAGCAAGCGTTTGCTGTGTTGGGTTGTATACGTACAGGATAAAGTTTAAGCGCTTATAGCGTAGAAACTAAGCGCTTTCGAGGTAAACTTTATAGGGAAAAGTTACTTGTTTTTATGATATCTACCAGCACCCAAGCGTTGTTGAAAGAGTTTTGCGACACCCTGTATATATACTATATATACAAAGTTATTTGTCAAACTTTGCTTTAAGCCCACTTTATGCTCATATAAATTAATCGTGACTGGATCCATGGACGTCCGGAAGGTGGGGCAAGGGGGCCATGGCCTTCCCTGGAAAATGAAAGTCAACCAAAAATTATATATTTCACATATATTTTTTCATTTCAGCCACAAAAATATGTGTTAATTATTGCTTGAACATGATAAATTCAAATTGAAGCAATGTTTTTTGAGGGGACAACACTATTTTGGGGGGAAATGTGCCTTGTTTACCTCCCTGGAAAAAAATACCTTGCTTTCCCTCCCTGGAAAAAATCCTGCGGACGCCCATGACTGGATCCACAGTTTAAAGTGGGATCTGAACCACTGTGCAATATGCCTCCACAGAGGATCAAATCCAGAACCACTTGATTACAAGGCATTGATTGATTCATTTCTATCCGAGGAGACAGGTGATCGGAGAAGTTACATAATTTAGAACTGCACGATTTGTATTCTTGTCCAGATATTATTATAATAATTGAATCAAGAATACTTAGATGGGTATGAATGGGAAAGAAAAAATAGTTTACAGGATTCTTGTTGGGAAATCTGATGATAAGAGACCTGTAGGAAGGCCAAGACGAAGATGGAGGGACAACATTGTGATGGACCTAAAAAAAAATCAGTAAGGATGTAAAGGATTGGATTGATCTTGCCCAGGGTAGGGACAGATGGCCTGTTGGTGCAGAAGGCTAGAGAGTTAATTAGTTCTTTTCTATCCCCGTAGGTTTAACATGATGATAAGGCTGTATAATGATTAGATGGAATTGATGGAAAGGCAAACACAATAGAACATGTATGTCCAGAGGTACTCAAACACAGAAGCTTCTGTGGTGGTGAGTTCATGGGTCAAGTGCTAAATGTTTGGTCACCAAGAGGGCAAATGAATTAATCGCCAAGTTGCATGGTTCACAAGTTTTGTATACTAGAAAACATCCTTGTCTCTTTTTAACAATACATGCTGTCAGTCTTGATATTTAAATAAGTGTAGAGTTACATGTTACTCAGGCCTGGATTTTTGTATGTGGAGTTTGAGTTTGTTTTAAGTGTGCTTTGTGAACAGAAAGGCTAATCGGGACTGGTCGGGAGTTGAAAGTGGGATCCAAATCACTATGTTCTCCCACTGGCTGGATATTAAACTTAACCCCTTGATTAGAAGGCGATGACATTAATTTGTGTGTAGAGGCCTGGGGCTCATCTATGCACAATTTCAGTTATAACTTCTAGGTTATACTGGATGATATTCAATTTACACCATCATGCACTGTACTCTGGGGAAAATTCGGGCAAATAGATTCATGTGTGTTAAGGAAAGCTTATGAGAAGCCTCCTTACAGCAATAAAATTGGCGATATATTATACATACACATTCCTACATATCATGATAATCATACCTTGAATCACTTTGGCAAAGATCATACCCATAATACTTACCCGGCATGTTTTCAATGCAGGATCTGATCTGTTTGCCCAAAATGTAATTATTTCGCACAATGAATAGTGGGGGAAGTTGTTCGCTGAATTTCATCCATTGATTAAATTTCTTATTTCTTTCCACATTTTAAATATATCACTTTTGTCCCATTTTTTGGCTCTTTTCAAAGTTAGTCTTCACATTGTAGGCCCTTTACAGGTGGATGTCAGGGGCTGTAGCTCCTTCAATTCCAAGCTTGGTGATACTTTAAAATATTTAAAGTTCAATATTGAATTATTTCGGACTTCATCTAATGATATGTTTTTTACATTCAGTCTATTTGTTTACCAGTAACATTGTTACATTGCCAATATTTTGAAAATTGTCTGAATAAAAGTTTACAGTTCTATAATTTTGAATCTCACATGATATAGATAGGAAAATTAACCTTTTCGGTTAATAAATTAAAAATATTGTGCATAAAATTTGCATATGTAAGCAAAAAATCACACATACGTATTTTATATTTGTAGACATGAAACAAGGCTTTGTTAGAAGCATATACAATATAAAAATACAAATACTGGATAAATCCCTGAACTTGTCTAATTTGCAGAGACAAACTAAGATTATAGGTTAAACAAATGTGATAATAATGAACAAAAGTCGACCCCCGTGGCGGAGGGGTTAGCACATCGCGCTATGATGCCACGGATCCCGGTTCGAATCCCGGCCTGGGCATGGATGTTTGTGAGTGTCCATTCATCATATCATATCATTACCATCTTCGCAAATTAGCCAAAAGTGGCATAAAAGTGAAGTAAAATAAAGCAAATTAATCAATCGATAATAATGAACAAGCAAATATGCTACTGCATTAATCTAGTCTCCTCTTATAAAGTTACTTTTCTTTGTTATTCTGTTCTAAACTTACATGTTACCTGTGAAATAAAAAAAAGAAATAATTCTTAAATTTAATGTTATCCAAACCAGGCCTTGTTATTGCATTCAAGATTGTTGATGGTTAAGCCATATCCTAAACAAGCAATTTGATTGGTCACCATTATACCATCACTTGTATTCATCAATAATAATTAATTTTTATCACCCTGCATTGGTATGCCCACTGAGTGTTATAGAAATTGTGTCCCCTATTGATGCAGCACATTTAAGAAAGAAATGAAGTTTGTTTTATGAGAAGATTATGAAATATAAGACTGACACTTAAAAAAGGGGGTTAGTTACTTAGGATACTCCTATGTTTTACATGGTGACAATGAGACAGTTGGGAGGGATGCTTCGTGAAAATTTTGCTAGCTTTCCCCCTCACTTCGAGCGCAGCACACGTAAGGACAAGCACATCACAACACATCCTAACAGTGGATTATACTGGCCCTGGGTCCAGACACCAGAGTCTCGTCGGCCTACAAGACTGCAGTCTGTGACTGCAGTTACCGAGGTGTACTCGTGGAAGTGAGGTTGACTTTTGGGTGACTCCTTACGTCACCCTTTGCAGGCCCGTAAACCTTCTGACCCATAACTATAGCAATCAATTCTTGTAATCATTATATTGTATACAGTACAGTATAGTAGTACAGTAATATACGCCAAAGTTGTAAAAATAAATTGTTTTAAGTCCACTTTATACACCGATAAGGGAGCCGCGGTAATCTAAACGCAGGGCCATGAAATTAGGCGGTTGGCAGAAGTTCGCGCTGTTGCCACGTCGGAGCACAACCCCGTATCTTCGGAGGTTAGAGAGAATGAAACATCTCGTTGTAGAGTTGGTCCATGTCATACAAACTGACAGTATTTGCTCGAAAGGTCAGGGATGACACAAAAATGCCCCGGAGAGAGGTCAATCTGTCGCTCGAACTAGGCAACGCAGCCCGGTTGACGTTGCCACATAGTGCACTGGAATAAGCTACTTTTGTCCCGCTTTCGCTTTGCTTTTCCCATATGCGGCACCAGTGCAATTCTGCCTAGCCGCCTAATTTCATGGCCGTGCGTGAGCTCACCCAGCTTCAAATAAATTGGTACTTGGAGCAACCCTGGGGGGCAAAGGCGGCCGCAGCGTGGTACTGATCAATTCATCTCCAAAATATCCTAGATTGAAGAATGTGTGGGGCGTGGGGCCGTACCTTCAATCCTCCTCTCTCTCTCTCTCTCTCTCTCTCTCTCTCTATATATATATATATATATATATATATATATATATATATATATATGCGCCTCATGGCATGATGCAAAGTTCGCGGGGAATTTTAACTTATGCACAGATAGGCTGATCGAGACTGGGTCCACAGTTGAAAGTGGGATTAATTGATTGGTTTAATTAATTTTACTTCGCGCTTTTCTGCCACTTTTGGCTAATCGCGAAGATGAGGATAAACAATACGAAATGGATGAAGGACAAGGGACAGGCACAAACATATATGGACGACACAACACGAGCTCCACAGAGAACTGGCTGTGAGCCCAGACGCCAGAGCCTCGCTAGTCTTTGTGGTATCCGTTCCGAACTACTATGTGCCTCCAGTTAGCATAGGGCACTACAAACCCAAGGTTAGAATAGGGTAAGCCATGAATGTTTCTTTGTGTTCCTTAATCTATTTTATAAATTCACGGAAAGCGACATATAAGCTGCGGGTTTATTTATTTATTTTTAAAAATTCAATTCTTCTGTAATTCTTGCGTTTCCTTATAGGTACACTTCGCAACATCTTATTTGACCGCCCTGAAAAATTTCAAAGTCCGGAATTCGTAAATTTGGCAGCATAGCGCTTCAGAGCCAACTAAGAGTAGCCAACTTTGCAACATTTCTTCTTCCTGAATGAAAACGCTCGTGATTTTTTTTTTCATTCTTTCACATTCCATAAAGTAAAGATACCCTAAAGCAGTAATAAAATATATGAGTAGACAAAAAATGTTAAGTAGAAATACGAATGTAGAAAATATTTCAAGATTCTTCGTTCTGAATTTGAAAATAGGAAAATGTATGTGCATTGTGAAACACTGAAGAGGTTCTCATCCACTTGGAAAGAATTGCGGTCACATTTGAATGCAAGAAGGCAAATTTATGATGATTTTATGCGAAATGTTTAGTAAAGATACCTTGCACACCACAAAACGATTCTAAAGTGTGTCTTTTCCTTGGTTCTTGGCGAGAAATGGTTCGAAACTCCGGCACAATGTTGCTTCAACTGAGATTAACGTGTTTTACTGAGCTTTCTGTTAGCAATTTCCTGGAGTAGTTGGTTAGGTGACAGCTCTTTCGTTTTTTTTACTGTTTTCGTCAAGATCGAAACATCGTAGGTTCAAATCCCACCCTTTCCTTATTATTTTTTCCTTTTTATTTACCGAGTACGAAGTGTTCTAATATAATATATAATAATATATGATATTACTGTAGATATTTATGCGATGCATGCTCAGTGGCGGCGATTGGGTTTCAAAACTGATGGGACAAGGTGGGGGAGGGGGGAGGGCAAGGACAGTTTCTTTCCCTTGGTAGATAATGTTCAGCATAGTGCTGGGTCATCTGCCCCTCCACACTCCATAATCGTCGCCACTGTGCATGCCTCAAGTAATGCTTCTACTAATGTTTTTAATATTTCAATGATTGGCAAGATTTTAGGAAATACTTTTCCTTTCATTCAGCTGTTAACACATATTAAGAACTTCCATGTCAACTTTCTGCATCCGGAAATGCTGGACATAAATCGCATAAATATCAACGGAAATATCCAAGAAACGTAGATAAGCATTCTCGTCCAAAGCGGTTTACTTCCCGAAAAAGATTTTGCAAAGAAGTAGGTTTGGACCCATGACCTTCCATTCCATAAGCAAACGACCCCCCTACACCACACAGTTCACGTTATTTTATGCACTCGGTTCGGATCCCACTTTAAACTGTAGGTCCAGTCCTGATTAGCCTTACTATGCATAAAGTTGACTTAAAACACCAAATCAACCAATTCATCTCTTTCAGAGTGGGTCTTCTATGATACTGTAGTCGGCCAGCATCCGAAAATACAGTTCTGCTTCGCGTATACCAGAGTGTATTTGCATTTAATAATGTGACTAATTTTACTTGAAAACTACAGATTAAAGCAATAATAGTGTCCAGAAAAAGAACCTCAAAGTAGATCTTCACACAAAGTATTTTAATCCATTGCCAAACATTTCAGTTAATAATAATATTATGCTTTTCCATTGACCGTATTTTCGATTCATGGTGAATTTGCTAAAAGGACCATGCCAAGAAATCTAAATATGTAAGTTTTACTACTAAATGTATTTCAAATGCACGAAACAACAGGGGAGGAGAAAAATAAACCTCAAAAATAAGTAAAAATGCAACAAAAACTGTTAAAAATACTAACAAATAAACTAAAAGCCAAAAAATGCTCTAACTCAGGCTCTAACTGAAGGGAAACGGACGTGATATCAGGTTTAGCATTGTTTTTAAGGGTCAGTAAAAAAGTTGATTTTTCATCAACTTCCGGACCCTAATTAGTAGGGGCATGCATATTTCGTTTTTGACGAAAAAACGAAATTTGAAAAAACACATTGTAGTGTTAATTTTTCATGTTTTTGAAAGGTGTGAGATGCATTTTGTGACCATGTTTTGTCACGAAATAATGCGAAATGAACTTCAAAAAGCGAAATTAACTCTTAAACACGAAATTTACCATTTATATACCGACGCGACACTTTCTGAAGTCTGAAGTATCCTGTGAGTTATGCAATTCCCGGAAAATTGATTAATTCTGCTGTTAATATTGGAGAAGCAAAAATGGACTCCTTTACACAGAAATAAACTTAATACTCTTATAACTACATAAATGTGCTATTAGAAGTGAAATGTTAATTCTGTGGAATAAGTGTAGTTTTTAAATCAAATTTAGGATTATATTCACAATTTTAAAACCAAAATGTCTTTTTATATACCACTTTTCATCCAATTTTTCACCGCTATAACACCGATATTTAATTTTATTTACCGCTTTTGAACCCGAAATTGACTCAGTTTTTGTACCGAAATTTTGCTTTTTTATTTACCAAAAATATGTGCCTCTACTAATTAGTAATTATGACCGTTGACAAAGTTGGAGTTAGCTTACTTAAAATTTTCTTGCTGAGGGATCGTGTCGTCCCATTTCTCCACTTCATATTTCGAAAATGACTTGGAGTTTTACACTACGAAAATATGTTTTTCATAGTTTGAAGTTCGTTAGTATTATCTTTCAAGGTTTCGATTGTTTTAATTTAGTCTCTTTTCATACAGTCTTTGGAAAAAAGCTGAACTTTCTTGTCAAACGGGGTCAGGTTCAAATGACTCCTTTTCGCTCTCTGTTCCTACTTTAAACAAAAAAACAAAATACTTCGCAACTAAACGATTACTTCTTCAAAACACGGAATTTTTACACAGCTTACAAAATATGACAAGACGTCAATAGTCATGTTCATCATTTTTCCCTTTCAGCGTTTCTCGATTTTATCTGAATTAGTTTCCTCATGAAAATTGCCATGAGGAAATTATAGATATGACTTTATGTGTGAATTGGTTTCTGCAAACTGGTAGCAAATTTTAACATGAACTACATGGAGAAGAGGTAGCGTGCTTGATCCTTACGAGAGAGGTCGTAGGTTCGATTCTCCACCTAGGCAGGATTTTTTTCAGGAGTATATCGTTGGGTGTAAAGTTTATCCACCGTGCTAAGAAGTTAACATTGGTCTCTGTACTTCACGAGAGGAAAGGAAACAGTAACAGAAAGTTATTTCGATGATAGAAGGAAGTCACATGCCACGTGGAATGCGCAGAATCAAGTTACATAGAGCTAAGTCTGTAATGGTGGTTTCGAATATTGCAAAGTTAGTGCGGAAAGTTTGTTATATCTGATACTCGTACTTTCTGTTCAAAGAAGACAAACATTTTAGATACAAAGCAGTGAGGAATTAACGGTCGTTATGAGGTTTTGAATTATTTGTTTGTCACTCACTATGCAAATACTTATTAGTAGTTTCTTATCGAATCGGCCTTTGTCGCAATAACAATTTATTTATGTTAATTAGCGATTTACTATTAGTTTTAGACGCATGGTAAGATGGTGGTGAGGGGATTGACAACAGTCATTACGAAGGAACGGACATAAAATTACCAATCTTAGCAATTTGAACTCATTAAATGCTCTCCTTCGTTATAGTACTGCACTACATCACTACTTAACATAACTGTATATCTTTTTTTAGTATATCGAAATCAAATAATCAATATTTTAGGTGTCAGTGAAGAACAAACAATACATAACTTAAATAACATTACATTTTACATCCTGAATACATATATATGATTTGTGAATTAATCATGATGTGTGTGTTAACACATATGAATAATAACTAAAAAGAAAACTTTTACCTTTAAATCCTGGAAATCTCCAACTTCTGAGGGGAAATATGCGCAAAAGGGACGTCCCTCAAGTGTGCATCGGATTCATTTTTTTAATATTCTAATATCAACGGTATCTGTTCAGCAAACAAAAAAAAAGAAAGAGGAAAGGGTGGGATTTGAACCCGCGACCTTTCACGCTTGATGAAGAATAAGGATAACAGCGCCTAACCAACTGCTCTACTTTAACTTAATGACGTTGTACCCTTAGGGCCGATTTTTCAATGTCCAGTTAAGGTTCATGTTAGCACGTAACTGGAAGTTAGTGAAAATTTCGGTTTTTCAATGTACAGTTAGCTCGTAACTGGAACTCTGGTGGCGATTATCTTTACTGGTACTTCTTCTTGCGGTTACCAGCCTAACTGGAAGTTGCGAAGCAACATGGATGCCTCGTGCAGCTATCCAAGTTCCACACTCGCAACTTCAATGTCAGATTGAACAAGATATGATTCACAAAAATTTCAAATTGGTACAGAAAAAGACTTGTTTTGTTTGGCAGAGCTTACAAGCGTCCATGCAAATATGGAAATTAAGCAGCGTAGTTGCTAGAATTCGCAGGCAAGGTTGTGTTACAGAATTTGTGGCTAGGATATCCGGTCTACTAGGCGTGATAATCTCCAATCAGTAATTTGGTCTAGTTGTTAGCGGCACCAGCTTTCGGAGCGTGTTGTGTTTTGTAATACGAGTTCGAGTCCTGGTCACGGGTATTTTTTTTCTTGTCAATTATTTATTACGTGTGTTGCATTCAATTCACGCTTTATTGTTGAATGAATGATCTTCTCGGATAAATATTACAGTAAATTTTAAATTATTTTTACTCGTACCTTCATATTTTTAGAAGTTTAGAAAGCATGCTTACTATTAACATATTGTTTTTTCGCTCAACAACATGCATAGAGAGGTACAAAGCATGCAGTCAAATGTACAATATTTACATATTATTAATAATAATAGTGTTTATATCAACAAACAGTTATTATTAATGTCTCGACTTTCGAATTCTTCACGTTTCTTCTACAAGAAAGTATCTGCGCTTGCGCCTCATAACATCATTTCCCCCATGTGGAATTGGCCTTTATTAGAAGAAAACCAAATTTGTAGTGCTGTCTTTCGTTAATTTATTTCGTAAGCATACAAAATGGATGCGCTGCCATTGTTCATATCGTTTCACAATTGAATAACGTGCTTTCGAGCGCGCCGTGCTTGTAGTTCTACATTTAAACGCCAGGTTGTGTGCCAGTCGACACAATTTGAAACTATACTAACAGATGGCGCGCAAGTCGATTTCCTGTAATTTCCGTGCTTCGGAATTGCCAACACACTGTTTCGGAGAACGAACCATGGTTTAGTTAACTGGTAGTTACTTTCACATTGAAAAACCCGGTGCTGGTTAGGACTGGCTGTTATCTCCAACTGGCAGTTAGTTAACAGAAAGATTAACAGGACATTGAAAAACTGGCCCTTAAAAACATGTTGACGTTTATGAACACTCCCACCTTCCTGTGTTTCAAGCACATTTTCTCGACGAGTCGTGTAAAATATATGTTTTTGAGAACGGTTCGATATTATGCAAGGTATTGTAAATAAAATGTCGCATAAACTCCTCACAAATTTGCTTCTTTCTGCACAAACTTGATGGCAATTTCCTCCAGGTGGAGAAAAACTCTATTCAGTGTTTCAAACCCCCCAAAATTTCAGGTCGAGCAAGCAGAATCGTAAATATCCTTCAAGGTTCTTTTTCCAATTTATTATTTCTGTTTGATTGTGTATTATAATAGCGGTTTATAGTTTCTAAGTTCATGCAAAGTGTTAAATTGAAAACCTATCACCGCAGCGTTTTTCGACTAGTGGAAGGACCTACTCAAAGTTGGCTACTCTCACTTGGAGCTGAAGTGCAATGTTGCTAAGTTTACGAATTCTGGACTTAGAATTCTTTCGGGGCGGTCAAATAAGATGTTGCGAAGTGTACTTGCAGAGATGAAAGGCCAAGGGCAATACTTTCACTTTTTTTGTTTGTTTTCTTACCCTTCCTCCCATGTATGCACATTTTTAAAAACATGTAGAGGCAAGGAAATGTAGATTCTGGCAGTAAATAATATTATTCACGAATTATATATTTTCTTTAAACTGTTGGAACCAACAGTACAAGACATGTTTGAGTATAAGCACTCGTGATTGCCGTGACCTGAAAACCTGCATGAGTGTTTAAAGGTGAAGCGACAAACGAAATGGAAAGTGGTATCACATGAAGTCAAAGTGAACATCTTGCACAGGCCATGAAGACGCAAGGACAATGGCCAGACTACGTCACAAGGATTATTTATAAAGGTGCTCTTGTACTATTCAGTCTCCAATCAAGCAGCTATAAAGATAATCCATGACACCGGTGAATTCTGATCCTTGTAATCTGGTTTTTATATCACAGTTGCTCTCGAATCTTCGCTTTAGGGAGAATCCCTGCTTGCAGCGACCATCTGTCATGCAAGCGAGGATATCTGATACCGCTGACCTCTCAGTGAAAGTCTTGGGAGGCCTAGAAATTCCTCACATGGTCTTGAAGTGGGTCGATCCTAAATCGAAAGAACATTGCCGTATATGGTCCGGCTGGGAACAACGCCCCCCTGTTCTCAGACTGCAGCGCTAGTGTGCTCCCATACATACGTAAGTGAACACACACACACACACACACACCCGTGCGCGGCGTTGTGAGGATGCGAAGGGTGCCGTAGTACTATTTTTGGTTCTTCTCACTCACTCTTACCAACCGAGCAATTTTGTCACTAGATCTAGACACTTTTGATGAAATGCTAATTGGGCAATATTTGTTCACATTATGCAGACTAATCGAGACCTGCTGACCTACACTTTAAGGTGGGATCTGAACTAATGAAATGGTTCTCCATCGTGAATCGAATCGGAACCAACATCCCTGGATTAATGCGGTAATGAGCTATTTAGGACCTCCCCTATGGCGTAGGGTAACATCGTCGCCTTGTAATCGGGGCTGTGCGATGTTTCGATATATCGAAATTCGATATCCATAATCGATATCTATATTATCGACGTATGGTGGTGTTGCATTCCATACCAAGCATAAGGATGTTAAGATAACAAGAACAAGTAATGCGCTCACCACGCGGGGACAGAACTTGGGAGGTGAATGATGAGAGATTCCCTTTGATGGAAAGCAAATACGTGCAACAACCAATAAAAATAACAAGATACCTACTTTATATAACTTGCTGGTTACCCACCCTTGTGTGCCCACGTATATGGATGGTATCGATATACGATACGAGACAATACTTGGTAAAGATTCGGTCTCAAGTTGTAAATGATTGTCTCGCCTCGATATTTTGTAATAACATTTTTCTGTTTGATGCATAGTTTCGACGCTACGAGCAGGGACAGCTCCATAAGTGGGCAGGGACGAAATTTAAAATTGAAAGATATAGATATATATGTCAGTATTGTCGCGATCGTCGATATTGGTATTTTCGATATCGATATTATCAGTATCGAAAATATACCGACGTCGCCATTTTAGATATTCGATATATCGACTCGATATCGATATTCAATCGATATCGCACAGCCCTACTTGTAATCAAAGGGTTCCAGTTTTAATACTCGCTGGACGCACATAGTGGTTCGGATCCCACTTTAAACTGTAGACGCAGTCCCGATTAGCCTTGCTGTGCATGTAGACTTCAAAACAAACTTCAACAATCCCCCCTCTTCTCTCTAGCTCCTTCCTTTCTTTCTCCTTCTCTTGTTAATTATTTCTTGTACTAGTACATATTCTGTCCCATTTCTTGTAGCGTTTTCGTCTTGCGCTCTATCTCTCTCCCCCTCCCTCTTCCTTCTTTCCTTTCTTTTCTTCGCATTCTCTCTCTCTCTCTCTCTCTCTCTCTCTCTCTCTCTCTAGCTCCCTTTCTTTCTTTCTCATTCTCTTTCGCTCATTAACCTGCTTATAGGTGGACCGCGCCCCCTACTCCAACAAATACAGGTCTGGTTCCAATACGTAGCCTGTAGAAAATGTTACCACTGCACCGAACATAATTACGTATATCCGCCTCGGTGGCCGACTCGCAATATCGCCACTCAAGGTTCCAAGTTCGAGTCCCGCCCTGAGCACATTGTTCCTAGTCTCTCCTGAGAATTCACAATTGCTTTCAACTGTAGTTTGGAATTTCTTTGCAGAAGAAGTTGGCACACTGAGCTTGTTATCTCACGAAGCTTGTGCAACTGCAACGAGGGAGCGGACCCTGTCACTGAAGATATATTATAATGGTTTCCGTTGGTTGAAGAGTCGTTAACGGCAACTCAAGAACTATAATGAAACCACCAACTTCCATTTGTAATTTTGCACAGCCAGCTCTGTGAATATGGCCTGGGCTGGAGACAAGTCCTTGAACGGTTCTCTGTTTCAGTGTCCCATATTCAAAGCTTGAGAAATAAAACACAGGCCCGTAGCCTGGGCCTCAGCCTCCCCCCCCCTTGGTAGGGCCGCCAGCCCCCCCCCCAGCACTGCCGCCAGCCCCCTTGTATTCTAATTTCTTTGAGGAGAAGAGTGAAATGTAGACAGCATATATTATTTTGTTCACAAGTTCTGAGGGATAAATTCACAGAACATGAACAGCAGCTATTAGATTTGTTCATCTTGTTTGTGAGCAGAAATCTAAGTACCGGCAAGTGTTTAGAAGATTCTCTAGACTTTAGGAACTTCTTTCATAGGGAAGCTTATTTATCTGTAACTTCCCTGCCCCTGTTGCAGCTTCTCATTTGACAAATATCTGGGACTTTAACGTCATGATCCACATTCCTTCCACAGCTGCGTCAAATACCAACAGATCCATAGTTTTGGGAAATAAGAGGAGTTTCATTGCTTCGGCCGGGGTACGGTAGGCACTATGATTGAAGTTAATATTGTACATTTCTACTTGTATGATTTAAATACCTGTATCATCAAAAATAGTGGGCCTCCCCGATGGAGCAGCGGTAGTCTCGTCGCCTTATAATCAAGGGGTCCCAGGTTCGATACCGGTGGAGGCACATGGCGCAGTGGTTCGGATCCCATTTTAAGCTGTAGGTCCAGTCCCGATTAGCCTTACTGTGCATAAAGTGGACTTACAACACCAAATCAATCAATCATCAAAAATAATAGTGTGTGCATTAAGGGATGGTGTGAGTAGCCGTCAATTAACACTTCAATAGATGTTTTAGAAGATATAGAAAAAACTGTAGTATTTGCATGATATTTCTAAATTTTATGTTTTATAATAACATAATCCCCCCCAATTTACCTTCATTTAATACCGTTAAACTTTTGAAAACTGTACTTGATTTACAAAGCCGTGAGCCCGCCCTGATTACCTGTGAGCCCCCCCCCCCCCCCCGGGAGATCAATTCTTGCTACGGGCCTGGGCTAAGTAAATTTTAAAAGTACAAAGCGAGAGGCTGTGATCAGAATGTGAAATTCTATTTCTAAGGTGAAGAAATTACAGTACACTTTCAGAAACATAGGGAATGGGGTTTCACCCAAATCATTTCTGAATCAAAAATAATGGATAGTTGTTTGCATTCTCTTTTCTCTAGCATGCAATGTTAATGGGAGATTATCCACTACCTAGTGCTACTTATTTTAACGCTACGTTTCGAGGGAGCACCTCTTCTCTCGTCTTCAGGTGAGCAAATTTCATTTTGTCCGTGGTAGACACAGAAGTTAGTTGGGAGGGACGAATTTAACCTCACCTCACCGAGAATCAATTCTAAGCTATAATTATACTGTTTTTACATTAATAATGTATGGTACTGTAAACAGGAACAAAGTGGGCTTTCATGTTGTAGAGATTAGGGTATGATTTTGCAAAAATAGAGACCAGGGCTGAAATAGATGGTTATTATTGTATGTTGTTATATAAATCGTCCCATTACCACGACAAACTGGACGATCGGATGTGACTAATCTCGGGTTCGATCCCCCTTTGACGCATATTGCACAGTAGTTCGGATTCAAATTTAAACTGTAGGTCCAGTTCCGATTAGCCTATAATGAGCATAAAGTAGACTTAAATCAAACTTTAAAAATATCACGGAACCTGTTAAACTTCGTGATCAGAGAGAACATTTGAGTCTTCAAAAAATGTTAGACATAATAATATATCGAAGAACTGGTAGTTGGGAGGGGCAATCGCACGTGGATCCGCGTCTGTGATTTTACTACAAATCCAGTGCACTAATCAACTACCCAGGCTCGTATTTAGAAATATGTTTCGGGGGGGGGGGTCCGAACCAAGTGTCTCAATAATAATAATAATAAATGTTTTAATTGAAATACTTGCATTAAATCAAATTAATACTAATTACAACATATAAATTAATATTGTATTATTATTACATGAATAGGTAAAGAGACGGTATAAGAATAAAGATATAACAGCACATATTCATTATGTAGCTTACCTGTAGTTAAGATCGGAATAATTTATATAAAAACAAGTGCTCTGGCCAATTAATGCCAAATACATGAAGAATTGAATATATATTGAATAACAAAAACAATGTTAGATGCAGTTGGAGAAAAGAAAGGTTTCTGATTAATATTTTATGCACATTATTATGAGTAGTAGGATGTATAAATCGTTGTAATGTCATTCAAAGCTGCATGATCCCAATATAATGCTTAACTTTCAATACATTCAGAGGAAATTAATAACCGTCGATTATACAACAAATGCTAAACAAGCATATTTTCATTTTTAACTTTAGTACTTGATAAGTCTCTCGGCTGAGGGTGGGGGGGGGGGGTCCGGACCCCATATGTCCTTACTGTCCTTCAAAGCAGTATGATCTCAGTATAATCCTTGCCTTGCTCAGAGAAAATTAATAACCATCGATTATACAACAAATGCCACAGATTATATACTACGCCAACTACAACACGGTGCCCCAATGAATAATGCCCAAACATTGCATGCTAAACATTGTCACTAACATTCAGAGAATTATCTCTTCTCTCTCCCTCACTCCCTGGTTTCTATATATCTTTTTGCTTTTTCTTTCTCTTTCTTATCGCTCCCCACTTATTTTTCTTTCCATACCTTTCGCTTTCTCTCGGATCTGTCCAAGTCTTTTTTTTCATTTTTCTCTCTCTTTCCATTTTCTATTTATCGCTTTCCAGCTTCTATTTACGCTCCAGAACACACCATGAAAGGGTTGAAACGAGTCCATCCAATCATTTGTTTTATTTTATATCTGCTTACTTCAAACTTCATTGCTACCTTGCTTTTCATTTGCAACCACAGGGTTTATTTAATTGTCATTGTGTCCTTACCACATCCTCCTCGATTGTGGTTCATTTCTTACACGCCTTCTTTAAATAAGCTTGAAACAACCGGAAGTGATAAGATATAGCGTCAACGGAAAAGGCTGGTTTCCTATCTTCCGTGGATGTAAGGAGTTTTAATTTAATGCGTGTTCTTACTTGGAACTAGTGATGGTACCGGGACGAGACAAGTCTCGTACTCGTTTCCGTTCAAGGGCGTTCTCAGGATATTTTTTTCCAGGAAAGCAAGTAAGGTATTTTCCCTCCAAACATTGATTCAGTTACAAATTACAGTATTCCTGCAATGGCCTTTACCTGATCATTGCAAAGAGCAAAAATATCGCGGCGAGCTTGAAAACGAGTCATTATCATTACTAACTCGATAACAGGCGCAGATCCCGAGACAAGACTGTCTCAAGTCTCGTCTCGTCTCGGTATCAACTGAACTTGGAACATTACGAGAGAAGTGAAGAAAGACTAAGTAACAACACCACGTGAGAGAAAATATGTCAAGAAAGAAAGCAATTTCATGGCGATTAAGTGCGAAGGACGTGCTTGAAATGACGAGAGGCGTAGATAGCCAGAGCGCTCAGCGATTCCCAAATGATCTCGATCCTTCCATGCAATACAACAGCAGCAGATAAAAAAGCAGGGAACGTGCCAGACACTGTCAAGTTCTTCAAAAGCTTCCAGAGAATCCCTGATGTCAGCCATAAATCAGGCGATGACGTCACACACTCATCTCCGATGTCGTCACTCCCCAGACGCATTCCATAGTTTCTTGCTGGTCACGTTGTGCCGAGGAAGGAAGACGTCACATTCCTAGGAACAGCTCCATTTACAGTGGCGATTGAAGCTGTACCAATACACACTTTGGCTAGGTGTAGATTCATTCCCATAGGGACGGTAGTGGCGATCGCAATAACAATAGCATTAATACGAATAAACTCACCTTCCCCGGAAAAAAAAAATAGTGTGGTAGATTTTTTAAGACTAAACAAAAATTAAATAAAAAACAAACTAGTTCAAATGAAATATATAATTTACAAATGTATCAATGTAATCCAACACATTAAGTGCAAGCAATGAACTTATGATCTTGCGATACGATTCTAGTCGATAACGTTGGGCGTGTAAGAAGGCACCCAAAAGTCATCCTCATCTTTGCAATTAGCTAAAAATGGCAGAAAAGCAAAGTAGCTCAAATAAATCCAATCAATCAAATCTAATCGATAACAGCTGTGGAATGTTCAACAAACAGATTGAATACGCAAAATCACAAAAAAAGGTAACGGTAGATGTGCACACATGCCATGAAGGCAAATGGGGTGATGTGGAGGTAGAGTTCCACATTTTCTTATGCACAGATAAACACACGCATGGAAGTCCCCGTACCAAATTAGTTAGTGCTACGCCCTGTGAAGCTAGAAGTCTCAGGTTAAATTCGTAGGTAAAGCAGGAGTGTATCATTGTGTCTGTCCCATCATCGATTCGATTTTATCATTCATTCTAATCATTGTGATCAACTCAAGAGGCACAAAGTCGACGTAAAAATAATTGAAATAGAAATAAATCGAATATGTTTACGCACTAGTATATCTGTGTGATAGACTAAGACCAGTCTGTAATTTCGTAATAGACTAAAATTGATGGAATCGGAAAAATAAAATGTACAAAATCTTAATGTCACATGAACATTATCGCACAATAGGTAGAAAGGCGATGAAAAACAACCGAAGTAGAAGTTTGGGCCATGATACTATGTGCCTAAACCATATTACTAGTATCATAGTTTGGGCGCACATTGAAATCTAACGAAGTGTTGCCCCCCCCCCCCAATCCCCCGAAAAAAACTCAATGTATGCCCTTTCATTTTTAGATAAATAAAAGTTGACTGTTGTTTCTCATGTGTCAAATTTCGTGTCAAACTCCCGAGTTCTTTTCATCTTTTGCACTCACCCGGTACGTGTAGAAGCGTTTTGAAAATAGAAACGGTAAAATCGTGAAATACGTGTTTGGCGTTTTGATGAAATAGTTGAGATATAAGAGTACTCTCACAATTGATTACTATCCTGTGGTGTAGTGCATGATGAAACGGCTTAATTTGTTGCACTTCTTTCTGTGAGTCATATCCGACGGATTGTCTTACCCATTTTTGCGTTATCTTGTGTAGGGGATATGTAAAGCATTTAACAATTTACCAATCGAGAATAAGCTATGAATTGTCACTGTGATCCTAACTTTATTCCAGACAGAATGACATGCTTGTCGTAACTTTTTATTTTCGTGTATTATCAGGCCTCGAGCGTTACCACGTGGTCGCCTTGTGATTAAGGTGTTCCTGGTTCGATACCGGAGATGGGGAGTAGCGGAATTTAAAAGAAATAAACGTGAGTTAGGAGAATAAAATTACTTCTAATAAGGAAGGGGAGGGAGCGGCAAAAAAATCTATTCTCTCAGCGGGCGCAGAAATAGCTCGCTGCTGTTCTGCATGCATATCCACACACGTACAGGGTCAACGAATTTCTTAATACGGTGTTTTATATAGTGTATATTGATACATTTATTTTTCACTCTCTGTACACAGTTAGGAAGGAGCCTTTACATCTTCATTAATAAGAATGAAAATTATATTACAGAGAGATATGGAAATTATGGCTTTATCGCAATCTAATTATGTAGTTGAATTACATCTATTGCAAATGCGCTGTGTAAAGAAACAAACCGCCTGACTGCCAAGTTTCTATTAATTGTTTTTACTCGAAATCGTCCAACCGCAAAAAAAGTAAAAAAAAAAATCGCTCTTCTCTGTAGGTCAACTGTTGTTTCTCGTGCAGCTATTTAGTAACTGGGACAGGATAAAAAGCGCCACACAGCGGAAACGGAAGGAGATAAAAAGGTCTGATAGCCAGATGTCGCTAGTGTCTGACGTTGCATGATGAAACGGCTTAATTTGTAGCACTTCTTTCTGTGAGTCATATCCGACGGATTGTCTTACCCATTTTTGCGTTATCTTGTGTAGGGGATATGTAGAGTATTTAACAATTTACCAATCGAGAATAAGCTATGAATTGTCGCTGTGATCCTAAATGCTTGTCGTAACTTTTTATTTTTGTGTATCAGGCCTCGAGCGTGCTGATGGGATTTGAATTTACTACAAAAGTGAACTTGAATTAATGTACCTAGGTAGTAAAAATATTTAATGAGGTTCTTATCCTCTGCTTTCATCACATTTTATCTATAGAGTAAAGTTAATGAGCACTGAAAAACTATATTAGTAGCGACAATTGTTGAAAATGTTAGATTATTGCATTCAGAAGCGTAACATAACAGTTAGGCTGAAAAGTTCGTAGGCTAACATAGTAAAAAATATTTTTTTGACAAAATTCGATTTTATTATTCAATATAGTTGCCTTCGAGGGCGATGCATACAATTTTTCGATGCCATTTTTATAGTACGATTTCTCTTTAGCCTCAAAATAGGCCTCAGTTTCGGCGATTACCTCTTCATCAGTGCTAAATTTCTTTCCAGCGAGCATTCTTTTAAGGTCTGCAAACAGGAAAAAGTCACTGGGGGCCAGATCTGGAGAATATGGTGGATGGGGAAGCAATTCGTAGTCTAATTCATATAATTTTGCCATCGTTTTCATTGATTTGTGACACGGTGCATTGTCTTGATGAAACAGCACTTTTTACTTCTTCAAATGGGGCCGTTTTTTCGTGATTTCATCCTTTAAACGCTCCAACAACGCTATGTAATAATCGCTGTTGATGGTCTGGCCCTTTTTCAGGTAATCGATGAATATAATACCATGCGCATCCCAGAATACTGATGCCATAACCTTGCCAGTCGACTGTTGCGTCTTTCCACGCTTTGGATTCGGTTCATCACGTGCAGTCCACTCGGCTGACTGTCGATTGGACTCTGGAGTGTAGTTATGGAGCCATGTTTCATCCATTGTAATATATCGACTGAAAAATTCTTGTTTATTACGGTTGAATATCGCTAAACATTGCTCCGAATCATCAAAACGTTGTTCCTTTTGATCGATTGTGAGCACGCGCGGCACCCATTTTGCACACAGCTTTCGCATGTTCAAATATTCATGCACAATATGTCCAACACGTTCCTTTGATATTTTTAAAGTCTCAGCTATCTCGATCAACTTCACTTTACGATCATTTAAAATTATTTTGTGGACTTCTTTTATGTTTTCGTCGGTAACAGCCTCTTTGGGGCGTCCACTGCGTGCATCGTCTTCGATGCTCATTTCGCCTCGTTTAAATTTAGCAAACCACTTCTCAACGGTTGATTTTCCTGGTGCAGAGTCCGAATAATGTTTATCAAGCCAAGCCTTGGCTTCAACAGTATTTTTTTTTCGCCAAAAAGCAATGCTTTATTAACACACGAAATTCTTTTTTATCCATTTTTTCACAATAACAAAAGCTGCTTCACTCACAATGCTATATCTCACGAACTAATTATCCGGCAGCTGTGAAATTTATACACGTATCTTTTGAAGGTTAGTACTAAGTAAATATCACATGGATTTAATTCTAGTAACGCCATCTATGAGTCAGCCTACGAACTTTTCAGCCCAACTGTTACATACACGCAGGGCGTGCAATGCGGGCAGGCTCGAAGCAAAAGGGGGCCCGAGAAAGAGTACAAATTATTCTCGTATACACACACATTTGTACAACATTTGTACAACATATATCCTCCCCGAAAAAGAATAATTTGAGTCAACTGTTTAAATATGTGATAATTTCTCGTAATGAGTGTAAAAGACTGTATGAAGTGAATGAAAGCTTTCTAGGTTTCCGAGAAATTAAAGATCAAAGCACATCTGGGTTGATTGGAAAAATAAATCGTCAACGCGATAGAAGAAAAAAAGGCATTAAGAAAATTAAGTAAAGTTAAGTAAGTTAAGTAAATGCTGAGGCCAAAGCTATGATTAGGGAACGGATTTTAAGGTGCAGCATCTTTCCAAAAATATAGCTGTTTTCATACCGATCGTTTCAGATATGTATTTTAGGACATGAAATCAAGTAAAATAAACACACTTTGTTGCACCTTTTTGCACCTTTTCGTGAGATTAGCACATTTATCCCCATTTTATGCCCTCTTTGATGCTTCAGCATCTTTTTCCTTCCTCTTCTTTCATGGTTTGTTAAAAAAATGGACAGAAATATATGATTTTCACTCTTCTTGAGAAGCTACATAAAATCCTATAATCTCACTTTGTAGAGCAGAACCAGAGCTATAAAATTGCACAATATAATCATTGTAGCCCCAATAGTTCCCAAGATAATGTAACAAAAGCCGCGAGAGAAAACACAAACTTCTCCAAAACCTATTCGGCAGAACCACAGTTCTCTATGCGGTCCGCGGGTATACGGCACGGGCGTCCGGAAGGGGGGGCAAGGGGGGGCCGTGCCCCCCCCCCCTGGAAAATGAAAGTCAACCAAAAATTACATATTTCACACATATAATTTAATTTCAGCCACAATAATGTGTGTTAATTATTGCACGAACATGATAAATTCAAATTTAAGCAATGTTTTTTGAAGGATGAACACTATTATTGGGGAAAATATGCCATGTTGCCCCCCCTAACTAACTAACTAACTCTCTAGCCTTCTTAAACCCGAAGGTTCATGGCTGCAGCAACACAGGCCTTCCATCTGTCCCTATCTTGAGCAAGATCTATATACTCTTTTCCATCCCTACCGATTTCCCTTAGGTCCATCTCGACGTTGTCCCTCCATCTTCGTCTTGGCCTTCCTACTGATCTCTTACCATCAGGTTTCCCAACAAGAATCCTGAAAACTCCTCTTTCCTCTCCCATTCGTGCCACATGGCCTGCCCACCTAAGTCTTCTAGATTTAATTATTCTAATAATGTCTGGACATGAATACAAATTATGTAGTTCTAAATTATGTAACCTTCTCCACTCACCTGTCTCCTCATCCCTTTTAGGTCCAAATATTTTCCTAAGGATCCTATTTTCAAATGCTCTCAATTTATGTTCCTCTTTCAATGTAAGGGACCAAGTTTCACACCCATATAATACTACAGGCAAAATTACGGTTTTGTATATTTTAACTTTTAGATTCTTAGATATTAAACGAGAAGACAAAAGTTTATGAAGAGAGAAGTAACATGCATTTCCTGAATTAAGCCTACTTTTTATTTCCTCTTTAATATAATTTTCATTTGTTAATATTACTCCTAAGTATTTGAATTTGGAAACTGTTTCAAACGAGTTGTTATCAATAATTAGATTTTGATTATTACCTAACACTTGGTTTCGGCCTGTAAGCATATATTTAGTTTTCTCTTTGTTAACTTCCAAACCTATCTCTTTAGCAGTTTTGAAAAATATTTTAGCATTATTCTTAATTGTATTCACATCATCCCCCAGTAAGTCTACATCATCTGCATATGCTAACAACTGAGTCACACCATTTAATTTTAGTCCTTCTTTAGTTTCGTTTACCTTCCTAACAGCATATTCTAAGGCAAAATTAAAGAGCAATGGAGATAATGCATCTCCTTGTTTTAACCCATCATGAATTGTAAATTTGTCAGACATATTAATACCCACACGAATTTTACTTTCTGTTTCACTGGTGCATATTTTTATCATACTAACAAGCTTCTTAGGTATTCCAAACTCTACTAATATATTATATAATTTATCTCTTTTGACCGAATCATATGCTTTTTTGAAATCAATGAATAGCTGATGGACATTTTGATTATATTCCCACTTTTTTTCAAGTGTCTGTCTGATGTGAAAAATTTGATCTGTAGTTGATCTGTTGCGTTTAAATCCACATTGATAATCACCTATAATTTCATTAGCATATGGGGTTAGTCTTGTTAAAAGAATGTTAGATAATATTTTATATGTTGTTGAGAGTAGAGAAATTCTACGGTAATTATTGCAGTTCATTTTATCACCTTTTTTAAACACAGGAACAATTATGGATTCTTTCCACTGTTGAGGGATTTCTTCTTTATTCCATATTAAACAAATTAATTTATGAATTTGACAAATTAATGAATTTCCACCATATTTAATTAACTCAGCTGGTATTAAATCAATGCCAGGTGCTTTGTTATTCTTTAGCCTTTTAATAGCATCTTTAACTTCAGTCAAGTTAGGTTCTGGGACTAAAGGTTCTGCTGTGTGTACTTCATTCACTTCTGATTTATCTCCTACATGGACATTTAAAAGGTCATTAAAGTAGTTCTTCCATCTATTTAGAACATCGCTTGGGTCAGCTAGAAAATCACCGTCTTTATCTTTTATCAAGTTTACTTTAGGTTGCCACCCCTTTCTAAACTCATTTACACCTTTATATAAATCTCTGATATTTTTATTTTTGCTGTTTGTTTCAATTTCGTTAATTTTGCTTTTCAAGTAATCTCTTTTTTTACTTCTAAACGTGCGGTTAACTTCTCGCTTTATTCTATTATAATTGTTTAGATTTGTATCATCAGAGTTATTTAACCACCTAAGTCTAGCCTGATTTCTTATTTCTATTAGATTATGACATTCATTATCAAACCATGGCTTACTTTTTCTCGGTTTATGGTATCCTATACTTTCTTTAGCTGCTGATTCTATTGCATTACGTATGTGCTCCCAATTCTTATTTACGTCTGTTTCGTTTATATTTTCATCATCATTTAAATCCTGCAAAACATCAAATCTATTTGACAGTTTAATTTGGTAATCTTTCTTAATTCTTTCATCAGTAAACTTTCCTGTATCAAATTTTAGAACTTTTAGATTTTGTTGCTTATGATTTATCACTGAGAGTCTTTCTCTTAATTTAGCAATTACTAAATAATGGTCACTGGCACAGTCAGCACCTCTATGTGTACGAACGTCAATTATACTAGTATGCCTTCTCTTATCAATGAGAATATGATCTATCTGATTATGAGTTTTACCATCTGGAGAAGACCAGGTATATTTATGGATATCTTTATGTTTAAAAGTGGTACTTTTCACAATTAAATTCTTTGAGGTTGCAAAAGTAATCAATCTTATACCATTATCATTACTTAATTCATGAAGACTTTCTTTACCAATCGTGGGTTTAAATGTCTCTTCTTTGCCAATCTGTGCATTACAGTCACCTACCAGAATTTTCATATCATACTGAGAAAATTTATCAAAGACCTGTTCTAACTCTGTATAAAAATCATCTTTAGTATTATCATCTTTATCTTCCGTTGGTGCATGTATGTTTATTAAAATAATTTTACACCACCTACCCTGTAAAACTGCATATGATATCCTATCATTAATAAATTCTATTGTTTTAAGAGCCGAGATAATTCTATTATTTATGAAAAAGCCTGTTCCAAAATTATGATTTTCAGTACCACCATAGAAAAAAGTATAATTTTTAGTTTTACAATTCCCTTCTCCTGGCCACCTAACTTCCTGGACAGCTACTACATCTAATTTATACTTGACTATCTCATTAACTGTACACTGAAATGCCCCAGGCCGGTAAAGGCTCAGAACATTCCAGGTGCCTAATTTAATATTTTTCTTATTCCTAACGTAGATCTTATCCTTAGTCCAGGGACCTCCCAAAGTAGTCCCCACCCGGAGATCCGAACGGGGGACTATTTTATCTCCGGAATATTTTACCTTGGGAACATCCATGGCCTTATATTGCTGATTCTTGACATGGCTTTTTACAGTGCAGAGTTGTCAGCTCTACGCCTAACCCCCAATATGAATGGAGGAACTACTACACAAGACAAACACAAACACATTAGACAGCACAACTACTACACAAGACACACACAAACACTTCACAACTATAACACAATATAAACACAAACACACCACAACTACTACACAAGACAAACACAAACAAATTAGACAGCACAACTACTACGCAAAACAAACCTACTAGACAGCACAACTACTACACAAACATACTAGACAGCACAACTACAACACAAGACACATACATACACACCACCGATACTACACAAGACAAATACAGGGTGGGAAATAACCCCTTGCCAGGGGTCCACAGTAAAAAGCAACAACAATCAAAAAATCACGGAAACACCAAATGCTCCCCACGACAACTGCGGCCACAAAAACAAAATTAAAAGAAATCATGGAGGGAAATAGTAGCGAAAGTTATGCTAACTCCAGAGTACTTTTGTGTTTTCAAGTAAAAAATAAAGACATGTTGCCCCCCCTGGAAAAAAATACCTTCCTTGCCCCTCCCTGGAAAAAATCCTGCGGACGCCCATGGTATACGGAGAAGGCGCAGAAAAAGAGAGCAATGTTGATTGATAGTAACTAATTACTAATTATGTTATGTGCTACAGTGTTGAATAAAGAATGTTAATGTAACTGGTTTAGACCTGAATAAAGGCATTTTATCAGCACTTTTTTTTTTGCACCTTTTTGAAAACATTTTCAGAACTTTTTTTCCCCAGTCCCGACCATAATTTTGCACCTTAAAATCCGATCCCTAGTTTTGATAGTGCAGCTCGTATGCCCGGGATTTTAGACAGTTTTACGAAACCCAGTGGAGGCACACAGTCTACTTTTCATAATTTTTCATTAAATAATTAAAGATCGGATTGATCTTTACTTTTTTTATTGTATTATTTAATGAACATCTGGACGGCTACCAGGTAAAAGGTATAACCACTATTGGTTTGAGTTGCTGTTTTAAGTCCACTTTATGCACAGTAAGGCTAATCGGGACTGGACCTACAGTTTAAAGTGGGATCCGAACCACTTGTGCCTCCACCGGGTATCGAACCCGGGACCTCTTGATTACAAGGCAAAGACGCTACCACTTTTTTTTTTCTTTTTTAAATTGTGCTAACCGCTTTTTTTTTTATTCCTCAGATACATTTACAAGAAAAATCACTACAAAAATTGCATTGCTTTACAAATACAATACAAATTATATATTGCTAGTATCACAAAGAACATATTTATACAACAAATCCAATCACTCGCTCATATGCACATTTGTAAATACACTTCTATAAATTTTAATATTAGACGTTACTACTGAATTGTGATGACTTTTGACACAAACTTTTCTCAAAATTACATTCTTATGCAACACAGTAATTTACCATTTTTCTTTCATACAGTAATTTTACAGGTTTTGGATAACAATAGTTCTTTTAACATTCCATCAGCACCTTTAAAAAATGTGCAAATAATATTGTTCTTTTATCTTGAGACACTTTATGATATTCCTGTTTAACATATATTAAAAATTGATCATGAAAATCTATACCTTTATATATGCAGACAAACAATATATACTGCTGGACAAAAAAAACCGGACACTTGCATTTTTTGTGATAATGCATAAATTCTGATTCGAAGGTTAACTAAAGGTTGCAGAAATTATTGGAAATAAGAAAACCTGAATATATTCAACAGAAGGCAAATTAAAATGTATTGTTAATAAGATAAATTAGAACAAAAACGAAAGTTGCAGAAAACTACCAAAGAAAAAAGAAAAAAGGAAATCTTACCAATATTTTTTTTCATATTGTTAACTGGTACTGTTGGGGTATATAAGCTGTCTAGTAGCGGGTGTTACCTCCCCTGCCATCAATTACAGCTTGTAACCACCGTGGCATACTTCGAATAGGGTTGGCAATCACTTCTTGGTCCAATTGCTCCCATTCTTCTTGAATAGCACGTTTTAGCTCTTCAATTGTTTCTGGAACTATTGCGCGGTTTCTGATATGTCATTTCAGTCCATCCCAGATGTGCTCTATCGGATTTAGGTTCGGACTTTGTGGTGGCTATTCTAATCGCGTAATCGCAACTTCGTCCAAGTACTCCGTGACAATATTCACAATGTGAGGACGCGCATTGTCATGCATAAAAACAAAGTCCAGACCTATGGATGGTGCATATGGTACTGCATGATCTGCCACACATTCTGTAATATACCTACAAGCTGCCAGTGCCCCATTCTCTACAAACCAACTCTGTACGTCCTTGTAAAGAGATACCTCCCCAGACCACATGACACCACCGCCTCCAAAGGGTGTTATTTCAACGAAACAACATTGCGCATAATGCTCATTAGGTCTTCTATACACATGTTCACTCTCGTCTGATGAACGTAGGTTGAATTTTGACTCATCGGAGAATAAAACCTTATCCCACTGCTCCACATTCCAATGTAAGTGTTTTGTAGCAAATTCCAGTCTTCGCTTCCGGTGACGTGCTAACAACCTGGGACCTGCAGCTGGCCTCCGAGATGATAAACCACTTTCATTCAGTCTTCTATGAACTGTTCGTGAAGAAACCACAGCTCTATTAACATTTCTCAAATGCTGTGCCACAATATTTGAAGTCGTACGACGGTCTCTTAAGACTATGATACGCATTAAACGATCTTCCCGTGCTGTTGTGCATCGTTTCCGACCAGAACCCGGTCTTCTACCATAGGAACCAGTTGCATCATACCGTCTGAGAGCTTCATTGATAGTACTTTGTGCTATATTTAGCACCCTAGCAATATACGACCATCATCGCGAAGAGCTACTGCTTTTACTACCTCTTCACGTCTCATTTTCAAGCTAGCAAACTTACAATACACTTGCAAGATAAACACCAGAAATGACAATATCAATAATATCTGTTACTATGGTTACTATGAACCAAAATTCATGCCTCTCTAGACATTAAACAAAATAATACCAACAGGAATTGAAAATCAATAAATTAAAACAAAATTCCATGAAATTGATTTTAAGCCTACTAGGTGTTCCAAATAAGTAAATAAATAAATAAATAGATAAATAATAAACGGAAAAACTATGGAAAATGTTCAATAATGAATGTTCAATTGTTCAATACTTAACTGAGAGCGTAATTCATAAGTAATTGCAATTCAGATGTCAAATATTAAGGTGTCCGGTTTTTTTTTGTCCAGCAGTATATAATGTCCAACTAACCATTGTACACTACGCAATTTAGTACATGGAAAATACCAAAACGTAGGTAACATTATGTTATGCACAGTAAACGCATTGGGATGGGTGCGACAAATTTTTCCTAATAACACACACAGATATTTCCATGTTTCACGTGTCCGTATGCATTCACTTAGCCAGTGTGAAATCGAACCATTTTTTTTACACCTACCACATAGTGGGTCTTGTAACAGTTTTAATTTATGTAATTTCTCTTCCGTCACCACTATATCCTGCACCACACAGTACCACGCAGATTTTACCAAGGGCGATAAATGTGGTGCGTGAACATTGTTCCATATTTTGTGCCAGGGATGGGTTGGTTGATTAATCATTATCTTACAGCTAGGCAATGTTGCCAAACAACGTGACTGGTACAATTGAGATACTTTTGGTATTTCAAGAGGTTTCGCTGAAAGTAGTAGATAGCAAATTTCTAGCACTGATTCTTGTAAATATTTATACTGCGGTGGCACCGTTGCTATAACGATCGGAGACTGCAATGGTATGGTGTCCAAAATCTGCTTAAGTATCACGCCCGTTAAACTGTCTGGGAAGTTTACTAACATTGACATATCTGCTTGTACTCGAAGAGCCTGGCTTTTTAAATCCACGTGAATCAAGCCAAGCCCCCCGCACCGTACCGGCAGACATGCATTCTCGTGACTCACCCGCAACATTTGGTGTGCCCAAACAAACCAGTTTATCGCACTCCTTATCTGTACAAAATCCAATTTCCTCATCGGAAGCACTCGTGCCACAAACCAGAGCTTTGAACTCGCATAAATGTTTACAAAGGCTACCCTGGCAACCAAGCTAAGGGCACGAAGTTTGTTTTGTTTAAGCACACTTTTCAGGCCAGCAATACATATTGAATAATTTTGAGCAATCATTTCTTGTAAAGAGTGGGTAAAAATTATTCCAAGTATTTTCAGTGCATTTACTTTTTGAATTTTATCATTTTGATACGAGTGGTTTGTAACATCTAAGTGCATCCAGTGAGTTTTATTATAGTTAATCTTTAGTCCAGCCACCGAGCTGTACTTTTCTATCACATTTTGAAGTATTTCCATATCTGTCGGCAAATTCACGAACACCGTGACATCATCAGCATAACCTAATAATTTTATCGTTGTTGAGTGAATATTTAACCCCTGCAATTGCATTTCAAGTACCTTTAAAAATGGCATTAACGCTACACAAAAACTTATCATAGACATGGGATCACCTTGTCTGACACCCCTTTGTATAGGAAATGTCTTAGTTAAAAAACCATTGATTTTTACACACGATTTGGCATCAGTATATAAACTCTTAATCGCATTTACAAATTTTGGACTACAACCCATCCTTAAAAATACAGCATATACAAATTCGTGCTGCACAGTATCAAAAGCATTTTGAAAATCCAATGCCACTATACCATGGTGACCTTGTATGTTTGTATGTCTATAACTAGTTATGACATCACGAATTGTCTGTAAAACAGTAAAGATCGATCTATTATTACCATAACAGTATTGATGGACACCGATCATTCTTTCCATATAGGGAAAAAGACGACGAAGTAAACATCGTGCAAAAATTTTATAGTCCGTGCACAACAAAGATATAGGTCTATAGTGCTTTACTATCGTAGGGTTAGGAACTTTGGGAACCAGGACGATTACACCTGTGTTGCTCGTCCTTCCCAAGCATTGTTGATTAAATACTGCATTTATCCAGTCTGTCACAATATTACCTACAAGTGACCAAAATCTTTTATAAAATTCTATGGGAATACCATCTATTCCTGGCGATGAGTTATTCTTCATTCCCAGAATCGCTTCGTACACCTCAGCAGCTGTAAAGATCTTGTCAATCCGCAAGTTGTCATTAACAGAAAAAAATTCCGGAACTTGTTGTAAAAATATTTGTTCCTGAGCTGGATCATAACTTGTTCCTTCAAATCTAGAGTGATAAGCGCGGTAAAAGATTTCCTTTATGTCAGTCACATTACTATACTCTGAATTACCTTCGTCTATTATCTTATGAATCGTTTGGCGTTTTCCACGATTACGTTCTTGTAGAACATGACTAATATTTGCCATTTCAAGAGGGTCAAAAGGTAAAAGTTTACTACGTATTTTGCACCCACTTCTTTTTTGCGCGTGTAATTGCAACAATATTGCCTGTACTTGTTTAATCTTCTGTTGCACTTTTCCCCCTCTTACCCCTTCATCAGTTAGCTATCTCAACACTTTATAATAAAAATTGTATTTATTATTCCAATCCTGGTTCCTTTCCCTACTA
The DNA here is from genome assembly GCF_977018435.1 of Lepisma saccharinum. Classification (NCBI taxonomy): domain Eukaryota; kingdom Metazoa; phylum Arthropoda; class Insecta; order Zygentoma; family Lepismatidae; genus Lepisma; species Lepisma saccharinum. The sequence continues at coordinate 53,106,698 of NC_139234.1, forward strand.
TATTGTCTACAAAATCGTGTGATAGCTGGCTTTAGATATTCATCCCACCACTTAATTATATTTATTTGTTTCGCCCTTAATCGTTCCCAATACTTCCATTTCCCTTGGAATTTGTCAGCAAAAAGTGGATCATCAAATAAAGATACATTCATTTTCCAATATCCATACCCATATTGTATATTTGGCAGTTGCATATTTACCGCCATTATAATTGCACTATGATCTGAGAAGCAAGTTGGCACCATAGTAACATTAGTGATATTAGGGATAATTGCTGGTGAAACATAAAATCTATCTAACCGTGAAGCACCCCCATCCTTTACATATGTGAAGCCTGTACTTGTTGGGTGCAAAGTGTCCCATGCATCTTTCCATTGAAACCCAGTTACTAACTGTTGCAGCGCATTGGATGTATTAAATCCTGGGCGCTGGTCTTTTGGCAACAAAACACAATTAAAATCGCCTCCACAAATAATATGTTGCTTATTACCTTGAAGTTCCGTCGCTACTTCAGTTGCGAAAAATCCATTGCGTTGCTGCCTTTGATTACTACCAGAAGGTGCATACAGATTATATATCCACAGGTTTTCCACTTGTACAGTTGTAATTCTACCACTCGGATGGTATTCTACATTTGATACAGGTATATTGTCTCGAACTAATACAGCTGTTCCTTGCGCTGAATATGTGGAATTATTATAGACAATATAACTAGCGGGTAACTCATAATTAGTTATTGCTACTTCTTGAATGAGAGCAATATCTATAGCGGACTGAATTAGAAAGTCCCCCAATGCACTTTGTTTTGTTTTGTTTTGTAGTTTGTTTATGTTTATACTAGCAAGTCTAATGGTGGTAAGCATCACTATGGATATGTAAACACTTGCTTTTACAATACTGTTAAATATATACATTGTTTTACTGTTGTTAGGTCTACCTTACACACAAAGATTCTTAAAATATAACAAAAAAAAATAGCTATACTTTATACTCTGGCGATGTATAGAATATTTCACACCAATCACCTGATCAAACATCATATACTGAAATTTATTCATATTAATCGTGGCTAAATAAAATATTGTCTCTTGCGCCATATCGTTTATGGTATTCCAATCTAGGTTATTCGTGACAAGTAATATAAATACACACCAAAAAGTACCCGTTACTAACATTTCTGTTAAATATATCTTTTAACTTAACCCGTAAACAAAACCTTCTCTTACACTCAATACCAACAAAAAGGGGGTGAGAGAAGGGAACATGAACACTTCTAGTTAATAACACATCTTTTATGTCAAATGTTGGATAGCAAAAGTACTTACAGACTTTCTGTAGAGCCATTCTTCATATGTTTATCATCAAGAGCAAGGGTTGTTTCCAGATTGTTGGGTACACTTTGGGACAGGTTATCCCTCACTTGCGAAGGGGAACGTTGTTCACTTGGTCTCTTTGCTGGAGGGCCATTGATCGATTCGACGCGACGATTCCTCCTCCGTCTCTGCCTCCCCACTGTAGGTGATGATGCGATCTGCACTGATGAACGTGCTGGAGACTGGTCCCTGGTAGTCATCTGCAAGGAATTTTCATCTATTGTCGGTGCATCTTCAAGTGTTTCCCTTGGTTCTCTTTCCTTAACAGTGTTGGTGATCGGTAAACTGGGATCCTCGTCTTTGGTTGACACTGAACTCTCCATACATTCTTCAGTACTTTCCTCATTTGACGCAATTTGTTCTTTTCTGGTCGACATTTGTGGAACACCCTGTATTGTCTCATCACTGACACATGCAGGTGGTTCGTTTTGTTTCTTGGTCGTTACACCCGAGAGTATTGTAGGCTCACTGGTGATCACTTCTGTGCTGTTCAGGTTATACGGGATGGGTCGGACTTTTCCTGCATACGAATTGTCACCCACTCTTGCTGATGATCGCTGTCGATTGGGGCATTGATTGAAGAAGTGTTCCTGGGAATCGCACGCTGCACAAGTCTTAGCTTGACCATTATGTGTGACCCAATACCTCCCTCCACTTATAGACACGTAAGAAGGTATTGAACGGGTCAAGGTCATCTTTACAATTTTTCTGCCCGTACGTACTGGATATATATGATCATCATTATACTTCTCATCTACTAATGTATGTATGGTTCCATATTGGTTCAACACTACTCGTATCGGGTCATCGTCTAATTCACTTGGGATCACATGAAGTCGAACTATTACTGTTGCACTGTCCGCCCATGTCATTAAAACCTCATGGGCACCTTCCGAATCATTATAAACATAACATCCATTCGATTGATTCAACAACCGTTCACACACAAGCTTCGAAACTAGCTTCAGATACAAACATTTTCTAAAGTGATCTAACTCGATACTCACGACCTGATCCGGTGTTAGTTTCAATGTGTCGTTTATCCATTGGTGTAATCCCGTCGACGTGGGTTTGTCTCTGATGTTGCTGAAATTAATTTTCAGAGTGTTGACTCTTTTAATCGCCATTTGACGTCTACGTATTAAACTTCCACAAGACACTTACGTAAAGCACTGGCTACGCGTACGCGTGATCGGGAGTTGTACGAGCAAGCGTTCGCACAACTTCCTTGTATCGCCTCTCTCGCCAGACTGACCACTGAGCCATGGGGGAGGCCCTGTATAACCACTATGTTTTTATGTGTGATTGCACGTGTGTGTTTATATACTTATTAGATTGTGCATTGCTGAATATTATATTCCCCTATACGTAGCTACCCAGTTGAGGAGAGACCGTTGCTGTGGAAAATTCCAGGTCTACCCCGACTAAAAGGGGGCAGGTTTTAAGTAACCAAAAAAGAAGAAGAAGAAAAGTAAACTTTTCCCCATATTTACAACGACGATAAACATTCGTGTCTGAGGGCACAGGGCAACCGCTATCCATTGGATAGCCCCTGTCTCTCTAGCCTTCGGTAGTTGTGTAAGCTGCTCCCCGCTTCCCTGGTTTAATTCCGGCCCTCTGGATTAATTCCCTTCTTTAATCCTTTCAAATCTCTCCTTCCACACCTCTCCCTGGGTGCCTAGCGAGCAGATTATAATAACGGCGGAATTATGAAGGGGGGGGGGGTTACACATAACATTTGTATTTTTAGTCCCTAGGTTCGTTACATATGTACTGTACAGAGAGTGAATAAACAACTGGTAAAAAGCTGTGCTATTGCTCAGGGAGTTTAATTCAACAAATCATAAATTATCTTGGAGGATTACATTGGTTTATTATACGTATACTGTTTTTATATACATATTTACATAGCGTTTGCACATGTGTCGTGCTTTGACCAAATCAACATAACTCTAAATCAATAAGATGCGTACCTATGGCTTACACCATTGGCACTTCCTTTACCGCAGAGTTAGTAAAACTATCTCTGCGGGCCTATCCTCGACTTAACGATATTCCGTACTTTTCCTTGCGTTTTCTTACGCCTTTACTTCTTTTCTTTTTGGGCATCAATTTTCTATGCGGAAATATCTACATAACAAAGCTCTTCTAAAGGGGACTTTGGGACAGCAACAGGGGTTGGCTTACACCAAATGCTACATTCTTATCATCAGTCTAGCCACCACAAGTGGACTAAACTGGAGGACAAGTTCCTCTTCGTCGTGAAGGTGGGAAATGACTTTTTTTCGTTAAGCCCAACTGGCCTTTTTTTATAGTCGGGTTGGAAGTCCGTGGACGTTCACCCCGTAGGACTAAGGGAAGCTAAGAACAGGGGAATCTAATAGCTATCCAGTAAAAAGCACAAGCATTAACATAAAAAAGTACACACATAGAAACATATTAATTGACCCTACACCTTGTAGCTGGCCAGCAATTAATTAATACAATACTACAAACCAGTAATGGTCGATCCGACCATTACATAGTTTAGACCATTTACTTATGGTGGCTAGACTGATTGATAGAGAAATAAATGTAGCATTTTGTGCAAGCCAACCACTGTTTGAAATCCCTAGTTCCCTATTAGGACAGATTTTGCATAGATATACGAATATTTCTGAATCACATCATAAAGCCTATCGAACTAAAGTAAAGATGCAGCGTTAAACGCAAATAAAATGCTCTCTACTAGTTCGACTAGAAGTCACCGTTGGCGATCGGAATATCGTTAAATCGAAGGTAGGCTGCAGTAATGCTAACTCTGTGTAATTGGAAGCACCAATGGTGCAAGCCATAGGTGCGCAGTTGTTTATTTTAGAGTTTTTTGATGGATTTGAAAAATGTACCTGTGAAAGGCGATCTTTAAATATGTAAATAGTAACTATTATAATAAACCTATATACCTCCAAGATAATGATTTTAAATTGAATTAACTCCCTAAGCAAATATTGCCAATCATGTTCTGTATTTACCAGTATGTAATGTGTTTCTTGAACCTAGGGACAGGTTGAAATGTTTTATGTGTGACCCTCGTTCTGAATTTTCGTTCTGTTAATCTGCTGTTGAGGAACCGTGGAAGAGATGTGGAAGGAGAGAGATTGAAGGTGAAAAGAAGTAAAAGAGGGCCGTAATTAAGAAGGAGAGAGATTGAAGGTGAAAAGAAGTAAAATAGGGCCGTAATTAAGAAGGAGAGAGGGCACATCATTACAATACTGGTCATGTTGTAACACTGATGAAAGCTTTGAATTTTGTGATTGAAAATTTTCCATTATGTGGGTTTTTTCCTTTCTTCTATTTTTATTTTGGTTGTTTTCGTCTCTTTTCCTCCTCTTGGATTAATCGCGACGATGTATAATGACCTGAATGATGCGTCAAACACAATGTTACCAGGGTTCGAACCTGAGACCTCTGGCTTCGTAGAGTGCTACTCTGACAACCCCGTTACGGAGGCCGGTGGGAATTTGTGTTTTCCAAAAGTTACCAGGGTGATGTTTTTGGCGGTGATACTATCCAGTAGACTAGAAAATCCTTAAACTTGATTCCTTTGTAGATTCAATTTCTTTAAAGCTCATGATAAACAAGGTAGCAAACGACATTTATATCTATCTTCTTGTAACGGACTTTCACTATTATAAGTTCCAACCAAAGGGCGAAGAGCACGTAGGATGATATCATGTGTAATCCTTGTGATTAAGCAATGGAATGTGCTTTGTTGCGAGACTGAAATCTGTCAGCTTCAAGTTATTTGCTGTTTCTATCGTGAAACAGATAAAACCATCCTTAGGGGAGATATCGCATTTAACGTACTTTTAGCTTTCAAAAAGCTTCATAAAACTATTCAAAGTTATAAGGTATTCTTAGTGATCATCACCATACTACCGATATAAGGCGTCCCCGATGGCGCAGTGGTAGCGTCGTCTCCTTGTAATCAAGGGGTCCCGGGTTCGATACCCGGTGGAGGCACAAAATGGTTCGGATCCAACTTTAAACTGTAGGTCCAGTCCCGATTAGCTTTACTGTGCATAAAGTGGACTAAAAACACCAAATCAATCAATCAATCATACTACCGATATGAGAGGAAGTATAGAAAATTATGTCAAATAAAGGATTTGATCATTACTGGCTATTGAACGATTATGTATTGCTCAAGGAACGTGGGGATATTCGCAGACAAGTCTCAATCTTGCACCTCGGGAAACCCCGGTTTCCATTTTAGACACCAACCCTATTTCCGTACGTCATTCTTTGTATTTTGATGGTTGGCCTTTTATACAAGCCACGCATTGTTCGTTATCGCCAGGGTCGGCGCCAAAGGTTGACAAAGGTGGGCACTCACGTTTAAAAATTTATCTGTCCGTTTATTTGCCCACCTCAACAAATTAAACATTTATGCTTTTGAAACATGTTCTGCCATAAATGTTCATGTTTTGATCTGGAGTGTGTTGTCTGTAGCAGTATAGAAACAAAAAGTGCTTTCAGGGAACTCATGTCCCCGCTCAGAGGGAGTAAATTCAAAGAGACAGGACCTAATGCAGCAAAGCAGAGAATCGAGGACGCAGACAAGGATGAGAGAGGGGAAGAGAATATGGAGGAAAAAACAGTTGGAAAGGAAATTGGAGCCCTGTATATATATCAGGAGTGGCAGCAAGACAGAAAGTTGAACATAGGAAGAGAGGTATAGAAATAGAGGATATAGGGAGACGAGGATTAAAACAAAGAAACAGGAAGGAGGAGAGAGAGAGAGAGAGAGAGAGAGAGAGAGAGAGAAAGATAGTCTGTGACAGGGCCTTGCCATTCTAATTTATGTGTTTGTGTGTATGTGTAGGGGTGTAAGGGGTGACCCTTTCCGAAGACACCCAAATGTCCAACCTTCTCATTTTGCAGACTAGTGAGGCTCTGGCGTCTGGACTCAGCCAGTATAATCCTCTGTGGGGCTCGTGTTGTGTTGTCCCTATATGTTTGTGATTGTCCGTTCATCCATCTCAGTTTATCACCATTCACCCTCATCCTCGCTGAAAAGCGAAGTAAAAAAAAACTAGATCAATCAATCAGTCAACATGTGTGTTTATATGTGTGTGTACTGCTCACCCGCTAAAATTTTCTCGCCTTATTTGCGCTTGTACAGTACAAAGTACTTTTCCACTTGCATAACTCGAAAACAACACATTTCGAGGCATATTTTTACATGGACTTTTTTTTTGCCTGTCTCTGGTTGTGGAATATCTTTTTACTACAGGGGTGCGCACGGGGGGTGCAAGGGAGCAGTTGCCCCTCCTAATATTCTCACTTAGAAGTTTAGTGTAGAGAAATCTTATTTATTGCCGTTATTAAACAATATTATTCTCTTTAAAAAATAAATATTTTCAAGCCGACGAAAGTTCCAACCAACTTAATTGGACTATCACACTTCGTTCTCCAGCAAATTACTTGCTATCAAGACACGCATTCCATTCGTTAGCGTGTGGTCACAGAATAAATTGGCCACACATTGGAAATGAATAAATTATGTGTAGTCGTTTTGAATCATGTATATATGTAAATGTCTGAACCACAGAGAAGGAAAATAAAGAGGGAGGGAAACAGATAGTTTTGTGCCACAGAAGCTGGAATCCTAATAGAGTGATTTTCGGTGGGTCCGGACAAACACACTACGTACTCCCCTCTTTAGTACCCATCAATACAATAAAACAGTGACGTTGACTCAGGTTTTCTTTCTCCGACTGAACTTTCATGAAGGCTTTTCCCATTCCTTAATCAGAGGGTCTGCGCACGCCTATGCTTTTTACAGCACATCTTTGTAGTTAATAAAGTAGCAACGTTGACATCCACATAAATACAGTAAGTATCTGAAAGGAATGCTGGGTAGTATAGCTGTGGGCCTCGTACAAAGTGAGTTTGCTAAACAGCAAGAGTCTCCTCCTAGCACAACTCCAATTCTAGTCACAACACCTATCAAGATTAAACAGCCGATTGTCCGTGTGCCAAGGGATTTAAACTTACTTGAATGCCGAGAGAGCTAGAATGAAAGATTGCGTTGACAACTACCAACGCACCTTCGATGTGAAGAAAACCCGATCCGCGAATGTTGCTTCTTAACCATTTCAAAAATTGCCCAATTAATCGTCGATCACGGCACCTGGTTTAGGCGTGACTTTATTTGGCGAGGGAGAAAACGAGAACTGCAGCGGACTAACGGGATCCAAATAGGGCAAGGGCCTCGAGAAGTTGACGCCGGTTGAATGTCTTCAAGATGGATGCCCATTGATGTTCTTCGCCCCTGCCTCTGTGTCCTTATTCATCCACGTCCACCTTCCCATGCGAAGCCTAATCTTGAAATATTACCGGTAAAATTTGCAAGTTTAATGTTGTTTCTTGGTTTTTATCAGTGGGGGCGGGTCGTTACCATATTCGTTTATTGTTTTGTTCTTCCCTCGTAACAAAGGACATTCTACGCAGTCGAATGGTTATCCGTAGGACAAAGCATTTAATGGCCTAAAATTGCTAGAAAATGCCAAATAAAAAATAATTGATGACATAAGTAATAGGAAAAATTACCCCAAAATGTTCCCTATTATTAGCTCCTTAACAGGTAATGAGGTAATATTAGAGACAAGTTTAATGGATGATATTGCAAAAATGTTTATATTTACTAAAACTCGACAAGGAGGGAAATGCGCCCTGGACACCCGGCGCAAGAAACAATAATTGCAGAATTTATGCAATTTAAAATCAATTTACTAGAAAATTACTCTGTGTTGTTTTTGAAAACCTGAATTGCAGTAGGCATGCACAATAAATCTGAATTAAAATGAGAAATAAAAACTTTGCGGATATTTTCAAATTAAAAAGGTTGTGTTGGTAAAAACTTGAAGCTCCTATTGTTTCCATTGATGCAATTGGAGCCCACTGAAAGCAAGCAGTCTCTCGGCTTTAATTCTCAGTCAAGAAGAGAAAAATTGTCACATGAGAAAACTGAACCCTCTCCATTAAATACGTTTCTTGCCAGTGTCGTATGTAACATTTATCCATCTTCTTTTCAATCCCATCATCATGAATAACCTGTACGACAATAAAATAACCAAAAGACACATAAACATGCACAGACTAAGCGTAGCCATTAAAATAAAAAGGGAAGACTACAAAGTCATCGCTCGTTTGTTCTCATCGGTAAAGAACTTCGTGGGTTTCTCTCAGGGTGGAGGACCAGCAGTGAGTCAGTCATCCGGCTATGCAAACAGAAATCTAATAGCGGCCTTGGATTGGACAACAGAGATCCAGCGCCCAGCCTGAGCATATGGAATATAACGACCTCTTTCACACCTGCTGCTTGCCTTGACCGATAGAAGAAAAAAACAGGCGTAACCGATGACTGGACATTAATTTCTCTAACGTATTCTCCCTCCAACGGGGTTTCTTTGTCAGGTACTGTGGGACCCATTTCCATTCCTGAAATTATTTTCATAATGCAGGATTCATATTTTTAAATGAAAATGTTTTGATACTTAAAATAGTACCATCGAACTTTTAAATTAATTTGTCTGGTTACTTTTGTAGGTTGGAAGATGAAGGTACGCACTCAGCTTATACGAGTACGAGAGAACAAACGCGAACCTACGTGCCGGAGTGTTTAGCACAGCGCGGGTCGAAGCTGGGGTCTCGGGTTCGAATACCGGCACTTATTATCATTGTCGTGATTAGCCAACAACTGGCAGAAAAGCGACGCTAAATCAACAAAATCAAATCAAACACCAGAACAAACGCAACGAGATAGTTGTTTCTTCTGTGGGACATTTTTCTAAAGAAGATTCTAGGTAAATTTAATTTTAAATTTTATAATACTTTAAGTGGAAAATAAAACAGAGATAAGCATGCGTATGTGCCATCTCGGTGACCCAACACGTTGGGTTTTCGATTTATGATTTTGTCATTCAAGGTTCCGGGTTTGAGCCCTGCCTGAGCATTTTTTGTGAATAAATAACTGGTTTTAAGCACAGATATGTAAATAGAAAATGAATCTGCAGCTTATTATAGGGGAGCTCAAGAATTGAACTTTTTTCCCAGTGGTAATATTTTCTGAGACGTCTTAATTGTTTCTGCTTCTTCTAAAACAGATAGACAAGATTAAAACGGGAGAGAGAGAGATAGAGAGAGAAACGATGGAGAGAAACGTATAGGCCTAGAAGCAAAAAGGAAGGAAGACAGAAACAAAACCGAAAGAAAAGAGCATGAAGGAGAGAGAGTGAAGTGACAGCCACGACGAAGAGATTATCGGAGAGTGAAGATATAATAAAATAATGACAGAAGTCAATGTTGTTCGATAACAACCAAACAACTCGACATACCCTTTCTTTATTCCATAACATATTCGAACATAATACACTTATCTTCAACAATGTATCTTCTATGTAAAGATCGTAGATAAATATATATATATATTACTTAAATTCCACTCTGAACATTTCAAATTATTACTTTCACACATCCATTCCATTTTTTTAAAAAAAATACCTTTTGGTGCCGTTTCAACATTTCTCAATTTTGTTCTTTTCACACAAACGAGACTTTTATTTACTTTGAAAAACTCCAGAACATATACAATCTTACATAAAATTCTAATTACAAACGTTTAATGAAAAGCAATTTTGAAGTGAATAAGTTATCACTGAATTTTTTAACAGCAAACCGCTATTCAATACTACGATTGCTTCAGGAAACAGTATAAAATTGTTCGAGGATGTAGTGATAACGTTATCAGCCTTCTTCTGTACATTTGCTGTACAAATCATGATTACTCTTGTAAATCTTGTTATTGCTTGTCAGAAACTGAGAGATGTTACATAACCAAGTAACGTACAGTTAGGCTATAAAAGGTTTAAGTAACTTGAGTTGTTTTAAAGTGGGAAAAAACAAAGCTTCACCATTTGAAGTTTTACTTACATCTCTTCGCTGTGCTTGACATGAGCTAAGATGAAATACATACAAGTGTTCCCCTGTGCTTAGCACCACGCCATGAAGGCGTATAGGGGGTGTGGGGGTAACGCCCCACACTTTCTTGATCCGGTCGTGAGTGGGGGTGATGTGATCAGCATCACGCCCCTGACCGCCTTTACCCCCCAGGGTTTCCCCCAGGTACCCATGTTATTCGACGCTGGGTAGGCGCCGGGGCCGCTTCCACCGTTAGAAAAGTTCCCGGATTTGAACCGGCCGGGGATCGAACCCGGGACCTTTAAGTGTTTGAGAATTTTCGTAGGTCGTGTAACTTGCAGAAAACTAGAATTCTAAAATACTTTCCTTTCAATTAAAGTTTCCAAGAAATAACCAAAGGAAGGAAATCATCTTCATAAAAGTAAAACTGAAAATTGATAAAAAAGGATTTTGCAGAAATATCAGTCATTACTTGTTTTACATTGCCGCATTCCCATCATGATTTTTACGTCATATGCTTTCAGTATAAGGGCGATACGTATATGTTACTGAAACGAGGAGAACGCTGATAAGTATCCTGAGAGTTTATGCTGACATAAAGACCAGGAGGAAACATTTTACAGCTTAATGGCATAGTTATACCAGCAAATTATGTCCTTTGCGATATGGTGCTTAATATCTGTGGTTTCCAGCGGTCACTACACTTAACATTCAAGGAATTTTCTTCACATCATTAGAACAATTCGATTTTTGCCTGTGACGAACTTAGTGAAATGATAAGCGGGGGCATGAATAGTTGAATGTACTCAATACTCTTCAAAGAGGAGAGAGATACGTATGAGAAAATTGCCAGGTTTCAGCCATGAAAATATGAAAATTAAACATGGTACTTTTCCTACATGAAGATGTGAAACTTTTACTATTTTTTTTTTAAATCCAGTTCATTCTAAGTTCTAAATATTCTTCATACAGAGATGAGCTATTCGGAACTAAATCTATAGTTTAAAATGAGATAAAGAAAGGAAAGAAAATGTTTTGGGTAATGGAGCAAGCAGTGTATAATTGTTTTTATTCTTGGATATTTTTCTACACTGAATATGAATTAACATGGATCTAAAATAACCAAGAAAAAATAAAACTAATTGCCTTACTTATGCTTCTTATATAGCATACTGGCTAAAGCTTTGATATCAACTTGCCCAAGGTTCGATACCAAATGATATCTCGATTTCCTGGTAATGTTTTAAAGATAACCTTTATTTATTTATTATCGTTTCATATGTGGACTTTTTTCACTATTTTATTACTTGTCCCCATTCCAGCTCGCAGCAGCATTTTATAATGGCATAACAGTGTCGGTAATTAGGGGGCCGTTGGAGGGTGGTTGCCCCCCCCCACTTTTTCCACTTTTGCATAAGCACTATGTTAAACCATATCTACCAATGGAAAGTAAACTGTCCTTGCCCCCCTTCAGTTTTTGCCTTGCCCCTCAGTAGTGTAATTGGGTTGTTTCAAAGTCGTACTTAGTAGGTATTCTTTTTTTTTTATCAATTGAATATCACTTTTTGACATATTTTGACAATTTTTTGTCGATGTTTTAGCGTTTGACGATTTTTCAGTGCAATTTTCACCGCATCTCATTTTTTTCCCACTCGTACTTGGTAGGTATGCATTTGTAGCCTTTTTTTTATCAATTGAAAATCAGTTTTTGACATATTTTGACAAATTTTTGTCGATGTTTTAGCGTTTAGCGATGTTTTTGTAAAATTTCCTATTTTTTTTTCCCACTCGTACTTGGTACGAATGCCACGATCTTACGTGATATAACTTAACCTATTTATTTTTTTTTCGTGCTAAACTACACGAGAGCCTCTACGTGCTTTGACCTACTTTAGAGTAGAACCATAAAGACAGAGCTGCAACCGAAAGTGAGGCTCGAAGTGAGGCTCGGTGAGGCTCGACTTAATAGTTTGCTCTTGTAAGACATAAGCCTTATTTTCTCGCAGTGTTGCCAACATTTTACTCGAAATAAAATCACCAAGGTTTTTTTCTTGGTCTAACCTATGTTATTGAACTGCGTCGTCACGTCCAAACCTGCATGACTTCCGAACACTATTGGTTTTATTCATATTTTTTCTTACGTATAGGTGTATATGATGAATCCCCAAACAGATTTTTCCTAAGTCTTACTGTTTCCAAGATAACCCCACTTCCGGTTGCCATTTTGGATTTCTGAACATAGGTTCTATTCATATTTTTTCTCACGTATAGGTGTACCTGATGAATCTGCAAACAGATTTTTCCTAAGTCTTACAGTTTCCAAGATAACCCCACTTCCGGTCGCCATTTTGGATTTCCGAACATAGGTTCTATTCATATTTTACTTACATATAGACGTACGTGACGAATCCGCAAACAGATTTTTTCTAAGTCTTACCGTTTCAAAGATAACCCCACTTCCGGTCGCCATTTTGGATTTCCGAGCATAGGTTCTATTCATATTTTACTTACATATAGGCGTACATGACGAATCCGCAAACAGATTTTTCCTAAGTCTCACCGTTTCCAAGATAACTAGTAGTACAATCAACCCGGTTCACGGACCGAAAATGAGGCTCGGTGAGGCTCGGTGAGGCTCGCCAAACCTCAAAAACCCACTTTCTCTCCACGTTCCGCGCCTTATTTATTGCGCTGACGATGTTTCACAGTGTAGAAAACAGCACCAAAACATCAAAAACTCATTTTGATTATTTGGAGCTCACCAAAACCTCAAAAACTTATTTTTATTAATTGAGGTTCACCAAACCTCAAAAACTCTTATTTTTTTTCTATGTTCAGCGCCTCATTTATTGCGCTGACACAACATGATGAGTAAATAATGCAGTCTCTTATTCTTGAAGGATGAATGCACCTTATCGTAATTTTCCAAGCCCCGGTCAAATGTTTGTATATCGTGACCTTTGTAAACCTCTCTCTCGGGAACGATGTGCCACACACACGCGCGTGCACGCCTATATTGTGACGCAAACAAACAAACAAATAATATTTTTTTTAAGATTCCTGGCCCCTAACCCCACTTCCGGTCGCCATTTTGGATTTCCGAGCATAGGTTCTATTCATATTTTACTTACATATAGGCGTACGTGATTAATCAGCAAACAGATTTGTCCTAAGTCTTACCGTTTCCAAGATAACCCCACTTCCGGTCGCCATTTTGGATTTCCGAACATAGGTTCTATTCATATTTTTTCTCACATATAGGCGTACGTGATGAATCCGCAAACAGATTTCTCCTAAGTTTTACCGTTTCCAAGATAACCCCACTTCCGGTCGCTATTTTGGATTTCCGACCATAGGTTCTATTTATATTTTACTTACATATAGGCGTACGTGATGAATCCGCAAACAGATTTTTCCTAAGTCTTACTGTTTTCCAAGATAATCCCACTTCCGGTCGCTATTTTGGATTTCCGAACATAGGTTCTATTCACATTTTACTCACGTATAGGCGTACGTGATGAATCCGCAAACAGATTTTTCCTAAGTCATGAATTGGAGGGTTCTATGGCAACTTATATTAATTCTCGTAAGAGAACAGAAAACACAAAAAAAAAAAAAACAATACTGTGGTCACTACAACAAATAGTTTTCTTCAACCCCTATCCAACAAACCAAAAAAAAATCATCATCCTAACTAGAACCATGTAACTAACATTGTGATGACTCATATTAAATACCTCTTAATTGTATTACTTATAAGGGTATACTATTGCACAACGTTTTTGCAACAAGTTATTACGTAACATTGTGATGACTCATATCTAATGCCCTTTGTTGTATTAACTATAAGGGAGTAAACTATTACACAACATGTTGCAACAAGTTATGGCGTAATGTGATGAGTCATATCTAACGTGGCGTCTTCTGATTGGTTAATTATTACAGGTGTTTTCAATATGGTCCGCGTTTTTATTATATAAGACGGCATACACTGCAGATTAGTCAGTCTCGTGAGAGCAGTCGAAGAGTACGGACGTCCTGTTGCAGCGCTCCTCGTTTTTGTAAAAAAAATAGGTATTTAACTTTCTTTGAAGCTACATACCATCTATTATTTCAAGTTGAAAGGTGTTTCACGTGGTTTTTCATAGTAATTTCGACCAGATTGAATTTTGACGTGATCGTGCATTTTCTATTTCACCTCAAGAAATTCTATATAAATAACATACCTGAAAATTGTATCGCTATATACTAGACTTTTTGATTTCTGTGATTTTCGAAAAAGCAATGGCATCCACCACCAGTTTCAATCGTAAAAATGATAAAACTGAATGTGTTACTTGTGGGAAGCTAATCTCAAGGAACAATTTATCGGTACACAGGGCAAGATGTAGCGAAACAGGTTCGAGAATTAATCGTTCGTCACCTTCTAAGTCTTGTGCTCGATGCGGAAAGATGATTAGCATTACAAATTTAAGTAAACACCTCAAAATTTGCAAACCATCGACCGAACAAGGAACATTGAAAAGAAAAATCGATGATCCAGGAACCGAAGCTTCCACTTCCAAGCAAATTAAATTATCCAATGAACGCAAACCAATTAGATCTGCATTCAACGACCAACTCCAGGATTTTTCAATTAAGTCAGAACCAGGCCGTGACATCCTTAGTTTCTTGGATGAAACGAAAACATCTGTACTAAATATTTTGAAAGATAAACTTGAAAACAACTCTATAAAAGTATACGTTGTTCTGTTTTCCGAATACGAGAAAGTTGATGGCACAACGAGTATTTTTTATCATCGTACAAAAAATCAGACTTTTTATTTTGCTGACGTCGAAAATTTGGACAACTTCTATTATAAAGTTTCTAACGAGCTGGTTAAGAAACATGACGATTTCGAGGCTAAAGGGTCGGGATGGTCTCTGTGTGGAAGTCCTCACACATTAACCGTTTACGTGAACCAATTCTCGCCTCTTCGTGCATCTAGCTACGTTCCTCTTCCACCGAACATTCAACACAAGAGGGCTGTGTTAAATATACAGAACAGCGATAACAAGTGTTTTCTCTGGTGTGTGTTGGCTGCACTGCATCCTGTTCATTGCAAAAATAATCCAGAACGGATTTATCATTACAAGCAATACGAGTCCGAATTTGAAAGTGTAATGTCTGACATCGAATACCCGGTGACATTGTCGGATATAACAAAGTTCGAAAATCGTGCAGGAAAACGCATCGCTATTAATGTATATTCCTTTACGTCAGATAAATATCTTGTACACCCCGTCAGGATAAGCGATATCGACGATGACGATGCTTGTGTGATTAATCTTCTTCTAATTTCCAACGAGGATGTTCATCACTATACGCTAATTTGTTCACTATCACGTTTGGTCAGAAGTCAATCAACCAAGCATGCAAACAACATCGAAGTTTGCCCGAGATGCCTAACCACGTTCGACGATCGTGACCGACGTGATCATCAAAATCTTCATAGTCGTCAAATTGCTCTGGAGAAACTTGCCGAACATAAAATTTATTGTGGTGACAACAGACCGGCTAGAATGTTGATGCCCGAAACGAACGAAGTCGAAGAATTCAAAATGCACAAGGCATTGTTGGAACATCCTGCAATCATCGTCGCAGATTTCGAGGCGTTCCTCAAACCACTCTCCTACTGCGAACCGGATCCTGAAATTTCCTCCACAACGCCGTACCAGCTTCATCAACCCAATAGTTTCGGCTATGTTGTTGTGCGACGTGATAAAATAAATGAAGCATATATATACCGCGGGCCAAATGTAATCGAACACTTCCTGGAAAAAATGGTGGAGGAGGTTGAGGTAATTGGTAGCGTACTGCTTACATCAAAACCGATGACACCTTTAACTGAAAATGAACTTCAAAATTACAATTCCACTGAGGTGTGTCCGGTATGTGATCAAAGTTTCACTGATGAGAACAAAAAAATATTCCACCACGATCATTTCAGCGGAAACTACATAGGTGGAATTTGCAACACGTGCAATCTTAAAACCCAGAAACCTAAATTCATCCCTATATTTTTTCACAACGGAAGCGGATATGATTTTCACCACCTGGTGAGACATCTTGGCTACGATCCGAAACGTATAGGTGTCTTGGCCGAGAATGAAGAACGCTATATTAGTCTCAGCAAGCAAGTGTTGATTCCGGGAACGAAAAATACAATCGAGATGCGCTTCCTGGATTCGTATAGATTTCTCTCTGCAAGTCTGGATGCTTTAGCGAACAAACTCACCGACGATCAATTTAAAATAACTAGAGCTAGTTTTCCCAACGTAGACATAGAACTCGTTAGACGTAAAGGGATTTATCCTTACGAATATGTTAGTGATGGTTCTAAATTTAACGACGACGCTCTTCCACTTCCAAGAGAATTTTACAGCAGACTCAGAGAGAAAGGAATCGCGGAAGAAGAATACCAACACGCGCAACTCATGTGGGAGAAATTAGAATGTACGACACTCGGAGACTACCACGACGCATACTTAAAACTGGACGTGACGATACTCGCGGATGTTTTTCAAGCGTTCAGGAAAACGGCAACGAATATTTATAAATTAGATCCAGCGTATTTCTACAGTCTACCGGGATTAGCGTGGTCGGCAATGTTATTCCAGACAAAGGTCAAGCTGGAACTGATATCGGACGTTGACATGTTGCTATTTATCGAAAGAGGGATACGAGGTGGAATGGTGCAATGCGTACAGAGACATGCGAAAGCTAATAACGTACACATGAAAGAAGATTACGATTCAAATCGAGCATCGAATTACATCTTCTACGCTGACGTTAATAATCTCTACGGACATGCCATGGTTCAAAAACTTCCTTACGGGGGATTCGAATGGTTAGATCCCACTTCGATAGATATTATTCATTTCGACGATAGCGAGTGTGGTTTCTTCGCAGAGGTAGATCTCCAATTCTCCGACCACCTGCACGACACGTTTTCGGATTTGCCTCCGACTCCCGAAATCAAATGTCCACCCGACTCGGTTCAAGACAAGCTTTTGTTAACATTGGACCCTAAACAGAGATACGTCGTCCACTACAAGAATCTCCGGTTTTTGATTGGGAAGGGTGTTCAGATAGTAAATGTTAGAAGAATACTAAAGTTTAAACATTCCACGTGGTTAAGACCTTACATAGAAACTAACACACAACATAGAACAGCTGCCACTTCCGATTTAGACAAGGACTTCTTTAAATTAATGAACAATGCGGTGTACGGAAAGACCATGGAGAATGTTAGAAAGCACGTAGACGTGAAATTAATTTCCGATAAGAATAAATGTCGGAAGTGGATAGCCGATCCTAGATTCAAGTCGAGAAAAATTTACAACGAGAATTTGGCACTTTTCAATCTAGATATAAAATTGATGAAATTCAGAAAACCAATTTACGTTGGCGCAACGGTTCTCGACTTGTCGAAACTTTACATGTTCGAATTTCATTACGACGTGATGAAACCCTTCTACAATGATAAAATATCACTTTTGTACACGGACACCGACAGCTTCATTTACAGCATACAAACACCTAACCTATACGAAGACATAAAAAATCCTTCCATGCTTGAGTATTTCGATACTTCTGCGTATCCTCAACCCAACAGATTTGGGATTCCATCTCGTAACAAAAAAGTCCTAGGTAAACTGAAAGATGAATGTAACGGTGATATTATTGTCGAGTTCGCGGGTTTGCGTTCGAAGATGTATGCCATGAGAACAGAGAGTAGCGTCACGAAGAAAGCAAAAGGTGTGGGCAAGAATACGGTGGAGAACAAACTCACCTTCCACGATTACATCGATTGCCTTTACTCACAATCGACGATACTAAGTATAGAACAAAGAATCCAAAGTGTAGACCACGTGATTACAACAAACGAAGTTAGGAAGGTAGCATTAGATCCGCACGACGATAAAAGATGTATTTTGTCTTGTGGAATCCACACGTTGCCTTGGGGACACTATCGTTTAGAAAATAGTAAAAATTGTAGGCAATGCAATTGAAAAAAAATAAACTTAAATAACTATAACTAAAATAAAAAAAAACTTTGACTGTCTCAAATTATCACAAATTATCACATACACATTTATTCTTATCGGAAATTAATTTCACGTCTACGTGCTTTCTAACATTCTCCATGGTCTTTCCGTACACCGCATTGTTCATTAATTTAAAGAAGTCCTTGTCTAAATCGGAAGTGGCAGCTGTTCTATGTTGTGTGTTAGTTTCTATGTAAGGTCTTAACCACGTGGAATGTTTAAACTTTAGTATTCTTCTAACATTTACTATCTGAACACCCTTCCCAATCAAAAACCGGAGATTCTTGTAGTGGACGACGTATCTCTGTTTAGGGTCCAATGTTAACAAAAGCTTGTCTTGAACCGAGTCGGGTGGACATTTGATTTCGGGAGTCGGAGGCAAATCCGAAAACGTGTCGTGCAGGTGGTCGGAGAATTGGAGATCTACCTCTGCGAAGAAACCACACTCGCTATCGTCGAAATGAATAATATCTATCGAAGTGGGATCTAACCATTCGAATCCCCCGTAAGGAAGTTTTTGAACCATGGCATGTCCGTAGAGATTATTAACGTCAGCGTAGAAGATGTAATTCGATGCTCGATTTGAATCGTAATCTTCTTTCATGTGTACGTTATTAGCTTTCGCATGTCTCTGTACGCATTGCACCATTCCACCTCGTATCCCTCTTTCGATAAATAGCAACATGTCAACGTCCGATATCAGTTCCAGCTTGACCTTTGTCTGGAATAACATTGCCGACCACGCTAATCCCGGTAGACTGTAGAAATACGCTGGATCTAATTTATAAATATTCGTTGCCGTTTTCCTGAACGCTTGAAAAACATCCGCGAGTATCGTCACGTCCAGTTTTAAGTATGCGTCGTGGTAGTCTCCGAGTGTCGTACATTCTAATTTCTCCCACATGAGTTGCGCGTGTTGGTATTCTTCTTCCGCGATTCCTTTCTCTCTGAGTCTGCTGTAAAATTCTCTTGGAAGTGGAAGAGCGTCGTCGTTAAATTTAGAACCATCACTAACATATTCGTAAGGATAAATCCCTTTACGTCTAACGAGTTCTATGTCTACGTTGGGAAAACTAGCTCTAGTTATTTTAAATTGATCGTCGGTGAGTTTGTTCGCTAAAGCATCCAGACTTGCAGAGAGAAATCTATACGAATCCAGGAAGCGCATCTCGATTGTATTTTTCGTTCCCGGAATCAACACTTGCTTGCTGAGACTAATATAGCGTTCTTCATTCTCGGCCAAGACACCTATACGTTTCGGATCGTAGCCAAGATGTCTCACCAGGTGGTGAAAATCATATCCGCTTCCGTTGTGAAAAAATATAGGGATGAATTTAGGTTTCTGGGTTTTAAGATTGCACGTGTTGCAAATTCCACCTATGTAGTTTCCGCTGAAATGATCGTGGTGGAATATTTTTTTGTTCTCATCAGTGAAACTTTGATCACATACCGGACACACCTCAGTGGAATTGTAATTTTGAAGTTCATTTTCAGTTAAAGGTGTCATCGGTTTTGATGTAAGCAGTACGCTACCAATTACCTCAACCTCCTCCACCATTTTTTCCAGGAAGTGTTCGATTACATTTGGCCCGCGGTATATATATGCTTCATTTATTTTATCACGTCGCACAACAACATAGCCGAAACTATTGGGTTGATGAAGCTGGTACGGCGTTGTGGAGGAAATTTCAGGATCCGGTTCGCAGTAGGAGAGTGGTTTGAGGAACGCCTCGAAATCTGCGACGATGATTGCAGGATGTTCCAACAATGCCTTGTGCATTTTGAATTCTTCGACTTCGTTCGTTTCGGGCATCAACATTCTAGCCGGTCTGTTGTCACCACAATAAATTTTATGTTCGGCAAGTTTCTCCAGAGCAATTTGACGACTATGAAGATTTTGATGATCACGTCGGTCACGATCGTCGAACGTGGTTAGGCATCTCGGGCAAACTTCGATGTTGTTTGCATGCTTGGTTGATTGACTTCTGACCAAACGTGATAGTGAACAAATTAGCGTATAGTGATGAACATCCTCGTTGGAAATTAGAAGAAGATTAATCACACAAGCATCGTCATCGTCGATATCGCTTATCCTGACGGGGTGTACAAGATATTTATCTGACGTAAAGGAATATACATTAATAGCGATGCGTTTTCCTGCACGATTTTCGAACTTTGTTATATCCGACAATGTCACCGGGTATTCGATGTCAGACATTACACTTTCAAATTCGGACTCGTATTGCTTGTAATGATAAATCCGTTCTGGATTATTTTTGCAATGAACAGGATGCAGTGCAGCCAACACACACCAGAGAAAACACTTGTTATCGCTGTTCTGTATATTTAACACAGCCCTCTTGTGTTGAATGTTCGGTGGAAGAGGAACGTAGCTAGATGCACGAAGAGGCGAGAATTGGTTCACGTAAACGGTTAATGTGTGAGGACTTCCACACAGAGACCATCCCGACCCTTTAGCCTCGAAATCGTCATGTTTCTTAACCAGCTCGTTAGAAACTTTATAATAGAAGTTGTCCAAATTTTCGACGTCAGCAAAATAAAAAGTCTGATTTTTTGTACGATGATAAAAAATACTCGTTGTGCCATCAACTTTCTCGTATTCGGAAAACAGAACAACGTATACTTTTATAGAGTTGTTTTCAAGTTTATCTTTCAAAATATTTAGTACAGATGTTTTCGTTTCATCCAAGAAACTAAGGATGTCACGGCCTGGTTCTGACTTAATTGAAAAATCCTGGAGTTGGTCGTTGAATGCAGATCTAATTGGTTTGCGTTCATTGGATAATTTAATTTGCTTGGAAGTGGAAGCTTCGGTTCCTGGATCATCGATTTTTCTTTTCAATGTTCCTTGTTCGGTCGATGGTTTGCAAATTTTGAGGTGTTTACTTAAATTTGTAATGCTAATCATCTTTCCGCATCGAGCACAAGACTTAGAAGGTGACGAACGATTAATTCTCGAACCTGTTTCGCTACATCTTGCCCTGTGTACCGATAAATTGTTCCTTGAGATTAGCTTCCCACAAGTAACACATTCAGTTTTATCATTTTTACGATTGAAACTGGTGGTGGATGCCATTGCTTTTTCGAAAATCACAGAAATCAAAAAGTCTAGTATATAGCGATACAATTTTCAGGTATGTTATTTATATAGAATTTCTTGAGGTGAAATAGAAAATGCACGATCACGTCAAAATTCAATCTGGTCGAAATTACTATGAAAAACCACGTGAAACACCTTTCAACTTGAAATAATAGATGGTATGTAGCTTCAAAGAAAGTTAAATACCTATTTTTTTTACAAAAACGAGGAGCGCTGCAACAGGACGTCCGTACTCTTCGACTGCTCTCACGAGACTGACTAATCTGCAGTGTATGCCGTCTTATATAATAAAAACGCGGACCATATTGAAAACACCTGTAATAATTAACCAATCAGAAGACGCCACGTTAGATATGACTCATCACATTACGCCATAACTTGTTGCAACATGTTGTGTAATAGTTTACTCCCTTATAGTTAATACAACAAAGGGCATTAGATATGAGTCATCACAATGTTACGTAATAACTTGTTGCAAAAACGTTGTGCAATAGTATACCCTTATAAGTAATACAATTAAGAGGTATTTAATATGAGTCATCACAATGTTAGTTACATGGTTCTAGTTAGGATGATGATTTTTTTTTGGTTTGTTGGATAGGGGTTGAAGAAAACTATTTGTTGTAGTGACCACAGTATTGTTTTTTTTTTTTTGTGTTTTCTGTTCTCTTACGAGAATTAATATAAGTTGCCATAGAACCCTCCAATTCATGACTTAGGAAAAATCTGTTTGCGGATTCATCACGTACGCCTATACGTGAGTAAAATGTGAATAGAACCTATGTTCGGAAATCCAAAATAGCGACCGGAAGTGGGATTATCTTGGAAAACAGTAAGACTTAGGAAAAATCTGTTTGCGGATTCATCACGTACGCCTATATGTAAGTAAAATATAAATAGAACCTATGGTCGGAAATCCAAAATAGCGACCGGAAGTGGGGTTATCTTGGAAACGGTAAAACTTAGGAGAAATCTGTTTGCGGATTCATCACGTACGCCTATATGTGAGAAAAAATATGAATAGAACCTATGTTCGGAAATCCAAAATGGCGACCGGAAGTGGGGTTATCTTGGAAACGGTAAGACTTAGGACAAATCTGTTTGCTGATTAATCACGTACGCCTATATGTAAGTAAAATATGAATAGAACCTATGCTCGGAAATCCAAAATGGCGACCGGAAGTGGGGTTAGGGGCCAGGAATCTTAAAAAAAATATTATTTGTTTGTTTGTTTGCGTCACAATATAGGCGTGCACGCGCGTGTGTGTGGCACATCGTTCCCGAGAGAGAGGTTTACAAAGGTCACGATATACAAACATTTGACCGGGGCTTGGAAAATTACGATAAGGTGCATTCATCCTTCAAGAATAAGAGACTGCATTATTTACTCATCATGTGGCCGCGGTGGCTCAGTCGGTAACGCGTCTGACTACCATGCTCAAGGTCCCGGGTTCGATCCCCGGCCGGTTCAAATCCGGGAACTTTTCTAACGGTGAAAGCGGCCCCGGCGCCCACCCAGTGTCGAATAACATGGGTACCTGGGGGAAACCCTGGGGGGTAAAGGCGGTTAGGGGCGTGATGCTGATCACATCACCCCCACTCACGACCGGATCAAGAAAGTGTGGGGCGTTACCCCCACACCCCCTATACGCCTTCATGGCGTGGTGCTATGCACAGGGGAACACTTTACCTTTTTTTTATCTTTTTGTTGTGTCAGCGCAATAAATGAGGCGCTGAACATAGAAAAAAAATAAGAGTTTTTGAGGTTTGGTGAACCTCAATTAATAAAAATAAGTTTTTGAGGTTTTGGTGAGCTCCAAATAATCAAAATGAGTTTTTGATGTTTTGGTGCTGTTTTCTACACTGTGAAACATCGTCAGCGCAATAAATAAGGCGCGGAACGTGGAGAGAAAGTGGGTTTTTGAGGTTTGGCGAGCCTCACCGAGCCTCACCGAGCCTCATTTTCGGTCCGTGAACCGGGTTGATTGTACTACTAGTTATCTTGGAAACGGTGAGACTTAGGAAAAATCTGTTTGCGGATTCGTCATGTACGCCTATATGTAAGTAAAATATGAATAGAACCTATGCTCGGAAATCCAAAATGGCGACCGGAAGTGGGGTTATCTTTGAAACGGTAAGACTTAGAAAAAATCTGTTTGCGGATTCGTCACGTACGCCTATATGTAAGTAAAATATGAATAGAACCTATGTTCGGAAATCCAAAATGGCGACCGGAAGTGGGGTTATCTTGGAAACTGTAAGACTTAGGAAAAATCTGTTTGCAGATTCATCAGGTACACCTATACGTGAGAAAAAATATGAATAGAACCTATGTTCAGAAATCCAAAATGGCAACCGGAAGTGGGGTTATCTTGGAAACAGTAAGACTTAGGAAAAATCTGTTTGGGGATTCATCATATACACCTATACGTAAGAAAAAATATGAATAAAACCAATAGTGTTCGGAAGTCATGCAGGTTTGGACGTGACGACGCAGTTCAATAACATAGGTTAGACCAAGAAAAAAACCTTGGTGATTTTATTTCGAGTAAAATGTTGGCAACACTGCGAGAAAATAAGGCTTATGTCTTACAAGAGCAAACTATTAAGTCGAGCCTCACCGAGCCTCACTTCGAGCCTCACTTTCGGTTGCAGCTCTGTCTTTATGGTTCTACTCTAAAGTAGGTCAAAGCACGTAGAGGCTCTCGTGTAGTTTAGCACGAAAAAAAAATAAATAGGTTAAGTTATATCACGTAAGATCGTGGCATTCGTACCAAGTACGAGTGGGAAAAAAAAAATAGGAAATTTTACAAAAACATCGCTAAACGCTAAAACATCGACAAAAATTTGTCAAAATATGTCAAAAACTGATTTTCAATTGATAAAAAAAAGGCTACAAATGCATACCTACCAAGTACGAGTGGGAAAAAAATGAGATGCGGTGAAAATTGCACTGAAAAATCGTCAAACGCTAAAACATCGACAAAAAATTGTCAAAATATGTCAAAAAGTGATATTCAATTGATAAAAAAAAAGAATACCTACTAAGTACGACTTTGAAACAACCCAATTACACTACTCCCCTCTAGTTTTGGAACCCAATCGCCGCCACCGAACGGCTATATTTACAGATAAACGAACGTAGACAATCTTTTTGTCTTGTGACTAGCGGCGATAAGAACCAATAAGGAACCTTTTTATTGCCATTGCTAATTTTGTATATTTAAAAGATATGATTTTTTTTCAAATAATGGAGGGATTTAAACATTTTGACGAGAATTTCCGTAAAGTCAAGCGCAACGCTTCCACATTCAGTACACAAGAAAACTTACATGAAACTACATTCTGTGCGGGCAAACAAACATCATTGACGTTATAATTGAACAAATCTGTCATTAATTAAGGGGCTGCTATTTGTTTGTCAAATGTCAAACAAACTTTTTGACCAAACAAATAAATAAATAAAAATAACGGAATATTAACAGTATTTGTTTCACAAACGTCGAAAACTCAGCAAGTTACAGTTGGGACGGTGTACTAACCGGTGCGCAATCACAGTGCAGAACAGTTATTTTGACAAAATCCTGTTTCCCTACTGGCTGCTTTGTGGAAGGGGATTTTTAAGCTTGTCGGCTCTTGCAAAAGCGGTGGGCCTAATTGGCTGTTTGACCACGAGTTCCTTCGCAGGTAAACGCGGCAACACAGGGTCACTGCCATAAAGGCATCTCCGCGCCGGTTCCTAGCCCGGCGGAACTTTAGTTTTAGGTTTCTACTGTACTATTTCTAGAGTATTTATCATAGTGTATGTAAGATGTAACCATATTATTATTATTATTATTATTATTATTATTATTATTATTATTAGTAGTAGTAGTAGTACAGGGTGTCCCACGAACGGCGCAACTGGGAATTAAGAGTGGCGTTACTTTGTAACCGAAACCTGTACATACATAAGTCATACACCAAATGTTAGCCCTGTCCAAGTAGATATTTTTAAACATAGAAACAACAAACGGGGTGCAGTGTTGTTGATGCAGTGTTGCCAAATGTAAGTGAAAGTGTAAATTTATTTTTCCACAAAGCATGGCAAATTGCATGTCAAACATTCGTACGGAAATTTGGACGTTAATTTCCTCCTTGGGTAGGTGGACTATTTCGCCATCTATAGTTCAGAGAAGAAAACCGATCGTTTTCGCGTATAGCCAATCCAGAAATGCCTCGTAAAGGCGTACCGGTCCAAATGGGTGTTTAAAAAAAGTTATGAGGTACAGTGGCAACACTGTTGATGTTTGAAGGCAACAAAAGGTGTATTTAGTGATGGTCTATGACATGGAAATACTGGAAACAGGAAAAAAAGAAAATTTTCATTTTCTTTTTTTTTCCTGTTTCCAGTATTTCCATGTCACAGACCATCACTAAATTTTCATTTTCTTCTTTTCCTGTTTCCAGTATTTCCATGTCATAGACCATCACTAAATTTTCATTTTCTTCTTTTCCTGTTTCCAGTATTTCCATGTCATAGACCATCACTAAACACACCTTTTGTTGCCTTCAAACATCAACAGTGTTGCCACTGTACCTCATAACTTTTTTTAAACACCCATTTGGACCGTTACGCCTTTACGAGGCATTTCTGGATTGGCTATACGCGAAAACGATCGGTTTTCTTCTCTGAACTATAGATGGCGAAATAGTCCACCTACCCAAGGTGGAAATTAACGTCCAAATTTCCGTACGAATGTTTGACATGCAATTTGCCATGCTTTGTGGAAAAATAAATTTACACTTTCACTTACATTTGGCAACACTGCATCAACAACACTGCACCCCGTTTGTTGTTTCTATGTTTAAACATATCTACTTGGACAGGGCTAACATTTGGTGTATGACTTATGTATGTACAGGTTTCGGTTACAAAGTAACGCCACTCTTAATTCCCAGTTGCGCCGTTCGTGGGACACCCTGTAGTAGTAGTAGTATTCCA
Organism: Lepisma saccharinum; assembly: GCF_977018435.1. Lineage (NCBI taxonomy): Eukaryota > Metazoa > Arthropoda > Insecta > Zygentoma > Lepismatidae > Lepisma > Lepisma saccharinum. The sequence continues at coordinate 53,133,231 of NC_139234.1, forward strand.
TTTATTCGATATTTCTTCATATTAATGGTGTTGTTCTGATTGTTAAATTATCTTTGCATGACGCATGTTTTTCCGTGCAAATTCAAGTAACGGGATACTCTGCGTATTGGAAACTTTGCAGAAAATGTATGAAAAATGATTTACATGTAGGTCCTTTGTCCTCTTCTCCAATTGTCGGGGTAAGGAGTGAAGTCGGTACGGCCGTCACTGCACATTGTGACTCATCTACCGATCGTAACCTAGATACTTACGAGACACTATACCGCGTTTGGTAGAACCTGTCCCGCTTCCCGCGCTAGGGAGCGCTCAACAGTTTCGGTGTCAATGAGAAACGAGGAAAAAATCGTCTGCTGGGCAGCGAGGAGCGAATGAAAGCCAGAAGAGAGGCGTTTACGTAGACGCTGTTGCGACGTTGCGTATTTTAATTGGCTGCCTGGCTTTGACTTTCCCCAGCACGGAAACTGTTGAGCGCTCCCTAGCGCGGGAAGCGGGACAGGTTCTACCAAACGCGGTATAGTGTTGCCCACGGGACGAGACGGGACAGGCTTTTAAAAATTCGAGACGAGACGAGATTGATCATGTGTCCCGAGACAAACGAATATTTTCGAGACGGGACAGCATTTCACAGCATTTCCACGAGACGAGACAGGCCAAAGTCTCGTCTCGTGGGCAACACTACGAGACACCCTATATGTTGTGCATGTGCAGTACAGCTAACTACATAGTCAAGGTAAAAGCAATTGTTGAAGAGATTAACTGCTTTACGATTGAAAGACAACTCGTAAAAGATTAACTGCTTTACGATGAAAGACAACTCGTAAAAGTTATCACTTCGGATGTGCTAAGGACAAATCAGCAACCCTTTGTTATCTTATGTCATATATAAAATAAAATTTCAGTTCGTAATACTTTCATCAAGACATTAGGTATTTCAGCTATTGCCATGAAGAACTATCAGTCATGATAAAATCGATAAATTAAGACTCCATTTTAACAAAATTCTACCAACTGGATTGATTTTAGACACTGGCCATTCCCGCAAACCCCGCAATCCGGAAGGGCAAGCCCGTACCCAAGATTTTTTTGGGAGGGGCAGATCTGTGATTATGAGAATCACAGTCTCTTAGCTACATATTTTGGCACCCTAGGCAGGATTGTCGTTTGGGACCCCACCTCCCCCGCACTACCAAGCAGGTCAGTACCCACGTTTTTTTGAGGGGAGGAGCAGATCCGAAAATGTTGGGAAAAGAAAAGATCCGAAATGCTGCCAAGTTTGTATAATCGTGACTATGAGGATGAAATTGATGAAGGAACACACTCACAAATAACACCCATGTAGGCCAGGATTCAAACCTGGGACTCCTAGCACCGTAGCTTGGTCCAATCACTCTGCCACAGTGGTCGGCGAATGCTGTTGGAGTTTTAGATGTGATCCCCAATGCTATGACAATGTTACAGATAGAGCTAAACGTACAATTGTAGAGTTGCAATATTATGGTACAAAGTGACGGAAAAAAATCACATAAGACGATAGACCCCTCCCCCGGTTCCCACAACCTGACAATCAGCAAAACACAGTCGCTTACAAACACAGGTTGTCACACGACGTACAGCTTGGTGCTTATTGTTTACATTCAATCCTCAGAAGTGTTCGAATATTAGGTACTGCTACTGTGTTCTGCAAATTAACAATGTTTTCAAATTTCTTTTAATTTTGTTATGCCAGCTCCAATGAACAGTCATCATAATTCTATGTTTAGAAAATAATATATTTATAAATTAAATTATACGTATTATAAATTATAACTACAGTGTCTTTTTCGGCGATTCGCCCGCGGAGCGGCGGCTAAGTCGGAGGGAAGTAAGATCGCATGTGCCGGCATTTAGACCCACAGTTGTACGCCGACTTGCCTCTGGACGCGTCAGTGCTTCATTATCCAGATAGCTCGTGTCCAGTTTGCACATGTTTGTGAAGTGTTAAGGTGTTAACAAGTGTTTTAGATTGTTTTCTTTTAATTTACGTATTACTGGTGGTTTTCTGCAGTCTAATAACTCCACGCTATCCGTACAATTTGAAACAACACATTTTTATGCACGACTCTTACGTCATTACGAATTCTTGTAGGAAAGTTAAAATACGTTTTACACAGAATTCCCAGATGTTCCTGTTTCACACAGAGACAGAGTTCGGTTACTTGTGAACAAATTTAGGTAATCAGGGTCTGTTCTTGATAAGAAGCAAAGGGTAAAACGGCGTGTGCTTAATGAGGAGAAACGTTGAAGTACAATCAAAAATCCCTCCGGTGCCTTGCATAAGAAACATATATTTTCATGACGCCTGCGTGGCAAGCTATCAAGCTTTCAAACCTGAAACCATACATTAGAAGAATTGAAAGAAAATATCAGGAGACGAATTGAAGTAATTTTGAAGAGAAACTGATACGTGTTAGCGAAAATTTCCTTTAAAAATGCCGTAAGTGTGTGTATGCAGGAGCACATCATTTCCAACATCTCGTGTAACAAGGTAAGTGCTCATTTTAATTGTAACTGTCAATGTACGAGCGTCTTTAATACGTACTTTTTGCCGGCAGACGCGATCTTACTTTCCGCCACGTTAATCACCGTTCCCGGGCGACTCAACCGAAAGAGGCACTGTATAATAAAGAACATGTCCAAATGTGAGTTAACCAAAAAACGATACATTTTCGCATCATGACTGCTTCGTAAAAGTCGTGACAGGACTAAATCAGGACGTCTGGCAGCCAGGTATCAAACTGCAGACTTCTGGAGCCTGCATCTCTCCACAACTAACCAATTCATGTATGAATGGACAAACTCTAAATTTTTACAAATTTGAAAAATTGTCGATGTTATCTCCATACCTATTTATAGGCTCACATTTAAATATTTCACAGTTCGGGGGTGGGGGGAGCATGGTCCCAAGCATAAGTTCAACAGAAAATGTCGCTTATATCGAAAAAATGATAATTTGAACTGAAAATTCTTTAAGACGAGCACTGGATAGGAGAGCCGCCCTTTCGTTTACTGTCGGAGAACTTAGATGTATCAACAATCAAAGTATATTGTGTTTGTGTATGTTGTACGAATCAACGGTGCAACGAACAACTTCACTATCACGACTCGGTGTTCATTATTATTTAATATACATATTAAATGTGAAAGGTGGTTGAGTGAGTTCCCAGTAATATATTGTAAGGCGATGTCTGTAAAAGGCAGTGGCTGGGAAACTTGACATATGGGCTGCAATCCGAAATGCCAAACGAAGCGTGTGATATGTTCTCATGTGCAACAAGAATGATTTTGATGAAGATTTATTACTTTGATTGCTTCGATGATATTGCTTGAGACTATAGGCTATCTGATGTCTGTGCTTTACACAGAAAGTTGTACAGTCACGAACACTTCTGGGTTGTAAGGATTCTATTGAAAGTAAATGGAATGGTTACAATCTAGAAGTGGTTATCACAGTGCGCTACGACGCCAAGGGTACCGAGTTCGAATCCCAGCCTGGGCATGGTTGTTTGTGAGTGTCCCTTCAATGTATCATCACTAGGGTTAGGATTTTTATGACTTAGCATATATATATTTTTTTTTTTGGTAAGGGCGATGTGTTCCCTAAATATATAGAAATAAATATTGTGAAGAAACTAATTGAATTGTGGTGCTTTTTAAGGGCATATTTTGGCACATTTGGCCATTTCTACGTGATAAAGCATATTTTGATGGATTTTCGGTCATATTCAGCATATTTTCGCTTTTTCAAGAAATATACAGTCATTTTCCAAGTTGATTCGTTCTTACTCATTTTCACTCGAGGGTTTTTTTTTGGACCGCAGCAAAATCTTTTCATTTTGAATTGAAAATTTACAGAAAGTATTCATTGTGCATTTCAACTCATCAGGGCCCATAAATTGAACTAAAAGTAGTATGCATATGAAAATATTTCAGCATAAGTTAGATATTGATGTTTGAAACAGTCTAGTTATAAGGGCATATTTTTCAAATTATAGTGCATATTTTGTAAAATTTTAGGGCATAAGACCATATTTTATTTTGCATATTTTGGTGATTTTTAAGTCATAAAAATTCTAGCCCTAATCATCACTCATCGTCATCTTCGTAATTAGCCAAGAGTTGCAGAAAAGCGAAGTAAACTAAACCAACTCAATCAATCTATACAACCCAGAAGTGTCCGTGACTACAATTTGATAACGAAGAAAAAGTGCTATGAAGTCTGAAGTTTCACGTATGGCATAACCATAAACTTTGTTACAAAATCTGATGTCACAAATTTCTGTATTATTGTATTATTATATCCATTGTATTTTAGCGTCCCCCTTTGTGGACGCTTGTATGCACGTGCACATAACTAACAGGCAGGATGCAAAGAGTAATGAATCACATGTGCCCAACAGAGCGAAGAATCTTCCTGCCTTTGAGAAGAAACGTTTATCGGAATAAATAGAGCACATTGTTATTAAGATAAATGTTACATCAAGGTTTAGATCCTTCTGAATTTTTTAATGCACCGTACCTAATTGGTATCGTCCTTAATTGGCAGTACGGAAATCTATCTAACATTTCCACATTGCTTGGAATGGAAGAAAAAATGATCAGATTACCTTTCTAAGTACATTTACACAAGCTGGACAGTTGGCTTCCTTGTGAACTGATGTATCACTGATATATCGTTTGAGACAGATTGTCGTAAGTAGTACATTTCAAGTTAAGTATATTCGTTTTATGCTTAAAACTGGCGTATAAATAAACTGAAGTTAAAATATACTATAATTTCCCCTGGATATTGTCTCGTAGATTGATGAAAATTAGTGACTGTTGAAGTTATTTGAACTGCAAAGGAGAATGAATGTGAAAATGAAGAAGACGAATGCAGAAATTCCATAATAAGGAAGTAGATCAACCTGTCAGTAAATTTCCGTTCGGGTGGACGAAAGAGCCTCATGAGGACTCTGTCTCAGTAGTTCTGGACTCTTTCCTTCCTTCCCTCTCTCTCAATTCGCCTTCTCTCTTTCCATTTTGTTGGTTCATTTTCTCTATCCTTCTTTCTCTTCCTCTTTCCTCTGTTTCATATCTCCTCTCCTTTTTCACTTATTTTTTCTCTTCATGCCTTTGTTTTACATCTCCTCTCCTTTTTCAATATTTTGCACTTCTTCTCTGTTTCATATCTTCTTCTCTCTCTTTCTCCTTCTCTCCTCCTTTTCTTATCTTTCTTTTATCCTCTTACTCTCTCTCGTTCTTGCTCTCTCTCTACCTCTTTCTGTTCCTTTCTTGCTGTGCCTCTGTGCTAATTGTTCCACAGCAAATAATTCTGACAATTTTTCATGTATCCCAGGTAATCAATCTATTTTGTTACAAACATTTACATATAAAAGTTAGGGAAATATTTACTCATAAAGTTTATGTAAAATCACATAAAAGTTTATTTTTTTTACATCTTGAAAACTGTGGATCAATTTATTTTTGGATTAAATGTTAGAACATGGAAATATAACCTGGTTCCTAAACACTAAAATGCTGACCAAGGCAAAATTTATTGTATAAAAATCACTAAACAGTGGCGACGATTAGGGGGACAAGGGGGCAGTTGCCCCCTACTTTTCGTTACTTTTGCCTTGCATTATGCTAAATCTTATCTTGAAAGGGAAATATACTGTCACCTTGCCCCCCCCCCCCCCCGGTTTTGGAACCCAATCGCCGCCACTGACTAGAAACGTAACGTTTCCACCCTCTAACAGGGTGTTCTTCAGACGTAGATTTATTGTGAATCATTGTGAATCCTCGTCTGAAGAACACCCAGTAAGAGGGTGCAAACGTTACGTTTTTAGTGTATATTTTTATACAATAAATTTTGCCTTAGTCAGTCAGCATTTTAATGTTTATTAACATGGAAACAAGGCTCAACAGTGCAACCTTGTTCCTGTTACACTATTTTTTTTTATCTAACACAGATCTTACTTTGGTTATTCTTTAAATACTAACCACTTGAATCTTATTTCTGTTCTTAACAATGAAAATAACGAGCTCTCTTCTTTATTGTAACTTGTAATGAACGATGCTAATTTCCAGGGCGGTCGAACTTACACTCCCTCCACAGATATCTACAATATGTCATTTTAGCAGAGGCTAACTGAATAGATCCCGATAAAAATATTTTTTCTGGGTCGAAGGCTAACCGATAGTGTAGAAGCAAACCCTGGCGCCTTTTAATCAAGAGGCCCCAGATGCGATCCGCGGTGCAGGTACAATAGTACACAATGGTTCTGATCAGGCCTGTAGCTAGAGGGGGGGCAACTGCCCCTGAGAGCCTGCTTTGCCCACCCCCCCTGTGAAAAACATGGAACACATTCCTACCCCGAATTCTCACTAATCTTTACAATTATATCCTATATTGCTCTAGCAACATATCAAAGACACTTATTGATTTGGTGATTTATTAAGTTGTGTTGGATTCCGTATAATGTCGTACCAGGATTGGAGGGGGGGATCCCTTCCAGATTCAGAATTCGGCAAATGATTTCGCAATTTTCAATATCTAGAACACTTGTGACATTTTGAGTAGTCTAGTATTAAGGTGCCTAATGTGCTTGGATGTTTTTTCTTGGATGTGTTGCTATGAACTTTGAATTGCCTAAATCTATGTTTCCCAAGGCTACCTTTTGGTAATAGTGATTCATATGGTAGAGAGAGGGAGTGGATATTTGATTTTTGTTACTTAGCGTTGCTTTCCTGCCACTCCTAGCTAATCGCAACAATGAGTGATGACGTGAAATTGATGAAGAGACACTCACAAACATAGCCGCAACCACAGGGGGGCAGGGGGCATTGTCCCCGCTGACCTTGGACGGAAGTCCATTCTAGGGGAAGCAAACATTGAAGTAAAAAAAAAAAAACAAGACTAGGAGAATCTAAGAATAGCAGGACAAATGGATACTTAAGATGGAATTAGTTTTCACGTGTTCCTTGCATTTTTCTTCCAGATGGCCAAGGGCACTTGCAGGGGGCACAGAGGGGAAATTGCCCACTTGATTTCAAATTTTATGCAAATAAAAATACATTTCGTAAAATTTTCTTGCTCGCTTCGCTCGCAATCTCTGCAATTCTTATAGTCCAAGTCCAGAGCCATAGCTATGGGGCGGCACGAGCCGGCCCTGGGAGCCAAACGATCTATATGAAAAAAAAAAATGTTAAAGAGAATGCCATGGCTCCCCGTAAAATTATTTGCGCCCTATTAGATCAATTTCTCTCTTTGAAACTTAATATGAAATATTAATGGACACTAATCCAAGAAGCCATTGATCAATCAAGGGATTCCTATTTTGTTTGTCAGGTGTCAAACACATGTATTTCACCTATAATATAATACAATTCACACAATATTTTGGAAAATGGTTAACGTAACCAGTAGGCAAACATTGTCTGTAGTGATGCAAGAGTCTCCCCTTTGAAGGAAATAGAATCCGTGGTGGACTGAGAGACCCATGTTTTAGCAAGTACAAAAAAATATATTACAATTTTATACACAATTCATCAAAGTGTAGATAATATTAATATATACTAACTAACTAACTCCCTAGCCTTCTTAAACCCGAAGGTTCATGGCTGCAGCAACACAGGCCTTCCATCTTTCCCTATCTTGAGCAAGTTCTATATACTCTTTTCCATCCCTACCGATTTCCCTTAGGTCCATCTCAACGTTGTCCCTCCATCTTCGTCTTGGCCTTCCTACAGGTCTCTTACCATCAGGTTTCCCAACAAGAATCCTGTAAACTCCTCTTTCCTCTCCCATTCATGCCACATGGCCTGCCCACCTAAGTCTTCTTGATTTAATTATTCTAATAATATCTGGACATGAATACAAATTATGTAGTTCTAAATTATGTAACCTTCTCCACTCACCTGTCTCCTCATCCCTTTTAGGTCCAAAGATTTTCCTAAGGATCTTATTTTCAAATACTCTCAATTTATGTTCCTCTCTCAATGTAAGGGACCAAGTTTCACATCCATATAATACTACAGGCAAAATTACTGTTTTGTATATTTTAACTTTTAGTTTCTTAGATATTAAACGAGAAGACAAAAGTTTATGAAGAGAGAAGTAACATGCATTTCCTGAATTAAGCCTATTTTTTATTTCCTCTTTAATATAATTTCCATTTGTTAATATTACTCCTAAGTATTTGAATTTGGAAACTGTTTCAAACGAGTTGTTACCAATAATTAGATTTTGATTATTATCTAACACTTGGTTTCGGCCTGTAAGCATATATTTAGTTTTCTCTTTGTTAACTTCCAAACCTATCTCTTTAGCAGTTTTGAAAAATATTTTAGCATTATTCTTAATTGTATTCATATCATCCCCCAGTAAGTCTACATCATCTGCATATGCTAACAACTGAGTCACACCATTTAATTTTAGTCCTTCTTTAGTTTCTTTTACCTTCCTAACAGCAAGGCAAAATTAAAGAGCAATGGAGATAATGCATCTCCTTGTTTTAACCCATCATGAATTGTAAATTTGTCAGACATATTAATACCCACACGAATTTTACTTTCTGTTTCACTGGTGCATACTTTTATCATACTAACAAGCTTCTTAGGTATTCCAAACTCTACTAATATATTATATAATTTATCTCTTTTGACCGAATCATATGCTTTTTTGAAATCAATGAATAGCTGATGGATATTTTGATTATATTCCCACTTTTTTTCAAGTGTCTGTCTGATGTGAAAAATTTGATCTGTAGTTGATCTGTTACGTTTAAATCCACATTGATAATCACCTATAATTTCATTAGCATATGGGGTTAGTCTTGTTAAAAGAATGTTAGATAATATTTTATATGTTGTTGAGAGTAGAGAAATTCCAGGGTAATTATTGCAGTTCATTTTATCACCTTTTTTAAACACAGGAACAATTATGGATTCTTTTCACTGTTGAGGGATTTCTTCTTTATTCCATATTAAACAAATTAATTTATGAATTTGACATATTAATGAATTTCCACCATATTTAATTAACTCAGCTGGTATTAAATCAATGCCAGGTGCTTTGTTATTCTTAAGCCTTTTAATAGCATCTTTAACTTCAGTCAAGTTAGGTTCTGGAACTAAAGGTTCTGCTGTGTGGACTTCATTTACTTCTGATTTATCTCCTACATGAACATTTAAAAGGTCATTAAAGTAGTTCTTCCATCTATTTAGAATATCACTTGGGTCAGCTAGAAAATCACCGTCTTTATCTTTTATCAAGTTTACTTTAGGTTGCCACCCCTTTCTAAACTCATTTACACCTTTATATAAATCTCTGATATTTTTATTTTTGCTGTTTGTTTCAATTTCATTAATTTTGCTTTTCAAGTAATCTCTTTTTTTATTTCTAAACGTGCGGTTAACTTCTCGCTTTATTCTATTATAATTGTTTAGATTTGTATCATCAGAGTTACTTAACCACCTAAGTCTAGCCTGATTTCTTATTTCTATTAGATTATGACATTCATTATCAAACCATGGCTTACTTTTTCTCGGTTTATGGTATCCTATACTTTCTTTAGCTGCTGATTCTATTGCATTACGTATGTGCTCCCAATTCTTATTTACGTCTGTTTCATTTATATTTTCATCATCATTTAAATCCTGCAAAACATCAAATCTATTTGACAGTTTAATTTGGTAATCTTTCTTAATTCTTTCATCAGTAAACTTTCCTGTATCAAATTTTATAACTTTTAGATTTTGTTGCTTATGATTTATCACTGAGAGTCTTTCTCTTAATTTAGCAATTACTAAATAATGGTCACTGGCACAGTCAGCACCTCTATGTGTACGAACGTCAATTATACTAGTATGCCTTCTCTTATCAATGAGAATATGATCTATCTGATTATGAGTTTTACCATCTGGAGAAGACCAGGTATATTTATGGATATCTTTATGTTTAAAAGTGGTACTTTTCACAATTAAATTCTTTGAGGTTGCAAAAGTAATCAATCTTATACCATTATCATTACTTAATTCATGAAGACTTTCTTTACCAATCGTGGGTTTAAATGTCTCTTCTTTGCCAATCTGTGCATTACAGTCACCTAACAGAATTTTCATATCATACTGAGAAAATTTATCAAAGACCTGTTCTAACTCTGTATAAAAATCATCTTTAGTATTATCATCTTTATCTTCCGTTGGTGCATGTATGTTTATTAAAATAATTTTACACCACCTACCCTGTAAAACTGCATATGATATCCTATCATTAATAAATTCTACTGTTTTAAGAGCCGAGATAATTCTATTATTTATGAAAAAGCCTGTTCCAAAATTATGATTTTCAGTACCACCATAGAAAAAAATATAATTTTTAGTTTTACAATTCCCTTCTCCTGGCCACCTAACTTCCTGGACAGCTACTACATCTAATTTATACTTAACTATCTCATTAACTGTACACTGAAATGCCCCAGGCCGGTAAAGGCTCAGAACATTCCAGGTGCCTAATTTAATATCCTTATTCCTGATGAAGATCTTATCCTTAGTCCAGGGACCTCCCAAAGTAGTCCCCACCCGGAGATCCGAACGGGGGACTATTTTACCTCCGGAATATTTTACCTTGGGAACATCCATGGCCTTATATTGCTGTTTCTTGACATGTATTTTTACAGTGCAGAGTTGTCAGCTCTACGCCTAACCCCCAATATGAATGGAGGAACTACTACACAAGACAAACACAAACACATTAGACAGCACAATTACTACACAAGACGAACACAAACACATTAGACAGCATAACTACTACACAAGACACACACGAACACATCACAACTATAACACAATATAAACACAAACACACCACAACTACTACACAATATAACCATAAACACACCACAACTACTACACAATATAAACATAAACCAACTACACACCACAACTAATACACAAGACAAACACAAACAAATTAGACAGCACAACTACTACGCAAGACAAAACAAACATACTAGACAGCACAACTACTACACAAACATGCTAGACAGCACAGCTACAACACAAGACACATACATACACATCACCGATACTACACAAGACAAACAGAAATACATTAGACAACATAACTACTACATAAGATAAACACAAACACACTAGACAGCACACCTACTACACAAGACAAACCCACATACAAGCACACATGTTATGTGCACAAACTTTTTCGCAATTATTACAGCCTTTTTTCCTTTTCTAGATTGAACCATTATTATTTAATTAATTCGATTTTTCTTCCATAACACAACACAATGGTGGTGTTGGATTCTCGTTAGATTCCTTTGTACGTAAAAATCTTGCATACTGGAAACAAGAGGGGAAACATTATGAAGCACGATTTATGAAGGGCTCTCCCTCAATCAGTTCTGCAGAGAGGCCCAAAGCTGTTTGTACATATTAATCGTCTATTAATATTATCGACCTGTAAATATCAAGTAGATACAGTCCCGATTAGCCTATTTATGTTAAACTTTATCTATATATTTTTTGGCAATCCGGAAAGGTCATTACCAAAACATGATTATTTGATGTTGCTCGAAGTTTTTTCTGTTCGTTGGAGTTTCAAGATATCATACCTATTCTGTTACTTCTCTCTTTTGGGGAAGGAGGCAAGTGCCTCTGTGTACCCTGCTATATCTGCCAATGCGACACAATCTATTAAAAATTTGCCCCTCTAGGATTGACTTCGCCCCCCTCCCCCCTACAAAGAATTCCTGGCTACGGGCCTGGTTCTGATCCCACTTCAATTAGTAGATCGAGTCCGTTTAGCCTATCTGAGCACAATGTGAACTTGAATTAAACTTTTCTTTTTTTATTGTTTCTGTTGCAATAATATTTCGTGCTTGCAGGTGCAACTGCAAGAGAGTTATTCAGATAGATTTGGAATAACTTTGTATCTCTTGCATGACAATTGATTGAATACAGTTTAATTTGCAGTCAATTTAGAAAATAAAAATAATATTGGGATTTTAAACTAAGATCCCCTCACGATAAGTAGAGAGCAGCGTCGTAAAACTCAAGTGGAAAGAAATCGTAATTTTGCGTTTGTGCTGTTACATGCATTGAATTTGTATTTTTTTCTTATTTTATAACTTTTATGTTTTTCTAGTCTATTGAGGCGATCGGGATGAATGATGATAAAATCTGAGGCTTACGATCAGTGGCGTGCCCAGGGGGGGGTTGGTGGGGGTTAAACCCCCCCCCATTGGTTTCGTAATTTAAAAAAATTCAAAACAGAAATACATTTTATTTCATAAATCGCCAATATTGTAAAATGTTTACATTTGGCAATGAGAAATGTATTTGCTTCTTCAATTACTTTTGATAATATTGGAGTTGAGTTACAGCAATGCACAAGCATTCATTCATTCCTTAGTCACTGAAAAGAAAGGAGAATTTCCTTCTCAGTATGGTCAAGAAAAGAGCCGTAACCCTTGGAATGCGAACTGAAGGAATCCCTCCTCCCCTTTCTTTCACCCACGATGGCCCTCTTAGGAGAATGACCCTCCCTTTCCTGTTACGACAGTGCTGCTAACTTCCCATTTCTTTCTTTCCCCTTCTTATACCATTTATACCAGCAGAGCAAAGTTCTGAGAGATTTGAATCACTACAATTAGTAGGCAAAGTAAGTCGAAATCTTATTTCGCACCTGGATGCATATTTATTTCAAAATATCAATAATTATAATAATAATAATAATAATTGTTGCAGGCAGTAGCGAAGCATGGTTTTACGAAGGAGGCAAGCGATGTTTTGTACAATAGCATGCCGGGAGGAAGGGAGGGGTGAAGGATGCAACAATAGCCCAACTGGCCCAGTCAGTTCATAAACAAAATAAAAGCAATTAATATGCCAAAATATTATACGTTTTACTCTTGTATAAAGGTAAAGGTAAAGTGTTCCCCTGTGCTTAGCACCACGCCATGAAGGCATATAGGGGGTGTGGGGGTAACTCTTGTGCTCTTTACAAATTAGATATTTTTTTCTCAACCAATTTCCAGCCTTCAGTTTATTGAATTTTCTTGTAACATGTGTGAAAGATCTCACTTGAATTTGTGCGTAAATAATTTAGCAGTTGCCAACACTACTGACACTGACACTACTGGTTGCTGTCAACACTGGTGACGTAATTTGAGCTGGACCAAGCTGGATGCATGGTTCAGACATTCGACCGCCCGGTATCTTTGTCCCAAGTCCTGGTGTTCACTGGGGTTGTAGCGAGTTGCAGTCTGCAAGGTAGCAAGTCGAAGTGGTCGTGTTGTGTGTTACGTTTCTGCGTGTGTAATAGATTTTTGACGTGGAACTAAAGATGGATAGAGAAAAGAGGAGAAATACGTATTAGATTATTTCCAAAAGAAACAAAAAATGGAAGTTGAAGCTTCACCTTCCACAAATAGAACGTCAGAAATGGTCGATTTAAGTTCAGAGGAATTCCATCCGAATTGCGAGAGTGAAACGTGCGAACTTTCAGACTCTTGATATTCAACAAGAAGGCATAACAGAAGATATTGCAAACCTTGTTGCAAAATTATGTCAAGGAACTGTCGAGGTAAGTGACGTTCATTATTTGATAGCAGATATATCCATAGGCGGATTTAGAATTGTTTTTCTGGGAGGCCACAGCATGTGCTGTAAGCATACAATCGTGTGTGTGCAGGGAGGGGGGGTGCCCGCGTGTGTATGTCTGGAAGACGTGTGTAGGATGTCACCAATAAACTTTCGCAGGGCGAGATAACATGAAGATGAACAAGTTCCCTCAATGATTTCAGGGGCCTCACCGATGGTGGTGTAATCAAAGAGGTCCTGGGTTTGATCCCCTGTGAAGGTGCATTGCACAGTGGTACGTATCCCGATTTAAACTTTAAGTCCAGTCCCGATTAACGTATCTGAATATAAAATGGACTTTACAATCATTTACTTTTTGTTTTGTTCACGAACCCTCGAAAAACGATATTACCTATCTTATAGATCCACCAAGGCATTTGAAACCCTGGCGTCGGAGCAGTGGCACGTATTTTCCGAGGTCCCAGAAAACTTGGTGCTACTATACAGTCAGGCACGTATCCAGAAATTCCTTTCGGGGGGGGCTAAACATATATTTTTTAAAAGGGGTATAGATATAACCTCGCAAGGTTTAAGGTCGATGGTGGCGATCCAGTTCCAAAACGGGGGGGGGGGGGGGGCAAGAAAAGTTTACTTTCTCTTGGTAGACAAAGGTTAGCATTAAAAAGCCATACTGTGGAGCCAAAAATGGGGGGCAACTGTCTCCTAAATCTGCCACTGTTTAAGCTGTTGTTTTTTTATTTTTTCAGAACGTGATATAGGGACATTTTTTATCACTTGACTCCTCTGCTGCAATGTACGAACGTTGTGTTTGTTCCGAAACGATCTCATTATGTGTATGTGTGTCCGTTTCACGAAGCTGTTATGCAATGGACAATCCATTCGAATGTGTTCTCCCAGGTTTGGATATGATCCTTTATGGTGTTGCCGCCTGCCTTCGAAACGTAACCTTAACAAAATCCTAATTTTCCATCCTTGTGACTTGGATCTTCAATATTTAGTAAGAATTCAGACCGAAGGCACACATGTCGTTTGCAATGACCCAATCAACAAAAACTTTTCACACCATAGCGGCTTGTAGCTTCGGTGTGAAACCTCCCTCGGTGGGTCAATCTCATTGTCACCTTGAGACGGCAGCTCGTGTTGACCATGGAAGAAAAATATATCTTCAACCGGTGTGAATGTCCCGTAGTTTTGTTCTATCTCCTTTTTCTGTTAATTAAACAGGCAACATCTTACGGTTGAGGATACACAAGAGATGTGCTATGCAGAAATTTTAGCTGAAAATGCAGGCTCCACCAAGCATACTGTGCCATTTCTCTACAGCTACAGCAAAAGATCAAGCGAAGGCAAGGGTGACTCCGTAGCTCACTTGGTAGAACAAAGAATGGCACGGTATATGCCAGAGACCCTGGTTTGGGGGTCATGGTCGAGCTTGCTTTTTCCGCTAAAATTTCCACATATGCAATTTCTTCTTGCTTTCTCTTCTCGACATTCATAAAATTTTCGGCATTCATGGCTGCCCCTTTGTGTAGTTAGTTTTTTGAGTTTGTTTTCAAAACAGTTGACTTAAAAGTCCTTTTTTAACCCACGAAACTCTCGGACTGCTTACACGAAACTTGATCCGGTCACTAATAAATCGTCACTCAAAACTTAGATTTTCAGTCCATCTGTGCAGCTTATTTCTTTTTTTTAAAAAAATGATGCTCCAGTGCCCATTACTGCTGAAATATTCACTTTACAGACCTTCGATCTCTTCGACTCATGACCCGAAACTAGCACTACACTGAGGCTCCACTGTCGGCAATTTCTTCAGCTTTGGACCTGAACTTGTAATAGTGGTAGACTTCAGTACTTTCCAGCAAAATGTGTCACTAGTTCTCCCTCCCCCCTAATCTCTACATCTTATAAAACTGTCAATGGGCACTGACTGATCACTAATCGACTGTCACACTTACCCCTGAAGTCTTGTTGAATGATTCTGTTGTACAGACTAACCGTGAAATTGAATCCACGTATTTATATCAATATTATATTGTGGAATGTTCCGCACATAAAATGTTTTGTTAATACTGCCATTAGTTCGACTCCACCTCCTATTCAAGAACGTTCAGAGAATTAGTAATGAAACGAATCGCCTCACTCATGGCACTACCTTCAACAGTGTTTTGTTGCGCAACTTCCAAATGCTGACAAAGCTCTAAATAATGCTCACGTTCGTTGCGACAACACCGAAAGAGCAAGAAAAGTTTACATACAATATCATCAATAACAGGGTTCTAGAACATTCTCCGCCTTTTCTCGATAATTATATCCCTCCTCAAATTATAATCACAATAATTTATTTCACACACACAAGCCAAACACCTCATTTTATCTAGTGTAAACCGAAAAATTTCGGAGGGGGCTCGAGCCCCCTGAGCCCCCCCTCTGGATACGTGCCTGTATACAGTGTATATGTATGCAACCACATTATAAAATCACGGTTGCCATGGAGAGTTTTATTATTTTGTAGGAAAGGGATAAAATTTGTATTACGACACGGGATAGACTAGATAGGCATCCTATTAACTGTAAATATTCCTTACAAATCTTCTGAATATTTCTCTTGTACAAACGCAACAAATACAATAAGTAATATGTGTGTGGAGTAATAAATTCATTTTCTGAAAGCATCTTTTCTGGCATCAGTGGTCGAAGTAGGGGATGCTGCCTCCAGTTAAGAAAGTTTCACAAATCATACCCCCAATTAGAATAATTTGCATATTGAGCATCCTCCACCTACTGTATTGTCTCCATGTTGATCCATACAAGGATGTACCCCCTCGTATCTCCAAAATCGATCAAATATCCCCTCCCTTTTCGGCTACGAATTTCTATTTCGAGCACTGTGTGGCAAGATTTTGTCGGGCTCAGTGACAGATCCTGTGGTGCGGTACTGGGCTTCGGAGGGGAAGGGGGGAGTGGCCCCTTCAACGGTTGGTTTCGCAGTTCCATAACGTTAACATTATACAAAATTCCTCTCCACAGACCTAATATGAAAATGAATATGACACATTAATGACACTGTAGTAGAAAATGTTAATTACTGAAGGGGTTCGTATTTGTTTGTCGACTGTCAAACAAATGTTTTGACCAATAATATAATAATACAATGCCAAAAATGTACACAATATTTAGCAAAATCATCTCCACAACAAGTACAATGTTCATTAAATTGATGTTTTAAATCCACTTTATGCACAGTGAGGCTAATCGGGACTGAACCTAAAGTTTAAAGTGAGATCCGAACCACTATGTGCCTCCACCGGGTATCGAACCCGGGACACCTTGATTACAAGGCGACGACGCTCCCACTGAAATGAGACTGTGGTATCGTCATCTTGCAGCAATGCAAACACGTCCAGTAAATGCTCTTGAAGCAATTGATATGTGCAGTGAAGCAATATTTCCCTGGGTAAACACGTTTGCGCATATTATGTACAATCCCGGTAACAACAACATCAAATGATAAATCATTCTCAACTTTGAGGCGGTTGAAGACCTATCTTCGACATACCATTTGCGAAGAAAGATTAAATGGGTTAGCTGCTCTGAACATTCACCGGGATATAAAAGTTACTTGTGACGACATACTGTCAGAACTCACACAGAAACCTCGATGCCTAAATTTCAGAATTTAAATTGTTGAACTATGGTACCTTATTTATTACTGTCTTTAAGACATCAAGTAGTCTTAATCTCTTTAATGTTGTTACAATGTTGAGTGTACATATTTTTTGTTTAAAAATTATATTTGAGCAATTAAATATAAAATATTAATAATTTGGAAATATTCAAGCAGGTGCTTTTATATGATGCAATAAAAACATGAAGCATCCATAGCAAATACATTGATTGCGTTCATTGGGGTAAAATCCAAGTATATTAATTATCTAATTTATTACAAGAAATTTGAAATGTGAACTGGAAAATGTATTGGATTCATAACCCCCCCCCTTACGAAAATCCTGGGCACGCGCCTGCTTACGATGTAGTTGCACGTTCTGTATGAACAAGGGCAGAAACCGATAATGAAGCAAAAGAAGCACGTGGAAATAATCTACCTACCAAATAGAAAAATAAAGTGAATTCAAAATTAGTAAATGGAAAAAGCAATAAAAATTCCACAGCAACGGAACGGAATCACTAATTTAATTACCACTCATCCAAATAGGCAGCGCACGTTAATTGAAACGTAGAGGTAAGTTGTAATTTATGCATTGCTTTAGCCGCTGCACTCATGAAAAAGTGCAGGTATCCGATAAAATAATTGTGTGACCTTGACCCCATTGTGAAGTCGCTAGGGAATCATTGGCCAACCGTCATCTTTAGTTCCTTCAACGGTCTTCTGCTGGTGAGATCATCGCCGGTCGGTTTGAAAGAGAGAAAAAAGACACCTGCCTGGCCGGTATCCTTCGATTGAAAGAGGAAGGGTTTTGAAAAGCAAAAGCCATCGTAATACCTTCACAGCAGGCCTCGAACGCCTCGAAGGGTTCTTCGCGGCATGACATCATTTCCAACCAATCGCGTGCGAGAACGTAGTTACGTCACAACGAACGTTTGGTAGGAAAATTCAATATCTCCTTCAACAAACACAGAAAGCCAGTTGACTGTGAGCGGTAAAAGTGAGTGGTGTGAAATCTTGCATTTGGTTGTACAGCAGACGCTGAAAGGAACAGGACATGGCTACCAACAGAGCTACAAAATCAGGATTTGCAGCAGAAGCCCAGAGAAAGGTAAGGGACTTGTAGCATCCACTTCCGTATGTTGTCATTCCTATCACAGCTGATCCTGGGGTATTCTATCGATTTCAGTAGGCCCCAGTATGCGTTCTACCCCAGATACGATAAGAAGTGGGCGGGGTTTTTCAGGTCACATTTCAAGTGTTTGTTGTAGATAGTGCGCACAAAGTTTTGTTGTTTTTTAGTTTATATTAAATATGAAGTGAATAACTGGGAACATAAACCACGCTGTGATTGAACATGTTTGAAATAATACGCCAGTCCCTTCTTTTTACGTCGAATTGAATTAAAAGTTATGATAAAGTATTTGAATATCAATTATGTATAAGCTTGCCAACTTTAAGGAATAAAATTCCGGTAGATTTCTTTACAGGCTTCAAACCCTTCAGATTAAAATGTTCCGGGAGACTTACTTCCTTAATATCAACTGCTGTTACCCGTTTATGGTATTGCTACTGTGAATACAAAATTGAATCAACTTTTAAAAACAACCGATCAACCACAATTTGTAAGTAAACAATACAGAATCAATAGGTATACTACAGAGACTCTTCTGAAGCCGTAATACTATGACAAAATTCTTCAAAATGAAATTCCATAAATGTATTTAAATTTTTTAAAAAATGTATTTGAAGTCATAAAGAAGTCTTGAGAATTTTAACGCTGCAATGCCTTTGTTTTTGATTTCTGCAGCTTTTGTGTAGACGCTTTGGCGCAACAATGTGTTTAAACTTCATATTTCTCCCCCTATCATTTATTTATAATGACTTATTATTCACGATCTTTAACAACATTGCGAAGTTTAATTGTTTGGTTTGCAATAACAAATTTCTTCGCTCGACAAATGCATACCAAATGAAAATACAAGAATAATGAAAAATATATATAATACTAAATCTCGTCATACTGGGAGATATCAAAATTGACCGGGAGGGTGAGTTCGATTCCGTGAGACTCCCGGCTATTCCGGGAGGGTTGGCAAGCCAAATTACGTATGCTATAATAATTTCGTGGATGTTGTAGTACATTGATTTAAAACTTCCACATAAAGTTTTTATGAATGGGTCACAACAGTTTTTATTTATTAGAAAGAACAACTCCAACTTCTGGGTTGCAAAGGCCTTATTCAAAGCCAGTAGGGTTGTTTCTGCACAGAAGTGTCCGTAACTGTACAATACTTTCTTCTCAGCTTTGCTAGCAATTTCCTGGGGCAATTCTACAATAAGAACCGCCAAATTATTAAATAGGTATTTTGAGAGGAAATTTACCAACTTTGTAATGCATAGCACGAGCTAGGTCCCGGGTTCGATACCCGGTGGAGGCACATGGCACAGTGGTTCGGATCCCACTTTAAACCGTAGGTCCAGTCCCGATTAGCCTTAATGTGCATAAAGTGGACTTAAAACACCAATTCAACCAACCAACCATAGCACGAGCTAGTTGTGCATTTCTTAAGTAGGTATTACATGTTGCAGCATGAATCGGGCTACCCAAATGTCTCCATCGCCAGTGTCGTTTCATGTTCATCTGTCCTAATCAGAGATCCACTTGACCCCGTATTATACCGTATCGATATGTATTTCCCCCTTCCCCCAAAATACGTGATTTTAGTTGCGTCTTTGTCAATAACGTTCACAGAAAAAATTAAGATTTTTTTATTACATTTTTCACCGGGATAAGTTTCATAGCCCATAACAAAATCAGAAAAATTGTACACGTTTGTATTACAACTTAAACGCAATTAAACTTATGAGAAACTACCTTTGGATCGATTGAATAATACATAGAACGATACCCGGTGAAGGCACATAGTGGTTCGGATCCCCCTAAACTGTAGGTCCAGTCCCGATTAGCCTATCTATGCACAAAGCGGACTAAAAAACTCAAACAAACAATGCTTTGAAAATGTGAGTGCGTGGAGAGGGGTGTGGGATTGCTTCTGTATAATATCGGAGGATTTCCACCAAATGTATTAAAGGATTACAAAGCAATGATGCTATTTAATCTAAATTCTGGGAATGGCGGTTCGACATCAGATTCGTAACTTCAATCCCAAGTCAGTTAATGTTTCAGTCGCGTGCATATTATCACACACGTACATTTCAGTTTCTTTCTTTGACAGTTGAAGTTTACGTTCTTACAGATTTTTGGAAAGTTACATAACGTGTGACGCTATCCATGCATTACAAAAACTAGATCTTCGTAGTAACTTGAATGTTCAGTATTTCTGTAATACGTTGGAATACCATTGGAAGAAGGTTTCGTTATTGAATAGATTTTTCCCGTAGACAAATAAATACACTTCTGTAAATTTAACGGTATCAGCTACCCTTTAAGGGCACGAGATACAGTTTAAATGTCCAGGCAGACGCGAGGACCCGATACTGCCCCCCCCCCCCCCCCCGCCTTTCACTTGCAACATGGGGAGAAGTTCATACTCTCTTATGCAGATGTTTTGTTTTTCAGTAGCAGTGTCCATTCCGACGACATCGATATAAATGCATACCTGGCGCGAAATTTAGTAGTTTTTCCGTTCTGGAGTGAATGAATCGACAGTTTCGACTAGCCACGTTTAGTGAATGTACTTTTCTTTAAGAATTACTTTCTATCCAGTTAAAATATTCTACAGCTTATAAACAGCTACGATAAATATTCGTGATTATGAACTGCAGTATAGCGTGCACTAAGGAGAAGCAGGACAAATGTCGCTTGCGTAGATTTTTCCGAAGAGAGAAATACAGTTGACAAAATACATGAAGCACCACTATTTACACTGTAAAACAGTGGTTCTCAACATTTTTGGGTCCGGGACCCACCTTAAAGGATATTACACTTCATGGGACCCATATGCATGGGCGTCGGCAGAATTACAGCACAAATGTCGCTTGCGTAGATTTTTCCGAAGAGAGAAATACAGTTGCCAAAATACATGAAGCACCACTATTTACACTGTAAAACAGTGGTTCTCAACATTTTTGGGTCCGGGACCCACCTTAAAGGATATTACACTTCATGGGACCCATATGCATGGGCGTCGGCAGAATTACTGGAAGGAGTGTGCGCCCAGTTTATAATCATATTTTTGCTAACATAGAGTACTTTAAGGTGCCCTCTTTTACGCTTGCTTAAACAAATTACACATACTTCATTCTAGAAATAGTAAATGTGTATCTTAAAAAGACTAATTTACTCTAGTTTAAATAAATACCAATGCTGAAATTGGAGAGACATACTAAATAAATTTTCGAGTCTGACTTCGCGACCCATCAAACGCCCTTCCGGGACCCAGCAGTGAGTCGCGCTCCATAGGTTGAGAAACGATGCTGTAAAAAGATTAAATTCCTGCAACGAAAAAAAGTACACTCGCATTGTCTGATTGAAGCTCAGATAGACGGAAATTTTTCCATGAAAAATTAGATAAATTAGACATAAACTTGAAAATTTCTCGCGAGTAAATTAAATATCTTCGTGAGAAATTTTCTGAAGTGATACATTTACATATTTCGGTAGTTGAATTTTTAATAGTGCTCGTGCTCGGAGTGTGGCCTCCCCGATGGCGTACTGGTAACGTCGTAATCAAGGGGTCCCGTGTTCGATACCTGGTGGAGGCACATTGTACAGTGGTTCGGATCCCACTTTAAACTGTAGGTCCAGTCCCGATTAGCCTATCTGTGCCATAAAGTGAACCTAAAACATCAATTCTTTCGTGCTCTGACAGGAATAACCACTACACAATCGTAAAACCACTTTGTATTGCAGGTTCGAACTTGCATATTTTAATATCATAATTGTAGCTATAATAATTATTACATATTTGCGAGAATGGAATCATATTCAGTCACTTGCCTAACCCCAAACACCCCTGATTAACTATTAGTCTAATCTGTTTTGGGTATGTGTGCAGGAGTGGATCCCACTTTAAAACTGTAGGTCCAGTCCAGATTAGCCTATCTGTGCATAAATTGGACTTTAAACTAAAACTCAATAAGTGGTGTGGTCAAGAATTATATATAATGGAAAAATACGGCCCAAGGGTTATGGCTTTTTTCTTAGTAATTATTTTTTTTCCTGGTTCTGACGCTTTTTGTTTTCAAAGAGAGCTTTGCCACCAACGCACGCCGGCCGAAACCTCTTCCCACGCAGACACACTGTCTATATGTACAGTCACGGACACTTATGGGTTGTAATAATTCTATTTACAGTCAATGGTGGTGTTACAAACCAGAAGTGTCCGTGACTGTACAAAGGACAAATATCAATATTAAATGTAATATAATCGCCCTTTGGGTTATATACCGACAACATATATAAAGTAAGTATATAACTGAACAGTATAATTTCTGTTACTTTTAAAGGTATTGTGGTTGCAAATTTTTCTTCGGCGATAATTGCATACCAAAATCGCATCTCTCTTATCATGCATCGTGAGTCAATCTTATGGTCAGTGAACTGCAGAAATTCCCTCATAATTCCTGGGAATCCAGGTATAGAGGACGGGCAATTGATATTATTCCATTTTCCCCTTTATGAGACTCGCTGGGCTGTTGCATGGGCAATAGACTTCCTCACATTTTTACACCCTCTGTGAAAGGGGTATCATTAAAATGTGGCAGGAAGTCAACAATGTAAGCTTTCCTTGCGGAAATTAGTTCGCTTTAGTCAATATTTATGAATCTGCCCATCGTTGTTTTTGTGGTCAGGGAAAGAAAGTCCACTTTGTGCACAGGTGGATTAATCGGGATTTGACCTATTGTTTAAAGTGGGACCCCAATCACTATGCCCTTGATTACAAGGTGACTACGTTACCACTACGCTTCGAGGGAGCCCTGGTAGATTTTCAATTACAGGACTGTATCTCCCTTATCTGGTTTAAACGTGTACTTCATGCCCCTTTGAATATCTCTCACTAGTCTCTCTGATAGCGTAGTGGTTAATGCGGTGCCTTGTAATCAAGGAATCCCGGATATCTGGTGAAAACACATGCACAGGTTTTTTTTTTTTTTTGGATCTGAAATAAACTGTAGGTCCATTCTCGATTTGCCCGTCTGAGAATTATGCGACATAAACATTACCAAAAGCCTTTTTTTTTGCCTCTCCATCGAAGATTTTTTTCAGGAATAAGCAAAGCTTACCACACTGCTTTCAACTCACTCGAAATTTCAATTCCTTGATAAAACACAACACTATTTGCCCTTGCACGTTGTTATCTATTCGCTAAGTAATCATAGTAAATAATGTAAAATACATTATCTTTTTGCAATATGTATTTTCGAATGTGTATTTGATCGCTGATTTCAGCCAACGAAGTCCAGATAGTACTACAATTTAACTCCAATTAATATATTTCTCATTTTCTCTTCTCAAGCACATGTTACCGTAGCAGGTTTACGTGACCTTGCACCCTTTAACAAATCGTTACTATTTTTGCACATATTTTCTTTGAAGTGAAGGGGAATACCAGACATTGCCCAGCATTATTACTGTTCTACTGCCTGCATAATTATTTTTTTTGGTTCTCAGTCATTTCTGGTCTGCCTAACGTGAGAAACTTTTGACATTTTCTCTTCGACATTTTTAGCTCTAGCACTGCTTATACAATTTGTACGGTCTGCAAAATTTCCCATTGCCGTGCGACGTGAGAACTTTCTCGTAAGTGATTTCCATGAATAAAAAGTAAGCGTTAGATACCTACATTGCACAGCATCAACAATCCTGGAAGGTGAACTTCCATTCGGTACAAAAAAATCCATGACTGAAATACAGCTCAACCAATCTTATATTTATCACTACTTGCTTGTAGTTTTTCCATTTAAATTCAGTTTACCTTATTGTATTAGAAGTGATTTTTTTCTCGCGTAACATTTTCACCTCTGTAATTTTGGTTAATTTCCCTTAAAATATACAGTGTCAGGGAGTTGTTGATTTTTCTAATATTTTCTGGTATTTTGGGTATTTATCGGGACTCTCAGAAGTTGATTTTTGTTATTCTGCCGATTTTTCTGGGAATTTTAATTTATATGTCGCTGATGTTGCAATTAATTCGGATATTCAATTCAATCATATCTCCCGAGTAATTTCTGAATCAGTGAATACTTTGATATTTATCAGTATATAGATAATTCTTTCGTCTATATTGTTGCATAATTTCAACCTTGCAGAAACAATACTGAGGAAAATATCGCGGGCAAAGTTGCAAGATTATATCGTGAGTCATCGATCAGCCGCCTGACATTATTCCAAACTTTTATCTCTTGACAGAAGCTGACGAAACATACCAGTCGACCTGATTCATGTGAAAACAATCCTTCGACGTTCAGAGTAGCTACTGCCATCACGTCACTGCAGAAGGTTGTCGTGTTTGCTGAGTGATTTATGCGTATTGTAATTTGAAGGTGAAATATATATTCAAGTTCGAAACATGCTTGCCAAATATAGCTGTACTGTTGCCGTGGAAGAACTTTTGTTGAGTCATGAGACCGTGCCCCACTAACAGTCCTGTAGAAGCCATAATAGGCACTGACCTTGGAAAGGACTTTTGAAGTACGTTGCACTCCTTGGAAAACGTTCGGTTTCAGGAATAAATAATAATGTATGAATATACATTTTAAAGAATTCATAATTTTGCCTCAAAATAGTTGTTAGTATATTGCCTATCGGTTTCCGTGACGTGGATATCACTGATAAAACAATGTTAACGTTATTTTACGTCGCTCTATCATTTTTGGCTAATCGCGGGTAAAGGCATGTGCTTTGGTGTCATCACAATTCATCTTCATAGTTAACGATTAAGAAAGGATAGAAATGTAACGTATAATAACATAAATAGATCGTCGACGCTTAATTATTGTAATGTTACAGGCACAAATTTTGGAATTACTTTTTATTTATAATAATTAGCACTGTTTGCTAGCCGAGGTTTGTTTTAATTCCACTTTGTGGTCAGATAGGCTAATCGGAACTGGAACTACGGTTTAAAGAGGGATACGAATCATTGTGCAATGCGGCCGCGGATCCACGGGGAGGGCGATAGGGGCGATCGCCCCTCCCACTGCCAGGTGTTTGGATATATTAGTATGCCTAATATTTTTAAAGGCTCAAAATATTGTCTTTGCTTAACAGGCTTGAGAATATTTGTGATGTAAGTTCCGATTAGCCTATGATGCTCATCATAGGCTAATCGGAAATAGACCTACAGTTTAAATTTGAATCCTAACCACTGTGCTAGATTTCTCCAAAGGTGATCGGGCCCGGGAACCTTCGATAATAGGTTTTTGTTTTCTTTGTTTATTCACTTTACTCCTTATCGTTCAGTTTACTGTAGGAATGGAAGTAATTACGATAAGAACATACAATGTGGCATTCTATTTTTGCAAAAGAATAATCTATAGAATATGAAATCAGCTTGGTTCCTGTTCACAGTACTATACATTGTTTACATAAAACAGGGCAAGTGTAGGTTACAATTGATTCTAGTTGAGGTGAGGTACCCGACTGAAAATCGCCCCTTCCAACTGTAACTTCTAGGTCCGCCACTGGCTCGGACCGGGACCCCTTGATTACAAGGTGAGAGCATTACTGTTACTCCATCTTGGAGGCCAGGCTTGCACGCCACTGTGCATTGATTACCTACGTACTTCGGTGGGCAAAGGGAAAGAATGAATGAAAAGGTTTAACCAAACTCCATGGAATAGTAACCCTTTGGGGGTAGTTGAGGACTGCTTAGTGGATTTCCGATGCTCTTGTAGAGCATTGAAAGTTGTTGCCTACTCAACCAGCCCCCAAATTGTCCTTACGATGCAGGATCATAAGAATTTTGAATGCTCGCATTGGGAACCGAACCCGGGATTCCTCGCACAAAAGGCGGCAGGAAAATACTATCCGTGATCATCCTTCAAGGCACAATATTAATATTAGTAGGGGAAAGGAGGAAGAGCCAGGAGTAGCCTGTTTTCATGGGATGAACTCCTACCACCAGTCTTTACACTATCGCTGCTCTCCACTCTTTATGCATGGCAAGGCTACTGGATATTGATTCTTGATGACCGCGTGTTTCTTTATTACGTACCAAATAACCCATGTACATATGGTGGCATTTTGCAATAGTTATACACTGTTCAGGATGTCCAAATTTGCGGCACTGTGATGAATGCGTGCGGGTAGCGTACTAGTTGAAATTCGAACGTTAGAGCCGTTCTATTTCCATAGTGATTCTTCGTCAACATAGACACAGGAATGAGAAGTGAATAATTTTGGCGTTGCCCTGTAAACGCCCCCCCCCTCCAAAACCAATAAAACTTGCCTAAATCATTCCCCATCTCGCACCTGTGTATTTCCTCCTCAAATCTCGAACAAACATCCTCCTGAGAACTGTCGTATATGAGAATTGGGTACAACGGACAAAATTGCATCTTGAGCGGTGATAATGTTCGCACTAAGGTAAACTAGCCTGTTAAGAGGAAGTGGACCAAACCATAGAATTTTACGAAGTAGTAAGCTTAACATCAGCTTGATCAAGCTCAAAACTAAAGATATTTCTTCCCGTACCGAATGGTATGGAATTCTCCTCCCGCATAATGTGATAAAGATTAGGCTTTCATAGGCACATACGTGGGTTGGAAATTTAATAGTGGCAACTATTTATTCTCAAATGATACAAAAGAGATACCTCTGTGAAACGTTTACAGCCTTTCGATGTAGTCACCAGCATTGTGTACAACCGTTGCCAGCGATGTGGACGTCGTAGTATTTCTGTAGCAACAGGTTGCTCTACATGCGCCCGAGCATTGTCCTGCAAAATGATGGGAGGATTCGGCAGAAAATGTCTCCTATTATTACGCAACGCAGGTCGCGGGTTATGTTCCAAAAATGAACAGTAATACTGCGCATTGATGGTCTGTCCTGGAGGTACGGCGAGAATCACCAAACTTTCACATTAGTGGGGTTCTGACTACAGAACTTTAAACCGCCACCAACGATACTCTATTCCTCTCGTCACTGCGCATGCGCCTAGTGTTGGAAGGAAGAGTCCATTTACTGGGAGGTAGGTTAGGCAAACTAACATGTGGTGTGAGAAGCACCGGTTCCGTTTCATGGCGTATATACAGCAGTGTTGCCACTATCAAATTTCCAACCTACGTACAACGATATAGGCATGGGCATTGGTCATCGTAAATGCAAACAATTTTAAATAATATCTTGAATTATTTTGGTTTAATCTATTTGACTCCTCCTAGCACGCTTTTCGACGTGCAGTACTCGAAACTACCCTATGTTTATAATTTTTTGCTCATGACTCATACCCATTGGCTTCGGATTAGCAACTCCTTCACAAAAGACTGCAAACAATCCTTCGGTTTAAATAAGAGAACACGAACTCGTGCTCACCACGTGACCTTGGGGCACCTTGTACTTACAAATCTGCTCAGACAAACTGAAGGAAGTCACGTATTAACAAGCACGTACATCCGTGCATCTGCAGTGACGTCGGTACAATAGCATGCAGATGCATGAACATGCACGACATCCATTGGAGCCTTCCCTAAATTTTCAAGATATTATGTATAATTTGGTATCTACTGTAGTGAAAAGAATAGAATGCATGCTGGGTGAGGTTTTTATTTTCTTTCTTTCAAGAAGAGTATAATGAGGATGTTCCGCTAGTGACGGTTCATATTCAGTCTCGAATGCAGAATTTTGTTCCTCTCTGGCGGTCATTTTATTATTTTTGAATCGTGGCTATTTTACTTTTCGTTTCTGCCTTAAGTTAATAGATGTAAAAAGAAAAATGAACTCGTGGCTGATGAGAACAGACAAGGCAGCTGCTCTCTAATTTTAATCTCCTTTCGAAAAAATGCTATGATATTCCAAAATCTGATAACATATGCTTTGAATTCCTTCTAGAGCATTCACGTGAATCTTCGTGTTTGCTTTCGCTAGATATTAGCAATGGTTTGAGACTTATGTAGCCATGAACTATTGTTAATTTTATTTTACTTGTTCTCTGGGACTATCAAACTTCGGATGGCACAGAAAAATACATGAACGGAAAGAGAACATGTTAAATATTTGATTGGCAGGCGGAAAGGCCGAAACTTCCATTTGACTAGCCGTAACTTTGAGTTCTTGCGGTTTTTTCTCCATAAGAAATAAATGGCATCCTGAAAATTCTTATTCATCATATTTTTCAAACATCGTATCTAGCTTATTAATCAATTTTAAAAAAAACTTCCACGTGCAATATGGGAAGAAATTCATACTCTTTCTTGTTCAGTTTTTTTTTATTTCTTTGTTGTGGCAGTGCCCATTCCGACGATATTCAAATAAATGCACACCTGGTGCGAAACTGTCACTCTTAGCCTTAAACAGCGACATTGGCAGAAGTTCAATCCCACACCTGTGGATTTGCACATGTACTTGCTTTATAAGGAAGAGTGCTCGGTGGCATTGTTTGCTAAACTATTTTGCAATGTAATTATTGGATTCCGTTCAGATGTGACAATATATGTATGCTTCAGGGCTCATTTGCAGAGCTGATCAGCGTTATGTAAATACTTTTGTCACTTTTAATGTTCTAAATACACAAAATCACCAATGGTTAGAACGAAAGTTCCTTAATGATTGTGGTACGAAAGGACTTTCAACTCGAAGCTCCCCCCCCCACCCCACCCCACTCCCGTAAAGCGGGGCCCGTATGGTTCTTATCGGCGCCACCCATTCCGTTATTTGGAATGGTGGTAGTTGTAAATATCAAAATACTACTTTTATACACACAGGATGTAAACAAGGTTTTATTATATTTCAATATGTACACCTCGTATATTCATATCGTACACGATTCGGCAGTATTGCAAGTGTTTTGCAGGTGTTATAATAGTAATTGTGCTGTCTCAAATCATCGATATAAGAAACTTTTCTGGTAGTCAAATAACACTGGGGAACAAAAAAAAAAGATTTTATTTTGCGGCATAAAGTTTAATAACAGTTTCAGCACACAAAACAGCTGTGATTGCCAATTGTATGATTGGTTCAGTTGAATTGACTCCAGTTATAAAAATAAACACGCCATGGAAAATGTAGGAGGTAAAATTACTATGCTTTTCTAGGTAATATCAAAATTTGATAATGGGCTGAAATTCCCATAAGAAACTTATTTATTTATTTGTAAATTGTTGCTAGGCAACTTATGAAGCATTGCTAGGCAATATATCGGACACTCAACAAACCTTAAGGAAGAATACCAAAACATAAAAATGGTTTTAGAAAAAAATTGAATATGCTGAACATAAGTGGCTCGTGTGTGTGGATTTGAAGATGGTAACAGGACAGCAAAGTGGGTACACAAAGAATCCCTGTTTCCTATGTTTGTGGGATAGTCGTGCTAGAGAAAAGCATTGGACGATAAAAGTTTGGCACCCAAGGGAAAATATTAGTGGGAAAAGCTAATATCATTCACGAACCGCTGATAGATAGGGACAAAATCATCCTTCCGCCACTGCATATTAAACTTGGGTTGATAAAACAGTTTGTCAAGGCCTTAGATACAAGTGGTGATTGTTTCAAATATATATGCCACACTTTTCCAGGACTAAGTATTGAAACATTGAAGGCAGGAATCTTGGACGGACCGCCACAAATTCGTACATTCATAAATGATGCCAATTTTACAACTTACATCTCTTACATCGAATCTGAGGCCTGACTGAGCTTTGTGTCCGTTGTCAAAAACCTTTTGGGGAATCACAGAGCAGAAAAGTACCCCGATATAGTTGGAAATATGTTGAAAAATTTTGAGAAATTGGGAGCTAATATGACTATGAAGATACATTTTCTACATAGCCACATTGACAGATTCCCTGAGAACGTTCGTGATTTTAGTGAAGAACGGGGAGAAAGGTTCCATCAGGATATAAGGATAATGGAAGAAAGGTACCAGGGACGGTGGGATCGCCACGTGATGGCCGACTACTGTTGGAGCTTACAGAGGGATTGTCCTAAAAAGCAATACAGCAGGAAATCTTATTGAAAACGTTTCACATAGTTTGTTACTTCATTGTGTACATATTTTCTTAATTATTATGATCATAGGCCTATATAAATTTATTTTTATAATAATGATTGTAATCACAAAAGGAAATATTAAATTGTTGTTGGAAGTTCATTTATATGTATGTCTTATGTTTCCGCCATTTTGGTTTAGTTGCATTTATTTCATAAATTAGAGCCAATTCAGGAAATATATTATTATATCATTATTCAGCAGCATGAAATTGCCCTAAATTAGCTCTCAAACACTGTGCCGCAATTTCACTGTTCCCCAGTGTAATTAATGAATCCCTTATAGATAATATGTCCGGTGACCAGAGAAATAACTTCACTTGAACAACAGATGGCAGCATCGTTCTCATAAACAGACTATCAACTCAAGAAATTTTTATTGGACTTACTACAGCTTTACAGGTGGTTGTTTATACCCAGCATACAAAACAGACTATCATGTTGACAGATATAACCAAGATAGATCCATTCAGATTGGTCGGTCAGGGTATTGGTTGATGGGAGATGACGTCACGTTGGTCAGAGAGTTTTGTAAAGAAGTGGAAGTACTTGAGCCAATGCATTCGTACCCTTAACACCATCGTATAATCGCATCTGTGTCAGTTCAGTTTTGCAAGAAGTCAGCAAGCTGTAATTGTGTGTTCCGTGCTTTAAAACAGTTTCATAAAGCCTCAAATGCAGGAAATCACTTCACTTTTTAATCTTAGGTAATCGTCACTCCAGTCAGAGTACCTAAGATTTGTCTCTAGGTTTCAACCGAGGCAGCACGTCGCACACTGCATGCTACGTCAGAGTGAAAAGTCCTGTTTATTTCGTGATTTTTGGATTTTCTATTGCACTCGACTGTATTGTTTCTCAGATCCTGGCGGTACCAAATCCCTGAGCGCAATACTTGTAAAGTTTACACTACAACAGCACGGAATATGGCATTTGCTACTTGCTTTGCGTTGCGGGGTTATGTTATTAAATCGAGTGTCGGGAAAGAATGTTCTTTGTGTTACTGGTGATTAAAAGTACTCCGGAGGTGTTCTTTCCTGTAACGACTTCGTCATTCGATTCTTTGAGCACTGCTGATTTTTCCAAAACAAAACAAAGTTTTATATCCGTCTGTAGATAAGCCCGAAGTATGTGCGAGCACATTTCACACTCATTCTCACGTGTTTGTAATTGCAACACAATACACTTCTCATTGTCGGTTGGTTTGAGAAATCGCCGTAAGGAAATAAGAAACAGTAACATGTTGAAATTTTGAATAACGCTAGTCAGTGGAGAGGGAAACGTGGGGATGGTATCCCCTCCAGGAAGAATTGCGCAAATCATCCCCCCAGCTGTCTGAGTGTTCCTATGTTAAAACATGGATCACATGGACGTCCGCAGGATTTTTTCCAGGGAGGGGCAAGGAAGGTTTTTTCCCAGGGGGGAGGGCAAACAAGGCACATTTTCTCCAAAAATATTGTTGTTCCCTAAAAAGACATTGCTTAAATTTGAATTTATGGTGTTCATGCAATAATTAACACACATTATTGTGGCTAAAATGAAATTATATGTGTGAAATACATAATTTTTGGTTGACTTTCATTTTCCAGGGTGGGCCACGGCCCCCCTTGCCCCCCCTTTCCGGACGCCCATGATGGATCATCCCCCAAGCTGGTCCCAAGGCTCAAGCAAACATCCTCCACCTCGATGGCTGGGCATAGTGGATCATATTGACAGAAAAAGAAAATATGTCACAAGTATACTACGAAGCAGGGAAAGAAATATAACAAGCGAAAATATTGATATTGAAAATACCGGTGGCCGGTGCCAAGCATAATTAGTAAATAGTAATTTGTAAATGTAAGGAAATGTAGTCAACAAACGACTAATTATAGTAATTAACGTTACGTACGACACAAGTCCGTTGAAAATGAAAGTGGATTCGCTTAGCGACAGTTGGTGACCTTCAAAAGGTTGATGCCCAAAGTCCGAGCCACATTTCTTATAAAGTGCTCAAGCATGCGCCTCGAAACAATCCATGCACGCAGAACTGGTTTGGCAAATGTCTGTCCGGAGGCAAGAATGCTGGATGAAAAATTACAGCGATCGTCGCTTTGATTGGTAACAACACCTCTAAAAATTTGGATTTGTGTACTGTAGTCATCTCCTTAACTTTTCCAAGCTCCCTGTTCTCTCCTTAGAAATGCGCGCGCGCGTGTGTGTGAATGTGAGATAGTCCTAATATGTAGATTGCCCAGTTTTTCCTTGGCTGCGTTGGCTTTTAGACTTATTTCTTCAACAGTTCCTCTAAAAAAAATCCTAGTTTCGAAGTACTACACCGATATTCCGAACTGCGGAAAATTACGCATATTTAAACGAATTTTCACTTTTACCGAAGTTGTGGTTCAGACATTCACAAAAGAGTGATAGATTTTATACAGTCATCTACATATTGCGGACGTGGTTGGGTGCAAATCAACAAGGCGATTAACGCAATTCTTGTAATCTGTTATGTAGCCAAATATATATACAGCCCCGCCCGGCTCGTAGTAAATTATGTAGTCTACCTTCAATTTTCGATTCTCGAAAGAGTCTAAAAGCTATAGTTACTACAAATACAAGCACCAACCCCAGCCATAAATATTGTTAACCCGGATATTAGCAACAACACCCTGCCAAAAATAGTAAACATCATTATATCTCCAAAACGAATCAAGCTACAGTCGGCCACTTTTTGAAGGACCCCTTCGAACAGCCAGACTACAAGGATGTAGGCTCTTTTATCTACAATATTTCTACGTTTATCTAATCTGAGACATCGTATCTCCATATTTCATAGCGCTACCATTCGATTTAAAAAAAAAAAAAAAACCTCTAACTCTAGGCTACTTTACTTTGAGCGTGAAGTGTAGTGAGCCTCGCATTGTTTATGATCATGAATGTGTAGCACTCGATTAGTTCTTCCACGCTATTTTACTTGTGTTGAAATGTGCTAATGCTACTTCATTGATATAAGAGGGTTTTATTGTGTATTGGAAAAGTTTATATTTTTGAGTAAATATAGAAATATCTTTAAATCTAATTTGATTTCGATTGAAGTATGGATGGACACTTCCCGGCTATTTAAGATTCATTTTTACGCGAGGAATTAAGTGAGGGAAGAAATGCGTTCGACTTTTTGGTACCAGTTTCATAGATCGGCTTTTAGGTACCAGTTTCATAGATCGGAGACACATTAAAATCGGATATTTTGTGTTTCGCATGGTTCGTACTTACCAATTGTGTATTGCGGAACATAGTTCAAGGTGCCATTATGCTTTTTACACGAAACCAAACTCAATTTTTCACATTCTGAGTGCTTTTTTTTATTCCTTTTTTCGCTTCCGGAACACACGATACGGCGGGCACATCTTGACTCACGTTGTGGGTATGCAGTGTTTCAACCTTCTGCACCGAAAAATACCTACTATCGTGTTCGTCACCGGTGGAAATTGTACATTATGCACGAGTAGCTGACGTATAGCCCCACAAACCATTCACGGATAGCCCCACGAACCATTTCCGATAAGATTAGGTTACGTTAGGCAAGCATAGTAAAAAAAAGAGGGGGGTTGAAACACTGACAGGGGCTTACGTCATCAAACGTACGCAGCATCCGGTTGTAGTAGGGCAAGCAAATGAAAGCAATGGCACTTTTGCGTCGGTGAGATATTTCTCTTGAAAAATACATGATTTCCCGGTCAAATATATTCCACGATGAAAGAAAATACCTCGACGAACGTTGTAAACCTTGGAGTAAGTAGTCGACTTTTTTTAGTGAAAAGTTATACAAATTTGCAATTTTTCAAACTGACTGCATCTTGGATGACATGCTTTATCCTCACAAAATCTGTTACAAAATAATAGGCACGTGTGCTATTAAATACTTTTCCCTGCTGTTCTCAGAGCGACAAAAGATAGATATTTTTCGGTAGATGTTGCCAACGTAAAGTATAGTTAGTTTTAACATTCTCCTTGTAGACAGTTGAAAATGTAGTCTTATCTCCGTGGCTGGTGTTGTGACTCACCCTGCTACTGGTGTAGCTGGATATCGCGAGTATCTTCAATACGCTGTTCGGAGGAGAGTGCAATCTTATTCAACATGAATCTCCACTCGCTGACCACAAAGAATAGAGGTATTGCTGTTTCAAAGGCATTTCTAACAGATTCATGGCGCTATAAATCTATTTTCTAGACAACGAGGAATGCAGTTCACAGAAAGATTTCCCTGAATAATCTAGGAGAGATTCTAAATATACATCTAATTTTCACACAATTTAGAATATCAGTATGATAATCGATCATTTTCGGAAAACTTGTTGCCGAAATAGGTCTGAATTCCAGTGGAACGTTAATTTTCCATGCTGCCCCCAGATACTCACATCTAACTGCTATATTTTCATGATATTGTGGTTGAAATGTCGTGAAAGGGGATTAATCATATTCCTAGACATCGCGAAAAGAAAAACCACTGGAAGCTGCTTCTAATCAGTTAACTTGTCCTCAAGAGGAGCGAACAAATAACACTCAGGAAAAGTGAACACGCTTCCATGTAGGGAAGACCAAAGTATGAAAGTAAGAATAGACTGAAGGGGAGCTGATTCCTAAAACATATGGTGGCAATCTGTTAAAGGATGGGGAAAGTGTTGAACATTTTTCCGGTTCCGGCTCTAAGCTGCACGTGGAACGTGTCAGTTTTTTTTTTGGGTCTCGTCCGTCTTGTTTGTCAAAAAGAATAGGTAGACACAGGCACTATGGGTTTACAGTGGGAATGAAATTTGATTAATTTTAATAGTGCTTCTAGTAAAATGAAGTTAATATAGTGTAAAACTAGGGATGTGCGGGACGGGAAATTTTTAAAATCACGACGTACGGGTCGAAAAATGTTTGAAATTTACCGACGCTGTGAAAATCTCGAATTCTGCACCCTATTTCCTCCTCAAAT
Organism: Lepisma saccharinum; assembly: GCF_977018435.1. Taxonomy (NCBI): domain Eukaryota; kingdom Metazoa; phylum Arthropoda; class Insecta; order Zygentoma; family Lepismatidae; genus Lepisma; species Lepisma saccharinum. The sequence goes on from NC_139234.1 coordinate 53,168,667, forward strand.
GATTATTATTTATGCATTTTTGGAATATAACCTGCTACTTTCAAGAAATTTCTGACGTTTAGTACAGAAAACATCGAAAGCTAATCACTTTTAAATACGACCATTTGGAATCTCCCGAATGTTTGGCGTCCGGTTGCTCCTACTCTGGAAAATTAAGGTCAACCTAAAATGATAAATTTCACATATGTAATATCAGTTAAGTCACCATAATTTGCGTTAATTAAAAGACTGGTAATTACATTTAAGACTGCATGAAAAATCGTTTAAAGAACAAGCCCTGCTTGTCCTCCTTAGAAAACATTCATTGCTTGCCTCTATCCCCGTCCCTGGAAAAAATTCTGTGGACGCCCATGGCCATATACAAATGGAACTTGAGTCAGTGGCGAAATGTCCTGTTAGACAAAAATGTGTATCATAACGTGTTGGCTTTTTTAAAGGAAATCTTCTCTTTCATTACTATGATTCGAATGTACACCCAAAGGCAAAATAAATAGTATGCGAATTGTCCCATCACCATTTTCATTCAGTCTGTTTTCCATAATGTGATGATCATAAATTGAAATAAAAACGTCAATAAGCAAGGGACAACATCTGCTTCACATCAACAGAAGTTCACATTTTAAAACAACACAGAAAGTAGAATAAGAAAAGAATGAAATTAGTGATGGACAATTTGCCTACTATTACGATTGCCGTTGGCTGTACAATTGCAATGAATTATAGTGTACAATAACGAAGTTGAGAAGACCTAAACAGTTTACCAATCGAAATGTCGCAGATTCAATTCATGAGAACTTAACAAGTTGAAGTTTGTAAATGTTACACAGTAGTTGGCATAACTTCCGCCTTGATTAGTTATTGCATGGCAGCACAGAAATTGGAACCAACATTTCCCTTCACTGCTTAATGTACGTACAGGAATTTAATCATGGTGGAAAAGATGGTAAATATTTAAAACAATGTAAAAGGGTTAGAATACCCGGAGAAACATTTACTGCAACAATCACCCATCTCTGCATTTTTATCTTACAAAATAGTACAGCCAACTACGGACAAAAGGTTTTAATTCTTAATTCCGTTGGTGACGCAATTATACTCAATCCGAAATATTTGGAAATAGGCTTGGAACATGAAAGATATCCTTGCTTCATCACGAGTTACGTGGCTTTCTTCTTTTAAAGGAATAAAGACGGATAACACGTGAATGTACTCTTCACAGAATTGTTCTTTGTCGTAGGCGTCAACACTTATGTTGCCTCAAGTGCTGGCGCAGGTGTTCCAAGAAAGAATTCAAATTCTTCAAAGCCGTTCGATACCCAGGTTCTCTTTTACCCGTATGATTCTTTTAACTACATATGAGTGTTGATTATTCAGCCAATCAAATAGAAAACATAGACGGATCGAATCACCTGCTGCAAGTGTTTTAACACTTGAAATATGCAGTTGATGATCGTACGTACATGCGTTTGAAGCACGTGCGTAGTTTTAGCGATAATATTTTAACATTTCAATTAATTATTAAATTATTAAAGTTTTCAGTTTTTCAACTAAAAAGAAACAGAAGAGTGTAGAAATAAGGCGAGGAAGGGTATAGTGAGGTATAAAATAATCTGAGGTTGAGTCAGTCTAGAGTGATCCGAATTAGCACATCAAAAATCAGTGGTACAAAGCTCACACGATTACAGTATGTAACATTCTTATTCGTACACACGGATTTTCAAAGAAAATGCTTTAATATCTGAAAGGAAGTACACTCTTTTGAAATTGTTTCTTTATAATTCAATAACTAATATCATTAGGAACATAAAATCTTACCCAAATTCTGTATAACCAATGACAATAATAAATTAAATGAAACTGAAAGAGAAACATGCCATTTTTTGTACAACTTTTTTATTCGTACACTTAATAATATAAAAGAAAAAAGTATATTCAGAGCAAATTGACTGACAGTTCTAATGCTTTGATGCGTATCCTTTGGCTTTAATTACTGCTTGACACCTGTTCTTCGTAGAATTAACCAGTTGTCTGTGTGTATTTGGAGCTTTCGGTACTTGAAAGACGAACATATTAAGCAAAAATTACGCGTGGTATGGTGTTTTATTTTTAAAGTGTAATCTACCAAGGAAATTTAATTAACATATTTTTACAATGCTGAGTAGACGTGATCAATCGCTTGAATGTTATTTCACGAATATTAATTGTTCCCGTTATCTCATGATCTCCATGCAAAGATTTGGCCGGCGAGAACAATATTGTCAAGATATACTGTGGAATTTTTCCTTGACGTAATCAATCTAGCACGCGAAGAATGCATTTGTCACAGCCTCGGTTCGCATTCCTTTGGGAGCTAAGGTGAGAGTAAGGACGATGGCAGGATGAAAGTGCTCCCTTGATGCTAACATGAGCTGTTTTTATAAAACAAGATGTTCATCGACCTAGGGAAAGGATAATGACCATTACTAATATTATGCCAACGAGGTTTACCGATACATTTTTTATCTGCAACTTCGAAGTAATCACGACGATGAGGATGAGTGATGAAATTGATGGACATTTACAAAGAACAGCCATGCCCAGGCCTGGACTCGAACTCGGGACACCTGTCGCCTTAGCGCGCTGAGCTAACCACTTCTCCCGGAGGTCGACCACGTTATGTAAGAAAGTGAATCGCACAAACATTCTAAAAAATAACGGAATAATTATTTGCTAATTTATAGTTTTTATTCAGTTAAGGAATACATAAAGATGCAAAGGCGGAATTGCACTTGATAGAATGGTATACATTCAAACGAGCAACTTCCTAGGCCGGGTAGTATTTGAAAAGGAGACTAGAGGAATTTCCCCCTCTGCTGCCAACGTTTGCCACACTTGGAAACTATATAACATATAGTTATATATAATTTATATAATGTTTTGATTGTTCGGTTGTAGTTACTGGGAATGTTTCAATACCGCTCGCTGCACCTTTCCAGGGCTTCTTTTTACTTAGAGGATCAGAAATGTAATCGAATGTAACATTGTTCAGTCTTTGTTATAGTTCTTGTGATCCATACCATTTGTAGCATGAAGTCTGTTGCAACATGGCCATACTAATGGAAATAAATTGAACCCAATCTCACATTACATTGGTACTTTTCGTTGTACAGTCACCGACAATACAAATGGGACACCTAGATCCTGAAACACTCACTTCCCTGCAAGGCGTCGTGTTTTACCTAACTCTACGGAGGCGGTGAAAGTTGCCATTCAAAATTTGCTATTAGAATCCGCTTATCGCCGTAGAGTTAGTCAACACAAATAACGCCTTGCAGGGAAGCGAGTATTTCAGGATCTAGGTGTCATATTTTTATTGCCTGTGACTGTACATTTATCGACAAGAAAGAATGTTTCTACGGTCGACCCGTAATATGACTATTTGGAAATCACCTTGGCCGTAGACAGGAAAACTTTCGAGAGGATGAGGTTACACACATAACTAGTCAGTCCTATGCTTATACACAGTCATAATTCACATGTACAGTCACGGACACTGACGGCTTGTAACGATTCCATTGAAAGTCAACGTATTAATTACAAGCCGGCAGTGTCCGTGGCTGTACAAACATGACCCGATATATGTTAAACCCATATATTAAGCCAACCGCTGAGGAAAGGAGCGGGGATTGTACTTATGCCAGGGGGCATAATTACAACTTTTAACTTTTTCGGGGGTCTGAGATTATAACCTAACCCAACAGCAGGAAAAGGTCGGAAAGGGAAATTTGGTGAAGTCATTAATATATTTTCAGTCTGAACCCGGAACAACGATGGAAAAAGGACGACAGAAGTGAAAGTGGAGGGTTGCCGTCGCATGCGGGCTGTGATGTCAAGAACAAAACATGTTTACCACAAGTTTCAGGAATTCCAAACGTTTCAAAATTCTAGCTCCGAAGATAAGATTCTCTCAGCATTGTCTCCCTGTTGTATTTTGGTAAAGTTTTGAGTATTTGAAAATGAATTTCCGATTTTGCTTTCTGAACCCTACATGCCAAAAGTTTCGGTGGGGAAATTGCCCATCACTCCTAATGCACTTTCATTTTATCACTTGATAATGATTAATTAAATTAAGGTGAACTTCAAAATTCGTGCTTTATCTGCATCTGAAAAAAAATATCCACCCAATGTTCCGGGTTCGAGTCCCAGCCTGGACGTGGTTTTCGCTTAGTATGCCCCTACATTCATTTCATCCAACTATCATTCATACTGGAACGAACTCATAATATATTGATGGACTGTTTTCGCTTGCATTTTGCACTGCCGCACCAGGGACTTATTCTACTACGTGACACAAAAACTGGTCCGAGAAGCGGATTCTAACTTTGAATACAAACTGAACTGGTACGTGCATGGAAATCCTGAAATTCTTGCGAGAGAAGACTGTTGCTGCAACGCTTTACGTCACCGTAGCATGGATCTGTTGCATAGCAGAGGTACATTTCTTTCTTGAGATGAAAAAAAAAATAAAAGCAAGAGTGCTTCGAGACAAGTTGCTTCTACTCCTACGCCCCTTTCCCTGCAGGATCAAGTGGCAAAGCGCCGAGCAGCTTTTTTTTGCCTTTGCATATAGAGCTCTTTGTGCCCTGCTGAAAGGTAACAAAAACTTGCTTGTTAACTGTCTAATGGAAAGGAGACAGGAATGTCTCTCGCACACACACTTCTTAACTGACAAGTTATCCTTTGTCTCACGTTCTGCAAATTAAACTAGAATGTAGTGAAAATGCCAGCACATAGTGTATTGCAAGAATTCTACTGCTACCAAACAACCATCACGGGACGACTCCTACAGCATATTGAATTGTAAATACCTGCTTCGTTCTCGAAGGTCATAGTATATAAACACCTGCAGCGTGCCACAATATTACAAACTTTCACAATGTGTAGGGATCATTTACCAACAACTTTTATCGATAACGTTTCTCTGACGCTTAGTTTCGACTCTACCATGAATGGATTGATTTTGCGATTACTACATGGGTATAAACAAAATATTCGACTTTTCCGTAAATAACCATGTATGTATGTATCCGCTTGATATGTCTGGGAAAGTCCATGGTGAAGTAAATTTGGTTTTGTAGTACCAAATTTTGATGCCATGGGAATTGGTTGAGTGAACCTCCCCCTGGAAATTTGGCATAATTAATTTCAAATTAGAAAAATCAAAAAAAAAAATATATATATTTTGATAGTCTATAACATAAGTAAAATATCAGTTAATGAGTATATCCAACAGATTAACCAAATGAAAAATGGCAATTAGTTCAGAAACCTAAAATCTCGATAAATTGTTCCATACATTTTCAAAATCCCCAAAATTACATTTTTGTGCGAGAAGTCACATAACGAACTTAATGATTAAAATTTTCCTATGACTTTAAAAGATATTTCTTGAACAAGACGTGTAAAAATTAATAATGATTTAAAAAAACAGAATATCACGTTTCATCCCTTTAATTAAAGGTATGAAATGTGAAAAAATTAACAGCTATGCATTAAGAACGTCTCTTCAAAGATATAATAATAATAATAATTCCTTTTTTGTCTACTATTCGATTTACAGTCTGATCGCCACTCCAAAAATTTCTGATGATGCATGTTTGATCTTAAAACTTTTGAATGAACACTAAAATTTATTGTCTAGAAAACACACTGATATTCTATGCATTATTTCCCAGTTTCAGAATGTTTTTTACTCTTCTATTGGAAGGGAAGTCCTTTGTACCATTGATTTCTCAAGTATAAACTCAATTGCAATGCAGTTAAGATTCAATTCTAACTTCTACTTTTAGTAATATCCTGTCTTGTGTAACATTATGTAATTTTTATTACTTCAGATCCAGAGTAAATACAGCGAAGAACTTGCAGCTGAATGTTTAGAATGGATCAAAATCATCACAAACGAACCACTTAACACATCCGGTGATCAAGAGAACTTCTATGAAACACTGAAGGATGGAACTATCCTTTGCAGGTGAGTTTTCTGGTAAAATAGTTAACATGTCTGAAAAAGCAATGTTTTATTTATCTATTAAGGAACTGTTGTTGAACTGTTTAGGAAAATATGCAGAATGAATATATGTATATCATTCCCCCAGGATTAAAAATTTGCAATGTTTATGATTGTTATTGATTTGCTTTATTTTACTTCGCCTTTTGTGCCACTTTTGGCTAATTTGCGAAGATTGTGATGAATGGACACTCACAAACATCCATGCCCAGGCTGGGATCCAGGAACCCCGGCATTGTAGCGCAATGTGCTACCACTCTACCACGGGGGCCAACAACAATCCTGATTATGAAAGTGGCAAAAGATCGATAGGTCAAATCCATACAATCAGATGTATCAATCTGCAAATGCCAGGAATACAAAGGATTTTGAATTCACATCTTGTTTCACATAGATCGGTGATGAAAATATTCCAAATGGACTCTGCAGAAAAATTAGATTGCAGATCTTAGCATGTAAGTTCATGAAGCCACTTTTAAATTTCTTGTTCTCGGCTTTATGGAGCTTTCAGACTGAAGTAACAAGGGACATAGGGCCGCTCTAGTCACTGCGCAAGCATGATCAACAGGGTGAGACAACGTGATGAATGCTATTGAGCTTGTTGTGTCAGTCTGGTACAAAAGCTTGCAATATATTTCTGAAGGTTTGTTTCCAACTGTGTTGCTTGTCACTACAGACTTAGGGAGAATTCACACCAAAGCGACAGGTGACATTGAGAATTCACGCCGAAGCTGCAAGCAAAACTAGCCCATTCAGTCTAAAGCAAAATATTCACTGCGCATGCGCAAACAAGAGCACGAGGCGACATGATGCACAGTATTTAGAAAATGGGCCAGTGAGAGCAACACGTTCAGCTTGTCATGTCTCTTCTGTTCGAACAGTTCAATTGATTACTGTAGGTTCACTTCCAAGTGTTGCTTGTCGCTTCGGTGTGAAATATCCCTTAACTCGCACAACAAAAACACTGATGGTCATTTAACATATGAAGAGTCCAGGGAGAAAACCTGATAAGTCACATTTTCCTGTTTTCACAAGAGAACAAATTCAAACTTTCAAGGCTCACTAATTTTCTCCTGTATACAATTTTTAAACTTTCACATTTCTCAGAACTTAACAGTTTTTTGTCTATGCAGTTACACCATACAAAACTACGCTGATGGAGCTATTTAATTCCATTGGCAACAACAAAATTGATAAAATTGGACTTATCAGGTTCTTCCCCTGGATTCTTCATATGGTCATGGTCAGTGGTCGGAAGTAGCGTTGCTACTGTAGCTAGCTAAAATAATTGTAGCGGTAGCAAAGCTACAAAATTCCTGTAGTTGTAGCGAAATTTTCGCTACAGCTACATTTTTTTCAGCATTTTGAGAATTTTTGAAAGTGTCAACGGCGTCAAAAATAAACTATAATATTGCTTAGTTTTGCAAGAGACTCAAAAAGACAAAGTCCATTACATGGAAATACAGATAGTCTAAATTATAAATATCTTTATATCACAGGTTATAAATATCTGCGTAATTTATTTCATTAGCATCTGAATAATTCTAATATCCAGATAACTAACTGGCATATATCAATATATTCTGGCTAATAGCCATTTCTTTTATCTGCATCACTATTTTGTGGAGAATCATGCCTCATTTGCTACACCGCCAGGAAAGAATGCCTCATTTGTGCCACCCCTGGAACAAATCTTGTGGATATCGATGGCGTAACAGACAGCAAAATATCGATAATTACTGTGTAAAACAAAACTTACAGTGCAAAAACAAGCGATCCATTTTCTATTAATCTGACAAAGCAATAGTGCCAGCAATCAATGGTTCAGTACGTTACCAGCATTGATCATTGTCGGTGTATAGGATCACACCGGCAAGAAATTATTGTTACAAGAACGATAATATTTCTGAAATTACAATTATTTTCATCATAATGTTTGTTCGTGAATTTTAAAATTACAATATGTTTAGAACACTCGGGTTTGCACATCAGTTTCCTCATTATATTTTATCATATTGTAAAAGAACATACAAGTTATTGACTTTCCTGCAGAAATGACAATTTTCTTTTGTTAATATACACAGTTTTCAAATTTATGTATTTTTTCTAAGTTTGCATCCCTTTGTAACATTTTCTAATCATGGCAATGAGGATGCATTGTTTATTTAGTTATGCTCTTATCTATGGCAGTTTTCTGCCACTTTTTGCTAATTGTGTGAATGAGGAAGAATGATGAGCAGAGTGGGGAATGGAGGAGCAGGAGGATCCCATCCTCCCAACTAGGCATCTTTTCTAGTATTTGTTTTGAGTCCACTTTATGCACAGATCAGCTGATCGAGACTGATATGAACCACCATGTGCCTTCCGCCGGGTATCGAACCTGGGCCCTTTGAATACAATGTGACAATTACAATTTCCACTGTGTCTTCGGGGAAGATTTCCAACATAAAAACTTACGTAAAGCATTGCTCCACCTGTTTCTCATTTATACCATTAGAAGCATCCCCCAGCTATCCTCAAGGTTCGATCAAATATCCGCCATCCCACAAATAACATACTGTTTCAGTTAAGGAGATTAAATTGATAAATATCACATTTTTATCTTATTCCCATTTTGCGCAACACCTTATATACATGTGATACTCTTCCAATTAATTTTAAAAAGAAGTCTGTCACATAAATATTTTTGATATGACAATAAGAACAACATGGATACGTGTAAGACCTAGTTTTTTGAATTGATATGCCACTTACAAAGGTACTTTATTCTCAAACACTTTAGTAAAAATATGTAACTGAAGTAACACTGCTATAAAAATTATACATAGAATGAAGGGAATCATGGTAATAAATAACAATCTATTTTTCAGTACGTACAACTATCATACTAGGGTTTCTTTTGAATAGCCATATGGTCGTTTTAAGTTTTTAATACAGAAGTAGCGAGTAGCGAACAGGAATAGCGTAGCAAGCTACTTTCTGGAAAATGTAGCTGTAGTGAAGCTACTTTTAAAATGTAGCGTTCTAATCACTGGTCATGGTCACCTTTGTGGTAAGATATCATTGAAAGGGCAGACTTTGCAGGTCTTATAATGCATGTCTGTCGGTTCCTATATTTACAACATGCTATAGCAGGTTTCAATACTTAAAAGCTGTTTATGAAAACTTTAATTACAACAAACAATTATGCAAACTGTCTGGAAACAACCCCTTCGAGGCACCGTAAAATCAGTTTATTCATATATAATCTCTATCTGTCCACAAAATGTACTTTCAGTGCATCATAGTACTCCATCAATTACACCCTCGTTATTTCAGGCTGGCAAACGAACTGAAGCCAGGTTCAGTGAAGAAAATCAACGAGACCAAAATGGCTTTTAAATGTATGGAAAACATCAATGGCTTTTTGGAGACTGCCAAGACACTTGGTGTTCCAGCTCAAGAAACATTCCAGACAGTGGACCTTTGGGAAAGGCAGAACTTGAATTCTGTAGTAATATGTCTCCAGTCATTAGGCAGAAAGGTAAGTGGCCTTACTTATAAGTACATTCTATGTAGAGGAAAAGTTGGGAGATCAATGTCCTATGCATAAATTTAGTCCATTCCCACACCATGCTCAATGTCAAGGAGCTCCATTCTTTATTATTTTCAAATTTCAAGAGCCAATTTCGAAAAAAAACAAAAAACATTTAAATGTTTCTTCTGTGGCTCCTGCATTTGTATGGCTCAATCATCAGCTCTGTAGGCATCCTTTTCCAGATTTTCGAATACAGTAAGTTGATGAAAAACTAGGGCAAAAGTGTGAAATTGTTCAATACCTATCTTCTCTCTCACACTGACACATAAAAAAGGTAAAGGTAAAGTGCTCCCCTGTGCTTAGCACCACGCCATGAAGGCGTATAGGGGGTGTGGGGGTAACGCCCCACACTTTCTTGATCCGGTCGTGAGTGGGGGTGATGTGATCAGCATCACGCCCCTGACCGCCTTTACCCCCCAGGGTTTCCCCCAGGTACCCATGTTATTCGACGCTGGGTGGGCGCCGGGGCCGCTTCCATCGTTAGAAAAGTTCCCGGATTTGAACCGGCCGGGGATCGAACCCGGGACCTTTAGCATGGTAGTCAGACGCGTTACCGACTGAACCACCGCGGCCACTGAACCACACTGACACATAGATACGTATATAGTTACAGATATGTATATAGTTACAGTTCCTCATTTTAAAAAGTAACTATCAGTTAGTTACTCTCGGATAGAAATTTGCAAGTTACGCACAATCATTGATTATTAATTGAGTGGCTCAGGAGTAAAACTTAGATAGCATTAGGTACAGTTGCTGCACAGTCTCCTGTTGCTCACACATTAGTGAACAGGATATAGTCGGTGGCAAAAACTCTCGGGAACATCTGGATAGTACATAAGCCACAATGCAATGAACAAACTCACTTTTGTTTTTCTTGGTTTCTTTCTTTAGTGGGTAATCAAGTGGTACTCCTGAACTGCTCAATTGTAATAAAATAAATATATGAATAAGTACAGTTGTTTACTTTGTTTTTGGTACATAATATAAAGTCTTCACATATTTATATTACAATGAAAAACTAAGTATGCTGACCAAGGCAGTAATTTATTTTATTGAAAACATACTAAATGTAACGTTTCAACCTTCTAGCAAGGTCTTCACCAGACTGTATCAAGTACAAGAAGTAAATGACTGAACAAGGAGTCAGTTTTGATTAACTTCTTTCTGACTTCCATTACCACGTTCCAGATGAATGCAGCAATGCAGAATACAGTTACTTCTATTGCAAAACAACTAACCCAGTTTCAGTTAATTACTTTTAAAACTAACTAGTTAGAATTCCTCGAAAAGAAAATGTTACATGGAACTACATTACAAGCAACAAGTTACGTCCAAACACTGATATTATTATTATTATTATAAGCTTATTTGCATGTAGAGTAAAATTCATGAAATTCGGAACATAGCAGTTTGGTAAATGTTAGGAGTTTGACTCCTTTAGGTAATGCATTTTGTAATCTTAATTTCCATTGGCAGACCTAAGAAATCTAAACAAACATTAAATAAGTAGAAGAGATGCTCCAGACATCTAATATGATGAAGTACTTTCAGAACCATCACTGTATAAAATGAGTCGGTAACTTTTTAAATTTCATTTACAAATGCATTTTAAAGAATAAACAATATTTTTAATGCAAAATATTTGCACTGTTGGTCTTCATGGTTAGAATACAAGGATTATGAATTTAAAATGTAAGAGATCCTTGTTATTTTCACTATGGGAATATTGTGTAAAAACATAAAAGCCAGAAATAGTAATAAATCACTATTATTTATGCTTAATGTTTGCTCAAGCTATAAGGTTGCTTTAATTTTAATTTATTTTCTAAAATAGGCTGCCAACTATGGAAAACCTGCCATTGGACCTAAAGAATCAGAAAAGAACGTGAGAAACTTCTCTGAAGAACAACTTCGTGCTGGCCAAGGTGTGATCAGCCTCCAATATGGAAGCAACAAGGGTGCTAACCAGAGTGGCATCAATTTTGGAAACACCAGACACATGTAAAGAAGAATAACGAAAAGCAATTACGTATTTTTTTTTTTAACTTTTGGACCGCCAGTAAAAATAAATCAAAGTGTTCAACATGTTGTATGTTTAGAATCGAAAAATTCCATATTTTGTACAAAACCTTACCAGAAAGTGAATTTTTAGAAGTCTTTTTCTCTTGTTCCACTCCATAGTATGTGTTGATTTGAACAATTCCATTATTGTACATTCCTTTTTTTTTATATGTATAACTTTACTTTCATACTTGACGCTGTTGTACTATTATTAGACAATGAAAACTGCAAAAAATGTTTGGTGCTACATTATCCCATGTGTATAGTTTATATTGCTTTTTGCAGTCTATAAGCTAGTTATTTATGAGACTAGGGATATTCTACAAATGTTGAGATTGAGACTATGTGATAGAAGTGTTGAAAATTGACAGTTGTATGTATGAAGAGATTTTATGGAATTTTTTGCTCGTGTAAGTTATATATCCTTCACATTCCTTTCATTTTCTGTAATACTGTACATTTCTCTTGGAAATATATACTCTAAAGTAAGTTAAAAAACAGTTATTTTTTAAAAATTATTTCTGTAGTACGTGTATGACCAGTTATTTTTTTAAAATTATTGCTGTAGTATGTACCGTGCGTCCATTTCGATCTTCAGCCGAGAGATCGGGAGAAGTGTGGCGGGCGGCACTGACGGAGATGCCGACATTTGCGGCCTGTAATGTCCGCTTAGTTTTATGGACATATGCAGACATTTATATAAATATTGCAAAACGAGCACTAACCTGCGTTACAAGAGTTGTTCAAACTGATATCCACCAAGTGCCAAGTGTGTAGACTTTCGGGGAGAATACGTTGAATAGCCTGAAACTTTCGTGCCTGTAGCTAAAGTCCTTCTAGGTCGGGCCGATAACTTATCAGCCCCCTCGTAACGTGAACCTTTCGGCTGGCATTCCAATCCTCTCACTGACACAACACACATACACACTGCAATAACACAAACAAGTAACGGCAAGTAACCAATAATAACACTCTTGCGCACAGTACGAAATTAACACGCTCTTGGTTTACATCTGCTGGCCACTATATTCACAGCTCTGTCGCGAAGGAACAAAAAACTCGAGCTCGGAGATTTCAGATTGCAAGCAAGCTCACGAACACCATTGACTTTTAACGGTTTCGTCTACAGCGTAATCTTGATACAGTGTTGCACATCCCCATCGACACAAAACTCTTTCAAGGATATAAACTTAAGCAGGACGTTACTGGTCAAAACTATGATTAAAATGTTTTATTATCTGTGGCTCTTTACATTGTTTTCTAAAGCGTATTTTTTGTGTATATAAGGGCAGAACTTGGATGAATTAAAGATGATAAATTATAACACAGGTTAGTGCTCGTTTTGCAATATTTATAGAAATATCTGCATATGTCCATAAAAATAAGCGGGCGTTACAGGCCGCAAATGTCGGCATCTCCGGCAGCGCCGCCTGCCACGCTTCTCCCGATCTCTCGGCTGAAGATCGAAATGGACGCACTGTATATGATGGCTTTGCACAGTGTAATTTAAGGATGAGAAGTATAGTTATCTTCACTCAGCACGAAGAGCCAAACTAAGGGGAGATCTAAACAACCTGGTGTCCGACAAACTAGAATTTTAGTAGGTCAAGGTGTCTACCAGTCTGGAAAAGTCTGGGGAAATTTATTTTCTGTAAAAATCAATATTTTTTGTAATTGTACACTAAAAGTAGGTTTTAAACAAAGGACAGGCAAGAAATTTTAAATTTGTTGTGGACAGACTACACTTCAATTTTATATATTGAGTTAGGGATGGGATAGATTAATTGGTACTCTTATCGTTATTAGCTGATATAGCAGGTACGGAGCATCCATGTAAGCCGGGCTTACACTTGTATTAGTTCTGGCAAAATTCGTAAACAACTTCAAAGTTCAACTCTGGTCAACACCAGTGTTAGAGATCCTCTTTGTTAGATTGCAACACTTCAGCACCAGGTGGCCATGTGATCTCCTGCCTTCTGCTTGTGAAAAGTTGTAAGCCTTCTGAATTTTGCCTTACAAATTGCTGACCGCGAACGAGCAGACCTACAGTTTCTGGACTGGATGGAAAAGAGTGGGCTAAAACCTACGTGTGTAGACCTACAGCCAGAGGCTTACAGCAGCGTTGCAAACCTCATGTTTAGAAAAAGTTATTCATGGACGTCCGCGGTATCTTTCCACCAGGGAGGATTAAGCAAAGTATTTTTTCCAGGGGTTCGGGTAAACTAGGTATATTTCCTCCATAATAGAGGCGGAAAAGATACTAATTCAATTTGAAGTTAATATTTTTCTGTGTTGCCCTTACAATAATTAACATAATTTGATGTGACTGAAATTAAATTATATGTGTGAAATATATTTTACGGTTGATATTAATTTTCCAGGAAGGGTCCCTTGCCCCTTCTGGACATCCATGGTGTCGTTTAAACTCCGAAATTATGCTACATACTACTAAATTGTTCTGGAATCTACATATTATTAATACTAACTTATAATAAAAACATAAATATAAATTTGAATGGTTGAACCAACGGGATGAGTTCGACGTTAGACGTGAAAAGTTTGAGAGAATTCAACCACCACGAACAGCGGCCCTCCCTAACTTCTGAATGACTTTTTAAACTTGTGCGAGATTTAGCTTTTTATGCTTAGGTTGGCTTCACTGGTGAGACACAGGTCCTGTAGGAGGAGGGGGCTCCAGTGTTGTCGGGTAAATTTCTTGTGCCGGTGGTGTTTGAAGGAGGTTTTTTCCAGGAACTGAATTCTGAAGCAAAAAACTAATAGGAAAAAGAAAAAGGAGAAACCTAAAATGAGCGGGAAACTGGAAAGCTAGATATACATTAATATGCAAATAGCTTGTTTGTTTTTTTCGCTTGTAGGAGAGCATAAATATCAGAAATATTAAGATCTCTGTTATTTGCTTATGTTTGAACTCGGTTTGGTACTAATTAAACTAACAAGTGCAAAAAGTTTTTAAAAGTTAAATGTTTAATGAAAGCTGAAGATTGAACTAGTTTTACAAATTTTATGTCAAATGTGAACCAAATATTATTAATTCAATTTAATTACATAGTCCATGATTTAAACACTCTTCGAACAACGTACGTAAAGCCTGTTTATGCTAGATTTGCTTTACACTATCCTAAGAAAGCACTTGCATCTCCTTTGATAGAAATTTCTGGATATTTCTCTACAATTAGCGAGCATTTCTTTTATATTTTATTTTGTAGTTTTTTTTTCTACAAAATATAGGGAATGTATTTATATCCGAAAGGAGTCCAAAATATCACCGCTTTGAGCAGTGCCTGCTTTTAGGTCTCTTTTTTTCCTATCTATTGAAAAGCAACCTGTCGTCCCTGTGCTGTGGTGCGATAGTGAAGTGCATTATGAAAGAAAAGGAGTGTCATTGTGCGGTGGGGTGGAGAACTTGTTGAATACGCAGTTTTCCAGCAAGGATAGAAGAAACTTGTGGATGTAGATAGGCCCACCCCTTCTCTAGCAGGCATGGTAACAGAAATGAAGTATGTCGATTTTGTGATCCATGGTACGAAGCTGATACTTGGTTATGCGGTTGTATAAAGTATTCAGCACTTTTGTATCATCTTCTGTTTTCGATTCTTTATTATCATTATTCTTCATTTTATCTAACTTTGCATATGTTTTATCATTATGTTACTCATTGCGATAGGAATAAGACTGACATAATAAATAGCAAATAAAACACCAGGCTCATGGATTTATCCAGGATCTTTAATCTGGTGTAGTGTAACTTCGTTTTTAAGGAATGTAAGGTTAAATTTAGTGCCAAACTTAGGGTTTTGTGAAATGTTCCAGGAAATTGTTCTTAAAAAATGAGGGAGGGAGGGAGGGGGGGGGGGTTGATGTGTGTGGATAAATCACCGACCATGCCAGACCAAAAATAGGCACAACGGGAAATAACCTTCTAGGCTTACTGTTGGCAAGGTCACGCTCTGCATGTAATTAATATATATATATATATATATATATATACCAAAAGTGGATAATAATGGATAAAAGCAAGGAGGGCCAAAAGGGCTAAGTAAAAATCAAATAAGGTAAAAGGAAACACTCACCGGACAGTAGGAAAATTCAAAATTTTCGCTAATTTATAGCATCATCGGTGTGAGAAGAAACAGAAGACGGAACCGGAAGTTGGGGTCCTGCTTCCGGTTCCGTCTTCTGTTTCTTCTCACACCGATGATGCTATAAATTAGCGAAAATTTTGAATTTTCCTACTGTCCGGTGAGTGTTTCCTTTTACCTTATTTGATTTATATATATATATATACACAATTTTATATATATAGGCATATCGGTAAAATTACAGATTATTTTACTGATCCGATATATTCTAAAATATTCTAAATGTTTAAATATGAAACTTCTTTTACATTGCAGTTACCTGGAAACACATTTAATAAGGATGTTAATGAACCATTCAGGTTCGTCAAGGACCATTTGCAATTCTTTATCAGATCTGTAGAATATTGATTATCAGTATATGTGAATTTTATATACTTTTCAATATCGGCCAAAATTTCATTAAAAATGTTTTAAATTCTCAGACTTGTACTTGTTCATTGATTTTATTAACAATATTTTGTACAAATCTTGTTATATCCCGTTACATGTGTTCTCCAAAAGCTATTTCACCACGATATCACTCCACTAAATTTCATCTTGAAGCGTCTCACATGCATGCAAAACTGTGTCTTGTCACACAGTACATATGCACAGCCTTGTACATTTTACACTACTTTCTAGGTCAACAAGCAAATTGGTACACACCAAGGAAGCACTTTAATTAAATGGATAGTAATCCAGGCCATGCTTCATTTTGAAGTTGGGTGCCTTCATTTTTGCCTTCCCTTCTTTAATTAACTTCTGTACGTCTGATCTGAAAATAAATGTTATATTAGTTTCTCTTCAAATTTGCACATCAAAACAAACGTTAATAGTTGACATAGGGCAAACAGCAAGGAGGTTACATACCAAAACAGTGATCCATGAGTAATTGCTAAGCTAATTATAAAAAAAAATCAATTTTATTACTACAGTGGAACCACAAGCAAAAAAACCTGCACAGACCCCAAACTCCTGTGCACCATACTCTTTCTTTCTTTTCCTTGTGGTCGCTCTATAGAGTACATTTACATGCTTTATATTTCGAGGACAGCTGAATAACTAGTCTTCCTCATATCAATGGAGGAAGAGTGGTTAGCACAGTGTACTATGATGCCAGGGGTACTGGGTTCGAATCCCAACCTGGGTATGGATGTTATTTGTGAGTGTCCCTTCATGGCTCACCCTCATCTTCGCGATCATCCAAAAGTGGCAGAACAGTGAAGCAAAATCTACCAATCAAATCACTGGACCTTGCAAAGCAATAAAGTCTGTTGAAAATTGAACCAATTACATGATTGACAATGTATGAAGCCTTGAAGGTAGATGTATCATGAAGGTGCATTCCTACTATGCCAGCTGGCAAGGCTGCGTGCAAAAGTTGTTTTGCTTTGCCAAACTTGAGAGACGTCCCCACAGGACAAATAAAACAGTTTCTTAATAAGAAACAAATAAAACATTTTCTTTTGTTTTAAACATGTTTTATTAAAAAAAAAAAACATTTTAAACAAATGAAGCATTTAAAACAATGCTAAAAACTTATTTTCTAAGAGTGATGATTAATAAGGAATCTGTTAATCATCCAAGGAATGACTGTGTCTCTCGTTATAAAGTAAACACTTGATTAACTTCTTAAAATACCTATTTACGTTACTCTTAAATCTCGCATGTAAGCTGTTTGAGAAGGATAAACTAATCCACACTATCCACGTGCTAGCTACTCTGTATTCCGAAATACATTCATCGTGAATGCAACAAAATACTAACATTAACATTACAGGCACGTATCTAGAAATATGTTTGGGGGAGGGGGGCAGAACCTAGTGTCTGAAAATAATAGTAAGGTTTAAACTAAAATAATTATATTAAAATTAATTAATATATTTTTATTACATGAATACAAAAAAGGACGGCATAAGAATAGTGATATAAAAGCACGCATTCATTGTCTAGCTTATGTCAGCAAAATTTATATAAAAAAGCCCTGACAAGGTACAAGGAAACTAATGTCAAATAGATAAACAATTGAACATAAAAAAGGGACGTTAGATCCAGATGACGAAAAGTAAAGTTCCTGTTAATATTTTATGCATGTTTTTATAAGTAGTAATAAATCTTGCATAAATCTTCTTTGGTACTGTCATTCAAAGTCATATGATCCCAATATAATCATTGCCTTCCAATAAGTTTGACAGAAATAAATAACTCTGGATTAAACAACAAGTATATTTTCATTATTTAACTTTTGTACTTCGTTAGTCTTTCAGGGGGGGGGGGGGTCCAGACCACCTGGACCCACCTGCCTAAATACGTCCTTGATTAACAACTATGTGCAGTGTGTCAAGTGCGGAACAAGCCTGTTTCACGTTCATGCATATGTAATTCAATTTTATACATGTTTTAAACACTAGTAAAAAATATATATATATGAAAGAATACAGAGCCAGGTGTCTTACATGTGCCCCACGGGTACTCATTACAATATGTTTCTTTGTTAACTGAATATATATTTCCAGCCACTGAACAGACTTCTGGGCACATCAACTGACAAACAAAAGGACTACCGAAGTGATGCATGCAGGGTAACAAAAGGGGCTCACATTGAGCATTTGTGAGTTACTGTATTACAGTTTTTGCCACTAAAACTTGGACAGTTATAGTACTTAAGTGTAAAATTTTAAGTGAATTGCACAATTAACAAAAAAATTATAAGGAGTTGAAATCGTTCAAATCATTTTGAAACATGGGTATTTGTGTGTGCATATCAGTGGCGCAACCACAGTGGGGCAAAGGCACATTGCCCCCCCCCCAACCTTGAATGAAAAATAATTTTAAGGAGGGCAAGGGGGCAAACATTGATGGTTAAGGGCACCTGCAGAAGGCACAGAGGGGGCAATTATCCCCCACGATTTCAATATTTTTGCAAATAAAAATACATTTCATAAAATTTTCTCGCTCGCAATGCCTGTTAGTCTCGTCAAGTTCCAAGACGGAGCGGTGGTAGTCGGCCCCAGCCGCCGAACAATCTAAATGATAAAAGTTGTAAAAGAGAGAATGCCATGGCACCTTGTGAATTTACTTGCACCCTATTAAATCAATATTGTTTTCAGTTTGCAAAAAAATGGATTAAAAATTTTCTTTTGCTTCACTCGCAATATGATTGTTTTCTGTAATGCACTGTAAATTACCAGAGAGAGAAATAAGACTTCTCTTAATGGATTTTGTCTTAAATGCATGAACAATTGTTTGTAGGAAAAGGAGCGTGCACATTTGAGAGACAATTTATATAATTTTTGCTGTTGGTTTGTTATGAGGTGGATGAATAGATTATGTAATGAATATAAATAATAGACCTATATGCTGTATACATATGTGTATTAAAGAAACTTTGAATACGAACACAATTTAGTGTTGTCATGTATTTTCTTATTTTAGATCACTCCATTTTGAATATGTGTAAACCATATGTCGTATATGAAAGTGATACATGTTATATGTACAAAAAGAATTATATTTGGAATGCATTTATCATGCATTTTTTGCCATTCAAAAATACTGTTTGTGTACTTGTTTTCCATTATTAATGAATGTGAAATTGAACGTTTTTTTTTTATTTTAAGAAAAATGTTTAAAATCGTTTGTTCAAACACTAATGTTTAACACCAACTTCTACCCCTTCTTGTGTAATTTACGAGGATGATAACGTCTTTGACACTACCACTACTACTAATTAATAATAATAATAAGTCATAATAATGGTATGTTCATCCTGGTACTTGCCCCCCTCCCAGACAAACGTTCGTGGTTTGTGTGTGGGTGTTGAGAGGCGGTAATATGAAAGGTTGAAATAGAGAAAACATCTGCTTGTGGCCTTGAATTTTTTGAAAATTTGCCTTGAAAACTGGGAATTATACTTGATTTTTATCATGGTCTAGAGTAGCCACTCTGCAATTCTTCCTTACTGTGCCACACACACTTGGCACCACTCTGTGCATCCCCCACTTCGAGCATCAGTACGATTTCCTTTGAAGAGAACCACTACTATACTCAGGTGCAACCTAACTTGACAGTGACGTCGTAAAGCATTGCAAACTTACAGCGTTCATACTTTCACTGTCTGCACTCGGAAAAAAGAAAAACAATGCAATGAAATTCAATAGATTAAGATACAAGGGAAGGAATTTCAAACTGTCACAATGCGAGGATTCTTGCAGAACATTTTAACGTATAATAAATAACCATTAAAATAGCATGATACATAAACATAATAAACTGTATGAAACTGATTTGGATTCAGATAATGAATATGGGATGGCAACGCACCTTCGAACGGCAAGTTCGCGAGACTTGAGCACCAAAATATAGTTCCTTACTTGAAGCATGTTGCATCGTATACAGTACATAGAAATGCTTTAAAGATGTTAGATTCTGAAAAACCTGTTGAAATGAAGATTATCTGGTACGATTGTTTGCTGCAAGTCAAAATTTAAAAAAATATGCATGGGTTCGTTAACCCGAATCTTGGAGCAGGGTTGCAGGTTGAAGTGAGGGTAAGAGCGACTCTACATTTGTCTACTGGTTGCCTCAGCGAGCGAGATCCGGGCAAGTGTTCCGCTTCAATCACTTGCGTGTTACTTTAAATCGCATTGCAAAGGGAAAACTTTGAATATTCATATGGGGGGGGGGGGGGGAATGTGTAAACGTATTTGTATTTCCGATGTACTTCTGATGAACCACCAATTTCAAATGTCACAAAAACGTTTAGGGGCAATGGGGAAACTAAATTCCCAACAGTGGGAAAAGTGGCTGCTGCAATTGATTGAGATCGTGATCCATAAGCACATCAACAATGAGGCGTATTTTGTATGACCTAATGTTAATCACTAAACTTACCTTTTGTCAATTCCAATAGGCAATTAAATGCGATCACAGTACAATTATTTTTGCCTATTACAATACAATCTAAGTCCTTTTTTTGTTATTCAATAAATATCCAATTCTATGTCTATTCGACATAAATTTCCTTGCCAGGGATGTTGCTTTTACACAAATTTTGGCGATATTAACTACACGTTAGTTACATAATGTTGTTATATATGTTTTACCATTTTTTACCAATTCATGTAATAACAACAATGCAATATTAATTAATTTACATATTCAATTACTATTATTTTAATTAATTAATCAATTAATATTTAATTCAATATAATTATTCTAATTATATTGTTGTTATTATTATTGAGAAACTCTGTCGGACCCCCCCCCTCCCCTCCCGAAATGTATTTTTAGATACATGTCTGTCACATTGGTATGCTTTCCGTCTAGGCTCAGAGTTCAGATCTAAGCTAAAAATGGAAGGTTCGTTGTTGTGTATGTAGGAAGCGAAGATGGTTTTGTGGAAAGTATTTATTTGTTGTTTCGTTCGAGTAATGGCGTTGAGGCAGCGTTTTGAGTCGTGGTTTGTCGATATTCTACCCAAACTGCAACCAAATAGTGTAATTGTCATGGATAATGGATTATCTGTATCATTCTGTTCGCAATGAGAATGTACCGAACAATGCTTCGAGAAAAAAGTACTTCAAGAGTGGCTTTCGTGGAAGACTGGCAAAGACAAAGTTTACTTTATGTCAGTACTTCGTTTATTACACGTATTCAAAACATTAAAAGGCCGTTAGTTTCTCAGTCCAAATATATTTTGAACTTTGTAATTTGTTTATCTATTCGTGTTCGTATTTCGTTAGTGCCAAGCATTGACATTTCTCTGCATGAAAATCAGCTCCAAACAAGAACGTTCCGCTCCTTCTATGTGCTTTCTCTGCGGACTCCGAGATGCAAATGTGACGGAGAAAATATTTCATGCTTGGCGCGGAGTGATACATCAAGTTGCAGTGTATTCTAAGCTGACGTCACTGTCAAGATAGGTTGCACCAAGGTACAGTATCGCGTTGGAATCTGCCTGGCATCTGGCATGTCAGCAACAGGTACCCACTTGCTCGGCTTTTGTGCGCAGCCTTGCCAACTAGCATAGTGAGGACGCACCTTGAGAATTCCCTTCCCGTGCATGTGATACGTTTTGTTATGCATTGCTAGCTTTTATTTCTGCATGCACATCTTGCACCACTGTGTGTACTTTTATTTTATACTATCTGTGAAATGAAGGGCTCGGGTGTAAAACATGGTGACATTTTGGTACTGTAGGTAAATTGTTTTTGTCTTGTATTTACCAATATCAGAAGGCTTCACTGAGTCAAATGCAAATGGTATGGCATGGCAATTTCACATGAAAATTGAAGGATGGCACATTTTACTTTGTAACTGAAAAATGATAAAAATGTCACCATGTGTTACACCCGAGTCCTTCATATAATATATATACTTGTCATAACTACATTACAGATGACTTGCAGTAACTACACAAAACAAGTAGAATTTTTCATAAATTTCACTGTTAAACAGTTACAAAAATCTTGTGCAAGTTTGCAGTATTAAACCTTAATGCACTCTTGGTCCTTTAGTACAAATCAGTATGTTTATGACACGGTGCCAGGTAAGAACTGCAGCTAAATTCTTCTCATTGCTGTATTATAAAGAATGGAATGCAACAATGTTGTCTTGGTATGTCAATACTAAATAATACAGTGCCTTTCGCAGCCTAGGTTGCTGCGGAGTGGATGCTAGCATGCAGCATCTATCGGCATTTAGACCCACAGCAGTACGCTGACCTTGGCACTGGGCGTGCTTCATTATCCAGATAGCTGGTGTCCAGTTTGCACGTGTTAAGGTCATAACAAGTGTTTTAGATTGTTTTGTTTTTGTTTACGTATTACTGGTGCTTTTCTGCAGTCTAATAATGCCAGGCTATCCATACGATTTAAAACAATGCATTTTTATTTGCGACTCTAACATCGTTACGAATTATTGAAGGGAAGTTAGAATGCGTTTTGCAGCAGAATTCTCAGATGAACGTCTTTCACACAGAGACAGTGTTCGGATAGTTTTGAACAAATTTTGCAAATCTGTTGGTCTGTTCTTGATAAAAAGTGAAGGGTAAAATGGCATATGCTTACTGAGGAGAAACTAGACAAGGTTGGAGCATGATTGGAACATACTCCTCGAAAATCCCTCCGACAGACATTTTCATGATGTATGCGTGGCTAGCTACCAAACATTTAAACCTGAAGCCATACATTAGAATAATTAAAAGAAATTATTACGAGAGAAATTGAAGTAATTTTGAAAGAAGAACTCATTTATGATGTCATATAGACTTGAAACATACACGTGACTAATGCAAGGTCTGCCATTGGCTAGGCTTCTGAGCTGGATGGGCAAAGAGTTTGGCATTTCAGAACCTTGCCGACGGGAGACACAAAGGACATGCTTGAATAAAGCTGAGTATACAGTATCTCCGTATATTTCCTTTTTGGCCTGCATGGCCTGGTGGTGATTTGCCTAGTATTTGTATATACGTATATAGATCTTTCATAGTTATTCTACTAGTTTAAAAATTTGAAATTTAAATAAGGGTAGATTGCTCCGGTCATGTTGGCTTTGGGGGATTTGGGCAGGTTTGGAGTGCACTCGATATAGCCTCTATAATTACCAATTTAATTGGACTGACTTTGTTATCCCTGTTAAATGAATGGATATGGTATTTAATGCCATGAATGAATGGGGAGATTTCTTCTTGCTATTATTTTTGAGTTACTGAAAATTGAGGTTCTTTGTTATATAAATATGTAATGGGTCTTGGATGTTAAAGATTTTGGAAATTATAGTGAAACAAGGAATTGTTAATAACATTTGAGAGTTTATGTTTTAAATTGACCAGCATAACTGTCTAAAGTATTACAACATCTTCCACAGCGTTGTAAGCTCCTTTGTTTAATATTTTAAGAGAAATTAAGAGTCGTAAGGGATTACAAGTAGGACATAGTTTCCAACACCTCTTGTAACAAGGTGCCTGCTCATTTTAATTGTAACTGTCAATGTAAGTGTAAGAGATTATTTCATTACATAGCTAGAGGTTCCAGTTACGCGGATATTGCATCCAGTTTGCCAACAGACGTAATCTTACTTTCCACCGTGCTAGTCACTGCTCCGTGGACACCTAGGCTGCAAAAAGCAATGTATATGCAGGAATGTTCTACTGCTTAAAAAATAAAAGTCCAGGTTAAATTGGGACATCTGGTGGCCTCAACTATAAATGATCAAATTTCGCAAAGCGTTTATGTTACAGTCACTTAATGTCAGAGAAAATTTGAATTATGGTTTTAATTCCACTTTATGCACAGATAGGCTAAGCGGGATTGGACATACAGTTGAAAGTGGGATCCGATCCTAACCACTGTGCAATTTGCCTCCATTGGGGAGGTTCCGAGATATCAGGGAAAAAGAAACACTGGTAAAAATGATATACTGACTAACTAACTAACTAACTAACTCTCTAGCCTTCTTAAACCCGAAGGTTCATGGCTGCAGCAACACAGGCCTTCCATCTTTCCCTATCTTGAGCAAGATCTATTTACTCTTTTCCATCCCTACCGATTTCCCTTAGATCCATCTCAACGTTGTCCCTCCATCTTCGTCTTGGCCTTCCTACAGGTCTCTTACCATCAGGTTTCCCAACAAGAATCCTGTAAACTCCTCTTTCCTCTCCCATTCGTGCCACATGGCCTGCCCACCTAAGTCTTCTTGATTTAATTATTCTAATAATATCTGGACATGAATACAAATTATGTAGTTCTAAATTATGTAACCTTCTCCATTCACCTGTCTCCTCATCCCTTTTAGGTACAAAGATTTTCCTAAGGATCTATTTTCAAATACTCTCAATTTATGTTCATCTTTCAGTGTAAGGGACCAAGTTTCACATCCATATAATACTACTGGCAAAATTACTGTTTTGTATATTTTAACTTTTAGTTTCTTAGATATTAAACGAGAAGACAAAAGCTTATGAAGAGAGAAGTAACATGCATTTCCTGAATTAAGCCTACTTTTTATTTCCTCTTTAATATAATTTTCATTTGTTAATATTACTCCTAAGTATTTGAATTTGGAAACTAGTTCAAACGAGTTGTTATCAATAATTAGATTTTGATTATTACCTAACACTTGGTTTCGGCCTGTAAGCATATATTTAGTTTTCTCTTTGTTAACTTCCAAACCTATCTCTTTAGCAGTTTTGAAAAATATTTTAGCATTATTCTTAATTGTATTCACATCATCCCCCAGTAAGTCTACATCATCTGCATATGCTAACAACTGAGTCACACCATTTAATTTTATGATATACTGATGAAAAATAACATTAATTTAGCTTCCCAAAAATTAGAAACAAGTGTTAAAAACAGGAAAATAAATGTGAAGAGGGATAGTTTGAAGAATGAAGAATGTGAGTAATGGTGTTAGGAGAAAATTGCTTTCTCAGGGACTTCTTGAAAAACATGCTGAAATTCCCAGAAGTCATACAATCTCCTGGAAAACAACCTTTCCTCCTGTGTTGGCTGTTGATTTTTAGCAATACCTGGCTCCTTGGCAAAAAATTGTGAATTATAGAAATTCTAGGGTGTGTTTTAATGATAAAAGCAAGAATTTCATCCTCACTGTACGTACAATAATTTAAATTAAATCAATGCTTAACAAAAGAAGAATATACTTCAAGTAATTCAATACCTAATATAGGACATGCACAAATGCACATAACAGTAAACATTTCACATATTTATACTACTCTTCATACACAATATTGTGAAATGGGTTATAGTTACCTGTATGCTGGGGGCTTGAGTTCATCTGCTAATGTGCATTCAAATTTAGGTTTTGGCATCATCTTAAATAAATTACGTTTAATAATATCAACATCTCTGCCATAATTTTCAATCACCTCTGTTGCTGTAGAAGATGGAGTGTCAAATTTCATGATAAAATAACTGAAATAAAATGACACAAAGATGCTTATATAAAACATACATGTACTTTAGAAAGTTCTTTATATTTGATATTACATGAGAATTTTTGAATCTTCAGCTACTGTTAGGTAGCGAATTCTCATCAATCATAATTAAGTTCAAGGGGCAGGAAATTATTATTACACATGCCTAAATGTAACCTGAAATAGTGCACAATATCTTATGAGTGGAATGTTCTTGCAAATCTGTAGATGTGAGCCTTAATAATATTGTAACGTGGTGCGTATTACTCACTATTAAATACAATAAACAACGTTAAATTGTATTAAGTTAAGTTTAACACTACTTACGTGAGTGAGTATGAAACTTTTTTGGAACGACGTTTCAGGGTCCAACTACCCCCTTCATCAGGTTCGTAATATTTTACTAAGCACTGAACATAATGCAGCGTTGAAAAGTGTTAAAAGAGGGTTAGGTTGAGGGTAGGGTTGAAAACACTAAAAACTATCCCTGACACATTCCTAATTAAAAAACTCCACATTAAAAATCCCGTCGTTCCTAAAAAGTTTCATACTCACTCACATAAGTAGTGTTAAACTTAACTTAATACAATTTAACGTTGTTTATTTTATGTGAGACTTTTTCTTTGTATTTTGATTGTTTGACATTCTTGATCTACCTCTTTTACAATGAGAACGAAGGATGATCACGCGATAAAAACATGGTCGAAGAAATAATAATACCCTCTTTGCAACTACAAACCAAATGTTAACAACAATGGCTATAATACACCTTGTAACAATATGAACATGACTATTCAGTCTATCGTAACCATGATTGATGATACACACGAAGAAATTTCATGTAGGCTAAAAAAAAATCAATCCACAACTACCTAAATGCCTTACACTTACCTTCCTCTTGTGTGGACTCTTCCATGAGAGCTCATTCTGTATGGCAGATCTCTTGTCCCAAGGTTTTCAATTTTTCTGATCACTCCCTCCTTTTCAAAAATTGTTTCAGCAGTTCTTTTCAATGCAGCAACAAGTTCTGGCTGTCAATGAAAAGTAAAATTAATATTTTATTTTTCATTGTTACTTTCAAGTAGTGATATTTGTGCTCAATTTATGTCCTGTATCATTTTCCCAACAACACAGGACACGTAAGTTAGATATTTTTCCTGTACATTATCAAATTCAAAATGAATCCCCCACTATACCTAAGTGTGCACACATTAAGGCATCCCTACTACTCGTCCCCATCTCCTCACCTAACAATTTCTATTTCAAGTGTAACTACACATATAAGGGTTCTATGGGGTAACTCCAGACTTTCTGGACAACATCCCTGCCAAAAGGTAAACAATGCAGTTTGAACCAAATCCACAAATTTAGACACAACGGAGGGCACTTAATGTGGCAATACCTGGATCATAGAAATTAGCCTGACCTGCAATTTTCTTCCATTTCTCATCTATATATTAAAAGACTAATAGCTTCTTAAACCTTCTATTCTGCAGAGCCGGCCCCTGTAACAGAGTGGTTAGCAAATTGCCCTATCATGCCAGGGGTCCCGGGTTCGAATCCTGGCCTGGGCATGGATGTTGCGAGTGTCCATTCATCAATTTCATCATATCATCACTCATCCCCATCTTCGCAAATTAGCCAAAAGTGGCGCAAAAAGCCAAGTAAAATAAAACAAATCATTCTACTCTGCAGAGTCCATCTTTAAACTATGAAATTACTGGACAGTGTACAAAAATACCATCCTTACATTCTTTCCACTAGAAAATTTAATTCACTTTAGTTTCAAATGTTTTTCACAGCATTGGTATATTATAATCTTAATTTTTTTCTTTCAATAAAATTCACACAAACAGCATTAATCAATATGGGGAGCGAATTTACAATACCAGAAGGATCTCCAATGTTTTTCATATTCATTATACTAACTAATTTTGCCCTCGTAATCACGAATCTGAAGTTAAATTGTTGGGGGTCATGTCTAGAAATTGGAAAATAAGCAGAATTAAGTGGTTTTCGGTTATGTTTTTTTGGAGCTGTATGTGCATTGTTTTACGAACTGGAGCGATTTTACAATACCGGACACTTCCCCAATTTCGTATACTCAATAATTTAGGGCTCCTAATCACGAGTTACTACAACCCCAAATTTTAACTATGTTTGACTAACCTTACCGTGCATGATTCGTAGGGCTATCCGTGAATGGTTTGTGGGGCTATCCATGAATGGTTTGTGGGGCTATACGTGCATGGTTCGTGGGGCTATGCATGCATGGTTCGTGGGGCTATGCATGCATGGTTCGTGGGGCTATGCATGCATGGTTCGTGGGGCTATGCATGCATGGTTTGTGGGGCTATGTGTGCATCGTTCGAGGGGTTTAAGGTAATTGCGACCAGGCACCGTCAAAAAATGCCAGTTTTACAATTTCTACACGTCACCCCCAAATGTTAACTGCAGATACATCATCAGGACTCGATATATAGTGAGTATAAGAGTAGGAAAAAAATTGGAGATCCTTCCGGTATTGTAAATTCTTACCCAATATGCTGATAGGCTGCATAACTGTCCTTTTTTATGAGCCATATTTCTTGAATGCTAGTTTCCTTTTGGATGTCATCAACTTCATTCTCCTTGTGTTTACCAAGTTGAGTGAGCCTGTAGTTAGTAGGTACTACTGAAGTTGTCAAATCATAAACAACCACCGTGAATATGGAAAGATTAATCATATATCTTATGGAAGATGGCCCATTAGGTTGTCTTGCAGTACATTCAAGGGATGAAGCAAAACTCTCTACATAACATTTCTAGTTTGCTGCACTTTTTGACACTAGGTGTAGTGCAGGTGTATCCCAGTATCAGCTGGTGCAAGGAAATGACATTCAACTAAGTAGAGGAATAGCAGTTTACAAGTTCAGAAGATTCAAGACATGCCTGTCTGCTGTTTTAAACATTCATTTGATTAGTTAGCATGCACCACGTGACGATACACAACACACTATACTGCTCCATGACATAATGCAAAGAGTGCAGACATCAAACCAACAAAGTGTTGCACGATGTAACCAACTAGATGCAAGAGTGCAAAGAGAGTTAACAAGTGCAGCAAACTAGATGGAGCTAGTATTCTCCACCAGGGCAAGGTATTTCAAATACTGACTATTGAGACCAACCATAAGGATTGACGGTTTGAAATAAACCTTTTACCAAACACATGCTTCACAGGATTTTTGCTTGGTATGAAAATGTACTCGCTGATGTCGGCAAGACATAATAATGAATGTATACAAATGTCTAACTTTAGTGTGCATAAAGTTGAAATATGGATTTCATGATTAGGAGCTAATAGTATGAACTACATTCACCAACCAGGCCCAAGTTCCTTGTGTTTTATTGTAATTTCATCATGCCAAGTATGCACTTCTTACATGGTTTGATTTCAATTTACGTCTGTTAACACATACTGCAGAGTTTTAGCGATTACTTACTGCGTGTTTGCTTGACACTGGTTTTCACTTCCCAATACATACTTTCATGGTTAGGTTACGTGCGTCAAGTTTAGATCCATTAGCATCCTAATAACAACCCTAAATGCTTTTGTGGTTAGGTTAGGCAGATAAGGTTTAGTTCTCAGCATTAAAATAAGATCCCTAAATGCTTTCTACTACTGATCTGTGGTCAAAAGGTTTGAATTCGACCTTCTATAATGGAGAATGCCTTGCCCATAGGGAGCATGCACTCTTTAACTATTTTTCGAAATTCAAACAATGTTTATTACTTTAAGGTTCAAATTTTGTGGGACAATGATTGCCAAAATTGGTAACAGTATGGTATAGGGAAAACACATTTCTTCAAATTTACAGGAGAAACTACTTACGGAACTGGGTTTCTGTAGACTTTTGAAAGCTCGTGGAAGTGTTTTATCCCTTTGTTCGGTATCAGTTCGTTATATCGGAGACACTTTAAAATCGGATATCTTGTGTTTCGTATGGTTCGTACTTACCAATTGTGTATTGCGGAACATATTTGAAGATAACATTAAGGTTTTCACACGTTTAGAAACATTTTTGGTAACATTATAGTATAGGGGAGATGGATTTCTTCAAATTTACAGGAGAAAGTACTTACGGAAATCATTTTCTGTAGCGTTGTGGAAGTTCGTGAATGTAGTTTTGATCCATTTTAATGCGAATACATATTGTTTTCTGCAAAAATCTCTGTCCGACAAGCTGTTTCTGCTGCTGCCATTTGCTTTCTGCATGAGAGCACAATGTTCAGTGTGTTAAGATGATGTAACCACATAGTCAGTGTTTCAAACTCGCAGTGTTTTCACTAGAACATGACGTGTCGAGTATTTTTATTTTTAAAATTTCTTTTCAACTATGCTTGCCTAACCTAACTTAACCTAACCTAACGGAAAATGGTTTTTGGGGCTAACGTCAATGGTTTGTGGGGATAACATCAATGGTTTTTGGGGCTAACATCAATGGTTTGTGAGGTGTTAGCATAATTTCAAATCCGGGCACGAAAGTACGTATATTTTCCGGTGAACAAGGTTGCAACACTGCATACATCAACAAAACACTCACATAACGCACCCTGAACCACCTGCCATAATGTGTTACAGAATCGAAATAACAAGTAACGAGTAAGTACTCGTAAATGTAAGAAATAGACATTATCTTAGTTAGAAATGCATTATTTCACCTTAGGAAATATTCCGCATTCGAAAATAGTACTTAAGCAATGTAAAAAAGTGTGAAATATATGATTTATAGGTGTCTCCCCCATACTATAATAGTACCACATTTTTTACACTAAAATAAGCCATTTCTCGAAGTATTAAGGAATGCACGTCATGGTGCGAGCCCCACAAACCATTCACGGATAGCCCCAAAAACCATTTGGGATCATATAACCATCCAAGAATAGCCCCTAAAACCATTCCCGGATAGCCCCACGGACCTCACAGAAGGTTCGGTTAGATTCAGTTATGTTAGGCAGTTAAAAAACGGCATGCTTACTTTTTCGCTTAAATTGAAGCAATGGGAATTGATTTCCGGCTGAAATAGATTGAAAGATGAAAGAAAATACCTCGAAGAATTTCGACAATGCTACAGAAACTGATTTCCGTAAGTAGTTTCTCCTGTAAATTTCAAGAAAAGTGTCTCCGATATAACGAACTGTTACTCTTCGTTCAACTTATTCGGTCGGCAAACCATGTATTATTCGACATTAATATCTCTCCGATGCACAAACGCTATTGCCTCCATTACGTTCGACTACATGAACCAAATGTTCCATGCATTTTACGATGTAACCCCCGGTCAGTGTTTCCAAACTCGCCATTGTTTTGCCGGAACATGACAATTTTAACTATGTTTGCCTAACCGAACAGAACCTAACCTAACCTTGCGTGCATGGTTCGTGGGGCTTTCAGTGAATGGTGTGTGGGGCTACACATGTATGGTTCATGGGGCTATTTATGAATGGTTTCTGTATTTATGATTGGTTTGTGGGGTTATCCGTGCATGGTCCTGGCGTTTTCGAACCCGGAAAAAAATAAAAAATGAGAAACACGAAATTAGGTATTTTTCGGTGAAGAAGGTTGCAACACTGCAAACCCACTGATCATCGACAATGCTAGTCAAGATTTCTCCGCCATATTGTGTGTGAGAGGAACGAACAATAATTACTCGATATGTGGAAAATTGAAGTTATTTTCGTGAAAGCAGCGAAATCCCACCTTAAACATTCGGTACTTGTCTGATAAGGCCCGAACACCTCTCACTCATTTATTTCCTTAATTTTAGCATTGATACTTACATATTCTGCATTGCGGAAGATTCTTTAAGATGAAGTTATGCCTTTTTCTATAAAATAGTGTCAACTTTTCATATTACAAGTCATTATTTGTCTTCCTTGTTATGCTTGGGTAACAGAAAATATGGCGTGCAGTCGTGCTTGTTTTTTGGCGATTTGGAGTGGGTATGCAGCGTTTCAACCTTCTTACCCGAAAAATACCTACTTTCGTGTTTATTATGTCATCATAAACTATTGACGGATAGCCCCAAAAACCATCCACGATAGCCCCACGAACCATTGACGGATAGCCCCAAAAACCATTCACGATAGCCCCACAGACTATTTCCGGGGTAAAAATTTACTATCCTTCGGACACCTCTAATTTTTTCGTTTCGTCAATTTTTGACATTCGTACTTACGTATCTGCTTCGCGGAACATTCCTGAAGGTGTATCAACGTTGTTTTGATGAAATTTGAACTATGTTTCCTAACCTAACAGAACTAACCTAACCACGTGGCAATGGTTCGTGGGTCTAGCACCAATGGTTCGCAATTATTTCCAATTTCTAGATCCTGATACTAACACGACACCAAATTTTAACTATGTTTCCTAACCTAACAGAACTAACCTATCCACGTGCCAATGGTTCGTGGGGCTAGCTATTCTCCGTCAGAGAATTAATTTTCAACGAACAACATGAATTTCAGCTATGAAACATTCCCACATCACACAAAACACCTTCCCGATGTTCGACAATGCTACAGGAACTTATTACGGTAAGTAGTTTCTTCTGTAAAAATAAATAAATGTGTCCGAAGGATAGTAAACTAGTAGGGGAGACCGGGGTAATTAGAACATGGGGTTATTGGAACATGTTAATGTAGAATAATTTAAAACGAAAAGACTGGTGTAATAACATTTCATACCTATGTACCTACACTAAACCTACATGCAGAAAATTTGTTATTGGAATAACTACACAAAAGTAAGTTTTATTTGACTTTTATTATACACCTGCAAAAATGATGTGACGCATGCTTGGTGCTTCTCTGCTTCTGCATATACTGGATGTGAATGAAAGAACCCTTTCAAAATTTTCTTCACCCCTATAATAAAACATAAGGGCACACATCATTTCATGTGAGTTTGGTTCTCTATGGGCAATTTGCCTGGTTTTTATAAGCAAAGTTCTTATTACCCCAAAAATTTCTGCAAATGCGTTATTAGAACATTGCGTAATTTGCTTGATTTCGCTTGGGTATACTAGATTGTACATGTAACTATTAGAAGTTTTTTCTTTACTACATTGTAGAATGGCTTGTAACCTTTCAAATAAATCATAGAACACTGATTTTCATTCACACATATTTGCTTCACAGCTGGGAAATTGAACTTTATGAAAAAAAGACGTTAACTTGGGATTTTATTTAAACAAGCATTGATAACTCCAGGAGAAGTAGAGCTATTGTGTTCAAATTTGCAGGGTAAATGGGACATTTATATATGATGTTCGTATTACCCCAACAGCAATCTAAAGCTATTCAGTTGAAATTTCTAACTTATGTTCCATTAACCCCAAATGGGGTAATTGGGACAATTTTATGGTGTCATGACAATTTTCTTTTTTTGGACGAGTATTTGCAATGCAGGTATGGTCATTCTTTTTTCAAAAATATGCAAAAGATGTCCTTTTAAATGGTAGAAATTTTTAAAAAATCCATCAGTAACTTTCTGAGTAATTTACAGTGGAACTTCTACAGGCTGTTTCCTGTTCTAATTACCCCGGTCTCCCCTACCTAAATAAATGTGTCCGAAGGATAGTAAACAAGTACCGAAGTTTTTAGTCTCCACGAAAGAAAATACCGGCTAGAGTCTAGTTTACGTCCTTCTTGCCCACTCCTTCTTACCAGTTTACCTCTTTCTTGCACACTCCTTCTTGCCCGTTTACAAAACTGTGCTAGCAGACAGCCGGCGCTCCGGCATCCGTAGAGTACGTAAGTTTTTCTTTTTACACTTTCTGTCACTAACCATTCACGGGAACGAGGTATGCCTACGAGGTTAGGTGAGGCCTGTTATGTTAGGTTCCATTAGCACTCATTTCACCCCTAAATACGTGCTTCATCATCGAAAAATGTCCTCAGTACGTTCAATCATGCATATCCGGACAACATCGTTTTTTTTTCGATTTTCTCCCCCAGGAAATTTTTCCTCGCCTTGGGATTTACTTTGTTGAATTCCTTATAAAATAACCTTTCCAACGATATATGACACGTATTCCTTATGAAAAGGACGTAAACTAGACTCTTACCAAAATACCTCGAAGAACCTCGACAATGATACAGAAAGTGATTTCAGTAAGCAGTTTCTCCTGTAAATTTGAAGAAATCCGTTCGGGTGATATCAGACAGCTACCAAACAATGTTTCGCAATGCATAATAGGTAAGTACGAATGTAAAGAATGACAAAATGAACGAGTGAAGTGTGTTTCGTTATACCATACTGTTACCGCCAAAATTCTACGATAATTAGTCTTTCTGCTAGGAGAATTTGAAAAAATAATAATCATAAATCAATCGGAACCGTTACCAATGTCGCACTAAAAATTTTTCACAAAATTCAGTTTCCAGATACGTATATAAAAACTATTGAAAGGTAGTTTTCTTACCCGAGTCATTGGACGAAAAATAAAACTTATTTCGTAAGTTGGCATTTTAAAGTCACAATTGAACGAGTATGGTTTAAATAATGAATTCAGACACCACTCAGTCTCGTATTATTACATCCAAACTCAGAAAAACACACATGCTTATATTACGAAACAAAAATCAATCTGAATCTATTTTCTAGTTCGCAGTTTGTGGTGGACAATTTGTATCATATTAGCACCTTCTAGTTGGCTGCACTTTTCGACACTCGGTGCAGTGCAGGTGTATCCAGTTTCAGGGTTGTTCAAGGAGGCTAAGCAGATAGGAAGGGAGAAGAGAATACTAGTGAGAAAATGGAAGAAGGCCAAGGAAATAGAGAAGAAGTTAAACGTGGCAGCAGACTCGGCCAACAAAGAATGGATGAAGGTGTTAGAAAGAGTGGAAAGGACAAGACAGAAAGACAAGAGAAGAAGAATGAAGGGAAAAGAGCTTGATATAAGGAGTCCAACCACATTCTAGATGAAAGAAAATATGTTTAGCCTTTTAGGTGAAAGTACATTTGACAAGGGAAAGCCACCTGCTAGAATGTTCCAGAACAACTTTCTAATAGTCTGGAGGGAGTAATGTTTGTGTATATATATCGTCCTGATTTTGTATCTTGTTACATTTGTACTTGGTGCAGACGGGAAGTCATTTCCCGAAGTCGGGATCGGGAAGGGAGATATTTTTCCATATCCCGGTCCCGACCTTTCGGGATCCCGCACACCCCTAGTTCGTAGTATTATCTGTGTGTTTGCCTTAGCTTAAAGTCACGTAATCTAAACTAATAATATATATATATATTTTGGCCTAGTCTGCTGACACGCGCGTTTCAGCAGTAAGCTTAAGCGTCAAATTTGCTCCTGCCACGTAATTCGGTTACAGATCTTAAGAACAGATGAAGACGAGAAAGTTTATGACTAGTGGGAATGAATGTACAGGTAATTTAAAAGGTAAAGGTGAAATGCTCCCCTGTGCATAGCACCACGCCATGAAGGCGTATAGGGGGTGTGGGGGTAACGCCACTTTAGAACTTTTTTTTTATTTTTAGAAAGTATTTAGCGATATTATTTTTATGTTAACAAAACCTAACCCAACTACAAGAGCATTTAGGTTTATTATTAGAAGAATGCAAAGGGCCGGTTGCACCATCTACGCTTAACGTCTTATCCCCCACTTAACACCATTTTGCGGTTGTTCAATGTCCGCCTAACGTTACCTACCACTTAAAGTCCCGTGTAACGTAAGTGGCGGTCGGGGTTCCGCCTAACGCGTTAAGTGCCAGGTAAACATGGAAAAGCAGTACACTGTGCAGCCAACAGATACGTGCAGCACCTAGTATAATCTGTGTTTACACTTTTATAGTTGATAAAATGGCAAAGTCTCGATCAGCTGTTGCAAATTGCGAAAGTTTGCTGCATGTTTTGCATTACCAAATAACAGCAAAAAAAGGCGGATTTGTTAATTATCCCAGGAACGGCAATAAATAAAGCAACGTTTGTAAATATATGTGTAGAAATGAATATTAGATGGTCATTTTCGTGTGTGTTCCGAAAATGTTGAATATTGATATTAGGATTAGCAGTTTCACTGTAATTTCGTATGTAGGATTTGAGTGCATGCGGATACAGAAAATAAAACCAGGTTAAAGTAATGCGTTTGATGCTTGCAAAATTGTATTAAAATGCCGTTCCAAATAAATGAATGTGTGTTTGCTGTAACAATTTTTTTCAACAAAACGCAATATACGAAATGTACACCATGCATCAGTTGCTTTTTCGCAATCCTGGTAATTTGTAATCTTTAAGATTAAAACACGTGTAATATTATTAGAGTCACTTCCGTCGCCATTGATGTGAATGTAACATTGCAAATAAACAAGTAATGTGTTGTTTCCGAATAACAACTGGCAAAGAATGCACGTATAATATTTAGCAGTAGCTACTCTTACCGTCCAGTTCATACATATGTACGTACAAGGAACAATTTCCGAATGGTGATGTGTTTTTTACAAACACACACATTTACAATAATAACCTTGCAAGAAACTACATACCTAGTAGTATATAAGACGTAATACTAATCTTTTAAGAAATGTATACATTGTATATGTGTGATTTTGTAGGTTAACTTCCAAAATTGGCAAAAAAAAAAAAGTTTACTGGTAACAAGCATCCTTACGATGTTGACATGCATGTACAAGGAACAATTTCCTACTGGTTTTGTACCTAACCTAACTAACCCTACCCTAATATTCATGGGAGAGCATAAGACGTAAATGCCAAAGTTTTTTTCGGTATTTACTACTTAGAGGAAACGTTTTATGCGAAGTAACATATTTTTCATTACATTGTGCGAGATTTTGTACTTTAACTTTAAAACTGGCAAAGAATAATAATAATAGAGACAGGTACAGCAGTATCTTTACGGCGTTGATACGCATATACAAGGAACAATTTCCGAATGGTGTTACGTTTCGTAGATACAAAGAAAATGCACCATTGTAATAAACCTTGCACGAATCTACATGCCTGAAGATGCATAAAACGTGCACTCAAGTTTTTTCTGTTTTTTTTTTAACATTCATATGCAATACACATGATCTTGTATTTGATTTTTCAAAATAACTGGCATAAAAAGACGAGCGGCTAGGGGCAGCATTAGCACCTTGGGAAATACATGCTAACAACACCAAACCTGGCCTGCCTAACCTACCCACGTAGGCATATAATAGCATAAATAAGCATGTAAATAGGTTTGGCAAATTATAATTTGTTTATTTAAGCTATTATATACATACGTGGATAGGTTAGGCAGGGCATGTTTGGTGTTCTTAGCATGTATTACCCAAGGTGCTAATACTGTCCCTATCTGCTCGTCTAAAAAGGAACACAGCTTGTACGTATATACAATGTATATTT
The DNA here is from genome assembly GCF_977018435.1 of Lepisma saccharinum. Lineage (NCBI taxonomy): Eukaryota > Metazoa > Arthropoda > Insecta > Zygentoma > Lepismatidae > Lepisma > Lepisma saccharinum. The sequence continues at coordinate 53,205,841 of NC_139234.1, forward strand.
TCCTGGTGAATATTACTGTTCTTTGTAAAGAAATATATACGTTCTTGGATTGCACTAGCATGTAACGTTGCACGAAACTAACTATCTGAAAGTATATACAGCCTGGAGTTTCTTCTTTTTTCTTAATAAGAACAAAACGTGCGTACATACAGTACTACGGTACTTTACATTACTATTTGATTCTTCCTTTTGTGCTAAGATGATAGTAATTCCGAAAATGTACCTTGTACATGGAACCGTTGATTAACGATTTTTTTTGTGCTATTCGAATTTGTTTTGAATACAAAAATTTAATTTTCATCTGCATCGTTAACCAACTTTCACAAAAGCTGCATTATAAATAAAGAAGAAACCTATAAGATGGTCAACGTTGATAATACTAATACTCGCTATTCGCTAAAGAAGGGGTTACGGATTGATAAATTATTAACAGAAACGAATGATAAATTCCGTATATTTACACAAACTCAGATATGTCAGCCTTGCACTAAAAATTGAATAAATGTAACTTGCATTTGTTACGACTTCGTAAAATTTTGGTCACTGTTTAGTAGCGTTTAATATTTTTAAAAAAAGGGACCGTATGTCTTACTGAAAGATAAGACGAGGAATATTCTTTTTTGCAGTATGTTAATTGGAGTACGTGAAAAATAAATTGAAAATTTTGTATGCTTCCCACTACTTCGAAAGATTACGGGTTATATTGTATCATTTAACATACATTTGATATTATATGAGAGTACGACACATGCATTACCTACTTCTATCACCTGTTTCATTTTATTGCAATAAATATTTAGTTTTTTAAACATATTTCAGTTGAAAAAGCATCCATTTGGAATTGACAAGCAGGTATTAGTACGTAATAAACAAACAAAACACAATCGAAAACACAACTTTCTCCAGTTTCTGTTGCCAGGTCGTACGGCAAGCAGGAGAAAGTTCCACCTTACAAGGCCGAGGATAAAAATGCTTGGTGCAACCCACCGCCGCCTAAATCTCCCGCCTGTCGTTATCCAACACTTTGTAAAGTGGCAGATTAACTTAAAGCATTTTTGTGTAAGTAATTGCTAAGACTTCACAATATGTGTTACAGACGTAATTGCCATAGAATAGTTAGGTAATAGCATACATAGCATTATGAAATCACGATAAAACGAAGGCCGAGTCTGCTGCCACGCGCATGTCTCTTTTGAGGTTACAGCAGAAAAAGAACGACTGGCTTCCCTGATGGCGCAGTAGAGGTTCGATTCCCGGTGGAGACACATTGTGGTTCGGATCCCACTTTAAACTGTAGGTCCAGTCCCGATTAGCCTTACTGTGCATAAAAGTGGACTTAAAACACCCAAATCAGAGAAACAAACAAACAGAAATAGAACGTGGCAGCAGACACTACTATTTTTAAGTGGACGTGGTTCTCAGCCAAGGGCTGCTCTGCCACCTATCTGGTCAAACGTTGGCAAACAAGGCAGTGTCTGCTGCCACGTTCTTTTTCTGCTGGATCCTCAAAAAAGATGCGCGTTGCAGCAGACTGGGTCTTTGTCTTATCGTGATTTCATAATGCTATGTATGCAATTACGTCTGTATCACATACTGTGAAGTTGCAGCGATTACTTTCACAAAAATATTTTAAGATTATGGTTAGCATTAAAATAATATCGCTAAATGCTGTTTAAAGAAAAAGGTTTTAAATTACGTGTACATTCATTCCCACTAATCATAAACTTGCATTTCTCTCGTTTCAATCTGTTCTTAAGATTTGTAACATCCTCTTAGGAGATGAATTGCGTGGCAGGAGCAAATTTGAAGCTTATTCTTACTGTTGACACGTGCGTGCCAGCAGACTCGGCCCCAAAACAAGGCGAATGGCCAAACAGAAGAAGAAGAAGAAGAGAAGAATGTGGTAAATTGATGTAAGCACAAGGAATCTGTGGCTGTGGCACAAACGGCAGTGGTTTGTCTATGGAAAGTGCTGTACGATATATCTGCATAACCAAATAAAGAAACATGCAGAGGCTTACAACTGTATCCAAGACTTAAATTATTTACGACTGCCTGGGTTGATCATTAGTGCGTTCTTATTTCCTGCCCCCCCCCCCCCCCCGATGACAGCTTTTGTGTGTATACTATATCTACCATGGCATCCGATTCAGATTCTGACGAAGACGACTTTGTTCAATATGGTACACCTTTGGAACCTTTGGATGAAGACAATGCCTTTCAACAGCGAGGAGTTCGTCAACAAACTGTGCGTGACAAGTATGGTAGACAACGATTTCATGGTGCTTTCACTGGTGGTTTTTCTGCTGGTTTCTTTAACAGTGTTGGTTCTCTCGAAGGATGGACACCATCCTCTTTCAAATCATCGAGACTTGAAAAAGGAGAAAAAAGAAAATATGGACCTGAAGATTTCATGGACGAGGAGGATTTTAGTGAATTTGGAATAGCCCCTAAAAAACTTCGCCCAACGGGCGATTTTCTTGATTCCTTTAGCGGGAAGGACCGTGGAAATTCTTTTTCACGTTCTTCAGCAATACCTGGAGAACCAGTGCTGAAAAATCTCATAACGTCAGTGAAAGAGACCGTAGGTATTGCTCTTCTCAGGAAGATGGGTTGGAGGCCTGGTCAGGGTGTAGGGCCACGATTAACGAGACAAGAAAAGAAAGCAAGGAGTAAAAAGCAGAATAAGGAAAGTGATGGGGTCAAAATATATGGATGTTCCCTTCCTTCCACAGAGGTGGACTCTGATGAAAGCTTTAGTGATTCTGAGGTGACATTTGCACCTGATGATGTAATGGCGTTTGAGTGTAGTCCCAAAAATGATAATTTTGGTATTGGCTATAAAGGACTTGACAGAACATCTCTCTCTTCTCATCACATAAATTTATTTGAGCCAAGTTCATTAGTTATTGAAGGAAAGAAAAATAGTAAGGGAAAAATAATGGGGCAGGCATTTGGTGTAGGTGCACTCGAAGACGATGATGAGGACATTTACCATAATGAAGACATGTCACAGTATGATTTTTCTCTGCAGACTACAAAAGAGAAAGAACAAGGAAAACCTAGCAGGTTTTCAAATAATTCAAGCAATTTTGTCGGTGAAATACTGCTAGGTTTCCACATAGCTGCACAGCCAGTATGCCGTAAAAGATATGTTTGTCCAGCTCCACCCTCAAATTTTGAACCAGTGCACAAAGGTAGAGGATCAAAATTTGAAAGTTCGAGTCTAGAAACAAGTGGTGGTGTATCAAGGAAGAAATGTTTAGATCGCCATGCTCTTGATGCAAAGGGTAGAGCACAGATTCTTTCAGGCAGTGTGCAAGAAGAAAGTAAAGATAGCACAAAGGAAAATTTAAATGTGCAAGAGACTTTGACCGAGTGGGAGAAAGAACACAAAAGTATTGGAAGTGAAAGTACTGGTTCTAGTTTCAGCATTCATCAGTTTATGACAGGTGAAATAGAATCACGTTTTGTTCATGAATCTGGACCAGATACACAAGTTGAAACCCCAAATGTGAGTGATTCTGGGACAGATCAGAAAATGGCAGCCAAAATGAAAATGTTTGGTAAGCTGACCCGTGAAATATCAGAGTGGTGTCCATCAGATTCCCTGTGTAAGAGATTTAATGTCCCCAACCCAAGAAAAGGCATACCATCACATTCTAAGAGGAAGACTGAAGTGAAACACACAATATTTGATTTTTTGGCTGCTAGTTCGTATAACAAAGTGTTTCAGCCATCTCAGGAAACCGATCCGTCAGAGGAAATTGTTGTAGAAGGATTGTCTCAACCTGGGAATTCTGTAAATGAAAAGGAACAGGTTACAGTGCGTATAAAAGTGGAAGAGATGGAAGATAAAGAAAAGCAACCATCTTATGAAGAACAAGATGTGCTAGCCTTTCCAGATCCCCCGAAGAAAATAGACCTTTTCAAAGCTATATTTCTTAGTAGTGGCGAATCAGAGTCCTCAGAAGATGAATCTAGCAGTGAAGAAAATCGTGAACTGGGGAAAACTGGTGACTCTGTAATTGATGATAATCTAGATGTAAATAGACAGTCGAATGCAGGCAACAAAGAAAATGCACCAAAACTTGGAAATGAGGTTAATGTGGAACGAAACACTTCGCCACCAAGAGGACTTTTTGCTAACATAGATCTGGATGCATTAAGTGCAAGGACCCAAAAATCCACAAAGACAGAAGTACCGGTAGTTTCTTCAGAGTCACAACAAGTTAATACTTCACAAACTGCTCCCATACCTGGTAGTAGGGTACAAAGTGAACCTTCTAACACAATCCAATCAGATTATGATGTGTACGGACCGTCATTGCCTCCTGGTGCTACAGCTGGTGCCCCCACTGCAGTGCCAGTAATATCAAGAATTCCTGTAGTGGATCTAGTCAATAGAGGTAAGTGGGTGGAAAAAACTAGGAAAAGTTCCAAAAGTAAACATAAAAAATCAAAAAAGAAACGGAAGTCAAAGAAAAAACATAAACATAAACATTCCAAGAGAAAAATTAGTGATAGTGAAAGCAGTTCATACAGCAGTGATTAATATATTGTTGCAATAAAAGCTTACCTATTGTGTCTGCAAAGAGTTGATGTAATTTGAGTTTTGAGTGTTTTTTGCAAATAGTTTCAGAGAATAGGCCTACATCTCATCCAGTCGTCAATTACATTGAGTTAGAATGAATTTGCCTTTTTTTTTTAAACCATATATAAGTCGTTGACACCTCTGGATTGTAATGTTCCCTTTGATGGTACATAACACCAAAAATATGTGTTTTTATTTTCCTTTTACTCAACAGTTTGCATTGTTTACTTATGGTATTTATAATTTATCAGACTGTCAAGATTTAATCATATGATGAAAGAAATAAAAAATAATTGATTTCACTAACTATCAAGTATATCAAATCTCAGGACAACAACGAATAAAATTTCAGTGAATGGTAAAAATATTGTTTGTTGTGCGACACATTTAAACAAAGAAATTATTTAAAATTTTGGTAAATTTCTTATAGCGGACAAACGGCTGAAATTTGCTATTCATTTAATTTGAATATTCATACTTACGTATTCTGCATTGAGAAACATTGTTGAAGGTGGCATTTCACTTATTTCATGGAAATAAGCTCTATTTGCGACATATTGTGTAAGTTTTTGTTTGTTTTTGTCTTTGGTAACATGCAAAATGGCGGTCACAGTTTCACTACCGTACTCAGCATGCAGTGTTTCCACCACACTGCACCCAAAAATACGTACATAGCCCCACAAACCATTGACGCATAGCCCCACGAACCATTTCCGGTAAGGTTAGGTTGGGTCACGTTTAGGTTACAATAGTTAAAAATTGGTTTAGAAAAAAAATGCGTAGCCACACACACCATTCTCGCATAGCCCCACGAACCATTGACACACAGCCCCCCAAACCATTTTCGGAAACGTACCTTCTTCAGTTACAAAAACACATGTTTGTCATCGCACACAGGCAACATCCGGCTGGAAGGAAATGGATGCAACAGCTTTCGTGCATCGGTCACACATTTATATTGAAAAATAGATGATTTTCCGGCAAAATTCAATGAACGATGCGAGAAAACACTTCCCCGAACTTCCACAACTATAAAGAAACTGCATTCGGTAAGTAATTTCTCCTGTAAATTTGAAGAAATCCGTTTGTCCGATATAAGAAATTTACCAAAATTTTCATGTTGCAAGATAGAAAACTAGCTTAATTTCATGTTCATAATTTGAATGTACAGTATTTGCTGTGCACATGGATATTTGCCTTTTTATTTGCAGTGGACATCAGATCACAAATAAATCTCTTGGTAGCCTTGACACTCTGTACCCCCACTAAAAAGTGAAAATTGTGCATGGTTTATGAAGATTACGTAAGTTTTCAGCTTGCGGAAATGTGCGATGGTGAAGTAAAATAACTCTCTTTCCGTAGCCTGAAGGGTTTGTGCAAGTAAATATAGCATATAGTGAATATAACTGCTTCATATACACATAATATTAATTACAGAAATCATTTAATTTGCAATAAATATTATTTTACATTAAAATGCAGTATGAAGTAAAGTGAATCAAACCTGAATTACTTATGGAACTAAATTATCGTTAGGAGTGTAAGTTTGGTGATATTATCATGTGCACATGTTTTTTCATTATTTGAGTGTGCAAACTGCCAGTTTTTACAAATGAAAATTGTGAAAGTATTCCAAAATAGGAGCTTCCTTACTTAGGCAGATTGTATTTATTTTGGAATAAAATATCTTTGTGATTTATATTACATAAAACGTCAAAATCTATCAATTGAAAAAGAATTTGATATAATTCTGAAGGGAATAATAGAATGTCAAAGGGCCTCAATCTCTCAACCCCAATACATATTTTCACCCAAGATAGTGTGAAATTTATTTGAGACTTTGTAAACATGTTGATAAATTGTGGTATTTTTAAAGGTTAGATTAATTGAGGTCATTAATGGTATTTTGATTTATCGGTAAACTTTTTTTACCTATTTTTATTATAAGAACTTTGTATTACAATTCTGTCAATTTGTTACTGCTAAAAACAATATTCACATGCTACCTAGTAAATAGGACTGTACATTGTCTTTTCTAATGTAAAAAGCCTATCTGTGATATCTAGCTATGTACATTGATTAAGTGATCACGAAAAATTGTAAAATTATATGCCAATTTGTCAAACTTGTACACACTATTTACTGTTGTATAAATTTGTTATTGGAATCTATAAATATTGTACATGCATATTTGTATATTTATTTATTACACACTAAGTAAGAAGCAGGTTTACATCTTCATATTTTTTTAATTTAGAAAGCAATTTTTGAAAAGAATATAAAAGTATAAATAAAAAAATTAAAGAAAAATAATTACATTGCTGCAAAAAATATATTCAACAATGTACTTGTGAAATGAGATAATCAGTTAAATAAGTACAGTTAGGAAAATTAGCTGACAAAATGATCAATATTAAATAAAATTAATATTTACTCACCTTGTTCTCTAGATGACATCTGTGTTGCAATTGGCCTTGGTCAATGAGTAGTAGTATTCTTTGTTGAATTTGTGATGTTTTATATAAATTTCCACGATTTCATACATATTACTATAGTGGAGCCCAAGTTAAGACTTCAGTATGGGCTCTTACTTTTGAGATCACCACCAGCAATTTGGACCATCAAAGCAAGACGTTTTCCTTTCTTGTGTTTACCACGATTCGGGGAGTTAAAACTAACAGCCGTCTGACGGTTGCCACTTGCTGCAAACACATGTTGGGAAGAAGGCTGGGAATGTTCAGGCAAAAGTTCGTGAATAGGCTTCTGTAGGGTGTCAAGTGGTTTGTTGTTTGCGTGCACGCTTTCTCATTTTTTGTATTTCTTGAAGGAATTGATTATTATAATTATTCTACAACAGCAAAATGGCAAGAGGTGGTATTATTAAGCATAAAAGTGTCCAGAGTCTTACAAGTAAAGAGAGACAAGTTGTAATAAATATTATTGTATACTTAAATCAGAAAAATACTGGTAGAAGTGTTAGTTGGACTGCAAGCGAAAATGCTGAAACGACTGGAATTTCATTCAAAACTGTTACAAAATTAATAGCGAAGCGATTAAAGGTCCTCTTACAACACTAAACGAGCAGAAAAACGTCAAGAAACAACAGGTACGCAAAATCCAACAACTTGGAATATAACTTTTATACGAGGCGATGTGCGGCGAAAAGTCCCAGGCACATTGTATATAATACATTGGCGGATTTTTCGGGAGGAGGTTCACTTGCCCCTTCCAAAATGATGCCTAAGTATTATGAAAAGTATTGATAGCATCATATTAAAAGATAAAAAAAATGATCGAGCCGTTTTCCCTAGATAGTTACAAGAATGCCAGTCTCCTTCTTTCTGTAATTATTCTTCATATGAGTACAAATACAATAGAACTCCTTTATTTTCACACCTCTACTAATAATTGATTGATTGAGTTTTAAGTCCACTTTTATGCACAGATAGGTTAATTGGGACTGGACCTACAATTTTATGTGAGATACGAACTACTATGTGCCTCCAGCAGGTATCGAACCTTGGATCCCTTGATTATAATGCGATGACGGAAATTCTGCTAATGCTATCTCCTTAGAATCGAAGGGCCCTGGGTTCGTTTCCTGGCGGAAGTACATTCTAGGATGGATTATACATTGAAGGTTCAGTCCCGATTAGTTCATCTGACCACAAATTAGACCTAGAACGAACCCTTGTAATTGTATTGATGTGAATGACGTGACATGTCCAATGGGCGTATGTGCTGGTCATAACTCCCCCTTGGAAAAGTATTCCTAAAAGAAGAGGGTCAACAGCAGGAGAATATGGCATATGAGGACCGGCTACTAAAAAGTATACGTACTTACCCCCCCCCCCCACCCTCTTCGAAAACACTGGGCACCACACTGATATAAGGGCACTTTTTGATGTGTCGAATAAGTTGCAAATCTGCACATTATACTGTGTATTTCCAATATTACGTAATGCTTACAGCATATTCTGTGCACGTCCCAGAAAAAAATCTAGACCCGCCTATGACTGTCGAGCTGCTGCTGTGCAAAACGAATAGAGGAACAAAACAATAAAGACACAACCAGACTTTCTGTGTAGCCTTACGAGTTGTTTGCGAGCACTTACAGGTCGGTGGGAGAGATTTGCTTTGGTGCATGCCGGTAATGAACACTGTTTTGTCTCAAACAAGACAGTGTGCCGATAAATGTGAAACAGGCCTCCCCGATGGCACAGTGGTAACGTCCTGGTTTGATACCCGGTGGAGCCATATAGTGGTTCGGATCCTAGTTTAAACTGTAGGCCCAGTCCCGATTAGCCTTTCTGTGCAAATGTGGACTTAAAATTAAAAAAACCGGCCAACGTACACGATGAAATGGACAGCAAGACATATGACAAGTATATTCGGGATCAGTTATTTGCAAATCTCCCTCCATGGACCGTCATTACTCTGTACCACAGCCGCATGAAAGAACAGCTTCCCATCAAATCATGGCGAAAGGATTTACATTCTTGTATTGAACAGTACCCGTTCCGTTGATCACCAACTTTTGTTGCAGCGTGTACTACAGCAGATGTTTGATGCATACCGGAGCCTTCTTCCACTACGCACCATGCGGCAACACTGTCATCATAAGCCCCATACTGAACTCTTTAAGTTGGGCTCACCAATAGGCCTCCCTATTTTTTCAAGTTTTGTCAGGTGAATATTTTTCTCTTGCTGACTGAATTAAATACAGGAGACATTTACTTGCTTTCAGTATGCTACAATTGTTGCAGTGAGCTGGCCCCTGTGGCAGAGTGGTTAGCACATCATGCTATGATGCCAGAGGTCCTGGGTTTGAATCCTGGCCTGGGCATGGATGTTTGCGAGTGTCCATTCATCAATTTCATCATGTCATCACTCATCCACATCTTCGCAAATTAGCCAAAAGTTGCACAAAAGGCGAAGTAAGATGAAGCAAATCAATCAATCAGTTGTTGCAGTGAAAGTAGTGAGAAGCTTCATCATGTACAAGTCTACAAGCAGACAATAATTTTTATTTCAGAAGCCTTGCCAAGTTGTTGTTATTCATTTTATTTCAGACTGTGGAAAGTAGAGGGTATGCAGGACAAATTTTTCCTTCGGACCTGTATTTTTTTTAAATCCCGACATTCGGGATGGGAATAATTCACTATTTTCGGACCAAGTCAGGAAATTTTTGGGACAGAGAATGTTCAAAATTTTGCAACACTGGAAATCTCTAATTCTACATGCCATTTTCCCTTAAGTGATTGATTTTTGCATTTCTGGAATAAAAACTAACAACTTCCAAGTCGTTTCACACACTTATAATGCAGAAAACAACAAATTTAATCACTTTTCAAAGTGACCATTTAAAATTTTCCAGCTGTTCAGGATCCCGGTACAGACTTTTTGGGATCCTGCACACCCCTAGTGAAAAACTATTACAATTGTTTTTAATAACAATATACGATAAAGTATGTTTTTCATAAATTGCATATATCTGCCAGTTCAGCAGTAAGCAGCACGTTCCTTGCAGGCAGTATACCCCATCTCAAACAAGTTGTAGCAAACTAACATTTTGCACTGCAATTCATTAAATTACTCACTAACATTGGCTCAGGTCATTTTTATGTCAAATGCATTATTAAATAAAGTTTTAGATCATTAAATGCTTTGGCCTAAAGATTACATTCCAAGTAATAATAATATAGGGTACAAAAAAGGAAAGAAATAACCATACATATTTAGCGTGTGTATTTCTGAGGCTGTGATGGTGAATTATTGGAAACTGATTGAAGGTTGGCTCTCAGAGAACACCCAAATCAAGATTCAAGCCTGGGACCATTGACTGGTGCCCAGATCATGACTTGTGCTTGCTGACCTAAGGACGTGGGCAGCCTCGTAGAGACGACCTATTCGGCCACCAAGGCAGTGTTTACATGTTTAGTTAACTATTTGTCAGAAGTAAACTCTCAAAGTTTTATATGTACTTGGCATATGTGTGTGACCAGGTGAAGGAATTGTGTGGTTGTATGGAAAGAGTGAGGACTAATTGCTTCAACAAGAATGCTTTTCCAATCGCAGGCGTGGAAATGCCATCCTATGTTATAGCAAGAAACTGACCGAAAAGTTGTTTCTATGTAGAATCTTTGTGGTGTTTGTGAAACTTGGGCAAGTTTCCCGACCATTAATGCTTTACAAGTTCTGTCTGATTTTTGGAATTACTCTGTAATATACGTGAAGCTGTCACTGCCATTTTTGAGTTACAGAAAATTATACATTTTGTATACTTTACAGAATATTAAGCAATGGAAAGATACTGGCAGCCTGATAGAATTCAAATACAGTGAGTATTCTTTCCACACGGGCACTCCCAAGTACTACTATATATCGCACAACCTCTCCCACATCATGTTATTTTGTCAAATTTAATCAGGGTTGCTATACATCTGGAAAACTGAAATGTCGGGGAATTTGGCTTGCCAGGGAAAAAATGGGGAATTTTGCAAATCGTCTGGGATTTACATGAATTTTGGAGTCCGAAAGAGAAAAGTTGCAAAATGAACATTCAGTTGACTTCCTCTTCTGCATTCGGTTCTTCGGATTCCACCCAAAAAACATTGTTTAGAAACTTCTTTCTTTCATTCTTATGATTCTCAGTCTTGTGCAAAATTATGGTTCCTTCGAATTTCTGTAATAAATTTTCACTTTTATAATACTAGATATTAGAAAGCATATCAAAGTGAAACTTGCAGTCCAGATATCTGATTGATAACTAAAGTACATTGGCAATATGATCATAATTATCAGAAAGGTTAGTGAAGATGAGGTTATCATCTATTATTTTATAGATCTTAGTCTTGTTGGCATTTCCTATATAATTCCTGTATGGAACAAAACTTTCTCCAGATGCTGTGTGCTTATAAACGTAAGCAAGAAAGCAGCATTTTCTATGATACTATAAATCTGCCAGAAAATTTGTAATTTTAAATTTTACTCTTCGAATTTTAACGTGTTCTTGTGTGTGTAGAATGAAATTTGCTAAAAAAAAAAAAAAGTTGTGAAAGTGAATATTCATAATAATTAACGGATTATATATTTAATTGAAAAACACAAGGTTCAAAAGCAAAAATCATGATGATAAACATGTCTGGAAAAATTTCGTTTTTGGACTGGAAATGTCAGAGAATTTCATAATCAAAAAATCGTAGCAAGTTTGTGCCAGAACCAATAATAAAAGTGAAAACTATCACTTTTTTATTTATTTTTATACATATATATTATTAAAATTAATTTTCAATACTATTCAGAAGCATCAGTTGTCTCACACTTCGGCTTTTTCTTGTCAAAATTCTCACATTCTTTTCAAAACCTTATAACAAGGAAGTGCAAATTGATGGGAGATTACATGTTGAAGGTATGCAACTTGCCAAAAATATTTACATTTTCTTCAAGCTGAAAATTTTACAAAGCAACTATGATTTTTTTTATATAAAAATATAAATCGACATTCCTGTACAATACCTTTTCCTTACTTTTTCAAACTTTATTTTACAAGACACTCATTTTTTAAAAAAAAATATCTAATGAGTTTCAACCTTTTTAGGAATCTTATACAGTATTTTGCAAAAATTGTTTAAAAAATAAAAATACTGGTCTGATTTTCAACATGATAGTAAGTGTTTGTGACTACAGAATTGAAATTAACATCTTATTGTGAACTTCAGTTCTTGTAAGTTAACTTCCTTCATCAAATAAAACTGGAAACTTCATTCCCAAATAAAATTATAGGATTACAAGTAATTATATTTGTTGAAAAAAGTTTTCAGATAAATAAATGACAAAAGTAAGATTGCCTCATGAAACTGAATTTAATTCTTTCCTTATCCTGTACATTTTTTGTAATAATTTCACATTCAATATTTAAAAATAGACTTGTACAGATCTAACAGTTCGAATAACAGTAAATGGTCATTTATTAATAAAAATAAATTGGATTGAACCTCACTTATCACAATATGCCATATCAACACAACATTATGCTTCTTTACAACATTAACATCAAGAACAACACAGAAAAAAAGAGAAAATATAAATTAAACAAACATCTCTTTTTACAACGCTCTACTTTACCTAAATGTAAATGATCTTGGTATACAAATAGTAATTTGTTTTGCATGTATCTTAACGTGAAGGCTTTGAACTAATTGTAATTGTTATTGCCAATTCTTCACATCCAGGACAATTCTACATGTCAGAATTCCACATTTTTTCCAGCAATAATAATGAAATTTGAAAACTGTGGTACAATAACCTGGATGTTAAATTAAAAAACTCCAAAATCTGGCTTTTGTATTAAAAAATTCATACCATACATGCTTTTACCTTTTTAATTTTCATCACGCAAAGCATTGTTCACATGGTCATAGCATCCACTGCATTTAATAGCTGAATGATGAAATATAATTGCACAAAGCTAATGGAGGTTTTTTTACACTGCACAAAATAGCGATATATACAGTGGAACCTCGATTTTACGTTTTTCAGGGAACCAAGCTTAAAAACCTTAAAATGTGGGAAACTGTAAAACCGATGAAAATGTTATAACATTTTGTTCTGTTGGGACCACCAAGATTTAATGTATAATGCGGGAACATAAAATCTGGGTTCCACTGTATTATTTTCTTTATATACATGAATTAAAGCTACACAATATGCAAAATACATTACAGAAAAGTGTGAATTTCTTTTGTGTACTGGGAGATACAATAACTACAAAATTATTTACCTGTCGTATATTATCGTGATGACAAAGGTATGTTGCTATGCAAAAATTGAACTTTTAAAAAATGCCATGTATTCGTACATACTATATTAGCATTATGGCACAATTTATATTACATACGTTGGTTCTAAATATTCTAATCCTTAGAATACCGCAAGGCACTGGCACTTTTCTATAATTCAGCTGTTGCCTTAAAAGCTGAACTTCTATCAAATTTATAAACTGACAATAAGTAGCAATAATAAAGTTATTTTTTTTGTGTGTTTCTTCAATAAATTATTATGAAGCATTGCATAGGCAATGAAAACTTGGTACCATCTAATAGTACACATTTATATTGTTTCCCCTCGTCGCTTCATTTCTAATATAGCAATTTCTGAAGCCTACAGTGATTTCAAACCCTTCACAGACACTCCCTGAGAACAAAGCTTAGTGTCTGTTATTACTTGCTGAGGTAACCTGTATCTGAAGAAAATATATTATTTGCAAAAAAATATTGCATTACCAACCTTTCCAAACATTTAATTAAACGTGCACAGGACCTTAACAGGATATTAAAATCTGAGAACATTGCATATATAAATTCATCTAACATGTTGCACATGAAATAAAAGTTTTCTCACAAAAAAATAACATGCGTATTTGTACTCTTTATGATTTCCATCTAGAGTCTTCTTAGAACAAGAAGCGCTCTCGTAACTGATATATAAAATCTGCCTGGTTTAGATCTCTTCTAGCCAAGTTTCTTCTGAACAAGACAGGACAATCCAATGAAATGCACTCCACTGGGTCTTGGTTCCTGCAGCAGCTTTGACAAATCTGAAATGAGGAATCTATGAGCGTGCGGGAAATTTACCTTCTCTCTCATAATATTAATTACATACAACTTGAAATAACAAATTCATGATACATATCTGGAAAGAAACTACAATTTGCAAATATTTCTGCTTGCAGTTCTCCTCACCATGATTTCTGAGTAACGTTGCTGTGTGTCATAATCATCACTGGCCTCATTCTCACAATTAGTAGAAAGTTGCAGAAAAGTGATGGAAAATACAAATGCAACATATTTAAAATGATTGAGAAGCCCAACTCCATACATGTGCTTCCATGTCTCCCCCTCCCCCGATAAAAACAAGGACATGTGGTGTCTGTGCCATTTGAAACGAACGGATTTGTCCACAATGTTGATGTAAATGTGTTTGGGAACACATGGTTGGCAATTATGTTTTCGTGCATTTCTGGCAAATTTTGAGGACTGGATCACTATTCCTGCACATGAAGAACCTCTACCAACATTTCTTCAACTGATGATGCCAAAGGAGCAGTCCAGAAGTGGCTGCTTTCAGAGATAATCTATTCTATTTTGGTTATTTTACATTGCATTTTTACCTCTCTAGGTTAGATGACGAGATAAAACACAACAGCATATACATGCTTTACCCAGGATTTGAACTTATGATTCCTGGCCTTGTAACATGTTACATCAACCATAGTGGCTGATCAAACTTGTTCTACAAGGTATACAAAAATTTATGCCATGATAAATTCTTTAATAATAATAATAATAATATATGGAAAATGTAAGGTAACTATTTTAATAGCCAAATGGTACTTAAATGTAAGAAATGTTGACTATGGGGCAGGGTGGCCAAGATCAAGAATGTGTGGGGCCCTATACTCACATTCTTCCTACATCTCTCTTCATGACGTGGTGCATGAGGAACAAACTTTTTACGTTTAAACTATTTGCAAGTGGAACCTTACCTTTTTACCTTTAATTATACCCAAAACTGGAAAATCAATATATATTGGAAGGAGACAGTGATAGACCATGGATTTTTATGTAATATCAAAGTACAAAATATGTAACAATAATTGATAAAATATGTATTATCAAAACAATATGTATATTCCTTTCCCGGATTCTCTGTAGTAAGAGAACGTGAATGCTTTCTGTGTGCATGTTGAAGGGTGTGCGTCTCGTCCAATGAACGTGCAGAGGGGAGAGGCATCCACGGGAGGCGGCTACTCGACTGCTCATTCTTGGTCCAGTAGTTCTGTAGTAAACATGTCAGCTCGCAAGTCTAGGGGAACTCTGCATTCAGGAGAGTGCCTCATAGTGTTGAATGTGTTCGAGAACAACTTTGTTTGAAAAGTTTAAAACACATGGCTTTGTTTTTTTACAAACGTTTAAAACGTTTAAAACAAAGTGTTTTAAACATGTTTTTCAGACTTATTTAAAACACATTTTGATACATGATGTTTCATAGTTTGTGGTTATTTGCATGTTTTTGAAAATGTATGTTTAAATTTGTTTTAATTTTTTTTCTGTTCTTCGTAGCATCAAAAGACAAATAAACGTGCAATATTATTTGTTATTTGTGTAAAACAATACACTGGCCATTGTTAAGAATAAAAGAAGAAATTGGCAGCAGAAAGCGTTTTGCTTTACGACCGTTACACCGTGCAGCACTTCGTTGCTTTCATCCCGCACCCTTCCCACCTAGTCTGGCCCCGCCCACAAGCTTTCCCCTCTGCGCGTCGCTACTCCAGAGAATCCGGAAAAGCAGTATAGCTAAATATGTAGTATCAAAGAATAGGTGATATTAACAATATTCGAGTATCCAAGCAATTTCAAGATCTCTGCTAGGCATTTTTCCATCTATGCTGTCTTTATATTTACTTTCACATCACAAGCATATGCACAGAAACATTATAAACATCTGCATATCTTTATTTGGCCTAATACTTCTTTTTCACATTATTTTTCTGAATATATTTCATGAAAGTAAGTAATGTAAGTGTTACCTTTGTGATTTCCTTGTATCTTCTTTCCCAAAGCCTCACTTTCTCATCCAGGCTTACAATCACTTTTTGAGGATCCTCCTGGCAAGATGAACACAACCCATGATTTGTAAGTCTTTCGCACACAACACAGTTCATTGTTGAGAAATACTGGGATATCGTGCTCTTCTTCTGCCCAGCAGGGACAACTGAAGGCAAGTATGTTCTCAGAATCTTTGGCATATCGCTGTACCTGTGAATTGCAAAACTTGTGCTGATTAACCATTTATTACAAAAGGCAAATGACAAAGCTTGTTTACATCTCATTTTATGCACAAATAGGTCAACTGGAACTGGATTCACAGTTTAAAATAAGATCTGAGGTCACCGAAATGTATTCCCACCTGGGGATCAAACCAGGGGCCTCTTCAGTGGAAGAGGTGGCGAGCTTTAAGAGTAAAATATTAGTACTAGGTTAATAATTAGAGATTGGAAAAACACTTAGCATCACAATTCTAATCAATATCAAAAATTTTGATGCAATTTTAAACTCTAAGCAAGGTTTCTCCCTGCCAAGGATGAATCTATTGTTAAGAATTATTTAAATTCATAACACAAAACATGGTTGAAATTCACTTCTTACATAAATACAGTTCAACCCTGATTTTATATTTTCCACATTATACATCAATCTTGATGGTCCCAATGTAGCAAAATGTTATAAAATATGCCTTCATTTGACATTTTCCCGCATTTTAAGTTTTTTCAACTTTGTCCCCTGAGAAACGTAAAATTAAGTTTCCACTGTATATAATAATTCAGTGTAACTTTTGAGAAAAATTCACGATAATAGATCCAATACATTGGATATCTACTATAAGTACAAATGTGCAAATGAACCAAATTGCTATTGTTGTTTGTCTAATATTCAATATTCTTGATATCACACCCATCAACTCCCTTATCTTATACAATGGGGGTGACAACCTAGAAAATTTCTCGCTGAGATTTTCAAATTAACAGAATTGGCTGCACCTTATGTGGAAAAAAAGAAAGCAGATATCTTCCATGCCAATCAGTGCACCTCCGAGCAGTGATAACGGAAATTTGTCAGATACGAGACTGTAAAGGAAAGAACAACCTCTGTATGAATTGTAACATTGATGGGTATATGTATATATATATACATATACATAATGCAGCAACATAGAGGCAGCATAATGAATAAGTAAATTGTCTCTGAAACGTGCCGCGCTCCTTTTCCTCCAAACAATTGTGTTTATACATTTAAGACAAAACTGTTAAGCAGCAAGAGTCTGAAGTACATAGTAGTTATAACTTCTCTCACTGGTAATGTACAATGCATTACAGAAAACAATACAATAGCAAGCGACGCGAACAAGAAAATTTTTAGATCCAATTTTTTGCAAACTGAAAACTATATCGATTTAATGTGACAAAATATTTCATGGAGTGGTATGGCATTCTCTTGTACATTTTCTTTAATTTAGATTGTTCGGCACCCAGGGCCAACTCCCGCCGCCTCCTAGCTACGGCTCTGAAGTTGATAAGACCGTAAGAAAAGGAGGTTGCGAGCGTAGTGAGCAAGAAAATGTATTTTTACGAAATGTATTTTTATTTGTATAAAATTTTATATAGAGGGGTGTTATTGCTCCTCTGTGTTTTCCTGCAGGTGCTCTTGGCCGTCTGGAAGAAATAATGCAAGGAAGACATGAAAACTAATTCCATCTTAAGTATCCTTTTGTCCTGCTACTAGATTCAACTAGTCTAGCTTTCTTTTTCCTCAAAGTTTGCCCGCCCCCCTTGAATTGATTTTCGTCCAAGGTTGGGGAGGGGCAATGCCCATTGTCTTATGTGGTTGCACCACTGCACCCCCTTCCCCCGTAGTTGCTTTGAACTGTAATCGGTTTGAAAATACTTAATCGTTTAATAACGGCGATAAGATTCCTCTCCATTTCATCACATCATCCATCACTCATCCCCATCTTCGCAAATTAGCCAAAAGTGACACAAAAGGCGAAGTAAAATAAAGCAAACCAATCAATCAAGATTTCTCTCCACTAAATTTCTAGGCGAAACTACAATAATGTAGGAGGGAAATGGACGTTGGGAAAGGGGGGGAGCAAGGATGGCCATACCTCCCCCTTAGAAATCAAATGGCAACATAAAAGCAGGGCTCGAAAAATCCCGGTCGCCATGGCGACTAAAAATTTCAGCCTGGTGACTGTGATCTTATGCTGTAATATGTATGAAATTTTGATGATTCCAAGTTCAAATTGCAGTACAGCGAAAGTTAGCAAATTTTTTTTTTTTTTACATCAACGTTGTGATTGTGTTAAAATTATCAGTTTTCTCCATACGGAAAATTTAGAAAAATTAATAACTGGTGGAAGGCACCGTTAAATTTTTTCCAGAAATGCACTTTTGAATGAGAAAAATATGTAAGAAATTATCGAAGGGTCATAATTAGATGTCTGATGACTGATGCCATGTCAATCTGTCATTTGCGACCCAATATTGGTCATGTGCAACATTTGATGGATTTTTTATTGGCGATTTTATGGGTTGAGTGAAAAAGTGCCATTTTTGGGACAAATATGGCAATGCTAGCAGGTTGAAATATTGTCAAAGAAGAAGAAGCGAGAGACACCCCCCTCCTCTTCTTGTGTGTGTGTGTCTCTGTCTCTCTCTCTCTCTCTCTCTCTCTCTCACACACACACACACACACACACACACACACACACACACACACACACACACACACCCACCCACACACACACACAGACACACAGAGAGAGAGAGAGAGAGAGAGAGAGAGAGGAGAGACTTCACTTTCTCTTTCCTCCACCTCTCTCTCTTTTTCTCGAGAAGGGAAAGGAAGGCATTCTCTTTTTCTTTCTCTTCCTCTTTTTCCTTTCTTTTCTTCTTTCCTTCTCAGGAAAGAGAAGAGAAAAGTGGGAATAAAGAAAGAGGAGAGAGTAAGAGAGCTCTTTCTTTCCTCTCCTTCCTTCCTTTCTCTTTCTCTCTTTCTTTCCTCCCTTTCTTTCTGAGAGAGAGAGAGAGACTAAATAAAGAAAGGGTGAAAGACATTTTCTTCTCTCTCTCTGTCCTCTTTCTTTCTACTTAACTTTTTCTTCTTTACTTTCTTCTTTCTACTCTTTTTCTCTCCCCCCTCTCTCTCTCTGAAAAGAAAAAAAGAGGGATCTCACACAGAGAGTTTTCTCTTTCTTTTGGGGGGAGGGAGGGAGGGAGGGAGAGAGAGAGAGAGAAAGAGAGAGAGAGAGACACACACACACACACACACACACACACACACACACACACACACGCACGCACGCAAGCCATGCCACATGTGCCTAAGTATTGTCCATACATTTACGTGAAAAATCATAAACCAAGAATTTATGCCGAAATTGGACTCTTGAGAGAATCCTAGTCTGCCTCTGGTTACAATGAATTATCTTTGCTCACTTTCGACGCTACTATGCCTGCCTGTTCTTTTAATTGATTCAGCATGGCATATTCTTTGGAGCAGCGCATGTGCCTTGCTGAAGAGTATTTTACTACTCATTCTTACACTCATGTGCAAGAGGTTTTCCAAGAAAAATCCCCTGCTTTTGCTGTACCTCACAAAGCAACTGTTTTAAGACTAGTCAAATACCAACAAATGATCCCACAAATTGTTAAGAGTTGGTTTTATTCTTGAAGACAGGAGATGTACTACGTAGAAATTTTCAGCGAAAAATGGAGGCTCGACCAGGACTCGAACCTGGGTCTCTGTCATACTGTACAATTTCTCTAACGACTGAGAACAAGCTACTGAGCCAGCCTGGCCTCGCCTGATTTATCGCTGTCACTGTTTTACGTGTGTGGAATCGTCTCTGCCAGTGCTACCGCAACGGGATCTATTGCCTTTGAAACAAAGTAGACTTCGACATTGCCTGGTTCCTCCCAGCGTAGAAATGTTAATGCAATTTTTGCTGAAAATTTCTACGTAGTACATTTCCTGTGTGTCTGATCTTCAATAATTAACATCTCTACGCTGGGAGGAACCAGGCAACGTCGAAGTCTACTGTATTTTAAAGGCAGCAGATCCCGTTGCGGTAGCACTTGCAGAGAAGATTCCATGCAGGTGAAATAGCAACAGCGAAAAATCAGACGAGGCCAGGCCGGCTCAGTGGTTAGAGCAATGGCACGGTATATCAGAAACCCGTGTTCGAGTCCTGGTTGAACCTGCATTTTTCGCTGAAATTTTCTACATTGGTATATATTGTTGAAAATCAATTCTCAGATGTTTTCAGCAAATTATCAATATTTTTTAAAATAATGTAATTGCTTTTATTTGGATACATGCTAACATAAATTTATTAACCCAGTGATAGCGCACATGATTAATTTAGTGCAAAAAACCTGGTGTAAATACCCCTTATGGTTTTCATGATATACATTTTCAAAGTTTGGGTTGAGTGACTTTTGAAACACTCTGTAGTATGCACAATTGCTAGTAGGTAGTTTCCTGGAACCTGATTTTCAGATCTGGCACCTAGCTTTGAAGAAAATTTTTCGAGCACTGCATAAAAGTATATATTTCACATGTAGTGGCAGCGCTTGGGTTCCAAAACTGGAAGGGGGGGGGGGGGCAAAGTGCTTAACTGGGGAGGCAAGGACAGTATATTTCCCTTTGTATATAAGGTTTAGCATAGTGTGGGGGCAAAAGTAGTGAAAATTTGGGAGGGGCGGCTCCACAGCATATTAATGCAATAATTTCAAGTTCAAGTGGTGTGTTTTGAGGGAGCAACACTTATCGGGGTACTATCCCCATGGAAAAATGTCCTGCTTGTCCCTTCGTGGTAAAAATCTGCGGACGTCCATGATTAGGGGGGACAATTGCCCCCGCTTGCCCCCCCCCCCCCCCGTGCATACGTCTATGCTGGACAGGCATACTATACTTCTGTTCAGTGTTGTACCTTTTTGCCTAATTGCTTGATCAGTAGAATATAATGTGATTTATAACCTGGCTATTATTTTAGTCAAAACAGGATATCCTTTTTCGCCAAATCCCATTTTGCCTAAACTGGTTGAAAGGTAAATATTCCAAATGAGGGAAATTTGACAGTCTCTCAACAGCTGTTTTTTTTAACCATTTTTATCATTCATCCTTAGCTCTCCTTCCTGTTGCACACTTGGTCCATCCAACTGAAAAAGGATGGGTCAGGTCAGAACAAGTTGTTTGCAAGGAATGTTATTGTGAATAATTTGCTGAAACAATGTCAGTGCATTTTCTTACTTCTTAATGTGGTGGAAAATTAGTGCTACTATAACTATAGATACAGTGTTGTTATGTGTGTTGGTTTAGGTTAGAGTACGTAGTCTCTCCTTCTTAAAAGATAGTAAATTTTATTTTAAAGAAAATACGACGAATGCCCTCAGCTGCTGGATTGTGTGAAAATTCTTCTATTTAGAAGCAACACCTGACTATTTGGCTCATGTGACAGTTCGTAATTAGCATCGGCATACATTCCAAATTGCTTGGTGTTTACGTTGACCATCCTCAAAATTTCCTCACTTGCAATTTTTCCCTTCCACCCATTTAAAGCGAAATGGGATTAGGCAAAACAGGATATCCGATTTCGCCTAAAATAGCAGATGGCTGTTAAGATCTGATTGACTGGTGCTAATGAGCCATTAGACGAAATGGGATGTGGTAATTTTTATTAATTAACATGCAATTATTGTAATCTACGATTTATCTGAATATGAATAACAGTCCTTCTCTCCTGGCTATTTGTTCCTTATGTACCCCTGTTCTATTATCCACTGTATCAGGCAGAATTTGTAAGAAAATGTTATAATGATGTGAAAATAAAACAAAGAAACAAGACAAGTTGTTTTAAGACCAGAATAACAGCAGTGGAGAATACTGCAAAGAGAAACAGTACCCCTTCAAAATGCCAGGTTAGTCCTAATCGGTAGCTAGGAATCACCCTGCTCCTAGTGTTAATAATGGTGACAGCGACTCAACAAAATCGATATAGGAGTAATTTTTTTTGCAAAAAGAGACAGAATTTCACATAATTTTAACACTGCATTGGTCACGTGGATTACAATAGTTCTCTACTTGTATAGTTTGGCAACACTCTTGGCCTCGGCTCCCAGTGTACATTCGTGGAACAGTCCAGGAACTATGTTCATTCAGCTGTTATTTGAAATATATCCATTGTTGACTTTTTATTCGAGTTCATATTTCAGTGGAGGACAAGAGTGATCCACACAATGATTGATGAGAGTGTTTTCGGATACACAGTATTCCTACACACATGGAATGTGTTTCTAAAATCTGTTATAAATATATGAAGTGGGTAAGTCCAGACCACCAAAAACCTATTTTTCGAAATTTTTTGGAAAGAAAATAACAAAAGTATTATTCTAAGATATGTCTTTTTGTTTGGTTTCATCACATCCCAATGTAATGCACTAGATTTAGAATTTCTTCCCTGCTGTAATGTGTTGTGTGAAATAACTTATGATTTTTGTTAAGTGAAACCGAATACTTCAAAAAGGATATTCTCACTATCATACCAGAGAAATTTTGACAAATAATGGATAAAAACAATAACATTCTATGGATCACAATAGTGATCCACACGATGAATGCTGGGAGTTTTTCCACATGACTCCTGCAGTGTTAAAAGAATAAATATTTAAATACATACCATGAATCAACATCTGCTCCAAGTAGTGAGAAGCAACGATTAAGTGGTGGAGTAATCACTCTCGAGATGTAGTAAAGGGAATTAACCTTCAGACTAGGGTCAATGAGGAGGTCATGTGGAGACCTCACCAAGCGAATCAACGGGAGTCCTGGTGGGCCACTGATAATGATGTACGGCACTCTCTCCTTCAATCTAGGTTCAGCTCGTCGATCAGTTTTTACCCACTGCCTGTAAAGTAATGTAGATATGTAAATCTCTTCAGATCAGTTTGAAACAGATGCATTGCCAACCCCTATGTACAATTAATTTTAATGTTTGTATTGTCTGAAATTAGTAGAAATGGAAAACACTCTTTTCACAAGTTAGAATTTTTATTTTCTTTTAATGCAATTGCAACAAAACTTAAATTCAATGATTTCCATGAAGCTGCAACAAAAAACTTAAAATAAGTGAAATAAATGTCAACTGCAGAAGAGTAAAATTGACATTCTTCTGTATGTTTATCTTATTTGAATGTAGTAACATTATATCTTTTAATACTATGGGAATGAGAGACGTGGTAATAGATAATTAAGGTACTCATGTTTTCTGGAAAACGTGAGTATCTTAATTATTATATCTTATTACCAACGATAAAACTGTACACTATTTATTGCATAAAACTTCATGAAGTTTTTCTGTTTGAAGTACATACATGTTATGTTTCTTATTACACATTTTTCATAGTTGCAATTTGCATGTAAGTTTATGCAGATTTTGTTTACATTATTTTAAAACATTCTTTCTTGTTTGAATATGTACACTTTTGATAAAGTTTGACTTTATTTTAATACATATTAAATTATTATTATCTTAAGTTTTAACACACATAGGAGATGCACTATGAAGAAATTTAAGCAAAAAATGGCAGACAACTGGGTTCAAGATCTTGTTGGAACGTTCATTTTTTAAAATTTTTATTTTATTTCATTTTTTGGGTTCTTAGATTTCTACATATATATTAAAAACAGTTCTTTCCTTCTTCTTTTTAATGCACCATACATGTTCTATCAAGGGTGGTGACCTAAATATAGTGTTTGCCAAAGGAGTAAGCCCATGAGTAATGCATTTTTTAATGGGTTCTGTTCCCTGTGTGGCCAAGTGTATTGAGTGATCTACTCATAATGTTCACTGAAGGTTCTAAGTTCGAGTCCTGACCTAGGAATCAGTGTTTCTTTGTTTCATAAGTTTCATATAATCTTTATTCATCCGTTTTATTGCATAGGTGGCAGAGAAGCAACATAAAATAACAAGAATGAAAAATACATTTTAAGTTGTCACAAATCAAAGTATTTGCAGCAGATAAACGCAATGGTATTATTCTGCTTAAAAAAAGAACACTTACCTAGTCAGCTCCAGAGCAGGAACACATGCTCCTGGTCTGTAACCTGACAATCCTCTAAACTCTCGAGCAAATATCAAATCTTGGATATTGATCCGACCTTGAATTAACTTCTGGAATTGCCGTTGGACGTATCGTTTTACAAGGCTTACATCTTGAGTTTCAAACAAAATGCGAAGGGACTTCTCCAGCATCTGCAAATAAAGTAATAGTTATCAATCAAATGGCCAACACTTGATATCCATATGGAACAGATAGAATAGAATAGAATAGAATGGTCTTTATTTAAGCAAGCGTGTTTCGGCCTCATGGGCCGTTCTTACAACCAACCCTTGTCAAAGATACAATAAATGAATAAAAACAAAAAGAAAGAAAAAACACATAATGATCATGATAATACAATAAAGATAATATAAAGATTATACTATGATAAAATAATACATTGAATAGATTAGTATATATACTGTTGAGTAAAGATAAGTAATAAGTCTTCGGTAGTTAAATGTGTGTGCGGGGGGAGGGGTAGGTTAGGTATGCATTATATGATGTATAAGTGCAGGTGCAATTGTTAACATATAAAGGTTAATGAAGTTGTTGGGACAATAGTAAGTTCTTCAGATTTTTCTTAAAACTTTGATGGCAAATAATGTTAGTCAATGGTGCAGGCAGTTTGTTCCATTGCCTGATCCCTGTAACAATGAAGGACTTGTTATATGTGGCGGTTTTATGTTTGGGGATTTTTAGATTATGCTTCTTGCGGATATTATGTTCGGCTGATGTTCTATGAGAACAGATCTTATCGGATAAGTACTTTGGGGAGCCACTCTTAAGTATTTTGTGCATCAAGGTGAGTGTTAAGTATTTTCTTCTATTGTTAATGTTTAGCCAAGAAAGTTTCTTTAAATAGGGGGATACATGTTCCTTTCTGTTTAGGTTAAATATGAAACGTATACAACAATTCTGAATTTTTTGAAGTTTATAGTTTAGGCCCTGGGATATATTACTGTACACTGGAGCGCAATAGTCTAATGTGGATAGGACGAGTGCTTGCATAAGACGATCTTTAACATTAGCGTCCAGAGTATGTTTTAAATGATACAAAGATTTAAGTTTCCCCATACAGTTTTTCACAATAAATTCGACTTGTGGCTCCCAATTTAAGTGTCTATCGAACACAATTCCCAAGTTTTTGCTTGTATCCACTTCGCTTAGCGGTATACTGCCAAGAGTTGGAGGAGACGGTGCGTTTTTGTGAAGTTTCTTAAGGGTACCATGAGTTCCTATGGTCATGAAGCAAGATTTTGATGGATTTAATTGAAGAGAGTTTCTCCGTGACCAATTTGTTATGGCATCAAGGTCGAATTGAAGTTTGGTCATCGCATTATCGTAGTTTTCTGTATTACACTGAATATAG
This sequence comes from Lepisma saccharinum, assembly GCF_977018435.1. Lineage (NCBI taxonomy): Eukaryota > Metazoa > Arthropoda > Insecta > Zygentoma > Lepismatidae > Lepisma > Lepisma saccharinum. The sequence continues at coordinate 53,231,530 of NC_139234.1, forward strand.
ATTTGCGAATCGTCAGCATACTGATGGTAGTGGCAATATTGGACAGCGCGGTCGAAATCAGCTACGTAAATCATGTATAGTAGTGGATCCAATATATTGGGTTGGCAACTAAGTTCCCGCCATTTTTTTTAATTGGAAAAATCTCTATGACATTAAATACGTTTGGCACGAAGGTGTACATCATGCGAAAGAGAATATACTGTTCTACCTAAATTTATGTTTCTTTGTTACTTAGACACATTTTCTTGTTATTTACAGATCATTAAAATGGAATGTCAAGTTGAGAAGAATGAGCATTTTCGACACCACCTCCTTTTTGCCTTTAATCAAGGTTCTAAGGCCGCAGAAGCTGCTCGCAACATTTGTGCTGTGTATGGAGTGGGTGCTATAGCTGAAAGAACCGACCGTGATTGGTATACGAAGTTCAAAAAAGGAAATTTTGACCTCAAAGACGCATCTCGTTCTGGCCGTCCAGTTGAGTTCGATGAAGAGCGAATGAACCACCTGTTGCATGAAAATCCACGTCAAACAACAAGGGAACTGGCAGAGAAAATGGGTTGCTCCCACACTACTGTAGAGAAGCATCTTCACTCGATGGGAAAGGTTCAGAAGTGTGGAACATGGGTGCCTCACACTTTAAGTGTCACCAACAAAAATCAACAAGCCACAAGGAAATATTTCTCCACCGAATCGTTACTGGCGATGAAAAATGGTGCCTTTACATGAATATGAAGCGGCGTGAGGAATGGCTGAGCCCCGGGAAACAAGCGACCCCATGCGCGAAACAGGAACTTCATCCGCGTAAAACAATGTTGTGCGTATGGTGGGACTGGGAATGGATTCTCCATTTCGAATTGCTTGAAAGGAACCAAACGATCAACGCGGAACTCTATGTGCAACAAATGGAACGACTCAACACTGCTATTCAAGAGAAAAGACCGAATCGGCAGCATGGTGTTCCTTTGCTGCACGACAACGCCCGCCCTCATATCGCCAATATGACCAAGGACGCCATTCAAGCTCATGGTTGGGAAGTGCTGCCACACCCACCATACTCTCCCGATTTGGCACCAACGGATTTTCACCTCTTTCGATCTCTTTCAAATGCTATGCGGTGTGACGATTTTCTATGCGAACTCGATTTACTAGTATAATGTTAAAAATCCCGCATCGAAATTCGTCACATTTCTCCTCATGTCATTCCGGTACGCTTCGCGTCAGTGTTTTCGAACCCTACTTAATTGTTTGACCGATAGAGGTCACTAGTGGCTTTGCCTGCTTCACGAACTCGATCGACGGAAAACGGCAGTCCCGTTTCAGCTCGTGAGTCGCGATGAATTCGTTGGTGTGACGTCATTTTGGTTTCGAGAGAAGTAGCGGCTCGTGGAACTCTATCGACGATCACAATTTGCAGCACGACACAAATTAAGTTCTTCGAACATTACGAGGAAACGTTGCGTTGTTCACGTATAGTGCTGGTACGACTGAGAAGTGTTGGAATTCTTCAAAAGGAAACGTCAAAATACAAGGATGGTAATTGGGAATTCTGAGGATGATTGACCATTTTGACCGAACGTAACTTTCATTGGTTCGTCTGACGCAGCCCGAAGTATGGAAAATGGATGGATCAGTTGCTGAGAAGGAAGGACACGAGGGAAAACAGGACAATACCGTTCAAGGTGCTTGAAAACTACCAATTGGATGACGTTCCCCTGTTTCTATAGATGCCGAGGATTTGCCCAAGTTAACTGATGTGAACAGTTACCCAACGAACTGAGGTATGTACTCTACGTCTCCCTTTTTATAAGTGAACTGTGAATGCGTGTTCTTTTGGACGAGAACGTTAATCTCCCCAGTTTTTCTTCTCTTTTGCGGGTGCGTAATAATTGATTCAAGAAAGTAACGTACGACGCTCGCGAGAAAGAATTGTATGTAAAACAATTATGGATTCAGTTTTTGTATGATTGGGCGTTGTAACGGCTCGGTCGATGTAACGGAGAAAGAAAGGAACGCTTGGTCACACCCCCCCCCCCCTTTGTATAAAAGAGAAAAAAGAGACAAGCCGCTCAAATTAGAATCACGTAATCGCAAGCTGGTAAATGCGGTTAACTTGACTGCAGACTAAATCACGAGCTGAGATAACTTTGGCGAAAGCGTATCGGATGGGCCTAATAAGAGCACCAAATAAATTAATGTGTCAAATGAACGTTTTTTTTTGGATGTTTGGAATTGATGAATGAGTTGTGCCAAAAAAAATGCAATTGTAGATTGGCTTTAAAGTATTTTAATTAATTGCATATATTATGTCATTTGTAGTTACCGGATGTGTTGTAGTTTTATTATCTTGTTATTTGCCGGTAACAAAGAATTGTTGACCCACCTTCAAGTCACTTATTGTTATATGTTGAATGGAATAATTTGTTACGAATGATATTATGTATATGATGTTCTTGAAAACGCCGGCCATTCTCCGTTGCGAGGTTTGGGCGTAATAAATTTTGACTAAAGTCGTAAATTAAACTAAGTGTACGTAATTATCCCTTGTAACGTCAAACTAGAGTCTTAGTTCTATTTTTGTAAAAACGAGACGGGAAATCATACTCACACGGACTAGCGGTTACATTCATTGAGTGAGAAAAGAGTTAAATTCGATTTCAGCTTTTTTTTTACGTGTATCGTTCCGACCACGTTTTCTTTTGTCAAGTTGGTTCTCAGTAGAGACTGAGGTGACAGTCCAAAATACTTGTCATTAGCCTCAACAAAACCCCTGACTATTGTAACTGATTGGTTTGGTTTTTTTGTTATCGTGCGTGTAATTGAATTTCCACGGACCTTTGCGCATTCCTTCCAAAATCTTGACTACTTTGTTACGCACGCAACCAACAGGTTACAAAGTTTTTGGTAGCAGATCTGGTTCTGCATACATACCTTTTTCCGTTTTACGTAAGTAAGAAAAATTTGGGCTTCCCCTTTTTTTTTAAAAAAAAAAACAAATATTTTTTTCCCCTCCACCTCCCTCTAGCAAATTTTTTTTTCCCTCTCTTATAATATAATTCTTTTCCCCTTTTCCATTGGAAATTTGAGTAATTTAGTAGACGATAGTAGTCACTTCTATCACCATGCCTCCCCCGGAATCGAGCAATGTTGGCGAATTGATATCTATACAACAGGAGTCTTCTCCATTCATTTTACCACCACCGCCACCCTTAACGGGTCCCCACATTGCACATCCGGTTCAAGTTATCTCGCAGGTACCTACGGTACCAAATAATACAACTACCACATCTACAGCTCCCTCAATGTTTTCGTCACCCTTGCCCGCAACAACTACGGCGACCGTAACGGTCCCTATATCACCTGGTTCAGTTACGTCATCTCATCTTAACGGAGACTCTTCTGTTATTCATAAGATTCTTCTGAGGAATTTAGATACCCATATAGATGCGCTGGCTATTTGCGACGGCCAAAGTCATTCTGCTTTATTTACATTCATGTTGGCTTTACACCGTCTGGTAATTTCCCACCAATATCCATTGCAGTGGCTTTTGCAAAACGCAACTCGCCGTACCGCGGGAACCTTGCAAACACTCTGGACGACTGCTATCGCTTCTCTTATGCCTTGGCACGACATGAAACTCTATATATGGAGACATTCGGTTCCGATGTCTTTATATACGGACTTGGTTAATGCCCACGTTACTCGTCCTCAACGTGAATTTGAGACGCTTCACATTTATGTGTCAGACGTCCGTGATTCGGCCGAGGCTCTGGCATTGGGCTGGGACCCTACCATTTTGGTCACCTTTGTTTTACAACATCTTAACAATACCTCCACCAACTGTTTATTATTCCAGTCCCGTCCACAATCTATGCCTGAGTTAGTAGCTTTAGCTCATTCCATCATTCCTTTAGAGATGCAAAAGGCGTATACACTACGCCAATTAGGTCAGCTTGACCGGCGTGTGACCCCCCCTCCTCATAATCTTGCTAACCGAGAGCAGAATCTAAATCGCCCCCTGCGTCACCCTCAGTCTCTATACTGCAATTTTTGCCACAGAAGTGGACATTCCACGTCTCACTGCCGCCGTCGTCCCTCTCAGCATGATTACAATTCTCGTAATCCGACAGTTCCAAGGTAACTGATGCATTCACATTCACATGTATGGTAAGGTATCAAAGTGTTTATATGTACTAGAACGTTAAGGTTTTCTAATGCAAGTGTACTATTTATATCTTGGTTTATTACTATGTGTTTATTCACTGTTTTGGTATTATTACTTGGGGTATGTTGTAAACATTTGTTCATTGATTTTCATCAAAGTTAAGCAAACTATGATTCATTACTTAAGTTACAAATTTAACTTCATTTAGTAATTTTGGATATCAATCTCTATACCTGTTTGACAGTATATGTACATTTTGGGGTTGTTTGTTTCAAATGCATTGTAATTGGTGCTCTTATTCCTCGCTATATTCCTCTCCTCTTTTCTATCCTTTCGTTTATTCTTCTCCTTTTTCTCTTCTAATGTATTCCATTTTTTTTTTTCATGGTTTTTGAGGAAATCCACAATTATATACCATCTTGGAATAAGTGGAATTGAGGCATCATAGGATGATTACTTATCCCCGTACAACAACACGTACATATATCCGTCTACTTCGCAAATATCTTCGACCTGTTAGTGCATATCCGATCGTTGTTCCAGTGTCAGCCCCCCCTCAAGTTAAGTGTTACGTATCGCATATCCTTATTCTTATTTTGCAGCATGCAAATTTGTGCGCCTAATTATAGACTTATTAGTGCCTATTGTTATTATGTGTTGTAAAAATTTGATATTATGTATTTTCTCATTCTTAAATTGTTAAATGTTTTATACGATTTGTTTGCTCCCATTTTTTAGATTGCAATCGATCATTCACTTCCATTTTTTACATCATTGTTATGGTATTTATTACGGTATTTATCTAATGTATTTCAATTATTGCAATTATTAATCTCTATGTTGTCCACTGCCTTTTTCAGAGATTAACTAGTCTATCAGGTAATAATTCCTCTAGGCAGTCAGGTGTGGGTGCCAAAATTGAGTGTGTTTTGACTTATTTATTGTCAGGTTTACATGTTTTTTCAACAAGGTCAATATAGGTTATTTCATATTTATATATATATAAATGTTTTAATGCCTAGGGGTTGTTTCTAATTGGTGCTCTTGCGATACTATAGAGGTTAGGTTGTGTGGCCAATTCGGAGCCCTGTTGGTGTTCTTCTCCTTTTTCGCCAGGCAGGGGAGTTTGTGACGATTTTCTATGCGAACTCGATTTACTAGTATAATGTTAAAAATCCCGCATCGAAATTCGTCACATTTCTCCTCATGTCATTCTGGTACGCTTCGCGTCAGTGTTTTCGAACCCTACTTAATTGTTTGACCGATAGAGGTCACTAGTGGCTTTGCCTGCTTCACGAACTCGATCGACGGAAAACGGCAGTCCCGTTTCAGCTCGTGAGTCGCGATGAATTCGTTGGTGTGACGTCATTTTGGTTTCGAGAGAAGTAGCGGCTCGTGGAACTCTATCGACGATCACAATTTGCAGCACGACACAAATTAAGTTCTTCGAACATTACGAGGAAACGTTGCGTTGTTCACGTATAGTGCTGGTACGACTGAGAAGTGTTGGAATTCTTCAAAAGGAAACGTCAAAATACAAGGATGGTAATTGGGAATTCTGAGGATGATTGACCATTTTGACCGAACGTAACTTTCATTGGTTCGTCTGACGCAGCCCGAAGTATGGAAAATGGATGGATCAGTTGCTGAGAAGGAAGGACACGAGGGAAAACAGGACAATACCGTTCAAGGTGCTTGAAAACTACCAATTGGATGACGTTCCCCTGTTTCTATAGATGCCGAGGATTTGCCCAAGTTAACTGATGTGAACAGTTACCCAACGAACTGAGGTATGTACTCTACGTCTCCCTTTTTATAAGTGAACTGTGAATGCGTGTTCTTTTGGACGAGAACGTCAATCTCCCCAGTTTTTCTTCTCTTTTGCGGGTGCGTAATAATTGATTCAAGAAAGTAACGTACGACGCTCGCGAGAAAGAATTGTACGTAAAACAATTATGGATTCAGTTTTTGTATGATTGGGCGTTGTAACGGCTCGGTCGATGTAACGGAGAAAGAAAGGAACGCTTGGTCACACCCCCCCCCCCCCTTTGTATAAAAGAGAAAAAAGAGACAAGCCGCTCAAATTAGAATCACGTAATCGCAAGCTGGTAAATGCGGTTAACTTGACTGCAGACTAAATCACGAGCTGAGATAACTTTGGCGAAAGCATATCGGATGGGCCTAATAAGAGCACCAAATAAATTAATGTGTCAAATGAACGTTTTTTTTTGGATGTTTGGAATTGATGAATGAGTTGTGCCAAAAAAAATGCAATTGTAGATTGGCTTTAAAGTATTTTAATTAATTGCATATATTATGTCATTTGTAGTTACCGGATGTGTTGTAGTTTTATTATCTTGTTATTTGCCGGTAACAAAGAATTGTTGACCCACCTTAAAGTCACTTATTGTTATATGTTGAATGGAATAATTTGTTACGAATGATATTATGTATATGATGTTCTTGAAAACGCCGGCCATTCTCCGTTGCGAGGTTTGGGCGTAATAAATTTTGACTAAAGTCGTAAATTAAACTAAGTGTACGTAATTATCCCTTGTAACGTCAAACTAGAGTCCTAGTTCTATTTTTGTAAAAACGAGACGGGAAATCATACTCACACGGACTAGCGGTTACATTCATTGAGTGAGAAAAGAGTTAAATTCGATTTCAGCTTTTTTTTTACGTGTATCGTTCCGACCACGTTTTCTTTTGTCAAGTTGGTTCTCAGTAGAGACTGAGGTGACAGTCCAAAATACTTGTCATTAGCCTCAACAAAACCCCTGACTATTGTAACTGATTGGTTTGGTTTTTTTGTTATCGTGCGTGTAATTGAATTTCCACGGACCTTTGCGCATTCCTTCCAAAATCTTGACTACTTTGTTACGCACGCAACCAACAGGTTACAGCGGGGAGTTTCGTTCAATACTGATGCAGAATTGAGAGCTTGGTTGGATGACTTTTTCGAGTCTAAACCACGTGATTTCTACCGACGAGGTATTGAAAACCTTGTTGAACGATGGCAAAACGTTGTAAACAACACAGGAGAATACATTATTGATTAATTACTTGTATCTGTTTATTGAAAACTAACCTTTCAACACCTTCCTTAAAAAACGGCGGGAACTTAGTTGCCAACCCAATACTTCCTTGAGGGACGCCTTGTTGAACAACTAACCATTTAGAGTATGTGACTTCCGGTTCCCGATATTTCACACGTTGTTTCCTGTTGCCGAGATATGATCGAAACCAATTTAAGGTGGCCGCGGTGGCTCAGTCGGTAACGCGTCTGACTACCATGCTCAAGGTCCCGGGTTCGATCCCCGGCCGGTTCAAATCCGGGAACTTTTCTAACGGTGGAAGCGGCCCCGGCGCCCACCCAGCGTCGAATAACATGGGTACCTGGGGGAAACCCTGGGGGGTAAAGGCGGTCAGGGGCATGATGCTGATCACATCACCCCCACTCACGACCGGATCAAGAAAGTGTGGGACGTTACCCCCACACCCCCTATACGCCTTCATGGCATGGTGCTATGCACAGGGGAACACTTTACCTTTTTTTTACCAATTTAACGCGTTTCCGGTAACGCCATAGTAATATAGTTTGGTCAATAGCAATTCATGATTGATCGAGTCGAACGCTCTTGAATAGTCCAACAAGACTAACAGTGTAACTTCATTTTCATCTATTCCTTTACTTACATTGTCTACGATATCTACCAGCGCAGTGCAAGTACTATGCATTTTTCTGAAACCAGATTGAAAGTGTGGTAGGAAACCTTGAATATGTGAAAGTATTTGTTCATAAATTACTTTTTCAAGTATTTTGGAAATTGTGAATAGAATGCTAATAGGTCGTAGATCTTTTATTTCTGTGGGGTTGGATTTTTTAGGTATAGGTGTTACTTCGCATTTTTTCCACTCTTGAGGGAACCAACCTTTGGAAAGGGAAAGATTAATAATGTGCGTAAGAGCTTCTAAGCAAAAGGGGATGTGGGGAGTTTCGTTCAATACTGATGCAGAATTGAGAGCTTGGTAAAAAAAGGTAAAGTGTTCCCCTATACGCCTTCATGGCGTGGTGCTATGCACAGGGGAACACTTTACTTTTTTTTTTACCAATTTAACGCGTTTCCGGTAACGCCATAGTAATATAGTTTGGTCAATAGCAATTCATGATTGATCGAGTCGAACGCTCTTGAATAGTCCAACAAGACTAACAGTGTAACTTCATTTTCATCTATTCCTTTACTTACATTGTCTACGATATCTACCAGCGCAGTGCAAGTACTATGCATTTTTCTGAAACCAGATTGAAAGTGTGGTAGGAAACCTTGAATATGTGAAAGTATTTGTTCATAAATTACTTTTTCAAGTATTTTGGACATTGTGGATAGAATGCTAATAGGTCGTAGATCTTTTATTTCTGTGGGGTTGGATTTTTTAGGTATAGGTGTTACTTCGCATTTTTTCCACTCTTGAGGGAACCAACCTTTGGAAAGGGAAAGATTAATAATGTGCGTAAGAGCTTCTAAGCAAAAGGGGATGCAATGCTGTAAAATAGTTAGGTTTATGCCATCATAACCGCACGCTTTTGATTTCATTTTGTTAAAAATTTTACGTACTTGTTCGCTACTTACTGGGGTAAAAAAGAACGTGTCATTGTTGGGTTGCTCAAGATACGTGTTGGTTTCATCAATCACCGCTGCATTGTTATCTGAGGGTGCACTCGGCTTAACAAAGAACTCGTTTACCACATTCGGCCGAAATGTATCTGAGGAGAGCGCATTACTCTTTTTATTTGGTAAAAGTCCCTGGCTTCTGAGGTTAGACCATAAATTTTTAGCATTTTTTACATTCATATTTACCGTTTTGTTATAGTGCTTACATTTTGCATTTCTGACTGCTTTTTTGGCTCTGTTTCTGAAGTATTTGTACGATAGGAGAGCATCTGGGTGTCCTGTATTTACATATCTCAGATGAAAGAAGTTGCACAACTTCCAGAATTCCCTTACTTGATTTGAAATCCAGGGGGCGGGAGATTTGGTTACATGAATTTTTCGCTGGGGGGCATCCTTATCTATTAATCTGATAATGTTATCATTCAAGGCCTCCACTGCTGCATCTACGTCCTCGTTTCTTTCGATTTTACACCATTCCACATTTTCCGCGTCTTTATGAAACTTGTCCAAGTTCATGGTTTTGAAATTTCTAATTTTGATAATTTTTTTAGGTTGCTTTGGTGTGTACAGGTCAAATATGGAGTATGTTATATGGTGATCTGTGATTCCAGGTAAGTCGCTCTGCCCAATTTGTTTTACAATTAAATCTTGTGAACAAACGATTAAATCAATTAATGACTTTGACGTCGCTGTCACTCTGGTTGGCTTGGTAATTAATTGTTTCCCGTGAACTTCCTTGATTATACTCTGAAGGAGTCTAGTACTGCTTTCGTTTTTTCTTAACATGTTGATATTCCAGTCGCCTAACGCAATGAAGTAATCGTAATTTAAGTATAGGTGTTGGAGGATATCTGCTACGTGACTGATGTGAGTATAGCTGGCATTTGGGGGTTTATATGCTACCATAATTCCAATTTTTTTTCCTATCGATAGTTAATTCGATTACAAGGTACTCTACGCCGATATCATTATTAACGAATCCGTCTAAAAGTTTCCATTTAAGCGATTTAGATATGTATAAGCACACACCACCTCTAGATTTGTTTAATCTATCTTGTCGAACTAACGTGTAATTTTCGATATCTACTATATTATTACTAATATTCGGTTTTAACCAGCTTTCTGTAATGGCTATCAGGTCAAAGTTTAAGTTCGATATCATTTCTTTAAATTCATCTATGGAGTTGAGTAAACCTTGAATATTTAGATGACATAATTTAAAGCCATTTTCAGATCCATTTATTTCAGCTTCGAGCAGTTCCTTTATATTATAATTGCTGTGGCGGATATTAATGGGCGACTCATCAAAGTAACTGGAGTGAATTCTGATTGGGAGTGGCATTTCTGCACCATTGACTACATTGGTAGGGTCATTTATATTTATTGTTTCCTCCACTGTTGGTCATGAAGTAACAGTTGGGCTGAAAAGTTCGTAGGCTAACATAGTAAAAAATATTTTTTTGACAAAATTCGATTTTATTATTCAATATAGTTGCCTTTGAGGGCGATACAACGATTATAGCGGTCATACAATTTTTCGATGCCATTTTTATAGTACGATTTCTCTTTAGCCTCAAAATAGGCCTCAGTTTCGGCGATTACCTCTTCATCAGTGCTAAATTTCTTTCCAGCGGGCATTCTTTTAAGGTCTGCAAACAGGAAAAAGTCACTGGGGCCAGATCTGGAGAATATGGTGGATGGGGAAGCAATTCGTAGTCTAATTCATATAATTTTGCCATAGTTTTCATTGATTTGTGACACGGTGCATTGTCTTGATGAAACAGCACTTTTTTCTTCTTCAAATGGGGCCGTTTTTTTTCATCCTTTAAACGCTCCAACAATGCTATGTAATAATCGCTGTTGATGGTCTGGCCCTTTCTGAGGTAATCGATGAATATAATACCATGCGCATTCCAGAATACTGATGCCATAACCTTGCCAGCCGACTGTTGCGTCTTTCCACTCTTTGGATTCGGTTCATCACGTGCAGTCCACTCGGCTGACTGTCGATTGGACTCTGGAGTGTAGTTATGGAGCCATGTTTCATCCATTGTAATATATCGACGGAAAAATTCGTGTTTATTACGGTTGAATATCGCTAAACATTTCTCCGAATCATCAAAACATTGTTGCTTTTGATCGATTGTGAGCACGCGCGGCACCCATTTTGCACACAGCTTTCGCATGTTCAAATATTCATGCACAATATGTCCAACACGTTCCTTTGATATTTTTAAAGTCTCAGCTATCTCGATCAACTTCACTTTACGATCATTTAAAATTATTTTGTGGGCTTTTTTAATGTTTTCGTCGGTAACAGCCTCTTTGGGGCGTCCACTGCGTGCATCGTCTTCGATGCTCATTTCGCCTCGTTCAAATTTAGCAAACCACTTCTCAACGGTTGATTTTCCTGGTGCAGAGTCCGAATAATGTTTATCAAGCCAAGCCTTGGCTTCAACAGTATTTTTTTCGCCAAAAAGCAATGCTTTATTAACACACGAAATTCTTTTTTATCCATTTTTTCACAATAACAAAAGCTGCTTCACTCACAATGCTATATCTCACGAACTAATTATCCGGCAGCTGTGAAATTTATACACGTACCTTTTGAAGGTTAGTACTAAGTAAAAATCACATGGATTTAATTCTAGTAACGCCATCTATGAGTCAGCCTATGAACTTTTCAGCCCAACTGTTATATATTCTGTCCCGAGTGTGAATTGCATATGGCAATAACAAGGAAAATGTGCATACGCATAACACTTAATTCAAAAAAACAGGTGCTAGTTATCATAGTGACTTATTACCACTATCAAATTTTTAAAAATGTAAAAAATAAATGAAAAATTTAAGAATAAAAAAGTAAAAATTAGTATAAAAATGTGAATACTGACACAAAAGAAGAAAAATAAAAAAATAAAAATATTTGTTGATTAACAAAAAATGGGAGAAATATAGATTTTTGAGCTTGCCGATATATTCTGGCGTGAGTTAGAATACAAGCTGAGGGTTGGTTACATTTATATAACAGTCTATTATGTGACAGGTTCATGCCCTCCTTTCGCCACCATCCAGGAATGCAGAGAGTATTGCAAGCTTTGTATGGTTTGGCGCGGAATGTTCTCCTGCATTCCCCTCCCCTCTACTTTTGACTGGTCACCCTTGCCCATACGTCATTGATGGGGGGAAGCAGTTCCAAAAATAAACACAACCACCGTTAGGAGGGGAGTGTGGCAGGACAGTGTTACTTTCTGCTGAACTTTGCGATGTCCTCCAAGTCACTAATCCTAACCACGTTTCCGTTGTGTAGGGCAAGTACATTCCCATCGGTTGTCCATACTCGTTCGAATATTTTACTAAGCCTTACCTTGTGAAAAAGGTCCAAATTTGCTTTTGTGAGGTTTTCAGTTATGAAAATACCTGTCCCTGCAGCCTTTAGGTTCTTCTTGTTCTTGTAGACCAAGTCTCTCTGGGCGTAGGTGACAAAGCGCGCAATGATCGGCCGGGGTTTTCCATCACGTCGCGGTGCTCCCAGTCGGTGAACACGATGGAACACATTTTGTGGCACTTTCACTTTCACCTGCTCATTGATGATTTTTGAAGCAATCACTTCACACTTTTCACCCTCACTTTCATTGATGCCATGAAAAACAAGGTTCAGGCGACGGTCATATTGTTCCAGGGAATTCAGATCCTTTCGCACTTGCTTCACTTGCTTGTCTAGCTCAGAGATTTTCCTCTCGAGATCGTTTTTTACTTCTTGAATGGCATCCTCCACGGCAGATTTAATTGCAGTGGTCAAAGCTGGTTTAATTTCTTTCAACACCGCATCACTTGCAAATGCCAGGGCGATGCGTCTGTCCAGGTCTCCGAACTGTTGGTTGAGTTCCTTCGCTATGGCTGTCGAGATGGAGTTTTCAATCCGTTGCCACTCAGCTTTGCTGATTCCCATTTTTCGGGCAATACTGCTCTTAACAATTAAAAAAATTACGACAGAGTAAGTACTTTTGCTGCAGTATCCCCTCCTCCGTGCAAGCTCGAGTTGGGTAGCTCTTACATGCGGTTCACAGCGGGCGACTCAAGCGGAAAGAGAGAGCTATTCATGCACGTCCGAACTCCTTGAAGGCTGACTCACGAATCCGTCATATACAGGCCCTTTGCCAGAATTTTATTTCGGGGGAGGGGCTCATCCCTTATCAGCACGGTCATCACCAGAAATTTGTAGAGGGAGTCAGGCCATAGATAAAATTTTATTAGTACAATAATAACTATTATAAGTTATTAAAAATATACAATTTCAATCAAAATTTATTGTTATTATTACATAAATGACTTCGTTACTCGATCACCCATATCAGTGAATATCTAACAGAATTGTTGTCTATTATTTTTCTTATTAAATTGTAGAATATAAAAATATAGCATGGTTCTTCTATTATACACTAAACTTTTTTCGATGTAATGCAGTTTTTACTGTGCTTATAACATTATTTCTGTTATTAACAATAAAAATAACATTTAAATTAGATATTTATAGGATTTGGAGGGGGGCTTCAGCACCCTTAGCTCCCCCCCCCCCCTGGCAATGTGCCTGGTCATACTCTCGTATTACTCTCATATGGCCTTTTATTCAATGGTCAATCAGCAGTCTATGATGGTATAGTGAGAAAGCTGTCACCTTGCAATGAAAGAGTATCAAGTTCAATCCTTGATGGAGGCACACTGCACAGTGTTTTGAATACAACTTTAAACTATTAGTCTATATGAACATGAAATGAGATTACAACAAACTTTGTTTGACCCATGTGCATTGTTTGTTAATTTACACTCTGTAGGATTTTAATACTTCATTCACCAAATAAAATAATAAATAAAAATAACTTATCTAAGCTGCCAACGATTCTGATTTACACATCAAATCAACTTATATTCTTCTATCAATAAGTTTATCAACAAGAAAATTTAATTTTATTTTATTTGCCTTTTGTATTTTGTAATTTGTATGACAACCCAGCCAGAGGCATGAAATGGCGAAGGATGATGTTGAAGTTTATGATCTCTGAAAGTCACCAACAAAACTGATTGATTATTTTTGTCATTTAGTGTCTCTTTTCTTCCACTTTTGGCTAATTCCAATGATGAGGATGATTGATTGATTTACTTTATTTTTTACTTCGCTTTTGTGCCCCTTTCGGCTAATTTGCAAACATGGGGATGAGTGATGATATGATGAAATTGATGAATGGACACTCACAAACATCCATGCCCAGGCTGGGATTCGAACCTGGGACCCCTTACATTCTAGCATTCTGTGCTAACTACTCAGCCATGGAGGTTGGCACATCAAAACTTAAGAATGAAATTACATGTTGGGGGTTTAACAAAAGATTTCTTGATGCACTCACACAACTCATACTCACATTTTAGTTAAATTATAATTATGAATTGCAAATATAATGAATATTTCAAATGACTAAAAATGGACAACAAACGTGAACTACGTCCAAGGATAAAGATTCATATAATAAAGAAATAGTTCCTCAAAAATCAACTTGGGAGTTTTCTGGAAAAAATAAAGGGATAAAGTTTAAGGCAAATACATGATCAATAATAGTATGCATCACAAATACAAACCTTTGCGACAGCAGGGCACCCATCTCTCCTCACAGTCTCAATACCTTTAGCATCGTAAACAGGTGTCTCCTGGTTAGGAGACTCGTACATGTATCCAACGTAGCGCTTCTTTGTCTGAAAGTTAAAAATCAAAATATACTTCAACAACCTTGTATGATAATTGGATATTTTACAGTGTAACTGAAAAGTTTGCACAATCTAATCTTCAAATGTCTTTTTTATTGTATACATCATAGCAACCTTACATTATGCATTCAATAAGCACAGTTTGCGCGACATGCACTCATTGTGCTTGTTAGAAGATTTGTGATAATGCTAATTTTAACCAATTTGACCTGCAAATCCGATCTCTTGCAACTAGATTTTAACATTCATTGAGCATTGTCCATACTCTAAGCACATGGTGATTTGATGCATAAATAACAATGAACCAATACGTTCTACTGTACAGGGCAGGTTCTGTGACTTTTCAATCCCATTCTGCATTTTATGACCAATTTCATGTAAAATGAGTAAAAATCATATGAGTTGCAAATGATTTGCACTTTCATTTATATAATTTTTCTACCTGTTTAAGCTAACAACAATGAAAACAAGTAATAGACGATTTTGATGAAGGGACAATACAAAGGAACATTGATGCTCCGGACTCAAACCCAGAACTGTTTTCACAATTCGGGATGATATAAAACTGCAGTCCATGAATTGTCAAATTAATTGTTATTGAGTTGGTGTTTTAGTAAGGCTAATCGGTATTGTTTGTTGACCCACCTGTAAAATGCATGGCTGATAAACTTTTTCCAGCTTCAACTTGACTGGTTTAGGATTATCGTTGGTGACGGCTTCAACAATTTCTTCTCCTATTGCGAATGCTTGCTCCCGGCTTCTGCCAGGCACCAACACAAAAAGTGAATCAGTGTCACCATATACGACTCGGGCTTTCCAACGTTCAGTCCTTTCAACAAGCTGGATTGCTCTCTCCAATGTCTCTCTAGATTTACTTACAACACTGTCACCAACCTACCAGAGGGAATAAAATAATATTCTTAATTTGAAATAGGTGTCTGAATACAGAAGAATAGCTTCATCAAAGTTTGAACATTGACAAAGTACACACATAATATGTTCACATATTGATAACCACTATGTTTTGATCTAATACAACAATGGAAACTATTTTATGAAGAATTTGATTTGAGTCATTCCACACTAAACGATCCTGACTGATGCCTTAGGAAAGGAAACTTCATGCATTTTCCACAATGTACATTTAACTATTTGCTGGTCTCAATGCATGAAAATTAAAATGTAATATAAATTCTACACTGTGAAGAACACGTATTCAAGGTTCCACTACATTTGGAAATTTATTTCAATATTTTTTTTTTGCAACTAAGACGATACCAGTGGTATCAGAAAATACTGATCTGAATCTATTCAACAATACCGGCTGGTAATTTTCGCGAGTTTGGATATTTGGATCCTTTCTATTTTAAATATAAATATGCATTGAACTGGCCAAAATTAAATACATTACCTCACTACATGGCATTCTTCCAGAAAAGTTAGCTGCTGTATATCCATAGGTAACGTTGGCTATCAACTTGAGTCCCAGCTGCCGTGAATGAAGAACTCTCTGCAAGGTCTTGTCACTCTTATATTCCTTCATAGCTTTCTTTACCTGATGAACATACGAATAATAATAATAATAATAATAATAATAATAATAAAACCATTTAAGGCAAGCAAGATTTTTTAAAAAAATTTCAATAAAAATGTCTGCAATTCAATCACAGTCAATTTGTATGCACACATACCCTCTCCCCAATCTATCTTACCAATGCTCTCCAAAAGGTATTTTTTAGAGAAAATTGCTTTTTTAATAATTTAATAAGCCACACAGTATAAACAGTATAAGACAATAAACAACTTACCATCAACCTAGTTTCCAGAATTTCTTCAAGCATTCGTGGCAGCACACCTTTCCGAATATCAGCTTTGACAAATGCCACACCACATGGTGAAATGTTCATATTCTTAACTTTGCATGCTATGGAGCTTGGAACTTTAAGCTGGGTACACCCAAACTCGAAAGGCCCACTCCTGAAATTATCAAGAAACAGTGCAAATTTAATACTAATAAAATTGTACAAATTAATGCTTACAATGAATTTGTATTTCTTTTACAAACTATTACATTAATTTGCAGTCTCTACAATATACAACTCAGATTGCATCCAATGTTATAATCAATTTTTATATTATACCCTTATGTATATTATTTTAATCTTACTTACTTTCCCAAATATTCTACTCTTCCTAGACATGTTGAAAAGCAGTAATTGTATCCTATAATTATTGAAGGATACAAACTCTGAAAATCCAATACGATAACTGGGTCTGCGTAATATCTGAAACAAAAAGAATACAATTTAGTGAACAAATTGTACATTTTTTTAAAAACATATTTCATGTTTATCATATTTAATAGGGCTGATCTGATACCAATGCCAATGTATTGGTATTGAAAAGTATCTGTTGGATATTATTTACTGATACCAGCCAATATTTTCCTGGAATTTTGATGTTTGCAAAAATGCCACAATATTACCGTCAATATTATGCAAAATTTTAAGCTTCTATTTATTTTGCACCAATATTGTGCAAAATAACTGTATCTTGTGATAACATGTATTTTAATATTCTGATGTTATTCCTGAATATAGCGAGGCAAAACTCCATTAAATTGATCAGGGGGTGTATCAAAATAACAAATCTAAAATTCTTGAATATTTCATGACATTTTCTTGACTTTTTTTCTGCTTTTTCTTAACATTTATATAATCGGCCCCTACTTGGGTATTTGGAAATCACGAAAATAGATATCTTATTCATTGAAAAATCCCTACCACAAGGCTGGTTAAGATGAAAACTGAAGTAATACTTTAACAAGAGATTTAGACTTGCTATAATTATTAATGCAAGTAAAAATTACTGCTTCAGACTTCATTCTGGATGCGGAATAACCACAACTCAATGCAATTTTAGATTTCCAAATTGTAGCACTGCGTTTTATTTATTAATTTTTAAGCAAACGCTACAATACAAAAATGAAGCTTCTCATGTATTGGTACTCGAAGTTATCATTGGCCACCAGATGACACTATTATAACATAGCGCAACCTTTGCTGCCATCTGATGACTCCCTTGAATACTAGTTTAATCTTGACAGTAGTCGCGATAAATCAAATCACTTTCCCTTCTCATTCTACTCTCTACACTCTACGCTTCGTGCTCGTAGGTCCAAGTGCTAACACTTCTTCCTTGCCTTCCACCTGATGGAATCCCAGGCGAGCATTTTGTATCTGCAACCATGAAGCTACACTATTGAACAAGGACATAGACGCCATGACAGATACGTGAAGAGCCACATGTATCCATACACGAAAACTTGCATCGTACCATTGTCCTAAGGCATAATTTACTATTTTTTTTTAACAGTTTCTGGTAGTGCAATAAGGTACGTACACTCCTCTGTGAACTTAATTGCTATGGAAGTGGTGAAATAACCAATTATCAAAACTTTGAAAGTGTGGACGAATAATCGTAATTGTGACCGAAATGAATAACGTGGCTATTAACTTTATCGAGCACTAAATGTTGAAGGTCACGTGCTTTATTTCAACTTAGAACTAAACCTTGCAATTGCTCTAACTCATTACGAGCTATGGCTTGCTCATGCGTTCTGGAATTCGCAAAAGTTTTCTCTTGAATTTCATAATTTGTACAAAGCATAAAATCGTGCAAGCAAAGAGCTTTAAATTCTGCTTAGATACGCTAATCTAAATTAAAGTACAATATGGTGAGATGCAGTAAAGTAACGTAAGGCAACGTTAATATTGCTAACTCGTTATAAATTGCGGAATAAATCAACATTCGTTTACGAACACCCCCCTTCCTTTCCAACCTAAGTGAAGGTAGCACCAGTAACACCTGATGAATTAAAAGAGTGTTGATATAATAATTGTAGACAAACTAAAGTTGAATTAAAGATGATGCATAATGACAATGGGTATTAGGAGAGTATTAATCATGCAACTTCTATATGATTATTGATTTTAAAATTGAGATTGTTATGAATTATGTATTTGTGTCGTCGTCTAGTCAGCTGAGTTAACAAACATTACGTTGTATGGAAGACGTTAGGTTACAGATTACGTTTTAGAATTTTTAGATCGTGAATTATAACAAACGATTATAAAACCATTGAACGGTTAATGTTAATTTATTATACAGGGCGGCTCAATAAGTCACTTAACACCCATAGTACAAGGACACTGCAGCGCGCAACATGGAAATGGTGATGACCAATCGTTATCAGGCCAAGAGGGAACCACATTGACGCCACCCACACGGTCGGTGGCCATCTTGATGTCCGCCATCTTGAATTCAACTTCAGAATTTTAAATGGGAAGGGGGTCGTGCGACATATCAAAATGGGCTAGAATTTCACGAGAAATGCAATGGTGAAGGTTTTTTCGACGTATCTTTAACCAGTAAAAAGTTATGACTGAATTCTTGTACCAATTTGCTCCTTTTCCAGGTGTTAGAAAAATGCCTTAAAATTTGTTTAGCGCTTCGGTAATGCATCGAGATCAAAGTGACGTCTATGGAGAGACGTTCGCATGCCATTGCACATTATTTTAATCGGATACATCCATGAAGAGCTGTGCATTATGAATGGTTGTCGCGAACAATTTACAGTGTGACGCTTCCATTGAATTAAAAGTCCTTCACAGTGACAAGGCTAATGTTTATGTTCATAAGGAAGTTTATAAACAGAATATGTGACCCTTGTCATCTGATAACTAACTTTGGACAAAAACTGGTTCATAACGTTCCCATAAGTGTTCTGGTGTTCTTCCCTATTGAAAAAACTCTGTAAAAAGTACCTTCTTCCATAAGCAAGGATGAAAAAAACTGTTTATTTAACAAATCCAAGTAGCCCTAAGCATTTAAGGTTCTATTGATGGAAAATTGACTAACCAATCGTGTTCCACACAGCACGCCACACCATTAACTTACCAACACTAACCATTCAGCTTTGATCTGTCGAAAATGGGTTATCAGATAAAAATCATCGAATATTCTGTTTATGAACTTCCTTATGAACATAAACATTAGCCTTGTCACTGTGAAGGACTTTTAATTCAATGGAAGCGTCACACTGTAAATTGTTCGCGACAACCATTCATAATGCACAGCTCTTCATGGATGTATCCGATTAAAATAATGTGCAATGGCATGCGAAAGTCTCTCCATAGACGTCACTTTGATCTCGATGCATTACCGAAGCGCTAAACAAATTTTAAGGCATTTTTCTAACACCTGGAAAAGGAGCAAATTGGTACAAGAATTCAGTCATAACTTTTTACTGGTTAAAGATACGTCGAAAAAACCTTCACCATTGCATTTCTCGTGAAATTCTAGCCCATTTTGATTGCACGACGCACGACCCCCTTCCCATTTAAAATTCTGAAGTTGAATTCAAGATGGCGGACATCAAGATGGCCACCGACCGTATGGGTGGCGTCAATGTGGTTCCCCCTTGGCCAGATAACGATTGGTCATCGCCAATTTCAAATTCCATGCCGCAGTGGCCTTGTACTTAGGGTGTTAAGTGACTTATTGAGCCACCCTGTATAATGAATTGTCACACTTTGTTTGTGAATTTGTTGAATTGTTTATGCAATGCTACATTATGAATAAATACGAGGGTCACTATTTATATTTTGAGCCTTGGCAACACTGATTGAAGTTAGGCGCGATTTGACGTTTGCACGGAATCGTCTGGCATTATTGACCATAATGTACTTCAAATGTTTTGTCAATAGCTTCATTTGTGTTGTTTATGTTGCCTTGGAGATTGCGCGACAACAATAAAATGGAATTAACTCTTGAACATTTTCGTGCGATGATTTTTTTACGATTTTCGACGTGGATTATCAAGACAAGAGTGCATCGATCAACTTACTTCCACATTTGGCGATGAAGCCCCATCCTTTGCCACTGTGAAACGCTGGTATAACGAATTTAATCGTGGCCGCCATTTGCTCACCGACGAGATTCGCGAAGGTCGTCCAAAATCAGTTGTTGTTCAAGAAAACATTGATGCTGTGCAAAACCTAATACTGCAAGATCGTCATGTGACATACTGTGAGATTGAGGCAACCATAAGCATTAGTTCCACCAGCATATATAACATATTACATGATCATTTAGCTGTGAGAAAGGTATGTTCTCGTTGGATCCCACACAATTTGACAAAAACTCAAAAAGACGCTTGCGTCAATTGGTGCAAACAAATGGTCAATAAATACAATCGTGGTGCTTCAAAAGACGTATATAAGATTGTAACAGGTGACGAATCATGGATATATGCATATGAGCCGGAATGTAAACAGCAGTCGACTGTATGGGTGTTTCAAGATTAACCCAATGCAACAAAAGTTGTTCGTGCTCAAAGCACATCGAAACAAATGGTCACCTGTTTTTTCGGGAAAACTGGTCATGTGGCAACTGTGCCCTTAGAGGAACGTAGAACGGTCAACTCTGAATGGTACACAACAATTTGTTTGCCAGAGGTCTTCGGTCAAATACGGAAAACAAACAAACGCCGTCGGATCATTCTTCTTCAAGACAATGCCAGCTGTCACACATCTCGTCTAACAACTGACTTTATGAACAGTCAAAAAATCGAATTGATGGGTCATCCGCCTTACAGTCCTGATTTGGCACCCAATGACTTCTTCTTGCTCCCGAATGTCAAGAATAAATTGCGTGGACAACGATTTTCGTCGGCGGAAGATGCCGTTGATGCGTTCAAAAACCATATTATGGAGGTGTCTCAAGAAGATTGGAAAAGCTGCTTTGACAAATGGTTCGAACGAATGCAAAAGTGTATTGACCATAAAGGAGAATACTTCGAAAAACAATAAAGCAGTTTTCAATGCCAAATTCCTGTTTTTTCATTGTTAGGCTCAAAATATAAATAGTGACCCTCGTAGCATGTTGTTAATAGAAAGAATGATTTAGTTTCATAATGCTTTTCAACCTACTAGGTACACATGATTATTCCGAACAAGTGTTTGTTCAAAAAAATTTTCAAAAAAATTCTTGACCATAAGCATAATTTCTTGAAATTATTTTGATCTGCCTGTTCATTTCTTGACTTTTTCTGGACTGGTAGACAGCCTGTTGATGCTTGTAATTAAAGTGGAATATTCAGGTACCAACATTAATCAATACTTCAATTTTTTTTTTGTTTTTAATTGTTACAATTTTCAAGCATCAGTATCGGCTCTGCCTTAATAATTAATGATAACTTTTATAGATTTAAATATGGTTTCCAGCTGTTCTTTATTCAGAAAATATGGTGCATAGAAATTTTACCAATATGCTTTTATTTAGCGATGATCATCAGCAGAAATTGTATATCACTTCCATATTAACTTCCCTCCTCATATCACAAGGTCAATCTAGAGAAAAAAATTATATTAACTATACCACATTTAAACTGAGTTGTTTATTACCTGGATTCTGGTTCCATGATCAAAGGAATGTATTCCGGAGCTCGCATTCTCGCTCTCTGTTTTATGCTTGGTGAAACAGGAATGTAATTCAGGGGCCTGGTCAAACGGAGCATCATGGATTCAACTCTAAACTGCAACATAAATAAATATGAACAAAATTAATAAGTTTTAAATGCACTATAATATCCTGTGTATTCTTTAAGATGTCAAAACTTCATATCTCACAAGACCCTCGTCCTAAAACTAATACAATGAAATTGCAATTATGTGTTTTGCGATAGTACGTTTTTTTTTTCTGGCGGTCCCTGCAAATTCCCCTAATTATACATTTTTAACTCTGGTTGCTGGAAAGAATGCTGCTCTTGGAGTTCAAGATTTCCATGATGATAACATCTGCCACCAATTCTCATACAGGTTTTCTTATCAGCTACAAGAATGGAACCAGACTCTCAACTTTTAATTCTATTTATGTCGCTTGCATAAGAGGATATGGAATGGGCAATGCACCCTTGAACCAGATTGGCCTGTGCTAAATAATTCTACTTTTGTTCTTTGCATTACATTCGGCAATTCGTATCTGTCTAAAGTAGATCGGAAACTGATAGCTTTCAAGCTGTTAGACAAGTCACTGGCCACACACTTCCCAGCCTGTCGTCAACATTACAAACAAGCTGAAGTAAGGAAGGGGAGAGTCAAGAGTGGACTGCAGGGGAGGGGGGAGTTCCGCTGTGTCTTATTACAGTCATATTTAAACATAATACGGTTGTCGACTGAGAAGTTGCAGAACTTTTTTCTTGTGCAAAACGAAATCGCAGATAAATAAATTACTGAACATTGTGACTTATTTTTACCATGTGAATGGTTCTGAAGAAAAGCTGCGATTATACTAAACATGGTGTGCATTTTCTTTCTGCAAGTACAATTTGAAAAAAAAAAAAAAAAACAACACTTTCTTGCCCTTTTGTTACTATGGGATAAATTGAAGATAAAAGGCTATAACTGCTCAACCACTACATCATTTTGAAAATTTTAAATTCTAAATGTAAGAATGAATAAAAAGCAACATTTTAAGAAACATCCGACAAGTAAGGGTTCAGGGGGGAAGCAGGGGCAAAAGCCCAAAGTTAGAATTTTTCCGTAATTACGCAAAAATTTCTGAATGCTGTAATTTCCATTTTAGTTTTTCGAAGTTGTGGTACGAGCATTACATACTCTCATAGAGTGGTTTTTGTCATGCTTCCCTCAAAATTTGGTCCATTCAGCATCCATAGGGCTGACACTAGAAGCGAAATTCCTTATTACGCAAAATTTATGAATGCTGTAATTTGATATTTGTTTCCCTAAGTTGCGGCACGAGCATTACATATCCTCATAGAGTGGACTTTTGTTGTGCTTCCCTCCGTGTGGTTAACCATAATTATTGGGAAGCACAATGTATAAATTTTACCTCTGCTACAAGCCCTGTCTTTAAGAAAGAAAACAAAACTAATTTACTTCTCTCTACGACAACTAGTTCTCGAGCTAGGAATGTTTTGTACTTGCAGCAAGTTTGAAAAGGTGCCGGCTTCAACGAGAATACAGGTACGTGAAGCTCCATCCACTAAAGGTTTTAAGTCCACTTTATGTACAGAAGGCTAATCGGGACTGGTCCTCCAGTTTAAAGTGGGATCTGAACCACTATGTGCCTCCACCGGGTATCCACTGGAACCCCTTGATTACAAGGTGACGACTTTACCATGACACCATCAGGGAGGCAAAAAAAAAAAAATTTAAAAAATGTACACGTACAGCAAACTTTGGTGCATATGTAGTACTCCTTTTCTTTCTTTGTGTACTTAATTTCATCATTTTAATTATCTTTCAATAATACATTTTTCTCATTTATATGTTTTCTTCCTTCTGTCTCCCATAAAACATATAAGTGAGATTTCACTGTATCAACTCCCTACGATACAGATCTATGATTTTTCATTTTGTATGTAACTACACTTTTGAAAATCACATTTTCTAAAACCTTTGGCGAATATTTTGAAGGCCAATATTATGTGAACACTGTTGTCATGTGATCCTGAGAGAACATATGTACCAGCCGTTGGAAGCCTTACATCCTGTGGAAAAAACCTGTCAAACTTGTAGTCCACTTAAAGTTACTTATTATGTGTCACCATGGATGTTTTTTTGTCTTGGAAAAGGTAGTGCATATTTAGAAATCTACTGTACAAAATAAGACATGAATTAGGCCTTTAAAAAAGCAATGCCAGAAATGTTTCAATCCTATGGTCAGGGGAAATTTCTCACTGTTATGGAATCTTTAAAACAAAACATAAAATTCCAATAATTGATATTCATGTTTTGGTGGACAAGCTGGCAATGGTAAAGCTCACAGGCAATACACGATGTAAGGTTGATTTCAGGACAGCAATTTCAGCATGTTTTTCAGTAAAACCATGTCAAGGATAATTTACTCCTGACAGTACAGTTACAGACTAACTATATAGGGTCAGTAAAAATCAGTATAAATAAAATAACTTTGGAATGATCAAAACATTTACCTGTGATCCTCTGGAAAGAACTTCATAAAACTGAATACCAAACAGACGAGCCAATTCACTTGTACGACCAATCAAATCCAGTTGTTCAAGCATTTTTGTAATGCCTTGCACTCGTTGGATATAATGTTCTACTACCTTCCACCTAAAAATAAATAGTTAAAGGTTAAGATGCGTGAAGCAAGTCTTTTACACACCATACAGTGTGGACATCTAAGCAGATTATAAAGTTTACATCCACAATATACTACACACATACTCATAGTGACACTTATCAGTTATATTATTTCTCCAATGTACTGAACATGTCTTTACATTTTCCCAATATAGGTACCAGCTATTCCTGGCGCACTAAACCATGCTATGAAGGCATGCAAGGGGTTTGGAGATAAGGCACCCACATTATCGATCGTGGCCATAATGGATGTGATGTGATCAGCATCATGCTCTTATCGTGTATTGGTAAGAAGCTGGGTGAGTACCCGAGCCATTATACACAGAATTCTTGCTTGAGATTACCCAACCCGGAAATCAAACTCAGGTCTCTTACTTGAATTTTTTTATGTATACATACATGATTGAATTCATTATTTTCCATATGTGGACCTATTCTTTAGATTGTTTTCAGGTAAACAATTCCTTGCCAAACATACAAAACTTGTATTGTTGATGCCACACACTGACATTAACAAAACAACAACAAAGAAATAGCAAAAAAAAAAACAACATGTAAATACCCGCAATACATTTCTTAACTTTCTATTTGTCTTGCATTTTAACTTTCGGTTTGAACACTTGTTAAAATATAATTACTATCTTATTTTACTGTAGTAGCATTGTTCACATGATATTAATGATAATATGATAAACTTTGAAATTTCATTTTAGATCCAATTTGTAAAATATAACTTATGAAATATTAGCTACATAAAAGCTAAAAAATGAAAATGTGCATGATATAGACATTGGATATTAGTAAACAACCAAGTATGAATCAAGCACCTACCTGTACAAGCATGTCCTGTGATTCCAGAATTGTGTTAGGCTCTTGTAGGAATAAAGGGGAAGTCTTTGATGCAGAACATGGTACATGATGTTTTCAAATGTGTAACTCTGAAGTGCAACCTGTTTAAGCATACAATGATGG
Organism: Lepisma saccharinum; assembly: GCF_977018435.1. NCBI lineage: Eukaryota > Metazoa > Arthropoda > Insecta > Zygentoma > Lepismatidae > Lepisma > Lepisma saccharinum. The sequence goes on from NC_139234.1 coordinate 53,257,291, forward strand.
TGTTAAAAGTATATATAAGCACAAAACTGCACTTCTACATAAGCATAAATTTCATGTACATAAAGTAAGAATCACGAACCTTCCGACCCTCTGTAAACAACCGTCTCACTTCGAATAACGTATCACTCCGCGCCAGCTGTTCGTGAATGGTGCGGCCATCATATGCTGCTCAATCGCAACCTTTAATTTTACATAACATGGAAAAACGTATTCTTATTTTAACTGATAATCTACACATTGAAGTATAATAAATTTTCTACAAGTGATTCAATACGTGTTCTTGTTCAAGAATGAACATATTTTTCTATGCCAAAAGTCAGGTTTATCTGACACTGGGTTAACAGATCCCCTTTCCCCCCTCCACTCTCAGTATGACAGCACCAAAGTTATACAAGAGAGTGAGAGATTCGTTACAGTAAATTCAAGCCTTTCGGTTTTGTTGCTTCCTCTTCCACCAAATTATTGCCCAACATTGTTGACATGTAGAGTATTGTCTTCTCCTTTGTGCAACAAATATACCGCCAGTTTTAGCAGAAGCTAAACAAAGATAAGCTGTGGAATAAAAAGAGATTGTTTATCTTTCTCTCGGTTTCTCGTGCACTAGAAAACAAGAAGACGATAATAAGCACATTATTTACGAACGTCTCATGCAAGTAATGTATTTTCTTACCTTGATTCAGCAGTTCCTTTTTGAACTTGGGGCATTTTCGGTGCTAGACATTATCCTGGTTGTCAAATTTGCTTCCCAAAAAGGAACTCAACGTGGCACAAGAGACGATTTAACGTCAACTGCTAAAATTGGGGAGATCGTCATCAATTATCACTATCAACATCTTCCCACAGTAGACAGGACGGCTCTTTGATTGAAAGAATACGAAAGCACCTCGCGTTGTATTGAGCCTATCTCAAAATCGGTGTACTTGTTTATACAAGCAACAACATGTTTTTCTCGTGGGACTCACAACTTGACCGGTCGTTTTCCTTTCTTTCACCAGATCGAAAACACAAAGATGCAGACACACAATTACACTTGGACACCAACTTCACTGCTTGCTCAGTATAGCACCGACACAACGTCACATAAACGTTACGAACCTGCTTCTTGCCACTTTTCAAACGGTTGTATTTCCGAAAGACTACTCTGAAAACACAGGAGACCTTCCTGCACGCATGGAAGTCGCCATGTTCGAAACTGGTGCTATTTTCTTGTTGTTCACGTGATCGATTGTAATTTATACAATAATCACGTATTATTATTATAAACAGAAACCTTTAATGAAAATATATTTTAAAATGTATAATCCAATGTAATTTACATGTTTTTCTTCCATTACCGTACTTTCATAGAACGGACTACATGATGCGGAAGAAATCAGTTATTAGGCTGTTGCCAACCTCAATACTTCTCACTAAGTCAAGTACAGAAACGGAAGTGGTATGTCGAATGTCGGCATATGATAGTGTGATCTCACATTGTCAGTGACGATCCTCCGGGGATGGGGGAGGGGGTGGGACGCAGGAGTCGATTTATAATCCAGAGGTGTTTACCATCCGGATGGTGACATCCTCACACTCCGGAATACTTTTGCGGGTGAAGGAGGGCAGGCCGTAGGGTGAGGGAGGTTGATTTAAAATGAACACCTCTCAACGAGAGAGAAGAAAAATGTGACAATATTTAAAAATTAACCCCCAAATATGCATTTTATTTTATATGTAGCGTACCAAAAAATGTGACTGCCTCAAAATATTTCTGTATTCTACAGTCTTCTTTCCCCACTTTTATGCTTCTCTAAGTTGCCGTTTTAGTTTCCCTTGGTGTCTTTGCTGCATAATACAGCATTTTTGAACGGGATGAAAGTGACACACGAGTGTATTTTTGGATAAGTAACTTCAGAGATGTTGAAGTACACTCTGGAAGATACTGGAATGTGTGACATTGAGGTGTAGATCGACCACGTTGTGACACGCACATTTGTCATTATTTACGAGATGATGAGGGATAGGTGATATTTGAATTCCAAATTAGTTAGCCGCCCCGTGACGGAGTGGTTAGCACATCGCGCTACGGTGCCAGGGGTCCCGGGTTCGAATCGTGGCCTGGGCATGGATGTTTGTGAATGTCCATTCATCAATTTCATCATATCATCATCATTCATCCCCATCTTCGCAAATTAGCCATAAGTGGCACAAGAGGGGAAGTAAAATAAAGCAAATCAATCAAACCAAATGAGTTATTTCCATTATTTTTATCTAATTAATAATTATTACTTTAGTCAATCAAATCATATGTATTAGCTTACTTTCATTATGTATAATAATAAATCATAACTCTTTCAAACATCAAATAAATTTAATGAAGAAACCCTGGTTTCAAAACGTAATTTATCTCAATGTGTCACATTCTTCTAGCAAGGTTTTTTTTAGTAAAATATGAGAGAAAATTAATCCTTTGGTACGGAACCGTCTTACTCTCTGGGGATAAAATGTAAATTTTGTATTTGAATGTTTTAAATTTAGCGTTGCTTTTCTTCCACTTTTGGCTAATCCCGACGATGAGAATGAGTGATTGTCAGATGAAATTGATGAAGGGACACTCACAAATAACACCCATGCCAGGATTCGAGCGTGGGAACTTCGGTGATGAGTCTGAAAGTCGGCCACCAGGCAAGATGTACACTTTTTTAATTTTTTTTTTTTTTACTTACATCAGTGATACACTGCTTATTCCGCATTTGTTGACAAATGGAATGTTTTTACACCTTGTAGTCTATGTGGATTATTTTCTTTTCGTAAGTTTGCAACACTGTTAGGGTACACGTGCTTTTGTTTAACGAAGGTCTTAAGTTCTATGATTCTCACTTTAGTGCAAACTGAGACATGATCACAGAAACAGGAACCAGAACATTGATTTGAGCAAAATATTTACTTCTCGAGGATGTTCGCGAAAAGTGGCAGATTCTGCACAATGAAATCACCTAGCCAGCAGGGACAGGTGGGCAAGTACCCACCCAAAAAATATTCTACCCCCCTGAACAAATTCAAGACGTAAGTGTTAAGGAAATGAATGCTTCAAAAAGAAAAATATATTCTTGTCTTGGCGCCATGAACATTTTTATGAATATAAGGCTCACAAATTATCCTATTAGACGTTTTGCTGTGTTTGGATTTACATAAGTTCACTGAGTAAAGGCAGAATCATACGGAACTGGATTTCCAGTAGGAATGCCCTAATTGGCACTGAACTGGCTGTCTGGGTGAAAATCGTAGCTGCTGGGCTGGCTGCTTGACTGATTGTGAGGAATAGGCCATGTTCTAATTGGAACTGGCTTTCCTCGACTGGATTCTGTGGAGAAGCCAAACAGAGCAAAGTTTGGCCATGTGAAGATAATCTGAGAGTTTTCCAAATGGTAGTCTCTTGTCTGTGGTTTCCAAGTGTTGGTTGTTTTTGTTTGCTTCTCGATAAAAGAAACAATAAGAGAGATGATGTGCATTTGTGTTCGGAATATTTAGGAATTTATGCAAAGCGATGAGATTTGTATGTGAAAAATATGATTAGCTGATAATGAAAATTCTTATTATTATAAGTATATTAAAATAAATGTATGATATATTTAGTTGAACAAAATATATATTTTTTATGAATGAATCCTGCAAATCTCATGTATGAATATGCGAGTTCATTAAAAAGCTTGTTCAGTACACATTGATTACCATATTTTCTTTCGAGCCAATTTCTAGTCCATGCTTTTCTTTTTGAATTGTTAATAACAGCAGTAATTCTCCTACAATGTTCTTCAAATCGTTTGTCACCTTTTTAGATTGTCTGCTCTACGCAATGTCTTATGGGAACAAAAGTATACAGACAAGTACGGTAACAAGTAACGTGTGAGGCGAAAACTAGCAGATTGTTAGCCAGTCCAGCGCCAACTAGGACATCCAGTTCCGTGTGATTTGACCTTAAGATAAGGAAAATCGTTAGAAAATATGTTGATGAATAATACCTGTCAGAGGCAGTGATTGGGTTCCCAAAAGGTGGGGAGGGGGGGGCAAGTACAGTTTGTAGATAAAAGTTTAGCATAGTGCCGGAGCAAAAGTGGCAAAATGTAGGGGGCAACTGCCACCCATGCCCCTTTAATCACCACCACCGATACCTGTCAAATTTATGTATTATTTAAAACTTGAAACATGATCCAGTTAATACTTCTGTGGCTAGGAGTGCAATATCCAGGTATAGCCTAAGTGCATGTTTTTTTGAGGTGGGAGTACAAAATCATACTGGATAAAACAACCAAACATGTAAATAAATTGTGTTACTTCCACATGATATGAAAAAGAATTTTGATCCATGACAAGGCTTCCTTATCCTAGCGTTTTGGGTAATGGATGTCTTATTTATAGTGTGATAATCAGAGGGTGCCACGTTCATATAAAATTGGGGGAGGGGCAGGCAAGATTGACAACAGTATTTCTTATGTATGCGTATATTGCAAATATGGTTTCACAAAAAATTCTTCTTGTAACCTAATAACTTTCGCAGCCTCTTGCATTGGTAAAGAATTTCTTTCATACGTTTCACAATTTTCGAATGAATTAATCAGTACAAAAAAGGTAAAAAAAAAGGTAAAGTGCTCCCCTGTGCATAACACCAGACCATGAAGGCGTATAGGGGGTGTGGGGGTAACGCCCCACACTTTCTTGATCCGGTCGTGAGTGGGGGTGATGTGATCAGCATCACGCCCCTGACCGCCTTTACCCCCCAGGGTTTCCCCCAGGTACCCATGTTATTCGACGCTGGGTGGGCACCGGGGCCGCTTCCATCGTTAGAAAAGTTCCCGGATTTACAACCATACTTTTATTTGCTGCATTCACCTAATAAAGTGGTATGTGGAAAATTCCTTCTTAATTATAGGGATACTATACAGAGCCAAGTACACAGTGAGCAGTCGAAAGCATAGACAGGCAGATACAATGAAAGGAAGGGAAACTCAAATTGGTGAGAAATAGGGAGATTATATCAAGACTGACACAAGAAATACAGAAGAAATTATAAAAGAGGTGAAAACCCTGAGCGGCAACAGCACTTTGAGGGGTCAAGACCTGACAAGTGTTTTTTCAATAGGTGACGGCACCGAGTCCCTTCGTCAGCTTTTTCTAGAGTGGAGTTTACAAAGAGAATATAGATGAGAAATTCAATTAGAAGAACTGATGAAATAATTACGTGCACACACATGCGTGTGTGTAAGAGAGAGAGAGAGAGAAACAGGGAATGCAAGCAGAGAAAAGAGGTATGTCAAGGATAAATAAGAAAATGCACACCAGCAAAAAGAATGAGGAAAGAAATACAAACAAAATCTGGAGAGAGGGGGGAGGGGAGAGCAAAATGGGAGTGTGTATGTGTGTGTATATAAATATACATGAGTGCAACCACAAGCCTGGCCTGAACAAGGCCACCCAGTAACACCCCCCCCCCCCATCCTCACCTTCACCACCACCTTTGCATCCCCCCACACCCACAGTTTTCGACAAGCTTTTTGAAAGAACTACATACATACATTTTTTTTGTGGCACTGTCAACACCTTTTTTCTGGACCTGGCAACACTGCAGGCCATGCTTTCGCTTCCTTGTTATCGGTAAGTTCTTACACCTTTTCTCTACTCCTGATGTGACACACAGTCACGAAAGTTTAAAGTTTTTCTGCATCTGGTGAGTGTTTCCTCTCTCCTCCTCCACTTTTTATTTAGTCCTTGTGGCCCTTCTTCCTTTTAACCATATACAAATAATGAAAAAAACAACCACAACCACCATATTAAATATACCTGAATTTTCCAGGTTTTTGCATATTTTCTTTTTATGAAATTCTTCTCCACATTGTTTTCTATTCAGGTCAATTTCTCTGCCCTTTATAGGATTTCCAGTGGAAATCCCATCTATGCACACTCCTATTAACTTTAAGCAAAAACAAAATAAAGACCAATTTGTAACCAACTTCTAGCACATCTATATTTAGTCTGTAACTCCTTCAAATACAAATTTCAGCTCTATTCTACAGGGAGGTTATTGCAGCATGCCACCGCAAAAGCGTCGGCCGCTTACCGGCCTTGTCATGCATCAGGTGCCGGCAAATTGCGTAACAGATAGCCCGTTACACAAACCGCTTGTTTTGTAATGTTTCCACTTTTCACAATTATAGTTACAATTACAACTTAAATAAGCACGTACCTTGTCGTAAGGATGCTGGAAAAGGTGTCCTCTAAAATACAAATATTTCTGGCACTTTATTTTTGACATGTAATCTTTCTTAGACACCGCGAGAGCTTCGGCCGCTTACCGGCCTTGTCATGCATCAGGTGCCGCCAAATTGCGTAACAGATAGTCCGTAACAGAAACCGCTTGTTTTGTAATGTTTCCACTTTTCACAATTACAGTTACAATTACAACCTTATTTCAGACATCTAATCTTTCTTAGACATCTCTACTTTATCCTCGGTTGACAGAAAGGGAAGACAGCATCGCGGCGCATAAAGCAAACCGAAAGTGTAAAATTATATTTAAAACTAATAATAATAATGATGATCACTAACCTTCTGTGTTATAAATGATGTTGAAAATGACCTCCTTCAACACCAATACATTTCCGGCATCTGCGTATGAAATTCCTCTGAACATCCATAAGCTCCTCAGGTGTGATTCTGGCAATTTCTCTTCTTATATTTTCTTTTAAATCCTCTATTGTATGCGGGTTATTCTGATACACTTTGTTTTTTAATGTTCCCCATAAATAATAATCACAAGGAGTAAGATCGGGGCTACGAGAGGGCCACAACTCAGTACTGATAATTCTGTCCTCAAAAATCTCGGCAATAAAATTAAGTGATTCATAAGCAGTGTGAGCAGTAGCAGAGTCCTGCTGAAAAAAATGACTGCTGGCATTCAATGTCCGTTAATTGTTCAAAAAAAGGTTGTAGTATGTCTCTTCGATACCTTTCACCATTGATAGTACCTTCATAAAAAATAGGCCCTATTATTCTGTGCGCATTCAAACCACACCACACACCAATTTTTGCAGGATGGAGCGGAACTTCATGCACAAGGTCAGGTTTTTCTGCGCTCCAATAGCGATTGTTTTGTGAAATAACTCGGCCATTCAATTCGAACCAAGCTTCGTCTGAAAATATGATTAATTCTGGATTTACTCTGCCAGCAACAATATTATCCAGCATCCAGTTACAGAATCGAACTCTAGTCGCGTGATCGCGCGGTTGCAATTCATGAACCACTGTAATTTTGTAGGGTTTTAATCTAAGTAATTTAGTGGCATTTCGTGCTGAGGATTTTGAAATGCCTGTTTCCTGAGCAAGCCGACGGAGGGATTTTTTGGAGTATGTTCAAGTCGTTCACCAATTTCGTCTAGCTTTTCTTCCGTAAGAACACGTCGTCTGGAAACACGTTTCTTAGGTTCAAGAGATCCTGTCTCTCGTAATCTTTTAACGAGGTTGTAAACAGTATGTCTGTCCGGAACAGGATTGCCAGGAAATTTTCTTGCGAATCGCCTGACTACTTTTCTGCAAGAGTTCGTTTTCACGTAAGTATCGTACATAAAAACTCTTTGTTCAAGACTATATTTGTTTGGCGGCAAAACTAATAACTCAATAACACAGTATAAACAACACGAGTACTGATAAACGCCAACCGAAGTGAACACGTCTAAACAACTGGTAGCCGACAGCTGTCGCATTCGCGTAGTATCGAGAGGCTTCTCGCGGCTTACCACTACTCCGATAAGCCGCTGACGCTCTTGCGACATCTGAGGAATTTCGCTTCTAGCGTCGGCTCTATAGACACTGGATGGACCAAATTTTGAGGGAAGCACAACAAAAGACTACTCTATGAGGATATGTAATGCTCCTGCCGCAACTTTGAAAAAAAAAAAAATATGGAAATTACGACGTTCAGAAATTTTGCGTAATTACGGGGAAAATAGAACTTTGGGATTTGGCCCCCGTTTCCCCCTGGACTCACAATTGTCGGAATTTACATAAAATGTTGCTTTTTGTTCATTCTTACATTTAGAATTTAAATTTCTTAAAAAGATGCAGTTGTTGAGCAGTTATAGCCTTTTATATTCAGTTTATCCCATAGTAGCAAAAGGGGAAAAGTGCTTATTTCAAATGGCGCTCTCAGAAAGAAAAACGCACAAAGTGTATGATCGCTACTTTACTTCAAAAATATTCACACGTTAAAATTAAGTGACACTGTTAAATAATTCGTTTATCTGCGCTTTCGTTTTGCATAATAATGTATACGTAACCTCCCCCCTCGAAAATCTTGGGCACGCCACTGACTCTAGTGTTCAAAAGGATTAATCTTGTGTTATCTGCAAAATAAGAGTCACGGTTTTGTTTATTCGAAGGCAAGACAAGAATGAAAAATTGAATCCTTTATGTTGGATGAGTCATTGCTGTCAGAAGCGATATGGGCAGAAATAAAGTGCCAGAAATATTTGTATTTTAGAGGACACCTTTTCCAGCATCCTTGCGGCAAGGTACGTGCTTATTTAAGTTGTAATTGTAACTATAATTGTGAAAAGTGGAAACATTACAAAACAAGCGGTTTGTGTAACGGGCTATCTGTTATGCAATTTGCCGGCACCTGATGCATGACAAGGCCGGTAAGCGGCCGACGCTTTTGCGGTGGCATGCTGCAATAACCTCCCTGTACTTCAAAACATGTGGCTTAGATATGTACTAATTTGAGAACAGACACTACTCCTCAAATAAAGAAATGTGTTCATAACATGAACCTATGCTTTACTCACCTCATGCCGCATTAAACGCCAAACGTTTAGAACTATACGTCCAGCCAGTCTCAGTTCTGATAGAAAGTCTGGTACATCTTGTTCAGAAGTTTCAACATAGTGGCTGTCATTCTTTGCCTTCGGTATTCGAGATAAGAGGGGGCAAAAATTCTGATTCAGTTGATATGCTCGATGCAAGAAATAACCCCAAGACTGCATTTCTATCTTTAAAAACAGAAAACAAATGACAATCAAAATGGACTTCAGAACAACAGATACATATAAATGCAAGCAAGCAATGGTGCAGGAATGTTTCTGATTGGGATGCAACAAAGTTTAACCCGCCACCAACACAATCACATATATACCATATTTACTCATGTTTAATGTGCACTTTTTTTTAAATTTCTTGCCCCCAAAAACTGTGGTGTGTATTATGTATGGAATAATTCAGACAGCTAACATTAAAACCACTCATGTTTTCATTATGTCACTGCTTATAACATGTATATATAAACAGGTGCAAATACAAATTACCATGTTGGATTTCTTTAGAAATAATAATTTTTAAAGCAACACTATAAAAATGAAATGACCATGTCCCATGATTTTTCACTTTGTAACGAAACATTTGGCAACACCACACCGTTCTAGCAGAATTCGTGCATGCACCTCCCATCACACAGGATGTGCATAAGTGGCATTTGTCAGGTGAGAAATAGTAGAAAAAAACTTCCTGAGTCCTGCAAATCCATAACAAAATTATGATCTCGCTTTCTTCTACTACAGAATAAACAAGGTAGTTACACAAGTGAAAGGTTTGGGAAGCTAAACATAGTGGAGGTAGAGAGCGAGAGGTAGCGTGGGTTGACAACTCATTGTATACACAAGACTATATTCTCCTCCTGGTCCACATAGAGACAGGTGACTCATTATTGAATAGGTATGATGTCATTTGCTCTTGATTGGCATAGCAACAGCTTTACGATCTACAACTAAGAAACCCATTTCTTGAACTAGAATTGTACTGCGCATTATATATGAGATCTAACTGTTTGTTACAGTTCCCCATCAAAAATGAGGGTGCACATTGTACAAGCACGTGCATTATACAGTATTCCATTTTAGAACAGTACAGCTTTCACTATTGTTCTGCACTTACTTTAAATTGGTATTACTTCGTTGTTACATAGTTTCCCCACAGAAAAGATTTTGGGAGGCAACTACTACCAAATAGGTTTATGGTAGTTCAAATTATTTTGGGTAGAGATAATATGGACAAAAAAAACTTCATACATTTAGTTACTAAAAAAGAGATTCTATGACATCTTGCAGCTGTCAAATTATTTGGGGTGTACAAAGTGGATCAAAGGATTTAGGGGTACTGCATCCCTGTAACCCCTCTGTTCTTGCACCATTGATTACAAGCAGTAATAAGATACTAATTTTCACTTTTCACACTCGGAACACAATGTTTGCAAACAAAATATCTTCATAAACTCAAACTTAAAGTACATGAAATAGCACATTGTATATTAGTGAATATTATTGCTCAAAGGAGGATTGAATCTCAGGATTTAGCATCCAGTGCCAAAGCTCTACCACAATTTCCACTACTAAGATTAATCTTCCTTTTATTTATGTCCCTTCCAAATTTACTAAAATTTTCACTGCCATTGCTTAATTAATAGTATGTAAACATGAGTGCCATCTTCCTGGAAATGAGGAAACTAACTGAAATAATTAACTCTAATACACTTACTATTCATTTTTCCGCGAAAAGTTTTTTTCAACGATCGATTGACCCACAAGCACAAGTGTAAGAAGAAGGAACCATGCCGGCCGCAGCAAGACAGTTCATGCCTGACGAAGCCACCAGCCGAGTGGCGAAATCGATCGCTCAAAAAAAACTTTTGCTGAAATATGAATAGTAAGTGTATCACAGTTAATTACGAGGGTCACTATTTATATTTTGAGCCTTGGCAACACTGATTGAAGTTAGGCGCGATTTGACGTTTGCACGGAATCATCTGGCAGTATTGACCATAACGTACTTCAAATGTTTTGTCAATAACTTCATTTGTGTTGTTTATGTTGCCTTGGAGATTGCGCGACAACAATAAAATAGAATTAACTCGTGAACATTTTCGTGTGATGATTTTTTACGATTTTCGACGTGGATTATCAAGACAAGAGTGCATCGTTCAACTTACTTTCACATTTGGCGATGAAGCCCCATCCTTTGCTGGTATAACGAATTTAATCGTGGCCGCCATTCGCTCACCGACGAGATTTGCGAAGGTCGTCCAAAATCAGTTGTTCTTCAAGAAAACATTGATGCTGTGCAAAACCTAATACTGCAAGATCGTCATGTGACATACTGTGAGATTGAGGCAACCATAGGCATTAGTTCCACCAGCATATATAAAATATTACATGATCATTTAGCTGTGAGAAAGGTATGTTTTCGTTGGATCCCACACAATATGACAAAAACTCAAAAAGACGCTCGCGTCAACTGGTGCAAACAAATGCTCAATAAATACAATCGTGGTGCTTCAAAAGACGTATATAAGATTGTAACAGGTGACGAATCATGGATATATGCATATGAGCTGGAACGTAAACAGCAGTCGACTGTATGGGTGTTTCAAGATGAACCCAATCCAACAAAAGTTGTTCGCACTCGAAGCACATCGAAACAAATGGTCGCCTGTTTTTTTCGGGAAAACTGGTCATGTGGCAATTGTGCCTTTAGAGGAACGTAGAACGGTCAACTCTGAATGGTACACAACAATTTGTTTGCCAGAGGTCTTCGGTCAAATACGGAAAACAAACAAACGCCGTCGGATCATTCTTCATCAAGACAATGCCAGCTGTCACACATCTCGTCTAACAACCGACTTTATGAACAGTCAAAAAATCGAATTGATGGGTCATCCGCCGTACAGTCCTGATTTGGCACCCAATGACTTCTTCTTGTTCCCGAATGTCAAGAATAAATTGCGTGGATAACGATTTTCGTCGGCGGAAGACGCCGTTGATGCATTCAAAAACCATATTATGGAGGTGTCTCAAGAAGATTGGAAAAGCTGCTTTGACAAATGGTTCGAACGAATGCAAAAGTGTATTGACCATAAAGGAGAATACTTCGAAAAACAATAAAGCAGTTTTCAATGCCAAATTCCTGTTTTTTCATTGTTAGGCTCAAAATATAAATAGTGACCCTCGTACCTATCTCCGCGTAACCACCAAACTGATATCTTTAGATGCAATCTAACTGAACTAGTTAATGTAGAAAGATCTATGCAGAGATCCAGTAAGCTGAAATTGTGGGGAGGGAAGAGGCTGACTTGGTAATCAGTGGTATGGAATGCTAAATAGGCTCAATCCCTGGTTGAGGCACAATTTTTACATAACTTGAGAGCAAATAAAATTTTTGCAGTTGAAACAATCTGTAGGTGAAGTTCCTCCATCAATCATCACTGGATTTTATAATTTGATAACAGATGAATTATTCTTTAACAATCAATACACTGAATAATAAAGTAAGGAAACAAGCGTAAAGTAACATTCAACAACAGCAAAAAAAACAACAACATATAAACAAGTGTATATTGAATAGCATTATATTCTTCAAAACAATAGTCTATATCAACAAATAGTCTATATCCCACAAATACTTACTTCATAGCCAGCTAATATATCCGGATCCCAAACTTGAACTAAGGATACAACTTCTTGCAGTAATAACAATTCATCAGAAACATATTTTACTTTGCAGTCAACAGCACACTTTGTTAGGAACTGACTATTTTCACTTGTTGAAGACAGAGTCGGATCTACGACTATGGCACCTAGAAGTAAGAAGATAGCCAATAAGCTAGAAACTTCTATTTATACTCTATTTAGCATAACACACCAACCTTCCTGAAAATGAAGTCCACTGTTCATTGTCCCTCAATAAACTAGTTGTATCTGGAATGGTAATATGGCAATAAAATAATCATTTTGATTTAAAAATCATATTTTCTCCATTCTTCTCTTTTCTTAAAAAAGTAAATGTCTAACTGTGCAACTTTTTTTTGCATTTAAAAAAGTTTGGTTGATCTGGTAACATTTGAATTTTATATTGGATCGGTATCGGTACTTTATCAGTATCGGCCAAAATTTCATATTGGCCCATCCCCATACATAAAGTGAATGAACTATTCTGGTTATTCATGGAGTATGGTGCTGATGACACTACAATCTTCTCAGTGCCTTCATGGTAGGGGAACAATGCATCGTGGAGATTGAAGAGCTTGTGGGGAATTATTGTTCAGAATTGCAATACAGCACATCTGTGTTGGTTGAGACCATTGATGTCCACATGCATTGATTGGATGCATCCAGATGCAAAATGGGGGTGATTGCATGCAAGTGGAATGGATATGGAAGCAGTGCAGTGAAAATTGTCTGCTACTGAAACAACCCTGAAGTAACACATTGTAACACAAAGTAACATCACCAGCAAAATTTGTAAAGAGGGGATGTTATGAGTTGTAACAGCCACCACAAACACAACAGAGCTTGCATTTGTATTTTTGTTATTTAGCCTCGCCTTTCGGGCACTTTTGGCTAATTGCACCGATGAGGATGAATGGTGATATGATAAAACGGATGAAGTAACACTCAAAGACCACCCATGTTCAGGCCAGGAATCAAACCTGGGACCCCTGGTGCCGTAGCACCTCCACAATACGAGTTGGTAACTTTGTCAGAATCAAAGGTTAAGGAAAAATTTGCTACATGGGTCTAATGTAGCATTTCATGGAGGCCAGCACAACATTTCAAAACCAGAAACAGACATTAAGACACTGAATGGAACACAAATACAAATAGCTTGTTTTTACCTGTTTCTTCCCTTGGCATTTTTCCTCCAAGAGGGTAATCATTATTAATAGTATAGAATACAGCAGCAATAGCATCATGTTCAGGATCAGGTCGAAGTTCACCCCTGGTTGTAACATGAAGTTCCAAAACCATCAGAGTTAAATGTTGGTGCTGAAAATGCAAACAGCTACAACCAAACACAAATCGGTAAGATTTTTCAATTCAATAATAATTTAAAAGGAGGAAATTTCATTAGGTTACATAAAATATACAAATTACTTCAGAGTAAGGATGGAAAGATTAACTGCAGCGATTATTGGCCAATATAATGGGAGAGTTAAAATTAAAAATCTATTTTTCAATTTGATATTTCTATAAATACTCTAAAATGGAGTGAACAATTCTGAGTAAACTGAACATTTACAAATTTATTTTAGGAAAGCACAGTACAGGAATTGTACTTTTATTTTCATACAAGCAATAGCAAAAATTACAGAATTATGTACTCTGTTCTAGGACTGCTAAAACTAATGGTGATTTTATGTGTTGTGTTGAATTATTTAAGTACAGTCTCAAGTATTGAATAATTTATGAAATATGCAAGCTTTCACGTGAATATCATAGGTAATTTTACATAACTCTTAGGTCATCAACTATATATTGGTACTGGTTGTAAAAGTTTCTGCTAATATTGGTGACTACATTCAATCCTCTACTTACTGTAGCACCGATTATTTGGCTGATAACATTACATTGGTATTGGTTAAGCTCAAAGTACAATAGCTACAAATTCTTCTCAAATTGACTTACTTCCACCACAGCTTTTACATCCTGGAGGTTGTCATAGGATACACAGAAACCAAAGGTATTGTTCGGGCTGTTCCCTTCAATCTGGCAACTGGAACTGGACCTTCTTCTCAAAATAGGAGTGGAGGCGTTGCTTCTTGACAGACTCGGATGAGGGCTCTCACAAGGACCTTCTTCACTGTTAGGTTGCTACAAAACAAAGAATTAAAAACGTAAGAGGAGAGTTCACATTTAATTAAATAGTCCAACACACATGTAAACTGTTTGTTGCTACCTTTCATAGTTAAAATTGTAAAAATAACTGAATGGTAAATAAATTATGGACATCCTGTGTTTAAAAAACGATATTCACATATGTTCATGAAAAATACTTATTAATACATATTAGAAGGCTAAATAAAGTAGGGTAAAATTATGATGTCATGAGGTGAGTATCATGGTTTTGTGTACTTTACATTAATTAAGAACACTAAATCAATTGTTTGAGTTTGAAGACCACTTTACGCACATAGGTTAATCAGACCTAGACTTACAGTTTAATGTGAGATCTGAACCACTATATATCTCCATGTATCGAATCCATGACCCCACGATTACAAGGCAATAAGGTTACTACTATACTACGCCTTTGGAGGTCATGTTTTGAAATATGAACAAATAAAGATACATAATTTTTATGCTGTATTACGATGTGTGATATTTATACAGAGCTTTACCTATTGAGACGCTTCATAATTTTGCCCTGAAATTTTACTTTGTCTGCAACTTTTATTGTACCTGGCAATACAACAACAGAGCATCATCACAAAGTCAAACCAGAGTAGCCACGTGCAACCACAAAATCTTTCAGAAGTGTCATTTTAGGGTAAAATGATTTTTCAGGTGATTGCATAGTCAGACATGTTGCTTGCTCCTGTAGACAAAATCCTACACTGCCAGTGTTGTTAACCAAGATTACAGACTTCGCCTATAAAATTGCTATTCCTAAATCTTATTAAGTGCACCCCTTTTGGTTGGAAAAGACAGATTAGAATGGCACCAGTCACAAAACTTTGAACCACAACCCTGCAATGATCCTTTATCACTTTTTTCACTCCTGAAATTAATATTCTTGAAAAGAAATGTTCCGACTTGCTTTCTGGAATTGTGTGCATGTAATACACTGACAATAAAAAGTTATTTAAAACATTTCAGTGGGCGATTCTTTTATAATGGAGAAAATATCTCAGTTTCATGTTATGATCTCCCAAAGTTTGAGTGCACAACTCCGTATAAGCATGTTATCTTAATTAATACAAGCACCAGATTAGTTTTAAATAATTATAAAATTCAACCTTGAAATTACAGGATTCCCACATGAACTCGAAATGTATTTTCAATCCACCCCCCAGTACTCAATACACAGTATATTACTATTTTAAATTTATTTTACAATGGCCTCCTTAATTTTCCCCATTAGGTATATATCCTCACATTCTTTAATTTATTAGCGATGGACAAATTAATTTCTCATCCCTAAATATAACATTAATTACTGCAATTAGTGAACTGCAACATCAGACTTGCTGACCTTCATAGCAAAGAGGTGAATGAACCTGTCATGTTCAAGGAACATTTGCAATTTTATATTGGAGCACTAGAATACTGGTGTCTGTAAATTTTATATCAGTAGTTTATCAGCATTGGCAAAAATTTCATATCAGTTCACTTTCTGATACCGATAACAAAACTAATTCAAGAATAAAATGGCAACTGTGTGAACATAATTACAGTCTAAGGGTAGTTTTTTTTTTTGGGTGCACAAAATACAATTAAAACACATCATACACAGAGAACACTTTTGACAAACAGACGTTAAATACGTTATAGCCTATATCTTCAAAGAAGTTTGTGTAAAGCAAGTTATTGTAGTTGTAATTATTAGTACATACTACTTACAATTATTATCATCAGGAAGTAAGAGCATATTCTAGTCCTTCAGATGTGCTTCATTGGGACATCAGTTAAATGATTTTCCCTGAGATTTTAATTTTAAAAGTGCCCTGAGCTTTCTAGATGTGTGGCAACCCTGAATTATCATTGAAGAGGTGTGGAAAAGGTAAGTAAGTTTACAATCTGTCTGGTTATTAGTCTTGTGATATTCTAATCTGAATCATTCAGATACAGTGGGGAGAAAATAATGATTTTTTAAAAAAATTATCATGCTATACAGAAACTGCTACTTACCACTCCTGAGCTGCTAACTGTAATTTTATCAGCTTCTCCATTATCCTGAGACAAAGCAGCATCAATTTTCTCAAGAGGTCTGTCGATTCCGGCACCTTGATACTCTTCTGGTAGATCATTTACAGTCTCTTCTTTATTCACATCTTTCGCTTCATCTTCTTCAGCAATCGGTTCTAGTGTACTGTCATTAAGCTCCACACTATGTCGAGATCCCCTCCTTTCCTTTAATCTATTCTCCCAAGATCGTCTCCTCTGCCTCAACAACTTTCCCACTGAAAATAAGGGTTTTGGGTCTGTCAGTTTTTCAACAATGGGTGTGCATAAAGGACTGTTTGAACGATACCTACTGGCCTGGATGCAATCTACTTGTGGTGTACTGTGCTTTGCAGGTATCCCTAGAGGCAGCGTAGTAGATTTCATGGAAAGGTTTTCTGGTGTACAGGGTGACAGAACAATAGAACCATCATCATCATCTGAATCACCTACTAAAGCTGATGGGCTTGAGGGTATTCTGTATCTTGGAATTACTGTTGTATCATTCCTGCAGTGTTTATTACAATCATTGTCTTGAATAGTGTTTGTGTTTGATGACTTTCTTGCCTTCAACCAATTTTCAGCTTCTGATAAAGATGGAGCCAGTTTTACAGGTGCAATAACAACATACCTGTTACTTGCTAGAGCACATTTCAGGTTTCCACATTTATCATAATCAGTGCTGTTTCGTTGAGAAGCAAACCCAGAATTATGCAGTAGCATTTTCTGCCAATGATCAATGCCTCGAGACTGGAAGTTACCTTCAAATGGGGGTAACTCTACAACGGAGTTGCTACACAATTTTAACAGGTGTCCACCAATTTCTTTTGCTTTATCTGCTACATCAGCTATATTGCTATAGTATGCTGTTTGGTGTTTAAACTCTGGTAAATTATACTCTTCCAGCATCACACTGACTTCCTGTGGATGTGGTGGTTTCTTGACCGGTACGAAAGTCTTCTTCACTCCACTTGTGGTTGTAGTGAGGAAACTTTGGGGAGAATTGCTTTGCTGCTTACTGGAAGAAGCAAGCATTATAGTTTTCTCTTGCAAGGGTGTATTTTGGTCCCTGAACTCAATTGTCTCATTACACTCCTTGTTTGTTAGTAAAAATGAGGTTTCGTAAAAACTAGTAATTCCAACGGAACATTGTGTATCATCAGATTTGTTTAAGGGACTAGATTTAACATCACTATCACCATCTGACTCATTATCATGAGATGCATCATGACTTGGTACAATCCCACCTTTGCCAATGACATCACCTGCTAAAATTTCCTTTTGACAAGTGGAACCAAGCTGCTGTTCAATTACTTTACCAATTACATCTAAATCATCATTCACGGGGGTACTTTGGCCTGAAACGCTGAACAAATCATCACTACAACGTCTTCTGGCATTTACACATTTAGGCTTTGAAACTGAGGTACTGCTAGATAACCCTTCTGCTTTCAAAATCCTCTCTGATAATGAAATTAAATTATCCTGTCTATCATCATCACAGGTCTGATTTCTTACATCAGGATATTGTAACTTTTTCCTGGCACCTTTCTTTGTCATACAAACATTATTTACAGATTTAGATAACCGTTCTTTTACTTCACAGCAGGTTTTGGTATTAAGCACGTCACTTCCTTCACCTGCTTTCTGTTCCCCTTGGTAGTTTCTTAACTGAGGGATACTACTCAATATTTGGAAGGAAAACTTATTTCTAGAATTCATCTCTGGAGGCGAAACAATAAAATCTGAACTATCACTGGACTGTGAGGTATCACTAGAATTCTCTGCGAATGTCTCCTGGGATCTGTTCTGTAAAAGTAGCTCTGGCTTGTCAATGAAATCCTCTGTTACACATGAAGTTGATCTGTAATAAAAGAGGAAGACACATAAAATTTCATGAGAAAAATCCATGTAGAAATGAATACAGTATACATTTGTACTAAGTTCCAATGTACAGAAGGACCCCAGAACACCTTTAATTAAAGTTACAATGCCAATTTTGAAAGAAAACCACTACAAGAAAGTGTGTCCATATGAAAATAGACAGTGGACATGAAACTGAATTTGGTGGTGATGAGACGTGATTGATAATAGCAATTGTTTTACTTCGCCCAGAAAATCTTGGTTCGAATTTTACTAACTCTTTAAAGTTAGTTAATGGGAAAACTTCCAGGAAAAAAACTCGTGAATGAATAATTGTATGCAAAACTTTGATGTTTTACAACTCAAATATGAGATGTGAAACCCTTGGTGAAAACCTTTCAACGTTCCATGTAAAACAAAATGTATTTCATGTCTCATATCAATATGATAAAAAAAAATGAATAAAACAGAAGCATACCTGATAAATTGCATCTCATTTTTGAAATGTTCACTTATTGAACAACTGGCAAAAATACCGTATTGACGCTTGTATAATGCGCAGCCTGGTTTTTGAGAGGGAAAAGTGACAAACAATTATATCTCGTATATAATGTGCAGTACAATACAGGTTCAACAAATGGCTTTCTTAGTTGTAGGTCGTAAAGCTGTTGCTATGCCGATCAACAGTGAATGATATCATTCCTATTCAACGAGTCACCAACCTATGCCACCTCTGTGTTTAGCATTCCAAAGCATTCACTCTTTAACCACCTTATTATTGTATGTTGGAGTTTTAAGTCCACTTTATGCACAGTAAGGCTAATGAGTACTGGACCTACAGTTTAAAGTGGGATCCGAAGCCCTATGAGCCTCCACCGGGTATCGAACCCCCACCTTATTATTCTGTAATAGTAGAAAGAGAGATCAAAATTATCTTATGGATTTGCAGTGCTCAGGAAGTTATTTTCTATTATTTCTCACCCAACAAATACCTGACACGCATTCCATATGATGGGAGGTGCACGCTCGAATTCCACAAGAACGGAACTGCTTTTATTGGTGTCGCAAAACATTACATTACAAAGTGAAAAATTGTGGGACATGGTCTTTTAAACTTTTATACATGGTTTTGCTCATTTATTCTTTACTTTTCCTAAAAAAAAACTTCAAAATATATACTTTTTCCATGACTAACATAACATTTATAGGAAGCACATTCAGGACCCTCAAACTAGCAGTTAGCAGCACAAGATTTCTTCCATTAAGGCATTTACACACTTCGTATGTGTCATATTATTTGGCCAGTAATACATTTTAATTATTATTCTCTTTCTCCTTATCTTTTCTTTCATCCAAAGTACCACAAAAATCAGAACGTTCCTTCATTTTGTTATGAGTTTAATTCAACTGCATTGCACATTAGTGTCGCCATCTTGAATGGAATACTGTTGCCATATTCAGAAACTCCAGAATTTAAGGTTTACAACGATATATAACATGATAGGGTTCCGTAAACATGAGAAATGAATGCAAGGGTCACTAAAATAATGGAATGACACTGTACGGTTTCATGTTGGCTGTCCGAATTATTCCATACATAATAAGTACCACAGTTTTTGGAGGCAAAATTTTTGGAAAAAAAGTGCGCATTATACATGAGTAAATATGGTATATAAAGAATGAAAAAGTATGTACAAGGTGTACAGGTTGTCTTTTTATGCTAACTACATCTACTGTTTCTTTGGATAACTTTCATTCCTTTTTTAATTTTCTATGTCTTTTTAACCTACTGTTTAACTTCTATTTCCACACTCCTGAGGAAGAAAATAGTTTCTTTTTTAAATTAGAGGAACAATTTGTCACATATGTGTCATTATAACACCATTAAGCCTTGTTTCCATGATATGAAAAACTCAATATGCTGACCAAGGCAGAAATTTATTTTATTATAAAACAAACTAAACGTAACGTTTCAACCTTCTAGCAAGGTCTTCTTCAGACTCTGTACCAAGTACAAATGTAACAAGGTACACAACAGGACGATATATATATACACAAAAATACTCCCCTCCAGACTATTAGAAAGTAGTTCTGAAACCCTTGTACACTGTACTTTAACCTGAAAGAGAGTGTGGGGTGCACTCTTTATCTCAAGCTCTATTTCCTTCATTCTTCTTCCTTCTTCTCTCCTCTTTCCACTCTTTCTAACACCTTCTTCCATTCTTTGTTTAACTTCAGTCCCCCATTCCAGTTCATTGTGTCTTCTTCACCTTTCCTCTTTATTTCCTTCGACTCCTTCCATTTTCTCACCAGTATTCTCTTCTCCCTTCCTATCTGCTTAGCCTCAGCCCACTCTATGTCATGTCCTGTTTCTCTCATGTTTAAATATCACATTTATCTCTCTCTCAAGTCGTACATCATCCCTATGTTGTTTCAACCTGTCTTTTAGCCTCTTTTTCGTTTCTCCTATGTACACACTCTGACATTCTTTACATTTCACTTCGTAGATAATCCCTTCCTCTTCTCTGTTTTCCTTTTTCTTGTTTGCATTCTTCGCTATTCATAAGATGCTTCTCCCTCCCTTCCTGTAAGTTTTAATGCCCCCTTTTCTAAGCACTTTGCATATCTTTTCTGTGGTCTTCCCCATACTCCTTATACCAAACCTCCTCTCTTTTTCTTTCTCTTCCAATTCTCCCCGGCCACTTTTCTTCCTTCTTCTGAGAATACTAGTGAGAAAATGGAAGGAATAAAAGGAAATAGAGAAGAAAGGTGAAGAAGACACAATGAACTGGAATGGGGGACTGAAGTTAAACAAAGAATGGAAGAAGGTGTTAGAAAGAGTGGAAAGAGGAGAGAAGAAGGAAGAAGAATGAAGGAAATAGAGCTTGAGATAAAGAGTGCACCCCACACTCTCTTTCAGGTTAAAGTACAGTGTACAAGGGTTTCAGAACTACTTTCTAATAGTCTGGAGGGGAGTATTTTTGTGTATATATATATCGTCCTGTTGTGTACCTTGTTACATTTGTACTTGGTACAGAGTCTGAAGAAGACCTTGCTAGAAGGTTGAAACGTTACATTTAGTTTATAAATTTCTGCCTTGGTCAGCATATTGAGTTTTTCATGTGTGTCATGTCAACTTTGTTCAATTTTTTTGTCACAATAACCACACATTTTATATGCCCTATCCACAAATATGATATGATAGGAACTACAAACAGAAAATTAGAAAAAATACTATATTTTGCGAATTTTAATATTTTTCTGTTTTGGTTGGACATTTGTATCTCCTTATCACCAATTCAGTTTCCCTTCTTAGCAAACACTATAAGTTGCTGAATAAAGATGAAATTATATGTATGGCCAGCAACTTGTTAATATTTTCAGAATAAAACAGTTTTAAGAAACCAAGTGACAAAATTAAATAAATGTAAAAGATAGCTCCATATTTGTTACAACTGTTATATTTTATCATAACAGAACAAGCAATAGAAGCAAGAGGTCCAACATAAAATAGCCAGTTCTAATTGAATTTGAACTGGGAATCATTTCTCAGGTAACTGCTTCACAAAGAAAGAAAAACAAATACAAAGTTTTCTATAATCATTTTTCTGTACACAGAATATAAAAAAAGTCACACGTCATACAAGTAATTACATGTTTTATTTCATGTGACCTTTTTCAAGTTCAAGACATGTTTTGAAGTGAAATGCAATGCCCCTACAACTGCAAAGTGAGAAATAAAATCCAATTTTCACGTATATTTTAATTTCTTCTTGCTGGACTTTGTGTTCACCCTGTATTTTGGAAGAAGACCCTTCTCGTATTAGCATACTTACAAAAAAAAACTTAAGGATTGGTTAGATCATGGGACTATCTTGGTAAAGAAGTTAAAAAAAAAGGATTCACATCTTGCTTCTGAAAATTGAGATCTGTTAACTCAGAAGAATTTTGGTGTTGATTGAATTTTCCCTTGTACAGGTTGCTGTGCCTCAAAATAGGTTTATGACATGATTAAATTATTATGAACATCTAGAAGACAGTGGAAGGAACCCACATGAAATTTCTATTAATGTTAACAGTCTTTGGGACCACGTCCTGCCAGGTGATTTCCATTAAACCCTAACGATTTGGCCACATGGATGCCATGAATACTGCAACAGGCATTCTAAACAGATGGCATTTGCAGAATTTAGAGCAGCAGCACAATAATTTGAAACAAGAAACGGGCCTGTGATCTTGTCAAACCTTGATAACTAAATACTCCTTACAGAAATCAGCAGAAAAGAGGGTAGAGAATTTTTCCCCAATGCTCATAACACATGCCATTTCAATTGCAATACTTACAAAATTTTATGAACAACAACTGTTAATTAAGTCTTATTTACCAAGTCATCAAAATTTTAATATGTAAAATGAAATCTGAATTAAAGGAAGTATAGTTTTCCTTCCACACAGCACACAAATAAAAATCTCACACACAACCCAAGCAAGCAACCACCTACCTCTGCATAGTAACTACGATAGTCATTATTAGTGAACTTCAAATACAGGAGTAGTGACTTTTTGAGACTCACTTGCATGGGTTTTCTGTTTCTGCACACTCATCACCTGACAGATCCTGTTTAGCTCCCCCTGTCTGCTGTTCTGGTATTCCTTTAAAAATGAATGTTATATAACAAGATTTTCTATAAGGTACACCACTGATTTCTTATCACTATCAAGGAGTAAGTAACATGCCCAGTGTATAGGTATTAAATTACAATTTGCTTTTAAAACACACCTTTTTGTACTTCTACATTGATAAGAATAAGATATGAAATAAATTGTACAAGTCAGTTACAGGCTATCTAATTGGAATATGGCACCACTGAAATTATTAGTGAATTGTTTAAATTCTACTTTATGCTTATAGGATGATCGGGGACTAGACCTTCTATTTATAGTACTGTTTGATCCACTGCACAATGGAAATGAACACAGAATATTGTGATTAAAACATAGATTCTTTCTAAAATTGGGTTTATTCACCCATTATACACTGTGTCATCATGACACTGGATGACTTAAACTCTGTCAAAAAAATACAGTCCAAAAGTCCTAATGACACAAACACATAAAATGCACGAGGTCTGACAAGGATGATGGTGAAAATAGCATAAAATGTCACTTCCCAGCGACATATTTATTTTAATTACTTCGAGCTGACTGTATACATCTATGACACAGTAGTCTGAATTAGCATCATGAACACCCTAATCTCTTGGATGCAATTGAGTTTGATGATGATGTATAGCACAGACATTGAAGTAATATGATCTTCCGTGATGCAGTGAATTTATTTTCTAATTAACTAGCCAAAATTTGATGTTTTATTGTTGAAAAATACTAGATAAAAAGTTGCAAAGTCAGTTTTATACATGTAGAGGGCAAGTGGGTGGATCAACAGTATAAATATGCTCCTATCAAGAAATAAAAAGGGAAATACTGCAAACCATTAAAAAACATTTATTGTAACTACGGGAGTGGCAATATGAATGCAAGTCATCTACACTCAGGAAGATACTATTTCAAAATATCTTACCTATTGGAAATTTCACTCTATACTACATTCTGTACACAAAAATGACTGGAGTTTTGATAGCAATTATAATGCCAGTAAAGACATGCAGAATATACATTTACTGTCACTGCACTAACACCACTTTGAACAGACTTCAAATCTCTTACAGATCTATAAGAAAAAAAATAGGTGCTCTTATGAATGGGCCTTGTCCTGAAATGTCAACACTTTCCAGGAGTTCAAAACAAAAATGGCTCACCAAATTTGTTAAAAATGGAGTGAAATTGTTCAAAAGGTTAAAGATTCCTGCAAATATCAACACTAGAAATGGCAGCATGAAAGTGCAAATGCGCTAGAATTTAGCTTTAAACCTTTCACAGGTTCACTTATAAGATAGGCCTGACATATTGCCAGCTGAGTACTGTTTTGTGGCATGGCAATCTGCACTAACTTCTCATGAGATTAAAGTATGACTTATGTGGATTTGAAATATGCTACAAGATTTGCACAAACATTTGATAATTGTTGATAATTCACACCACCTGACTACCAGATACCTCATTTTGAAATGTGATGCATGAACATGTGCACAACATGATAACGTGATCAACTCTTTTCCAAAGAAAAGTGGAAATACAACAAAACAGCATTCAGCCGGCGATATTTAAACATCCATCAGTGATCATGTAATCAAATTTAATCGATCAATTCTAGCACAGAATTAATACATATTGCAAGATACACTGTTTTAATACCTGTTGCAAGATACACTGCTCTAATACATGTTGCAAGATACACTGTTAATGGCATTGGCTCAGCTGTAGTTTTTACCTCAAAATTTCATGTATTAGGACTTAGCAAATCTAATAGAATGAATTATATCTTACCTGGAGAACCCGCTTGTGGAGGTGAATCAGCTACATTGCAATTTGAACCAGGTGTTAGATAAGCCATACTGGAAAGTGCATCCTTGTAATCTACACTGAAGTCATCATATGTCCCATCAGAATATGAACGAGTTGTAACTGATGTAGCATCCTCGGTTTCTGCCTTTTGGTATTCGGCTGTACAACACTTTGCCTTTGTACTCTTCTCGACATCATTTTGTGAATTTTCAACATGTTTTGTGTCCTGTGTGGTCAAAGTAACCCTTTGCTTGGGACCGGTATCGCATGATTTCGGAACATTTTTGTTTGCCAATTTCTTTGGTGATTTCTGGACGATTATCTGCAAGGGAGTGTACATGCTTTTCTTTGGTGAACGCTCACTATGAACTGAATTAGAAGATCTTTTCCTATTCTTAATAGGAGATTTATTTGGGCTTCGTGCAGATTTTTTCTCTTCCTTGAAGCTACTGCACTTACAACTTGCATGAATATTTCCCTCTGACTTAATATTGGCCTTATTTGCTTCACTATCAAGTCTAGAACTTTTCAGTATGTCCTGTTTTCGAAGTGACAAACGTCCAGCCTCATTTGCTGATGGCTGTTGAGTGGATTCCCTGGAATCATCAGAGGAGCTCAGATCCAGGCTTCCATCTAGAGAATACAATTTACATTTTGAATTCTCTCTTATTTTTTCCAATGAATTGACACTGCTGATGCTGGCTTTAGAAGATTCTTCTTTCGATACTACAGATTCCAATTGCTGTAGCCCATCTGTTGACTTTACCAGAGTTTCATATGGGAGACGGTCAATGACAATTTTGACTGGTTTCAGAAGTTCTGTTATTTCTGAAGGAACTGCCACACTACTTGAGGTCAAGATGCTTTCTCTATGCTGTAACTCTGTTGTAACAACTTTGTTTACATATTTATTTTCTTCACACCTGACACTATTATCTGAATTATGAGTAAGGTTGTTATTAATACAAATCATATCTGCATGCTCACTTTGGTACATCTTTAAGTCAGAAACAAGTGCACCATTTGTACAAACATTATTGCTCCCATATTTTATCTTGTTCTGGCTTTGAATGTTTCTTGTAATGTTACGTTTACTGTAATGCATCAGATCTTGCTTCAGTCTGTTATCTGATAAAATCATTTTCTGAATATCTTTCAGAACTACACTGCAAAAAATATTATTTCCAATGACAGACTCTTTATTTTGTAACATGCTACTGTCCCTTGCTGAATTACATAAACTTGCACTCTCAGTTAATACTTTTTTGGATTCTGATACTGCAGTAGTATCACCTACAGAAGATGGAGTAGGGAATTTTTTATCACTGCCTGAAGATGAGAGATTAGAATTTCTTCTTTTAACAAGATTTCCAATTAAATCTTTGTTCATTAGTGAAGCTAATGTAACATTATCATCATCTGAACTGCTTCCTTCATTAGACTCAAACTCAACTTTAATGTGTTTCCTCTTAGCATTTGTACATGTAGGAAATATATTTCTTT
This sequence comes from Lepisma saccharinum, assembly GCF_977018435.1. Taxonomy (NCBI): domain Eukaryota; kingdom Metazoa; phylum Arthropoda; class Insecta; order Zygentoma; family Lepismatidae; genus Lepisma; species Lepisma saccharinum. The sequence goes on from NC_139234.1 coordinate 53,283,858, forward strand.
CAAAGTTCTGTGATCTTTCTTTTAATGAACTAATTGATAGTATACTCTTATGAGATTTGGTTCGTCTTCTTTTGACTCTTTTGTGTTCTCCCACATCACATAAGGTTAATGATTGCCTAACTTTTGACTTCTTTATCACTGGATCGCTTTCTTTAGATTCTACCTTTGGCAAAAATTCATCTTGAACTTTCATAAGACTCATGATTCTATTAGACACATTCAGTGTGTTCAGCGACTTCTTCATTGTTCTTATCATTTCATGATTATCACCATGCTCCATTTCATTATTATTTGCTTCTAGAACAACATGACTAGATTCACTGGCAGAATTGCACTGGTAACTGGCGTCATGTACACTTACTTCTACGCTTTGGTCCTTCAATTGCATGTTTGCATTTCCAGACTCCCGTTCCACTAGAAACTTTAGATTGTGTTCTCTGCACACTCGATGCAAGCCTTCTAAATCCAATTTTTCCAACCTCACTTCACAATTCTTTACAGTACATTCTTCATGTTGCAGTCTGGTATGCTCTCGAGGCCTTGGTTCAAAAGAGAGACTTTCTACAGCAACATCCTTTTGTTCTTCATAGATGGATTCCGTTTTAATATCACTATCTACATTTACTACTTCCTCATCTGACAGGGATTTCATGGACAATCTTCTCACTTTTCTAAGAGCAGATGTAGGGGACACCACATGCAACTGTTTGATATTATCACTGGTATTTATGTTGATATTAACATCAGATACTGATTGATCCATTTCATGTTCTGAAGCATCAAATATTTTCGCGTTGATTTCCAAATATTTTTTGCTATGTTCACTGAAGCAATCAGAACGACTTTTTACAGACTCTGCAATTTCCCCGCCATCATCAGACAACCATCGCTTCTCTCCTCTGGGCAATTCTCTTGCTTTCTCTGGAGTGAAATCAAACTTAACAATCAATTTGTTCTTTTTACCACTTCCGCCTGAACTTGAAATTGTGTCTCTCCTTCTGGTCTTGAATTTAACTTTTCGTGAAGAGGACAGCTTTGAAGATGACCTCGCGTCTCTCCTCATAGGCTTAAAAGGTGAAAAAGCATCACACATGTCTGTAATGACATTGACCCCCTCTCGCTTTGCAATGGATACAGTTTCATGATGAAAATTCCTTGGACACAAATGATGGTCATTAGGCAAAAATAAGTCTGGATCATCTTCAGTTGATTTGCACTTTTCCTTCATTAAAGATGAATCATCAGAATCTTGCTTCTTCTCTTGTATAACTTCATTTGGGATTTGTTCAGGTTTTTCTCTCTTAATTGTTATAATTTCGTTAATGCTATTAACCACATCTATATTTACTGCTTGATCTTTAATTTCTTGCTGTCTCTCTGATGATTCACTGGAAAAAATGATAAGAGAGGTATCAAATATTTATGCTGAAGTAATTAAGTGCTCATAATACAGACATGCGATTACAACTGAAAAATTAGGGATGGGGCAATATATAATTTTTTCTGATATTGGTGAAGTGCTGCTACAAAATTTACAAACACAAACATAAAATTACAAATGTTCCAAGAAGAACATGACTAGTTCATTCTGTTCGTTTATTACTATAAGTAACCAGGCAACTGAAATAGGTTTTGATTCAGACAGTAAGCTGTACATTTAAATATTTTCTGTACAGGGTGCATGAATCAATAGTGTCATATTTATTTAAAAAAAGTTAAATAGCATTTTGCACCAAATTTAAAATTATTTATAACTAACTAACTAACTCTCTAGCCTTCTTAAATCCGAAGGTTCATGGCTGCAGCAACACAGGCCTTCCATCTGTCCCTATCCTTATCAAGCTCTATATACTCTTTTCCATCCTTACCGATTTCCTTTAGGTCCATCTCAACGTTATCCCTCCATCTTCATCTTGGCCTTCCTACTGGTCTCTTACCATCAGTTTTCCCAACAACAATCCTATAAACTCTTCTTTCCTCTCCCATTTGTGCCACATGGCTTGCCCACCTAAGGCTTCTTGATTTAATTATTCTAATAATATCTGGACATGAATACAAACTATGTAGTTCTAAATTATGTAACCTTCTCCACTCACCTGTCTCCTCATCCCTTTTAGGTCCAAATATTTTCGTAAGGATCTTATATTATTTATAATGTTCCAAATTGGAAAATTATTGGCTGATGTGCATTCAGCAAAAAGCAATGAAGTAGAGATTATTTTGTTCCATTCCTCGGTAAAATAAATGTTAAAATTTTGCCAAATCAGAATTGAAATTACAATGTAAGTTCATATGGAACAAATGAATCATTGTTGTTCAAGTTTCAAACAAAAAATTTAAAATAAACAGTGGCACAATGTCAGGGAATGTTTGGTAACCCTGACTGCACCATGCTTAGGCAGTTGCAAGAACCGCAATCAGTCTGATACAGAATGCTGGTCAGTTGAGGCAGAAATAACAGCACTGGATGTATTCACAATAATAGGTTCCATTCAGGAGCCACAGTGGACTTGTAGAATTTTTGTTTTAAGTCCACTTTATGCCCAGATAGGCTAATCGGAACTGGGCCTACAGTTTCAAGTGGGACCTGAACCACTGTGCAATTTGCCTTCCCCAGGTATCAAACCCAGGGGAATTTTTTGACTTGAAAAGTCTGGGCACTTAGAATCTCAAAGGCAATAGATACAAAGCACATGTGAGGAAAACTTCACATCCTCTTCTTATATCTTGCTTTTAAACTAGATTTCCAATTCTTATTCAAGAATCAATTTTGTTTGATGAACTAGATGTACAGTTAAAAGTGGGATCTGAATCTGCCTCCACCAGAAACCAAACCCAGGACCTATTGAATTCATATTGTGTACATACACAAAACTAACAAATTAATTGCATGCAAGTATAATGTACATACCCATTGTGGGAATCCTCTTGAAGATTTATACTATGCTGTCTTCTGTGTGACAAGGAAAGTTTCTTGTGTTTTTCCCTGCGAAGCCGCCTCATCTCTTTCCTCGACTGACACATATCATCTTTATTAGTATTGTTTTCATGTACAGGTTTCTCTCTTTCTCTCATATTATAAATCCTTGTAACATTTCTTGCTAATTCAGCATTGCACTTTGCACGAATATTCTTTTCAGGTTCAACACCAATACCTTTGCACTCCGAGTTGACATTAACAAAAAATATATTCTCTTTGTTATTTGCACCAGTTTCAGTTTGTACTTTTTCAATAAGATCACTATCACAAAATGAATTGACTACTGACAGGTTCGCGACATCACTGTCCTCATGCTGTGCTGCAATGCCTGCAAGTTGAAAATCACTTCTTCTCTGAAGTCCCAGTTCCTCAGCGTCACTTTCGTCCGATATTGGAGATAGTGTATTAATGACATGGTTACAATTTTCAGTTTGATCATCTATGACACACTTATTAACAATACTTTCCAAATTCTCCATGTCATTCTCTACAGATACATCAATACCCGAGTCGCTAACACTTGACACCATCGGGTCATGCATAGATATTAATACGGAGCTTGGCTCAAGTTTCTTTGTCTCATCACAGTCTACAGAGGAACCACTTTTACAGACACTATTGGAAATAGAGTTGTTTTCAACAGAAACAGTTTTGTTATATGGGTTTCCATTTCTGCCTTGTACATCTGAACTGTCACCGCTTGATTGTGGAAGTTCAGAAATATTACTGGGTTCAGTTCTAAGCAAGCAGTCCCGAAAACTGTCTACTGTTTCCGCATGAGACTCACTCGTATTGTTTTGTGCTAAGAGAGAATCTTCTACATTCAGTGAGGTTTCATTTGAGAACCGATTCTCTTCGTGCAATTCTCTCTCCGACGAAAGTCTCTCACCGGCACTTTTCACTGACACAGAATGGGGGGAGTCTTGTTCAATCTGAGAAAGAAAATCGCTTACAATATCTGGCAAGTTTGATTCATTAATATAGTGTGCGCTACCCCTGAAAACATTTGCATCTCCACTGTCAGCCAATTGCCTCTCAGGAACAACGAGTGAGGTAATGTTTGACCAATGGAAATTGGTAGTATTTTCCTGTTGCACTGCAAAATCATCCTTATCGGTTGAACGCAGAGCAGTAAACGATGGATCTCCTATTAAAACATCTTGCAATAAATCCCCTGCAACTTTGTCTAATGAACAACATGACCTATCCACACTGCAATTTTGAATAGTTTCATTTCCTTCATAACATTCAACAAATGTATCAACAACATTATGCATTTTCTCTAAATCGTCATCATAATGCAAAGACTGGTCCATCGAAAATTCATTCATACCACTACTTAACATATTTACGTCACTCAAAAAATCTGATTCAGGCCACGTAACAGATGGTTCTTCAGTGACATCCAGGGGGACATTATTATATGTAACCGTAGAAACTTGTTCATTTAACTCAGATGACCGGTTATTGTAGTTAACACCATCTGATGGCCTTGTATCATCTGATGCTTGATATGAGGCAGCATTTGAGAAACTGCAGCTCTGAATACTGGCCTGCTCTTTCGTCTTAGAATGCCCTTCTGTTCTCTGATTGGCTCTTCCAGTCATCCCTAATCTCCTACGAACAGGTTTTTCAGGTACATCATTAACACCATCAAGCTGTGGGATCTTTTCATCAATTTCCTCCCAGAAAGAATCCTCAGGCCATATTGCGCCATGTTCACTCTCACAAAAGGAACTTTCACTGAAAGTAAAGAATCAGTAATAAATATAGCATAAGAGATAACAGAGTAAGGACATGTTTTGCTACCAATGCAAAGTGAAGCTGAGGCTATGTTCGAATCTACAAGTGTGCTATTATGCTATCCCTCCCTTTTTTTTCTGTGCCGATGAAGACACCCCTAGTAGTTCAGTTACCACTTTTTATGACAGAGAATCTGGGATGCAGGTGTACAATACAGAAGCAAAGAGCACATACCAACTTGTGTCGCCCCATTCGAATTTGGTCATGTTTCTATTGGTAAAGCAGCAGCGCAACATCTGCGTGTACCATACATTATCTGTGCCATGCACGAAATTTGAACATTCTCAAATTAATTTGCAATCTTTTTAGATATCAAAATTAATTATTTTGTGAATTTTTCGGCATTGGAAAAAATATTTTAAGAAGGTATGTAATTTACCACTTTATGTAAATATTGTAAAAGCCTAAATTATCTGATGTAATTATGCAAATCCATGGATACGTGTAAATATCACCAAGTTTCCATAAACTTTTCATTTCACAAAGGAAGGTATAAATCAGACACCAGTGACCAATCAGGGCCTGGTCATCAGTTTGCCCTGTCTGAGAAGTCCAGTTTGGGTAATCTAGCTGTGACCATCCACAGGCCCTAGAGGACCAGTGTAGGTCTGTGTCAAACTGAACATGATAATGTTTTCCACCAATTTACTACTTGAATTGGAAAAGTGACATTTCTGAAAGTTTGTTTTAAGTCTACATTATGCTCAGATACTCTAATGTGATTACAATTTGAAGTGGGATCTGAACCACCAAGCACTTTGCTTCCACCAGGGATCGAACCTGGAAGAAAGATGTGGCAAGTGATATTGCTTTTAGTTTTTCTAAATACCATGTGGTAGATATAAACCAAGCAACCCTAATAGATCAACTATTCAAGGAATGCCATGTGTACAAAGTGGAAGTTTGCAATATGGCTGCCCAGATGCCACTATATTCAGTTGATTATATTGACATGCTTTCCACCTATCCCCTTCAACTTCACACATGCTTCGGATTTGAACTAACAGAATTTGGGTTCTGCAGGTGGAACAGTATCCAAAAAAGCAGCTGCCAATTCGGACACAGCCTTAGCTTCAGACAAACAAAACAGCATATAAACATTTAATTTACAAAGCTAGGGTGTTTTAATTATACTTTTACATTCATTCAAATAATAAAAAATGGTAGGATATTGCACAAAGCTATGGGTTCTATATAGATATTGATGCAGAAGAGTACAATTAATCTCTCCTACCTCATTTCAAACTAATATTGTTGTGTGAAAAAGTTTTTATATCCGAGTCCACTGCATTCTCACATAGCTTTGATTGGGACTGGATCTACAGTTTAAGGTAGGATCTGAACCACAAGGAAGCAAAACCGGGCATCCCTGATTACAAACGAACAAAGGTCTTGTCGAGTAGATTCCAGAAACGTTCAATTTTTTCTCCACGACAATTAGGGAAAAAGTTATGGCCATTTGAAATTTTAAAAACAACAAATTTTGCAATCTTATTGCTGTACAAAAAAAGAACCACTCTCTGGTGCTGTGAGTGAATGATGCAATCAGCTACTTGCATGGTAACCCTGTCCGTGATGCAAAAAATAACCAGTATTCTCCAAAGCTAATTGCCTGACCTTTATCTAGTGTCAAGTGAAGGGGGGAAAGCCTATTACAGCAAAAGTACAGAAGTAATAAATTTAATGTTCTTGATTTACTTTCTGACAATGAAACAAGGAATGGAAATTATACAGTAAATATTATGTAAAGTGAGCTGCGAACATACTGAGACTACAGTGCAATAATTAGAAATTTCTATCACGAAAATCATAAAACAGGGGAAGAGTGGGGACATGTTCTTGACACAGATATACAAATCTGTAGCATGACAGCCCTTGAAGGCCCGACTGCCAGTCTCCCTCCACAATCCTACCTAGAGGTGTGGAGTTCTTCAACCGGTACACAGGCCAAAAATTTCCGGTGACTGAACCCGGGATCGAACCTATGCAGTCCCGCAGCTGCCATCCAAAGCAAGGTGCCTTAGACCACACGGCCACGGAGGATGACACAGATGTACAAAGATCTGCAGAAAAATGTAAACTGTCCATTTGTTAGCTTAGAACTGTAGTGAAACCCCAATATCACGTTTCCATATTTTAAATTCATGGTTCCCTGCGGCCCCCATGGCGGAATGGTTAGCACATCGTGTTAAGATGCCAGGGGTCCAGGGTTCGAATCCCAGCCTGGGCATGGATGTTTGGGAGTGTCAATTAACCAATTTCGTCATTTCATCACTCATCCCCATCTTTGCAAATTAGCCAAAGGTGGCTCGAAAGTGAAGTAAAATAAAGCAAATCAATCACAATCACGGTCCCCATAGAATATAATACTTTCCTGGGTCTTACATTATCCCACATACTATCATCTTGGTCACCTGAAAAACATGAAATCAAGGTTCCACTGTATTGCTATGCAGATGAACCTGAGATGTTCAGATAATTGTGAAAGCAAGTCCAATTTAGGGTGCTCAACCCTGTGATTGATTGATTGATTGATTGTTTATTTTACTTCGCGTTTTGTGCCTCTTGGCTAATTTGCGAAGATGGAGATGAGTGATGAAATTGATGAATGGACATTCACAAACAACCAAGCCCGACCGGGATTCGAACCCGGGGCTCAACCCTGTGAATTCAAGCATAAAATAAATGAAGCACGTGTTCATTACTCAGGAATGCAATATATGAGACAATACCCCATTCTTTGACACATTCGAGTGCACAGAATGTGGCAACACAGAGCACACAAGCAGTGAAGGAGAAGCAATAGAGAAAAAAATGACTTTCCACTTAAGTTCATGTGTTTTTCCACGGCTTATCTCTTCTTTCTTAAAATAGTATTCACTACGTGAAAGAGGCCTGTCGTTTGAAGTGTCCTGTATGAAGGATGCTTGATTGATGGAATTGATTTATTTTACTTCATCTTTCTGCCACTTTCTGCTAATTGGAAGACAAGGATGAATGGTGATAAGATGAAATAGATGAAGGGACAATCACAAACAAATATGGACAGCTTCCACATAGGTAGAGGCATGATTATTTAGTTCTTTAATGAAACACGAAATGTGAAATAACATGCAGTAATGTTCATTTTTCAAGTTTTTGAAAGGTTATGACGAAACCGTCATTGGGCCTATTACAGTAGTGCTAATGCTTGCTGCAAGTGCACATTTGTTGTGATGTTAGGAACTCGGAAGTGGTGTGAGAGATATTATGCTTGTTCCGGGGATTTAATTAAGAAATATCTATTTGTGCCAGAATTCGGCACAGAGTAATATTATTATCGCATTTAATCGATGCAGGATGCAGTGCTGTGCACTCTTGGCAATTGTTTGTACCTAGTCTTACCATAAATACTGTCACAAAGTTTTAAGTAAATTGACACAAAATGCTGAGAGATATTTTAATATCCTAATAACATTACTGAAATGGATGCATGACAAATCAAAATCACAAATCATTATTCAAAATGGCCACGGTTAGCACGCACACATTCCATAAGTCTTTGTGGCCACGCAGCAATTGAATTACGCAACACATCGACTGTAAAATGCGCAACTGGCTTCAGAAGAGACCGCTTTAAACTTTCAATATTGGGATGTCTCTTCTTGCAAGCCATCTTCTGAAGCTTGGACCACAATTTGTAGTCCAAAGGGTATAGGTCCGGACTTGCAGAAGGCCAATCCGAAGTGGAAATTAAGTTTGGTACATTTGCCTCCAGCCACTGCTGTGTTGTTCGGGCCCCATATGTTGGGGCTGAATCCTGCTGGAAGCTCCAGTTCTGACCATGGAAGAGAGTGTTGTTGAGATTCTTGACTAGTCTCTCAAGCACTGTCTGCTGGTACACTTTGGCTGATGTTTTGACTCCTGTTTCACAGAAATGGAGCGTGCCCTCATAGCAAATGTTCCAGACTTCATTTCCACTTCAGATTGGCCTTCTGCAAGTCCGGACCTATACCCTTTGGACTACAAATTGTGGTCGAAGCTTCAGGAGATGGCTTGTAAGAAGAGACATCCCAATATTGAAAGTTTAAAGTGGTCGGTCTCTTCTGAAGCCCCTCCAGGGAACGCCGCCTTAAAGTAGCACTGACCGTGCGGGCGGAGGGGTTTGCGTGCTTTGTTGAGGCTGAGAGCTATGCCAGCGGTAGATTTTCTACCAGCAGGGTCACCCATGCTGGACAGGTCTCAGAAGAGAAGCCAGACTAAGGCGTTCTGCAACGCCCCATCTTACCTAATATATCCTATCCTAATATTCCTACCCAGTCCCAAACAAACAAATGCGAACATCTGCATCTGTGTCCCACATTGTGGAGTGGCAAGTGCCAAGGCCTAAAGATGGCAGCCCCATCATGGCACTCGGGGTCAGAGGGCCAATAACCCACTACCCTTAAAATAGATTATTAAAGAAACCAAACGAGGAAATAGCCGGACGGACAAACTGTTGACGACCTTTGGACTTAAAAAGAAAACTCTAGTGGGGTTTTGGAATGTTAGAACATTATATGAGGCAGGAAAATTGCAACAAGTAGAAGCAGAAATGGAGAAATATAAGTTGGACATCCTGGGAATGAGTGAAGTGCGTTGGAATGAATTTGGAGAGATGAAAACATCTAGTGGTATGACATTCCTCTATTCAGGTAGACCAAATGAGGATGATGAACATCGTAATGGAGTAGGCATACTCATAAACAAGAAGACTGCTCGAAGTATATTGGACTGGAAGCCTGTATCTGAACGAATAATTATGGTCCGATTACAGGCAAAGGTTAGAAATGTGAGCATCATACAATGCTATGCACCCACAAACCAAGCAGAAATAGAAGAAAAACAAGAGTTCTACAAAGAATTACAAGACACTATAAATAAGGTTAATAAGAAAGATGTTATTATTGTAATGGGCGATTTAAATGCTAAAATTGGCACAGAAAATGTTGGACTGGAGCAAGTGATTGGCAAGCATGGTCTAGGTGATAGAAATGAAAATGGGGAAATGTTTGTAGATTGGTGTGCCTCAAATGAAATGACTATTGGAGGTACACTATTTGCACATAAAAATATACATAAGATCTCTTGGGAATCCCCAGATCATAGAACTCAAAATCAGATTGATCATATAGCTATAAGTAGGAAATGGAGAACATCTTTATTAGATGTGAGAAGTAAACGTGGAGCAGACATTAGCAGTGATCATCATCTTATGGTAGCCAGTTTTAGGGTAAAAATTATGGCCGCAAAGGAGAAATTTAATAAACAAAGCACAAAGTTTGACATTGGAAAACTACAGAATAATAGTGTAAAACAGGACTTGAAGTTGCAACTTCAAAACAAATATCAAGAACTAGGGGAGCTGGATGGTGATGAGGTGGAACAACACTGGGAAAAGGTGAAAAATACATTTACAACGGTATCAAAAGAAGTTTTGGGATATAGAAACCCTAAGAAAAAGAACTGGATGTTAGAGGAAACTTGGAGGAAAATAGAAGAAAGGAAACACATTAAGCAGAAGATTAATATGTGTAAAACTAGGAAAAAGAAAGCAGAATTACAAGAAGAATATAGGAAAAAAGATCATGAAGTGAAATATAGTGCGCGAGCTGACCGTAGAAAATGGACCAGTGAGTTAGCCGGGAAGGCAGAAAAAGCAGTAAATGAGGGAAATATGAAGGAAGTATACCAAATTACAAAGATCTTGTCTCAAAAGAAAACCATACGGAATCGCCCAGTGAGAAATAGAGATGGAGTACTCCTTACGAATAAGGAAAATCAGCTCAATAGATGGAAAGAACATTTTTCAGAAGTAAAAAAAAAAGTAAAGTGCTCCTCTGTGCTTAGCACCACGCCATGAAGGCGTATAGGGGGTGTGGGGGTAACACCCACACTTTCTAGATCCGGTCGTGAGTGGGGGTGATGTGATCAGCATCACGCCCCTGACCGCCTTTACCCCCCAGGGTTTCCTCCAGGTACCCATGTTATTCGACGCTGGGTGGGCACCGGGACTGCTTCCAATGTTAGAAAAGTTCCCGGATTTGAACCGGCCGGGGATCGAACCCGGGACCTTTAGCATGATAGTCAGACGCGTTACCGACTGAGCCACCGCGGCCACTCCATATTAAACCAAATCATAGAAGGGACAGAAGATTTGCTTGAAATACCGGAAGAGATGCCAGAATATGAAATAGAAGATGAAATAACTACTAAAGAACCAACAAAAGAAGAAATTAAAAAAGCATTGAGAGAACAAAAGAGTGGTAAAGCACCTGGAATTGATAATATTCCACCAGAAATTCTTAAGGAAGACATGGAGATGACAATAGAAATATTACAACCACTTTTTGCAAAAATATGGAAAACAAAATCAATACCAGAAGATTGGAAAAGAGGTTTACTAGTAAAAATAACTAAGAAGGGAGATATTACTAACTGCAATAACTGGAGAAGCATAACACTACTTTCAGTTCCTAGTAAAGTTCTAAGTAGAATTATTTTAAACCGAATTAAAGGATGTGTTGAGAAAAAGATCCGGAGAGAACAAGCAGGCTTTCGAAGCAATTGTTCCTGTATAGATCAGATAAATACACTGCGTATTATTATAGAACAGAGTATGGAATACTTCTCTAATATGTATCTTATATTTGTGGACTTCCAGAAAGCATTTGACTCTGTAAATAGAATGAAAATGTGGACAATTGTAAAAGAATATGGCATTCCAGCACACATGATTGATCTTATTAAAAACTCCTATGATGGTTCCACATGTCAAGTTGTGCATGAGGGAATACTTACGGATCCAATACCAGTTATTTCAGGAGTAAGGCAAGGATGTATTTTGTCACCAACAATATTTCTGATGGTAATTGATAAAGTAATGAAGAGGGTAACGGAAGGAAAAAGGAGAGGTATAAATTGGAGTCTCACCCAACAGCTAGAAGACTTGTGTTTTGCAGATGATGTTTGTCTGCTGTCTCACACATACCGTAATATGGAAAAGAAATTAGGAGATTTGGATAAGGAAGGGAAAAGAGTTGGTTTAAAGATAAATAGTACAAAGACGAAATCATTAAGAACAAATGTAAAAAAGATGGAAAATTTCCACACTTGAATGAGGAAAATATTGAAGAGGTTAAGGAGTTTACATATCTGGGGAGTTTGGTGACAAATACAGGGGGAACAGAAGATGATGTTAGATCAAGAATTAGGAAAGCAAATGTGGCATTTATTCAGCTATATAAAGTTTGGAAAGCCAGAGAAATTTCAATAAGAACTAAGCTGCGAATTTTTAGAACTAATGTGAAGTCAGTTCTTCTTTATGGATGTGAAACTTGGAAAGTAACGAAGAAAATTACTAAAGACCTACAGACATTCATAAACAGATGCCTAAGGAAACTTCTGGGAATATATTGGCCAGATATTATCTCAAATGAAGATCTATGGAGACGTACGCAAGAGGAACCGGTGACAATACAGATCAAAAGAAGAAAATGGAAGTGGATTGACCACACATTGAGGAAAGATCCATCGGCAATAGAGAGACAAGCATTGAGCTGGAATCCACAAGGACAACGTAGGAGAGGAAGGCCAAGAATGAGTTGGAGAAGGACAATAGAGCAAGGACAATGGGAAGCAGGAAAGACCTGGAACGAGATAAGGAAGATGGCTGGAAACAGAGTCCGTTGGCGATTCTTCGTTGAGGCCCTATGCTCCGTAGCGGAGTAACAGGAAATAAGTCAAAGTCAAGTCAAGTCTCTTCTGAAGGCAGTTCTCATTTTCCAGTCGATGTGTTGCATAATTCAATAGATGTGTGGCCACAAAGACTTACGGAATGTGTGCGGGCTAAGGGCGGCCATTATGAATATTGATTTGTGATTTTTATTTGTCATGCATCCATTTCAGTAATGTTATTAGGATATTAAAATATCTCTCAGCATTTTGTGTCAATTTACTTAAAACTTTGTGACAGTATTTATGGTAAGACTAGGTATGTTATTCAAAATTATACTTTTCTTGCACTAAGCGTTTCTAAATTTTAACAAAAAGTTTAGAGAATAAGGGGGTTGACTTGTAACAGAATCAGCCTACTCTTCTGGGCATTGTTTGCAGAACGAGGCTTGCCACGAAAAGAAAAAGGGGGAAGAAAAAACAAGTTCGGCAGAGGGTTACAAATATTTAGTGCATCCTGCTTCGAGAAATAGTTTGTGCGTTTGTTTTCTTCCAGCTTATTTACTGTATTTAGCAACGACACTCACACATGATTAATGTAAGTAGTTAGTGTCATTACCGTTGGGTGAGTTGTGACAATTTGGTGAGTGACGCGTGTGGTGGAGGAGAACGTGGAAGTGAGAAAAAAGGCTTCCGGTATATGGATATAGAAAACTGAATGTTTTGGTGAAAGTTAACCTACCAAATTTAACCCTTTTCTCGGACGAAAAGCAAATTTGCAAGAATGTACGACAACCAGTTACTGTGAGGTTCGTTCTTCATTACCTCGAGAAGATTGCAAATACGCAGAGAAAAGAAAATTAGTGTTTCACAGAGGTAAGGACAGACTGATGGTGAGGTCCACATAAGGTAATTAGTGTGGTACCGGATTCAGCAAGACCTCCACACACTAGTAGTATGCAAATTTCAGCATGATGAAATTACTGTGAACTGGTTTGCCATCTTCTGAATTCTATTTGGAGGCAAGTTACAGCAAAAGGATCAACGGTAGGAAGATGTATGGCCATTGACCTCTGAAAATTTTAAGTGTGCGATTACCCGAGCAAGATAAGCCAAATGAAACTTATATTTTGTTTCCTCGACTACCACTAGGGGTGCTGATGTAGCCATTTCGTCTGCTGCGCACAATGGGTTTGAGCTGTTGTAATAACGGGAGCCAAACATGATGAACCTGACCGCTGTCAATATTCAGCTCGTGCGGAAAGTGTATAATGGCATAACATAACTGGACAGTACTATGTGACACTGCTATAATAATCTATAATATACTTGTTCCTCTTAACATATGAAAAACATTTGTTGAACATGCTACACACCTAACTTTTGTTGAGCCAATCTTGCAGTCACCTTCTTCCATTTCTTCTGCAACATCCAATGATTTGTTGAATGGCTGGCTCATGTCTTCTATTTGTCCATCCTCTTCCTCCTCATCAATTTTGGGAACCTGGGTTCCAAGAATGCTGTCATCATCTATGCCCTCATCCTCAAGTTCCCCGAGTATATCTACTAATTTCACATCTTGAGAATTGACTGAAAAGAAGAATATTTAATAACAAGGTGTGAGAAACATAAAATCAAGAGAGTAACCAAGTCTATAATATAAATAGCTAAAAAACAAATATATGTTTTCGACATTAGTCATGTATTGCAGGGAACTAACCATACTTTTTCTCGAAATGTTGGTTTGCACATACTAACGTGATAAATTTCCCTGCATAAGAATCTTTATGAACGTTACTTAATGTTCTCATTTATGATTGTTTTCGAAGTTTGGTGGCAAAATGCAAGGGTTGCAAACTCCAAAGTGGAACAATACACTGTTCAATTTAATTTCATGCAAACACTAATTAAAACTAATGAAAATGTGGTCAAGCACATTTAGCCTTTGACTCATCACTCTAGCATGGATGTTTTTGTAAGTATTCCTTCATCAGTTTCATCTAATCATCATTCATCCTCACTGTCGCAATAAGCCAAAAGTGTCAGAAAATAAAGGTAAAATAGGAAAGATACAAATTCAAGTACTAGATAAAATCATGTGAAAATTTGTTCTGAAGTGTTCTGAACCTAAATCCTTGACATTACATATAAATACCTAAACTAATGGATCCACCATATAAATCTCTCACTTCACTAAACAAGCTCACAAATCCTATATCTATCCTAACCTTCTTGCAACTTCTGACCACCTGAAGATAGTGCTGAGAATTTCAGAATGAGACAAGTATTTCAATTAACAACATTTGTTAACATAAAGAAGAAATAAAGAAATATTTGAATTGGTATTGCTGTATTACCATTAACATATGATACAAAGGATGATCTTTCAAAATGCATAGAAACACTTACACAGCACAGACTGTGAGGACAAGGTCTGGCTCGCCGACTGCAGACTCAACACTATATCTTCATTGACAATGGAATCATCCTTCTGAGATAAGGCATCCTGGCTTGCAATTCTAGAAGTAAGCTGATTGGATGAGCTGCCTCCTGACCCTGCAGAGGGTACGTGGACATCCAAATAGGAAGCTTCTAACAAACCACTATCCTCCGGTGTCTCGGCAGGGTAAACCACAGGGCTATCGCAGACAGATGAAGCATGCTGCACCTAATAAGGAATAATTTAACATAATAGAATAAAAAGTGACACCATGGCGATATGTATCTGTAGTGGGGATGTATCTCTGTGAAGTTTTCACTGGGATACTGCTGAAATGAAATTCACCAGTATCAAACTGTTGGCATACTGATCTGACAAAATTGCAACCATTTCATAAAGAACCTTGAGGATTCATTTACCTTCTTAACTAACATTTAGTGGATGGGAGCCTCTCCCATGCGTTAGCCTCTCCAAATGGGGACTTTTAACACTTGCCATGATGTCCAAGAAAGATTGTAGTATGAGAAAAAAAAATGTCACAGACATATTATTTTCCATGATTGTTAAACATTTTACCTCAAAATAATGGAAGTTCAAGAAGAAAAAAATATCTAAATTTTTATTCAAAAATTCATATTCAGCAATGTCTGATTTACAAAAAGCATTCTATACAAATGGATAAGCTTGACAAATTTAAATAATGTACACAACAGCATTTATGATAGTGTTAAATAAAATGTGCCGTGAAGATATTGGTCCAAGGCTCAAATCCTTAGTGCTTCCTTGTATTTGATCCCTCATTTATGGAGCTGAAAAATGACATGTTCTCTCTCTTATTCCTCACGAGTGTTGGAACACAGACATTTTCTAATATTAATTCTAACTCCACTACATCATCAATTCAACATCCACTCTAATTTTACAGCTAGGCATAGGAAGGTCAAAAGTCACATGAAATGAAATGAAAAAGAGAGTTTAGAAGTCATAGGTATAAACTACACTTACTTGGGAATTAGAAGACAGAATCCTCTGTAGCAACCTTTCTTTGTAGAAGAGTTCACTCTTTGTGCCGAGATATACAGGACGCTCCTGAGAAGTTTGTAAAGTAATTTGTGAACTTTTATCCAGCTCCCTTCGCCTCTGCTTCTCATCATCCCAAATTGCTTTAAGTCCTGGATTAACACCAACATCAGCTAAAGGATGAAGGACAAGGAAACACTTTATAAATATGCCATTATCTTTACATGATCCAATTCTTCTTATACAACCATAATGAATTTGAGTTTTTCTCTCCTTATTAAGTTATATATCCTTCAGACTCATTTGATTTATTTCACTGCCACTTTTGGCTAATCCTTCACAAAGAGATACCCATTCCATTACACCTGCAAAATAATCTAACTAAGTTATTTTTACATGTACAATAAGTGGTTATGCAAACCTTCAAGACCATTATACCTTATACCTTCTGTACCCATAATATGGGAGTGTTCCAGAAACATTCACCATGATCTTTATTTCATTAACTCCACTTTAACAATTAATGCCACTTATGTTTCAAACTTATATTTTTTTCAGTTAAGGTACTTGTGAGGTAAAAAAATCAATATTTATAATTTAGAAAAATTACCAAGTTACAGAACTTTGCAGAAAAGTTATGAACTTACACCATTAGATATGCACATATGAAGTCAGTAAATAGGTTCCTCTAAAAAAAAACAAAAAAAAACAACAAAACAACCTTGTAGCATGCCACAGTAGATTTCTGCTTTGCACACATGCTGGTCAAACACAGTGTTTATAGAGTGGTGTTACTACAATCACAGAAATAGACTCTGGCATGCCACAATAAATATTTCTAATTTTGCTAAAAGAAATATGTTGAGCTTTTCTAAGTACTAATTGAAGGGTTCGGGTGTAAAACATGGTAAGTGACATTTTTGGTCATTTTTTAATTACAAAGTAAAATGTGCCATCCTTCAATTTGAGTGAAATTGCCATATCATACAATTTGCATTGGATTCAGTGAAGCCTTCTGAAATTGGTAAACACAACACAAAAAACAATTTATCTACATATACCTTCTAATAACCTTTTTCCTTAATGAACTCGGAAATGACCAAAATGTCACTTACCATGTTTTACACTCTTACCTCTCCTGTCATCTAGTAATTCTGGAACATTTGGATAAACATGTATGTGTTAAAATAAGTTGCAACTCAATTATATAATGAATTAGATAATATTTTAAATACTAAATTACTAAATATTATTGTATTTAGCATTCACTAATTAAATTTAAGTCTGGATCTAGGCCAAATATCTTGTTACCATAGGGAGAAAATCAGGGTTCCTCTCCAGGTTATATCTATCTATTGCAGATTTCACTTAAGCAGACACATCTCAAAACAGATTGATCCTTTAAGAATGGGCTTGCCTTGGTTATCCTAATATGGGATTTCAATCTTGCTGCAGATTAGAAGATTGTTTTATGCAGAACTACTCAATTACGAACTTTAGTTACCTGAAATCTCCCTTCTATTTATAATGTCTGCAG
Organism: Lepisma saccharinum; assembly: GCF_977018435.1. Lineage (NCBI taxonomy): Eukaryota > Metazoa > Arthropoda > Insecta > Zygentoma > Lepismatidae > Lepisma > Lepisma saccharinum. The sequence goes on from NC_139234.1 coordinate 53,301,330, forward strand.
CAACTCCATCTACTTCAAGTTCACACGTGCTCATCCGCTCCACAGTTTCTGGTAACAAAAGGGCATCTGGAATAGCATCCACATTCCACGTAGACCTTTCTGGAGTGACACTGATTTCTTGAGCAGTCTTTCCACTGGACTCTGACAACCTCTCCATTTCTGCAATAAAATATTAATGATGATGGACCATGGGATTATTATAATATTGAGTCAATACTGAATTTAACTGCTGTGGTAACCACTCTATGGCAGTGGTTATCACATAATGCTACGATGCCAGAGGTCCCGGCCTGGGCATGGGTGTTCTTTATTGAGTGTCCCTTCATTAATTCCATCACATAATCACTCATCTTTGTGATTAGCCAAAAGTGGCACAAAAGCAAAGCAAAATAAACCAAATCAATCCACCACATTGAACTGATAAACATACTGTGATTCCCATAGATACAAATGATTGAACATCAGAAGTTGCTCAGAATTTATGTATCTACACATCAGCCACAAGTGTAACATCCCCCTTGCCCTGCTCCCCTCATAACCATCGCACCCCCACTCCAGCATCATATCATACCACTCAGTTTTTGACAACCCTGGTGAGAGAACCATGTTTATTTGTACCATCTTTAACTTTGATCTGGACCTGCAACTTGCAAACTCAAACTCCAACTTCTATTTGCGCCATCTTTCTTTTTTCTACGGCTAGGAAAATTTAATTTTTTTTTTCTAGTGTCTAACCAGTGTTTATCTTGCAATTGTTATTCAACCCTTATGGCCCTCCTTTCTTTGATCCCCTATTACATCTACACACACACACTGGACGAAATCAGAGAGGGGCCAGAAGGGCTAATACAAAATATAAGATACACTCTCCAGACACTATAAATGTTTACTAACATTTATCTACACCTGAAGATGAGACCGCAGAAATTGAAATATTTCCACTGTCTGGTGCGTGATTCCTATTTCCTTATTACTTGCTCTCTCTCTCTCTGTGTATGCATTCAATTACAATTACACCACACCAATGCACCAAGAAATTCAAAGAATTACATTAAAGTAGCCATCATATAAGCATAATATATATATTTTTTTTGCATATACACTTGCAAGCAAAGAAATAGACCCACCTCACACTTTTGACATAAAATGTTTACTTGTTCTTACTTTTTCTTCCAACCGTTTGGAGGCGCTAGTGAACTCTGCACTCACCTATCCAATGGAAGCATCTAATCCTACTTATATGTAGATAAAGTTCAGTAATAAATATGTATGAAGTGTTCTGACAGGTAAAAAAATCGCTGTCGGAATTGATTTTTTGAGAACTCTCTGCATCAGTCTTTACATTATTCGCTATCAGAATTTTATCAGTCTGGTACTGTGTACATAAGTTTATTAGTGTTGTTTTGTAAAATGCACACAACACCGGAATTAGCCGCACAAGTGGTTCCTTTAATCCAAAGTGGGTTTAGTCAGAGATATGTCGAGCGACAGTTGGATGTGACTCGCTCAGCAGATCGAAGGGTATGCCAACGTTATGAAGAGACTGATTACTTTCGTCGGCGACCAGGAACAAGGAGAAGGCGTTCTACAACTATGAGAGATGACCGCTTTATTGTGTCAACAATGCTAAGAAACACTCGAATTAATGCAGTTCAAGTGCAACAACAGCTCCGTGAGGTTAGAGGTATAGTTATTAGCCAGTGGACAGTAAGACGTAGGCTACAGGAAGGGAACCTGACCCCTCGAAGAGCTGCAACTGGTTCAAAACTAACGCCGGCTCATTATCGGTTCGCACAATATCATCAGAACTGGACATTGGTGCAATGGAGGTCTGTTCTGTTCTCCGATGAGACCAGGATTTGTCTCTATGGCAACAACAGGACAAAAAGAGTTTACCAGCGACCCAACGAGAGATTTGCTGAGTGCTGCATTGAAGAGCGGACCAGTTATAATGGTGGTTCATGCATGTTCTGGGGTGCAGTTTCTATGGAAGCACAAACGGACATTGTTGTGATCGGGGTTTGACCGCCCATCAATACAGTGAAGAGATTCTGGGAGAACATGTACCTTATGTTGGTTTTATCGGAGAAAATTTAACTTTTATGCACGACAATGCAAAGCTGCACACAGCAAATATTGTTTGTGAGTCCATTGCAGACGTTGGTTTTCAAGTTATGGAGTGGCCAGCATGCAGTCCGACCTAAACACCATTGAACATGGGACGAGCTAAAGAAAACAGTTCGCACCACAGTTCCTATCCCTTTGTGTTGCGGTGGAAGACGAGTGGCGTAATATCCCACAGGAAACAATATTAAATTTGATTCAGTCTATGCCTAATTGTATGCGGGCTGTTATTAGAGCAAGGGGAGGCTATACATGTTATTAGAAATTAACAATTGTTACCATATGTTATTGTTTAAGTTCTTGAAAACTCTGTTATCTATCATTCTGAAATGTTTTTTTTCCCCAAAGCATTACATTTTGAAAATTTTTACTTATTAGAATAAAATATGTTAATAAATTTAGGTTCACTTTAAGCGTTATTAAATGATCTTTCAAACAACATACTTCTTTTATTATCTTATCCAACCAGTTACAGGGTAATATTTGGTCAGCACAATAAACCCCCAGTTCTTGGTGTAGGTTTTCAATTACCAGGTTACGCTACTCATTCATTGCTCCCCAACTTGCTCACTTTGGTGGGTGACCACCCATCCCATACACAGGCCGTAATCTCAGGAGAAAAGTTGCTATGCTTCCCCCAGGAGACTCGAACCTGTGTGCACCCTGTAGCTGGAGCCTAAAGCCTGCACCTTAGACCACACGGCCATGGTATAGGACTGCATATAATACAAGTGCAACATAAATGAAAATTTTCATAATTTTCAGGATAATGAGACACTGCAAAGTGTTGCATAGCATTTCTGCACACCCAGTGATATGCCTCGACAGAAAAGTATGTGAAAATCTGAGTTCATAGTCACTTACATGGATTTGTAACATGAAAGATGCAACCGAGTCTATAAGCAACAAAACAATAATATGGCATGTTACAGGACTGAACACAACAGAAGTTACTGTTCACGACCTACTTAGTTAAACTAATATAAAGAGAGGAGCGTAATGTTGATAGTTCAATTTGAAGCCAAAAGCATTGCAATTTCATTCAACTATCTGAACTACAAAATTTACAAAATACATACCTAAGGTACAAGACCTTCTTCTGAACTTCACATGGTCCAGATTCACAAAGCTCATCCCATACAGATTGTAGTCGATAAAAAACTGCAGTATGAATGGCACATGGGCATCATGAGGCTGGTATATTTTGTTCAAAATAGCACCATTCTGAAACAAACACAAGGACATACATTTAGGAACCAAAATTATTGCACTTATCACAGTTGGGATATTTATTGGTAACTATTTTTCTTGGTAAATATACTGAGAATTTATAACTGATTATTTCTTCTGAGAAGGAGGAGGTTAGAGAGATTAACACCCCTCAGGCAAAAGGAACTGTCCTTACTATGCATTGTGTAAAGGGACAAAGGAAAATGCGGTGAAGTTTTTCGAGCAGTGTTTGTAGAGCCTGTGTGTTAAAAGCCGCATTACTTCGCGCGTAGGCTGCAGAAGTTTACATACAGCAGTTGGCGTCGAGATCTCTGGGTATGGAGAATTCGCGAATTTGACTGTGCTATCGGCAGCAAGTTGCAGTTAGTTATTCGTGCACTGTTTTTGTAGATGTCGTCTGCCTAGTGGACAGTTAACAGTGACCTGTGTTCCGGACATTTGAACGTTTGTATTAGTTTTATTTTTGTATTAGTTTTAACTATGTAAAACAAAGCCCTCCAGATTTCCAGGGCAAATTAAAAATTTATTAACCGCTAGTTTATTTTAGAAGTTTGTAATAAAAAACAGTAAAGAAACCTTGGGTTTTCTTAAGCAGTTTTAAAGTGTAAACTAGAAATGTAAAACTAAAATATATTCTGGCGTAAACGAAACTGCGACCCAAAAAGTCCAAAAACAACTGTTATCGTTATAAATTTACCTGTAAAGATTAAGACTGTGGTGAGTTCCTTCTTCCAACCAAGATAAACACTAATAAATCTATGAATACAATATCACTATCATGCTCTGTCTAGTCACGAGATTTGTTTACAGTGGAACCTCAATTTTATATATTTCAGGGGACCAAGCTGAAAGAACTTAAATGCAGGAAAATGAAAAATCTGGGAAAAAATTAAGAGTTGGAATTGGTTGGGAAAAAAACTGACTTTTTTGAAAAAAAAAAAGTTTTTTTTTCCCCATGGCATTTTTGGTTGGGCTTTTTCAGCCTCTTTCACAAAAGTGTCTCAAATCAATGAAAATACAGGAGCTGGCAGTATTTTTCCTCTTCCATGGTTTTCGATTATCTCCCTACTGTAAAATAGATGTCATTTCTAAATATAAAATACAATTTACAATAAAATTCGTAGCTAGACATAAACAGTGATTCCAATAAAGCTGGCTTTTTTGAATGGGCAGTTCTTTCCGAGTGTTATCTTCATATTTTGGTAGGCTAATTGGGACTGGACCTACAGTTTAAAGTGGGATCCAAACCACTATGTGCCTCCACTGGGTATCGAACCTGGTACATTAAATTTTGTGTTCAGTAAAATATATATTTGTATTCTGGCTTTTCCAGTGCATGATGTATAATTTGGTTAAATGATCGCTAAACCTGGTCATGGAGCAACTAGTGATGTGTTTTGGCTGCTTGGTGCAGTGGTTCTCAACCTTTGTGAGACCACAGCACAGTAAATTTATTTCTTACAAGTCAATGCCTTGATCCCAACTATTTCACTCATAAATACATTTCTGATCTTTAAACTTTATATGGAAATTAATATTAATATATCAAGTATGGCACAATCATGGTTCAATTATGTATAGACTTGCTGTCAAATATAAAATCAGAAAAAAATAGAAGAAGAAGACAAGTTAAGCTTTCTAGATATATTGATGAAAAGGAAGAGAGGACAAGAAATTGAAACCGCTTGGCATCAGAAGAAGTGTGCAGCAGGGGTATTCTGCCACAAAAGAAGTGATGTAAGTGAGGTGACAAAAATAAATTTTATCAAGAATATGGAGGACAGAATCAAGAAAATATGCATGAAAGAATGTGAAAAAGAAGGCAAAATAAATAGCCTATGGAAACAGATGGAAAAGAATGGCTATGAGAAGCAGGATAGACTGGACATAAACAGAAGAAGGAAGAAAATGGGCAGGGAAGAATTGGAAGAGAAAGAAAAAGAGGAAGAGAAAGAAAAAGAGAGAAGGTTTGGAATAAGGAGTATGGGGAAGACCACAGAAAAGATATGCAAAGTGCTTAAGAAAGCGGGAATTAAAACTTACAGGAAGGGAGGGAGAAGCATCTTAGGAATAGTGAGGAATGCAAACAACAAAAAGGAAAACAGAGAAGAGGAAGGGATTATCTACGAAGTGAAATGTAAAGAATGTCAGAGTGTGTACATAGGAGAAACGAAAAAGAGGCTGAAAGACAGGTTGAAACAACATAGGGATGATGTACGACTTAAGAGAGAAAGAAATGCAATATTTAAACACACGAGAGAAACAGGACATGACATAGAGTGGGATGAGGCTAAGCAGATAGGAAGGGAGAAGAGAATGCTAGTGAGAAAATGGAAGGAGGCCAAGGAAATAGAGAAGAAAGGTGAAGAAGACACAATGAACTGGAATGGGGGATTGAAGTTAAACAAAGAATGGAAGAAGATGTTAGAAAGAGAGAAAGAGGAGAGGAGAAGGAAGAAAAATGAAGGGAAAAAAGCGTGAGATTAAAAGTCCAACCACATTCTATATGGAAGTAATTGTGTTTAGCCTTTTAGGTGAAAGTAAAGTTGGCAAGTGAAAGTCACCTGCTAGAAAGTTCCAAACAACTTTCTACATAGCCTGGAGGGAGTAATGTTTGTGTATATGTAATGCCCTGTTTTTGTATCTTGTTACTTTTGTACTTGATACAGTCTGAAGAAGACCTTGCTAGAAGGTTAAAACGTTACGTTTAGTTTATGTTTTTAATAAAATAAATTACTGCCTTGGTCAGCATATTTAGTTTTTCATAAAATCAGATTTAAAAAAATTAGTCGTCAACCCCTGGGTGCAACGGACTTATTGCGCCACGGCGGTTGAAAAACACTGGCACTAAAACTAAAGTATAGAAGCAAATAAGACTGGCCTTAAATCTGGACTGGACCTACAGTTTGAAATGAGATCCAAAGCACTCTGCCTCCACTGAGGGTTGAACCTCAGACATCATCTTATTACAAGGCAAAAGCATTACACCACTTTATAGGGTCATTCATGATTATACAAGGAACCTTCTTTCAAAAAGCTGGCCTTTTCCCATCAACAGTACTTGCAATTTATTCTCTGTGATTTACGGCTAAATGAAATCTTAATCTCTTATGAAGTAGCTAACAATCTTGTCAAGTATAGAGAACATTCAGACCGAAGCAACACATGACAGTAAAGGGGGGGGGGGGGGGTCACATTGTAGTGACAGGAGCTTTCAGACTGAAGTCACAGATTTCAAGCGATACAGTCTCCTTCAGTATAAAGCAAAATGTTTATCATGCATGCAAGAACAACAGACTGAAGTGGCACGATGCACGCCATTGAGAAAACAGTGTAGTCCAAGCAACATGCAAGTGACATGTTTAGTTCGTTGTTGCATTTCGGTTCAAAAGGTCTGCTTCAAAGTGACACATGTCACTTGCAGCTTATGTTGCTTCGGTTTGAAACATTGCATTTACTTCCAATGGTTGGTTTCCAAGAGCCACGTGTCGCTTCAATCTCAAAGCTCTGTTAAATAGGATATATACACAAATTCACATAATTCGTATTTTTCTGCATTTGCGTTGTGAACAGTAAAGATTTTTAATTGTCCCGAAACATCGAATATTTTGATACTAACATTTGTTTCATATTTTATAACATCAACATTTAAATTGAGACACAAACATGTAAAAGCTTGTTTTAAGACCATTTCATGGTCAGATGTGCTCATCAGGACTACATGTTTAGTTTTAACCCTAGCTTACCTATGCCATACGAGAAACGTAATACCGGGAGGCCCATACTTTTTTTATCACTAAAATTCAAGAAAACGTTTTATTATTGAATCACTGCTTCCTTTGCTGATTATGTGCAGTTATTTACTAATTATAATAATTACAAAAACTACTATAATTAATGAAAAATAACCAATTATTGCATAATTGTCTCTCATATATTTTATCATTCACTAAAACTGCTTTTTAGTTTATAGAAGTGTGGTTGTTTACATTAAATATAATAATTAAAATAATTACCATCTACCATCTTTACCAACCAATTGTACACTGTCACTGGCATGAGTGTCTCGAAAGAGAGACATTCAAAGATGGCACCAAGTGCATTTTGCCTCCTAATTACATTACATTTGTTTTTATGAACAAAAGTAATAAATAAATATTGGGAACATCCTAGGAAACAATGTAATTTATTTTTAAACAGTTGAAAAATCTAAAAAAAATAGAGGTGGTGGTTCTGCAAGGCCCCCCCCCCTCCCTCTCGGTAAGCTAGGGTTAAAATTGTATCAGAACCATTATGCAATGTGTGTCCACAGGGATTGGCCAATATCTGTCTCTAGGCTGCTACATCATGTAAATTTCTTCTAGCTAGTTGTAAAATATGTCACTACAAACCTGTAAACTCATAACAGTCACTTCAAGTGAAATAGGTTAGATCTAATGGTAAAAAGCCAACATTTCAATTTTTTCCCTGAAAACACCCTGCTTCTTAACGAAAAAAAAAACGTCCATTCAAAAACTCTAGGTAAAATACTATAATATTTTCCTATGTTGGGACCATCAAGGTTGAATGTATAATGCAGGAAAATAAAAATTTGGGAATGCTTAATTGGGGTTCCACCGTATACATCTAGTTGCCTGAAAGTGTTCAAGTATCTTCACAAGTAGCAGGTTCTTTGGCCATTTATGAAAAGTTCAAGCACATGTATTATACAGGTCATAAACTTCCAGGCACTACTCCTCACCTGTAATAAATCCACAGCCTTCTTCACCAACAGAGGGTTATAGAAGTATATCTTGAAGAACTGGTGTTCCCTTTCATGGTATCCGTAAAAAGGGCTGAAAAAGTAGCATAAAATATTACAATAAGAAAGTATAATAGCGAATATTATGTCTAAGTAACTACATTTTAAAATTCAACTTTAAATTCCATGTAGGTGCTGAAAGTCCTAGTTTGAATTTTACAACTTTTTGACTGCCAAAGCTGACCCATGGTATTTCTATTATATTAAACTTTGAGCAAGAGTATTCAATACAATAATAAATTATCTGAAGAACGAAAGAAACAAAAACTGAGGTAATTTCATCCAATACAAAAGAGATACAAGTTGAAACTTACATGCCCGACACCAACTTTATCTTGTAAACATGCTGAGTTGGAGAATTTGCATTCCCCAGGGAAATGTTAAGGGCTTTGTCCAAACTCGTAGCCAGCTGATAAACCACTCTTGCATGTGGTTCTGTGCCCTCGTAAGGAACACATATATACGGAAATACTCCATGGACATGCAGGCATGTTTTCTGTCCTGTCAATACAAAAGAACAATACTGCACTTAGTAATATCACAGAAAGGAGAAAGTAAATTCAAGCATGCACTCATAAACACATCTACTAAAAAATAATTTAATATTCTCTAAAGAAAAAATCTCAGGATGTTTTGACAACTCAAACCAAAAAACAAAGCTAGGCAAAAGAAAGTAATAAAAGTATTCATATTTAGTAAAGCTATAAATCTTTTGGACACAGCTGCAGCATGTAAAAGATATCATGATACATAATGTTAACCATATTTCACACTAGTGGAAATATTAATCAGTTATTTTGACAGTCTGCTAAAATGTCACGTACTCTTAATGAAACCGGAAAAGTGACAAAATCATAGAATATTTGCACAGACACCCAAATAACGAATAAGAACAATCATAAATATAAAAAGATTTGCAATGGTATACTAAGAAGTTACTTAAAACAGCATTACAACTTATTCTTCAATACTTAGTAACATTTATAATAATGATTTAATTGACAAGAAATCTGTGAAAATTTCGATCTTAATGATAGGGCGTGTGTTGTAGAGAACATTTTTTAGATATTAAATAAAGCTTACCTGCTGCTGTGGCTCCAAAGATTCTAATAACAGGCACATGTTTCACTTCACTGCCACGAAATTCAGAATAAACAGGATCCAATCCTGGGATCGGAGGATTCATATAATGATCCACTGTTACAATGCGTATTCCAAACATTATTCACGTTTTTCATAGTGCAATAAATCTTGGAGGAGGCCAGTTGATACCTACAATCAAACATTTTATTATTAACTGAAGAGAAAAAAAATAGAATATAAGTACAAATATTATCTCAGTTCCTTTTTAAGAAAATAAGAATGTATTATGTTCTTAAGAATCTGTATAGAAGTGCTTTCTTGCCACAATTTGTGCATTAAATGACATCAGCATTCAGTCATTGTATGAGAAAAAACCCTCATTAAACAACGTATTCTTACACAATGGAACAGAAGTTGAAACAAATAATCATATACATACGTTGCACGCGCATGGCAAAACCGCTGTCAAAGAAAAAATCACATCCACAGCCAATCTACCTTAGCCCGCTACGAATCGTACCTTTCAATGTTTACAAATAATAGCAAATTGTTTGTGTCCACAAGCAATTTTGAATTAAAAATGCTAACAACTGTTGATCACAAAGATTAACAACCACATTCCTAGTTCTATATGCTATAGACATATCTGATTTTATTTCAGATAAAAATGCTAAATTTGTGACTACAAAATATGGCGGTAAACTGTCAATCATTTATCTTATAATACCGTCCACAAAAATCATATTTTATGTATGAAGAATTTAGTTTTTCCAATACAAACAATTGAAAATTCCGTAAATACAAAAATATATATGACAGAAGAATAATACATGTTATTAAAATTACAAAATGAAAATGGAACAGGCCTTCATTCGATTCAATTCATGCAATTATTCATCTACGGTAAAATTTGAAACTAATTACATGGCGAATGTTGTCAACTTACCAGTCGCTTGTTCCTTGTAAGGCATACAATCTGGCACTCTTTCTATACCTTGACTACTTGAATGCAGTCAGTCATTCTTCCCTAACCTACATACAATTTTCTCGCTACTTATTCTATGCCACCATTGCATGCAAAACACTCCCCCCACCAATTCGCGCAAAGTGCGCAAAACATCAGCTTTATGTAATCCTATTGGCGGAGAATACGCTATACACCAGGTGGAAGCACAAGCCAAGTCATCATGTTTCTTGTTGTTCTTACCCCCCCCCCCCCCCCGAAATAAAAAAATATGAATAAGAAATGTAGAGTGGCAAAAATTTATATACTAAATATCCTCGCTGTTTCATACTCGACATAATTATTTTGTTGTTGTTGCAAGTTTGGGGTACGAACACAGTGCGCAGCAAAAACTTTCTGGCAGCACTGACGTGTACTTGAAGTGCTTTAAAGATGGCGTCTATAGAAAGGGAAGAAGCCGGGGTTTTACAATATTTGCAACCAGAATTGTTGACGCAGGAAAATCTTCTTGAAATATTGCAGTCGGTGAGCTGCTTCGTTCGTATTAAATATTTTTGTCATTTTTTTCTCCAAGATCTGTTATTAAGTAAATCATATGTTACTGACCACTCCACACGCGATTTTGTGCGGTAAAGTTGATTGACCACGGCAATACTCCGTGTACATACTGTTATAATCATGCCCATAACATTTGAAGTTATGCAGAAAAAGGCAAAATTCAGTAAAGGAAGTTTGAGAATGGCCAGGACAACCTGTTTCCTTTATGCCCTTTAATAAACATTACGATTACGTGTAGAAATACAAGCGAAAATTGTATGCTCGACCAGGACTCGAACCCAAGCCTATCATACTGCAATACGTCGTCTATGTGTGCTGGCAAAATAAGCAGCGGTGCCCCGTTTACCCACTGTACCCCCTCAAATAATAACAATTTTAAAATAGAAAATAAACCAAAAATTAAATACGTCGATTTTTTTTTAATCTACAGTTTTTAATGTTTAACGTAATCTAAAAGTGGTTCCAGCGTTAGGAAAGCACAACTAAAGTATGTTTGATTCCAAAGTATGGCCCACGTAAGTGAAAACCTGCAATTTCGGAGTATTTTTGCAGCTTTTTGTTAACAAAAACTGTTTGTATGCACTCTAAAATAGCGAAATAACACGTCGAAAATACCTATCACCTACCTAACCTAACGACGTAAAATTATGGCTGCTGTTGTAGAAAGTCGTTTTGGGTGCTATATTCACTTGTGCAAACCTTCGGGCTTTTCTGCTACAGAGTAAAGTAACACGCTAAGGTAGCAGACTTACTTTAGTTCGCAATAACACATTTCCGCAAGCAAAAATCAACTGAAAACGTCCATAAACTTATCCAGTGTCAGAGTGGTGCAAGGAAATTACGTTCAACCAACTAGACGGAAAGTGATGTTCAAGTTCAGAAGATTTCAACAAATGCCTGTCTGCTGCTTTAAACGGGCATTTGATTAGTTAGCATGCACCACGTGACCATACACCAAACACACACCAGTCCGAAAGGTAGTGCAGACACCAAGTACACTACTTGACTTGAAATCAAGGAACTAGATGCTTCGGTGCAAAGAGAGTCAAAGCAAGTCAAAAAGTGCAGTGAACTAGACGGGGCTAATCTTCATAAACCATGCAAAATATTTCACTTTCTCCAGGGGGTACAGAGGGTCAAGCGTACCCTATTAGTGACGGACCATTCTTCCTTTTTTTTTTGTCAGTTGACTTTGCAACAGAAAATTATGGAACATAATTGTAGGTTTACAGTCATATTCTAATTCATCCACTCTCTCACTCCCTGTGTGTGTGTGTGTGTGCGAGAGAGAGAGAAAGAATGAGATCAAATAAAAATGATCTTGTCCCTTTTGAAGTAGGTTTAGTAGGTGCATTCTGTACACTTATTTCATGTTGCAGAGTGTATGTCAGTAAATTGTTCTGGTATTGCTCAGCACAGGATTTGGTAGATGGTAACAGTTCGTTATATCGGAGACACATTTCTTCATTTTTACACAAAAAACTACTTACGGAAATTAGCTTCTCTAAGGTTTCTAATGTTCGTATTTTAAGGTATTTTCTTTCATCGTGGAATCTCTTTGACTGGGAAATCATGTATTTTGTAAAAGAAATATCTCACCGACAATTGCCATTGCTTTCCTACGTGAACCATTGCATGTTTCCAACCCCCCCCCCTTTTTTTAAAAAAACAAACAAACTATGTTTGCCTAACCAAACCTAACCTTATCAGAAATGGTTCGTGGGGCTATCCGTCAGCTACCCGTGCATAATGTGCAATTTGCACACGTGACGAACACGATAGTAGGTATTTTTCGGTGAACAAGGTTGGAAACACTGCATACTGGCAACGGTAGTCAATGTGTGCCTGCCATATTGTGTGTTAGGGAAGCAAAAAAAGTAATAACAAAAAATACTCTTTATGTTAATTTTTTTTTGTTTTCTTGTAAAAATTATAATGGCACCTTGAACTATGTTCCGCAATACACAGTTCGTAAGTACGAACCATGAGAAACACAAAATATCCGATTTTAACGTGTCTCCGATATAACGAGCTGTTACCCAGGATTCTTCATTTTTAATCTGCACAAAGCTTCCAGATCGACCTGCCCTCGACAGAGCAGTACAATTTGTAACTAAAAAGTATTTGAAGATGTCGTATGTCGATAATTTAAGAAATATTTATAAAGACATTTGAAGAAACACGTAAAAAGGATTAGATGAAAGTTACCTCTTACTCAAATTCAATGTTTTTACTGTGAATGAAAAAAGGAGTACATGATATTCAGAGGGAATTTTCTACAAATCACTGCAAGATAAAAATATATTTACAATACTACAGTGTAAGACATTTAGGGCCAATGCTGTTGCAAGCAATTAAAATACATATATATTTAATAAAACATAACAAACACCTTTGGCCAATTTATTATTAATTGAATTTTCTTTCTTCAGAGATGCATCAAGGTATGTGGTATGGAACAAATGTCAAAAACTCAGTTACTGGATGTTTTTCATCGAGTTGCTGTGCCGCTACCCCAGCGAGCATACAGGGAAAACAGGAGAGGGAAGGTTTTGTTAAAATTAAGAAGAAAGCAAGAGAGAAAAAGAAGGAGAGAAGAACCAGAAAGGAAGGAGTATGTATATTTCTGTTAAGCTTAGATTAGGGCATTTATATCTGTTACCTTAATATTTACACATTTATTTTCTTGACATGTATACAACATTATTTAACACCAGTTATGGGTACAACTACTGTAATTTACATTTAAGGGTGAAATGTCTTAAATTAATTGTTTCTGTAAACTTACACTGGAATTGCCTTCTCTGAAACAATGAATAAATAAATTGAAAAATATGGTATTTCTTACAGATGGAGCAATTTTTTTTCTCATGATATTTCCATAAAAATACTTAAGTTGAAACATTACACAATGGCCTGGAAATACCCAGAGAAGTCAGGGAACTTTAGAATGCTTTCCTTCCTCTCAAACCACACCGTGTTTGGCCACCTGTCTATTTAGAGTTTGAAGAAAAGTGAACATTTTATTCCTTCCTCATTCTCATTACTTATTTTTAATATTTTTCTTCTTTATTTTCCAGTAACAGCTTCTGTTATGGAGAGGCCTTTAAGACTGCAAAACTTGAGCCTTTGAGCGAATGCATCAAGCCAGGTGACAGCCTAAAATCTCCATCCGACGGCGATTGTCTGAAACCCCCTCCAGATCAAATTAACTACAAGAGGAAAGTAATTAAACTCAATAGTGTCTCTTCCAACTGTTCCAATAATATTGAAACAAAAAGAACTGTTGTTAGTTTGGGAAAGAAAGATGACACTTTAGATAATATTGTAATCAAGGATAGGAGAAGAGACGCAAAGACGGATGAGGAAATAAAGAGTGATAGCAATAGAACTGAAGAAAAACTGAATATTGCGAGTACTCACAGGAACAATAATGAAAATGAATCTGGTGCTACGAGTGATGCTAAAAGTGAATCTAGTGGCAGCGCAGGCTCAGCAGACATAATTATTACTAGTGTACGGAAGATAAAATTGAAGAGGCCTTCCACTGGCAGTTCAGAGGTAAGTTCATATACATATGTACACCTGCTTATCATCACTGACCCCTGTCCCCTTCATCCTGGTTTCCCTTTTTTAAAAGAACTGGAAGTTGCATGTAGCTAGGGACCTTATTTATCCAGGTTATATTTTTTCCCAAACAGTCAGTTATTTTTCCTGCTTTTCAGTGCTACCCATGCTTGCTTGTAGACTCTTGTACTCAGGGGCACTGAAACCGTAGGTGGGGAGGCTGCCCCCCCCCCAATGTATAACTTGCAACAGTATTTCATGTTGTTACAAAATTGTTTGTTTAATGGAAATTACATAAAGTATTTGAGGACTATCTCTGTGAGAACATATTTAGGTCCTTATTTCCTCATATTTCTAGTTTGAATTATTTATTTTATTTAAGGTCAAAAAGTTTGGCATACAGGCAGGCCCTTTTAATACAACAGGCACGAAAATACATAGTATTCTACTCTGAAATGGCTACTTCAACAATGTGGGACTGTCACTCAGTTGAGTGTTTATAGTTTAGAATGTCCCTGCGATTACTCTATTTCAGTATTTCTTTTTCCAAATATGCAGTAAATTACGGAAAAAGCATGGTATATTATAATTGAAAGGAAAAAATATGGGAGTACTGTAGTCCTTGTGTTCTTGAGTGAGTCAGTCCATCGAAAAATATACGCCTTTGTATTCCACACGAATGTAAGCTACTTTTAACTTACATTGTCGGCATCTATTGTTGTATGCAGGGGTGGAAAATGGTCAGTAAAATCAGTGAAAGTCAATTTTTTTAGCTTAGTCTGTTATTTGTCAGTATTTTTTTTAAAGATGGCCAGTAAAATCAGTATTTTTGTGTTTGTATGACTGCAATTTATTACTTTTTTGATATTGTTACTCCATTACTTCACATCTCACTTCCCAGTGAGACTTCTTTTTTTTCAATTCAACTAAAGATAAAACATTTTTGCTACCAGTGATGAAAGCATTTCTTGAGTATTTGCTTTCTTCAACATGTGAGTTGAGCTTCAGGAGTGATAGAATTATACAGCAAATGGATACAGAAGAATCTTGGGTAACAGTTCGTTATATCGGAGACACATTTCTTCATTTTTACAGAAGAAAATACTTACAGAAATGAGTTTCTCTAAGGTTCCCAACGTTCGTCGAGGTATTTTCTTTCATCGTGGAATCTATATGACCGGGAAATCGTGTATTTTTCAAGAGAAATATCTCACCAAAACCAAGTGTTAGGTAATAATCAAAATCTAATTATTGATAACAACTCATTTGAACCAGTTTCCAAATTCAAATACTTAGGAGTAATATTAACAAGTGAAAATTATATTAAAGAGGAAAGAAAAAGGAGGCTTAATTCAGGAAATGCATGTTACATCTCTCTTCATAAACTTTTGTCTTTTCGTTTAATATGTAAGAATCTAAAATTTAAAGTATACAAAACAGAAATTTTGCCAGTAGTATTACGATGGGTGTGAAACTTGGTCCCTTACATTGAAAGGAACATACATTTAGAGTATTTGAAAATAAGATCCTTAGGAAAATATTTGGACCTAAAAGGGATGAGGATACAGGTGAGTGGATAAGGTTACATAATTTAGAACTACATAATTTGTATTCATGTCCAGATATTATTAGAATAATTAAATCAAGAAGACTTAGGTGGGCAGGCCATGTGGCACGAATGGGAGAGGAAAGAAGAGTTTACAGGATTCTTGTTGGGAAACCTGATGGTAAGAGGTCTGTATGAAAACGAAGATGGAGGGACAACGTTGAGATAGACCTAATGAAAATTGGTAGGGATGGAAAAGAATATATAGATCTTGCTCAAGATAGGAACAGATGGAACACTTGTGTTGTTGCAGCCATGAACCTTCGGGTTTAAGAAGGCTAGAGAGTTAGTTAGTTTGCCTAACCTTATCGGAAATGGTTCGTGGTGCTATCCGTCAACTACCCGTGCATAATGTACAATTTGCACACGTGACAAACATGATAGTAGTTATTTTTCGGTGAAGAAGGTTGGAAACACTGCATATCTACAACGCTAGTCAACCTCTGCCCACCATATTGTGTGTTACTGAAGCGAAAAAAGGAATAACAAAAACTACTCTCAATGTGAAAAATTGTGTTTGTTTTCGTGTAAAAAGCATAATGGCACCTTGAACTATGTTCCGCAATACACAATTGTAAAGTACGAACCATGCAAAACACAAAATTTACGATTTTAATGTGTCTCCGATATAACGAGCTGTTACGGAATCTTGTTCACCAATGGAAAAATGTTTTACTGTTGAAGAGGCTTTGAAATCACAAAATGACAGGGTGTATGCTATAAGTTCATGAGAAGGAAAAGAAGGGTCCAGAGGGATTCTGCTTCAATCATGATGTGGTTGAGTTATGATGGCATCACTGAGCTCCATTTCTATGAGAAAAGGTTAAAAACATAAGCCTGAGTGTACCAGGAGACAGTCATGGACATAATGGCCAAGGATCTCAATGACACACTTTTTCATGGTCAGGAGTGGAGCTTTCAGCAGGATTCTGCACCAGCTCATATGGCACAAACAACCCAGCAGTGGCTTGAGACTAATGTGCCTGATTTCATTTCCCCCTTAGATTGGTCATCTGGCAGTCCAGACCTCAACCCTCGTTACAAAATGTGGTCTGCTTGCATGACATGCTTTCAAGAAGACACATCCCTGTGACAGATTTAAGTAAAGAAAACATATGTTCTTCTTTTCAATCTCTCCTACACACTATTGTTTTTAAAATTGTTTTATTGCCTTACATAATTTTATACAATTATGAAAGCTATCATCAATGAAAAATATGTGATGGTGAAGACCAGAGGCTCCAGCATTTGGAATGTTTTGGCTCTCACTTCAAAAGAGAAAATATAATGGAATGAGAAAACTAATAGATCGTATTTTTCCAGTATATAGCAGCGAATTGTGGGTGGATGTTCGTTGAGCTTAGGGTTGAGAAAGGAGAACGGAGACAACAAAAACTGGAACATTGACTATTTCAAGAAGAAATCCAAAATGTAAGCAATATCTTGCTTTGCAACGATATTCTATAGATATTCCATGTTCCGATTAGTACCCATGGTGCATAGGTAGAACAACTTTACAACCACAGAAAGTGTGCTTGCTTTTGATGATGTCTTGCGAGGAGGCTGAAAGTAGTTTGTCAGGGTGGTGACAGACCTGGAAAACTGGGAAAAGTCAGGGAATTTGAGGTGTGAAAAAAGTCAGGGGATTTTGACTTGATTGACTTCTTTAAATTTTTTTTTTATTATTTATTTATTTATTTAAATATCATTATGGAACTCTGCACAGGAACAGGAGATCTTGTTGCTAAGTTTCGGCCTCAACTTCTAGGCCACTTTTATGCACAACACAACCACGGCGCCAGAAACCAGTGATGGCAGGAGGAGATAGAGATATATTTCCGGAGGGGAAGTCTCTAAATATTACGTTGAAAATGCATTGAATCATTTTTCCTTGTCCGTATGGGAGTAGTAAGGGGACAGAACTGTCAACAGATGGAGGGGATGGGAGCGGGTGGCGCCGTCCGATAGTTGATTTTTGTTGGATGTCTTCGAACTACAACATCCAACAAAAATTACATGCATAAACAAGAAGAGCTTTAGACTGCAAATATGCTGCTGGAATTTTCTTCCTCTTCTGGCTCACTTCACCTTATTTAATGTAGCAGTGCTTGCGAAGGTTTTCTTTCATCATCCTGACGTATTACTGGTTTTGCACAAGTTAACCTACGTTTACAATGACATTGCACTATTCTTAGATATCAAGAAGAATCCAACAAAATGGGATATATATTGAATACCATCATGAAAAGTGAAACATAAATCTGCATTGGTGAACGTTATAAAAAATGGCAAGTGCATGCTCCCAACCTCAAATTTACTGCAACACTAGTATTGCAAAGAAGAATCCAACAAAAGGGGATATATATTGAATACCATCATGAAAAGTGAAACATAAATCTGCATTGGTGAACGTTATAAAAATTGGCAAGTGCATGCTCCCAACCTCAAATTTACTGCAACACTAGTATTGCAATGAAATTAACACCACTCTCTGTCCTGTCTGTTTAACCTCCTGAGAGATGGTCATTAATCTCTCACTGAGTGAAGTTAATGTCCAATATTATGAAATAAAATACTAATAATAAATACGTAAATATTTTAATATCATATTTACTTGAATCATTCAATCTTAAAAACAAATCACTTTCTTCAATAATTGACTTTCCTCTGCCAGCCCTGCTAAATTTTAACTTTCCATCTACTGATTTATACGAGGGATGGCCAGAAAGTAATTTCCAATTAGTAGGGACATTGATTTTTCGCAAACGCGAAAACCGTGCAAAATGGTAATTGCTGCGAAGTTGTGTTTATGAATGTGCAGTGATGTCTGCACACATTTTTTGCCCGTTCGAAATATCGAGATAATGCGAATTTGGCATAAAATGTGAATTGGCATTTTTAGTATTTTTTTTTTAAAAAAAAAGTCCTAAAACAACGAAAAATTCCATGCAATCCAACATTCTTGTCTTTTCTAGGCCATGTTTGTTACATAGAACATGCAAGTTTTCCAATATTTTATTCAAGAGTAAACTATAATGCTTGTTATACATGAAATAATTCCGACAGCCACATTAAATCATGTATTTCCAGGATTTTTTCAACTTCTATCAAACCTATTTGAATCACAGAGCAAAGTGGTGGGGTTCTAACAGGAGATCGAGTGCTTATGTACCGTCACACGGGAGCCACATTTTCAGTATTTGTCGTGTGAGATGTGTTTTGAATTACCAAGCTAAGTGCGCACCATCTGCATTTGTCGAGCGAGAAATATTGGAGCTCAGTCGTTAGGGCGTCTGACTACCATGCGAGACCCGGGGTCGATCCCCTGCGGGGGAGAACCGGGATCTTTTCCACCTATTCAAACTGCTCCGGTACCCATCCAACGTCATATCAAGCGGATACCTGGAGGAAACTTTGAGGGATAAAGGTAACCAGAGCATGGTGCTGATCACATCACCCCAACCTTCTTGATCAAGAAAGTGTGGGGCCCTAACTCCACACCCCTATACACCTTTATGGCAAAGGCATTTGTCGTAGCATGCACTAAATTTTGTATGCTCTTGGCATATGTGTCTGACAGCAAAGACTGGAACTATCTCTACCGCAGTGTATGTGTCAAATCCTTGTCATGCCAGAAACCTCTTCAGTTAAACAAAGAGATGAAAGTTTGTACATGAGTCTGTACAAGGAGCACTAGTGGTCAGGTCTCTACAGGAGTGGCCAAGGTCTCTTACCTGAAGTGATTAATGTACTCAGCTGTATATGAGGTTGTGCACATTCGATTAGCCTTGTGTGACTTGTCTGCTCCATCGTCTGACCGTACTATCACTCACGACGTCCGGTCTGCACACCTCACAGGATTGCTGGTGGCTCTGTGCCAAATTCTGATCGTGCAAAAATCTGATCACTACACGTAGGCTACATCGCAGTCGGTGGGAGACTGTATGAGAGCTGCAATCTTTAACGTAGAACTGTCCAAAAGCGGCTGCATTGCAACTGTACCGGATTACAGCTACATGCCACTTCTTTCTGCCTCCATGTGTGTATGTCGTGCTCTGACCACTAGTGCTGCATATAGGCACCATTGGAGCTTTTTTCAGGACGCCATCGTATATGAACTTTCAGAAGCTGTTATTAACAGTGTGTTCCTGTTTTATTGTGTGGTTAGGTAAATCAGGTACCTATACAATGCAATTCTTTAAATTCCTTGCGTTAAATTTCTAATACCTACATACTAGAGTACTGCATTGAACCACTTTCGCTCAAAAATGCTCGATCGAATCTCCCACACTCGAGCGTAATTCGCTCGAATATATAGAATATCAAATATCTTTTTAATGGGACAATGATTGTACAAATATATGCTTAAAAATCCATCCTGGTAGTTTCAGCCCATAATCATCTATTCATTTTCATACATTGCTATGTGTTGTAAAGGTGGACTAAATTACATTTTAACATGAAAATATGACTATGTTCACTTCATGTTTTAATTTCACTGCATCTTTCACTTCACGATCCATGTTTGAAGGGCCAATGCTACAGAAAAATTACAGTTACACATGAACTACTGGGTTTCGAGCGTATACTGATCGTTTTGCGAAGACGTCATGTGATCGAAGGGCTGTCAGTTCCTAACGCTATCTAGCGTCGTGCGATCCACGCGAAACGAAGGCGAAGCGAGAGAACGTCGTCGTCTACGCGGCTGGTCCAGGGATCCGTGCCTCCAGGTTACGTTGCCGCAAACAGGATAGGTGAACCTAACCTACTCACCAACTTTGGGCTTGAATGAATTTACAACCTGGCTATGTAACCTGGACGTACTTATCCCCGTGCAGCTCTACGCTGTCCTCCTGTGACCATATACATGGAGGATGTCCCCAGTTGACCAGCATCCATTCCGAGGAATGATTGCTGGTTTATCATAGGGACTTTCAGCCTATTTAATCCGGAGCGAGAAGCACGTTTCCCGGACTTATCCACCCAAATATGAATTAATAAACCAAGATGTTGGAAAGACACATTTAATATTCTTGGATTTCTCACATTTAATTATATACAAGCACTGAACAAACTTATAGGTGTGTTTTTACACATATAACCAACACATAGGTAACAAGAGCATGGTACTTACATAGTCTGCTTCAACTTCATCACACATGGGCCTTTGTGCAATTCACTTACCACTCCAACTGTGAATGGGGGGGGGGGGGTTTCTGAGATTTTACACTAAAAATATGACCGGGTCTTAAGGCAGATGGTTATTTACGTGCAAATGCACTGTTCCAGGGAGATATGTGACAAAGAATGTGCTGAATAAATGTGGATGCCTTTGGATGCAAATCCCCTTGGTTTTCTGAAGGCCCTTTGTCCACACCATGTGGTTTGTAAGGAAATATGACTCTTTTGTACAATTCAATTGTTTCACTTATATGCAAGAGTTACAGAGAAGAGAGAAGTAGCTTTATGCATCGAAAAATGAGTCTGCACTCATGGTTCTTGCAAGCAGAGGGTTTCAAACCTCAGTGGAAATATCAACATTTAGAAATAATCAAGTATTTTATTTTAAACGTACTGGATATGATAAAATTCCGTAATCCTTCCCTAGCTTGTGAATTGTAATAATTTTCCAAATTAACTATTTTGCTGTTTGAATTCAAATCATAGAGAATAGAGAAATTAAGTCAATTTCATAGAAGATAATATTGGCACTTAACAAATCCATACCTGGATCTGTATGAGTTTATTATTTCCATTTGCAAAAACATCAATTTAGTTTAGTTTGTAATTGTCCTGGAAAACCTAGAAATGTCAGGGAATTTCATTTCTGCTTGTTTGTAGCCACCCTGTTTGTGCTTTGCATCCCCTCGAGAACTATTTTCGAAGTACGATGACCCAAAACTGTGCCGCTGTGTAGAGTACATTTGGAAAAACTGCATAATATTGACACTAAAGAGATCAATGTTGTTTCCCTTCGTAAAAGTCAGATAGAAATTGAAAATATTCTGTTTTGCAATATGTCACTGTTTTATTTAATCAGGATTAGTATTTTTTTTTACTTACACCTGTAAACATCTCTGCTACTTCGTACCGCATTGATATAATGCATAACCAACGTTACATGTAAAGTGTTATATTGCATAATTATATTTAATCACAGTATAGTGATTTTTTGAGAAGCTGATCAAAATCGATGTATATAATGTTTTCAGAGTTAGTAATTGTAATTACAGTTTTTCAAAGGTTAACTCAAGTGTTTATTCTTAGGTGTCTATTATATTGATCTTGCTCGCCTGTGTGTGCACATATGCAATCATAACAGCATTTAGTTTTTACACTCTCTGATCTCCAGGGGGTAACATAGTTGCTCGATGATATTTTGGAGTGTGAATTTAGTGGATCCGATGTAATTAGTGCTGAAGAAGGGGAAGAAAGTGACCGACCCTTAAGTATACCTTGCCCAAAAGTATGGGCTTTGTGCTACACCCAAATTTTCATCAGCTATGTCCCGTGATGATTATTGCTTAGAAGGATTATTTATGCCCTCTGTGACATGCCCAGGATTTTTGAAGGGGGGGGGGGGGGTTAAGCAAATTTTTTGTAAGTAGCAATCTCTCATTTTGGCACATTTTCCTTCCTTTGTTTTATGAATACTGGACCCCTACCAACCACCCATCTTGGGCACACCACTGTATCCACTGCAATTACAATGAAAATTTAATACCAAGGGGGAAGTCCTGGCTATGGTCTTTTTGTTCAAAGAATAGTGGTAATATTCATATCAGTACTTTAGAATACTTTTTTTTCACAAATTTTATGCAATTCTGAAAATGTTCCCAAAACTGGACTTCATCTACCTAGTGAAGTTATGCCTTATCTATTTCTGTTCCTCGTAAACATGATGGAAACTTTGCATCCTGTTGTGAATTGTTTTTTACTTCAGCAAAATGTGCTACTCAATATTCTCATATTGTACAATTGGTAATTTCGTTAAAATATTTCTTTGCCAATCCATTTGCAAGTGTAATAACTTTTTAATCAAATTTGAGAGAACAATCGTAACTCTAGCTTCACACTACCAATCAATTTGTGCCTCTTACACTGCCCATCCTTGCTGAAGTGTTCAATGTAACACACTGCAAAGCCAAAGGTCCCAGGTTTGGAACCTGGGCAAATAATGAGTGTTTAAATACGGAGAAACTAGTACTCACTTTTATCCGCGAAGCTGTATTTTCTTCTTTTTCGATTAATTTCAGTGGCCACTGCCACCATCCTCGTTGGAACTTGCTGCGCTGTTGCTTGGTATGCGTCTTTTGTTCGTAGTTCTCTGGCTGCCGTTAGGTGCGCTGTTAGGTGCGCCGTGCATCTTGGTGCGTCGTCTGCTATTTCCGGGCGATAACTGCTGCAGTAGTGGAATCCAAGTGTGGTACGCTTGCCCGCTATCGATGTTTAGTTCGTGCGGGAAGTGCATTATGGCGTGCGTTTCCTTGATTTTGGTGTCTATGAGCGTGTGGGCAGTGTGTTTGACTCGAACCTTTTGAATTTTATGGCTATTGTATTTGATATGTCTAGCAAGACCAGTAGTGGGTTGGGCTTTTTTCGCATCTGCTAGGTGCTGTTGGATTCTTTCATTGACAGATCTGATGGACCTGCCGATGTAATGAGCCTTGCATTCACACTCTGCATCATATACACCTGGGTTGTCAAGGGGAGAGAGGAAGTACCGTTTGTGCTTGTTCAGTTTATCAGTTATTTTGGAGTTGGGTTTGTGCGCTACTTTGATGCCAAATGGGAGAAGGGCTTTGGCTATGCGGTTGGAAGTGGTGGGATGGTAGGGGAAGGCAAACCATTTATATTGGTCACTGGGGGTTGATTGTGGTTGGGCTGTTTGTGGATGGGTTGATTGTGGTAGGTTAGGGTGTCTGACCTGTATTTCCGCCTTACTGCACCAAGTGGAAAGTTGTGATTCAGTGTAGCCATGTTTCAGGGCTATTTCTGTGATGGTGGCTATCTCCTCTCGTAGATCCTCTTCTTTGCCACAGTAGGAGAAGGCTCTTCGATAAAAGTTTAGCCACACATGGGCTTTTTGCTTAGGGGGATGGCTAGAGAGAGCATGTATGTACTGGTTGCCTGCATCCGGTTTTCTGTAGACGGTGGTTGTGAATTTGTTAAGTGCGTGGCTGATGGTGATGTCCAGGAAGTTGATTTTACCAAGTTTTTCATGCTCTACGGTGAAGTTGAGCCTGGGGTGGATGCTATTTAGCTTGTTCACTAGGAGGTTGAGTTCTTCTGCCTTTTTGTATACAAACCAAGCTAAGTGCGCACCATCTGCATTTGTCGAGCGAGAAATATTGGAGCTCAGTCGTTAGGGCATCTGACTACCATGCGAGACCCGGGGTCGATCCCCTGCGAGGGAGAACCGGGATCTTTTCCACCTATTCAAACTGCTCCGGTACCCATCCAGCGTCATATCAAGCGGATACCTGGAGGAAACTTTGAGGGATAAAGGTAACCAGAGCATGGTGCTGATCACATCTCCCCAACCTTCTTGATCAAGAAAGTGTGGGGCCCTAACTCCACACCCCTATACACCTTTATGGCAAAGGCATTTGTCGTAGCATGCACTAAATTTTGTATGCTTTTGGCATATGTGTCTGACAGCAAAGACTGGAACTATCTCTACCGCAGTGTATGTGTCAAATCCTTGTCATGCCAGAAACCTCTTCATTTAAACAAAGAGATGAAAGTTTGTAAATGAGTCTGTACAAGGAGCACTAGTGGTCAGGTCTCTACAGGAGTGGCCAAGGTCTCTTACCTGAAGTGATGCATGTACTCAGCTGTATATGAGGTTGTGCACATTCGATTAGCCTTGTGTGACTTGTCTGCTCCATCGTCTGACCGTACTATCACTCACGACGTCCGGTCTGCACACCTCACAGGATTGCTGGTGGCTCTGTGCCAAATTCTGATCGTGCAAAAATCTGATCACTACACGTAGGCTACATCGCAGTCGGTGGGAGACTGTATGAGAGCTGCAATCTTTAACGTAGAACTGTCCAAAAGCGGCTGCATTGCAACTGTACCGGATTACAGCTACATGCCACTTCTTTCTGCCTCCATGTGTGTATGTCGTGCTCTGACCACTAGTGCAGCATATAGGCACCATTGGAGCTTTTTTCAGGACGCCATCGTATATGAACTTTCAGAAGCTGTTATTAACAGTGTGTTCCTGTTTTATTGTGTGGTTAGGTAAATCAGGTACCTATACAATGCAATTCTTTAAATTCCTTGCGTTAAATTTCTAATACCTACATACTAGAGTACTGCATTGAACCACTTTCGCTCAAAAATGCTCGATCGAATCTCCCACACTCGAGCGTAATTTCGCTCGAATATATAGAATATCAAATATCTTTTTAATGGGACAATGATTGTACAAATATATGCTTAAAAATCCATCCTGGTAGTTTCAGCCCATAATCATCTATTCATTTTCATACATTGCTATGTGTTGTAAAGGTGGACTAAATTACATTTTAACATGAAAATATGACTATGTTCACTTCATGTTTTAATTTCACTGCATCTTTCACTTCACGATCCATGTTTGAAGGGCCAATGCTACAGAAAAATTACAGTTACACATGAACTACTGGGTTTCGAGCGTATACTGATCGTTTTGCGAAGACGTCATGTGATCGAAGGGCTGTCAGTTCCTAACGCTATCTAGCGTCGTGCGATCCACGCGAAACGAAGGCGAAGCGAGAGAACGTCGTCGTCTACGCGGCTGGTCCAGGGATCCGTGCCTCCAGGTTTCGTTGCCGCAAACAGGATAGGTGAACCTAACCTACTCACCAACTTTGGGCTTGAATGAATTTACAACCTGGCTATGTAACCTGGACGTACTTATCCCCGTGCAGCTCTACGCTGTCCTCCTGTGACCATATACATGGAGGATGTCCCCAGTTGACCAGCATCCATTCCGAGGAATGATTGCTGGTTTATCATAGGGACTTTCAGCCTATTTAATCCGGAGCGAGAAGCACGTTTCCCGGACTTATCCACCCAAATATGAATTAATAAACCAAGATGTTGGAAAGACACATTTAATATTCTTGGATTTCTCACATTTAATTATATACAAGCACTGAACAAACTTATAGGTGTGTTTTTACACATATAACCAACACATAGGTAACAAGAGCATGGTACTTACATAGTCTGCTTCAACTTCATCACACATGGGCCTTTGTGCAATTCACTTACCACTCCAACTGTGAATGGGGGGGGGGGGGGTTTCTGAGATTTTACACTAAAAATATGACCGGGTCTTAAGGCAGATGGTTATTTACGTGCAAATGCACTGTTCCAGGGAGATATGTGACAAAGAATGTGCTGAATAAATGTGGATGCCTTTGGATGCAAATCCCCTTGGTTTTCTGAAGGCCCTTTGTCCACACCATGTGGTTTGTAAGGAAATATGACTCTTTTGTACAATTCAATTGTTTCACTTATATGCAAGAGTTACAGAGAAGAGAGAAGTAGCTTTATGCATCGAAAAATGAGTCTGCACTCATGGTTCTTGCAAGCAGAGGGTTTCAAACCTCAGTGGAAATATCAACATTTAGAAATAATCAAGTATTTTATTTTAAACGTACTGGATATGATAAAATTCCGTAATCCTTCCCTAGCTTGTGAATTGTAATAATTTTCCAAATTAACTATTTTGCTGTTTGAATTCAAATCATAGAGAATAGAGAAATTAAGTCAATTTCATAGAAGATAATATTGGCACTTAACAAATCCATACCTGGATCTGTATGAGTTTATTATTTCCATTTGCAAAAACATCAATTTAGTTTAGTTTGTAATTGTCCTGGAAAACCTAGAAATGTCAGGGAATTTCATTTCTGCTTGTTTGTAGCCACCCTGTTTGTGCTTTGCATCCCCTCGAGAACTATTTTCGAAGTACGATGACCCAAAACTGTGCCGCTGTGTAGAGTACATTTGGAAAAACTGCATAATATTGACACTAAAGAGATCAATGTTGTTTCCCTTCGTAAAAGTCAGATAGAAATTGAAAATATTCTGTTTTGCAATATGTCACTGTTTTATTTAATCAGGATTAGTATTTTTTTTTACTTACACCTGTAAACATCTCTGCTACTTCGTACCGCATTGATATAATGCATAACCAACGTTACATGTAAAGTGTTATATTGCATAATTATATTTAATCACAGTATAGTGATTTTTTGAGAAGCTGATCAAAATCGATGTATATAATGTTTTCAGAGTTAGTAATTGTAATTACAGTTTTTCAAAGGTTAACTCAAGTGTTTATTCTTAGGTGTCTATTATATTGATCTTGCTCGCCTGTGTGTGCACATATGCAATCATAACAGCATGCTCAACTTCACCGTAGAGCATGAAAAACTTGGTAAAATCAACTTCCTGGACATCACCATCAGCCATGCACTTAACAAATTCATAACCACCGTCTACAGAAAACCGGATGCAGGCAAACAGTACATACATGCTCTCTCTAGCCATCCCCCTAAGCAAAAAGCCAATGTGTGGCTAAACTTTTATCGAAGAGCCTTCTCCTACTGTGGCAAAGAAGAGGATCTACGAGAGGAGATAGCCACCATCACAGAAATAGCCCTGAAACATGGCTACACTGAATCACAACTTTCCACTTGGTGCAGTAAGGCGGAAATACAGGTCAGACACCTTAACCTACTACAATCAACCCATCCACAAACAGCCCAACCACAATCAACCCCCAGTGACCAATATAAATGGTTTGCCTTCCCCTACCATCCCACCACTTCCAACCGCATAGCCAAAGCCCTTCTCCCATTTGGCATCAAAGTAGCGCACAAACCCAACTCCAAAATAACTGATAAACTGAACAAGCACAAACGGTACTTCCTCTCTCCCCTTGACAACCCAGGTGTATATGATGCAGAGTGTGAATGCAAGGCTCATTACATCGGCAGGTCCATCAGATCTGTCAATGAAAGAATCCAACAGCACCTAGCAGATGCGAAAAAAGCCCAACCCACTACTGGTCTTGCTAGACATATCAAATACAATAGCCATAAAATTCAAAAGGTTCGAGTCAAACACACTGCCCACACGCTCATAGACACCAAAATCAAGGAAACGCACGCCATAATGCACTTCCCGCACGAACTAAACATCGATAGCGGGCAAGCGTACCACACTTGGATTCCACTACTGCAGCAGTTATCGCCCGGAAATAGCAGACGACGCACCAAGATGCACGGTGCACCTAACAGCGCACCTAACGGCAGCCAGAGAACTACGAACAAAAGACGCATGCCAAGCAACAGCGCAGCAAGTTCCAACGAGGATGGTGGCAGTGGCCACTGAAATTAATCGAAAAAGAAGAAAAAACAGCTTCGCGGATAAAAGTGAGTACTAGTTTCTCCGTATTTATATACTACCGCGTCTCTCTTTTCCCAATTATGAAATGAGTGTTTCATTGTGTTTGTCCAAACATTCATCATCATACTTGTTAAAATCAACACAAACAACACGATAAAAACACTTTAAAAGTTTTTGTTGTGCTGTTTGTGTTGATTTTAACAAGTGTGTTTCCTGTACATGACGTGATAACTGTTTTAATGTCATATTAATCATCATGTTTCAACCGAAGAGGTAGAAAAGTGACATAAAAAAAAAACTGCATTGATAGAACTGTCAATCTTGGAAGTTTGACAAATTAATAGGTTTTTGAGGCATTGTGCTTGCCAAAAGGTTTTATTGCAAAAATTAAAAGATGTTTTATTTTTTTTCTTCAAAATATTCAGATAAATTTGTTCTTTGCCTAGCTTGAATAAGAAAAGTTAAGAAATGTATGCTATATATACTAGTTCTGGCATCTGGCCTTCACTATTGAATTACATTTTGACTACTAAGGCATCAGCAATGACATTTTAATATTGAAGTCTATTCAATGCTAATAGTACCGTGGAACAATTTCTGTGCTTCTAGATTTTCTGCTAACATATTGCAATGAAATTTATTTTCAGGCACAAGAAAATGAAACATTGGAGCAAAAAGACTTACCTCCTAAGAAACAAAGACGGAAGATAACGTGGCCCTGAGGAAATCTTTGTTAAGTGCTTTTGCAGCAATCTGTCATCTGTTTATACTTTTTATTTTATGTGACAAACTGTTAGCAGCTAATCAGTGGAAATTAACTTGGTAAATATATTTGTTTATATAATACTGTAATTTGATTCTAAAGTTAATTTTGTATTTTTACAGAAGAAAAAAAAGACATCGAATAACTTCCACTTTCGTTTTTGATGAACTATGTGATAAAATGTAATATTTGTAAAAAAAATGAATTTAATTTATAATTGTGGGTAAAAATTGACCAGTTTGGCATTTCACAACTAACAGTGAACAATTCGTAACTTCATGTGTTGCATTCTGGTTGCTTATAATAAAGTTATGGTACATTTTCTCCCCTTTTTAATTTTTGGATGCAAGAGTTGTGTATATATCTGGCAAATACTTCCCCCAGCAAGGTTGAACCTTTGTTAAGTTGTCCCCGCAAGAGATTTTTACACGGCATTAGATGTCAATTTGTATGTGATATAGTGCAATACGCTTTGTGCCCTGACTGTATTAAAGAACCATTGTATTTTGTATTGTCTTATATTAAATTCAATGCCATCTTTCTAGTAGTTTTACTTAAAATGTGTGGTATCAAAAGATCTTACGATTGGTAATCATGGCTCCTGGTTGCATCATTGGAGTGAATGTCAAGTCAATAGTCTGCTAACAACGTGCAAGTCATATTTGATAAAATGAGCTGTTATCAATAATAGACAATCTACATGTTATCTACATAATCATATCAGTTCTTCCCTCTGCAACACACATTGTTTGCTACTATGTCACTGTAGTAGTGATCAAATGACATGGAAAGTGTCTAACTTTTGGCACACTATAGCCTCTCTGCACATGAACTTTTCATGTACATGCTTTTTCAAACTTGCTGCAATATATACAAAAATCTTAAAGGAACTAATTGTCATCGAGAGAATCTTTTTCGTGTGTGTGGAATGACAGGACTCTTAGCTTAGGTGAAATGTATGTATTTTATCTCTCAATAATGAAAGTTAAAAAAGAAAATCAAAATTTTATGTAAAAATTCATATTCAGCATGCCCCTGTGGCCACCACGATAGTCCAAAGGGAATGAGAAAAAATGCAGCAGTGCTCCCATGCCAAGTCACATTAAAAGTAGATACTACTTGCAAAAAAAAATAAACAAGCACTCTTGCCATCTTATGGGGGGAAAAATCCAGAAAATTGCTTCTAGAATTGTCCTTGAATATAGCAGGGAAGTAAGATAAAAGACCACTGTTTGAGAGCATGTAACCTGTCCCCCAATTTTGAAAAGAAAAACTGAAAATATGCAACTAATTTTACAAACTTAGTTTTCGGGTAATTTTGAAAATTTGATATCTCCTGCTGGACCCCTAAAATTATTCACAAAGTGATAACATTTTTATTCTTACATGCAAAAGTAAAATGTATCACCAAAAAATGGTGTTTGAGTAATAAATGCACTCATATGCTACATCACATATTTGGAAGAGCAATCGACATTTTCAAAATGAGTTTGTTAAAAAATAGTAACAATAAATATTTTTTTTTCATTCCAGCATGCCATACCTTCTTCATTTGTATAAAGATGAACAAAAAAGAGCTGCATTATACATAGTTTTCAAGAAATTATGTTCATTTGAATCCAACTATCCGCTAGAGGTTAAATTAATTATTTTGAAACATGTATGGTATGCAAAGTTACACTTTTTTGTGAATTATGTATGGTTATGTAAAGTCATTTTCAGGGTGGCTACTCACTGGGAATTCTGCATGAATTCTTGTATTTTTTCCGTAGACGTGAAAAATTGCAATTTTTATTAGTCCAAATTCCCTTGAATTAATACGTATTTATTAATGCTCTGAGGCAAGTTTTTTACAGTTTAGCTTTTATCGAGGAAAGAAAAGAAAAGAAAGCTGCGTGGAAAATAAATATAGTTCTCTCAGTCTCTTTGGTTTGTTAGTCCTTTGCAGAATAATCTATCTGACATACGGAAGATTATTGCAAGATAGGTAAATTTGAAATTCTTATACAATTTACAATTTCTTGTAGATTACTATATCCTGTAAAATTTGTGACTTGTGTTTATCAATGGCAAATGCAAACTCAACACCTTGAGTTAAATATATATACCGTTCAATTGAATTAGAATTAGAATTTTTGGACACATTGGAATCGCAAAGACCCTTTATATTGTTAACATATTTGTGTGTGTGTGTGATGAACAGGGACGTAGCTAGGTTGGTCAGTGGGGAGGGGGGGGGGGCACACCACACACATATATGTGTGTATGTATGTATTACACGTTGCTTTTTTCCTGGTAGTATGCAACGGTATGCTGTACCGGTCCTTGGTATAGGTGAGGGTAAGACTACATTGTCTTTTTTTTTTGGGGGGGTTGTAGAAATTATGGCAAAATTTGACCCAGTTTTACAAGAACATTTGATACGGATATAGACTCGGTAAATGCACGATCATTATTTGGGAATATAAATGCAGAATGAACTCCTAACTTAATAAGCATCTAGAGTAGCAAGAGAAATTCTAGAATGTATTTTTTCTGTAACATCAGATTTGAGCTACAAAGGAAAATATGTCATTAGTCTTTATATTTGTAAATTTGTCTGAAAAATATAGGAAAATTCTTAGATGTTGCATCTGCTGACATATATCATTCTGATGGACTAGGTTTAGATATAAAAGAGGGATATGATAATTGCACGGAAATGAAAAGTGTTCATAATGAAGTTCAAGCTAGTCATCTAATGTCGAATATACCAGAATCGAACCTGGCACCCTTTTTTCCAAGCCACTATGCTTCGGAGAGGCCAGAGTGTCTTGCAGCAGCTGATTATATGCGTTTGAAGAATGATGACATTGGATAAGAAATTCTATACTTCCGTAGAAATAGTCTTGGTGTGTGCAGCACTGAAGATTTGATGGATAGGAGAACTCCCACGTGCTCAAATGATTGTGCTCTTGTCTTTCGTGCTAGAGGTCCCAGGTTCGATCCCTGGTGGGAGCTCAAAAATGTCTGTGCTGACCCAGCATCGTGATGACAATTGGGTAGCTACTTGAAATCGATATGGTATTGAACTCTTCTCTCAAAACCAGAAAGGACTCAACGTGCTGTACAAGCGTCAAGTCAATGGAAAACCACCTCAATGGGCTGCTGAGCCTTGGTATTTAATTTTATTTACTAATTTTAGTTTTAGAGAACATATATAAGTTCCTTTCTGATGTTGTTTCCTTTAAGACCGCTTTTACAGAATTTTCAAAGGATTCCGCTCCCGTCAAATGAGCACAACATGCTACAAAATCAAGAGGTCCCAGGTTTGGACCGTAGTCAGGCATGGTTGCCTTATCGCTCTTTATTCAGGTCATCATTCATCCTCATCATCGCAGTTGCTCCAGAAGAAAGAAAAGCGACATGAAATAACCAAATTAGAAAATGAATCTTGAAGTTGCAGGAGTTGTGTTCAACACACAGGTTTAGATTTCCGCTCCCACGAGTAGACAAATGACAATAGAAAATGTTTGATAGGTAATGTCATGATTACATTATGTAACTATTATTCGCTACATAAATTGTAAAAAGTAAAGTGCTCCCCTGTGCTTTGCACCACACCATGAAGGCATGTAGGGTGTGTTGAGTTAGGGTCCCACACTTTCTAGATCACAGCCGAAGGTGGGGGTGATGTGATCAGCACCATGCCCCTGGCCGCCTTTACCCTCCAGAGTTTCCTCTAGGTGCAAGTTCCGTTTGAACAGATGGAAAA
This sequence comes from Lepisma saccharinum, assembly GCF_977018435.1. Lineage (NCBI taxonomy): Eukaryota > Metazoa > Arthropoda > Insecta > Zygentoma > Lepismatidae > Lepisma > Lepisma saccharinum. The sequence goes on from NC_139234.1 coordinate 53,334,194, forward strand.
AATCCTGGGTGTCTCGCATGGTAGTCAGATGCCCTAACGACTTTTTTTTTGTTTATTTTGTGTAACCGCTGCGTGACTGAGATACCATGGCTCTTGCTATATAAATTGGCATTAATTATATTTGTATGTCTGTGCAACTTTACATCTAAGCAGCTGCTGCATTTGCTGGTGGAAATGTAAAGAAATCAGTGAAAGTCAGAACGATAGGCAGAATTTTAAAACCTACCCTTTCTAGGGCATGGAAACTATTTTAAAAGTCTTACTACATACCTCGTTTTCATCCTTTAGTGAGGGGAGAATTATTGTTCATTACAGTGCCTGTGTTAGTGGCACCTTTCCTCCTCGAAAGTCTATCTTGCATCTTCTATCACACGCAACCCAGTGGTTGATCCAGAAAAGTTTCGAGGCCCTGTCCCATAAAGCACCAATTTTTATCCTTAATGGTTTCCCCCATTTATGAAAGGCTGAGAGTGTGTCCGAGATCTACTTATGCAGGGATACAGATGGAAAATTCCAAACTAAGATTAACGACCCTGGGAGTTTGACTCCTGTGTGGTGGTCACAGGCTCTTTTAGAACAAAATTTTGTGACAAATTTCACAAGAATTGAAAAATATAATGGATAGTAGAAGAAGAAAATTGATGATAAATAATGTAAAAAAATACTACCTTCATACACAATACATAATACACAATGCAGCCTTTCATAACTTGCCTTACAAGTAGAGGAGATGCAATGCAACCATTGACGATGTTTCTTTTAAAATTGTCCAGGACTTTATCGGCAGTGACTTCAACATGTTGATGAATGTGGTCGATCCTGATCCATTGTTTTCACAGGTAGCAGCTTCACACTCTACTTTTGACTCGCATCGCGATGTACGAAAATGAGATCACGTGTACTCCGTGATTCTACCCCCTCGTGTTTACAGAAACTATATAACCACAAATTACTCTCTGATCACCAAACATCTGTTTCACAGCTGACACTCAACAATTGTCCAGAATGGGGTAAAAAGCGAGAGACATTTCTTGAGAATATGCGTGGAAACTTACTGAGGAATGATGGGAAGTCTGTACTTTACAAAGGCTTATTACTTTGCCTCTAAGCAATAAGACTTCTACCCCCATGGCTTGTAACTGTAAGTGAACCCTCAAGGAACCACCTATCGGCATCTTTTTCATTCATCCCGGTGCAGGAAAAGGGACAAAGAGTTCTAAATCTGGTTTGTCTGTTGTTGTCACGAGTGTCATCTCTTGCCATTTCAAAAGCATGAGGCCTTGCCGAGCCATAAAATAATTAACCCATAGAGTTCTAGCGGTATGTCCGTAATTCGTATAAACTGAGACAGGAATAAGAATCATTTTCAAAGATTCTCTGAAAAAGTGATTGCGATCTCAAGGGAAAATAGACAACTGTTACAGCAGGCTGGGCCATAAAATTCCTTCAAATGCATATATTTTTGTATTGGATGAGGAAGAATCAGGAAATGAGGGACAAAGAAATGCCTTGCTTGTGGGCAATGCAGGTGAAATATCCAAGAGCAGTGTTTCAAACTAAGTAAAATTTACTGAAATTTTTTTGCACTATTTATCATCAAAGTGAAATTTCCAATACAACACACAGACAAATTTGCTGGGATCACGTGGACGTTTGTGGGGGGCCAGTGATGAGAGGTGGTAATACGTAAGGTTGAAAGAGAAAACATCTGCTTGTACCCTTGAATTTTTGCCAAGTTCTCCTTGCAAACCAAGAATTATGCTTGAATTTTATCATGGCCCTAGAGTGGCCACCCTGATTTTTCTTCAGGTTTCTTGCATTGATGAAGGTGTATGATGATTAGATTAAGTTGATGCAAGAATAAATGCCCAAGCCAGAACTTGCGAGTCCTTTGGTGGCTGAATCCAGCTTTCAGCGACCAACGTACAAAGCCACCTTCTTGATCTTGCAAGGTGATTTTGTTTACATTCAAAAATTTGTAAAAAGGTTTGCTATTGGGATGTAATAAAAGATTACATTTTCATTTTTAAGTCCCATTTATTAATTTTGTAAATGCTCTTTCTTCATATGTTGAATACATGTTTATGATTAACCTGAACAATGGTAACTTTTGAAAGGTAATTTTATAAGAATAAAAATATACCTGTGTATATATTTAGAGAGCATAGAAAAGAAAACTAAAAAGTGCAAGTAGAATTCTCATACAAAGCATACATTTCAAAATACTTTTACACCTGGTTGTTGATATCACAAGAGACTAAGCTCTTTCATTTTAAATTGATGTAAGTAACAATTTCTTGATTGCAATATGAAATGCACTTCGAAAGCTTTTGAAAAAACTTCGAAAGTATAAATAATATATTTATATTGCAGCTTACCAATCACATTTCATAATTTCAGTTTCAATAATTTATTTTCTGTTGCAGTGTAACATGCAAGTTGAGTTGTTTTAAGTCACTTTATGCACAGAAAAGCTAATCGGGACTGGACGTACAGTTTAAAGTGGGATTCAGACCACTATGTGCCTCCTCTGGGTATTGAACCTGGGACCCCTTGATTACAAGGTGCCGACGCTACCACTACACCATCAGGGAAACCCTGCAGTGCAATATGAGAGTTATTTTCTTTGTGATGTCAAGTTCTGCAGCAAAGTTTAATCAATCAGTATTGAGCTAATTGATGATAGAGACTGGTTTCTTCTTTCGCTTTTCACAAAGTTGAAAGAAATTATTTTTACATGGTTAAACCTCAGATACTGTACTGAAAGAAGACAACTACCATTGTTAAAGAATTGGTGATGACCAAATGTAAGAAACAAATTAGGAAAACTTGCATATATTTTTCAACATTTGCAGTAAGCTTGATTGTAAGTAGTACAGCCTACTTATTTTTTGTACAGTGCTGCATGTTTTCCAAAGTTTTTTTTTCTCATTTGCAGAATAAAGCTAATCAAAATACCTTTCTGGCTCTCTTTTTCTTTCACTATAAATTATAAAAAGTTAGCAGTACAACAATGAAACTGTGGTTCAACAACATTTTGAAGGGCCATTGCCTGCTGTTTTCTGGCTTCTGAGACTTATTACTTTCAATCAGTTCCCCCAATTGTCCTGTGGCTACTCACATCAAAGGTGCATTCTAACCATTCAGATACACAAAAGCTCTTAATTATAGTTTAGGCAGATTTTATTATGCTTGTCTGCAATTTAACCAACTGGATATTATGGTACGCTTTAATTGAAGCACACTACAAACAAATATCAACTAGATATATATTAAATAATATGAATCAAGGATAGACAATATGAAATATCAATATAAAATTTACTGACACTGATATATCTATTTTTTTTTACAGATTCCACATAAAATTGATAAGTACCAAAATGGTTCACTTACCTTATTAATTATATTCATAAAAAATAAATTTTGCACTCAAATCCTAGTTATTTCTGAGAATAAATTAATACATCCGATATGCATACATTGTGATTAGTCTGGTAACAGGGACAATCTTTAAGAATTTTAGTGTCTGCTAAAGGTAAAAACTCTCCCGTGCACATTGCACTATACCATGAAGACACGCAGGGGTGTAGAAGTATGGCCCAACATCATACTATCAATAACAACAGAGGTGATGTGATCAGCACCAGACTCCAGCTGCCACATCAGTAGGTGAGTGCATTGAGTGATCTGCCTCATGGTCTTGTGACCGAAGGTTCTCAACTTGAGCCCTGGCTTTGGCATAGTGTTTCCTTGCGAGTATCCTCCTCGTCAATGACATCAAATCATAATTCATTCTAAAAATCACAGTTACACAAGAAAAATACGAGTATCAAACTCAAGCTGCCTTAATCCCACAGGTACCATTGTTGGAAAGAAAAAAAAAATCCCATGCAAGGTCTCCAGCATGGCAATCAATGGTTCTCAATCAGCTCTAATATATGTTTGAGGGTGTATTTTTCCCCTTTGCTTTAGGTCCACTTTATGCACAAATATGCTAATTGGACGTGCCTCCACTGGATATCAAACCCTTGATTACAGGGTGACAACATTACCACTATGCCACATATAAATAAGACTTCCAGTCAGGAACAGCTTGCATGTATATTTTGATTACATAATTTGACAAGGTTTCTGTGAAATAACATAGTAGATTGTTGTGGGTACTTGATAGTGGAAAAATTAATGTACTACCTTGGCTGCAACCTCTCAGCAAAAAATGATTTTAGAAATTCTCGCTCCTACATTTATTCAGCAGTTTTACTGTGATTACATATTGCATTCAAGAATAAAATAATCTGTAGTTATCTGGCATGGAAGGAGTAATCAAATAATACAAAAAGAACAAAGTTTTTTTGTATAGCTGTCAGAGAATCACAGTTGTAAATTGCACAGATTTCATTTTGATAAATTGTAGATGAGGCTCCAAATATTAATAATATTTGTAGGATACGTTGAATTGTAGTACTGTGGAACAAATCGAAAAACCACTAATAGCTGACAATTTAATAAGAGTTATGTTATGAATTATACCTAACTTGATAACAAAGGGAAAAATCTAATCTGCAAAATACTACAGTTTATTAAATTATCTATTACTAGTCATGAATATAGTACCTAGAAGTTAAGCTAAATTTGTAACCATTTCTTCATGATACCCAGAGAAATTATGCTTGGACAGTGATAGTATACTATGAAGGTAAGGTGTCCTTTTTTTTAATATACCAACAAAGGGACACAAACAAAAAATGCACACTTACCAGTTAAGATACATTTAGCAACTTATTCAAACTAAGCAGAATTTATAATGATGGGTTTCATTACTTTCTGTAGTTGTGTTCTCTATTTTCAAGCAACACTAGAATATCTTAAGTGGCCAGAATGTTTTAGATCAGATTTTTTTTTAAAAAAAAGTATTAGAAAGAAGTGTGTTTATATACCTGCCAACTACTCTGAAATATGTGGGAGCTTCGTAATGCAAAAACCTTGCAGCAACTTTATGACAATATGCATTATTATTTCAGCCAGATCTGCAGTGCAATATGAATATTTTTCCCTGGGCTCTTTTGGCTATTTTAACCACCTTTTTTCAACATTCTAAGTATTAGAATTATGATACACAAACTTCTAGTCAGTATGCATGCATAAGCCTATTGCAATTTCATTCTTTGCTGTACTATCTATTCCTGCAATTACACCCTAATACAATAGATGTTGGCAGGTATATGTTCCCTTATCTCCATAATATTGTTAAGGCCTTAAACTTTATGAGAAAAGAAATATCTTTAATATTTGATTGAATGTTTGCCAACTGTCAAGATTATGAACATGAAGCACATAAAACTGTACTGCAAGTATTAACACATCAACTGAATTGATGTACAATAATATACACACAAAATATGAGCCACCTCTTTACGGCACAAGTACATTAGTGTGGAGATTTCAACTCCTTTTCTCTGTTGATTAGTTTGGTTTCTACTATCCTAACTTTGTTCAACGGTAACTGCAATGCATTTTTAAAGCCTTGGAAGAAGAGAAAAAAGTTATCTTCCGTCAACAAGGAATTAGCATTGCTCACGAGTATTATGTTACAGAAACATGAACTATATATTCAATGGTTTGATCAACAAGTGTAATTCACAACAGTGGAAAACCTCTATAAGAGTTACGATTTTTCTTTTTAACACTTGGATTTACACATTATGCACTATCGCAAATATTTACATGTTACATAAAATATAGTATGTACAGGTCCTGTTCACTCTTGTCCAAGTTCAAACTGATGAGTCTTACATAGTACTAGAATTTTGAAGGCAGATTGGAAATTAATATCAATATTCCTAATTGTTCTTTCTTTACATTGGATGTAAGTGCAATCATGGTTACCGCAATTCATTTGGAAAGAAGGCCTCTTGATGCTTTTTAAAATGGAGAAAACTCCATACCTTGTAACATATTGCATTGTTTGCGAAATATTTTTTTTAAAAAATGAAGTTCTTAGTCTTCATAAAGTCTGACTAGTTTCCACTGCATTGCACCATCTTCCCAGATGAACACTATATTATACAGGTGTCTCATGGTCAGCTTCCTCAATACGGCCCAGTCTCCAAGCGTTAGGATCTGCAGCTGAAATAGAAATAACTAATATGATAAAAGAAACTAAACAGGCTGAAAGAAAATACCTAATAGTTCCATCAAGATATGGTACAAACAATATTGGTTAATTGTATTGAAAGCAAGAACATATTTAAAACTTACAAATTGAGCTAATAAGGAAACCTCTTTTTCCATCATAATTTTCAATAGCCCTGAATTTTTATGATCAGTTCAGGAATATTGTCAGTCTGTACCATTGGCTACTTATGGATGTAAACACTAGTGCCATATACCTTCTTACTGGGCAACTAATTCAAGCTGGAATAGCTATCAGCCTATCAGCAATGCCTCCTTTTGAGTCTCTTCATTGGTCAGCTTGCTATGGTTGCATAAGTTATAATCATGCAAAATTTATCATGGTAACAAAAATGACTTATTGACACATGTTTGCATATTCATACATATCCATAATTTTGCTTAACACAAACAACTATTCAATTTTATTCTCTTTTTGACATAGGAGTTCGTACAGCATACTGGTGGGTGACGGCACTCCTACATTTCTTGTTGAATTTTAAAATTGTATGCAAAAACTGCAATTACCTAGATCTGATTGTCAGGAATGCCTCAATATGAAATGTTTACTCATAACTAACATTGTTCCAATCAAACATAAAATAGCAAAGACTGAACAATTTATTTGATTTGATTAATTTTATTTAGCTTTTCTGCCAATTTTGGCTCATTGTGACTATGAGAATGAATGATGGTACGAAATTGATGAAAAGACAATCGCAAACACATGAACAGCACACAACACAGGCTCCACAGAGGATTACGCTGACTAAGTCCAAATGCCAGTCTCTCATTAGTCCGCAAAATGCAGTCCAGAGTGTAGTATGTGGAAGAGAAATTGACATTTGGGTGCTTCTTAATTAAATTCAATTAATCAATTGTATACATTGTTAATATTTTAGAATCAATTAAGAGAGGGAAAAATGATATTCAGATACTTTTATGCATGTGTGTGTTAAATAAAAGTCAAAATATCTAGACCCTGATGTTTGATTTAACAAAAGTTGCTAGACAAGGTAAATTATACTTACACCCCTTTGTAAAATGTATTGTTACATGTACATGCTAATTGAAAGTTCGTTACAGGCCCCAGAAATGGAGTCCCATATCTACATGTCAGGCTGCCCTTAAACCTCCAAACACACGGGGGAGGTGTGCTTCGACGTGGCAACAATGTGAACTTCTGCCACCTGCTTAATTTCATGGCTCTTCATTTAGGCAGTTATGTTCTTGACAATCCATGATAATCATCTATATTTTTTTATCATTCAAATTTAATATATGGAATTCAACTGCAAACACATGTATGTACTAATCAAATGCAAAGTTTTTCAATATAAGTACATTGTGATTATGATTGAGAATTATCAACAATAACATGAAAATATCATTTTTTATGTACAACTTTTACTAATTGCTAAGTAAATGAAAATAACTAAAGAACAGGGAATGAACTTTAAAAACAAGTGCATATTGAGAAACATTATTTACTTCACTATGTAACATTATAAAGTATGATACAATCAAGTCGCCTCAAGTTTACTACGAAATTATGGAACAAAACTCAGTGTTAAGGTTTAGTAAAATTGATTGCAGAGCTACATCCAAAATCTGTCTAGACCTTGGCAAGTGTATAATAAGTGGGCATTGTCGTGTGTTTTTGTTAAACTTTTAACAATATGTATAACACTTATACACCCTACATTAAACTAAAGTACAGAGTGAAAGCCTATTAAGTGCTGTTTTAATTGTGTTTGGATTTATATACTGTCCCACTTACAGGTCCTGAATTATTAGTGAAAACGATAACACTTTTCACGCCACACATTCATTTCAGTGAACCATAACAAATAGACATTACCGATGTCAATATATATGTGTATTTTAGAAATAGGGTAATATCAGAGAAATTAAATAAGAGAAATGCCTGTAAAAAAAAAAATAGCAATTTGGCATTACAACATACTAAAGTTCATATGTAAAAGACTCAACTGGAGGCTTTTGGGGGATTATTGTTTGTGTGTATGTGGGGGGCGAGGGGGTGGTAGTGAAACAGAAATTCACATGTGCTCTTTCTAAAGTTTAGCTGGTTTTCATTAAAGCACAAGCTAACTCAACATGCTATCAAGGGAGGGAATATTCCCATGCCATGTGAAACTGTCTAATGTCTATCCCCTTTGCTTTGTCAACACAAAACAAAATAGTCTTTTTTTCTTCTTTTTTTTTTACTAATTGCTGGTGATGTGCAAAAAATACATTCTACAAACAACGTATGTTTCTAAGTATAATAAAAGCAACTTGAGAGCAAAAACAATGCAAATTCAAGATAATAAAATGTAGGAAGGAAAATGGTTGGCACAGTATTTAATATGTGAATTTACAATGGTGGAGTTAAGGTGATTAAATAGCCCAATGAATATTGTTTCCACACTTGAAATAGTGTGAATACAAACAATAAAATGTGCCAGATATGCACTTAACACAATGTGTTTACGTGTACTGTCGTAAGGTGACAGTTTGTGCATTATTAAACATTTAAATTTATTTTCTTGTGGTCTGCTGCCTTGGCATTTTTTAAAAATGTTTTCATTAAATATTCAAAATAAGATATTTTTGGTGCTGTGAGCTAAATTTTGCTAAATGCAGCTACTTAATACTATGGATGCCCAAGGAATCAGTACTTCAAATTATCCAGTATCTTCAAAGCAACAGATAATAAATGTGACAACAGCTGTTGAGTAGGTAAGGCATGTGATTGACAGTCAAGAAACCAGGTTTGATTCCCATTGTGGATGATCTCAGGCAAAGATCAAGAATGTGCAGAGCTCAAATTCCAGATTTCCTATGTGCATTTCTCATCTGACTGCAATGTGGGAGAGGTTGGTTCGATTCCAAGGGTGGGTGATCTAACGATGGAATTTTTCTGCTTTGTCCCTGCATAAGCAGATCTCGGGTTCACCCAGCCTCAAATAAATGAGTACCCGGAGGAGGGGTAAATGTGGTTGGAGTGTGGTGTTGATCACATCACATCCAAAAATGGCCAAGATCGAGAATGTGTGGAGCCATATCCTCATCCTCCCTACATCATGGCACAGTGCTATGTGCATGGGGAACTTTATCTTTGTGTACATTTCTGGTATTTTAATGTAATGCAATGGAGATTTTGCATATAATTATTTTTTTCTGAAATTTGCTGCATGACCTAAATATCCAGATTATTGGATAAAGAAAGATCAAGCCATGCCCTGTGCCATGATGGCACAGAGGATTTGGCGGTGGAGGTGGAGGTAAGGCCCCACACATTCTCAATCTCAACCATAGTGGAGGTATACCTGCCGCAAAATTAGTTTGGTATTGAGAGCAGAAGGAACACGCGTCACGGTGTTGCCATATCATGCGGTATGGTACGGTACGCAGTGTAGCCGTCTGACGCTGTGTCGAGGAAAAGGTGTTATGAAAAGAAACAACAATGATGAAATGTGTTATTGTTTTTCGAGGAAAATGGAATAACAATGATAACAACAATGATGAATGTGTTATTGTTTTTTCTATTCATTTCCATCTCCCTTACAACATGAACGAATTAATGAAACGAGCATTGTTTACAGGTTACCTTTTCAATCCATTCTGTATATACACTTACAATAATCATTTCTTTCCGAAGTCGCCGTTAAAGTCTGCCCGTCTTTCAATTATACCGCAACTGAAGTGCACAAAGTCCAGTTGGTGGGGCGTCTGACTTTCACGCGGGAGACCCACGGTGGTTTGTGGAACTTTTTCAAATATCCCGAGTGGCTCCGGGGTTGACTCAGCCCAAGTGAGTACCTGGGGCAAACCTGTGGTAAAGGCAGTTGGTGAACCACATCACCGCATCACCTCCATAATATGGCCTAGGTCGAGGTCGAGAATGTGTGGAGCTCTACCTCCACATCTCCATATGCCTCCATACTTTATTTTGGGTCCATTATTTTTTTTTGTATGAGAATCCCAGATATTTTATGACTGTCCTTAAAGATGTTTCCCCACCTTGAAAAAATGCCGAATCTTTCAACGAAATGCGCAGTTTCCCAACAGTGGGATGATCTTTCCTCCTATAATAAGAGTAAATATGGCGAGAATAGCATCTTGCTGAAAAGTATCTAAATTTGTCACGCGTTTACTGATATTCCTCTTCTTTCCTGGGGTTTCCAATTTTGAAGCCTCGCATTTATTTATTTATTTATTTCTACCACATTATATTTTTCTTTCCCTATGATAACAATAGTGTTCTTAGACACGCTGAAAGCAGCAACAGTCCTGTCCAGAACTTTGTTTACAGAAATGATTCGACCCCCCATTGTTTTTCTCTTGCTCAAATTATTTGCGCTCAGAACAAACCATCTCCCGCGTTTGTCCTTCGAGAAGAATTCCTTTTTCTTTTAGTGCATGGCCTCTTTGGTACATTGTCATCTCGAGTATTGCCTCCTGTGCTTGACATTCTTCACACAAGCACAGGACACACTCAAGCAGAACACAGAAAATTATGTACAAAAAATAACACAATAAAACAACATGCTATATACAACAAAGAATACTCTAAATTCAATAAACACTAAACAAACGGACTGATTAAAATATCACAGTAATGCAACGCAACAAACAAACAACACGTCCTCTCCCAACAACATGAAATCTGATCGCAGGAAGAATCGCCCGATAAGCGGCAACACCGAGAAAAACGTTTTCTGTTGCTAGGTAACCAGGGCCTGGGTGAAGCACTGGGAAGATTTTGATTGGCTCGCATGCCAGCAACCCACCCTCCCGCAGTGACGTAGACCCGATTTCAACACGTGGTTCACAAGTGTCAATACCAAACTAATTTTGCGGCAGGTTTAATTGATGGTCCAGCTGCCCTGTGGTAGTCATTAATTGAAATTTGGTCTCCCACCTACCATGTCTTGAGGTGTGGAAAAAAATATCTACATTTGTCCACTTCAACTTAATACCATACATTTTTAGTTGTCAGAAGGAAATTAAATACAAAATACATATGTAACGTAAAAAAAAATAATATCTGAATATCTCGCCATTGATTTGAACCTACAATTTTTGGATTATGAGTGGCCCTTTTTGGCTATCTCTGACACTGCAAATGCCAGATATTAATATGCAGAGATTTGTTTCTCTGAGCAGCACACTCTGTACTGAAGGCTCAGGAATTGGATGAAATTTTTTTTGGACCTAAATGAGAGAGTCACTGTGACAAATGCATTCAGTGACATGGTGGACAAGAACGACATTAATTCAGCAAGAAAATACGTTCAACAAAAACCAACGCTGATAGAATGGGTTCAAAGTCATCTATGGAATGCAAAGTAATAATAACCCATGACTCAACCAACAGCCCATTGAAGGCTCGGGCCTACCTACCCACTGCTGGCCTCACTCCCACCTGATCCTACTCACTCACTCACCCGAAGTAGGAGATCATCCAAGCAGTTACGGGGTGACATGTGGCCAGGACGACAAACCCCCAGTGGTTGCTGTAGGTTTTCATGAGTGGGTTATGCTACTCATTTATAGCTCCCAAATTTCCTCACGATGGTGGGTGGCCACAATCCCATACACAGGCTGAAATTTCATGAGAAAAGTTGTTACGCTTCCCCCAGGAGAGACAAACCTGTGAACGTCCCATAGCAAAAGCATGACACCGTAGGCTGCACAGCCACTGCAGGACATTGAATGCAAAGTGGTTTGCATTATTCCATTCAATGTTGCTTTCAAATAGGCAACTAACATTTATTTCTTATCTGCAAGTATCGCAAGGTAGACTTGTTTCAGCTAGATGTAGGATATTTATGTTCACCCTTTCTAAAAGATAAGTACACACACTGTAATCCAATATTCATCCATCTTATGTACTCCTACGCCTGAATAGTATAACATCCACTGATTGTCGTGAAAGTTTCTTTGCGAAATTTTCCATTTGTGATGCCCACCATCATTCTTTTGTTTTGCAGATGCATTAACTGAGAACAAGCATTCAAGTAACTTGGAATAACTCAAATATCAGGTGGTCCTCCAAGGCAGCTTAGTCTCTTGGAAGCAGCCAATGTTGAAAATGTATTGACATGCTATTACTTTTTCTCCTTTGGCTACCTCGTGCTCTTGTTCACACATGCTTGTCCATTCGGAAAGTGTAGACGTGATCAAGGATCATGTGCACAGATTTGACTACTACGTTCAGAAAGTGTCAAAGGAGGGTTGGAAATACCATCATCTGAGAATTAAAAATTTAAATACTGCTATGTATAAGAAGCAAGTATATCTTATGTAAGTAGTTTTCTGTACAATAAACTAAAAACATTCCTGAAAGAAAAGTTTTAAACAAACAAGTAAAGCAAGAGAAAGAAAAAAGAACTTTAGTACAGAAATCACAACAGCAAAAGAATGTGCGGAAGAACTTGTGACTACTCTACACTATAATTTCAAGAACAACCAAAAGTGAGAAAGAAATTACAAAGCTTATGATATAGAAACTTACCACAGTAATAGTACCTAATCCTAGGCATACCTAGGCAAAAAGAAATTATGTATTCATAAAATATAAATAGATTTGCACATAAACAAGTAGCATCACCGTGTAAGAACTATTTCAATAATGGTAGCAAAATGTTACTTTTGAAAAACAACAGAAAAAAAATCTTAATACGTATGCATATTTAGGCAAAATCCATACATTACTCAACCATTATGAAAAATTCCATTCAAGTTAGCAAGAGCTACACAAGAAATGCTCTACCATATGCAAAAAAGAAATATGAGATTATGTACATTTTACTTCAGTTGTGCAACGTCATACCCTTTTACTACTCAAAGTCATGAAAAGTAAACAGTTCATAGGAGTATTTAAGTCTAACATTACATATCTACCTAATGCAAAACACAATACAACTTTTACAATGATGCAACTGTAATCATAGTTTTATTAGAAAAAAAATGGTGAGTGGATTCCTCGACAACACTACAGGAGAAAAGTACACAACTATTTCATCACCAAAAACTGACATTCTCTCTTGAAAAAGAAAAGGATATAATTTTTATAATGGTAAACTTACCTAATACAGTTTAATATATAGTTTCTATGTTTATAATGTTTTCTCTATCATTTCTACTCCACATGAATTACTTTTCTGTGGAAGGCTACTTTGGGTAATGGGGCCACGTTTGCCTAATAGGTGACTAGCTTCCCTAAGTTTATCCCCACCTAATAGGGGATCATGCTCACAGACAATCTCATCATCTAGAAAACATAATAAGCATAACAGAAAAAAAAGGAACTGTACAAAATGACAGAGAAAAGAGACTGTGCAAACCACTATGATGCATAGGATTACAGGCACACTTCGTTTTATGGCAGTCAGCTCAGGTGTTTATTTTTTCCACAGCTTCACTTGGTCTTACCGTGCTGAAGCAAAATTACATGACGCTGCTGTTTCATCGAGTATGATAGTCATTGTAGCATGCATTTTCGGTGGAAATCAGAAAGCATATCAGAACTACATCAAAATAGGGATGGACCAATATACAATTTACCAATCTGATGTAAAATTGCAAATGTTCCTTGAATGAAAATAGTTACCTCAACTCCTCAATAAATATACATAGCATAACTGCAATCAGTTTTGTGTTTGGAAAAAAATTGCATATTGAGATCCTTACTCAGGCATGAATTACACATTGATACTCATGAAAATAACAAAATATCAGAATTTTGACTTAATTACAGGCAGATAGATCAGTAAAGTTATTGGTAATTTAACTGACAAACCAACAAACAGTGTTTCAATTAAACTGTCCCATCTCTGCTTCAAAGTGATATCAATTCAGCTTTACTCATCAATGCTGGCAACCTTGTTCAAGAAGTCAAGATTTTGCTTTATTTAACTTTTAAGTAACCCAAAACACTACATGTGCTCATCAGTCTATCAGATACACTCATTCAACTATATAACTGGAAGAACTGCTTTACGGTGCAAAAGTGACGCCATTCTCTCACTTAGTTACACCAGGTAAGAAGGGAAGAAATGCTGAAGCAGACAAATTTTTCTATGGTGCCAAATGAATTTTTATGACTGATTATTTACGAAATAAAAGCCATAATTTATGTGAAAGCATTACAATGAGTACGTCACCTATATTCAAACATCACGGGATTTAAGATTAAAATAACGATATCAATGCATTTTTAAGAGAAGGTTACATAAATTAGAACTACATAATTTGTATTCATGTCCAGATATTATTTGAATGATTAAGTTTACAGGATTCTTGTTGGGAAACCTGATGGTAAGAGACCAGTAGGAAGGCCAAGACGAAGATGGAGAGATAACGTTGAGATGGACCTACTAAAGGAAATCAGTAGGGATGGAAGAGTATATAGTGAGCTGTCATTAATTTGCCTCAAACATTGCTCTGAAGCTCGCTAGTTGAACCCTCATTCACCCCACATTCCACCGGATGCAGAGCCGAGCAACAAGAATTTTCCACTTGGCTCTGCACAGTCAGCAAGGCAACGGCCCTCGCCAGCGGTGAGTGCACCTTTACTGTAAATTTCCATCTGCATCCAGGGATACCCCAGGTGCACAGTGGAGGTGCAAAGTCCACCAAGTTATGACTCAAATCCAATGTATAAAACCCCTGGAGACAGTAAATCGATCTCTCACTTCGCTCCAATTATCATCACCAAACTGATCGACGAGAAGACGACGACGGCCTGCTGAGAGATAGCTACGTTACGAGGTGGCAACAAGCGAGAAGTCCATAAGCAGTCCGGATTAAGCCAGCCGAAGAATCTGCAGTTAATTTACAATCTAGTCGTTGAATTGCCTGCCTTCTCTTATCGCCACCTTCGATCTCTCCAGCGGGCACCTGTCACCGTGCAACCGTCACCGACGTCAGAAGTCGAGGGCCAGACCTACAGCAAGGGGTGAGTAGCGTTCAACACCACAGGCTCCCAACAATCCTTCATCAGCTCCCTTAAGGGTAGAGGTGGTTAGCTAAGTCAAACAAAACCTATCGTATTTATCTGAGCTACGTCCCGGCATGACTCGATCCAGTACCTTACCCGACGTCACGCTACAATAGATCTTGCTCAGGATAGGGACAGATGGGAGGTCTGTGTGCTGCAGCCATGAACGTTCGAGTTTAAGAAGGCTAGAGAGTTAGTTATGTATTTTTAAGAACTTCTTGGTAAAAGTTGATTAATGTTGAGAATTCCACAGCTGCTGTCCGCATCGTGTTATAACTTGCCACAATATTATTGTTGATATCAGAGTGACACTGAGCACGATTGGGTTCAAACCATTGAAGAAATATTGGGAAGAAAAAAATTTACAGTTTTAATACAAAGATTCATATTTACTTATTTATAAATGCGAAACTACATGCAAGTGTCTGCTCATCTTGTCTTCCAGCTGACAGCATCAAACTAACAAGAACTGTGCAAATGCATGAAAAGAAAATAATAATTAAAAAGTACGGAATGTATTGAAACGTCCACGTATATGCACAGAAACTTCGATTTTACTCTGTATTGAGTGAGACTAAATTTTGGTTTTGTTATAAATGCATATATTTTGGACACATTAATTCTTCCTTTGCGATAGACAATTATAAAAATTAACACATAATACAGGGTGTACACAAAGTCTCCGATACATTTTAATTATTAACAAATCAGAAACTAAAGAAGACATAAATAAACTGGTGGCAACGATAGAAAGATAAACTCAAAAAATTGTATGTCCTATATCAGTACACTTCTATATGTGCTGCTTTTATCATACAGAGGATGTCAAGATAATTGATTTCTTCCCATTTTCAGTTCAGCCTACTGACATCCACAGTGACTATCACACTGTTTATTCTGACTTCCAGTTCACTATCACACTGTTTATTCTGACTTCCAGTTCATCATCACTTTTGTCTTATAAACAATGTCTGTCACATGTTCCCAGAGGAAAAAAATTCTATGTGATTGTGTCGGGTGACCTCGGGGGGTTGGGGGGGGGGGGGGCAAGGAATCTGAAGAATTCACCTTTATTCTTGTGATGGGACATCGTGAGTGTTTCTTATCAAAGACACTTCCCGTTTCTAAAACCCTTTTTTTCCAGTGAAGGATACTGTTTCTAGGACATTCTGGTAATGTGTTCTGAGGTTTATCTCCATTTGTGTCACAGATTTTGTTTTCAGAAACCAGCACACAGTTTGAGCATTCTCCTGTAGTGTCTCCATTTTCTTCAATTACAGTAAAATTTCCCTGGTAGCCTAGTCTATGGACTCCCTTGTGATATGGAAAGAAAACTTTTGAGTTTTTCTGTCATGTACCTATGTCTAGGCTGATATTATTCAACACTGAAATGTGCCACACATTTTGTATACACCCTGTATCTTGATTAAATTTCATAAAATGAGTCAATGTGAAGCATATGGCAAGTGCGTGCACAGAAGCTACATCTAACAAAACACAAAATGAAATCTAGACATTAACCTGACAGGATGAGCATTTTTCTGCTGGAACATAAGAAGGATGAGCGCTGAATAAATCTTACACACAAGTAAAATTGCTTCGTAAATCCGAATTATAATTTTTTATAGCATGCAATAATATAATACTATCATTGATTAAAGTAATGTTATTAGGTTTTAACATATATTTACAAATTATGAAAAATTCCAATTGGTTATTTCTAGGGCCCGGATTCTCAGGTTTTAACCTATTTTATTCCTTACTTGGTAACGTCACTATTCTTACATATATTTTCATTGTAGCCATTTCTTAATGAAATACATGAATCCTATAGGTCCTAAAAATGGCTAAAAGGAGTTAAGATCCTAAAAAAGGCTAAATTGAACTTTTCAGCTAAATAAATGTAAAAAAAAAAATAAAAAAATGCTGAAACCTTGTTTTGTTTCATCAGAGTGAACACATTGTTAACTGTACGGCAATATGAAAACATATTCTCTCCCCCTTCTCACTCGCACATACACAGAGAGACACAGAAGGGGGGATGGAAATTAGAGAAGGGAAAGGGCATGAGAAAAAAAAGGGAAGCAAAGTTGGCATTACAAAAGAAATAGCTTAACAATGACAAGTTTTAAATTTTTATTATTTTCTGTATTTTCTAATAACTGTGTTTTTTGTATGCTTTAAGTTTAGTAAACATGTAATATGTGAAGGTAAATGTGTTTGCAGTATTGATGCTCATGTAAATGCAAAGATTTGTGATTGATTTCAATAAAAATACGGGTATGTAAAAAATCCTAAAAAGGGCTAAATCATCTCTTTATAAAGCCTAAAATGATGTCTATAAAATCCTAAAAGTCCGGGCATATATCTACACAATTTGTACATCCAAACACCGAACATGACCGTACCATGTTCAACCCACTTAAGACTGGATAAATTGTTCGAAACAACACATGCCAACTATTAATGTAGCGAAGAAACACTTAATAAGACATTCATTTATAGCACTGAATGCATAAATATAGTTAAATTATGTTTCTTTTTGTCCTATATGAAAGCAAAAAGGTGAGTAAATACATGTTAGCTTATAAGATCACCATGTTCTCTCCCCTTCTTCCCGGGAGGAACTAGTCACGAAGTGGCTTCACTTTTCATGGCCGATCAACGTTGCAGCGAGCGTTCCAGTTATATAGTTCAATGGATACACTAGACATAACTTCACTCAGTATATCTTCCTATAGGGACCACTTTTGCTTAAGTCTCACACCCTCGAGTGTGCTATGCTCGAGTGTACACAATGGAATATCATTTTAATGTGGCAATAATTGTACATGTATGTAGAATATCCACCTTGGTAGTTTCAGCCCACAATCATCTATCTCATTTTCATATATCACTGTGTTTTGGTAAAATAGAAAATAAACTACATTTTAACATGGAGATGTCGACCATGTTCACTTAAGTTTCAATTTCACTGTTTTTTTCACTTCACGGTCCATATTTGAGGGCCCACTACTGCAGACAAATGACTGTTAGACGTTTTCTACTGGGCTTCAAGTGTATACTGCTCTTTTTGCCTGTTCGAGCGTTAGTCGCTCGAGCGAAGCAGCTCTCAATTCTGTATGCTATCTAGGGTCATCTGTGCAAACTATTTGGTACTCAAGCAAACTCCTATCCCTGCAGCACTCTAGTCCCATCATTTAGGAAGACAGTTGGTTAGCAGTGGTTCAAGCAGTCTTTCTTGGTGAATGCTTGGATCAATTACTTTATCTTCACAAAACACATAAGTGAAGTATAAGAAAGTTAACTGGCAAAAGTGGCTCAACTATTCTACTAGGATGCATTCAGTTGTGTTAAACCAATTTTATATATATACAGAAATTGCCGGAAAATTTGAAGTTATCAAACTTGTGTTTTTGTTTTACTTGCATGCCTGCTTTTTGTTTTATTTATTTTACATATAATTAATATACAGGATGTCATATTAATGGCACCCACGAACCACAGAAACGTATAGACATCAAAATTTTCTCAGCAACATATTTATCGTTGGTGCGTGGTTTCGGGGCTACAGTCATTCAAAACAGCCAGTTTTGCTGCCTGTATGCAGGTAACCCAACATCGCACCTGTATGACGTCATTTCCTGCTGTGAAACAGCACACGGCAGTGTTGCAAGGAATACAAAAAAAATTGTAAAAAATGACAAAACTACCAATCACATTATATGCTAAGCATGGAATGCGTCCAGTAGACCAACAGGAAGTGAACCAATGATACAAAAAATGGTAGAAAAACAACATATTCATTTCACAGCACCAATGATAAAGACATTACTGAGAAAAGTTGTTTCTTTTTATGTCCTCTATGCATTTCTGTGGTCTGTGGGTGCCATTATAATAACACCCTGTATAATAAATATATACAATAAGAAAATAATTGTTGTGGTCAATTTTTTAGAATACACCTCCAGATGCATTATAATCACTCTTCAAACTACTTTCCTAGCTGACATTTACTATAGACCAACCAATACCGTTCTATTACTAACTACCATAAAGGAACACAAGGTTGCCACTTCACTCATTGAAGCAGAGTTACCACAGCCCTTCCCTTTCGACTATAATGGTGTAATCTGAAGCTCTCTCATATAGTAGTAGTAGCATGTCACTAGATCAT
This sequence comes from Lepisma saccharinum, assembly GCF_977018435.1. Classification (NCBI taxonomy): domain Eukaryota; kingdom Metazoa; phylum Arthropoda; class Insecta; order Zygentoma; family Lepismatidae; genus Lepisma; species Lepisma saccharinum. The sequence continues at coordinate 53,353,555 of NC_139234.1, forward strand.
TGACGGTTGTGGTTAACAGTTAAGCTCTGACTGTAACTTACCATATTATCGAGGTATGCCTGTACAAGTATAATGGGCAAGAACTTAAAACTGACAACTAAGCTATCATGCAGCTATAAATAAATATATACACAAATGCAAGGTGCAAAAAATGTGTTAAATGTGTCAAACATGCAGTGAATATGAAACATAAGAAAATGGTTCTTTTAAGATGATGACTTCAAAGGATATTTATGTGCACATAAGGGGAATGCAACAACTTTTTTCAAAAAAATTATCCTGCAAGTAAAAAATGGTCTAACATAAGTTGGTTAAGGTATACAATATTCTCTTTATGCTGGAAAATTTTGGATGGAAGGCAGAGTAGCATACTTTGTAGTGCACGACAAATAAATAAGTCTTGTCATTTACCCTGTTTCATGTTACTAACCTTCCATAAACTGGAAAGGTGTATTTAATAGCTTGAATTTTCTAGTAAAGAAATAATATTCGCAATTTTCAAAGCATCTACATATTATATAAAACTAAAACACTGCAGAAGCAACATAATTCAAAGCACATATAAGCTAAAACAAACTAACAAACTTTTGAGGATACTGCAATGTATATTATTGGGCAAAAACAAGAATTCCATAATTATTCCAACAAGATTATAATACACGTCTCCATCTTTTGCCCACTGCTGTACTTCAACTTAATTTCTATTCACTAATTTCACTACTGAAACTGTATAATTATAAAAACAATCAAATTTAACCCCATGCAAATTAAACATTTTAAAGCAGAGGGCATGAATAACATGGTGTCTATGCAATCAGGACAATATCTGTGCACAGATTTGCAAACTATGGAGATACAGTTATGTAAAAATGCTATCAAGGGGGTGAAAAGAGCATGTGAAGTGTGGGAACAAAAAAATATGTTATGTCAAATGAGGAGAAATAACTTCAACAGAAAATATATTTTCCCTATTCTATACATTATCCATTGCCTAAGAGAATTGTTGATAGCTGGGGAGTGCTCTTTTGAGGCTTTGAAATGGGTGCATGGGGGTAGGAATGCTTTTCGCAAAGTGACCTAGTTGGGGGGGTCACTCCTTCCTCTCCACTTTGAGCATGACATTACCACTTGTTTCTCATCATACTTTCTTGCATCATTATAAATATTATAATTGGATATATCCAATTGTATGTACATCGTAACTACACAAGTTTTCCTAATTGATATTTGGCTGGTATCCATATAGCAATGTAACATATTATGTGGATTTAATTAGTGAATGTCTTCACCACTCTTTTGCATCCATTTTTTGTAGGCCCTCCCCCACACATTATTGCTCATTGAAACTAATTGTTGTTATTTCAAACTATGTTTTTATGAATTAAGTGAGAAACAGATAAATTAATTATACAGATGAGACAAGATTGCCAAAACATTGGGAAAAACTTCAAGAGTACATATTTATTATGATGATATGTCATAACACTGAACTGAACTTCAGACTGTAGGGTCTTCCTGATGATGTAGTAATAAGTAATATTGTTGCCTTGTAATCGGGGAGTCCTGGGTCCCATGCCTGGTGGAAGCACATTGCACAGTTGCTTGGATCCTTAAGGAGGCACAGCATTTTGACACTTGCACAGACAAACAAAGCCTATCATCACAAGCATTTTGCTGACAGCCTCTGCCTCTAATCTTCTGGTCACTTAAATGGGCTCTAGCAACTACACACCTCATATAAATGCCCTAATATTGCATGCAAGAGAAATCAATCAAGGCATTTAAAGTTGGTGGAAGAAAAATCCTTATGCGGAAGCTGGTCAATATTGTGATATTTTGAAATCTCTATAAAGAATATGTTTTCAGAACTACGCAAACTACATTCACAGAAATTGCAAATCACCACTTTGGCTACAATTTGGAAATAAAAAAATTGAGATATAGTGAGAAAGGGCAGTGGTATGAACAAGTAACTGCTGTGAAAACATAGCTTTTGAGCTGAAATTTTCATAGTAACTAACACCTGGTCTGACTGCGAGGGACATTGAATGATTTGTTGTTTTAAGTCCACTTTATGCACAGAAAGACTCAAACTGGACTTCAAAGTGGGATCCGTGCGACTGTGCTATGTGCCTCCACCAGGTATCAAACCTGGGACCCCCTGATTACAAGGCAATGATGTTACCATTGGGAGAGACATTGGTCACAATATTTTAAGATAAATTTGCTATTGGAACTTCTTAATCTTTTTATCATTTTACTGAAAATTTGTAGCTACATAAAAGTGACATGGCACTTCTTTACATACAATGTTACTTTGCAGCCTCTCTTATGTGCATTAATTTCTGTGTCTGTCATCAAGGCAATGTTTTTGTATGAAAGTAAAATGAGTGATAACAGTTTCCAATTTTTAAACATGGACATACAACTCTAAAATTTTACAATTATATTTAATTTCTTGTGTGTTACATATGTTGTGTATTCATACAATCTGTTTAATTGATTATTTAGTCTCATATTTGCACCACCAGTTTAACTATGACAGTATGACTGTGGTGAGTGAAAGAAGAAACACTCAAGCATTATCTGGGATTTGAACTCAGTTTTCAACTTTTACAGCAGATTTTGGTAACTGCTGGACCATGGGTGGAGACTTAACACTACGAACTCAATCTTGGTCCAAGTAAACAAGATTCAAGCGTGATGCATTCGAACATAAAATAATTTGCGGAATGCAATGTGATACCTTGCAGTTGCCTGTTAATTAGTGCCGTTATTCCAGGACCGTCTCCAGATTTTTTCACTATCAACATAGGCTTGTCTTCCCCATCCTCAATGTTATTTGGCAGGTGACCATTGTTACTTGCAGCCATTGTTTCACTGACCTGCAAAGAGCATTATTGATACAATTGTTAATATACTAATCAAGACTGGTATAAAACTAGAAACTAAAATTACTTACAAATGTTTGCATTTTATAATTATTTATTTTGAAATTTAGGATGCAGCTTAATTAACTATTCTGTTTCTACATAATTAGAAGTTTTTCATTCAGTCAATAAGAATAAGACTTCGTGAACAAATACAATTATTTGTTGTTTCTAAAAATATATTTTGTTAACAGTGTTAGTGGATCATCAAAACTAATTTGTTTACAAATAGTCATTTTAATGGATGTCTTATTTTTATTTTTTATTTCCACTGAGAAAAACTTACAAGGTTTTGTGCTGTGTAATAAAAGTTCTAGACAATCTCAAAGCAATACAATGGGCTTCATAACATTATTTTTTAAAAAAATTGTTACTTAGCGTTGTTTTTATGCCACTTTTGGCTAATAGTGAAAATGCAGATGAGTGATATGATGAAATTTATGAAGGCACATTCGCAAAGAACACCCATTCCCAGCCTGGGATTCGAACCTGGAATTCCTGGCATCCTAGCACACTGTCTAACCATTCTGCCATGGGGGTTTGCATCATAACATTAAGATAATCAGATTTCCACAGAACTGACATTCCTAGTTGGTATATAATACTCCTTTGCTTTGGCATCCAATGCTCCTCCATATTGAAGAGGTTATAAATTCCATCAACCCTGTGCTAATATTTAAAACTACTTTTGCATTGGTATCAGTTGGAATTTAATCACTAATATTTTTCCCGAGTCTGGTTGTTTCAAGGAATTAGCAAAAATGCTGTGCAACACTTTTGAGGAGTCTAAATATCCTGAAAAGTATGAAAAAAGGCATAATTTTCAATATTATTTTCACAACTACATTGTGGGGAGAAATTAAAACAGTAGTAACTTCACACGAGATAATCAAAGGGAAACACTGGTAGATTGTTATGGTTTAGTTCCAATGGAAACCTGAACCATTTTGAACTGTTACAATTTTCAAGTATTGGTTGGAATCAGCAAGAGTATTATTAGTATTGGTACAGAGTGGTATGGCTCAGGCCTATTCAAGACAATTCAGGAAAACTTTAAATTTGCAGAAATATCCAAGTAACAAAGTTCCTAGAAAAAATGAAAAATGGTTTGGTAGAAGTTCTTTCCGAGCTCTATTTTTATATAGAAAAGTACAAACTCACAACATGAAGAGACTTTTCTTGGGATTTTAACCAGAAGAGTTCTGGGTAGCTGAGAAAAATCTTTTCGTCACTTGTTGCCAGGAAAGTTTCAAGATGTGTTTTTCAATACATGAATTTCTAGTACCTCAAATACCTATGACAAATTTATTTATTTCCTTTCCACTATATTGCAACTACAGTGTGTATCATAATAGAGTAAACAACTTATCAGGTTTATTATTTAAAAAATTATCTGAAATACAACAATGAGGTTTGTTGTATAACAATGAGAAAATCTTCAAGTTTTGTTTTCATTCGCAAGACTTTTGTAAACACAGTCATTGTGACACTGCTGGTGTAATGTTATGAAAATGACAACTTTTACAGGTGCAAGAAAAGCAGGCTGTGTCTTAAAGTTCCCAGACCTTACACCCCTAGACTTCTGCATTTGGGCTTTGTGAAAGATGAAGTCTATGTGCTACCTATGCTGCAGAATGTGCAACAGCTAAAGGAGAGAATAAGAAATGCCCTTCCTTTGGTGGACAAGGTGTTCTTGGGAAAAGTGTGTCAAGAACTAGAATCTCAATGAGATGTGTGTCGTGTAACTGGTGGAAACCATATTGAACATTTGTAGAGGAACTTGAAGTGTTACTGGTTGATACACAACAAATATCATTGTTGTATTCCATATAGTTTAGTAAAAATAAATTCTCAAAGTTGTTTACTCTATTATGATACACCTTGTATATCAAATAGCCACCATCAGGTGACTAAAACAAAGTTTATTATCACTTTTAGCCTGTAATAGAATATCCTTATTTCTGATGACAGACATGATTGAAGTGCTATTAAAACAAAAGCAACAAAAAAGTTTTGTAACTATGTGTTTGCATGTGTGTGTGTGTGTGTTTGTGTAAATGTTAAATACATAATAATTTCAAAGTGCCACCTGTTTAAACACTGCTTCTCAATCTGAAGACTCATTCTAATATTCTGAAAACTTAAGATATTACTAAAATTATATGAATCTTAATTAAGTGATTTGTTGTCAACTATGATCATTTGCAAACAAGGCAATTATTTCTAAAATTGAAGCTGCCCTTCCCTCCCCATAAAAATGGTTTAAATTCAAAATTCTGACCTTTCTCCAAGGAACTTAATATTGTCTTACTTATTGGTTCTTTGTAGGAATTAGCTCTTTCAATGTATTGACATTGAAATGAAATTACAAGCATGAAATATGTTAATTTTCATCAGACATTCACTTCTCAGGAAGGAGGATGGACATGGTCTTCCATTGACACCCTCTCATATGCCTAGGACTATGACAGATATTTGTAATAGTTCCATAATGCTATTTTATATTACAAAGAACAGTGAATGTAACAAAAACTAGGCTTCTACTAAAAGAGATAATCATTTGGATTATCAGAAAATTCTGATCAATCTTTGTGAAAGCCATATGTGCTTACTACCTACAAAGCCAAAGCTGTAATTTCAAGTACCTGTTGCTAATCTTGAAAATACTCTGCAGAGAGAATGATAACTAAAATGTGCACCAAATATCGACATTCTCCAGATTCTGAAATTGCAAGGTGCTTTGTATGGGCTTCTCTAAGGGTGACATAGTCAATAATACCAGGTGAGCACAAAGTCTTTCCAGATTAAAAAAAAATGTATCTTAAAAACTATGACGGATAGAAAGACTAATGTTGTGGCATTCCATAGCTCGGCTAATTGAGATGTTTCTTTTTTTTTTTGGAGGGGGGGTTGTTGCAAGTCACACTGTGAGCATTTGTTTCAATGAAGAGAAAGTGCACCGTGTTCTGTGGTGCCATGAAAGAAATCACCGCTGATAGTGGAAAGACAGTTCAGAATGGAGTATGAATGAAATGAAAGAGGTCCTCCAGATGTTACAAGCATCAAAGCATTAGATGCAAAATTTAAGGAAACTGGCAGTGTTAGTAACATGCCCAGAACAAGTAGGCCTGTTGAAAGTGCATATTACCTTTCAACACTGCAACGAACCTGTGGTTCTTGCATTTTTTGATCAAGCAAAAATGCAGTTGGTACCACGTGGGTTTGTTAGACTGAAATTGATAAGAACAGATTGTCAAAAGTAATTGTTGAAGAACTGCTCTGAGTATCTATATTTCCATTGTCGTTTGACTTATCTTATCTGCTCTGTGCTTGTCAGTTCCCATTGTTGTTAGTTTTTAAATTGTTAAATGCTTTTTTTTTTCAACATGTACATTTGGTTATTTCTTTGTTTAGTGTTTTTAACAGTAATGAAAAAGAGTAATTTACACATAATTAATTGCAATGTGTAAATATAGGAGGTTTGCTATGTGTAACAAGATGGTTCCTATTTCAGCCACTATGAAATAACTCCACCTCAATTTTTTCCTATATAAGTAGTGTGTTAGGGTTGCGAAGCTCAGTTGACTGCCAGATGCCAACTGCGAAGGACCTGGTTTCCAGGTGCAAAACCTGGATGACCCTTCCCCAACAGGCCCCTAAAATGGATGTGTCCCGCTTAAGGTCTGGTTTCCAGGGGTGAACCTCCCCAACCAGATCTTCCCATCTGCTCCAAAGGACCTCCCCTTTCTTTCTCTGTCTGTTCCCGATAACGCAGATGCTTCAACAGGCAAACCTATATCTTCCTGTTCGTTCCCGGTAACACATGTGCTCCAACAGGCAACTCCCTCTCTTGTTTCCCCTCTCCCATTCTTTGTTAATAAAGATTTTATTTTCTTTGGGGTGTTTTTCTTTATTTATAGTGGCATAGTGTGCATATCTCACACCATAACCTGTTAATTGTTGGTTTTATTCATAATAAACATGTTAAATTGAACTGCAGTTTCTCTGAATCTCCACCATGGTTTTCGCGGTTTTATGCTGTTTTCACCCAGCAAGTCCAGAGGTAAATATTAGTCTTTTCCATGTCTAAAACTGTACAAAGCTAGCTAGCATTTATAGGTAAAACTTTTTGTGATGTCTCTGTTCTTTGTTTGTTTTGTCTGTTTGTCAGTTCGTTCGCTCACTCGCACTTGGGTAGCTGGGTGGTGTGCTGTGAGAGGGCCTGCTATTGGTACGCTCCTGAGACAGCCGGTTGGCCGGCTGGCCACAGACACAGTCCTAGGAAATCAACTTCTCGTGTTTCGAGAAATTTAAATCCATCATAGCACAGTGGTGAAAATTTTACACAAACTGCTTCATGTTAGCGACAGAGACTGAGGAGATGTTGTCTAATATCAGTGACACAAATGGCCGGATTTCAGTTTTTAATGAAAACTTCTTAAGTCTTACACAACAGCAAATACTGTACAGGGCTCTACTTAAATGAGGAGTGTGGGAGGGGGAGTGCTGAGCAAAGTCTTGAAAAATGTACTAGTAAAAATAATCTTCAAATTATTTCTTTATGAATAGTTTTCATGAAACAAAAAAATATTGTTTGCTATCCACTCTCAGTAAAAGATGAAAAACTCATTTACAGTCCTCCATACAATATACTTAAAATATATAATTATGCTTCTTTGTAATATCGAGGTAACTAAATATTTTCAAGGGAAAGGTATTTTTAAAAGGGCATGATTCAACTCGAGAAATGAACATAATATTTTTTTCAATTCTCATATATAACAAACAATATTTAATAATAAATTTTAATCCTATACCATTAGTTATTACTGAAGCATGGTTGTCTACTTTTAGCTACACCAGTGCCCTCTGTCTTCTTACTGTGTTCCTAAAGTACAAGATAAGATAATAGTTTTTACTGAACGAAAGTTTAAGTTAAAATTTTGTGTACAATAGTCTTCAAACATAGGATTCATTTTTAACATATACTTAACATTATATTTTCCGAGCTTTTGATATGGCATTGCAATTTTTCTTTTCATCAGGAAGAAAGTGACTTATCCTTCCATAACAAAGCATGGAGGTTGAAATGAGGGGGTTATCATGCAGGTAAAACAGATTTGTCATGTAATCATGCCTACGGAATGCCTTTCAATGAAATCTTATTTTTGTAAGTACAGACAAGTAAAAAGACTGGAAAACACAGTTGGAAGTACATGATGAAAATGCCTCCCTAACTATTTTGTAAATAATTATCTGTACATGAAGAATGGCACATCTTCAATTTTTTGAATAGTCTAGTCTTTAGGAAAACAATTTTTAAAATAATAAGCTATTTAAAGCAGAATGTTGAAGCAAAGGATTTCTGCTTCAAGTTTAACAGCAGGTAAATACGCAGAAGTTGCATTTGCCACCCAGTTCATCTGATTTTCACCTGCTGGAACAAGGTAAAAGCCATTTACAAATGCGCTTCTAAACTAATACGTGGGGATCATTTCAGTTAAAGCATATCAATTCATAAAATTAGTTAGCATCTTAAGAGCAAATAGGAAGAAGTTTAAGTTTGCTTTTTAAAAACTTTTAGAACAGTTTGCAACATACTTTTAAATGGCAACATTACATGACAGATTAAGTAATATGTGTAGAAGATGGACTAAGGCCATGTCCAGAAGGTCCAATATGCATCGATACGAAGCCACAAGCAGTTTTGACGAAATCAACCACATAACACAGTGTTGTTTCATATTTCAATTGGCCCCACATGAATTGGGCCAGTATGCCTACTGCAGACAAATGATAGCAGTGTACCTACTACTGTATGGGAGAAGGAAGTTAATCTGACCGTAAGAGGGTTATGACAAGGGCTGAATCAATATTGATATATTGGTAAATAACAAATTTATCAGTTGGTTTGAAATTACTCGCTAAGTCTGGGTACCTTGCAGGGTGCCTAGGGTGCCAAGAAACACTTCCAGAGTCAAAATTATCAAAATTCACAAATTTTAATTCATTTAGCACCACTATTGTGTGGAAAAAATGGATTTGTGAGTAAATAACAGGCATTTTAATATCCTGATAATGTCAGATGTTAACTCATGAATATTTTTAGAGCAGCATTCGTAACCAATATCATACATATCTGACAAATGTAAATGTTCCTGAAGTAATGTGAATGGTTCACTAAGTTCCTTAATTAATGTATGTAACCAAGTGACCGACTTTGAAAAATAAACTGAATATTTAGATATTTACAACACACATGAGTCAGGAGTTTATTTGTGTAAACATAGTAACAAAATAGCAGAATTTTACACTGAATTATAGGCTTTTCACAGATATATCAATTGGTAAAAATATCAGAGATTTTACTAATAAACTGACATGCCTATATTGGCCAGTACTGATAAGAGTATTGATTTATCTGCTTCTCCCTATTTTAAAGCAAGACTGTGGTAGACTGCTGTGGTAAAGTATTCTGAACAATTTAAACTATTACCACATGGGAATTGGTAAAAAGCATCTGTATTGGTTCAGAGTGATGTTGCTTCAGCTGTAGTTATGATCTTTTTTTAAAATGAGTGCCATATTGTACCATATTTGATATTTCATTTTCTTTTTTTAGTTGTTGTTGTTGTTGTGTTGTAGTAGAGTCACAGACACTTCTGGGTTGTAACAATTCCACTAGCTTTTGATGGATTTGTTACAACCCAGAAGTGTCTGTGACTGTACCAATAGGGTTTTTCATGAGGCACACCACAATTCGAAAGCAAATTAGTGCAAGGACTTCTTGACTGACAAATTTAATGCATAATTGAAGAGTTAGTATTGCCAAAAAAATCATTGTTATATTAATATCATAATCAAATTGTTCACATTTTATAACTTTTCATCACTAATGAGTGATCAAATCAAGTGCAGTTCAAACTCAGATTTAATTTTGAGTTCATACATTTAAATAAGTACTTCAAAGTGCACACGAGACTTTTTGGACACAGTCTAAAGCAGTAATTTTTGTTTCAATACAGAGGTGTCAGAGCAGGAACTTAGCTTCATTACAAAGTCAACTGAAGAATAAATAAAAAAGGGTGTGGAAGATCACTTTTACAGGCCACTGGCCAGTACCGTCACTTAAAATACTAATTTGATTTTAATTTCTCCATACCCAGATAAGCAATGTGCAGACAACATCCCAAACAAAACAGAAAAATAAAATAAAAAAAGCTCAAATGAATAAAATAAAAATAAAAGGAGAAAAGAAAAAAGCAATGCAAAAGCAACTACTTTAACACTACAATAAAGAAAGATGCACTAAGACCAGACCAAAACTGCAAAATCCTGATCACAAGAGGAACCAACTACAGGCATCTGAAAATAAAAAAAGGAAAGAACTCGTGAAAGTCTTCACACATTGATTTGGCCATAACAACAATTTATATTATTCAGATACTACCATTTAACTTTACTTTTCATTTATATCAATTTGAACAAATCTCCATGCCATACAAACTTGGCAGCTATAAACAAATAAAAAAGACACCCAAGAAAGGAACAATCCTCTTAAATCTATAGAATACTGAAATCAATTTACAGTGGAAAATAAGATATACACATAATTGAAAAGGCTAAGGTCTGCATGGTTACCACTAGAAACAAATGTTCTACTGCATAGATAGTCTGTTTCTCATTCCCATCTGATCCCAAGCAAAGCAAGTAATGGTGCATATAAAACAGTGTTTTTGTTGAATGTGGCTTCAGAGTGCCAAGATATTACTAAAAGCTCCAAGCATGCAACTATGTACATTTCAAATAATAATGTATCTACTGTGTTTATTAGCTTTGTGCATTTTTAACAACCTGTGCTGTGTATGAGTCATCTACAAGTCCTAGCAGGATATTTACTGATTATTAAGTACTGGCCGATAATTTTTTGAGCAGATTTCAACACCGATATTTAACCGATTCCAATACACATGATTATTTTAAAATGCCATTTGTGGCATGGCAAAAACAAAAAGGTCTATAAATAGGTCTGTGTGGCATTTATATCCTTAGATATTTTACACTAGAGAAACAGTTCTCTCATATTTATGAGAAGGAATAAAGTGGTGATACATTTGAAACTTCAAAAACACATTAGAAAACCATGCCAATACATCCTCAATGATCAACTTTTGAAAGTCAGAAGCTGAATACTGGAATTGGTTTCAACAAATTCTGGTACAGACTTGAAGTATGTTAATTTCATCTGATATTCATACATTAGAAACTGATTTGAAAAAATTTTACTCCAAAGGTAAAATGAAGCAAAATTGATATGGATATGAGAAAGGAGGTACTCTCTTGTAAAACAATATTTAAAAGAGAATAATAATCTTGAAAAAAAGACAAAGAATTATCTCCAATTAACATATCATACTAATGTAACAGACTTTCTGCATATATATTGAATTTCTTATTTTCTGAGTTTTTAAAAATATATTGCCATTTCTAATGCACACTTCTTGAAGAAACCAAGGAACTCAAGAGCACTTAAATAATCACACACAAAGTTTTAATTAAGTTTGGTTTAAAAAATCGTCTGAACACTTTTGTATGAGTAAGCTTACGTTGAACATGACCGTGATTGATATTCGTAACGGATTTTTTTATAATTATTGATTTCCATGTGAAATCATAAATCTGATTAGGATATATTTTGCATTTCTACATTTCAGCTTCTAATGAGCTGAATGGTTAATGCTAGTAGCATTTGGTACAAGTGGCTTTTGGTTTGATCCCTGGAGGGAACTAGAAAATTTTGTTGACCCAGCATCATGAGGACAACAGAGATACTTCTTGCAAGCAATAGTAGTGGACTTCAATCTTGAATGCCAGAAAACAGAGGCGATGGGACTGTGTGCTGTGCTTTATCGTCCAGAGAAAAGATTGCTTGCCATGCCCTGGCCAGAGTTTAGTTTTTAAAGGTTTTTTTTTTCTACATCTACGATGACTGAACAGTGGAATGGATGAAAGAGCAAATATAATCAAGACCTCCAGCTTACTAGCTACAATAAATTGATGTATTCAATATTTCAATTAATTTATACATTAAGCTTCACTTATGAATGTGTGTGTATATAGAATGTTGAAATAAGCATTTATTCCTGTATGAAATTACTGTAATTGCAACATGGATCTAGATAGTGACCTTCAATGGAGAAGCATCATGGTGGATCATCAAAAAACTGAAAAACTCAAAAATTGACTGCAAATAAGAAACATTTTAAACATTGCCTGCTTCCTTGAGCTTCTACATATGTGGATAGTAAATATTTAGTACTTTTTTTCTAAAAAAAAGACAAATCTACCAAAATATTTAATTTCTACTTCTTTCAACATGCTTGCTCAGACAGACAACTAATACATGCACTAATACTCAATCTATTTGATAATGCAGTAGTTAACTCTGAGGGACAATTTTAAATCATCATTTCTGTCACTAAAGTATCACTACAACAACACTGATGTAAACTATTAATTTAAGATAATGCTTTACCTTCGTGATCGCTAGAGAATGCAGATTTAGGACACCAACATTGCTAGTAGCTTCCCATTGCTGTTGAGATTTTTTCTCATGTAATCTTAAGCATCATTGTTCTTTTCAAAACAAATATTTATATTTTATATTTATTTCTGATGAATTAATTGTATTTTTTAAAATTCAATAACATATTGTTCAAGTAGATACACCATATTTATAGAAGACAGAATATTTTGTATCTGGTAGATAATCCCTATTAATGATACCCAGATATTAGTATAACTTTTCTCACAGGAAATATTTGTTCTTCAGTATCAATCTTTAATTTTGGTTCTGCAAAAATTTACTATTCAGTATCTCAAATGAACAGTCTTTGATATCCACCCAGTACCCTGGTGTCAGCAGGATTTTTTTGGAGGGGGGAGCTGAACTTGTGAACTCTGATGGTGCATTTGTGCATTCAGTGGTGCAGGAACTTATAATTCAAGTGTTTGAGTCCACCCAATATTTTTGAAAAGTTGGCACCCCTGTCTGTCTCTCTTTAGGATGCCGTGTATTCGGCATTTGTTTTTCAAACTTCTGGTGTTACACAAGTACTATTGTATTGAATACTAAAACTGGGCTGTGTTTTGATGTATGTTTGGGTCGCTTTGTCATTTAATCCTGTTCGAGCGCTTGTTAAGATGTGTAGTGTTTTGTTGTGTCTTAAAAAAATAAGTCGAGATGGTCCCCGATAGGCTTGTGGGAGGTGTAAGTTTGAAGGAATGGTAAAACATTTGACAAAGTAGTTAATTATGATGAAATTTGCTATATTTTAAGACTCTCTACAAGTACTATCATTGTATATGCAAAACCTGAATTCTTCCGTTCTTAGAGCAAAGCAAAAACACTCTTGAAACATTGAAAATATTTATTCACCATGTATGAGAACGGAATGGTAGTTCAGGAGTTAGAGGAAAACCATAGGAAAGCATTTATTTCTATCTTTGGTGGACAATATGAACAGCTGGTTTGAACACTTAGGTTTCATTTTACATGTAGTCCCATTAAATGTACACACACATGGCATTTAGATAATTATGAATGTGTGTTTTATGGTGACATGTCAGGTGAACTTTAATGTAAGCAAAAGCATGTGTGTGTCACTAGTTAAAGAAAATCCAAAATACATTTCCACCTCACTCAAGGATTATGTGAATTCAATTTAAATTGTACCAATATATACAGTTGAACGTGAACGTGGGTTCAGTGGCTTGAATCTAATCTTTACTGAACAGAGTGAGATTAAATATTTGCGTGTATCATAAAAAACATCACCATAAATACATTTTGGTGATACTCTGTGGTTGGTGTCTGTATTTTTATGATATATGAGCTCCAATTACCATTTTAAACCTTCCTTTTAAAAGTTATTCAAACACAGAAATGATAATCGGGAGTCATTTTAAGTTTTTTTCCCACCTTCATTTCAATTCTTTATTTTCTAAAAAATTCAGCAGGAGGTGCTGTAGCCCCTTCAGCCTCCCCTCTGCATACACCAGTGACCCAGTAGATATCAGAAGTATTATGTTATGTCATCAGATAATTACCATTTGATAGGTGTGTGGTAGATTAATCTTATGATTCAGCACAGAGGAATTGTACTGCATAGTTTAGTTGGTAGAGGAATGGCACAGCATGCCAGAGACCCAGGTTCAAGTCCTGGCCAAGCATGCATTCTTCCTTAAATTTCTGTTTAACCAATTGTAGATAGGAAAGACTATGACAGTTGAGAGAGTAGGCAAATTGTTTACAGCTACAACAAAATGCATAGTGAAATATGAGATGTAAAGGGTTATGAAATAGCAGCGATTATCTTCACAATGGGGAGTGAAAAATCTGTAGAAATAATACCAGTCATTTTGAAAGAACTACAATTATCTGAAAAGAAATATATCACTAACAACAACAAATACAAGCATCACAATCACCATCTGATCTATTTGATAGATTATTGGCTATTGGGTGTGGTAATTTTGACTTTGAAAGAATCATCATTTTTTTTTATTAACAGGATCCATCATGGAATATAAGAAATAAGGCACATTATTTATATGGAAATGTTGTATTATCTAATTTGTACTGGCAAAATAATAATGATCCTTAGCTTTCTTACATAGAAGTCACTGTACACAATTAACATGACAGCTTGCCCTTCTTCTCCAAAGAAGGCACATATTGAAGTTAACAGTGAGAGGATGGGAATAGCCTGTTTTGTTGACAGTACTTGAATCCATCTTCTGCTAGCGTAGGCAGTACCAGATTAACCACCTTTCTCTCATGGATGACAGATGCCTTTCTTTTTTATCTTGCCTACTAGATTCACTGACGGTTTACATTAGTTTTAATTGTAATTGTCAAGTTTGGCAGTGATAGTCTTCTTTAGGCAGTGAAGAATATATTATTTAATATTATGTTAAAGATTTATTGTTAGTTTTCACATCTTGGGGAGAGGAAATTGATTAATTTCCAATGTCAAAGGAGGGAGAAAATTGCCTTCTTCAGATGCCTCTTACTTTGAGTGAATTGCCAATTTAATACTTTTAATTACTAAAAGTGAAGTTTTAGTTCTAGCAGTTACTTTCTTCAAATCTGAAACAGCTATGGAATTTTATAGCCATGAACACTTCTCCATCGAGAAGAGAAGAGGTCATTTTAACTTGACTTTGAATTGGACAGCCATCTCACACATCATATTTTATTGCAAAGGGAGGGAGGGTACCCTCCGCTGTACCGATTCTGTAATGTGGTTTTAAATGTTGGCACATCCTTCTCAAGAGTGCTGATTTCAATTTCCTCAGACAGTTTTTAACCTTCCCAGACATTATTTCCATATTTGCAGATAATGAGAATATTTTAACTAATATTTTTTGCTTTGTGAGAAGAGCGGGCCTTCTTCACTCTCTTTGAGGAAGTTTTTTATTATGTCCTTACCTTTCTAATGTGTTGTGTATGTTCCATGCAACCTGCACTTTTGACCTCTCTCAAGGGGTTTTTACACCCCTTTTTGAAGCTCCCAGGTAAAGGTTTTAGATAAGGGGATATTTTCACAAAAATATTGAAGGGTGCAAAATGGCCAAATGTGCCAATGCACCCAAAAATTTTAATTCCAATTCAAATCAACTTCCGAGCTGTAATGATCCCATTAAAAGTTACTGTAAATGTTATAACCCAGAAGGCCCAAGACTGTACAATCACTCCTCTCCTTTGCCATCTCTTTTAATCTGCCCATGCAGTGGGATTGATGTTCCATAAAATTGGGACATTTTAGGCTAGGAAGAACTAGTAGGAAATAAACTTAGAACTTAGTGGCAAATAAAACAAACAAAATATGGTTGGTTGGTTGAATTGTTGTTTTAAGTCCACTTTATGCACAGAAAGGCTAATCGGGACTGGACCTACAGTTTTTAAAGTGGGATCCAAACCACTGTGCCATGTGCCTCCACTGGTATATGTGCACTACAATAAGGTAGAAGTCAATGATGACACCAGAAGGGTCCCTCCCAAATTTTCCTCACACCTCTGCCTCTCCACTTTTTTCTGATGCTGACACTGGTAGAAGCACAAAAAACACACACACACACATACACAAATGCTCGCTCTGTGTGTATAAGTCATAATATATGCAGATGTGTTCCTGTGTCTGGTTAACAAATATACAAGTTCAGTAGAACAGAAAGAACATATTATGCAGTCATATATCGGTTTCAAAGCAAGAACAATAAACATGTTAGATACTAAATAAATACATCATTATTAGGAAAGCAGTTAAAAGTAGCAAATCATGTCTTAAAAAATAACAAAATTGTTAGATCTTAACTCTTCAGACCATCAGAGTCATACTATTGCATAGCTTTGCTATTTATAAAGTCATTGGTGATATTGCTTCGAAATGTGTCCAATGTTTCAAAATGCAGGATGTTGCCTCACACAGACCTACTGAGTGGTGGCTGCTCTCTCTGGGGTCACTTCCATAAAAGTAATTTTACATAACCTTTCTGCCACTTTTGGGTAGTCTAGTTGCAACAATGAGGATGAAAGCTGATTACGTGAACTCGATGAAAGTGCATTCAGAAAGAACACCCACACCCTGGCTGGGAGTTAACACATTGGGGTCTCACGACGGGCATAGTCCGCAGTGCACTTAAAGTCAATGTGGATGAAAGACGGGCTTAGCCCGTCATCCTGCACTATGCAATCGCTTTGCCGATTGAACTACGGGCTATGTTCGTAGTTCGTCTCATGTGCGTGTTCCTTCAAGCCTCTTGGTTGAAATTCCGACAGCTAGGTGACTCATGTCCTATTTTTATCTCGCACCTGCGACTGTTTGTTGTCGGGCTGATGTACCTTGCATTGTTTAGAATGGCATCCTTAGATCGAGACCGCAGAGCGGAAATTCTGCATTCCATTTGTTCATTAGGTCAGTGGTGAATGCGTATGTAATTTATAAGAAAGTAAACAGGGAAAATCATAATATGTCTCTGGAAGAGTTCATCATCCAAGTAGGGGAAGCGCTACTCATCAAAACGGGTGGAAGATATTCAAGGTCAAACATCAATGTCAACTACAGCAGATAGGCTAACAGGCCGCCATTTTCCAAGGAAAATCACCAATACAGAGAAAAGGTCAAAGCCCTGTAGGTCATGTAATGTTTGTGGAGACAGGCACAAAAAAGAAACTGGCAAGTGGGCAAGAAAAGATACAACATTTTACTGCCCCAGCTGTGACGTTGCTCTCTGCATTCCTGAATGTTTCGAAATTTTTCATACAAAAGCTAATTACCTGTAATTTGTAATTATTTTTTGTTATGTGCACATAAGAAGTATTCTTATGCAAGATTCAAAAGATGTATTGATAGTTTATGTAATTTTTGCATTGTTAATTATTGAAATTTCCAAATTACGAACTTAAAATATCTCTATATTAACATTTGTTACAATGTTGTACTTTTTTTTTCACAAAACATTGCTTAAAAAAATATTCAAAAATGTCTGAAAATGAAAAGAAAATTTAACAAATTTTGGTTCCTTGTAAAGAGGAAGTTTTGTAGATTTGAGAAATGTGTGGTAAATAAAAACAAATTAAAAATATTTTTTTTCTATGATTTTTTGAAAAAACAACCAAAAACCGCAGGCCAGAGCTAAAAATACTGTATTATGAGGCCAGACCCGAATGTGTTAAAACCCAAGAACTTCAGTGGTGAGTTCCAAAATCAAGAACTCTATGTTCTCAGTCACCAAACTGGCTGTGGACTCGATTCTAGAACTCAACTGATGCTAGCCAACCTCCGTGGCAGAGTGGTTAGCACAGCACACTATGACTCCAGGGGTCCCAGGTCCAAATCCTTGCCTGGGCATGGATGTTCTTTGTGGATGTCCCTTTATCCATTTCACCATAACATCATTCATCTTCATCATTGGGATTAGCAAAAAGTGGCAGAAAAGGGACGCTAAATAACCAAAATCAAATGAAATCAAATCAAATCAATTGAAGATCTTCTCATATGATCACTCTATGGTCAAAATTATGCATATCAATGCTTGGAATGAAGATATTCCTATTGGTGCACGGCAGGTGCATACATGTGAACAGAATACATTCTTCACTAAACTGAGTATTCATACAGTAATGCAAGCTAAATAACATTAAGTATATCCCAAGTAATCACAACTGTTGGGCCGTCAGTTTTTACATGGGAAAGGTTGGCTTTACGTTGGTCTTACGTTGGTTGCCAACGTTAGCCCAACCATGGAAAAGTGAGTCAAAATTAGTTTTAAAAACAACTTTTTCATGCTAAGACAACTTTCAGTAGTATGTTGTAAATTATAGAGTTTAACAGTGAATTTCACCATCTCAATGAACTATGAGAAGAAAGGCAATATTAAATAACTGATGAACAAAAATAGTTCACACCTGACACGTGTACCACATGTCTCTTGTATGATGTGAAGTTTAGGTTATACGAGGACTGGGGCATAAATCGTGCAAGGGTTTTCCACATGTGGGAGGTGTCAAATACCATCCGCCTCATCACGTGTGAGTCGAGACATCTTATGTTTCACGGCAATGGCAATTTCCTTTCAATCCGAAATGGTTTCCACATCATTGCCAGCACTGGGGGACTACTTTGAGGGTTCATAGGGTGCTTTTTTTTGCTTTTGTACTGACAATGTAGTCTTGTGACTAATACACACATGTAGAACAAAACTTTTTTAATGTTTATCTTTGGTACTTCCCTACCAACCTTGGGCACCGCAGGATTTTTTCTCAGAGTAAGATTTCATATTTTGACCCTCAGCCAGAACTTGTATTTTACCTTTATTATTATTATTAATATTACAACCAAAAATACGTTAGAGTATTGAAATTGGTCTACTTACATAAGTGAGTATGTATTCGTATGTGAACTACGTTTCGGAAGCTTTACTGCTTCCTTCTTCAGGTTGTCGTATTTTCGGCTTGGAATATCAAGCCACGTCAGAGAAGTGTCATGCAAGGATACTGGGTGAAAGGTTTGTTTTTTGTTTATAGATAGTGAGTAACACGCACGTAACCAATATGCTATTAATATTACAACTACTACTATTCATATTTGCATTACATACTACTATTATTTTACAAATCATAAAATTGAAATTGAGTGAAAAATCCTTGGCACTGTTGATAAATTCAGACTTGAGTACACTATTTAACTAGAAACTGGATTCGCTTTGTTTCCTTTCCATAAACATCTATCACTTTGGTGATGAACAAATCCTTATGTTTTTGCAATTTCTCATGCATAGATATCAGAGACTACTTAATCTGCTCTCCTTCATGGCACCTAGGATCCATGTTTTTATGCATCAAATGGTACTGCATAAAAGAAAGTAATCCAAAATGGCAGTGCATGAATTATCAATGTTAGATGATAGAAATGATTTCCAACTTTTTGGGATTCCAAACAGACGAGAAATTCCAAAGGATCACATTTGAAAGTGGTTAATTCTTGGTATTTTTGTGCTAAAAGTGTCTAAAACTTCTTGAAATTAACAATTTTTATTCCAGAAGTAGAAAAGAAAAAACAACCACTTGGGGGAAATAGTGTATTGAGTACGAGATTTTCACAGCATCGGAAAATTTTGAAAGCTTCCCGTTCCGAAACTGGTCCTGAAATGGTGATTTTTTCCAGTCCCAAAAGACAGGATTATAAAAATATCCCTCCTAATCCTGTCCTGACCAGAATTAGTTATGCCTAGCTATGGCAGTCAAGGTGATTCTAATAGTCCATGAAAAAAATGGGACGTTGTCAGATATAATTAGGGCAAAGCTGAATTTTGGTGTACTGTTAGACCATCATGAGATGTATTTTCCAAAAAGTCCTTTCCCCATGCTCCCCTGAACGTTCAATATACAGTGTTTCAGGAAATCATGCATCTCTCTGACACTAGTGGACATATCTGCACATTCTGTTCTTAATTTCAGTGCCAACATTACTCTCTACAAATTTGATGCTCTCCATGTTTTAAATATTCACAATGGTTTTTGAGTAATTTTAAGACAAAATAAAAAAAAATGTAAATTTTTATACTTACTTTTTTTCTTTTTGGCAGTGTATTTTTGTTACGAATGATAATATTGGAAAATTATCCGAACAAACGTTGCAGAGTATAAAATTATCTTTAATTTGATACTAGGTATGTGACGAAGCTGAAAATTTACTGATGCTGCTGTACTCACTTATAATTTTTGGAACCGATACCAATGCCGATATTTAACCGATTCCAATACATAAGATTATTAAACAGAAACTACCCAAACTTGCATCCCCCGGTGTCTACAAGACCACATGCCAATGCCACAACACCTACATTGGCAGAACCATCCGCACTGTCCAAGAACGGATTAACGAGGATGTAAAAGATGCCAAAAACGACACACCTAAATCAGGCCTCTTCCAACACCTCCACTCCACTAACCACACCATCTCCTCCATATCCATACTTCACCCAACCAGCTCTGTCATAGAAAACACCATCAAAGAAACCCATGCCATCATCCAGCAGAAACCAGCACTAAACCTGGACAATGGACAAGCACACCCAACTTGGCACCCTGTCCTCAGAAAGATCCCCGACCTGAAAAAGAAAAGATGCTATACACATACTCGACCCCCCTCCAGCCACGTGGGGAACAGGAACGGCACATTACCGAGCAACACGGCCCAGCCCCCCAACCGACAACGCCACCGGACAACAGGAAGCAGACGACGCAAACCAAGATGTGTGCACCAGTGCTGCCGAACGGCAAAAATCGCAACCACCGCTGCCCGGGAACAAACAATGTAGTGACGCGGTACCATCTCCGCTTCAAACGCCGTACCCTTTTGTGAATGAAGACAGTGGATCTTCGAAATTAATACGATTGAACCATTAAATTGTGCAACGCGGAAGTACGAAATCTCCTAAATTTCACGTAAGAAATGAGATGTTATTTTCTGCATTACAAAAATAAATTTGCTATGTACATTTCTATTGCATATCATATGTATATACATATACGTATATTCCCAAGAGATGCGAATGTACATTTGCATCTACAAAAGGTTATATGAACCTAGAGATTTAACATTAGTACACAGGCAGTTCTTTGAAATGCAAAATGAATTGCTGTTCTGCCAGATTCAACTTCAGAAACATGAGTTTTGGAAGCACTTCAGGAAGTAACCCACTTCTTCTCTTATCGCAAATCTGTTGTTTTTTTTTTGTTTTTTCTTCACACATCCCTAATCAATATGTTTTAGTTGTTTCCAAACCATGTCTGTAAGTGAGCCCTGAAAATATGTTGATGTGCTGCTAAGGCAATTGCAGGGAGCTCATCCAAATCAGAATGAGCTTTTTAATACGATTTGCTTGTTCGAATTATAAAGCTTTTTTTCCCCTTTTGTAATCAAATCTTCTTGAGAGCATCCTCATTGGCCGAAGATAGCTGCCTGATCTTTTGCATCAGATGATAACAAGTTCTACTGCTCTTGTCTTCCCTAACCCCACTCCCCCTAAAAAAAGAAGACCTTTAATGACCATGAGGAAACAAATATCTCCTATCATCTTGGTGAAATTGAATGAGCTTTTGGATACTCTAAAAGACAAGAGGACTTTCGGTCCAGTGCAACTGCAGGACCAGAAAATCTACAACCGATCCAGCTATTACAACTTTTGATCAATTTTTGTATGCCCACATGAATTATGTCAACATCAGCAACCGCTTCTTCAAAAACTACTCCTAAAACAAATTTCTGAGCAACAGCATTAGCTAGTCTCCTTTTTGTTGGATGCATTAGCCTGATTGTTCTTTCAAACCTCTTAGCCATAAAAAAAAATAGCGATGACACAATTGATGTTGCTTCTGGAAGTGCCCTGAAGCAGCGCTCGAAGTTAGAATGGATGGGATGGGATGGGATGTTATTCCCAGCTAGCAACTTTTTTGCAAAGCATCCTCCCAGTTGTCTAACTGTTACCATGTTAAATCATAAAGCACCCCCACACCCCAGTTGACCCCATGGCTCGTCCAAACATCCCCCAGATAACATTTTTCACTTCAAGTGCTGCTCTGGAGATCTCTATAGTCCTTGATTAACATACTTTTAAGCCCTGCTTTTTTTTTTTTTGGACAACTGGAACATGACAGAACATCAATTAGGTGCTTAGTTTCTTTGAGTTTGGTTTTAAGGCCACTTTATGCATGGAAAGGCTACTTGGGACTGAACCTACTGTTTCAAGTGGGATCTGAATCACTGTGCCTCCACCAGGTATCAGACCCTAGAACTCTTGGTAATAAGTCGATGACGTTACCACTACGCCATCCAACCATCCATACAGCCAGCCAGCCAATGTGATGGTAATGTCAGTGAAATTTCAATTGGTAATTGAAATGGCCAATGCCTGACAGCTGATAGTATCACATTATCACATTGATCTGTACAGAGTCATAACCAATTTTCTTCATTGCTCTCTTTCTAAAAACTTTAATAAGACTCCTCCTCTATACCTTATCGATTCCAGAAAAATAATCTATGGACCATCTTTTGGATGTCTTCATTTATTGTTAACAACAGCCGTCTATACAATCCACAACTGTTCTACAGTAGTGTCATCCCTTCTATCCTTTTATCACTAATCCACTAGTTTGAGCTTTGAGTGCCAAATAGATTAAATGAAAATAAGTCCTTTGCGCAGGTAGACTCGAGAGGGTTCGACCAATGAGTGTGTTAGTGAATGGAGAGGAAATGTGGCTGCAGCTACCAGCTGTTTGCTGCTTTGTTCCATCTCCTTGCTTGCTCCTCTTCTCTACCATTGTGTGCAGTGCTGCTCCACAGATTCCCAATAAAGAGTGTAAATGGAGAAGTACTTGAAACAAAATCATGTGTAGAGTTCAAAAATTTGAAAATAGCAGATAAGAATGATATTTTTCTGAGGTAAGTAATGTAAATATTTGCAGGTCATTTTAATATTTGCAAAATAAAACAATTAAATTTGTATATTCTATCTATCTACAACACATGAGCTACTTTAAAATGTTACAAATGTTAAAAATATTGTTTAAATGTAGCACATATGAACAAAAAAACATCGAAATGTGTGCATTCAGTACACTAAGTAACTCAATTTTTACAGGAGGCAGGAAGAGTAGAAGAGAGCACATAGAGTGTGAAAGCACATGCGCACATTCAAACTTCACTCACTACACCACAAATTTTAGTAGAAACTTGTCATTATTGGTATCAAATGAAAGATAATTTTATACTCTACAACTTTTGTTCGGATAATTTTCCAATATCATCATCCGTAACGAAAATACACTGCCAAAAATAAAAAAGCAAGTATAATAATTTAAATTATTTTTGTCTGAAAATTACTCAAAAACAATTGTGAATATTTAAAACATGAAGAGGATCAAATTTGTAGAGAGTAATGTTGGCACTGAAATTTAAAAATGAATGTCCAAATATGTCCACTAGTTTCAGATATGTATGATTTCCTGAAATACTGCATATTGAATATTCAGGGGGGGCATAGGGGGGAAGCTCTGGGGGAGGGTCGGGACTTTTGAGAAAATACATCTCTTATGATGGTTTAACAATACACCAAAATTCAACTTTCTCCTGATTAGTTCCGACAAAAAATCTTCATTTACTGGGCTATAAGGCTCTGTGGTGACAATGTGCTTTTGTTATTTTGTTAGACATGGCAGTAATTGCTAGAACTTATAGCCTGTAAGTCACAGAAACCAGTGATAATAAAATATCTTCATTCGAATTACATTAACTTTTCCCAGATATCTTAGAGGAATGGCAACTGTACCCTGCCCCCCCCCCTCTCTTCCAACCCCTGGTACATGTGACATGCCTTGTTCATACATTGTTTAATTCCATAAAGTGTTATCTTCCAACCCTCGTATAATGAAAGCCCATTCCTATTTACTTCTCACTTTTTGAGATTCATTTCAAGAACACAGCTTACTTCTTCAACTAACATCGAACTCAAAAACAGAATACCCACAAACAAAAGTAGTCCATGGCTGCATCCTTCCCAACCCCAAACTGACAGATATTGCCACTTTGTAGATACTTCAACTTCTAACTAAGGAGAGTTTGCAGTTTATAGTCAGCACTGTTTGGTGTAATTTTCATGTAAATCATTGGAAAAATTTGTGAGATTTGTAGCATCGTGGGGAGAAGAATGATTTATTAAAATTTCTTCATTTACAATCAGGTTTTATGCCGCTAATTGAACCCCATGTGAAGAAACCTTAATACTTCTAATCCGAATCACAGGAAATCACAATCGCATGTTATAATAATACTTACCTTATGGAAACTGAACTAGCAGTATTTTTGTTAATTGCAATAATGATACAAATAAAATTTCAATCAAGATACAAATCATAGTGATACACAATATTTCAGCATACCTGCATTAATTTCTTGACCACATCTCTTCCCAAAATATGATCGAAGACAGCTTGAAGGAACTGATCTGTTATGATGGTTAACTTCAATTTATCACGATGCCAAATTAACACTCTTGACTCTTCCATGGCAGTGATGGAAACCTGAAATTATTTTAACCAGTTACAACTAAAGATACAGGAAATTTACTCACAATGTACAATGTATTTTTATATTTAAACAAACTGTGTACAAATTTCTAATCCAATGTAAGTCAAACAAAATTCATGCAGCCACAATGATGAAATCATGGTGTCGGAAGGGAAAATGAGTGCCATCATCAGGCTACAAATTAGAAAATTCAGGTAGTTAAGCCCCATCCCCCAAAAAGAAGCACATTAAATGGAACAACCCATAGAAACTAATGCTTTTCCCTACCCCTTAAGTTCCCTACTCAGTTTTTCTGGCACCATCCCTAACCAGCTAAAAACTGAAGTGATGTATGAAAATGGCTTAAAAAGCTGGAGGATACTTCCTGGGGCTTGTTACAAAAAATATTTGGATATATTCAAGTATGGAGTACTGGCATTCTAAATAATTATAAAAAATGAATGTAATAATTAAAAAATAATAAAATTTACATCTTTTCCTGTTGTATGCCAGTTAGGACTGGCTTTGGACAGAATTTGAGTTCTGGTGTAATTACTGCAGATCTGTATTTCTACTTCAGAATTATATACAGATTCAGTCCAGTTTATACAACCCTTCAATCACTCAGTGATTGATTCAATTATTCAGTGACCAACTTCCCCCACAATTCATCGCGCGAAAGCACTCCCGCTACCATGATTCTGGCAAACATTTCGGAGCATGTTGGAAACCCGTTTGATAAGTATTGCGATCACAACTTTTGTGGCAGTAATTCAAGGTACAAATATAATGATTATATGCCAAATGTAGTCTTTCATACTTTTCTAAGACTCGTAAAAATGACCAGAGTATCTAAAAAAGATGCTATTTGCCACAAAACAACGTTGTATAAATCTACGTAACATACGAAAAAAATACAGGACTATGGAGCCTGTTTCTCATGGAACCAATCGGGCCTATCCGATAGTGAAGTGGCTAATGCTTTTCGCCTTGTAATTGAAGGATCCAAAATTCGATACCCGGTGGAGGGGAATTGAGAAGATTTTTTGTTTTTTTTTAAAAAAAAGTGAATTAAAGTCAAATTTTGTCTCTTGAAGATAATAATTTATAGAAATGTTCCGAAGTACAAAATTGTGTACTATATTTTTTAAGGCCGTAACAGGTAAAATTTTAGTATGCCCGAAACGTATTTCTTCAATTTTACAGGAGAAAGTAATTACCGAACTGACTTTCCGTACACTTTTGAAAGGTTATGGAAGTGTTTTTTTCCCATTGCTTAATTTATCATTAAATCATGTATTTTTGAAGATTAATGTCTCTCCAATGCACGAAAGCTGTTGCCTCTATGTCGTTCCACTACGTGAATCAAATGTTGAGTGCATTCGATGATGTAACCCCCGGTCAGTGTTTCCAACCACACCGTTGTTTTCCAAGAACATGACAATTTTATCTATGTTTGCCTAACCTAACCGAACCTAACCTAACCTTGTTGTGCATGGTTCGTGGGGCTATTTATGAATGGTTTGTGGGGCTACGTGCATGGTTTGTGGGGATATCCGTGCATGGTTCGTGGGGTTTTCGAACCTGGAAAAAAAATACAAAATCAGTGACACGAAAGTAGGTATTTTTCGATGAAGAAGGTTGCAACACTGCATAACCAATGATCATGGACAACGCTAGTCAAGATTTCTCCGCCATATTGCGTGTAACGCAAGCGAAAACGAACAAACAAGAATTACTGGATATGTCGAAAATTGAGATTATTTGCGTGAAAAAAAAACGAAATGGCACCTTCAAGAATCGTTAGGAATGCAGAATACGTAAGTACCAATGTGAAAAATAAGAAAAAGGAATTTCAGACGTTTCGGGGGTACTAAACTTTTAATAAAATGTTAAACATCGGGTCATTTTCATGCACGCATCATATGCTTCCCTTCACGCTTGCTGTAGTTTGCCGGACTGAGCCGGACCACGTGCGAATTTGGCCAGATTTCCCATCATGCTCTGCGCCGCTGACGTCACATTGCATATCATCCATTTACTTGTTACAAATACAGTCTTCACTACGTTATTTTTAGGTTATGTAAATCACTGTTCAATATTTTTAATTATGTACAATTAATCAGTATATTACTGTTGTAAGGCGTGAGAGTTGAGATTTGAGTTTTTAGATTTAAAAGTTCATAAGTATATGTCGGCAAAATGAAATTCTGGCGAGACAACGAAAGTTAGGAGCGAGAGTTCAGGGTCACGGCGAAGATCGTCACCAAGGTTCATTCTTTACGGCCCACCTGTACAAAAATAGGCCTTATTGATTATCTCAGTTTCCAGTCTGCAGATATACAGGGTCTTTCTTTCCCCTTTGTGCGCCTGACGGCGGTACGCTTCGCTGCCGCCCGGACGCCAACTCCCGTCAAATCGCGTGCGATATCTCCGCTATGGAAGCCGTTAGCTTCGAAATGACTTCCAAGTTCTCAGAATTATAGTTACAATTACATTTAAAATAAGCACGTTAATTGTCACGGGGGATGTTGGAAATGTTGTCCTCGTGCATCCACTCGTTTTTGGCACGGTTTTAGGAAATTTGTGGGCTGATACCGTAGATTTGTTTTAGATTTTATGCAATAATAGGCTAACGATTTACCATAAAATGCCTTTTCTTGTTCCTTGGCAAGATAATGTTTAAAAACAGTCTCGTGACATTTCTGAGTGGTATTCATTGATTGATTGATTGATTGAGTTGGTGTTTTAAGTATACTTTATGCACAGTAAGGCTAATCGGGACTGGACCTACAGTTTAAAGTTGGATCCGAACCACTGTGCTTTAATCGGATATGGAACCTCTTGATCACAAGGCGACGATGTTACCCAGTGACGTGCGGTGACTTCGACACTTGGGGTAGCAATCAGTGGCGTGCTCAAAGGGGGAGGGGTTGGTGTGGCTCATACCCCTTCACCCTTTAGGGTCCAGTATTCCTAAAAATAGAACGTCAATAACAGGAAAAGATTGCAAAATGATGAATGAGTACTAAAAAAAAGTACACGTAACCCCCACCCCCATTTGAAAATAAAAAGATTTGATTTGACTACTAAGCCAGAGATCCTGGGTTCGAATCTCGGCTTGGCCATGGGTATTCTTTGAGTGTGTCCCTTCATCAATTATATTGTATCATCGGCTAGAGTCTAGTTTACGTCCTTCTTGCCCACTCCTTCTTGCCCGTTTACAAAACCGTGCTAGGAGACAGCCGGCGCTCCGATATCTTTTTACACTTTCTGTCACTAACCATTCACGGAAACGAGGTATGCCTACGAGGTTAGGTTAGGCCTGTTAGGTTAGGTTCCATTAGCACTCATTTCACCCCTAAATATGTGCTTCATCATCGAAAAATGTTCTCAGTACGTTCAATCACGCATATCCGGACAACATCGGTTTTTCTCGATTTTCTCCTCCAGGAAATTTTTCCTGACCTTGGGATTTACTTTGTTGAATTCCTTATAAAATAACCTTTCCAACGATATATGACACGTATTCCTTAGGAAAAGGACGTAAACTAGACTCTTACCGTATCATCTTCGCGATTAGCCAAAAGTGGCGGAAAAGCGAAGTAAAATAAACCAAATCAAGCAACCAATCAATGATTTGACTTGCTTTTTGTTACTTAGCGTCGCTTTTTCCTCACATTTGGTTAATTGCCAAGATGATAAAAAAAGGTAAAGTGCTCCCCTGTGCATAGCACCACGCCATGAAGGCGTATAGGGGGTGTGGGGGTAACGCCTCACATTTTCTTGATCCGGTCGTGAGTGGAGTGATGTGATCAGCATCACGTCCCTGACCGCCTTTACCCCCCAGGGTTTCCCCCACGTACCCATGTTATTCGACGCTGGGTGGGCGCCGCTTCCATCGTTAGAAAAGTTCCCGGATTTGAACGAACCCGGGACCTTGAGCGTGGTAGTCAGACGCGTTACCGACTGAGCCACCGCGACCAAGATGATACGATAAATTAATGAAGGGACAAACACAAAGAACACCCATGCCCAGGTCGGGGTTCGAACCGGAACTGCTGGTGTCGTAGCGCGCTGTGATAATCACTCCCTCACGGTTGGTTGATTTGGTGTTTTAAGAGGGCGGTGGAGTTTGGCGAAGGTCGCCGTGGAAAGCGCTTAAATTTTTAACATGGGCTTTTTTGCATTTTGTTGAATATAACGTTTTAAGACAAAAAATTGCCGGAAAACACGCAGTGGATGTGAACTTACTTTATGAAACTTTAAGTACATGACACATTTATGCAATTTCAGTTCGATAAATGTGCACAAATACCATTATTTTTTTTCAATTTCCCATAAGGAAATACGTAAATAAGCACAGAATGGTTATAGGATTTGTGGGTAGCACCAACGAAAATGGCCATTATGATGCATACTAACGTAATGCTCAATCCTTTTATGACTAAGCCAGGGAGGGATTTTTTTTCAAAAGTCACTTGCACAGCCCAAAATGATTGTTTAAAAATGTCATGTATTATCGACGGCGAAAGATACGGCCGCTTCAGCCGAATTTCATTCATCATAGTTCGCCACTTGGCCACTAGATGTCTCTGTTCGAAAATTGCCCCAGGCTGAAGGGAGGGCTGTTTCGCGCGGGTGTTTGAATCCTCTGCACAGCTGGGTTCCGTCCCCTCGTCAGAAGGTCCCGTAGCTGTCACAGCTTGATTTATTGCCTCTTTCCCAGGCAAGAAACCAAGAAAGCAGGAAGGCCATGAGTTTGTGTATGTTTGAGTGTAGAGAAGCAGCGCATATTTACCGTGAATTGGAACCAGTGACACAGTAACTTTATCTCGATTCCTACCGCGAAGAACGTATTCAGGGGGGTCCAGGAGTCCCAACCTCCCCGCGAAAGACTTACCAAGTACAAAAATTAAATAATGAGATCATAAAATAACTTCAATTAAGTAATGAAAATAAGGTTGTTGTTTAGTCGCAATTTGTTTATTTCCGCAAAAATATTGGAAAGCAATACGACTTTGAATGACAGTACCAAAGAAGATTTATGCAAGAATTATTACTACTTATAATAACATGCAAAATATTACCAGGCATTTTACTTTCGTCAACTGGATCTAACATCATTTTTTCATACTCAATAAATATTATATTCTTTATCTATTTGACATTAATTTCCTTGCCAGGGCAGTTTCTATTTATTTACAAATTTTGCCGACCTTAACTACACGTAAGCTAGATAATGAATACGTGATGTTATACTGTATCACTGTTGTTATATCGCCTTCTTATCTATTAATGTAATAAAAATAGATTAATTATTTTAATATAATTATACTTATTTTAATTTAACATTATTAATATTATTATTTTGAGACATTACGTTAGGACGCCCCTCCGAAATATATATCTCGATACGTGCCTGGTGTTCGATTTGAATGAAATGTAGAAAAGGCGGGGAGGGTGGTAGCGCTTCCTCTTTTTACATTTCGATAGTTTTACCTCACATGTAGTACTTTGTGAGTCAACGATGCAGGTAGGAAATACGTGTACACACACACACACACACACACATAATTGATGATTCGCAAAGGAACTTCGTTAAATTCCCATGCTTGTTCCGCTCACAAATCACATCCTCTCCAAATTACAATAGCCTACTATCGTTGTTGCTTACATATGTGTGTGTGTGTGTGGTTCCTAGAACTTAACTATTTCCAAACATAAACTTGATGTGACTCTTACAAAACATTTGTTTTTGGAGTGGAAGGATCATGAAAAGGTCTACTGTTTCTTTGCAAATCTTCAATTAATCTAAAATTTAGTATAAAAACATAATTTTGGCTGACTTGCTAACTTGAGATTTAAAGACAAATTATTAATTTGAATTCTTCATTAACAATAACAAAAGTGACATAAAATGTAGAAGGACAAGACTCCTGGCTTGATTGAGAATTACATTAGAGATGTACAGGTTAGGAAAGGGGAGGGAGAATTCCGTCTTCTTCCTCTTCAGCGCGAACCCTGCCTCCTACATTCTACATGTCCATTCAAAATGTCTTCTTAGTTTCAGATATTTTTGCCTCCCCTATAGCGTAATGGTAAAGATGACCCTCGTAATGTCAAAAGGTCCCGAGTTTGGTACCTGGTGGACGCCCAATAGTTCAATCCCACTATAAATGTAGGTCCAGTCCCGATTAGCCTATCTATACATAAAGAAGACTTACAGAAACTCAAACTCAAGATACTCAAACGACCGGCATAGGGTTGACGGCGCTTGGTACAGTGAGAGAGCTCCCCTTTGCCAAATTAAAATTAGGAAACAAAAACTCATCTTCAGAGGTTCCCTCACTTTTTCGCCCTTAGATGGCAGCTGCTGATAAGGGATGAGCATCCCCCCCCAAAAAAATAAAATTCTGCCTACGGGCCTGCTGTCCTGCATCGTGACCGTCCGGTCCAAGGCGTCATGCTTTGGGCTCTCCAGCTACGGGACGCGCGCAGGTTCGAGTCTCCTGAAAGAAGCGTAACAACTTTTCTCCTGATATTTCGGCCAGTCAAACTCGCGGCCCGCGAGCCGCATGTAGGCCCCAGCATCTGTTAATGCGGCCCGCCTTGGCCCCACTTAACACTTCATGCTTGAAATTATCTATACATTTGTAGTTATCGCGTTTTCTCTTTTCTCGTGATACAAGACCAGACTCATACAAACTTCAACACATTGACCAATTTTCCCTACACAGGTATACACTCCATTATAGAGTAGGTGTTGTGTCAACTAAGCAAGCTGATTGACATGTTACTTCTGAAGTACGAAAATATCTTGCCAGCTGGGGGAGGGCAGCGTGCATACTTTCTGTCGCCTATGAGTCTGTTTCTTGATTTTCAAGGATTTACCTGGAAGAAAAGTCAGTTTCTGTAAAAGTTTCAGGGAACCATATGGCTGCCCAAACTTCGTGGGAGTAAGAAAAGGACTATAGACGAGGAATGTAGATTTTTCAAGTGAAATGCTTACTTTTGTTGTGAAGTGAATAGTGAAAAGCGTAGAAAATTTGTACCCTGATAAAGTTTATTCATTCAGAAGTATTTCTATATCACGAAATAAATTTGCCAACCTCTGTGGAGGAATGGTTAGCACAGCCCGTTGCGACACCAGAGGTTGCGGGTTCGAATCCTGGCCTGAGCATGGGTGTTCTTTGTATGTGTCTCTTCATCAATTTCATCATACAATTACTCATCCTCATCGTCGCCATTAGCCAAACGTGGCAGAAAAGCAACGCTAATAAAAAAAATATTAAAAAATCAGAAATACAGTTGAGGAGAGGATTGATAACTTAGTCAACGAACAATTGAAAGCAGAAATTGTTCGTGTTGTTGCCTTTTCGCTCACAATATGTGAAATTACGAACGTCTGCGAGCTAGCTGGGTTAGCTCCCTTCATTCGTGGATGCGATTCTCATCTCGATATGACAGTAAAACTACTTGAATGATTCCTCCCCGTGACACAAGGGCTGATATTTTGAAGGAAGTGGAGGTCATTTTGCAAAGTTACAGTCTTCCGTTATATTAAAACTTTTTTAATAAAGTTATAATTTGTCCTTCTCAACTTCTCAGGAATACCATGAATGGCAGGAATATTTGTCCACAGTAAAAATACTACGTGATGAATTTGGAAACAGGTTTCAAGACTTCAGAGGGTGCGAAGGGCAATATTCTTGTTCTGCTCTGCTCCCTTTTCTTTTGATGATGCGTGTGCAAGTCCTGCCTTCGAATGGAACTTATTGAATTGCAGTGCAACTCGTATTGAAAAATAAATGTCGCGAGGTGGGCTATCCTTGATTTTTCTCATATCTCCCATAGGAGTATCCTCGAATAAGCTATTTTGCTGAAGAAATTTTATTAATTTTGGTTTTACTTGCCTTGGTGAAAAGTTGTTTTCCATAATGGAAGATTAATGAAACAGCCGAGCCGAATGATCAAGAATGACTGACAAAATATTTGTTGTTTGCATTAAGAGTTTCATGCTCACAAAAAACTTATTGCAGACTTTTGAGAAGCTTGTTAAAAAAAACTGTCAAATCTGTGCGAAACGAAACTATAATTGCACACAAACAGTTTCTTGCAAAAAGTTTTTCACAATTGTAACCAATTTATACTCGAAAGTAACATGTAAAATACTATAACCATGAAAAAATATGGGGGGAGGTCTATATATAATTTACATATCGATGCTGCAATAACAATCACTGGAATCCGGCACCGTTGGGTCGAACCACTTAGTTCTGGACTTCAAGGTGTTGGGGTTCTAGATGTGTGACCCGGATAGTTTTGACATTATCGTTATGCGGCCCTACTCACGAATTGAGTTTGACATGGCTGGTCTTTAGGACCTGTTGAGGAGATTGGGGTAACCTTCAACAACGGCTGGGGGGTTCGTCGTACTGACCACACTTCACCCTGTAACTGGTTGGTGTATTAGTGAGGCCGGCCCTTGTGAGTGAGTGAGTGAGTAGGCCCTTGCCTTCACGGGCTGTTGCGCCACGGGTTTACTTACATATATTGGCGTAAGGTGTGGGCTCACAGCGGCTCGACCTCTCCTCGAAATTCTGTCAATTTATTTTGACCAATTCACTGGGGATTTTTTAAGAGTGCTTTGTAACACGTATAGTGCTCATCTCGAAGATCATACTATTGTTAGTTGGACTGAAATTTCAGTTTGAAACCAATCAATCGAATCCAGGCCTGGGCATGGGGGGGGGGGGGGTGTTCTTTCATCAATTTCATATCATCACTCATTCCCTCCCATCTTCGCGAATAGTAAGAAGTGGCAGAAAGGCGAAGTAAAATAGACCAAACAGACCAACCTTGGCCCAGTATATCTGCTGTGAACTCAACGATGAGAACTGCACGAAGGGACTTGGAAGATTATAAGAAAGGAAACTGTGGCCGAGCGCGCTCAGCAGTTGCCCGATGGTCTGACCATGGAAGGTTCCACGTTCCAGCCGTGGCATCAGCCTGGACATGAGTGTTAGAGTGTAAAAGAGAGAGAGAGAGATAGAGAGTGAGAGTGAGTGAGTGAGTGAGTGAGTGCGTGCGTGCGTGCGTGCGTGTCTTCATTCATCTTCCTCGTCGCTAATTGTCAAATGTGACAGAAGCAGAAAATAAAATACAAATACAGACGTGTCAAACGTGTAATTTTCAACTACGAAAATGTATAATTAGAAACATATGCAGAGGATAAACACTGTATGAAATTAACAATATATTATTCACGCAACATGGTAGGTGGGTATTATCAATTGAAATAATGGGGAGGTGGGTATTATCAATTGAAATAATGGGGAGGTGGGTATTATCAATTGAAATAATGGGGAGGTGGATATTATCAATTGAAAGTAATGGAGAGGTGCGTATTATCAATTGAAAGTAATGGGGAGGTGGGTATTATCAATTGAAAGTAATGGTAGGGTGGGGAATATCAATTGAAAGTAATGGGGAGGTGGGTATTATCAATTGAAAGTAATGGTAGGGTGGGGATATCAATTGAAAGTAATGGGGAGGTGGGCATTATCAATTGAAATTAATGGGGAGGTGGGTATTATCAATTGAAATAATGGGGAGGTGGGTATTATCAATTGAAATAAAGGGGAGGTGGGTATTATCAATTGAAAGTAATGGAGAGGTGCGTATTATCAATTGAAAGTAATGGGGAGGTGGGTATTATCAATTGAAAGTAATGGTAGGGTGGGGATTATCAATTGAAAGTAATGGGGAGGTGGGTATTATCAATTGAAATAATGGGGAGGTGGGTATTATCAATTGAAAGTAATGGGGAGGTGGGTATTATCAATTGAAAGTAATGGTGAGGTGCGTATTATCAATTGAAATTAATGGTAGGGTGGGGATTATAAGTTGCCAGGGCACGGATGTTCTTTGCGAGTATCCCTTCATCAATTCCATGTAATCACCATTTTATGTCGTGATTAGCCAAAAGTGACAGAAAGCGACGAAAAATAATCAACCAATCAATCAACGTATCTACACTCTCGGTGGTGTTACATTTCAATTGTTCGGTTTCCAGTAAACATTCCATCTTGACGTCATCCGTAAGACTGCCATTGTGACCGTAATACTTGTAGTTATTTCGGAGCAAGATGACCAGATATGATACGTGACTTATCCTAAGGGGTGCGAAAGCCAAAGCTAAAAACTAAACACAGTCCATAATTACCATAGCATCAGGTCTTACAAGATATATACATACAGGTGAGTCACTATTCTGTGACATCATCAGTAATAGGTCTTAATATTAAATAACACAAAAATCACGCAGCAAATTAAAGGTATTACGAATAACATTAAAAATATTTCTAGAATTGGAAAGAGCAATAAACATTTGTGCAACGACAAAGGAAATTAACAACAATAAATATTAGTTCGAGGGGAAGCACGTGTCATAATGATACAAAATGATAACATGTAGAAAGTTTCAAATACGTTTGAGCTGTTTTTAAGATGGGTAATACATAAAGTGTAAGTTCAATGTTTACCTATTCGTTACCTTACATCATTGCTACTACTGTAGTTGTACATTTTGTTCCATTGGTTTGTCTTTCGCCTCTTCTGATTATCCCTAGGTCATTCCACATATCCAAGACTTTTTCCTTTAAATTCGAAATAGTCTCGCTCCCGTCCATCTCGAATTATTATCAGCACTGTTCGTAGTAGTTAAAATAATAACTGTTACTATTGTTTGTGCTTATTACTATTAGATACAAATTTTGTATCAACACGAAACCCCCTACAAAAAAAAGAAAGTAAATGGCGACTAGTATGCCTCTGCCTTGTTATCACTGGTATGCTATACATTTACACAGCGTACTTTCAATTAGTTATTCTTACTTGATTCGTCGTTACTTTCAACTGATAATCTCTACCACCTTCTTTACTCTCAATTTATAATCTCAACCGCACAAAGAGAAATTCTACATAATTATAGCAGCCACTGTAATCAACAAAATTTATTCAGTCCAAATCTCATTTGTGAAGGTCCTGACTGTCTGCTGTGGCCAGCCAGCAGTGAATATTTTGCCAGTGGAGAAGAAAGAAGCCGAAACCAGAATGAAATGAAACAGGTGGTGCCCTTTCGCAGCGGTCACGAAGGGGAGGGGGTGGTGAAGGCAGGGGGGAAACATGGTGGCAAGTCTTTCCACCATGGGGGGGAGGTCCTCTGCCCTCCGGCCTGTGCTCTTCCTCTAGTTTAGGACACAACAGAGAAAAATTGCTAGTTCACTGATATGTCGCTAGGTGTCTCTGTATCGCATCGGGCCAGGAAACTACTTTCATGCCAACCTCCAGCCCACTCTTAAGTCCACTTTATGCACAGTAACAAAACACACTATTTGTAGTTTCTTCAATAATATTAATTTGGCTTCTTGAGTTCTGAGATACATTTTTCATTTCAAATTATTTCATTATTCACTGCAGAGTACAACACAGGAACAAGAATGCACGCTCATCACGGGTTCGAATCCCGGCCTGGATTGTTCGAAGTCCCTTCATCAATATCATCATATCACTCATCCTCATTTTCGCGATAACCAAATGTGGCAGAAAAGCGAAGTAAAGTAAACCAAACCAACAACAATATGAATGTGCGATCTCTTGCCCAAATATATACATCCGTTGGAGGCCAAGAGATTAGTATATTAAAAAAAAAACACTACTAAAACGAGAGCGAGAGAGAGCCTGAGCAAATATTTGTAATTTCATCATTATATATTCCATATTTGAAAAAAAAAAACCATAGCATTATTGTCTGCACATAACACGTTTCCATTTCATAAATAATAAAACTACATCCCATATTATACATACATATTGTACAACGTGTTAGAGGTTGTGTAAATACAGAGAACATAAGTACTGCAGAAAATTTTCCCTTCAGTTCTTTAGAAGATTTACAAAGGAATCGAATAGAAACCAATCCCCTATCTGTCCTATAGGAGATAGACTGAGGGACCTGAAAGCACGGGATTTCAACCATTGCAGCGGGGGCGAGGGGGCAAGGGAGGTAGAGGCAAAAATATTTTTTTTTACTTCGGAAACCCGTTTCTACCTGGAACTGCTAAGGCGGAAGAAGAGCGAGCTAGGCCAGTTTAGCCCGCGGATCACACCGAGGGACGAGAAGCGCGTGAAAAAGAGTGTTGCATATGAACTGTAGCTTTAATATGACAATAAATATTGTGATTTGAAAATAATTAGAGATGTGAGATTGATTGCTCTATCTCTGCTAGACTAGCTACTCCTCAGTGCACGTCACTGATGTTAGCACTACACCATCGGGGTGTACTACACCTTGTTAAATCAATATTGATTACAGCCTGCAAAAAAATTGGATCCAAAAATTTTCTTGCTCGTTTCGCTTCGCTCGCAATATATCCAAGGTACCTTTATAAGGTATGCCATTCCCGAGGTTCCGAGATTTTCTCCCATGATTCTGTGCGCGCTATGACGTCATTAAGAGGACAGAATGGAACTTACTTCGTTATCGTATCCGGAAGCTTGAGATAAATGGGTCGATTATTTACTTATACACACTTTTTCTTGAATGCCAGTAAAATGAGAACAAATCAACCTGTTTGTGCTCTTGCCACGTGCAATAATAATAGTAGAAAATCGCCTGGAATAAAGTGATCATCGCTTCCCAAAAAGTTGCTGTAGCAGGATTGATTCAATTTGTTCCTCCAAATTTCGGACTTACTCAGTGGTGCAACCACAGGGGAGGGCAGGGGCATTGTCCCCCAACCTTCGACGGAAGTCAATTCTAGGGGGGGCAAACATTGATGGCCAAAGGCACCTACAGGGGGCACAGAGGAGAAATTGCCTCCTTCTATTTCAAATTTTGTACAAATAAAAATACATTTCGTAAAATTTTCTTGCTCGCTTTGCTTGCAGTGCCAGCTTTTCTCAGTTTCGTCAAGTTCAGAGACGTAGCTAGGGGGCGTCGGGAGTCGGCCATGGGCGCCAAATAATCTAATTTTAAAAAAAATGTGAAAGAGAGAATGCCTTGGCACCATGTGATGTTATCTGTTCCTTATTAAATCAATATTGTTTTAAATTGCAAAAATTGGATCAAAAAATTTTCTTTCTCGCTTCGCTCGCAATATAATTGTTTTTTGTAATGTGATGTATTTAAATAATATGTTTTGTCTATATGTAATGAAAAAAACTTTGAATACGTACATAATTTAGTGTTAGCATCTTGCATATGTATTTTCTTATTTTATGTCGCTCCATGTTGCATATGTGTAAAACATATGAAAGTTATACATGTTATATGTACAAAAAAAATATCTTCGGCATGCATTTATCATTCATTTTCTGCAATTCAAAAATACAGTTTGTATGCTTGTTTTCAATTATTAGGTAATGTAAAATTTCTGGTGTTGAAAAAATATTTCAAATCGTTTGTTCCAAATAAATACTTTAGCACAGACATCTACCTCCCTTGTGCGTAATTTATGAGGATAATAACGTCTTTGATACTACTACTACTACCACTAGTAATAATAATGCCATTATTAATATTATTATTACTATTATTATTATTGGTACGTTTATCCTGGTACTTTCTCCCTCCAGATAAAAATTTGTGGTTGCGCCTCCGGCCTTATCTTCCACACTCGCCTTCCGTATCATCACGTATGCAACTTTCAAAAACCTTTACACAATCGGAACTCAGTTTCTAAGTATTGCTTCATGTAAATAATGACCAAAGAAGCTATTCAATCAGGCCCGTAGCCAGGAATTCTTTGGGGGGGGGGGGGGCGAAGTCAATCCTAGAGGGGGCAAATTTTTAATATATTGTGTCGCATTGACACATATTATGGTAGGGTAAACAGAGGCACTTGCCTTCCTCCCCAAAGAGCTATAAGTAACAGAAAAGGGATAGTATCTTGAAACTGCAACGAACAAAAAAAAAAAAAAAAAAAACTTCGAGCAACATCAAATAGCAATATTTCGATAATGACCTTTCCAGGTTGCCAAAGAATATAAAGTTTAACATAAATAGGCTAGTAGGGACTGTACCTACTGGATATTGTAATTGATTGATTTGGTGTTTTAAGTCCACTTTATGCACACTAAGGCTAATTGGAACTGGACCTACAGTTTAAAGTGGGATCCGAACCATTAGCCTTACTGTTCATAAAGTAGACTTAAGAAACCAACTCAAACCAAACCTAGCTGTGTTATTAGTAAAACACATTTTATGTTTGTGTTGGATATGGTATGAGATTTAATTAGGAAAAGCGATGGATAATGTAATATTTATACAAAGTAAATTAATGTATTATGTTCTTACAAACAAATGTAACTATTACAGAATAGGAAGCCAGTGACGAAATTAGCCGTAAGTTTTTTTTAATTCCTCGCAGTAGTAAATATTGTTACAAATTAAATCCAAAAAATTTAGATCCTCAACTCAGGTGGATAAGAGATCAAATTATAATTCTCAGCTTGCATTTACCTCCGATTATTAGAAGTATCATTCGACCGAAAAGCAATCTCTGACTGTTGGCTGATACATGCGACTTGCCTAAAATACAGGAAAACGTAACAGCATAATCGTTCCATTATTTGTGTTTTGTATTTGTATTGCTTTTGTTTTATTTCAAGTATAATTTACACCTTGGCCAATCGCAAAGATGAAAATGAATGGTGAGTAGATGAAATGGATGATCACAAATCCATGTGGATCACAAACAGTACAGAGTACTACACAGATTGTTGACCCACATGACAGAACCTAGTAAGCCTGCAAGAATGAAGTTCCTAGGATATACATATTACCTGGAAGAAATATTGCTATTTGAATGTTTCCCGAAAAGACACCCTTTATACAATAGCCATCATCTAATTCATTCGCCCGCTCGGTAGCCGAGGGCGTTAAGTGGTCGACTTTCGATTTCGCCTCCGAAGTTCCCGGTTCAAGTCCCAGCATGGGCATAGGTGTTCTCTGCGAGTCAGGCACGTATCCAGGAATTCATTTCGTGGGGCTAAACACCATATTTTTAAGGGGTATAGATAGAACCTCACAATTGTATGTTTAAGGCCAATGGTGGCAATTGGGTTCAAAACGGGAGTGGTGGGTTCAAGAAAAGTTTACTTTATCTTCCCTTGGTATACAAGGGTTAGCATAAAGAGGTCATAGTGTGAAGGCAAAAAAATGGGGAGCAACTATTCCCAAAATCGTCGCCACTGTTCAAGGCTGCCAAATTATTTAGAACGTGAAATCGGAACATCTTTTACCACTCAACTCCTCTGTTCCCATGCATTAACATTGTGTGCCGGAACCATCTCAGTATGTGTGTTTGTCCATTTCTTATCATCAGACATCAAAACATCTATGGCGTCTTCGAGTGTTTTTACGAAGCTGTTACACACGCACGGGATGGATAATCCACTCGACAACGCGAGACTCAAACTGTGGGCTGCGAACTGGACGCAGAAATTTCTCGAATATTTCTCTCTGATTCGAGCCTGAACACCACTACTGTGTCATGTCCTCCCATGTTTTACAGTTCTTATAAAAGCCGAAACTCACCAAATTATTCATATTGAGGCCTAAGCACTCGCAAGTGTTCACAATTGTCTGTCACAACTTCCGCAGTCTTGTCATATATTGGCACAAAACAAAGTAAGTCTTCTCGAATACAGTTCGAAACAATTAATTCACAATGAAAACCCTTCCGATCCCAACACATCTAGTGTTTCATCTCCCAGTATGATTACATGCTTACTCATTTATCTCCAGTGACGTGCCCAAGGGAGGGTTGGTGAGGTCATAACCCAATTTGACCAAGTATTCCTTAAAAAAAAAAAGAACGTCAAAGAGAGGAAAAGATGGCAAAATAAGGGCTGACCACCAAAAATTGTATGCATAACCCTCCTCTTCTAAAATTCTGGGAAAATTTGGTCCGGGCACAACTAACTCATCACTCAAAACTTTGATTTTCAGTTGATCTGTGCAGCTTACTTCTTTTTTAATTAACCGCTCCAATACTCGTTACTTCTTAAATATTCACTTTAGAGAAAGACCTTCGATCTCTTCGGCCCTTGACCCGAACTAGCACTACACCGAGGCTCCGGAAATTCCGCTGTCGTTAATATCTTCAGCTTTGGACCCGAACTGGAACTAGTAGTAGACTTCGTTACTTTATGGTATTTAGTCCTTTTCATTTTCGAATCACTAGATCTTATAAAGCCACCAATGGACTGTATGAACTATCACACTTACCTTTGAATACTCATTAACCGATTCTGTTGTACAGATCAACCTGGAAATTGAAGCCGCGTATTTTAACCTCATTATATTCTAGAACGTTCCACAGATAAAACGATTCGTTAATGTTGCCAGTAGTTCGACGCCTTCTCTTATTCAAGAACGTTCCCTCTCGCGCTTTCCAGAGATTAAAAAATTACAATGAATCGTCCTACGTGTGGCGTTTGCAGCTTCCAAATGCTGACAAGTCTTTGCATAGTGCTGCGACAACACCGAAAGCGCAAGAAAAGTTTTAATGCAATATTATCAACAACAGGCTTATAGAACATTCTCCGTGTTGCCTTGGTAAGTATTTCTCTCCTTATATATTATCGGCACACTATTCAAGAAAACAAAAACCTAATTTTGCCGGGTCCTGTGGCTGAGTGGTTAGCACATCGCGCTGCGACGCCAAGGGTCCCGGGTTCGAATCCCGCTCAGGCATGGTTGTATGTGAATGTCCATTTATCATTTTCATCATTTCATCACTCATTCCCATCTTCGTAAATTAGCTAAGAGGAACAAAACACGAAGTAAAATAAAATAAATCAAATCCAAAAAAAAACTAATTTTACGTAGTGTAAACTGAAAAAATAAGGGGGGACTCCAGCCCCCTGATCCCACCTTGGGTGCGCGCTATTAACAATAACAGGGTTGTAGAACATTCTGTGTCTTGCCTCGATAATTATTTCTCTCAAATTATCATCACATTATTCAAGAAGCCATGAACCTAATTTTGTGTAGCGTAATTTCCTGAAGGGGGTGCTGGAGCCCCCTGATTCCCACCTTGGATACGTGCTTGACTGGATAATTATTTCTCTCCTTAAATTATCGTCACATTATTTTATTTCTCACCACAAGAAACCAAAAACTTCATTTTATCTATTGTAAACCGCAAACTTTCGGGAGGGCTCGAGCCCACTAAGCTCCCCCTTGGATACGTGCCTGTTGCGAGTGTCCCTTCATCAATTTAAACTAAACATCACTCATCCTGTTCGTCGCGATTAGCCAAAAGTGGAAGAAGACACTACATAACAAAAACAAATTTATCCTCATCGTGGCGATCAACTGGAGAATCTGAAAAGTAGCGTAAAAATATTAAAGGGAAATTCCAGGATACTCAGTAAAAAGTCATATCAGAATATGCCCGGACAAGAACTTTCCTTAGAATTAGACATTTAAAATAAATGCAATAGGTTAGCTGGAAAGAAAAGCTGGCAGTGGACTACAGCCTACAGGGACAAGATATCACGCATATAATGTATGAAAAATAAACTATGCATTGTTTCGAAATAAGTGTATTCTTCTATCGCGTATTTAATCTCTTGTTGTCAAATTAAATTAACAGCTTTGGTGTATAATACCAAAAGATGCATGAAAACACAGCGTTTCATGGGCCATCTGCTACATTCTACGCATAGCTTTCTTCCGCTCGTGTCCGCTTGGTGACGTCACAAGCTCTAGCCAATAACGTGCAAGTCGCGGAGTGGCCCCCTCTGCAATATATCATTATTCTCTGTAATGCATAGTAAATTACCAGAACCACTATGTGCCTGAGTGAGTGGTATTCATGTTTCACATGTATAGTGTTCTTTTGTGACTGTTTTAGTCACAAGTGCTTCTTTCGAAGATAACAGCTTTTTCAGTGCCTAATCTCACGTTTAGTTTGATTTGATTTCATTTATTTTACTTCGCTTTTTGTGCCACTTTTGGCTAATTTGCGAAGATTGAGATGAGTGACATGATTAAATTGATGAATGAACACTCACAAACATCCATACCCAGGCCAGGAATCGAACCTGGGACCCCTGGCGTCGTATAGCGATGTGCAGAACGATTAGTACCTATTTTGTATGTTGTTCTTATTTGCCTGCTTATTTTGCGAGTTTTTAGTGCCTATCAATTCTCATCGTGTTTATAAGCCCTTATTTAACCTCCCTTAGATTTGTAATAGTGATGACCGAGGATGGTGTAAATAATATAGGGCACTGACAAGTCTCATATAAAAATTATGTAATATATTTGAAACAGTTAGTAATTAAAATTGCGAGAATTCTTTCAGTCTATAATGATGAAAACTTTTCTTAATCGCAGAGACTTTATTTCTGCCCTTTGGCCAGCTTCGCGGCCGCCCAGACGGCTACTCCCGTCAAATCGTGTGTGATATCTCCGCTATACTCGTAGAAGCCGTTGGAAATGACTTCAAGTTCTCAGAATTACAGTTACAAATACAATCAAAATAAGCACGTACCTTGTCACAGGGGATGTTGTAAATGTTGTCCTCGTGCATCCACACGATTTTGGCATGTTTTTCGGAAATATCCATTTACACACACAACAGTTCATCTTCTGAAATTGCTACAGTTTCTCTCCTGATATTCTCCTTCAGTTCTTCTAATGTGTGAAGGTTTGTTGCATAGACTTTATTTTACAATTTCCCCCATAGATAACACTTTACTAACGCTAACCGATAAGTCAGGGTGACAAAAGAGGAACGGGAGAAGAAGCCATGTTAGTTTAGAGATTGAGATATCGCGGGTTCGAGTCACGAGATGAGCGCGAAACACTTACGCTCATGTAGCCATGCACACTGAATCTGTTGATTTCGCTAAATTTGGCGGGAAACTGGGAAATGGCACAACATGCGATAAAAATGTGAGAGAAACATTGTAGAAATGAGAGATTGTTAAAGAAAGTTAAATTTAAACAAGGCTGCAAATCTGAAACTTAGAAAGTACAACAATGTAACAAAAGCTGTCTCTCATTGATGAAAAACGACAGATGAAGGAAGACACTTCTTTTGATCAAAATGTGATAAAAGTAACTGTAGGATAGTGGGTTATTTTAAAAGAAAATTAAATTTGAAAAAAGGCTAGATATCCCTTTTCATAACGATTTCAACAATGAACGAAAGGTCCCATTGTTGCTGGGAAAGGAGAGATAAAGTCACAGTGTGTGATCAAAATGTGATAAAAATATTGCAGGATAGTGAGTTTTTTTCAAAGAAAATTTAATTTAGAAAAAAAGGCTAGATATCCTTATTCAAAATGATTTCAACAACGAAGTAAGGTTCCATTGTTCCCTGTAAATGGAACCTTCCTTCGTTAGAGAAGAATATTAAACGTGGATCAATTACCCCAACACTAGCATTCCCCATAATTCATTTACACAAATTTAACACTCTCGTTCTCAATCTCTTCACAAAGTTTCACACGGTATTTCTGTGTGGAACAGGCACACCTGGGAATTCTGTTGAAAATCGTCTACGAACATCCCTTCAAGAATTGCAGACTAAAATTGGTAAACGATCTAAGTCCCAAAATAATTCAAACACAGTTTTCCACGTTAAACTGTGAAATGTGGCATGCATTATAATGTGGTAAACGTGAAAAGTGGTTGGTAGCCCTCTAAGTAGTTCAAAGGGCATGTAAAGAGGTCACTAGTGTGAACGTTCTTACGGGGTGATGTGCGGAACGATGCGATTTCCCAACACTTTCGCTTTTGGCACTTACAACGTTTACCACTTTTAGTCCTCAATTTGTAATCAGATACGAATCGTACGTAAAAAGTTTTGTTGTGTTGATTGATTGAGTTGATGTTTTAAGTCCACTTTATGCACATTAAGGCTAATCGGGACTGGACCTACAGCTTAAAGTGGGATCCGAACCACTATGCGCCTCCACCGGGAATCGAGCCCGGGGCCCCTTGATTATAAGGCGACGACGGTACGACTGCGCCATCGGGGAGGCCCTACGTTTTGTTGTAATGTGTGTGTATGTGCCATTATTAAAACTATAGAAAAACACAAATAACACTTGGAACACTATACGCTTAATAAACACTGTATAAAACAATAGAAAATCGCAAGAACACTTTTAACACGTAACCACTTGAAAAATACGAC
Source organism: Lepisma saccharinum (assembly GCF_977018435.1). Taxonomy (NCBI): domain Eukaryota; kingdom Metazoa; phylum Arthropoda; class Insecta; order Zygentoma; family Lepismatidae; genus Lepisma; species Lepisma saccharinum. The sequence goes on from NC_139234.1 coordinate 53,398,345, forward strand.
TGAACTGAGATCGCGAAGTTACTGAAATGAAAAGGGGTTTAGAAATAAATCCACAAGTTATGCTCAAAGACATGTGTTTCAGTTGGCACTCGGCGCCACAAGCTGTTAGGAAACTTAATGCCCTTTTAGCGTGTCTTGTTACCAAAGCTACGCGAAATTTCCTAAAAACATGACAAAAACGAGTGGATGCACGAGGACAACATTTCCAACATCCCCCGTGACAATTAACGTGCTTATTTTGAATGTAATTGTAACTATAATTCTGAGAACTTGAAGTCATTTCGAAGATAGCGGCTTCCATAGCGGAGATATCGCACGCGATTTGACGGAAGTTGGCGTCGGGGCGGCTGCAAGCGTGCCGCCGTCAGGCGCACAAAGGAGAAAGAAAGACCCTAATTGAAAGTTGGATAACTGAAGCGGCATGTTATAAAGGACACCTGGATTTAATTTCAAGATGATCGACTGAGTATCATGCATGCAAGATCGAATCGGTTATAAAAGGGGAAATCATGGGCGAAATACGGACTTGCAAGCGAGTCGCCGGAGAGACTGAGACTTCATCCTTCCATACCTACCCTTTGACACGCGCTGGGCCAGGTGAGGATAGAATGCAGCCGATTTGAACAACCTTGCCGGGGAAGGAAACGACGCTTGCTTACCTTTAACGATATTCCAACTAACATATTCAAAAGAGGTATAAAACCACAGATTCCGAAGTTTTCACACAGTTTACCGCGATTCTTGTAGCGAGAGCACCTCCATTCTACATCTCCGTATACGGTGGACTTAGTTTTGTTTTGCGAACATCAGTGTGTGATAGCCAGTGAGTTGATACGAGTGTGCTTACCTCAATCGCTGGAGGAAGTCAAAAACCTCAAAAATCAAGGTCGGCTAAAAGGATAGAGAGGAGAGGGGACGTTCCACAACGACGCTGCCACTACCATCTGGCGCGAAGCTACAGCCGAGCTAGCCGACACTAACATCATTGACGTACCATGCCGTGGAAACCGGCCAGCGATACCGCCAACACCATCCGTTGTGATTGCCCAACCAGCCAACGCCCAGCAGTAACGACGGATAAACAGCCGACGTCCGAGGTGAGAATGCCCAGCCGACGTCCGAGACGAGGATACCTAGCCGACGTTTGGGATGAGAATGCCCAGCCGACGTCCAAGAGGAGAATGCCCAGCAGATGGAAGCGACGAGCCTGGAAACGCTAGCCATCGGGGGCCGACATCAGAGCGAAGGAGAGATACGCGACGTCGAGAGGAAGTGAAAGTGCCAAATATCATCACCATTGACATCCGAAGGAACATTTTTCGTCACAATGGAACCTAGTGTGAATTCCCATACCTAGGAAAGATGGACCACCCGATGATGTAGCAGAGTCTGGTAGTATTCGTATGTCGATTCATATCCACATATGAACGTATTGTTTTCGCTCATCGCCCTACCTCATAAAACTAAAGCCATCTTGATTCGCGATTTTCGGCATGATTCGGAACACCCCAAACCTAACTTTTGGTCTTGAAATTGAGTATTGTGATAATATAAGTAGTTTTTATTGTTTGTTTTTAATCTCTTTTAATGTCAACATTTAAATGTAAAGCTCCTTTATTGCATTACATTCTATGGTAACTTGTCAAAGTGTGCTCCACGGTAAAGTAAATCGCCGCCCAGTTGTTTGTATAGCTAATTGAGGGTTGACTGTTTAGTCTTTTGATTATTTAATAATATGTGCTAAAATTGTCCAGGTCGTGTAGAGTACAACACACATATCTTTGCCGTTGCATAGATACCAATTTTCGTTTCGTCTCCCTCTCTCTTAGCATCACGTGCTCTACCCTGCTCGTCAACCTTCGCTATTGTTGCCATATTGTCATTCCATTCCTGGACACACTCGCGCAAACATAATTGAAAACAATTGAATAGCGCTCCAGCTCGGGGTTAACACCGTTCGGCAGGGACGGTAATGTGGCAATATAGCACGGCATAGTGGTTGCTTCTTTTATGCAGTGCATGTTCATTGGCTAGCTAGTAACTAGTGTTGCCAACTGTAATAATGAAGTACTATTTCTGTCACGGAAGGGGAAAGGCAGGTAAAGTGACGGTGAGTTTTGTTGGATTGGAAGCACCATATTTTTATTTTATACAAAGTATTTGACCGATTTGACGTTGTGTGCGAGTGCTTCTGAACTGTAGACAATTTACCGAACCCGTGGCTGTGTTCAATGTTATCAACTGGTTATAATCAGGGCTAGGATTTATAGGTAAATACATACTTTTAGTTTGACGAAATATCGCTGAAATTTTGTGATATCTTTACGAATAATAATGTTTGTAGTGATTAAAGGTACATTTTATTATCAATATTTTTCCATATTTCTAATTTTAATAAATGCTTACTTTTACATATTTAAGGAAAATATACTTAATTTTACATATTTCAACAGGTTTAATTCACAAATTGTTCATATTTAATAATTTTGGAATTGTTCAAAATAAATAAATTATGTGGCTCCAACAGCATTTCAACTCTTGGCTCCGGCACGTGTTAACACGTTGGCATGTTATTATCTGCCGTTGCAATTCCGTACCAGTATATACGGGTTTTGGGAGTGAACAATTAGAACGCAACCAGTGCATTAATGCAATGGAAAATAATACTTTTTTTTATTTTGTTTGAAATCACTCAAATAAGGAATCGTATGAGGAAGTCTTCTTTGCAGCATTTTTGGTAATTTTACGTATGTGTTAGTTCATATTTTGCGAATTTTTAGTCCACATGTATGTAGCTACATACAAAGCCACTTGTTAGTACATATTAATCCTAGTCCTGGTATAATGCATGACGTTTAAAACTCAACGTTCGATAGACCTGAATTCTCTAATTTTCTTGTTGTACGTAACAACTGTGCATCGGCGCACTGCAGCGATTTTTCTATCTGCTCCATTAGCAACACTGCTTCTTGAGTTGTGTCGCGCATCGCACGGCAGAAATATCTGTGTTGGACTCTAAGTGATATTTTTCTTCGTTATAGAGTGGTAACGTAATTTTTGCTCGCGCCAAAGGTGAATTGAGGTATTCCGGCAGCTAGAGTTTATTTGCGTATTGCGTCACGCAGCGAAGTTGTAATTGTTGGAAGGACGCGAGAGGGCTTGTCCAAGAGAAATGGCATATTTGATACTTGCTGCCTAGATGCGAATGTTCTGGTGAACTAAAGGTTCAATCACGCCGATCATTAATTTTGATAATTGTTCTTATTGAGGGCTGGCACATATTCAATTGTAAGGAGCACAAGAGCTATGATTAACGACCTAATTTCAAGTTCATGTTAAACAAAAGAAAGAGTACGTTGATGAAATACGAACCTTGTACGAGTATTTTCATGTTGATAAACCCATGAGAATGAATGAGCGAGTGAATGGACGAATGAGTCAGGGGGACCTCTATTGTGTTTGTTGTGTAAATATTTTTGATTCCAATACATCTATTTTTTACCGTTTGTACGAGTTGTCATTTATGTTTACAGGTGCCAGGTGTATCGGGTAGAATTAAAGTGTTATATTTCAAAGTATTCTATCCCCGTCCCTGCATTGAAAAGGTACAATTACCGTCCAAGACCCGAACTCAACCTGGATCGTTTGCTATCGCACGACCGGCACTTCCTGCCTATTAGTGCGCGGTAACTAGATTGATCGATTGATTGATTTGGTGCTTTAAGTCCACATTATGCACAGTAAGTCTAATCTACAGTTTAAAGTGGAATCCAAACCACTACGTGCTTCCACCAGGAATCGAACCTGGGACCCCTTGATTATAAGACTACGATGCTACCACTACGCCATAAGGGAGGCCCTGTCATCACTAGAGTTGGGATTGTGCCCTAAATGCATATTTTGTTCCTGTGAACAGTTATGTAGGCTATATTCTTAAGCTTTCAATACAGAAGTACATTTCATGGTCCAACATTCATTATGTGTAAATTCTATTGTGTCAAAAATTGTCCATTTCGAGTGATATTGCCTTAAAATGCTTAAAAGAGGAGGGCCAAAATAATGTTTTAAATGTGGAAAATATATATTGGTGGCTCATTGAGGTTTTCCGCACAAGAAGATTAAGAAGGTATGAGATGATAATTCCTTCTCCCTCCCCCCTCAACCTGATGGATATAATATGCTTTGTTTATTGATAATAAGAGGATGGCGAGGGAGGTTATTAAGATGTATATGGATAAATATGTTAGTCAGGTATTATATTATGATGTTATTCTCAGAATAATTCATGACACGTGGCTGATTGATGAGAAAGCCATGATTGCAAACATCTGAAAGATATAATCACTTATTTTGGCAGGGCTGAGAGTCTAGATGCCAGAGCCTTATTAGTCTGGAAAATGTAGTCCAGGGATGTGCATTTGGGTGTCTATGGAAAGGGTCACCTCCAGGGTGCGAAATCATTTAAGACTGGTGGGGGGAGAAAGGTCTTAATCTATAACCCCCCTCCCCACAGACATACATATAAATTATACCATATAGATATTTATAGTGTTATAAAAAGTAAAAATAAATTACGAAATTAAAAATATATTATTATTAATTACCCAAAAATAAATACGATGGCGCAGTGGTTGCGTCGCCGCCTTGTAATCAAGGGGTCCGGAGTTCGATACCAGGTGGAGGCACATAGAGGTTCGGATCCCACTTTCAACTGCAGGTCCAGTCCCGATTAGCCTTAATGTGCATAAAGTGGACTTAAAACACCAAATCAATCAATCAAAACCAAAAATAAATAAATGTGTTACTTTTAAATATATCCAATATATATAAAGCCCCAATCCCACCACTCACTCACTGACTCACTGACATAAATGTTCTCCATGAAGGAAGCCCCGGAGGCGAAAAACGCCCGATTACGACCCCCCATGAAATCGTCCCAAAAGGCCGAGAAAATTCAAAAATCTCTCAATCGGCCCTTCCTTAAGGGTGAAAATGCCCTTTTCTCACGTCCTTAGCAACCGTTGCCACGGACATTATTTGCAGCACACATTGTTTCCTTCCATTCTTAATTGTCGAGATACATTATATTTCTCACAGATCAATAGCACACAGATGAATGAACTCTTGGTTTGGAAAGGTGCCTGAAACAAGAGTGACATCTACATAATAAGGAGTTTCAGCCCAGATACAATTACGTATATATTGTTATACTCAATGCGTAAATATCTACATCGTGCTTGTTTTAACTAAATGTTTAGGGAGTATAATGACATGCAATTCCTTAGAGCTTGCCGTGCCTGTTGTTGTCCATGGAAACGGACGTTGCTAGGGAACTTAAAGAAAGTTTATTTTCACCCCGGAAACTACTGTAAGGGAATTATGCTAGACTTTTCAAATTTCAAAATACAAGCATCAGAATTTATTACAGAGGCAAGGTAGGGATTTGACGGAAAACAGTTATTATCCAATTACGTTCAAAAATGTGAAAATAACAAAATACGTAAATATTGCATTTTCAATTTAGTCGCTATTCATTTCGTTGATGCAAAACATCCAACTACCTATCTTGAAACGGTTATTATTTACTCAGTTCATTATGAAGAAAATAGACAAAAATAGTTCGAATATTTGTACCTTATTAGAGCCCATACGCACAAAGTTACTTTCTAAACTTTTCAAACTTATACATATGTTTCCCATCATCCAATACAACATGCAGACATTTTCAAAGTCATGAAGAACCCCACTATAACATGATTGCGCCCACAACGTGGCCGAATGTCATGCATGCGAGCGTACAAGACGTGGCCAAAGGCCACGTCGAAAGTACGCGAGTCAGATATTATAAAGTAGCACTCTACGTCCTTTACTAACTGGTTAAAGATGTTAATAAATCATGAAATAGTTGAAGTGGTTTTTATTATGTGTAAGTTTTTATTAAGTTTCTGCTTTATGTTAATATAAATCAATTAGATTTCATAGTTATTATTGTTTTGCATTCTTGTTTTACTTTTATTGTGCCTATTGATGTAGATTTGCTAATGATTATCTTGAGAGAGAAAAAAGCATTGAACACTCGCTACTACACTAATTTGTGTATGCAGTCGATATTATTCTTAGTGCAGTATATTTGAAATTAAAAGTAATTGTTTATCTTTTGTTAGTTGTAACAAAAACTCTCCCCTCGGAAATGTTTGCTGGGGGGGATTTTTGAGGCCAAGATTGTTGGTGTGTGGGGGGATCCCCTGTCACCCCAGGATTTCGCACCCTGGTCACGCCTTACACCCAAAGGCAATTCTCAGGTATATTATTTGAGTATGTTACAACAGAGAATTTAAACAGATTGTTTTGTGTCGGCTCGTTATATATTGCAGACCAAACACAAGGTTCCCAGGTATGAGATTGATTCACCCTGATATTACATTGTTTAATTGATTTGTTGTGATTGTTTCTATAGGCCTACTCATAAATCACAGTGACATATCCAGGAATTTTGTATAATTATGACCTTTTAAAAAAAATCATAACTGTAATTTAAAATGATTTTACTATCACTATCAGGTATTTTCATTCTTTCTTTTCTTTTCGAGGGGAGGGCTGTTTCAAAGGAGACAGAGCATTCATCTTGCCCTGTGCACGCCACTGCTGAACAACAAACAAAACACAGAAATTTATAGCATTGTCTTCCTAATTGTGAACACAAGCACATATAAAAATATCTTTCATTACTTACCTGAAAATACTCATCTGTTGAAACTCCAAACCATTCAGGAGAGTCAAGAAATTGATGAGGGAACACAATATGCAATGCTCGGCCATTTTGTGACACCACAAGTCTGGAAAATAAAAGAAAAATTAGTTTATAATTTCTGCAAATTTCATTATTGTTTTTAAATTCTGCAATTCCTCCAAACTTGACAATCCAATGTATATATTACATTACAGAGAACAAACAGCTACATATATAAATAAAAAAAATAAAAACACGGGATGCATTACATGTAACCAGGGTTGGCAAAATTTGTGTTTTTTATAAAATAAACAAAAAAGTTTATTTGTTTTAAACATGCTTTAAATATTTTAAACAGGAGCCGAAAAAAACATGTTTTAAACATAATGCCAAGAAGACTTGTTTTCTAAGACTAAACAAGGATGGACTAGGTTCCTATTATAAAGTAGCGCTTGCCTAACTTCTTAAAATGCACAATTATGTTAGTCTTAACTAGTCTTAAATCTCGCATTCTCGCATCTACGCTGTTCGAGAAGCTTCAACTAATCCACAGTTGCCAGGCCCCAGTCAGCGCACGTGGTAGCTACTGGGTCATTCCATGCCAAACCATCCAATGGTGGTTGCATGACCATTTTAGAAAAAAAATATTTAGTACATAGGTTTGTACATGTGTCTAAATATCAAAACCAATGTTCAAAAAAAAATATTGTCTTTAGTTCTCCTGGGGCAGCCATTTTTCCAGCTTTTTTTGTTCATGTAGCAGTATACAGAAACCTTAATATCTCAAAAACCATTAAAGCTAGAGACCTGAAACGAAATTCATTTTGTAGCTAATGAAGTATACTTCCTATGATATTCAGGTATGTTTTGCTTGAAATTGCATCGTAAGTACGAAAATTATGGTGGAAAATGGGGTAACAATAGTTAAAAAATTGCATTTTTAAGCCTGATTATTTTAATGAAGGGGTTTAGTCAAAGGCTTGATTTTTTTTTCATGTGTAGACCTACATGCAGGGTGTCTGTAAATAAAATATCAGTGCCTAGAAATGCACCCCTTTTTTACAGCATGGGCTCAAACATGGCCGTTCATTGAATTTTGACAGTTTTCGGGGTTAAATATCTCAGATGGGTCCCCTTTAAAAATTCTGAAATTTGGCACATAGGAAGCCCTTCAAGAACCTAACTCACAGTAAAAATCTCAACTTTTAGATTCAACTCGTTTTGGTCAATATGAGGTAACGTATGTCACCTAATTTCTGGCGTTGCAAAGTAAGGTTAAACTACATTCCATACTTAGAATAATGAAGTCTTTTCTTTTTTTTAAATTTGGGTTAAATAAAGGCTCAGAAAATATAGTAACATAAGGTTTTAACACTTGACTTACCATAAATTGAAATTACAAGGTATGACAATTGAAAATCTGCGAAATTTCATTGCAAAAGGTTTGATTTATTAGGTACCCACGAGCAGTTGGTATTGTCAGCTCCAGGTTCCTATTCATTCTCTTTGTTAAATCAGGCAGGATTCTTTGTTCTTTCACTAAGTTCCTAAGTAAATTATCAGAAACCTTCAGTTCATCACATATTTTTTCTTGACCAAGTGGTAGCAATCAAACTGATGATTCTGATCTTTTCAACATTAGTTTTTTGCTCATTTACATTTTTCTTCTTATAATTTCAATTATATGATTGTACTGGCCATGCAAAGGATTGTCACACTTGCTTTCCTTTTCTTCAGCTTTAATACTTAGTGAAAAGCAACTTTCCAGTTTCCATTGCACTCCTTGTAGGATGTGAATAGTTTTTCGAACAAGATCACTTTATTGTTTTTCTGCAATCAGTCTCCTCAGTTTTGAAACAGGAGATGCATAAAAAACAAAACAGACTTCATTCATTTCCTTTAGTTTACCTTGGCTTTGCACAAAGACATGATTTCAATTCTGGCATTTAAGTGAGTCACTTTCTCCACATATGAAACTTTTACTCGAACATATCAGGCATATTGATAAGGCTTTCTTGACACTTTTTTTACCTTACCTTACTTAACCTTTTCTTTAAGGTACTTCTGAAGATCACAACATACTTTACCATATAAAAAGCTATATTTAATGGTATTTGCATATTGTCTCTAAGCCATACACCTGTAGTATTGACCTAAGAAGTGTTATCATTTTCACTGACTTTGTTAAGATTAGTTAGGTCTTCGGGAACCTTACCAAAAGGGTATTTATAACAGTCCTCTCCAGTTAAAAATATTACAGAACACTCCATTTCCTGTCACAGATAACGGACATTCACAAGTCACTACTCTCGGCACATTAGGCAAAGGAAGAATGACAGCAGAGATTGTACATGCAATCAATCAATTCCGGGCTTGCCTCACATCCTATCAAAACATGTCTCTGAATCTTCTGCTGTGCATGGATCACATCTATTTCAATGAATGTATTTTCTTGGAAGAAAAAAAAGTGGAAAATAAAGGAAACAAAAGATAATATATTCTACCAGCTTTGACACTCCAAAATAAATAGCCTACTTTCAGTGGAGTGCCCAAGGAGGGGTTTGTGGGGGTCATAACACAATACCTTTGGCCTAGTATTCAATAAACAATTACGTCAAAGGCAGGATAATGTGGCAAAAACAGGGCTGTATACTAAAAAAGTATATGTAACCCCCCTCCCCTCCCTTTCGAAATTCCTGGGCATGCCACTGCCTATCTTCAGCTGCATGTACTGCTACATTGATAAAAATATGGGGGAAGCTCAACTTTGGAGCTGACACTACCAACTGGTCATGGGTACCTCATAAATCAAACCTTTTGCAATGAAATTTCGCAGATTTTCAATTGTCATACCTTGTAATTTCAATTTATGGTAAGTCAAGTGTTAAAACCTTATGTTACTATATTTTCTGAGCCTTTATTTAACCCAAATTTTAAAAAAAGAAAAGACTTCACTATTCTAAGTATGGAATGTAGTTTAACCTTACTTTGCAACGCCAGAAATTAGGTGACATACGTTACCTCATATTGACCAAAACGAGTTGAATCTAAAAGTTGAGATTTTTATTGTGAGTTAGGTTCCTGAAGGGCTTCCTATGTGCCAAATTTCAGAATTTTTAAAGGGGACCCATCTGAGATATTTAACCCCGAAAACTGTCAAAATTCAATGAACGGCCATGTTTGAGCCCATGCTGTAAAAAAGGGGTGCATTTCTAGGCACTGATATTTTATTTACAGACACCCTGCATGTAGGTCTACACATGAAAAAAAAAATCAAGCCTTAGACTAAACCCCTTCATTAAAATAATCAGGCTTAAAAATGCAATTTTTTAACTATTGTTACCCCATTTTCCACCATAATTTTCGTACTTACGATGCAATTTCAAGCAAAACATACCTGAATATCATAGGAAGTATACTTCATTAGCTACAAAATGAATTTCGTTTCAGGTCTCTGGCTTTAATGGTTTTTGAGATATTAAGGTTTCTGTATACTGCTACATGAGCAAAAAAAGCCATGCGCCATGTTGGAAAAATGGCTGCCCCGGGAGAACTAAAGACAATAATTTTTTTTTTGAACATTGGTTTTGATATCTAGACACATGTACAAACCTATGTACTAAAAAATATTTTTTTTTCTAAAATGGTCATGCAACCATTTTTTTTAAAAAAATGTTTGATTTGACATGGAATGACCCTACTCTGTTTTCTTAAATAAATATTTTATCATGAATGTAACTAAATATTGACATTAACAACTATGTGCAGTATGTTAAGTGAGGAACAAAACTGTTTCATCCACATACTAATAAATTTTTACGATGTTTTAAACACTTTTTAAAAAAAACATAGCCATGTGTTTTAAACACAGCTTCAGTCACTGAACAGATTTCTATGAACAATAAACAAAATGACACGGATTGAATAAAAAGGTAAAGTTACAAAACATGCAAATAACCACAAACTATCAAACATCAAAATGTGTTTTAAAGAAGTCTGAAAAAAACATGTTTAAAACACTTTGTTTTAAACGTTTTAAATATTTGTGAAAAAAAATCCGTGTGTTTTAAACGTTTAAAACAAGTTGTTTGAAACACTTTTGTTTTAAACATGCCAACCCTTGTAACCCTCTCATTTCATGAATTCAATCAGATGCAAATCCAAAATTGGTTGAATTAATTTGATTTAACAGTAACTCGTTAAATTATATTTTGTTTGTTATAATTATGTTGGTTGCACGAGTTCAATAAAACATAATGATAAACTGTTTCTTTCATTGTGCATGATTATACAAGCTGAGACTTAGCAGTGAATATCAATTTATGGTTATGGTATATGGAAACACTATTACTTCAATTATGTATAAAGTTGTACTTGCTGTGTCTATTGCAGATTGTTAACCTACCTATATAGCGTATTGAATTTTTTTTATAATATAGTGTGTTCGTTTTGGCTCCTGGCCGAGATAGCGCGTGACTGCAGAACGGCGAGGCACGGCGCGGATGCCGGCATTTTCGACCCGTGACCATCCCGCTTATCTTTACGCACATATCTTTAGCATGCAGAAAACTGTATTTATATTCCATAACTAGTACTAACCTGTGTTATAAAAGTTGTTTAAAGTGATGACCAACTGCATTCACACATTCCCGGAATATTAAAAAAAGAAACAAAGAAAATTGCTTCTCAAGTTCGAATTTTAATTGTTTCAAAGCCTGTAAATAATAGGTATCTTCAACGATTAACCTAATTCTATTAAGTTTAAACATTTTTATTTCATTGCGCAAAAATAAGATTCAGAAAAAAATACCCAAACGGGCATCCTTACAGATTAAACACTACACGCAAGTTGTCGGCGCACTTGCAGTGTTGTTATTTTTGACCATTCGGTGAAAGAAACCGCAATCGCATTGACATGCAAAAGTTGTGTGTTTAGGCGTCGGGAGAGCGCACAAGCTGTTTGCAGCTCGCGTTGCAGGCGAAATTGTTGCTCGCTTATCAATACAGTTGTTCGATTTTGCGTGGAAGTGTAATTTTTCTGTTTAATGTAAGTGTGTATGTGCGAGTTTGTTCAGTCCCATAGATCACATCAGTGTTAATTTTTTCTATGTAATCCCAGTGTGTGTTTAATTAGATCGTGAGACCATTGAAATGCCAGCCGAAAAATTCACGTTAAAACAAATAATCTTTATGTATGACACTTAAGGGAAAACTGAATCATGTCGTAACGTTTGCAGGCAATTTATTATTTGTGGGGACCCCTAAAATAGTATATAGAAACAATCCTCACACTATAGATGAACTGAAAGTCAATATAAGAACAGAACTTACAAAAATTACGGAAAAGGCACTTTTGCGTGTCAATCAAAATTTGATCAAAATATGCCGGGAATGTGTGAATGCAGTTGGCCATCACTTTAAGCAACTCTTATAACACAGGTTAGTACTCGTTATGAAATATAAATACAATTTTCTGCATGCTCAAGATATGTGCGTAAAAACAAGAGGGCCGTCACGGGTCGAAAATGCCGACATCCGCGCCGTGCCTCTCCGTTCTGCAGTCTCGACCAGGAGCCAAAACGAACGCACTGTAGTGTTCATTTACAAATGTCATGTCCCCTCGCATGGTATTTGAGACTGTCCTATTCTCAAATTGTCATGTTCAAAGTTAATATTATTTATGTTGTTGATGTTGTTTTAACTTATGCATGTTTGTTTTATATATATATTGTTATAATCATCTTATCACGCTGTATAAAATACAAGAAATCAAGTTGCTGTAACCATAGTAACGAGAAATAATAAGTACTAAAAATGGTGATGGAAGTTGTGAGATTTTCTGCGCCTGTATTGTATTTATTTTAAATATAACGGTTATCGTTAATTACGCAATTTTATTTGCATTGATAATCGTTCTGCAAGTTAAAGCGCAGCGACGGTTATCAAGAGTGGCGACCCAGAAGCCAGGATTGTTCAAAAAGTGTGCAATCTTCTGACAGTGGTAAGAATGTCTGTTGTAATGGTACAGAATTTTTGTCATATGCTGAAGTAAGACTTACGTCACAAGCTTCAGTGTGCTTGTATAACGTAACTTCTTAAGTGAATCGTCATATGTGTGAAGATCACAATGGCTGATAAGTTAAAGCAAAGTAAATCTAAATCGTCGCGTAAAGAAACAAACATTCAGGCTAATACAATGACTACTTACTTTGATGCTGATAATCCCGTAGTCGCTTCCAGTAATGCGAATACTACAGAACATGATGTTTGTTCTACAAAACCCGACAAATTATCTTGTTGTAATGAACCAGACAATGATTTGAGGTATGTTCAGTGTACTCAGTGCTCGTCATGGCATCACATATCTTGTCTCAAACTTACAGTCACTCACTGGACAATTTATTCGACTACACTAGAAAATTATTATTGTAAAGGTTGCAAACCAGATTATGATCCTTTTAGTTTGCCAGCTTATCTAGAAACTCTTAACCCGAATTTTGGTGATTTGTTAAGCACTGTTAAGAGTATTCAATTGCTAATGGTCGCTTCTAATGAAGACCTCAAGACGAAACTAGAACAGTCTAATGCTGAAATGAAATCGCAGTTAGAACAGTCTAATGCTGAAATAAAATCGCAGTTAGAACAGTCTAATGCTGAAATGAAATTGCAGTTAGAACAGTCTAATGAAGAACTAAAAACACGAATGGATCTTGCTAACCAAGATATGAAATTACAGTTACAGCAATCTAATCAAGAATTTGCAGAGTTTAGTGAGAATATTAAGTCTCAGTTTGAACAATTTGAATTGGATATTTATAGTAACCTAACTTCAAAATTTGAATTGGTTCATCAAGAAATTAATACTGTTAATCAAAGATTAGACAACTTGACTTCCGATGTTAAAACACAACTTGATTGAATAGCTTCCGAATGTGTCAAGAAAAATGAACATTTGGGAAGTATTTTAAATAGCAATATTTCTCAAATCCGAACAGAACAAGACGTTCAAGGGCAACACATTTTAATAAATAAAGATTTGATTAGCGAATACGATAAATCTATTACAGTATGTTCATCCAAAATAACTGATATTAATAATAGATTATCATCGTTGGAAGTTGCTGGTAGGGAAAATGTACATTTTGGTACGTATATTACTGATTGTAATAACAGGTTGCAACATATAGAATCTCGTGTTGATGTTTTACAAACTAACTATGCAAATTCTCAACGCAACACAAAGGGAAATCTGAAACCACCCCTTGCACAAAATAGTTCTCAAACTAAGACATCACGTGAAAGGGCTAGAAATGCAGTTGACTCGGGGGTGACTAATTCATCTACTTATTCATCTGATGAATCTTTAACAACTCATGTGAAAACAACGTTCGATGAACCACATGTTCGAAATCGTGTTCGCTGGAAGCGAAACAAAAGATTTATTCCAACCTGCAATGAGGAACATTATCGAAATAATATGTCACCTAATAGTGTACAGTTTAAGGATACAAGTAATTATGCGATTAACAATATGCAAACTTCTAGATTGAATTCTACCGTTACAAATATTGATAAACATTCCAACGTTCAACAATGTTGTTCTGCTGATGGTGAAAATAGTTACATAAATCAAATGTTTACATACTCGCAAGAACCTAACCTCCCTGCCGTTCATTATAGTAATGTCGCTGGTGAAACGTGTGGGTCTCGTCATATTTCTTCCTTGCAGAATGAAGCTTGCCGACCATGGTTTCAAGGTGAAAGGCGTAATGCAAAATTAATGACTGGCACAAGTTGTCCAAATGCTGAAATTGGTGTTAATGAGTCAAATACAAATAACAATTACTGTGATAATCCACAAAGTCAGTTTGATCGTTGTATTTCTCCAACGTCTTTACCTGTAATTACTGTTGGGGGCTCGGGTACCCTTTTCTACACCCTCGAATTTTGAAATTTTTTTTATTTCATTATGAAGGTTATGTGATCCTATTTGTGAATAAAAAAAAAATGGAGCGCGGAAAGAAGTATTTACGACTGTACAGCCGTTTAAAGTTGAAATTTTGTCGTTTGAAATGGTTCGCAATTATTTCCAATTTCTAGATCGTGATACTAACACGACACCAAATTTTAACTATCGATCTCAACCTAACTGAACTAACCTATCCACGCGCCAATGGTTCGTGGGGCTAGCGCCAATGGTTCGTGGGGCTAGCGCCAATGGTTCGTGGGGCTAGCGCCAATGGTTCGTGGGGCTAGCGTCAATGGTTCGTGGGGCTAGCGCCAATGGTTCGTGGGGCTAGCGCCAATGGTTCGTGGGGCTAGCGCCAATGGTTCGTGAGGCAGCAGACCATCTCCCTGTAAGTCAAGTACAATGTCCCGTATGTCTCGTCGAACAAAGCCCTCTATGTCCTTCATCCGTTGAACGTGTGTCAATCTCATATTTAGTCCTTTTGTATTAAATCAATGTCACACAAATCAATTCCAATGTCTAAAGTCGCACAAAACAATTGCAATGTCTCAAATATCCAATACGCCAATAAATTACATAAATAATATATTGAAAGCGCAAATTATCCCATTGCACAAGTCATTCATAACAAGAAGAAATTGCAAATTATCCCATTGCACAAGTCAAAGATAAGAAGAAAAAGAAAATGTTCAGACGTGCGCCTGTGACATGAATCCAAGATGCGCCATGATGAAATCTCTGCAAAACCGTTTCGACGTTACATAAGGAATCTAAATATTGAAAAACGTAAGTTTCCTAGCACGTAGATCTAAAAAAAATACTTTCCGCGCTATTTAGAAACATCGTTTCTTATGAAGAACTAATTTTCGTAACGAGAATATTTTAAATGTGCGAAAAATCGAGGGTGTAGAAAAGGGTACCCGCGAGGGTGTAGAATAGGGTACCCGACCCCTGTTGGGGATAGAGGAAACAGATATGTAAAGATAAATGAACTGTCTCATTTACCTAAATTTTCTGGGAAAATAGAAGACCAATCGGCTCGAGAATATCTAGAACATCTTAATTCTATGCTTGATCTTATGGGCATTCCAATTAACAAAAGGCTACAGAGTATTCAGCAGTGTTTCACCAACAGAGCTGCGTACTGGTATAGAACTCACAAACGTATGTTTTCTTCATATGATCATTTTCAAAGGGAATTCATGAAGCAATTTGCAAGTCCGGAAATAATACAGTCTCAGTTATCAGTATTAAGGAACAGGAAGTATGATCCTACAGTACATGGTGATTTAGAAAGCTTTGCGTTGAAAACATATTCAAATTATTGCAATTTAGTTGAGAACCCAAACGAATTGGATGTTATTCAATTAGTTATTAGCCAGTTACCAAATAATATAGCTAATAACATAACTTGTCATGAGATACGTTCTATGGACCAGTTAACAACTATGTTAAGGAAATTAGATGTTGTCCGAACTAGTAGAAGAGGACTTATTTTCTTACCGGAAGAAACAGATAATTGTAGTAAGGTTAAACCCAACAAGAATCCTGACAGTATGAAATCAAAATTTAGTGTCAAGCAAATTAATGTTAAACACACCAAAAACACTTGCTCATCTTCTACTCAGACTTCGTCGATGGATGCTCAAGTACCTTTTACTAATGAATTTGGCAATGCTAATTCAAGATATGGACAGTTTAGAGGTAGCAATGGTAGTTTTAGAGGACGTAGAAATAATCGTGGCTATTAAGGATTTACATATAATAACAGAAATAATTTCAGATTCCAAAGAAATAATGCATACTCTGGTATTTCCGGTGACATTACAAATAGGAATTATAATCAGGATGCTATAACTTATCAGTTACCTAACAGTAGTCAGAATGGAAGGATTTTCTACAATAGGCAAGCGCAGTATACAAGTGAGCCTGCTCTCGCTCCTACTTACAGTCAACCTGTTAATGTGACTTCATTACAACCACAAGATGCATCTACAACTTCTGGAATATCAAATTCTCCTTCTGGAAATGTATCAAGGACCTTTACACGACAATCTGGTATTGGAACATCTTACCAATCAACAACAAATTTAAATTAAAGGATCGGATGGAAGTGCCTCGTTCACTCTGCTTTCTTTCAGAGAGGCCAAATTTGAACAAGCGAAATTCATTTCAAACACAGGAAATTATGAATGTACGTGATGATAAAGACTTAATATCGGAACCACTACAAGTGAATTTTCTATTGGAATGGTTTGAAGAAGAACCTGAATGGACTGTTAGTGATTATGATATTCCGGTTCCATTAACTGAAGTTCCAGTTATTCATGGAATTATTTGTCAAATACCTGTAGTTTGTATTATAGATTCTGGAAGTCAGGCAAATGTTCTAAATTTTGACGTTTGGTGTAAACTATCGTCTTTGATTGGCAACATTAAACTGGATAACGTGGAAGATGTAAAACTCACCGGTTTCGCTGGATCCAAGAAGTGTAAAGTTGTTGGCAGTAAAATTATTAATCTGCAGATAAAGCACGAATACTTTTCTATGGAATTTTTTGTTCTTAAAGAGTTGAATGCCGATGTCATTTTAGGAGTTCCATTTTTGAGGAAATATAAAGCTGTAATTGATTTTAAAGAAGGGAATGTAAGTTTGCTAAATGACAAAGGAAAGGAAGTTTCCTCTGTTTTAACTCGGCAATATTCTTCTACAGAAGATTCGAAATATTGTACAAAGTCTAACTTTTGTTCCGAAGTTATATTAAATGATAATGAAAGTTATCCATGTAGATTGTTACGTGATGCGTCAACTTTGAATGATGATGTAGAATATATGCCAGCTAAGAAGTCCATTTATGAGTCTGTTTTTAGAAATGATAATTTAGACAATTTGCAGAAAGCTGATTTATTCAAACTTCTGTCGTATTATCACGTACAATTTTCAGATAAACCTAGAAAAGCAACTGTTGAACCTTACAAGATTCAATTAGATACCGTAACACCTATTACAAGCACACCTTATCCCATACCAATATCAAGGAGACAACCTTTAGAAGAAGAGCTTTCAAAGTGGGAGAAATGGGGAATTATTTACCAGGATTCTTCACCATATCTTAACCCTCTACATATAGTGCCAAAGCAAGGAGGTATTTGGAGACCTGTGATCGATTTTAGGAAACTTAATCAACATGTTATCTCTCCACAAGTGAGAGTAGAAGCAATCAATGAACTGTTACAGAGGTTCCTAGGATGTGTTTATTTTTCTTCAATTGATTTATCATGCGGTTATTTTCAAATACCGTTGACTGAAGATTCATATCCTTACACAGCTTTTTCTTATAGAGGTAGACAATATCTTTTCCGCTATCTTCCATTTGGGATTCGATCAGCAGTCTCAGTGTTCCAGGACAGGATGAATAAAATATTCTCCACCGATTGCAGAAATTTTGTTGTTTGTTATTTGGATGATATTCTAATTTTCAGCAAAAATTGGTCTCAACATATGCAACATGTAGAACTAGTTTTACAAAAGATAAAGGGTGTCAATATGTCTATTAAATTTTCCAAATGTAAGTTTGCTTACAAAGAAATCTGCTTCCTTGGACACATAGTGTCCGGTGATAAAATTATGGTTGATCCTGCAAAGAATTCAGCAATTATTAATTTTCCAATTCCAACAAACAAACGCTCCTTGAGAAGGTTCTTAGGATTAGCTAATTGGAGGCGAAAGTTTATTGAAGGATTTGCTGAAATGGCACAGCCTTTGTATGATCTGTTGAAAAAGGAATCAAAATGGCAATGGAATGATGTTCATGCTTCAGTTTTTGAAAACCTCCGCAAGTCACTGATATCTCCAAAGGCTTTGTATCAACCAGATTTCACGAAGCCTTTCAATGTCAACACAGACGGTTCGAAGAAAGGAATAGGAGCTGTTCTATGGCAAGACTCAACTGAAAATTCTGAAGAAGGACCACGTATAATTCAATACGTTAGCAGATCTCTTAAAGGCAATGAGTTATCATATAATACTCACGAGATTGAATGCTTAGCGATATTATTTGCTTTTGAAAAATTCTACATTTACATAGCTGGAACTAAGGTGAAATTGTTTACCGATCACCAATCTTTATCTTGGCTAGAATCTACTAAAACTTTGAATCCACGATTAAATCGTTGGAGTTTGAAATTACAAATGTTTGATTATAATGTATATCACGTGCCGGGAAAATCGAATGAAGCTGCAGATGCTTTAAGCAGATATCCTGATTTAAGTACAGGTTTTCCAACTCTATCGGAACTATATGTAAATAACATAAGTCTTGATTTTCTTGACGAAGATAGTGTAACATTTTGGCAAGAAAGTCAAAATTCGGATTCTTATTGCAGTGCCATTGTACAAGAGTTACAAAATGGGAATTTGTCACAGAATATAAAAAGGCAATATTCGATTCAAGATAATATATTATTCCTGAAACATTTGAAAGAAGACAAGTGGAAACTTGTAGTACCTATTATTGTTGTACCCAAAATTCTTCATAAATTACATGACTTACAAGGTCATTTTGGATACTATAAACTATTTAATAAGTGCAGAAGTTTATATTATTGGCCTAAAATGAAAGTTAGTATCAAGCAGTATTTGAACGACTGTCTAACATGCGCAAAAACTAAACAAGCTCACACAAAAATTAGTAAGGATGAATTGCATGTATATTCTACTACTCCACATGATATGTTATCAATAGATCTTGTTGGACCGTTACCCAAATCACAAGGATATAGTTACATCTTAACAATAGTTGACACGATGTCCAAATTTTTAATGGCTTATCCGTTAAGGAAGGCAACGTCACGTGAAATAATTAACAAATTCAAGCTCCAGTATTTTTACCACTATCCAGCATGTAAGGTAATATTATCAGATAACGGTTCCCAATTTAAATCACAAGAGTGGAAGTTATATATGGATGACTGTAACATAAAACATATCACCACGTCAGTTTATTCGCCTTTCGCAAATCCTGTGGAAAGGTACAACAAAGAGTTAATTCGATTATTACGATTATATACTTCGCAAAATCACCAGGACTGGGTAAAATATTTGAATCATGTAACAGGACTTCTTAATAATTCCGTTTCGGAAATAACAAGTTTCACACCTAGTGAACTTTTCCTTCATCACGAATTAAAGGATTCAATTATCAATCAAAGTAACTGGCCAGACGATTTATATTTGTGCCCTGGAAACATAAGTATTTTATCGCCAAAGCACGTATTAAGGAAAGATATAAGCCCAAAACTATTGAGTGTGATGCAAATAAATTGAAGATTGTCCCAGGTGATATTGTTTTAGTGAAAAATCATGAACATAGTAGTGCAATTAACAAGAAAATTCATAAGTTTATGGAATTATGGCTTGGACCCTATATAGTTGATGCTGTGAAAAACAATTATACAATTTTGATGTCTGTGGACGGAAAGAAGATAACAACAAGGCAGAACTTATCAAATATCAAGAAATTTAATTGTTCTGATGAGAAAAAAGAAGAATTGCTTAAACTAATGTAATTGTCATGAAGTGATGCATAAGTAGCTGTAAATTCGAACACTAAGATGACATTTTCAGAACTTTAGTGAAAAGAGTATTGTAAATTTGTGAATTGGTTCATTATGTCAAGTGAACTTTCTCATTATCCTGGCGAGTGTATATTAAAAGCAGGACTCAAATCTTATATATTATGTAAAAAAAAAAAAAAAATGTTATGTTCATTTTTTTTTCCAGGAGAAGGGGAGAGATTGAGACTGTCCTATTCTCAAATTGTCATGTTCAAAGTTAATATTATTTATGTTGTTGATGTTGTTTTAACTTATGCATGTTTGTTTTATATATATATTGTTATAATCATCTTATCACGCTGTATAAAATACAAGAAATCAAGTTGCTGTAACCATAGTAACGAGAAATAATAAGTACTAAAAATGGTGATGGAAGTTGTGAGATTTTCTGCGCCTGTATTGTATTTATTTTAAATATAACGGTTATCGTTAATTACGCAATTTTATTTGCATTGATAATCGTTCTGCAAGTTAAAGCGCAGCGACGGTTATCATATTCGCCTACATTTATTGAACCAATGTATCCGTGTAATATCGCAGATGGCAAACAAGCTGTCAGTAC
Organism: Lepisma saccharinum; assembly: GCF_977018435.1. Taxonomy (NCBI): domain Eukaryota; kingdom Metazoa; phylum Arthropoda; class Insecta; order Zygentoma; family Lepismatidae; genus Lepisma; species Lepisma saccharinum. Next base: position 53,419,222 of record NC_139234.1, read on the forward strand.
GTCTGGCCACGTTCTAATTACTTTATGCTCCTTACAGGTATTTCAAAATCTGGCTCAACTGTGGTAGTCTAGACACACTCTCAACTCGCCATCCTAGAAAGGGACTGCAGAGAAGAGGTGGAGGTAAGGAGAAATGTCAAATGCTGATGGAAAAGAAGACAAACTTAATTTTGAAATCTCTGAAACTGGATCAGACGTCACTAAAGTAAAGGTTGTGGCTGGAGAGAAAAGGGTAACATGTCGCATTCTAGATGACAAAATTTTTACAGTTACAGCACTTTTACTTTTCATAGGTAATCGCAACGATGAGGACTAATGGTGAACTGATGAAATACATAAAGGAAGTAACCCAATGAAACGTCCATATCCTACTCAGAATTCGAACCTGGAAGCCCTGGTTTCGTAGCATGCTCAGCGCACCCACGCTTGAACTGCAGAAAATATTTCAAGTGCACTTATGAATGCAATGGAGCGAATTTATTATAATGCCTTATATTCTTTATTAGCAAAATGTTGACTAATTCGCCAGGGAGGCATGTCCGTAGCATGGGTCCTAATTTTGTGGGGGCAGACGGAACTTGAGGCTTAAAAGTTTTCATCTCCTAAAAATACCATTCAGGATTATTTGGTAAATAACTGTTACATTTGCGAAATCTCAAATATTACTCTTCATCAATTTGCTCCTCAGGTCCTAGAAGGTAGTGACGTGCAGTGACGTCGACACTTGGGGTAGCAATCAGTGGCGTGCCAAAGCATTGCTAAGAAGAACGTCAGGGGAAAATGGCAAAATGAGAAATGACTACTAAAATACAGTACACGTAACTCCCCCTTTCGAAAATCCTGGGCACGCCACTGGTAGCAATCGATCTTCATTGTTGAGAGCAGAATTATTCAAAATGTCTACACTCGCTCATATATGTAGAGTGGGATGCATAAACATTACCAGGTAAATCGTCTATCCCAATCGATAACTTCCATTTATGCATCCCACAGTGCAATATAACTACTAGCTTCAGACAGTTACATTTATCACCATCGTAATTCATACTTCGTTGTATTGCCCCCCCTCCACGCCCACACAAATACATAGATTGCAGTGTTGTTAACTACACTAAAAAGGGATAGAGCGATTGCAATAAAAGTGATTTGTTAAAACCTCAATTCTATTTATTACTAACCTTTGTAAATAATAAGAAATTACGCGTGACTTGCAGCAATAGATAGTATTCAAGATTAGTCACAATTAACCTCATCATTGGAATTGTGGATAAAATGAGATGAGAAAACACAAACTTTAGGTTTATGCTTAGGAGGACTGAAAATCTCACATTGTAGTCAAAGGCCTGGCTATGGGTGTTCTTTGTGATATTCCTTCATCAATTTCATCATATCATCACTCATCCTCACCTTCGCGATAACCAAATGTGGCAGAAAAGCGAAGTAAAATAAACCAAACCAACAACAACAATAAGTGCGTGTTCTCTTGCCCGAATAAATACATCCGTATTATGACTGTTTAGCTCACCCAATTGTTTTCATTGGAGGCCAAGAGATTAGTATATATATTTTAAAAAAACTACTAAAACGAGAGAGAGAGAAAGAGAGAGTGTATGAGCAAATATTTGTTATTTAATCATTATATCTTCCATATTTGAAAAAAAGAAAAAAAAGAAAGCATAACATTTCCAAGTATTTTTTGTCAGTACATAATACGTTCCCATTATATATATACACACACAATATTATATATATATATATATATATATACTGCCTGACAAAAAAAGTTAAGCACCCAGAAGGAGTGGTTGGATGTGAATGAAACTACATATGCTGAAAGTCCATGTACCTTTATTGAACTGATTACAATATAGGATGCAAGAGTCAAGGCCGTTGGCAGTTACGGGTGGAATGGTGGCACCAGGTCAGTAGGGTGTCGCACCCCCTCTGGCTGCAATGCATGCCCTTATGCGGTTCGGAATAGTGGCAAACAGCCTTTGGATCCTCTCCTGAGGCACGTTCTTCCACGGGTGTTGCAGCTGTCCCTCCAGATCCCGTAGGTTGGCACTAGGACAGAGTCCCCGTCCAATGTCATCCCACACATGTTCAATGATGGAGAGGTCCGTGGATCGTGCTGGCCACAGGAGGACCTCAACATGCTCTAGGCAGTCTATAGACACATGGGCTGTGTGTGGGCGTGCACTATCTTGTTGGAACACTGTCCCAGGGTGCTGTGCCATAAGGGGTAGGACGTATGGATGCAGAATGTCTGTGACATATCGCTGTGCCGTCAAAGTTTGCCGAAGCACTATTAGAGGTGACCTGAACGCATATCCAATGGCTCCCCACACCATGATGCCAGGGGTCACACCTGTGTGTCTCTCCACAATGTAGGCAGGATGTGCCCTCTGCCCTCGACGCCGCCACACCCGCACACGATGGTCATCGGAGGTCATGGAGAAGCGGGACTCATCACTGAACATGATGCAACGCCATTCGTCCTCTGTCCACACCTCCCGAGCATGGCACCACACCAACGGCAGGCATAGGTGTTGTGGTGTCAACGGCAACCAGCGCATGGGGCGGTAGGACCCAAATCCGGTGGATGCGAGTCGTCGAGACACTGCGGGAACTCACAGGATGTTGTAGAGTGTCCAGTACATGTTCTTGGATGACGGGTGCCGAAGTTGTGGGATCCCGCACTGCTTGGAGCGCCATATGACGGTCCTCCCTCGGGGTGGTGTTTCTTGGTCGACCTGAACCTGCACGACGTTCATGGGTGTCCTCATGTACCCATTGATTCCAACATCGGGCCACTGTGACATCTGAATGGCCCACATGCCTGGAAATTGCCCGATACGACAAACCTGCCTCATGCAGTCCCACAATGCGGCCTCTGTCAAATGCTGTCAATTGCTGGATCGGCTGTCTAACGTGTCTGCGAGGCATCGCCGGTGCTTCGTTTTCCTCTCTGAACTTCGTGCTGCACTGTCTGACTCATAGCAGGTGACTGATCCCACCTTATCAGCAACAGGAGGTGTCAATGGTATGCATGTATACCGAAATGGGGTAATCTTCGACCACTCCTTCTGGGTGCTTCACTTTTTTTTGTCAGCCAGTGTATATATTATACAATGTGTAGAAAGTTGTGGTGTAAATACAGAGAACATAAGTACTGCAGAAATTTCTCCCCTGAGTTCTTCAGGTCATTTATTAAGGAATCGAGGAAACTGAGGTACCTGAAAGCACGAACTTTCAACCTTTGCAGCGCGGGGTGAGGGGACAAGGGAGGCAAAGGCACAAATCTTCCCTTTCCCTTCTGGCGGCCATCTCTATCTGAAACTGGTGAGACGGAGGAAAAGCCAGCTAGAATAGCTCCTTCCAGCCTTGCCCGCTGTTCGTGCCGAGGGACAAGAAGCGCGTGAAAAAAGTGTTGCATATGAACTGTGGCTTAAACAAGACAATAAATATTGCAATTTGTAAATAATTAGTGATGTGAGCTTGATTGATCTATCAATGCTAGACTAGCTACTCCTCAGTGCACGTCATTGCCAGGAGGTTAACAAAAACTTGTAAATTTTAATAAACTGAGAATTTTGGGGGCCAAGTGTCTCCTTGTCCCCGCCAAGTTACGCCTATGTACGTACGTTTAATACCAATAGCGCAGTAGGTTAGAAGGTAAATTCTTTCACATTAAAATTCCTTCCAACAGGAACACTTTACGTTGACCTTTATAGAATCAAAACTTATTTCCTCTTTTACAGCGATGTGCTTCATCATGTGTTTGCTTCCATGTTGCTGGGACACAATGATTTTATCTCCTCCCTCAGTTGAACTTCGAGAGCAATCTACCTCCCTGCAAACTTTTTACGACTTCCGTTTGAATATTCATGTAATCAACAGAAGACGAGAAGTAGGGGGAGGGGGTTAATTTATTCCCGAACATGAAAGCTTGTCGTCGGCTAAACAGTACACTACTAAAGTTTCGCAATTTACACGGGTGCTTGAGTTTATTAAGAGGTGCTTGCTTTGGCCTTTCAAATCTAATCGACAGGGTGCACGACGGTCGCTGCATACATACGTCATCACGTCAGCTACGGTTCTGGAGGAAATTGATTCAGGCAGTGACATTTTTCTCTCATCGTGTTGGTAACTTCAAACGGGGATGTATCTAGAAATTTATGACGGGGGAGGGGAGGGGGGGTCCGAACCAAGTGCCTCAGGAATAGTAATATAAATGTTTACATTAATTTGTTAATATAATATATTCTATTCATTATAATATATGCTTTGTTATATGAAAAGGTAAAAGCGGTATAAGAATAAAGATGTAACATCACGTATACATTTTCTAGCTTACGTGAAGTTAAGATCGCCAAAATTTGTGTTAAAACAACTGCCCAGGCAATGACATTAATGTCAAATAGAAAGAAAAACTGAATATTTATTGAATAAGAAAATAGGGCCGAATTCAGTTTTCGTATTTTGATAGCGTGATGGATATATAGAGTTCTAGGCTATAGAAGGAACGTAACTGACGATGAAACAGAACTATCCGTGGCTGAACCAAGCCTCGAACTTAGGATCATTTGCTTCGTAGCACATTGCGTTAAACGTTCCACCCCGAGACGGGGCCTCCGAGATTCGTATACTTCGTGTATACTCCCCGTATACGGGCATTACCTTCTCTATCTGACTGAAAGCCTCATGGCTTGCCCAGGGCACGTGACTAAGCGCCGTCAACTGGAGGCAAGATAGCCGCCATGTTTGATTTGCTTCTTCGGAATCAATGTTGGACCTTTTTAGTGAGTATAGAATTGTAATGCAAACTCGATTACAGGTCTTATTTATTTAAATAAATAAATAAATAAGAACTGTAATAGAGTTTACATGACGTATAAATATGCTTAAATGTGCAAGAGGTATGGTGTATAAGGTGTGCTCAATTACAGAGGCAATTATGATGAAAAAGGTAAGAGTAACGTTCACATTTCTTCAAGATGTTGCTGAAAATGAGAAATGTTTAGGGCAATTCCATGTGATTTGGTCCCTATGAAAAGATACAATTTAAGTAACAAAGGTTTTATACTCTTAAATAAATAAGAGTAATAGTTCATAATGTAAACATTTCATGTGTCCGGAATAGGCATCTAATATACTCTTAAATGTGGTCATGTTTTATCTGTCAACAATTTTTTTTAGAAATATCAAATAATATACCCTGAATTACAAACGTTGGTTAAGGTTAAGATTATTACTTATGATTGCAAATTAATTTGTTTCAAGATTTAGTCAACGTTTAAAATATTACGTTCGTGTCTACCAAAGCAGTATCTTACTGCAAATTTTATGCAAGCATTCGATAAAATATTATTAACACAAATTTTCAGTTTCAAAATATGCTTAATGAAAGAAAGCTATACAACGGGGCAAAGTTGATACATGTGTACATTTACATTCTTATTTTATCCCGCTTTCTGTTAATCGGAGGCTAATGGAAGATATGTTGTGCATTCAAATACAAGGGTGCGATGTGTAACAAGAACTTCGATGAAATATTCGTGTGTAAAACTATCCACGAGTATATTACTTATGTTTCAAATACAAATGTTTTCACGCAGAAAGCATTTTGTTACCTAGCTATGTTAATATGAACTACAAATGTATTACATTTTATAAAACTGTTTCATATGAACTGCTTTTTATTTTCTGTCTTTGTGAAGCTTCAATGTTCGTAACTTTGATTATTAAATCAGTGATAATGTTTATTGTTTCATAATTTATTAACATTCTTCACGACTTTATTAGTGTAAAACAGTGTAAGGAAATATTCCAAATGTTTATTTCCTAAGTGAACGCTAAGAATCGACAAGGAAAAGATTCAATTTGTTTATTATCTTTCGTTCAATAAAGTCAATAGGATCGAAATTACAATGTGACAAATGATTTAGGTTTAGTCTTTATTCACAGAAATGTAACATTGCCCTTGTACCAATTTCTTTCGCTTTTGCTGAAAGGTTATAGAAATTAAGTTTTTGTATTGAGATTGTGTAGCTACACAGAATATCTGCATTATCTGGTTAACTAATTTTGGGTAAAGTTAGACAATTTACTTGATTAGGTAACTTGGAAAGTTTACGGTCAACCTAACATGGTTTTTTTTATTTAATCAATTGATTTTACATACAAAAGTTCATACGAGTTTTACTGTAGCTGACAAATATTCCCGATAATATTTTTCAAAGATATACAATGTTTACATTTTTCCGCCAGGAAGTTTCTAACTGTTTTCAACTCTTTCTTTGTGCTATGGTAGGAATTTTTGTGGTGGCCAGAGTGACTTCCTGAATGAAAATTTTGGTGTAAATATTCAATATTATACTTTTTCTTCTAACTATATTCGTCGGCAGGGTAAATGTCAAAATTTAACTTCATAAAATAAATAAATATACCTTAATTCTCTACGGTAAAATTACGACAAGGAGTTTACAGGGTTAAGACGATCGTCTCCAGATGATAACGTCTTCAGTTTTGATACGGGCCGCAACCTGATGACGTCAAAAGATTAGTCGTGTGTTTTGGCGAAATACATGTATTTGAATGAGCGTGTTGTTCTAAAAAGAGTTCCTGTAAATGTATTTATTTCACAGTAAGAATAATAATTATTATCGCAAATTAAACATAGTTATATCCTGATGAGTTGCAAGTAAATGTATGCGTTTATGTGTAATACAACATTTAATTACACGTTAGTAAAAAAAAGTGTGTTCAACCAGCGCGAAATACATTTAAGAATTTGTGTATGGTAACGTATTAACACAGATGCCGAACTTGTAACTACTAATTATATTATTTTAATTAACACGAAAAAATGTTGATAGTTATTCATATGTCCGTATTATTGCTCATAAGTTGTATGAAATTGTGTAGTTCAAAGTTCAAAAGTCACGTCTTAAACATCTAAATTACTATCTAGCCACAGTAGAGGAGTACACTCACTCACTTCTTCAAGCTATGTTCCGATTTACAAAAAATACGATATTGATGATATACATCACGTGAAAAAAATATAATGTACGTACATCAGTGGAATTTTAAGACTTCTTTCAATTCTAATAACCTACGTATTCAGTAATGGATGATATATTTTCTCTTTGTCGGTTATTTTTATCAAAGACAGAAAGAAATCTTTATGATTATTGCGATGTAGTTAGTGAACTATTAAAAAATGTGTACTTGCGTCACCAGCATTTAAGGCAATTGGAAATGTAGAACGAAAATCTGTAGATAAGTTGCTGAAGTGAAAATTTACTAGTTTATAAAGAATCTGAATAACGATTCGCTTCATACACTTGCACAGTCAGTCATTGTGATTTCATGTAACCTACTTGCTTTATTTAAATTTATACTCTGTATAAAAGTAGGAGAGCGAGATTTTATCTCAACCTGTTCTAAATATCCCAAGTACAAGGGGCAATATTAATATGAACTTATGTCAGCATGGTACGATTTCAATACATGTCCAGGTACAGTTACAAGTAAATTGTCCTTGTTAGGGATGAATGAAACACACGGTGATATTCCTAAAACTTACGCCGTATCCTGAAAAACAACTTGTCTCTTCATTTTTACCATATCCAGCTTGTCTACCGAAAAGGGATATAATTATAAGGATTTTAGAATACGAATTTCATAGATCATGAGGTTTATTGTGTTCTGCTTTTTGCTTTGATTTCTTAATTGAAGTAAGTCGCTTGCATTAATATTCCCATTTTCCGTGTGATAGTAAATCTATTTTCATTGGCTTTAATTACTGTTAGATCATTTAAGGTTAGTGTTCTTAGCATCCAGGTATTTCGAATAGGTTAGGCTAGTACGTTTGCTGCATTAGTATGTGCACACTTTCTCTCTTTGCTTGATGTAAAATTTTTAATACGAAACATGATTTTAAAAAATTGTAAGCTTAACCTTCAACCAAACCAGTCAAACTTGTGCAGCCAAATATTTATCAGATTTCTAGAAAATTAAAAATTTATTCAAGTTAGACACGGGAATTCAGTTTCCAAAGTTGGAAAGTTTATTTAATACCAAAATCCAATCTTACAAGCTGTTTCCTCAACCTAACTTTTACGAAATTATCTTGCATGCATAAGTTAAATCGTAAGTGTTTATGGATCCACAGCAATTCAATAGCAATTATATATTAACGATGATAATTCTTTACGAATTTAGAGTAAGTATCAATGTAGGATCAAATTTTATCTCTATCGCATTTTTTGCCCTTGGAAATTTGAAAAATGAAGGTACATTATGCAGAACGGTAAAGAATGGATTTTACTTTATCAACATATTCACATATTTTCTAATGCCGTATAACATTTGAAATGTTCGTGAAAGCAACGTTCTGAATGAATAAGAAAGGACGATTCAGTCAGAAAAATAAATATTATACTTTTATAATGCACTTTGTTAAATGCTATAAATTGACTATAGTTGACTAGTCCTGTGACGTCATATTTTTAACTAATTATGAATTTCCCGAAATGTAATGTATGATTTTCGTTCATCTAACGACATTGTGTACAGTGAGAAAAAAATTACCGTTGTTGGAACCACATGCTGAAATCCCTACAATTTACATACTTAACTTTCCACCACAAATAAATTTGTTTTTAAGAATGAAGTATTTTAAAGTGGGGTCTGTAGCATGGGTATTTTGCAGAAGACGAACTTGCCCACAGCTTCGGACTTTCAACTGCTATGCATGCACCGTGTGAATACAAAATGCATTTTGCACGTGTAGTGTCCCGAGAGGATAAGAACTTTGTTCTTTCATGAATTATAAACTACGTTCCGTCAAGATTTTGGACCGCAGCAGGGAACTTTGGTTCGTTTCGCAGCTCCTCGAGAAGATATATTTTAGAAACTTGGCTGACTTGTCTTTGCGCAGCGTTGAAGTTGCATGGAAATTCCTGATTTGTGACCAAACAGAATAGAAGGGAAGGCAGAAGACTGGAAGTAAATGTAAAATACAGGAAGGGGGAGACTCAAGTGAGAGATATCCTGAGAACAACATGGACGATACCGTATGACAAATGTCCAGCAATAAAATCTTATTTTTACAAGAAATGGTTGATGGATCCCGGGACGGAGCAATTGAGTGGAATCAAGTGGGCGATACTCTGATTAAATTATTGTGTGATATTTATATTTAAAACGTAGCGAGATTTTCTCCAGCTACTCCAGAGTTTTAAAATAATCTTCGCCTAATCTTTTTAAAGCTTTAATCAATGCTACAAGTTTCCAAGAAAAGAAAAAAAACATAACCAAAATTACATTCATAACCAGAGACCGTATTTTTATGTAATTACATATTTTATTTCAAAATAGTCAAACACAAAATGTAAAGAAATTTTACTAACAGCACTCATATAAATATTCTATTTTGCATTTCTACAAATTTGTAGAGTTTTGACATAAAATTAGGTCTAAACATTTCGAAATAATTTGTGCCACGTATGTCACGAAGAAGAAAGTGAAGTACCACTATAGTTTGGCATAAATATGTACAGCAAAAGCTATGTTTAAATGAGGGGACAAACAGATGGATTGAAACGTTCATGTTCTGCCCACAACTTGAACATAGAAAACACCAAGCAGATACGCAAGTACCCTTTCACAGAAAGTCAAAAATTATGCTCTGGTCTACATAGAAACGAGCCATGCGAAGTTCAATAACTTAGAAAGCCAGCGAGAGGGGATGGGCAATAAGTATAAGAATTTTTGGAAGTTGCATATTTGTGCCATTTTGTACATTAATTATACACTATAATACTTTGTTCGTACAGGGTTATTCAAAAACAACAAAAGAACATTATCGGTGTGGCCACTCAGAAAGATCTAATCTTACGCCGATCGATATGTCCCCTTGCGGTTTGTCCCACCCTTCCCTGCTACCTTAGCGGACTTACGATAATATATAACTGACATCACACAAATAGCGGGAGCGTGGGCGATGCAATCAGCTGCTTGCATTGTTCTTGTTGACAAATTGTGAAGCACTGTCAAAAGGCACGAGAGAGAGAAGGGGAAGCGAGAGGAGAAAACAAATGACTGTGCATTTTAGTTCGCGACTTTGCCAGGGGCATTACTACCTTGGTTAAGCTGTAAGTAAATTCTCTGATATGCAAGCTTTCATTTGATACTTTCATACTTTAAATATTATGAACTTCCATTACGATAAACTTTTCGAATTGTCAACATTTTAAATAATCCTGTATTTATGTATATATTTCATAAGTTATTGCTGCATAAAAATCGTCGCTTTATGATACTGAACTTGCAAATTAAGTTCTGCATTTAAAAATCTAGAACACAGAGATAAATGTGTAACTGCTATTTACACCAGGGCACATCATGCATGATGCAGATGTGTTGTATCAAGAGGTTCCGGGTTCGATACCCAGTGGAGGCACATAATGATTTGGATTCCATTTTCAACTGTACGTCAAGTCCCGATTAGCCTTTCTGTGCGTAGTGGACTTAAACAAACAAACTAGCAAATGTGCTGGTTCACCGTATATCACTCGATAGAGGGTAATGGCAACAAAGCGTCAAGTTGTCCCGGCTGTCCCAAGGCAAATTTCGTCTTATCCAATGAAAGTATTTGAAAATAAACACAATTAATGAATCTTTGAAATTTGACACAACAGACTGGCAAGGACAAATGTACCAGGAATGAAAGCTACGAACCTCTTACAATGAGGCAACACTTGACTCCCTATAGCAGTGGCTCTATACACCAATAGACCTATCAGAACTGACAGCACTTGCCTAGATTGTTGACCACCATTCATTGTCTCCTTGGAAATGCAAGCGGTGGAAAAATGAGCGCGGTGATATAATTAACGTAGAGTGGGCTCTCGGCTTGCCACCTCGCGTAGACATTGATTACATACTGCGGAGGGTTGGATGGACGTCTGTCTGTTTGCACAGTGTGCGGGGGCTTCAGTTAGCACATGATATCATTACAGATTGGAATTTGATTACTTTTTCTGTGCATACTGTCTCTGGATCCCTACAAACGTAATTTTCTCTACAGCTGCTTCTTTTATCTTTTCCTTTAAGTTCTCCTCACCTTCCAAATGACCTATTTAACCTTATTTGCATTTTATCATGCATAAAAACTTTCATGCTCGGATACTACCACACAGTGTTACTAACTTTCAAACTGTTTTAAAAATCCTGAAGTTTGGTTTTCGTTACTTAGCGTCGTTTTTCTTTACCTTTTGGCTAATCGCGACCATGAAGTTGAGTGATGATATGGTAAAATCGATGAAGCGACATTTACAAGGAACCACCATGCCTAGGCCGGGATTCGAACACCTGACGTTGTAGCGCGCTGTGATAATCACTCCTCCACGGAAGTCGGCTGAATTGAACGTCTAGTCAATAAGTGCCAAAACCAATATTCACCAATGTTCACTAAAGTTCTGGGTTCAAGTCCCGGATCAAATTTAATCAATCATCCTTATTGTCCCAATTAGCGAAAAGAAAAGAAAGCAATACTAAATAAGAATACAAATCTAAATACAGAAAAGTAACTGAAGAAGAACAATACAATGATGTAACAATGAATTGCTATTAGCACGATAATTATTGTATTCTTCAGTGTTTAAAATATTGATGGAGAAAAATAATTATAATATCTAATTCATTACTTAAAGGGTTAAGTTCGTTCCCGCATATTATATATTTTAATAGTGTAATAAACAAAGAACCGAGGTATTAAATATTTAGGAAATCAAACAATAAAACAGCAATAAGAAACAGGAAATCCTTACGAATCAGGAAAGGTATTTTTTTCATTTTAAGGTAGGTTTTCTACATCTAGGCTAATGGCGACGATGAAATACACGTTATTGATTGAATTAGATTATTTTACGTAGATTTTCTGCGAAGGAGAGGACGAATGGGGATATGATAAAATGGATGAAGGAACAATCACAAACACATATGGACGACACAATTCCTACAGAGGATTATCCTGGCCGAAGGTCCAGGCGCCAGAGCCTCGTTAGTCTGCAAAATGAAGTCCAGGGAAGATAGGTTAACGTTTGGGTGTCTTCTCTTACACCCCGAAACACATGAAGGAAGAAACATAATGCTTTAAACGAGATTGGAACGTAAGACTTCTGGCTTCGAAACATGCTGCGCTAACCACTCTGCTTGTTCAGGAAAGATAAAATATAAGGAAATAAACAATATGAGAAGCAAGACAAATACAAGCAAGAAGCACAAGAGCCGGGTGCTCTCAACCAAAACTACATAGTCCAATACAGAATCGCACAAACGCATCCATTAAGCGCTCACACCACCTGGTACTCACTTTCCGGAGAGAACAAGCGAGAGGCTGTCCACCTTGGTGACCTTCTCCTGCGCGTAGATTTCCTGGTACTTGAGTTGCCGAATCACTTTCATACAATTGAGCACTTTTTTGAACTGATGCCTCGTCACTTTCAGCGGCTGGAACAGCGCCAGGTACACCTGGAACAGAAAGAAAAGGGTCACTCTGAGCTCTTACAACATCCTACACAAATCTCTCTAGACAAGGAAAACAATCTGCTTGCCTTGTTTGTTTTCGCACTCTTGCATAGAAACACTAGTATTCTTACAAAATTCAAAATATAATATTTGCCTACACAATGAGTGAAATTGGTAAATGGTGCGTAAGATTTTATCCTATTATGCCTGAATCACACGAGGCTAGATTTTCCAGTTGTGTACTATCTGCTCATCTGCTAGTTTTCGCCTCACACGATTACTCGTTACCGTACTTGTCGGTATACATTTGTTTCCACAAGGCATTGCGCACAGCAGACAAGCTAAAAAGATGGACGAGCCACTTGAGAAGAACGTCGTAGAAGAATAGCTACTGCTGTTATTATTTAAAATTAAAACATTCGTGTTCATTGGTATGGTAATCAAGATATACTGAACAAGCTCTTTAGTGAACTCTGATATGTACTTATATTCATACATGAGATACGCAGGATTAATTTATAAAAAAATATGTGCTGAACTAAATATGTCAAACTTTAACACACTGGCAATAATAAGGATTTTCATTATCGGCTTTTCTTTAATCGAGCAGCGACCAAAAACAACCAGCACTCGGAAACTACAGAAAAAGGTATTTTCTTTACAAACTCACAGATCTTTACATGCAATTGCAATTAGAACACGGTCTAGTCGTGAAAACCAGTCTATCAGCCATCATTTCCAGCCAGGTAGCCAGTCCAGCGCCAACTAGGGCATCCCTACTGGAAATCCTGTTAGTTGGCGCTGAACAGGCTACTTGCCCGGATGTGAAGGCTGCCTGCCTGGCTGCTTTACTGGTTTGGAGGAATAGGACATGTTCTTATTGCTAATGGCTTTCCTCGACTGGATTCTGTGGAACAGCCAATCAGAGCAAAGTTTGGCCATGTGAAGATAATCTGCGAGTTTGCAAAGGGGAGTTTTTGTCTGTTGTTTCCGAGTGTTGGCTGCTTTTGTTAGTTTCTCGATCAAAAAAAAAAAGGAAAGAGATGACGTGCAGTGCATTCGTGTTCAGTTCATTAATATTTAGGTATTTATGCAAAGCGATGCGATGTGTACGTGACAAATATGATTAGCCGAAAATGAAAATCCTTATTATTACTTACAAGTGTATTATATTAAATGTTAGAATTTTTTTTAATTTGTGAGTGAATCCTGCGAATCTCATGTATGTGAATATGCATACCCGAGTTAATTCAAAAGCTTCTTAGCTACGCATTGATTACTATATTTTTTCGAGCAAATCTCTAGTCAATACTTTTCTTTTTAATTTTCAATAAAAGCACAAAGCAGTAATTGTCCTACATTCTTCAAATTGCTTGTCCATCTTTACAGATTGTCTGCTCTGCGCAATGTCTTATGGGAACAAAAGTCTATCGACAAGTACGGTAACAAGTATCGTGTGAGGCGAAAACTAGCAAATGGGTAGCCAGTCCAGCGCCAACTAGGGCATTCCTACTGGAAACCCAGTTCAGTGTGATTCAGGCTTTACAGACTCCTACACAACAGAGAAAGAAATGCACACGAAGGTCTGTATCTTGCATGCTCTAGAATCCTACAAGGATTCTCATAATTTAGAATATCAAACATTATTCTACGAAAAGTATATGGACTACTCCACATATGTATCTCGTTTTGCCCAGTCATTGGCTTTCAAAATTTAGACTTGCATATTGTATTATTCCTCCCTCTTTAGATTATTCACAACAATGATTAGATGAAACTGATGGAAGATGGGACACTTACAAAGGAACAGCTGGGTGGTGCGATAGGCCATCTATGCGGCAAAATTTAGAACTACCATAATATTTATATACAGGGTCGTTCAAGGTTGACCGGGATTTTCGTACGTAAAAAAATCGATGAAACGTGCGGGTGGCGTAATGTATTCCTTCGCGAGTAACTAGCGCCCGGCATGACGTATTTCGCGCATGCGCAGCAGTTGCAGCGAACATGGCGGCAAGCAGTGTGTCTGTGGCTGTGGAGCAGCGGTGTGTAATCAAATTTCTCGTGAACGAGAAAGTGAAACCAGCTGAGATTTTCAGACGATTGCAAGCACAGTATGGTGAACAAACGATGTCGCGGACAAGAGTGTACGAATGGTGTGAGCAGTTTCGCGAAGGACGGGAGCTGGTGACAAATGAAGCGCATGGACACGTTCGCCCGACTGCAGTCACACCAGTGAATATCGCACGTGTTGAGCAAATGATTCTTGAGAACCGGCGGGTAACAGTGCGGGATATTGCTGCCGAGGTGAATATCAGTGTCGGGAGTGTTGAGACAATCATTCACGACCACTTACGCTTCCGCAAAATCTGTGCAAAGTGGGTTCCCCGCCAGCTGACATTCGATCAGAAGTGGACACGCAGGACGGTCTGTGAACAGCTTCTGAATCGGTTTCGAGCAGAAGGTGATGAATTGTTGCAATCCATCATCACGTGTGATGAAACATGGTTGCACAATTCAACCCCAGAGACTAAAAGACGCAGCATGGAGTGGCGGCATAAAGGTTCCCCGCCCCCCAAGAAAAGCAAAACGCAGCCGTCCGCTGGAAAGATCATGGCAAGTGTCTTCTGGGACATGAAGGGCGTTATCCATGTGGATTTTCTGGACAAAGAGAGCACGATTAATGCCCAGTATTACTCCACATTGTTGAGTGGTGCTGTACGAAAGTCCATTCGCAAGAAAAGACATGGGATGTTGTCTAGAAATGTCATTCTTCTCCATGACAATGCCCGCCCTCACACGGCCAATGTGACAACAACAACTCTGGCCGACATGCGCTGGGAAGTTCTGCCCCATCCCCCTACAGTCCGGATTTACCCCCCAGTGATTATCATTTGTTTGCACCCCTTAAAGACCATCTGGGAGGGAAGAAATTCACGACAGACGAAGCACTGAGGAGCGATGTCCTCCAGTGGCTACGACAACAACCAAGTTCTTTCTACGCCAAAGGAATTCGGGAGCTGCCAGAACGATGGCAACGGTGCCTCGGCGCGCACGGAGAATACTTTGAAAAACTGACATAGTTTGGTGTTTCTTCTGCTACCTATTTCCTCTGCAGAAATAAAAGTCCCGGTCAACCTTGAACGACCCTTGTACATTTGGAAGTAAATATTCAGTGCTGAATTAAGAAGTAGTTGTGTCCAGGATTAACCAATAAATCCATTGATAAATATTTAATTCTCTCCCTTGGACAGTTAAAAGTTAAGATGGATGTTTGAACGAGTTGGTGTAGTAAATGCGTCGAGGGTTCAATACATAGAAAAATTTGCAGAGTCGATGATGTCGACGAGAAAAATAGACTTCTCCGCAAGGTCTTAAAAGAGATTTCTGTCCACAAACCTAAAAAAATTAGGATCTGAAAAGGAGAAAAAAAATATTTAGATGGAATTACATGAAAAGAAGTTCGGCAATAACCCTGCCATCTTAACTTCCGTAAATGTTCCCATTATTTTCCTGTCAGTTTTTAAAGCTGGTCGAAGAATATTTCTCCAGGAGAATGGAAACTGGCATTGCTTTCATCCGCTTGGCACCAATCTTCTTCCTTCAGAGAAAAGAAAGGGAAGTTTTGAACACTCTTCTCGTAAACTTCGGAAAGAAATATGTAAGTTACAGTTGCCTTGGGATTTAGATCGAGCTGCTTTCTTCTCTGTATGGAAGCCGATGGGAAAACACGAGGAAAAAGGACTGGGAGGAGGGGAGGTAAAGAGAAGAAAAGTTAAAGAGGGAGAGAGAGATCAAGGTAAAGAAAACCATAAAGATGAAAATGTGACAAAGCGAGAGGAATTGCGAGACAAAGAAAAGAAAGGTGAAGATATGAATGAGCAGGGTGAGAAATCATTGAAGATATTATGATTATATATATTTATAAAGTAACAAAATAATTCCATTACCTACTGGTAAAAATGTCAAATTACAAAATAGTTTAAGAGGTTTTTTATTAAGTTTTTGCTTTCTGCATATATAATTCAATTAAGATTTTATATTTATGAGAGCGAGAGAGAGAGAGGGAAATAAAGCATGAAGCACAAACACACAGAAGACAGACATTATATTTCGTTCTTTGTGTGTGTGCTCGACATTATCCTTAGTAAAGTAAATTTCAAGTCAAAACTAATGTTTATGTTTGTTGTTATAATAAAAGCACTCTCCCTCCGGAATTTTTTTGGTGGGAGAAATCCCCTTTTTTCCCCTCTCCCTTCCAGGATTTCACACCCTGGGAATGAGGAATATAGAGATGTGAAAGAAGCATCGATGACTTACTCCAGGGCTAAAGTTCACGCGCTTCGGCTATGTTTCTTCGGAAAAGAAAGTTTCGGAAATCAATGGAGTGATGAGAATATATACTCAACACTGTTGGCCTAACGGGATATCATCTTTCTATCTCGGTTGAGGTTTTTGGGGATGGAAAAGGCTCGTAAATATAAATTTAACATAACGAGTTCCTGCAAGCAAGAACGGTCGCCATAGGAACAATCGAAACCATTCGAACACAGAGAATTTGAATGTAAATATGGGTCACTGTAGCGAAGCGGAAGGGAGCCTTCTCTATCGGCCCAACTGTTGAAATCTCTCCAAATTTAGATTTGCTTGTTGTTGCACTTCAGAACCTTTGATCTTCTGTTATATATTCTGTTTCGAATTGTGCGGGAAAGCTAGAGAGAACTGGAGTACTTCCAACAGGACGTTACTGGGAAATTTGAATGTATGTAGAGAGAAAAGTTTCTTCGGAATTTCGAGCAGAAAAATCTTTGGGTCGTCCTCATGCTTGGCGAACTCACTGTGTCGAAGTTTAGCTTAGTTTGAGGTGAAAAAGAAATAGCAACGGACTTCTGTCTAGATTACATGATTTCCACTCTTTTCGCAAAAAAATTACATGACAAGTACAGTCAACGGCAAAGACAATAATAGGCAAGTTGCCTATTGCTATTTTCTTTCTTCCTGTGTTGTTTCAAGGAATGGAATTCTGTTGATTCGAACCAGATGCCCTCTATTATGGACGTTTATATTATGATGATCATATTGTGGAAAACGGACAATGAAAATAGCGATTGACAAATCACCTACCACTTCTTTTGCCGTTGGATGTACAATTATCACTTTCCCGCCGTAAAGTTACGTTCGGATATGAAAATTAACGAATAATAATAGTCAGTGGCAGAGCGTGAGCCTTACACTATATGCTTTGTAAGAACGCCGACAATGTATGACCCCTTTACTGCACGTTGTTTCCTGCCTAAATTAATTCTCTTGCGGGGAAAGAGGCACTTGAACGCCTTCCGTCGGAACTCGTATTAAAATGATAAACAAGACTTACATGGATGCAAAAGTCTCTATACATTTCTGCGACAATTCTTTTTCTAATGCTATGCTGTCACAAAGATATGCATCTTTAGTGAAAATTTATGAATTTACAAAATGTTAATTGCTTTGTGTCGAATTTTGTCTTATTGCTAAATTGTCCATTTCAGACCCATATCACTGATGATGAACGTGAAAGAAATGCCGATGTAATAAACAAACTTCTGTTTATTGATAAAGCATGTGGAAAGGTTATCCACACAATTTTCGCATTTCGGAAGACGAGGAACCAACAAATTTGATTGAATGAGAACGAGACACAGAAAGTGAATGTTGGGCTTATTGCCTTAACCTCTGTCGAGACACCGATGTCGAGCACTAAATCTTTGCTAAATATGTCTTGAAATAAATATATTTTTCATGTCTTACAACATGTTTCACGTAATTCTAATTATTTTTTTAAAAAAAGTTACTTTTGAGATTCCCTGTATATTCTCAAGGGAAGGAAATTTTCTTTTCAAATAAAGATAGAGTCTGAGAAAAATCCAGGAGGGAGAATTCTATGGCTATCCCCCCGAACACTTAGTTAACGCTGTCGCCTTGTACGCAAATGATTCCGGGTTGGATTCGTGGCGAAAGCACATTCCGAAGTGACTTCTCTAACCACTTGTTCACATGCACCTTTTGCACATCCCACACTAAATGAACTTTTTGAAGATTTCCAGGAAAAACTAATAATCAACAATAACGAATGATAACCATGTACGATTATGTTTATTTCCAGTTAGTATATACTTATTTACTTATTATTACTTTCTCCTATCTTTCTGCTGGCTTCCAGTACACACAATTTCTTTCTTCTTACATTATCTAACTCACATTCTTCCTAGATCACTTTCAACCTTCTGATATATCCTCGCTTCGTACTTCGGATCTAGTATATGCATCATGTATATTACGAGTATGTGATCGTATATACGGCACCGTGAATGTTCACTTTATGCACTATGCACCTTTCATTATTCTTATTTTATTCATTGTATTGTACTGAATTATGAAATAAAGGCAATGAAAATTGAAAGAAAACGGAGGAACTGTAAAATCCCGCAGATATAACGCCCTGTTTAATTTAAAAGCCAGCAGGGCACTTCTGGGGTTCCCCACTTTTCTTCTTTTCCTTCATTCCGAAGTGGATCGGATCACAACTGAGCATAGAGTAGACTGGCTTTGACTACAGTTTAACACCTCACACAGAAAAGAAAACTGAAAACTGGAGGCTCTTTTCAGTTCTTCTCGCCCCCTCGCTCGGGAAGATTAATAAAGGTGTCGCACGGCGTGGCTCGGATCGATGCCAGACTCACCTGGCCGGCAGCCATGACGTTCGGGCAACTTGTTGAACGCCGTTCCACAAATCTCTGGCGTCTCCGAAACTCGACCTTCGTCAACTTCGATTCCCTTGCGTTCCATAAATCCCCACGAGGAGCCACAGAGAGATGAAAAGAGCTGTTTTTTTTTGTCTTTTTGATCCAGTTCCAGGCTCCCATCGTTTCGTTCGCACCAGTGTTTGTACTCAAGTCAACCTTGATTCGTAGACTCTCGCTCGAACTAGGCTTGCTTTGATTTCGAGACAACGAAAGGATCCAGCGTTTGTAATTATCTGGTATAAGTATTTAAAGATGAAATTGATGCAAAGGATACTCATGAAGGAACACCCGTACCAGGAATCTAACATGTGAGTGTCGGTGGCGAGCTCATACAGTACACTGCGTGTACAGTCAATGATAGCACTAGTTTTTTTTTAAAGAAATTGATACTATACTATTGGAATAAGGATAATTTAGAATGACCACATATTCTGATAACGGAAAAAGTAACTTGTCGATTTCAGCATAAAATTTACACGATATTCCGATTAAATTTAACATGATATGGTCATCCCTACCTTTTAAATTTAAGCATTTATATCACTATACTTACCCCACACCCCCTATACGCCTTCATGGCGTGGTGCTAAGCACAGGGGAACACTTTACCTTTTTTATCACTATACTTCAGTGATCATTTCTGTAAATAATAACGACAATTGAAGACTAAAATTGGTAAACGCTGTAAGTGCCACAATAATTCAAACACAGTTTTCCACGTTAAACTGTGAAATGTGCCATGCTTTATAATGTGGTAAACGTGAAATGTGGCTGGTAGCCCTCTTAGTTGTTCAAAGGGCGTGTAAAGAGGTCACTAGTGTGCACGTTCTTATGGGCTGATGTGCGGAACGATGCGATTTCCCAACACTTCCGCTTTTGGCGCTTACAACGTTCACCACTTTTAGACCTCAATATACATACATGAGAGAGAAAGACAGAAAAAGGAAGAGGAAAAGAGAAGAAAATAAAGAGAAAGAAAGATCAGAGAGAAAGGGAGAAGAGAGGGGAGAGAAAGGGAGAAGAGAGGGGAGAGAAGAATGAATGAGAGGAGAAAAGAAAGAGAGAGGGGAGAAAAGAAAGAAAATGGGCGAGATAGAAAGAGAAAGAACGGGTGAAAAAACAGATTATAGAGGTGCGCATCTCAATTCTGATTCGCAGTTGAACAAACTTCAGGTTAGTTTTTAAGCAAGATTTCTATTTCTTTCCTGATTTGAGGACAAGAAAGCTCGCACGATTCTGAAGTAAGGAAGTAGAGGGCTGAGTAGTATCATACCATGCGAGATTGGCTTCAGTATGAGCAGCTTGCGTCTTTGCAACCTGGTCATACATGAAAATTGCTCGGGTCGCATAGTGGTGAGGATATTCTCTTTGAAATCATTTTGGAGCGGAAGAATTTAAAGAGCGAACAGATGAACTATTTGTGGACATTAATTACTACAGTGCCTTTCACGGTCGAGTCGTCCGCGGCGCAGCTTCCAGCTCGCCGTAGCAGGTGGGAGCGAATCTGCTGGCATTTAGATACACAGCTGTCCGCTGACCTTGGCACTGGACGCATCAGTGCTTATTTCATTACATAGATAGCTTTTCCAGTTACGCGGATATTGCATGAAGTTTGCCGGCAAACGAGCTCTCGCTGCCAGGTGCGCTTGCCGCCGCTCTGCGGACGATTTGATCGTGAAAGGCACTGTATTAGCTACGAGCATTTGGGAGAAGAGCTTTATTGTTCTGTATGCACGAAGTCAAAGGATCATGAACAATAGTGAACAGTAGTCAAAGAAATGTAGAGAACAGAATCTTCATATTTCATAGGTTCAGAAGCTTATCGTCGGTAAATGTCTATTCTTAGGCATTCTGTACAAGATTTGTTCCAAGGACAATTTTTATTCTCTACCAACAAAGCGGAATGCGGCAAACATCAAAAGCATATTCTACAAGAGAAATGGTCGATGTTGGTTCACCCGTTCGAATTCACACACTGTCCTTGTTTATAGTAAACTTACTGTACACAGATACATATATAATATAATATGCCATACTACTTACAATTCGAGAACTGAAAAACACTCCAAGAACAAATTATTATTATTACAAATACACACATTTTATGTTTTACAATGAGATGTAACCAAAGATGATTTCATATCGAAGTGTCAAGCCGCACTTAGGAACGAACCTTCAGGGAAAAAATCGTACCGGACTGGCACGACAAGTTGCACATGTCGTCTCGCAGTGAATGCTTTATATATAACATCTAGAAGAGAGGCCAGCCGGTGGCCATCTTTGAAATATTCTGATCCTCTAGTTTTATAGTAATAAAGCATCAATATGAACTACGTAGCAAAAATTTAAATACTGTGTTCATTATCTTTTATTATTTAGGTTTGTGCACCAATCGACTTTAATTCGCCTTCGATATCATGTAAAGGTACTATGCTTGGCTATTTAGGGCGTGACTGTATTTGAACAAGTCGCAGCTTGGAGGCGCTACAGTCAACGTGTATCCGACGTTAGGATCACTCTTTTCTTTATCCAGACTGTGCTTGTCGCTTTAAGGAGCTTTCAGAGCAAAGCTATAAGCGACATATGTCACTTGGAAACGAACCTTCCGTGCAGAAGTGACACAAGCTGAACGTGTCGCTTGTCGTTGCGTCTAGCTAGGACCGGGCAGTTCTCTCAATATCGTGTCGCCTCGATCTGAAAGTGAATGCACGTTTACGGACGGGAGAAGCCCGTGTCGCTTAGTTCTGAAAGCTTACTTTGTGCGACACACTCGTGTTACTGTTGATTGGTTCGGTCCCAAAAGACACGTGTCATTTGTCACATCGGCGTGAAAGTCTTAAGATTCCGTGCACTTTAAGGGCAGGAGGAACAGTTTGTGTCCAGCCAGACGCGAAGACCCTAAACTGCTCCTTCCCCACTGACCTTTCCCCGCGGCGAACTGTACCTTGGAGGAGGAGAAAACTTAGCATTACGCTTGTGAGAGTATTATTTTACTTGTTCTCTTGGGAATACCAAACTTCAGATGGCGTAGAAGAAACATGAACGGAAAGAGGACACTTGAATATTTGATTTGTCGTAGGAAAAAGTCGAAACTTCAATTTGATTAGCCGTAACTTGAAGTCCTTAGCGTTTTTCTCTCCATAAGGAATGCATGGGAATCTGAAAACTCTCATCATATTTTTCAATCATTGTGTCCAGCTTAATAATAAACTTGAAATATTGCTTCCACAATTGTAACATTTGCAAATTTATACTCGGATTTAATTTTAGTAGCGTTCCGACGATATTGTAATAAACGCACACCTGGTGCGAAACTGTCACTCGTCGCCTTAATGTAGAAGCGGAGTACAGATGCCACATCCGAAAATACTACTCATTCTGGGCATTTTACAGGTATTTCGTTTGAGAGTTCCGAATACCTACACTGTAGTTTTCACAGGAAAAGAGCTAATTGGTGTAGAAACCCACATAAACGCGGGGGGAGCGGTCTGTTCACGCACGAATAACAACACGTCACTGGAAGTAGGCGTTCAAGCAGACACAACGCAGGCACGCCCAACAATGTTTCTTTCACAATGAGCGTTTGTCCAAAACACGCTCGACCTTGCTTTAGTTCTTCTACCTGCTTCCAGTAACAGACACAAAGATTTGTTTACCGCGATTTAATTGCGACGAGCCAGGTCTGTTCTGAAAATTTCATCATTTCCTCTCATTACAATAAAATGAATACAACACGCAAAGAATCCTTGTTCATTTCCCTTAATGATTAATGTTAGGGCTAAGCCGATATCACTTTGAACAGATATCAATGCCGATACCTTCACCGATACAGATGCTTGAAAATTATAATAATTAAAAGTTGTTAAAATATAGATTAATATTAGTGTGCAAGTATTCAACTCTAATTATAACAGTTGGGCTGAAAAGTTCGTAGGCTAACATAGTAAAAAATATTTTTTTGACAAAATTCGATTTTATTATTCAATATAGTTGCCTTCGAGGGCGATACAACGATTATAGAGGTCATACAATTTTTCGATGCCATTTTTATAGTACGATTTCTCTTTAGCCTCAAAATAGGCCTCAGTTTCGGCGATTACCTCTTCATCAGTGCTAAATTTCTTTCCAGCGAGCATTCTTTTAAGGTCTGCAAACAGGAAAAAGTCACTGGGGGCCAGATCTGGAGAATATGGTGGTTGGGGAAGCAATTCGTAGTCTAATTCATATAATTTTGCCATCGTTTTCATTGATTTGTGACACGGTGCATTGTCTTGATGAAACAGCACTTTTTTCTTCTTCAAATGGGGCCGTTTTTTCGTGATTTCATCCTTTAAACGCTCCAACAACGCTATGTAATAATCTCAGCTATCTCGATCAACTTCACTATACGATCATTTAAAATTATTTTGTGGACTTTTTTGATGTTTTCGTCGGTAACAGCCTCTTTGGGGCGTCCACTGCGTGCATTCGTACCATACCCCGTTCGATTAAGAAATATTGACCCTGGCAGACCTTGTCAGCTCCTGCTCAGAATGTGTAGAATAAGCATTCTACAGGAAATGGTAAGAACACTGGCCTTTGGTAAGAGGTGACGAGAGGCCAAGCGAGTGTTTAAATACGTGCGCATGAGAGCGACACGAGGCCTTTTAATCTGGAATCATCGGAGAAGCAGGAGCTACTGGTCTTATTTCTAAACCGAACAGGGTAAGCTAGTCTACACCCATTCTGCCATTTGCATTGCTCACTTCAGTCTAGAAACGAATCATGAGTCTATTTTAATGAATTGTTAGATATTTGTACCTGCCCGTTCAGGGCTGTCTCTACCATCAACTAGTACTAATAGTACATCCCTATTTAAGATCCCCGCGTTCAGAGGAACGCTACGTGGTGGATTGATGCGGTCATTTTCATTTTCTTTTGGAAATGAAAAGCGTCATGCCTTGTTTTCCTAAACAGACATGAAAATTGAAAGGATAGGCATCGTAGTGAAGTTGCGGAATTTTTATTCATTTATATAATTTGAAATAAACGAAAATTGAAAGGATAGGCATCGCTACGTAGTGGAGTTGCGGAATTTTTTCATTTATTTCACTCTGAAATAAATGAAAATTGAAATTTGTTAAATAGTGACATGTCAGAATTGTTTTTTTTCTTCGCGAATCTTTATTTTTGGGGAAAGCTGCGTAGCACGCAGTTTTAATGTTAATGATGGTTAATGTCGATAATCAGCTTTAATTCAGTCCTTACCCACCACACCCACCCAATAGGCTAATCACCCGCTGCATTAAAGCACATTACAATGCGGAGGAAACGAAAATAGAATGTTTCCTTTGGTAGCCATGGGCAATGAGGCAACAGCTCTGCGCTCTTGCTTCGTCGCGGTTTTCCGCGTCGGTGCGATGTGGCATAAGGTACGTCCGTCATTCCGCGCGCCGGAAGGTTCGATGTCGGACATTCGAGTGTCATATTCCGCCCAGAATTTGGCCAGCCCGGGCACGTCTACCGACGAGCCTTGTCATTCCGCTCCTAGTAACGCCGTGGTTCGCTCGAACCCGGTACCTTCGGTCAGGCCCTGATGGCTATGACAAAACTACCACCTGGGAAATTTTCATCAATTCCCAGGATTTTATCTAAATTTTGAAAGCGGCACTTGATTTTGATGACCCTTGTTTTTGCAGTAGTCTCTTGAACAATTTGGTATTTTTTTTAACGTAAATTTGGTGCGTGACTTATGATATTTCGGCTATAAACGATACGACTCAATCACACCATGGTGTGTGTACTTAGTGGGTCACAGCAGAGAGTATTGCTGAAGTTAATTGTGTTTTAATTAATTAAAGTCCTTTAAAGTTTCAATTTCATATATATTTTTAAAACAGACCGTAACTTGTTAATGATCCGAAAAGTAACGCCGTTTGTGTTTATGTGTTTTAAGTTAAACTGTTAAAGATTATCGCAAGGAGGGTATTTAATTTTATCACGTATAGTTTTGAAATGCACAAGGATCAGTGGTCGACTCACTCGTAATTTAAAATGACTGAAATCTCCTCGCCCCGAAGATGGGAGCCTTGGTACTAATAATTGTAGTGCAAATTGATAAGGAGATAGTCGAGAGAATACACGAGTCAGTCGCAGAGCATTTTTATTTTTACCTTGTTTAAGGAATATTTTTTTTACTAAAGTAAAGTTAATATGTGAAAAAACGAAACGCTAATTATATTTCTAGGAATAGAGGAGCAATTATATGTCCGCTACTATACGCTGGCGTAAGTAGTAAGAGTGACGCTACCATTCGGCTAGAGTATAACCCGCTCGTTGATTCAATGTTCTAGCTAAGGGATAATAATAGGTGTTTTTAGTTGTACGCGCAGAAATACCGGTAGTGAAATATAAAAGAGTGCGCAAGTGTTTATATATATGTTTTAAGGAATAGAGGAGCAATGATGTCCGCTACTAAAGGTAGTAAATGTGACGCTCCCTTCCATTAGTTTTAAGGTTATGTCTTCCCCTACGAATTAATTGTGTACACAGAGATACCCGTAGCAAGAGGAATGACACTGTCATTGTAGCGCAATGACTTAAGAATGACTTAGTCTGCATGACTTTTAGTTTGTTAAAACACCATAGTTAGGCGTAAGCCAACTTGTAATGAAAAGTAGAACGAGACGTAAGCGGTATTCAAGGCGTGGAGTATTTCACATATTAACGAGATTTTTTTGTTATTATCCATATATTTATTGTCTCCTTCAGCTATTTATTAAAGGATAGCTTAATATTCCTCCTTTTGCGTTTTCTAGCTTTGAATTTTAAATACCTTAAATTTCATGTGTATTTATATTATGATATTTATATTTCAAGTTACGGCATTCCTTAATGTTTAAATAAACATTCTTTAGCGTTATTCAACAGATTTCGTGTGGTTATTTAATCGCATCGCAAATAACTAAATCACTAAATAGCGATAAAAGTTAAAAAGGTTGTTTAAATTAAGGCAAAACTGGTTGTAATTTTTTTTTCATTAAATAACGATGAAGTATTGCGAATAGTATAATCAATCAAGCCCTCCCTTAGGTATAATCACGTTTACATTCCGTCAGCTTACGATAGGTTTAAACACGCAAGTTTAATATCTGCACCGAAAGCACGATTCATTCGTTGTTTTCCTTTTGTTCCTTCGAACTCAGGATATGTGCAGTCGCAAGACTCAAGTCCAGGATTTTCCTCCCATGTAAGTCGCCAGATTTCCGTGCGGAAATTTTCAGTTTCGCGTTAGCGGAAGAAACATATGCTATTTCAGTCTCGGAGAGAGAGAATTTGATGACACATTTTTTTTTCGTCGAGTGTCAGGATGGATGCGGAATTTGTTGTAGATGAACTTTACACTTCTCAAGTGGCTTCGACAATGAAATTCCTAGCCTCCAAACGAGGTGTGAATAATAGCCTTTTCAAGGGCGCTTATTTATGCGTTTTTCTCGTTCTTTCAGAATTTTCAAAAGTTTCCCGAATGAAATTTAATTACTTCTTACAGATTAATCTCATGTTAATCTTCGTAAAGTAGGTAATAGTGAGTAATTGTGCTTATATTTTAATCTCCCACACGTCATAGACTTTAGTTGAAGTAATATCATACGAAATCCTATAATTTTCTCCCGGCCCGGCGTCATGATGTTCATTTACGGTTCCGTTTCAATTTTTTTTCCTAAGGCGACCATAAAAAGTAGTTTTGTTTACCTTATTAGGCTAAAACCTCAAAAGAGTGGATTTAGACGCTTACAGTTGTCATGGGTCAAGTGTAATCTCTTACGCGGCGAGCATTTATGCTAAGTGACAAAGAAAATACACGGCGGGCTATAGCATGACGTAGAGAAGTTTTTCCTCTTTTCTGTTTAACGCAATGCCTTATATTTTTTTTTCCTTTATTCTCAGAACCGTAAATTTACTTCACAGATAGCCAAGAAATGTTTTCTAAATCAATAACCCAGATTAGTTTCAGTTTTAAATTTACATTTTTTACCTCAGAGAGACAAATGCGCCCCCCCTATTTTTGCCAACGGTTTTAAGACCAGCCCAGACAACCTCCTAGGCTCACACCCGGGATGTTTATGGTTTGCTTTGACCAATTTTAATTTGATTTTTTTTTGTTAGTATTCTATACCGTTTTTTTTTCATTTTTCTCAGTTTATTTAGATCAATTTATTTCATGAAATATTTTTGTCCCATTTTCCCGTTACTATTATCCTATTACTAATTTGGAACTTCATTTTAACTGTCTATTTATGCTATACGTCAGGCGTATGCAAGCGCAAACCAACCTTGACTAGTGAGCGTTAACAATGCGTCACTATGTCGCCTTGATTTATTCATCCATTTTATGTATCTTTCGTAATTAATGATCTTAACGTCATTGGAGCCATGTCATTTACTCTTTTATTATATCTTCGTGATCCCGAATTTACTTGTGGCTAGGTCCGTTTTAACAGCTGTGACGTTACCAGATTTTGGGCTAATTATTTTTTTTCGTCAGTTCCTCATTTTTTACAATGCTTTGACACTTCTGACATGATATTAATGGATTTCGTCGGGTTAACTTTCTGATACCAGGGGATATATTTTACACCATCTACATATTACTTTTATATATTTATCAATATTTAAACCTAGATATTTTCGTTCATTTTATTGTATAATGATCATGTCCCAACAAAGGGCATTTAGTGCCATGTCATAACTTTAGTTTTATATTGCACATTATTTTATATTTTGGGAGAAGCCAGGGGCTATATATATATATATATAATTTAGTCAATATATACATATATTACTTTTGAAGTCATATTTTCATTTTAATGGTGTTCCAGTGTTAAGGCGTCAAATTACATTTTCCGCCTTTTATTTTCTTTAGCCTTCATTCAAACTTTGTTTTATAATTTTTATCACTTATTGGGCAGTTTATTTTATTTTAGTTTACCTATCTTTACTCATGATTTTCACTTGCCTATAGAAGACGATTCCTTTACACATTTTTATATATTTTTCAATATTGAATGACTGTGAGCAATGTAGTTTATTCCTATGTCCAACCTGTTTCCTCCCCTGTTCGGGAATTCCAAGAGTTCAAGGAATTTCGAAAAGTCCAGTGATTTTTTGAGGCCGGAAGAAGAACGCATTCCTGAAGGCTTTGGAGCTCACCAGCCTCCTTTGGTTTTCAGCGGTGTATGTCACGTAGCAGCACCGAAAATCCTATTCCAAGTGACATCCCAGGACTGGAACAGCGTCAGAAACATCAGAAGAAATGTCATCTTACAGAGCAAACCCCCCCCCCCCCACGACTCTAACCCCCTTAAGAAGAAGCATGAACATCTTTCATGTACATCGTCCCCTTTTGCTCTGTAAGGCCAGGCAATGTCCTTCACCACATATTGGAACTTTCCGGGTACAATCAACGACCCAAATGTGTTGAGACCCAGCCCTGTGGATCAGCAACCTGCCAGGCCACCTGTGACGTTTCATCCTACCAGTGGCCATAATTACTGTATGCAATGGCGTCTGCTGTGAACTTTCGGGGGCCTATCCTAACATCCCCCCCAGTGTTCGCCATTGGACAAGGCATATTTTTGGGGCTTGGAACCGCTACTTGGAGTGGCTTCCCATGGACTACCCTGTGTTCGCCCGCCCCACGGCCCACGTCTTTTCATCTGACCTTTGCTGACCAGTATTCCGAAAATTTCCACACCGGGATTCGAATCTGGTCCCCCAGTGAAAATGATCGGTCAAGGACCGTGTATGTCACAGAACAGTGCTTCGTACCCCAGGACTCCGGGGTTGGAATGTATTTGGATTGCTCTGCCGTCTCATTTCTCAGGTCATAGTGTGCACACATAGTGTGCTAAGAACGTCAGTGGCAAGTGCAAACATAACCTTCATCTATTTTTTAATCTTCGTGTGGTTGTGCGCAGTCCAGTGGAGTTTGGTGTTTACCACGGTCCTTTGCTCTCGCCTCGAACTGTCATCCTGATGAGGCGGAAGATTGCGAGCATGCGGCATTAAAGTTTCTCACGGATTACGTTCTGTGCTTATTTAGCACTTGTTCAGAAGCAAGTCGCATGTACCGCGTTACGATGCAGTGTGTTGATCTTTCCGCTGACTCCACGGACCTGCGAACAACACTTTATATCGCATGTTGACCAACCGTCAGCATTGTTGATTACGAAAGACTCTTCCAGCGTGTGGCTAATGAAAACAAAAGACTTTCTTTCAGCTTTCAAGCTTGAGCTTAATTCTGTTCCATTTAATTTTCGGTGAAGGGTCTCCGACATTTTTTTGTTATTATTTTATTTTATGTAATTTTTTTTCATGTAATAAACAAAAACCTTTTAAATTTTGGTGAATGGCAGAAGGTTCAATTTAAACTTTTCATGACTACAATTTCAATTTTAGAAATTGTCTTGCAAGAGGGGGTGTCGTACCATACCCCGTTCGATTAAGAAATATTGACCCTGGCAGACCTTGTCAGCTCCTGCTCAGAATGTGTAGAATAAGCATTCTACAGGAAATGGTAAGAACACTGGCCTTTGGCAAGAGGTGACGAGAGGCCAAGCGAGTGTTTAAATACGTGCGCATGAGAGCGACACGAGGCCTTTTAATCTGGAATCATCGGAGAAGCAGGAGCTACTGGTCTTATTTCTAAACCGAACAGGGTAAGCTAGTCTACACCCATTCTGCCATTTGCATTGCTCACTTCAGTCTAGAAACGAATCATGAGTCTATTTTAATGAATTGTTAGATATTTGTACCTGCCCGTTCAGGGCTGTCTCTACCATCAACTAGTACTAATAGTACATCCCTATTTAAGATCCCCGCGTTCAGAGGAACGCTACGCATTGTCTTCGATGCTCATTTCGCCTCGTTTAAATTTAGCAAACCACTTCTCAACGGTTGATTTTCCTGGTGCAGAGTCCGAATAATGTTTATCAAGCCAAGCCTTGGCTTCAACAGTATTTTTTTTCGCTAAAAAGCAATGCTTTATTAACACACGAAATTCTTTTTTATCCATTTTTTCACAATAACAAAAGCTGCTTCACTCACAATGCTATATCTCACGAACTAATTATCCGGCAGCTGTGAAATTTATACACGTATCTTTTGAAGGTTAGTACTAAGTAAAAATCACATGGATTTAATTCTAGTAACGCCATCTATGAGTCAGCCTACGAACTTTTCAGCCCAACTGTTATGCATCAATTTACCAAGATTTTTGCTAAACATTTAAGATTTACATCAGAATATTAAATTACATGTTATATTAAGATCACAGAATTCAGTTTTTTTCACACAAAACTGGTGCAAAATAAAAAGAAACAGAATTTTGTATAATTTCCAGGATATTGAGACCCCGCGACATTTTTGAGGAGTCCATGAAAGACCAAAATACTGGAAAAGTATCGGCAGGTATCAGTAAATAAATTCCAACCCATACCTTCCGATACCGATACTACTGCTGATACATCGGCATCGGCTCAGCCCTAGTTAATATCGAACATTGGGAGACAAAAATTTCGTAATTATGAACGTGAAATAAAGTCACAGGGTAGTAGATAGTAAATATGCCTTTGACCGCAACTCTGATTTCTTGACTAAACGACCACAAAAAGTTGAAAAACTCACTTTCTCTCCCCGTTCCGCGCCTCATTTATTGCGCTGACGACGTTTCACGGGCGCAGAAAAGCAGTGATGAGTGAAAGAGGAGCTCTCCTCTTCTCCTCCTCTCCTCTTCTCATCTTCTCATCTTCTCATTTTCTCATTTTCTCATCTTCTCATTTTCTCATCTTCTCATTTTCTCATCTTCTCATCTTCTTATTTTCTCATCTTCTCATCTTCTTATTTTCTCATTTTCTCATCTTCTCATCTTCTCATCTTTTAAGGACCAAATGTTTGTAGATCGTGATCTTCGTAAACCTCTCTTCTCATCCTCTTATTTTCTCATTCTCTCATTCTCTCATTTTCTTATTCTCTCTACCTTTAGAACATTGTCGTCAACATTAGAGATGAAGTTGGAGTGCTGGAATCAAGGGGGCCAAATGTTTATATATGGTGATCTTCGTAAACTTTTCTCTCGGGGGGGAAGGATGTGGCATATACACACGCGTGCGCTCTCATCTTCTCATTTTCTTATTCTCTTATTCTCTTATTTTTGAAAGATGAGTGTATTTTATCGTAATTTTCCAAGTCCGGGACCAAATGTTTATGTATTGCGACCTACGTAAACCTCTCCTCTCATCTTCTCATCTTCTCATTTTGAAAAAATGAGTGCACCTTATCGTAATTTTCCAAGTCCGGAGCCAAATGTTTATATATATCGTGATTTTCGTAAACCTCTCCTCTCATCTTCTTATTTTTGAAAGATGAGTGTATTTTATCGTAATTTTCCAAGTCCGGGACCAAAAATGTTTATGTATTGCGACCTACGTAAACCTCTCTCTCGGGGAGGGAACGATGTGCCACACACATACGTGCGCGCGTGCGTATGCCTCTTATTATTTTCCGTATTGTGGCGCAAGCAAACAAAATAATAATTGTTGTTTTTTAGGATCCCTGGCCCCTATATAACCTCGCCGGGGGTGCATGGTGGCGACGAAATCATCACGAGTTTAGATTTGTACTGTAAATATTGTCAAAAATTTAATCAATATTGTTTATTCTCGATACTAGAATCTTACATAAATTATTCTCTAAAAACAAAAATCGATAATCCTATGCCAAGCCCCCAAGGCACTCAGGCAATTTCTAATGTTCGCGTGGATAGCGACGCTCGGTAGAATTTTTCCTGTCCCACTGTGGAGCAATTGTGTTTCGTCGCCCAATGTAACATTTTCATCACGGACCAAACTATCCACAGCAACCCCTCCCCGAACCCATTCACCTTGCATCCTCTTTCGCCCGAAGAGATTCTATTTTTTTTCAGCTTTCCCACGGTTCTGAATGAAGAATCCATCACATCCCCGATAACAATAGAATCAGGGGGGAATATGACGGAAGCAAACACAGCAGCAACTTCCGCTTTTTGAGTTTTATACTGGGAATCGTTTGTTTCACACACCACACCCTGACGGGGCGTGGAATAGAGGCCGAGGGGAAATGATCGACAATACATACATGGGTGGAACTATCAACATCCCGTTTATTGTTATTTGTCCCCACAGGATATTGTGCGCATCACAAAAGTTTTTTGTTGAAAAAAATATAGCATGAATAAATGAATCAGCCAACAAGGGTTTTATTTGCTAGAATATTAACTATAGCTCTCATTGTGTTTTCACCAAAGAGAGTTGCGTGGAGTAGGAAGGAGAGAAGGAGAAAAAAAGGAGTTCCTATATAACCTACCAGTTTTTTTGTACGTCATTATCATAGTGAACGTCAATCGTGGCAGTTCAGTATTCTTAATTGTTTATCTGGCAGTATACATATATCATATATCATCGTGGAAGTTTTAGTGAGCTACAAGTTTTATTTTGAAGTCTCTCTATCTCTCTTGAAAGGTGAACGTCAATCGTGGCAGTTCAGTATTCTTAATTGTTTATCTGGCAGTATACATATATATCATCGTGGAAGTTTTAGTGAGCTACAAGTTTTTATTTTGAAGTTTCTCTCCACCTCTCTTGAAAGGTAAGTTTTTATTTTCATGATATATTAATATTTTTGTTTTGCGTCTGACACACACATATTCAGAGGAGTCATAAAAATTGACACACACTTACATGTCGTATATTTTTAACCCCCTACAACAGTGCACACACACATACATACATACATACTGTTTGCGTCTAATATATATGTGGAAGGAAAAAATATCTAGCATTTTTTTCAACTTTTTTTCCTTCTGTTTCAGTGCGCTTTCCACTACCACCACCACAACCCCCCCAAAAAAATTTCTCTGTATATATATAAATAACAGAGAGAAAAAATGGAACCGCAACCAGGTCCCTCCGGTCTTTGCGTTAAAGTGGCATGTCGCAACTGCGGAATATTAATTTCTAAACGTAATATTGCCAGGCATTTGAAAAAATGTCGTCGACCGGATCATGATGTTGTAGTCCCGCCGGCAAAGAAATCTCGCACTGATGGGCATGAAGGCGGTGCTTTGAATAAAAGTGCACGCATCATGACCTATAAATCTGGAAGCGATGAAAAGTATGACTCGAGCATCTTCCTCGACAACGTGAAATCTCTGGTAGTCGATAAATTACGTGATTGCCTCGTCAATGTTGCAATTAAAATTCATCTCGTCTTGACCTTGCTGTATGAGAAAGTTGTCTCGTCCGAGTCAAGTACTTTTAGCTTTTACGTAGGGTGTGAAAGCTTACACGATGACAATAACGAGAATCTTGACGAGATAGTGACACGGCTATTTGAGCACTTGACACAAAAACAAGAAGAGTTTGAAGGTAGAGGAAGTGGGTGGAGTCTTTGCGGTCACAACCACATGTTAGAACTTCGAGTCTGCAATTTCAAACCATTACGCAGCGCTCAAAAAAAAACAAAAAAACAAAAAAAACAAAATGCAGTGTTGAACATACAAAGTAATGATCAGAAGAGTTTCCTATGGTCTGTCATCGCCGCATTACACCCAGCAAATAATAATGACCCCCAACGCCTGTCCAATTACAGAGGATACGAGGGAAGATACGAGAATATGATGAGAGGAATTTCCTATCCTGTGCCCCTGAATAAGATCAATCAATTTTTAAAAAACTATAGAGAGGAAAAAGGAGAAGATATCGATATTTCTGTGTTTGGGGTTGACGATTCCGGCAATATTCGTGTCTTAAGACCTGCTAGAACCCGGAATAATGTAATTCGACTCTTGCTTGTAGATGGCCGTTACAGTTTAATTCGGAATTTCTCAGGATTAGTAGGAAGACAGATCAGCAAGAATCACGATAAGATCGAAATTTGCGATCGATGTTTGAGAATTTTTCGCGAGGGAAAGAAGATGAAAAAACAGCACAAGTGTTTTGGCTCTGTGAATGCAGAACCCGAAGATGTCATGCCGGAACCCGGAACCAAGATGAAATTTCAGAAACACCAGGCTCTTCTCCACCATCCCGTCGTCCTTTATGCCGACTTTGAAAGCTTCCAAGTTCCCATGACGTCTTGCAACCCTGATCCCTCTACCTCAAGCACGACCCAAATTTTTCACCACGAGCCTTGCAGTTTCTCCATCTACGGAGAAAAATTGAATGATGTCATCTTGTATTGCGGACCCGATGCGGCAAAACATTTTGTTGAGAAGATAGCGGAATGCGCGAGAGGACTTGCACCCAGCCTGAAAGGCTCTTACGTTTCTCCACCCGCTCTCACAACAGAACAACAACAGAGACATGACGCGGCGACAAGATGCGAGGAGTGTAACCAGACTTTCACCGCCGAAAATTACAAGGTTGTCCACCATAACCACCAGAATGGATTATTTCTAAGCACCATCTGTAATTCATGCAATCTCAAGATTAAGGAGTCGCATTTTGTTGCCGTGTTTCTGCACTACACGGAGAAGTACGACACGCATCTCTTCGTCAAAGAGCTCCACAACATAACTTCTCGAATCAGCATCATTCCGAGAACGAGCGAGAAGTACATCGCGGTGAGAGTGTGGATCCCTCTCGAAGAAGGAAAAAGTGTGGAAGTGCGAATCCTGGACTCTTACAATTTCCTGTCCTCCAGCCTCGCAAGCCTTGCATCTCAACTTGGCGACGAAGATCTTGTGGCCACCAAGCAAAAATGTTTTTCGGGGAGAGATGAGAATTTGAATCTGTTGCGTCGCAAGGGCGTCTACCCCTACGAGTACGTCAACAATTTCGACAAATTTGACGAGACGGAACTTCCACCCCGGAAGGCATTTTATTCTTCTCTCACGGAGGACGTCTGTTCCGAAGAGGACTACGAACACGCTCGTAGTGTATGGACGGCATTCAATTGCCAAACTTTTCGCGATTATCACGATCTTTATCTGAAATTGGACGTGACACTTCTGATGGATATTTTCGAATCGTTTCGTAAGAGATGCATCACAATATACAAGTTGGATCCTGCGTATTTCTTCACCACGCCGGGATTGACTTGGGAATCGATGATGAAATATACCAACGTGGAACTGGGCCTCATCGCAGAGAAGGAACAGTATGCTTTCATGGAGAGTGCGATACGCGGTGGCATCGTCCAATGTCCCCGACGCCATGCTCAGGCAAACAATTCTCATACGCCTGGTTACGATGCATCGAAGCCCAACACCTATATTGTCTACTGGGATGTCAACAACCTGTACGGCCACTCCATGTCCCAGTGTCTTCCCATTAGCGACTACGCGTGGATGACCGAAGAGGAACTCTCCTGCGAGGATTTTCTCAACTGGAGCGAAGATAATGAATGGGGCTGTTTCTTGGAAGTGGATCTCGATTATCCCGAAACACTTCACGAGAAACATCATGGATTGGCCCTGGCCCCCACCAAGGAGAAGCCACCTGGAGGATCGGAGCCAAAACTCATACTAAGCATGGAGAACAAGCGGAATTACGTTCTGCACTACCGACTCCTCCAATTTTACATAAGTCACGGCTTGCAGTTGAAGAAAGTTCATAGAGGATTGAAGTTCCGACAGAGCAAGTGGCTGGAACCCTACATAACCGAGAACACGCGCCGCAGAGCGCAATCGACATCGCCTGCAGACAAGGATCTGTACAAACTGTTCAATAACGCCATCTACGGCAAGACGATGGAGAACGTGCGTAATTACATCGACGCAACGTTGGTCACGGACGAAAAGAAATTTGAAAAGATCGTCGCGTCCCCCTACTTCAAAAACTTCACCATTTTCGACGAGAATCTAGTATTCGTTGAGAGGAACAAGAAGCAAGTGATGCTCAACAAGCCGATTGCCATAGGTGCCACTGTCCTTGAACTATCAAAATTGCACATGTACCAATCGTACTACGATCAGTTTCAACCCTTTTATGGAGATAACATCCAAATATGCTACATTGATACGGATAGCTTTATTTTTCTAATCCAAACACCAAACCTCGAACATGATCTGACTAAGATGAAGCATCTGTTTGATTTTAGCAACTTACCATCAGGCCATCACCTGCATTCAACAGAAAACAAAATGACGATTGGAAAATACAAAGATGAAGTTGGCGGGGAGTACATCAGCGAATTTGCGGGGCTTCGTGCCAAAATGTACTGTGTAAAGATTACAGAAGAAAAAGAGATCAAGAAAGCGAAGGGGGTGGGAAAAATAAGTACCAGCAAATTTAGCATGCAGGACTACAAGGAATTCCTTTTTCATGGTAAAAGGCAACTCAGCACCGATCATCGCATTGCAAGTAAATTGCATGTTTTGTACACAACGCGCGTAAGCAAGGTCGCATTGGATGCAACGGACAACAAGTTACGTGTTCTCAATTGTCAAATCCACACGCGAGAGTGGGGGCACTACAATGGAAGCGATAAATGTGACGTGTGTTAACCGTAACCCCATAGCCATGAAGTCCGCTGTGTTTTTGAAGAAGAATAGCATACGGAGGAAAAGAATGAAGGAGGGAGCCCTCGGGCGATGAAAAATAAGAGTTGAATTTAATGAGCCTCGGTTGGGAGCAGACTTAACAACATAATAGCAGGTTGCAACTTTTCATCGCCCGAGGGCTCCCTCCTTCATTCTTTTCCTCCGTCTGGTTTTTGAAGAATAGCAAATGCACAACGTGTTAAATAACAAGGACAATGAATCTCTTTGGTTTTCGCAAACAAAACAACATGGAGACTGTACCGCCAAAATCCAATAACCTCTTACCTTCCGTGTTATCTAAACTCAATGGTCTACTAATTGTACATCTTAATAGTATATGGACGGAAATAAATAACGATGTGGGCAAGATGTTTTATGTTTTTAATAACAATTTACATTTCTATGAAATTCCGATCGACGGGAAACTTCAAATCACCGTGAATCCGGAGAACACAGGCGAAATCAAAATTTCTACCGGCAAGAACATTTTTCGAATGAAGCACGACAAGATACTTTCTAACATTACGTACGATGTGTCTGCAGGAGATTATCTTTACGTGGAACTCCTCGGAGACTACGACAAACTTATTCCTCTCTTCGTAGAATTACGAATCGTCTATCCTATTATAAATAACCGTTAACCAAAAATGCCTAACGACATTTTCGGCAACACCAAGCGTGTGGACCATGCAGAAGAGATTCTCATGTTGGACATTCGAGTTAAGAAGTTGAGGACTGATTTGATCGCTTTGCAGGAAACCTTAAACAAAAGTTTAGAGTCGGAAATCGCTACGCTCCAAACGCAATGTCTCGACCCTATTCTGAAAATCGATTCCGAACTGAAAACGCTGATAAAAAATTATGTCGACGTACCTTCTTACGACAGCGTTCAAAATATACAGTTGAACGTGGATTCGCTTCAAAATGATTTGGCCAAATTACAACAATTTCAATCGAAAAATGAAGATTTGGAAAAATTGAAACTCGAAATCGAAGAACGAACTTCCGCAATAGAAAAGAATTTCTCTGAACTTCAAACCGTGGTGAACGATATAGACGCAGAACGCTTGCATGTCGTTGTTTCCAAATTACAAGAAGAATTCACCAGCACGTTGGAAGAAATTAAATCCAAGTTGCAGACTTTGGAAGATACAATGACGAACCTACCATCGTCGGACGAACTGCAGGTCATCGGTAAAAGCGTTGCGAACATAAAAATTCAATTGGAGGCTTATCAAGATTTCGAACACATTCAAACCACCATTGCTACGCTTCAGGCGTCTCTGGAGTTGATCAACGAAGAAATTAAAAATATTCACGCTGAAGCAAGTGTGTTGACGAGTATTCAGGACACGTTAAGCACAGTTCAGCAGAAGATCCAATATTTGGAAAATTTGAACGTCGAATCCAATCTTCCTCATTTTCATCACGTACTGGACAACATACAGGGTGACTTGGAATCGTTACGAACAAGCGTGCCTTCGAGCGAAGATTTGGAAAAATTGAAAACGGCGGTGACGGCACTATCCGATTCGAGTGACATCAAAAGTTCGTTGAGCGATCTCGAGAGTAAAGTGGCCAATCTCTCTACCTCCAAAGAATTACACGCTTTGAAAAGGAACATATCACGTATGCTGAAACGACTGGAAACGGAAACGGCGAATGTGGAACAGATTCGAGACGAACTTGCTTCGCTGGTGTCGACGCTACCCACTTCGCAGAGCGTCGCCGACCTTCACACGCAGTTTACAGAGATGCGAAACATCGTGAACGATCTTACCGAGAAGAGCTCGAAATTGAATCAAGTCGAGAACCTTCAGAACATTGTGGTCAACATCAGAGATCAAGTTGGAGTGCTGGAATCAACGCAGGAATCAACACTGACCTCTTTCGGTGCCAAGTTGCAAGAACTCA
This sequence comes from Lepisma saccharinum, assembly GCF_977018435.1. Lineage (NCBI taxonomy): Eukaryota > Metazoa > Arthropoda > Insecta > Zygentoma > Lepismatidae > Lepisma > Lepisma saccharinum. Next base: position 53,458,015 of record NC_139234.1, read on the forward strand.
ACGAAGGCTACAAGCAGTTGAACGTGGAAGTGAAAATCAAACCGTCATTTTCTACCGTAACGGATACCATAGTCGAGCATTTGGTGCCCGTACAAAACACACTGGGTCAGCTTCACAGCAACCTCGTTAGCATCGATACTAAATTCGCTAAACTGCATTCTCTGCAAGCCATCGAAATCAACAGCGTACCCAATCAACAGAGAATCTCCACGTTCGTCGAAGGTAACAAACTGTACATGTTGCATCCTTATCATCCGTACTACAAGTTTCTCCTCGATGGTACGATTCAGATAAACGAATTTTCGTACTGGTCTCACGGCAGAAAAGCTAGCGTTCCCACCATGACTTTGATATCGAATCGTGGTGTCCAGAAAGCAGGAAATATTCCTCTGGCACGTTGGAACGAAACGCGCAACATATATGAAATACACGAAGACGAAGATCTCACCGTTTTCGACGTGAGTGCCGGCGATAAGCTGATCATTCAAAACACAAGCGAAGTACCACCCTCTTTGAATCCCATCACGCTTGTGCTTCTCTTCAAACGTAATCTCTAAAAATAATAAAAATGTCTAGGCAAGCTATCGTCCAAGAATTGCATAAACCTGCGCGCCGCAACTACAAACGTTTGGCTGTGGTAACCAAGAGAATCGACGACCTCTGGGAAAGTGACCTCGTGGAGATGAGTAGCGGCAAGTTAAAAAACGTACATAAATTGAACAAGGGCAACAAGTACCTCCTCACCGTCATAGACACGTTTTCGAAATTCGCATGGGCTCTACCTTTGAAGGCAAAAACGGGGACATGCGTCACGGAAGCATTCAAGACAATTTTTCGCGAAAGCGGCGGTAGACAACCACGGTTTCTGCACACGGACAAAGGGAAGGAATTTTACAATGCCGTATTCCAAAAGTTTATTCGGAAACACAACGTTCAACATTACTCGACCTTCAGTGACGTCAAGGCCAGCATCGTGGAAAGATTCAATCGCACTCTGAAATCGCGCATGTGGTCACGCTTCACGCTTCAGGGAAGCTACAAGTGGGTCACTATTCTTCCGGAACTTGTTAACGACTATAATCACACACGGCACGCAACGATAGGCATGAAGCCAGCTGACGTTACCAGGTCTGACGAGCAACGTTTAATTTCTAGCGTTTACTGTCCAAAGTACACACCCACGACAAAAAAAGCTAAATACAAAATTGGAGAACAGGTGAGGGTCAGTAAATTGAAGCGAACATTCGACAGGGGTTTCACACGAAACTGGAGCACCGAACTTTTTACCGTGGTTCGAGTTCTACGCGGGAACCGTCACACGTATATAATAAAGGACAGTGGCGGTGAAATTTTATTGGGGCGCTTCTATGAAGAGGAACTCTCTAAAACTAAATACCCCGACACGTACCTTATTGAAAAAGTTTTGCGCAAGAGAGGCAACAAACTTTTGGTGAAATGGCTGGGACTTCCGGAAACAAGTTGGATCGATTCAAACGAAGTGATTCTATGAGTACGTGGAATGTTGTGAAACGTTTACCTAATTCGGAAAGTCAAACGAAGAAAAAGAACGGCGAATTGCTTCCCGACAGCATCCGCTGTTTGATCGTAGGTCCTTCGGGGTGTGGGAAAACGACACTGCTCGTGGACAATTTTCTCCTCGCACCGAATTGGTTAGATTGGAAGAACAGGCACCTGTACGTGTTCTCGAAAAGTTTGGAGCAATCCAAATACCAGCAACTGATGAAACTGTACGATGGTCTGGACATTGCAACGTTCGCCTCGGAAATAAAACCACTTGACGATTGTCGTGAAAATTCAGTCGTTGTGTTCGACGACGCCATCCTGGAAAATCAAAATGAAATTCGCAACTTTTTCACGCAAGGTCGTCACAAAGGAATGGATTGCTTCTACCTAGCTCAAACGTTTTCCAAAATTCCAAAACAGTTAGTACGCGACAATGCTAATTTCATATGTTTGTTTCGTCAAGATCACACCAACCTCAAGCATGCATACGATGACTACGTAGGCGGGGACATGAACTACAATCAATTTTCGGAAGGCTGCTCTTCTTGCTGGAACGGTGACGATTTCGGATTCGTAACGATCGACATGACGAGGAAACCCAACGACGGAAAATACAGAAACAAAATCAACGACTTTCTAAACGTTGCAACGTTGTGAGAAACGACGTATATAAATAACGTCATGACGAAACGAAAAATTGAAGACGAAAATCTCAAGCTTCGCGATTACCTCGCGAAACGCTTCAAAGGTTGGAAATCCGAGAATCGCGGATTCTACGAAGAGAAGAAACGTCAGGATCAACCTGTGATCGATGCCATCAGCGGTCTAGGTAAAGAAATTAAAAGTGTCACGGAACAAAATAAAAATTTGATTAATGAACTCGTACCACTCGCAGCTAAAAGTTATGCCGTACCCACGCCCATTTCAAGCATTCCTTCGACGCCGTTCGAACTGAAGGATGCACCGGCACGACGTCGAGCCATAGGCAGCACGTCGTCGTCTTCGGATAAAATCGAGTTGGGACCTTTGGCACGAGACTACCTGAGTACAGGGAAATTCGACAAGGATGAAGTGTTCGGATTGTATCCCAGCATGGAAACCAGCGAAGGTGGCGGTGTGGTGTGGAAGATTGGGAAATCGAAGGTAACCTTCGAAGGCAACGACATTAAAGTCAATTTAGGCGACAAGGATAGTTGGACCAGGTATCCGGGTACGGTGGGACTGTGGGAACTCGTCGCCAAAAAGCAGCCGAAAGATTACACCGACGAAGATTACCAAAGTTACAAGGAAATTCTGATCATGACGGATGCCTTGTACCAGAACAACGACGCCTCGCAGAATAGGGTGAAATCGAGCAGCGGCGAGAAGTACAGGAATCTCATCAAACCGATTTGGAACCAGGTCAAAACAGGCAGCGGCGTCAAACGCTACAACACGTTACCCAAAGAATTCGTTTGGGTGGACGACGTTAGGAAACTCGTGGACCGATTGTTGGTGATAGCCGGCGAGGAGAATGCAGGCAACCGTAATTTCTACAACGAGAAGGTTGGCATCGTGGACATGATCAGCACGAAACTTTCCAACTTCATCGTGAACGATGACAAGGGCATAGGTTACCTCATCAAAATCATCAACACGCTGCCTCCTAAATTTTGGAACGTGGCCGAAGGAAAGGGGCTTGTGAACGACATCATCAACAAGTTACCTTTCGAGATGCATTTACCAGGCTACCAGTACTGCGGACCGGGTACCAAACTCGAGAAAAGATTGGAGAGAGGAGACAAGGGTGTGAATCCGTTGGACGCGGCATGCAAAGATCACGACATCGCCTACAACACCACACAGATGGATCTGGATGCACGTCACGAAGCAGACAGAAAGTTAGAGCACGCAGCTTTCGAAAGATTCGTCAGCAGAGACGCATCGCTGGGTGAACGGGTCGCCGCACTGGGTACCACCATCGCCATGAACACGAAACAAAAATTGGGGTGGGGTATATAAATAACATACAGTAAAAAACAACATGGCTTGCATAACTGATTTGCCGCACGAACTACTATCTAAAATATTCAAAAATATAGTAAACGGAGATGTTAATAAACTTGTAATCATAGCAAGAACAACGCCGGAATTTCGCATCCCTTGTGAAATGGTTCTCAAGGACCTTCTTCGGGAGATCAGCGGCCTGAGGTGCGGTGATCTCAACATTCTGCTTTCGGCTGCAGGGGAGAAATTGAACGATAGGTCGGACGAACTGTACGAGGCAAGGCAGGGAAGAAGACGGTATACTGATGATTGGTACAAGTCTATGCAGGAGACGGAAGATATCACTACGCACATCATCGCATTTTCCGAAGCACGGACTTTCTTCCTCTGTTAAAAAATAATAATATATATATACGTGTCAAAAAAAACTTGATATATAAATAACACGCATCGTGAAAAAAATAATCTTCGGTATATATAAATAACACACATCGTGAAAAAAACAATTAAATTTCTCTAACACACACACTGAAATTTTTCTCTTCTTCGATATGACAACTGAAAAAATGAGTGATCTCCAAGCATTAAAACAAATGCTAAATTTGTCAGTCGAGTATGTAAAAATTCGGGAATTGGAAGTCGACAAATCTTACACGATAACTTCTGGTTCAATCGTTTCTACCCAGTATGGCCCCAAGATACGCCTGTTGCTCAACGCACAATACAGTTTATTTTTACCAGATCGATATGTTAATATGTTATCGGACGAGAAGCTATCTATTTTAATCGAGAACAAAACTCGAATCGTGTACAAGGGGACAAAGGAACTTTTTGGCAAGAAAACAAAGCACGTAATAGAATTTGTGTAGCGACTGCGGGGCCGTGAAAAAAAAATCTTAGAATATTTATATATAAATAACATACCGTAAAAAAACTACACAAGAAAAAATCTCAGAATATATATAAATAACATACCGCGAAAATAACACATAGAGCATCAACATGAAGCCCAAGGGTGTCGTGTACCAGATACCATATTCGAATCTAAAAAATCTAGGTACCCTCGATGGGTTACTCACCAAGAAACAACGCGAGAAGAAACGTTCTTGCTTGTCGAAAGGACATGGAATGAAATTGCTGCTCAGCACACCTCAATTGAAAAGGTTGCAGCGTTCGCGGAAACAGCAAAAGATCGGAGGTTTCATATTCAGCATCCCGGCCATCCTGGCAGCATTGGGGGCCGTTGGAAGTTTGGCCGGTGGAAGTGCCGCCATTGCGAAAACCGTCATCGACTCGAAGAAGAACAAGGCGGAATTGGAAGAACAGAAACGTCACAACCTGGCTATGGAGAAGAAGGGGAAAGGTATAACCAAAAAACAAAAAAGCAACCTCGATGCTTTGAAGAAATATAAAAAAAAGAAACAGAAGCACTCACCAACCGAGACATTGAATCTCTGATCGAACCGTTACAAATCAAACACTTCAGAGGAGTTTTCATGTCCGACTCGTTACCTTCAAGCGTGAAAAAAAGAGAATGTGGAGTAGTCAACTTGGACGGTCAAGAAAATCCAGGCACGCATTGGATATGTTACCACAAAAACGATAATGACAAAGCATTCGTTTTCGATTCTTTCGGAGGTGTTCCACCTACAAATTTAGTTCATTATCTGAAAACAAGCAAAACCTCCATATACTACAACGACGAACGCATTCAAGATTTCGGAGACGTGAACTGCGGTCATCTCTGCCTCTCCGTGCTCGCGTTTCTCTCTAAAATAAATAACCCTACGGTCGAAGATTTCCAGAAAGTACTGTGGAACCTAAAACAGCATCACTAGGATGGGCGTGTTCCATCTCACGAGCGAATCTTCAATCTTGAAACTCACGCTGCACGACGACATTGTCTATCCTAAATCCGTAGCTCTGCGTGCATTCTACAGCATGTACCTCATACCTAATGTTACGCAGCACAACAACAAAATTAGCGTCGGAAGCGAACACATCGTCGTCACGCCAGGACAATACAATCTTTCCACTTTGCAAGCTCAGTTACCCAAAGGCACGTACCTTTCTCAAAATTCGGTCACGCACAGAGTGGAAATCCTGTCGGCGACGGAGACCGTGGACCTGGGCACCATAGGAGAACTTTTAGGTTTCGAGAACAACACAAAACTCGAAGCTGGCATCAAGCACGTGGCAACAAACATTCCTAAATTTTTGGCCATAGAGACTCTGAACGTACACTGCAACGTGGCAGAAGGTATGATCACGAAATCCTCGGACGGATTGTTAGGAAGTCACAAGCAGACGGGAATCATAGCCACTTTCAAACCAAGTTCCGAATTCATGGAACCGATCATCTACACGCCCTCTTCGCCGATCTATTTTCCAGTATGTCGCAACCGCATAGACGACATAGAGTTGGTGGTAACGAACGAGAAAGGAGACGTGGTGGATTTCGCAGGTGCAACAACTACTGCCATCGTGGAGATCAACGTATAATAAATAACCATACATGTAAAATGGAGCAAATCGAAAGTTACGAATTGCAATCTTTCCCTCCCAACCGTCGCACGTTCGCCAATCTCAACGAGGCAAACAGGGAGATCGAATACGACATTGACGTAGGCGATGGGTTCATTCATCCTCACAGAGCAGACCTCTACCTTCAATTCGACGTGGTGAAGAAAGAAAGCGGAGACACGTTTCCCGCAGCAGCAAACTTGATACTCGTAGACAACTTCGTGCCTCACCTGTTCTCGCAGGTGGAGGTGAGGAAACACAACACCGTCATCGACAGAATAGATTATCCAGGCATCACGTCGACGGCAGTGGGAACATTGAAATTATCCAAAACAGACGCAGCATACTATCAAGCAGGAGGATTCGAAGCCGGGACCAAAATATCGACGAGAAGTCACACGGTGCTCTTTCCCATGCGTCTGCTTCCAGGATTCTTCTCGGACTACAAGGAGATCATGTGGAAGGGAGGACTGAGAGTCACGTTTCGAAGAGCGGCCAACGACAACGACGCACTAATGCGATACGCTACTTTGGGCCCGGACGGCACCACGCCGATAGTCAACACTTTACCCGAAGCAGCGAAATGCGTCATCCAAAGCATGGAATTGAGAATGCCGGTGGTGGAATACGAAACGAACTACGCCCTAAAGTACAAAGCGGAGATCTTGAAAAGTCCCCAGGTGCCGATTCACTTTCACGGTTACCAGTGCGTGCAAAAGATGGCGTCCGGAAGTCACATGGAATTCGACGTGACGACGCAGTTCAACAACATACAGTTCGACATGCCAGATTTCGTCGTAGTGCTCTTTCAGACCGGGAGGGACAAAAATCAGGAAAAAGATTCCAGCAAATTCGACGACTGCAAGATCAAGAACGTTTATCTGAAGAATGGACGCAACGAAGTGTTCCCGCGCGAGAATTACAATCTTGACGTGACCAAAAACGATTACCTCAAACTTTACGAAGCGTTTTCGGCTTACAAACGCGTGACCGAGGGAAGTGTGGACATGTACTACACGCCCAGCGAATTCAAAGCACGGAGACCCATGACCGTCATCAACACATCTAAGAGAAAGCAGGTGGTGGTCAACGATCGAACCAACATCAAGGTCGTCTGCGAGTTCCACGATGCCTTGCCCGAGGATACCCTATGCAGTGTCATCCTGATTGCAGAGAAGTCCTTTGCCTACGACGTGAAGAACGAGAGGGTCACAGAGCAGTTTTAACAAGTTTTTTTAACATCTTTTCTTGCATAATAAGAAATTTTCTGCACTAGCACAATCAGTTACAATGGCACAATACGAATTTCACTAGTTCAGATCAGTTACAAATGTCAATTTCATTAGCAATCAGCTACAATATCTTTTTGCACTATAGCACGAGACAATCAGAAAATTTGCACAAAAAAAATTGTTGTTGTTTTTACACGTAAAAATTAACAATAAAATTTCTTTTTTATCGTTTCAGATGCTGTCGAAACATCAAAAACATATACACACACACTAGAAAATAAGCATGCAACTTTATTTGTAACACACACATACATTCTCCATCTTCATCAAGAAAATATTATAATAAACATAATTATTTTTATCTATCTCATAATAAAACTCTATATCCAAAAAATATCACAACATCAAATAACACTAGAGTCGTTAGTACACGTTGCATGCATTACGGAGGTCCTCTGTAGGGTTTCATGGAAGTTTGGGGGGAAAAAAAAAAACACGTGAAACTCTACAGAGGTGCGGTAATCTATAACCGCAGCCATTAGAAAACTTTTACATTTTTGGTTGGGCACCACGCACCCTGGCGAGGTTATAGGGGCCAGGCATCCTAAAAAACAACAATTATTATTTGTTTGTTTGTTTGTGTTACAATACATAAGCGCACGCACGTATGTGTGTGGCACATCGTTCCCTCCCCGAGAGAGAGGTTTACGTAGGTCGCAATACATAAACATTTTTGGTCCCGGACTTGGAAAATTACGATAAAATACACTCATCTTTCAAAAATAAGAAGATGAGAGGAGAGGTTTACGAAAATCACGATATATATAAACATTTGGCTCCGGACTTGGAAAATTACGATAAGGTGCACTCATTTTTTCAAAATGAGAAGATGAGAAGATGAGAGGAGAGGTTTACGTAGGTCGCAATACATAAACATTTGGTCCCGGACTTGGAAAATTACGATAAAATACACTCATCTTTCAAAAATAAGAGAATAAGAGAATAAGAAAATGAGAAGATGAGAGCGCACGCGTGTGTATATGCCACATCCTTCCCCCCCGAGAGAAAAGTTTACGAAGATCACCATATATAAACATTTGGCCCCCTTGATTCCAGCACTCCAACTTCATCTCTAATGTTGACGACAATGTTCTAAAGGTAGAGAGAATAAGAAAATGAGAGAATAAGAGAATGAGAAAATAAGAGGATGAGAAGAGAGGTTTACGAAGATCACGATCTACAAACATTTGGTCCTTAAAAGATGAGAAGATGAGAAGATGAGAAAATGAGAAAATAAGAAGATGAGAAGATGAGAAAATAAGAAGATGAGAAGATGAGAAAATGAGAAGATGAGAAAATGAGAAGATGAGAAAATGAGAAAATGAGAAGATGAGAAGAGGAGAGGAGGAGAAGAGGAGAGCTCCTCTTTCACTCATCACTGCTTTTCTGCGCCCGTGAAACATCGTCAGCACAATAAATGAGGCGCGGAACGGGGAGAGAAAGTGAGTTTTTCAACTTTTTGTGGTCGTTTAGTCAAGAAATCAGAGTTGCGGTCAAAGGCATATTTACTATCTACTCAGGGTGGAGGAATTTCCCTCTCCTCCCTCCAATGCGAACCACACACACACACACACATTATTTACACAAACACACACACACTCACACTCATATACGCGCGCGTGCGTTGCGGCCTCAGGTATACCTATAACAGTCAGGCAACTTGTTCTGAGATTAAGAGAAACCGAACTTACAAGAATTACGGAAGAGGAAATTTTGAGTGTCAATCAAAATTTGATCTAGAGATGCCGGGAATGTGTGAATGCAGTTGGCCACCACTTCGAACAGCTCTCATAACACAGGTTAGTATTCGTTATGCAATATAAATATAACTGTCTGCATGCTAAAGATATGTGCGCAAAAATAAGTGGGACGTTACAGTTAGAAAATGCCGGCATCTGCGCCATACCTCGCCGTCAGCAGACACGCGTGATTTCGGCCCCGAGCCAAACTGAACGCACTGTATATATAAAGGTAAAAGTATCTTCAGCTCATGGTGTGTTGCAATATGGAAGGTGTAGAGATTAGGCTCCACACTTTCACGATCTTTGCCATTTACTGACGTGATGTGATCGATACCTCACTTCAATCGACTTAACTCCTCAGGCTTTCCCCAGGTACCCACTCATTACAGTCTGAGTGAACCCCCGTTACAAAAATTTCCACCCATGGAATCGAACCCGGGTTCCTCGTGCGGCAGTCAGGCGTCATACCGACTGGACAACCGCGGCTGTATTATTGCTGGCAATGTTTCTACGTTGCCTTCGGATTCCGTTTGCGGACAGAATGTTAATATCTTGGACTAATCGTCTACTTACCATCATCTCCAATATAAATCCCTCGGCTGGAGTTGAGCATGCGCAACAAAAAAATTGCAATTTTAATTAGTCCAGTACTTTTGACAGAGTATGTATCAAAAGAAGTCAGAACGAATCACTTTTTTTTGGGTTTGATCCTCCGCCGGAAATAAAACTCCGCATGAAATTCCAAAACCCCGAGAAAACTATCCACGCCGCGAAGGGAGATAAGTTTGATTCCAGGAAGGAAGCTGTCAGTTTAGCCGAGGTGAAGATTAGCTTGCATGACCAATCCTGGTTCCTTAATTCTAAATTTAGCGTGTGGTGTCAGCCTCATTTCCTCAGAGCACACAAGGGCATAAGAGAACAAAGATGTGCTCTTTGCGGGTACCACCCGTTATGGAATGTCGTGTCCGTTTAATCTGCCATTACTGCATTGCATCGCTGGCTTTGTCGGTCGTGTTTAATTGTCCATTCTGTACGAACTTTCATAAACACTACGTGCTAGTTTTTATTATGTTGTTCGCGTGCAAAAAGGAGTTTTCCACCAGGTGCGCATTACTTAACCTTGGCTTCTTTATGAAGTCAAATTTTATGGAAATTATTGCTGAAGTTTGTTAAACCTAGAGAAGAAAATGTTCGCACTAAAAAGGAAAAACCAGACAATACAACAGAAGAACCAGGCGCTGCAATAGAAGAACCAGGCGCTGCAATAGAAGAACCAGGCATTACAATAGAAAAATAGGTAAATCACTACCAAGGAAAACCGGGGCGAGAAAAAAAAGATTCAAAAAATGAAAACCAGGCACCCACGAAGGACAGACAAGTTAAATAAAGAGGTTGAAAATTGTAAACACTCGCACACACACACAGCGTGTCCACCGTGAGACTGCAACATTTGAAAGTTTATTTATTTTTCATTCAGGTCATACTGTTGTGATTCCAATAGGAGCAGAAGCAGGAACTAAAAACGTTTATGTGGTAATGTTGTAGTTTGCGCTAGAACCACAGTGGCGCTAAAACAATAAATTGTTTCTAAAATGAAGCCAAACGAGCGTCACAGGTTATGTGGTGGTATTTGGTTTAGTGGCTAAAACATGCGTGCATGTTTAATTTTTATTTATTTTCAACATCGCACCCCTTAAATTTCATTCGGCAACCCAGATAATTCTGGCGCCGCCGCTGGAATCAGGCATCCAGGAAGAGGTTGTAGAAAATGTGCGGAGATCGTTCGAAAGACATTCTTCGTGCCACCAAAGGCGCCCATGTGCAAGTGCACTGAACTTAATTTTGTGAGTTTTGTGAGTTACACTGAAAACTTTGCCAGTTCCATTATTATTTTCATGTATAGTAAGTAATGAGGCTTACAAATTTTCCTTTCCACTATATTTGATAAAATGGTGGAGTCTCACGGTGGAAACCCTGTATACATATCAAGCTTTAAATACGCAATGGGAGACACAATAGGTGAAACTGAAATAAACTTGAATAGACTAGCAACACACGTAAAAAGCGTGCAGGTTATGCTACTAGTAAAGATAAGAATCAAAATCAATAGTATTTCTGAGGAAAAAAACAAGACTTTCTGCTGTGCAATATCAATTGCGACTGTTCATATTTTCTACATATTGATGCTCTCTTATGTTTTGCCATTGTACGATACTCAATAATGATAGCAATTTAAATTAGACGTGTTCTGCATTAATCCAACTCCGTCATTGCCGAACTAAATCCTACTTCATAATACATAAATTAAAGTTCATGTGAAATATTCTGCAAAAGTTATTGAACACTTTCCTCCATAAAACGAAGCAATTGCGAATAATTGGAATCACTATTTTTAATTTTAACCTGAGATTTAGAAAACCAAGCATCAATATACAAGTTATTTACATTTAAGAAATATCTATCGGCATTTTAATTATTTAATCTTCACTCTAGCCAAAAACCATAATTTCGGTTCACTGCTTCTAACATAGTGGCCATTTGAACAGATTGGTGTCAGATGAAAATATGAGTGCTGTAGATTCATCTGATGGAAGACATTTTAACACGAAACAAGAATACCAACCTCTGTGGCGGAGTGGTTAGCACAGCGCGCTACGACGACAGGGATCCCGGATTAAAATCCCAGACTGGGTATGGGTGTTCCATGTGAGTGTCCCTTCATTATATCATCACTCATCCTCATATTCGCGATTAGCCAAGAGTGGCAGAAAAGCGACGCTGAATAATAGAAACCAACAACAAAATCATCAACGAAAGAAGAATATATACTGTATGTAAGAGAAGCAGTATAATTTTACACATTCTGATTTTGTGTTTGTCACGCTGCACAAAGGGACACGTCCGTCAATAATTAATATTTCCTTAAATCTTCTCAGTCGAGATGGTTGTTTCTGGTTGTGACTCCGTAAACTGTTTACTTTCAGCAGCTGCAGCCATTTTTCACCGAAGCAAACTTTTTAAAACCCGGTGCGTTTCACGCTCCAGGTCGGCCGTGTCCTTTTATCACGTCACAAGCCGCTGGCAAAAATACTTCAACAAGCAAGGGAGTACCAAGTGTTACAGCCTCATTATACTGTTTATTTTTATTTTTATTTCGTTTCTGGGCTGGAACTTGGAAAAAAGTCTGTGCTATGCTTGGACAAGGAACCCTGAAGTCACTCCGTGAAGTTTCGTTTCGACGATGACGCAAAGCAATATCTTATGCTGGGCATTGCTGTGTTCATTCAGCGTATCGAAGAATGACGGGGTCACGACTGAAGATGACGCATCTCCTAGTCCCTCCTTCCTTAAGATTGCACTTTAATTCCATCAGGTGCAGTGGCGTGCGTAGGAACTTCGCGAATAGATGACATTATGAAGGTTTTTTTTTAAAAATTGTCGTTCCTATATTCTACGATCTTTTCTTGCATCCAACGTTCCTTCTAAAATTGACTTACTTTAAACTTAATTATTAATTATAAGAGTTCAGGATTAATGATTTATCGAAGCAGCCAAATGTAGGCATTATTTTCATTGTTGTATCACAAACCGCAGTTGCTGAGAAAATCTTCTGTTCACAAGCAATACTCCAATATGAGTCACTGCTGCTTACAGAAATTCACAAAAATGTACACACAGTACATAATCAGAATTAATCTAGCATTTTTCAGTGAAAATGGAGAGATATAGATTGATATATATATCGGTAGGGATGGAAAAGAGTATATAGAACTTGCTCAAGATAGGGACAGATGGAGGGCCTGTGTTGCTGCAGCCATGAACATTCGGGTTTAAGAAGGCTAGGGAGTTAGTTTATATATATATATATATATATATATATATACACACACACAGCAGAAAAGACACACACACACACACAACAAAGAAGAAAAGAGAGAGACGCACACGACAAAGAGGAAAAGAGACACACACACACACAACAAAGAGGAAAAGACACACACACACACACACGCACACAACAAAGAGGAAAGAAACACAAAACAAAGAGGAAATAAACACACACACACACACACACACACACACACACACACACACACACACACAACAAAGAGAGAAAAGACACACACAACAAAGAGGAAAAAAGACAGACATACAACATAGAAGAAAAAAGACAGACACACAACATAGAGGAAAAAGACACAACAAAGGGAAAAGGACACACACAACAAGGAGGAAAAGACGCATACAACAAGGAAGAAAAGACACATACAACAAGGAAGAAAAGACACATACAACAAGGAAGAAAAGACACATACAACAAGGAAGAAAAGACACATACAACAAGGAAGAAAAGACACATACAACAAGGAGGAAAAGACACATACAACAAGGAAGAAAAGACACATACAACAAGGAAGAAAAGACACATACAACAAGGAAGAAAAGACACATACAACAAGGAAGAAAAGACACATACAACAAGGAGGAAAAGACACATACAACAAGGAAGAAAAGACACATACAACAAGGAGGAAAAGACACATACAACAAGGAAGAAAAGACACATACAACAAGGAAGAAAAGACACATACAACAAGGAAGAAAAGACACATACAACAAGGAAGAAAAGACACATACAACAAGGAGGAAAAGACACATACAACAAGGAAGAAAAGACACATACAACAAGGAAGAAAAGACACATACAACAAGGAGGAAAAGACACATACAACAAGGAAGAAAAGACACATACAACAAGGAAGAAAAGACACATACAACAAGGAAGAAAAGACACATACAACAAGGAGGAAAAGACACATACAACAAGGAAGAAAAGACACATACAACAAGGAGGAAAAGACGCATACAACAAGGAAGAAAAGACACATACAACAAGGAAGAAAAGACACATACAACAAGGAGGAAAAGACGCATACAACAAGGAGGAAAAGACGCATACAACAAGGAAGAAAAGACACATACAACAAGGAGGAAAAGACACATACAACAAGGAAGAAAAGACACATACAACAAGGAAGAAAAGACACATACAACAAGGAAGAAAAGACACATACAACAAGGAGGAAAAGACACATACAACAAGGAAGAAAAGACACATACAACAAGGAAGAAAAGACACATACAACAAGGAAGAAAAGACACATACAACAAGGAAGAAAAGACACATACAACAAGGAGGAAAAGACTCATACAACAAGGAGGAAAAGACGCATACAACAAGGAAGAAAAGACACATACAACAAGGAAGAAAAGACACATACAACAAGGAGGAAAAGACGCATACAACAAGGAGGAAAAGACGCATACAACAAGGAGGAAAAGACACATACAACAAGGAAGAAAAGACACATACAACAAGGAAGAAAAGACACATACAACAAGGAAGAAAAGACACATACAACAAGGAAGAAAAGACACATACAACAAGGAGGAAAAGACTCATACAACAAGGAGGAAAAGACGCATACAACAAGGAAGAAAAGACACATACAACAAGGAAGAAAAGACACATACAACAAGGAAGAAAAGACACATACAACAAGGAAGAAAAGACACATACAACAAGGAAGAAAAGACACATACAACAAGGAGGAAAAGACACATACAACAAGGAGGAAAAGACGCATACAACAAGGAAGAAAAGACACATACAACAAGGAGGAAAAGACGCATACAACAAGGAGGAAAAGACACATACAACATGGAGGAAAAGACGCATACAACAAGGAGGAAAAGACGCATACAACAAGGAGGAAAAGACACATACAACAAGGAAGAAAAGACGCATACAACAAGGAGGAAAAGACACATACAACAAGGAAGAAAAGACACATACAACAAGGAAGAAAAGACACATACAACAAGGAGGATAAGACGCATACAACAAGGAAGAAAAGACACATACAACAAGGAAGAAAAGACACATACAACAAGGAAGAAAAGACGCATACAACAAGGAAGAAAAGACACATACAACAAGGAAGAAAAGACACATACAACAAGGAGGAAAAGACACATACAACAAGGAGGAAAAGACACATACAACAAGGAAGAAAAGACACATACAACAAGGAAGAAAAGACACATACAACAAGGAGGAAAAGACGCATACAACAAGGAGGAAAAGACACATACAACAAGGAAGAAAAGACACATACAACAAGGAGGAAAAGACACATACAACAAGGAGGAAAAGACACATACAACAAGGAAGAAAAGACACATACAACAAGGAAGAAAAGACGCATACAACAAGGAAGAAAAGACACATACAACAAGGAAGAAAAGACACATACAACAAGGAAGAAAAGACACATACAACAAGGAAGAAAAGACACATACAACAAGGAGGAAAAGACACATACAACAAGGAAGAAAAGACACATACAACAAGGAAGAAAAGACACATACAACAAGGAAGAAAAGACACATACAACAAGGAGGAAAAGACGCATACAACAAGGAAGAAAAGACACATACAACAAGGAAGAAAAGACACATACAACAAGGAAGAAAAGACGCATACAACAAGGAAGAAAAGACACATACAACAAGGAAGAAAAGACACATACAACAAGGAAGAAAAGACACATACAACAAGGAGGAAAAGACACATACAACAAGGAAGAAAAGACACATACAACAAGGAGGAAAAGACACATACAACAAGGAAGAAAAGACACATACAACAAGGAGGAAAAGACGCATACAACAAGGAAGAAAAGACACATACAACAAGGAAGAAAAGACACATACAACAAGGAGGAAAAGACGCATACAACAAGGAAGAAAAGACACATACAACAAGGAGGAAAAGACACATACAACAAGGAGGAAAAGACACATACAACAAGGAGGAAAAGACGCATACAACAAGGAGGAAAAGACACATACAACAAGGAGGAAAAGACACATACAACAAAGAGGAAAAGACGCATACAACAAGGAAGAAAAGACACATACAACAAGGAGGAAAAGACACATACAACAAGGAAGAAAAGACACATACAACAAGGAAGAAAAGACACATACAACAAGGAGGAAAAGACACATACAACAAGGAGGAAAAGACGCATACAACAAGGAAGAAAAGACACATACAACAAGGAAGAAAAGACACATACAACAAGGAGGAAGAGACGCATACAACAAGGAGGAAAAGACACATACAACAAGGAAGAAAAGACACATACAACAAGGAGGAAAAGACACACACAACAAGGAGGAAAAGACGCATACAACAAGGAAGAAAAGACACATACAACAAGGAGGAAAAGACACATACAACAAGGAAGAAAAGACACATACAACAAGGAAGAAAAGACACATACAACAAGGAGGAAAAGACGCATACAACAAGGAGGAAAAGACACATACAACAAGGAAGAAAAGACACATACAACAAGGAAGAAAAGACACATACAACAAGGAGGAAAAGACACATACAACAAGGAGGAAAAGACGCATACAACAAGGAAGAAAAGACACATACAACAAGGAGGAAAAGACACATACAACAAGGAAGAAAAGACACATACAACAAGGAAGAAAAGACACATACAACAAGGAGGAAAAGACGCATACAACAAGGAGGAAAAGACACATACAACAAGGAAGAAAAGACACATACAACAAGGAGGAAAAGACGCATACAACAAGGAAGAAAAGACACATACAACAAGGAGGAAAAGACGCATACAACAAGGAAGAAAAGACACATACAACAAGGAAGAAAAGACACATACAACAAGGAGGAAAAGACGCATACAACAAGGAGGAAAAGACACATACAACAAGGAAGAAAAGACACATACAACAAGGAAGAAAAGAGAGACAAACCCAACAAAGGAAAGAGACACACAACAAAGAGGAAAAGATACACCAAACGAGACACACATACAACTAAGAGGAAATGAGACACCACTGTCAAAGAGAGAAAGATACATACAAGAAATAAAGAAAGGAGAGAGACGAAGATAAAAGATAGAAAGTCAAAGAAAGATGGATGGGTAGCAAGAAATCAGAGAATATGTATAGGAAATGTATATGAGGAAACAATAAGACAAACAGGCAAAATGTGATACACACTTTCGCAACCTTACAATGTCTTGTGGTCGCTGCGTATCATACATTAACTTAACCAAAGGAAAGTTATAACTTTCTGCACTGTTTTAACCGCTGCATCAAACCAGCTATGACTATCATCCGAAAGGTGATTACAGATTTGATCCCAGTCGCAACAAATTAACCTTAACACAGTTTTTCTAATGTACTTCTCAAAATCTGCATTGCAAATTCTCGAAACATCGCGTTACGTGCTGATGTAGCTGTCGGAATGATACAGTAAAAAAAAGTTAGAGCAAATAGAGCGCAAATAAATCTTGTTTCGCAGCGAATTGGGAATCTGAATGGGATGCAGTGTACTGTATCTCTCCGGACGAGAAAGCTGACGATGGTTTATGTGAGGTTCGCGTGTGCGGAATTCAGATGTGCTCGCGGTGCAGACACAGAAAAGGAGTTATTTCTGAGCCTGTGGCACGGTGCCAAACACAACGGGGCAGCAATAATCTTAACCCCTTGCTTCAATTGCAGACTACTGTTAGAGATAGAGTCGCTGTGATAACGCCTATAGCGATAATTTCTCGAACAAGATGGATCTCAAGTTGTAGCAAACGATAAAAGCCATTTGTTATCTTTATTCGCTGCCTTCAACAGCTTTCAGAGCTGCATTGTGCTCTGTTTGTCCCTAAACAGCAGTAGATTGTATTCTGGTAATTTTACGCCGATTTCCTGCTTGTCTACATTAATTGACAATGAGGATGAATAATGAACTTCATGATGGGACAAACGCAATGATACATCTAGGGTTAGAACCTGATATATCTGACCTAATAGTCCTTTACCCTGACCCGCCACGGAGACTCTTGTACATTCTGTTTCTCGTTAAGTGTGGTAACTAATCTCTACATTTTTCTTAAATATAAAGTGAAAGCTCTTTCGCTTCCTGGAAAAAGTGAATCGTGGTTTACTACTTGAAGTTTGAATTTGTAAAAATAAAATTATATGCTGACCTTTGCGCAATACCTCGATAGATAATAGAAATTACGCTGGAAAGGCCAGAATATAAACAGAATAAAATAAATGGTGTAGTGGTAACGTTGTCAGCTTGTAATTCAAGGGGTACCGGAATCGATACCCGATTGATTTATTTTGTTATCTAGCATAGCTTTTTTCACTTTTCTCTGATTGCAACTATAAGGATGAGTAAAGGAACCTGTGAAACAACTGCTATGGAGGGCCAGGACCTATCTAATGACTTCCGGCCTCACTCCCACATACCTGGGCAGAGGTGGGCGATCATCCGACCAGTTACGGGGTGACACATGGTCAGCACGATGAACCTCCAGTCGTTGTTGTAGGTTTCCATGACCGCTACTCATTCGTAGCTCCCCAGTTTCCTTACGATGGTGGGTGTTCACCATCCCATAAACTGGATGAAATCTCAGGAGAAAAGTTGTTACTCTTACTCCACCGGGAGACTCGAACCAGTGCGCGTCCCGTAGCCAGAGCCCAAAGCCTGTACACGCGTCTCGGAATTCGAAACCGGGAACCCTGGCATCGTGGCCCGCTCTGTCATAGTGGTTAAGATCTAACGTCTCACTTCAAAGTGTAGGTCCAGTCCCGTTTAGCCTATGTGTGTGCATAAAGTGGACTTAAAATAAACTTTGATTTATATTACACACAAGAGAGAGGCGCCATTAATGCGTGTTCAGCAATGAACTAAAAGTTTGGAAACTTCACATGAGAACCAAGGACTTTTCTGCAAGGACACAATGGGAAGATGAGATCTTCATCTGTTCAAACAGTAACAATGAAAGTTATGGAGCACATCAATTCTTTCCACTTCAATGCCGCATTTGTCGAGTGAGTGATGATTCGCACAGAAAATGGGCTACTTTATGCGTTTCTAAAGACTCAAAGAACAGCGAGAATCCCTTGGGAGTTATTCTCAATAATCCAGCACGATTGTCAAGTCCAGATTTCCCTCGTAACAGAATGCACAGCACGCTTTACCAGATACAGACAAGTTCATTCGCCGCGGTTGTCGAACATGCTCTTTTGTTGGAAGGAAAAAAAGGAAAATCTGTTACAGAGACGACCTTGATAGAGTGCGTGGGAATAGGGAGAACCTTCATCCCACGTGGTCTTGTGATTTTAAAGGGCCTTGATACTGGAAGAAACGATACATTGAAACTGACAACTGTGGGCGTTACAGGTGAGACTGAAGCTAAACAATAACATCTCAGATTTTAAGCGTTGTCGCAGCAGTACAGCGAGAACAAGTGAAAATGTTGTCATTTTTCAACTTTCTCCGGTTTCTTCTGAAGATTAATGGCAACTTGGAACTAGAAACCTTTCGGTCTGTTTGGGCAACAATTAAAAATAACCCAAGACCTGATGTCAGGTTTACAAAGAAATATATATGGTTAAAGCTGCTTTGTTTTGAACAGCCTGCAAGTTTGTGCGATTTTCACAAAGTATTAACATTTCATTTCATGCTCTGAATGTTTGGCAACCTGAAATACGGAGATGCTTAGCAGATACAACGAGCACAGGATGTCGGCATATAATAACGACACACTTTCAGAGAGTGCAAAGTAGAAACTGCAGTAGCTTTTTCCTGCTTGTATTGTAGTGGTTACGTCGTCGTCTTGTAATCAAGGTTCAAGGGGACCCGGATTCGATACCCGGTGCAGGCACAGTGCTTTGGATCCCACTTTAAACTGTAGATCCAGTCCCGATTGGCTTATTTGCGTATAAAGTGGGCTTAAAACAAAAATTAAAACAAAACTCAATAACAGTGTATCTTTCTTGGGCTGCTAAGTAGAAATCACCCATTATTTCTGTAGGGTAACTTAGGGTAAATCAGGTCACAGGGTGAATAGGGTCACTTTTGAAAATCTCTCTCCCTACACAAAACTAAACGAACTGAAGGAAATGCTCCGATCTGCCTGTGAAGTTTGGAATTTGTAGTATCTGTTGAGCGTAGAAACTACCAAGAAGTGTATTTGAAGTTGCTGAAAATTACAGAAACAGCTCATGTTAAAGGCAAGTAGAGGTATGAGACTGTTTTAAAAACGGGTATGTATTAGTGTTTTACTGTACTATATGCGATATTTTAAAGACCATTTGTGCGTAACATGATATTTGGTTGTCGTAGAAGAGGTTATGAAATTTCCCGCCATTTGTGTCGTCGTTACAGTGTATCCAACTGATGAACAGAAAAATGCTGCGCTTTGGGGTGAATAGGGTCACAAAAATCGGGCGAATAGGGTCAACACTACAGGTAGCAATTTTTAAAGGAAAGAAATATCATCCAGAATTTTCTGCCGGGTTTCTCCAATGGTTCGTTGATTCCTATAACTGATTGTGGGTGGATCAACGAAAATGCCTTCCTCTCTTGGCTTCGCCATTTTCAGACCCACCGCATTCCTGGATCCTGTTTGCTTCTCTGGATGGCCGTGTGTCACACTAGAGCCTTTCATGAGAAGAACGACATGTTTGCCAAGGTATACCACACATCGACTGCAGCCTTTGGATCGTTCGCTTTTCAAGTCCCTAAAGTCCTATTATGTCTACGAGGGTAGGGGGTGAGAAAAATAAATACATTCACGTTTGGAAACATTTCGAAGGCAGCATGGCTGAGGACAGCAACTCCGGCGATTACATAAAGTGGTTCCCGTTGCACAAGTGTTTATCCTCTGAATGAACAAAGTCTGTCGGAGTATACATTTATGCTTTCCACAATCACAGATGCCCAAACATCCACAGTACTGCCAGAAGAGGTAGATGGGAATACTACTCTCGTGGCTCAGTCGTCGTCTCCCAATTCTTCTGCTGCGTCGAAATCAAAGACGTTCCATGATCTGCTGTCGTCTTCAATAAAGAAGTCATTGCCACAATAACACTACAGAAAGAAGTCAGAAGACATCCCTAAAAATCTCCAAGACATCAAAGCCAAAACGAAGTTGAAGAGGAATTTGGAACAAAGAACAATTCTAGCTACAAAAAGACATGTGACAAGGGCCCGTACGCTCTCATCATCATCATTGTCATTTTCAGAGTCTGAAGAAGTCAGTGATGAAGGAAACGATGCCGTTTGTGGGTTCTGTAATGTGAAATACAAGGCTCCTATATGTGAAACAGGGTGATTGGATACACTGCAAAGGGTAATCTAAAGACTGCTATCAAGAGGAATGTATGGGTGAACAAGGAAGAAAAAGTTATTTGTAGAAGATATGCGATAAAAAGATAAGGTCCTACACTCTGAACATAAGATTTGTATATCGAATTAAAGAGTAATATTGCATATTTCAATGTTAGCTACCTGACCCGTTTCACCCTCAGATGTGACCCGGCTCACCCAAAACTCTTAATGGTGAATAGGGTCATGCAGAGTTGTAGTCTAAATGCCGTGGGCAAAAAATAAGAGAATTTAAAAAAAATATTAGTTATTGACAATTATAGTTCAAGGATCCCTTTGTTATTCTACTATATTCCCGACAATTTTAAATTTTAATGAAATTAGAGGAAATATTTACATTGTTTAATTTTTTGACCAGATTCACCCCAAATTACCCTATAAATGGTGGAAACCATGTTGAAAATGCCAGTGTCCTAACTTTATACACAACCTGTAGTTTCTTAAATCCCTTCTAAGGCCCGTTTAGACGAAAGCATTTTTCTTAACATTTATGTCATGACCAACAACTAGGAGAATATTTTAGTTGTTTCAAAATGCTACTGTTTAAAATAAAAAAAATCTTAGGGCATTACAGATGCCATGGCATATTTCATGGCATTTCTCAAGGATAGAAATTGTCCTATTTCCGTAGCATAACCAGTCAGAAGCAAGCCAGCCCAAGGTCACGAGTGCAGATGTAATGGCGACCGAGTAAGATGTAAACAACGTTATCACTTGACATGTTTAAATGCCGATAACTTTTCAACCGAGAAGAATAACGTTTCCTATTAAAAGTGTAAGGTACAAATCAATGGTGCTGCTTAAATACATACTTTATAGCGTATACTGTACACGTATAGAAGAACAATTTAGTAGTTTCAATTGTGAACACCGTGCACTCACCATATGCCATTCGTGCTGTATATATTATACATCGCAATCGCAAAAAGCTAACCGGGATGTTCATGAAATGCTTCCGTGTATAGTACAGTCAACGGCAAAGATAATGGTAAGCAAATTGTCCACAGCTATTTTCATTACTTTCTTATTCTACATCCTGTGTTGTTTTAAGGAATGAAACTATGTTGGTTTGAAGCAGGCATTGTTCTCTGCTTATTGACGTCTTTATTTCAAATCATTGTCATTACATTGTGTAATTCAGACCGAATGAAAATGGTGGTGGACAATTCGCAAACTGTTTCTTTCGCTGTTGGGTGTACCGTCAACTATGAGATTTTGGAAGCATTTACGTAGCATTTATGCTAGCAAAAATGTTAAAGGAAATGCTTCCGTTTAAAGCGGGCCTAAGGCATACTCCAGTCGAGTTTTGTGAATTGTGATGCATTGCATAGGCCAGCGTTTACTCGTACAAGAGAGTTCAAACTAACAAATTCGTATTTTCAGCACTAAGAAAAAAAGAAGGAAAAAAAAGCAGCAAGTACTTACTTCTTCCTTCCACATAATTTCCCATCCCTCTTTTATACCCGAGACAACCCTTTTTTCTACGCCAATGATGTGCGGGCAATGCAAATGAAGTTACGGCGGGAGTCTCGCGGGGACATTTCTGCATTTCCAAGCAACGGGGAGAGAGAGAGAGGCAGGTGCTCTTTTTTACCCAGTTTGTATAATTCAGCGTCCGAAGATGCCGCGTTCTCTTGGAAGTGACTGCAATGTTTATGGCCGGAGACGCGACTCGTGGAATCTCCCAGGTGGCGGCCAAGTCGCAATGAATATGCAATGAGGCCACGAAGACGTTTCCTGTGCAGGCCGGCTGCGATTTACTGCACGGGATGTTTAGGAAAATCTCTGGGTTCTATCATCCGGGGCGCCACTCAATAAAGGAACCGACTTGGAAAACCAACTGAGCGAATTGCATTACTTTTGATGCTCGAGGGATGACTGCTGGGAAAAGACATTGGGCTTCATCGATAAAGTTTACGACCTTTAACAAAATAAATTGATTGACTGAAATTAAAATGTTGGATGTATCAACATTTGGGTCATTTGAACCAGTCACATGATACGATTGATTGATTCGGTGTTTTAAGTCCACTTTATGCACAATGAGGCTAATCGGGACTGGACCTACAGTTTAAAGTGGGATCCGAACCACTATGTGCCTCCACCGGTCACATGATACGAGGCCGAGCCCCTTACCATAACTAATATCAACACGTGTCTCTGAAGACTAAAAGCTCTGAACGTTAGGGACAATGCTTCTACATTAGCATGCAAAGCTAATTGGACGTTATCCGTTGTCTATACTCAATATCGGGAATCTCTGGAGCAAGGACGCGCATAAAGGCGGTGGAGAAAGCGAGTGGGCGGATCGAAGCAATATACACTGCTGCAAAGACTGATGAATGGAGTCGCTTTCCCCCTCCACGCAATCCCGTTCCCTCGATCTTGTTCATTGGTTGCGCAGACTTCCTTTTTTATCTCGCTCCAGAGATTCCCGGGGCAGAGTATAGTGCTCTCAACTATACTTATTCTATTCTAACGTTTCGAGAGAACACCTTTTCTCTCGTCTTCAGGTGACCAAATACTTTTTGCCGGGGGTGCACAAACCTACGGCAGACACGCAATTTTATTTCAAATCCGGTACGTTAATCAACTACTCCAAGGTACCCCTCTCTCCTTCGCCAGGTTGGGCTACAAGCTGGGGCTGTAAAGGGGCGCTCAACACACGTTACGGACAAAACGCAGGACAACACGCAGCCCTACAGAGGAATGCACGTAGGTCCAGACGCCAGAGCCTCGTTGACCTATAATATTGCTTTACCGGGGTGTACTACGTGAAAGTGAGGTTGATTTTTGGATGCTTTCGGAGGAGGTCACCTCTTACATCCCCATAATGACGATGTAGATGGACACAAAGAAACACTCGTAACAACGCCGGCATATGTCGAACTCAAAGTAGCGACAACGACCACCCAACGTGTTAGGCCCCCAAACTAATCCACTCTTGCGCATTTTGAAGAAACAGTTCAAAAATTTACTGTAAAATCTCTTTTGATAAAATAACAGCTTCGGAAAATAAAAACTGAAGCAAAATAAGATAAAAAGCTAGAGAGAATCTATATCCTATCATCATGGGCGCCGGTAGGGAAGGAGGTGTCGACCCCACCCCTCCTGGAAATTGGCATGATTTATTTCAAGGTACAAAAGAAAGAAACAGAAATAATCTTATTTTTATTGTTAATAACAGTACTGAAGTTCAGTTAGTTAGTATACTAAAAGATTAACTACAGTAAAAACTGCGTTAGATAGAAAAATTGAGTGTAAAATAGAGGAGATTTAAATCTAACAATAAATGGTTTCACAGGTTTCAATTTTTTTAAAAATTAGAATTTTGTGAGATGACACTCAACGTAAACTTTATGACAAATTTCTGCATAACTTATATTTTTTTTCTTAAACGATAATAGTTAATAATAATGTAAAATAACTATGCATTTCAGTACACTAACTGCATGAAATGAGAAAACTAGTGGAAACATTTCTGCTGGAACTCATCTAGTGGATCGAGGAGTAGTCTCCCCAAAAACATAATAATAATATGTTTGTTTCAATTAGTTTGTAAAAGTTATTACATGTAAATAATCATAATTATAATAATAATACTGTTATTATTTTCACTATCACTGGCCTCATCCCCCTTACAAAACTTTCTGGCAACGCCCATGCCTATCATTTCTCAACAATCCTTCCACTTTTTATTCTTCCAGTATGGTCCAGCAAATCCCTGATGATCAGCTCCTCCCGTTCGGCTAGTTACGCCGTTCTCCCAGAATTCCAAAGAGCTTGGAAGGTGCCAGTCCCCGCACGTATAGCTGGACTTCGAGCGAGTCTCGCTGCTCGTTACTGTATTCTTTCATCTCTTGTCATGCTTTCAGGATCCTGCGAAAGTCATCAATAGTCTTTGCAGATTTACACGAACGTCATCGGCAAATTGTCCAACACTCAAGTGTGTTGTTTGAAAATTTTGCAGGGCAGTGGGGGTGAGATTTTAATGATTTCTTTTTCTTAGGTCCACTTTAGGCTAATTGGGACTGAACATACAGTTTAAAGTGGGATCCGAGCCACTGCAGTGACGCCAACTTACATGGTCTGTTGGGCTCGAGCTCACTCAATAATTTGGCTGTATATTTTATTTTAGAAAAATTTAAGTCCTCGCGCTTAAGAAAACAAAATGGTTTCATCATGATACACCCAAAAAAGACCACTTTAATTACTGACTGGATTCCACGAAAAAATTGTTAGATCTCCAAAATGATACTTTTCAGTGTTCCATATTATTCACACAATCTGTGCTCATATCGTTTATATGAAAGTAGGAGAGGAAATAACTTATAACCAGGATGAGGATGGATAGGGGGCTGAACTTGAAGATTTGTTTTACAATTTATGCAATTTCATAAGTAGGACGAGAATTTGCCCTAAAATGTATTTGTCCCTTGGCTAGAAAATGTGGGCTTTTACGTTTTAAAACAGTTACAGGCTATTCCCGAAAGGAATATATGAATTTTATAGTGGGTGTTTTTGCCTATTTTGAGTCATAAGTGCCTATCGATGTTTATCAATTTTAGTGCCTATTTTGTATTTTCCTGTGCGTTTTTGCCTGCCTATTTTCAGAGTTTTAGTCCTATCCAATGTTTTTCACTGCGAGAAACAGTGCATTGTGCCTCTACCGGGGATCGAACTCTATTACAAGGCGACAGCTTTACTACTACACCATTATGGAGGCACAATGTGTTATTGTGAAGTTATAGTCGAGGAAAGTTATGCAATTTTTTGTCCATCTGAGGAACTAAATGCAACAGAAATGAAACCAGCTGCGCCTATAGTAAAAAAAAATGTGAGGAATCCAATTTTCAAGAGTCTACCACTCTCTCAGCTGCAGGTTTGCCGCCATCTTGAAAAAAATAGCGCCGAATATTCACAAAGAAAAAATATTTCGAAAATGATGCATTGTACACAAAAAGTAAAGATAACCAAAATGAAAGGGCAAAAAATTTGCTATATTATGTTTGTTTTTTTCGTGAGAGAGAGCTACCATAAATCTTAATTAATCTTACAAGGCTTGAAACATTTTCTTTAATTTTTAGAAGCAGCGTAAAAGTTGGTTTCCGACACAAATAACAGTAAATATGTAAGAAACTACATAATTTACGTCCTAAAGTCACTGGACCAAATTCATAGATCATAATATCCTCCAGAGAATGTTTTTTGTTTCGTGCCTCTAGAGTCAGGGGTTGAGGAGATATGGAATTTAATGCAGAGTCATGTGGTTCCCTGTATTTTACGTGTTCCATTTCTAATGATATTGCTGAGAACGGAATATTTTTTTCTGCAGTGTTTCGTTCACTTGCATATTACACGTTGTGTTTTTTTTAAAAAATGTATGCACACAGTAGCGGCAATTAGGTGTCAAAACTGAGGGGGGGGACAAGGACAGTTTACCTACTGCAATTAGAAAGAATCGTTTTTAGAAATGGAATTCGGGCAGATGATTTTGGGTCAAATCCACTAGTAGACAAGGTTTAGCATAGTGCGGGGGTAAAAGCGTGTTGCAGAATTTTTCGTAGATACCCGTTGATAACATGTTCTATTTTATAATTTCTTGTACAGTGTCTCTCAAAAGTTTTAGGACAACGACATTTTAAACTAGGCAACCCAATTTACACAATGCGTTGGTGGGTTGCGTGTAGAGTTAGGCTCAATTTCAGGGTTGCCACATTCACAATAGATATTTATGAAATACGCGAAATAAATAAATCTAAGTATTATTGTATAAAACTAGAAAAAAATATCAGTATTACATTTGTTGCAAATGAGAAATACATTCTGAAAGAAAGACAATGGATTTTCTAGTACTTCATTGCTGATGAGTTTACACAAAGAAAAGAGGAGAGAGGAAACGGAAGGGGACAAGAGAGAGGAGAACAGAGAAAGGGGAAGAGGAAAAGTAAAGGAGGGAAGAAAATAGAGGACAGAAGTGGATAGGAGAAGTAATGAGGAGAAAGGAAAAGGATTTGTGGAGAGATGAGGAAAATGGAGCAAGAGGAAATACGAGGAGGAAAACGAGATGAGAGAAGAGGAGTTTGGAGAGAAGAGGGGGAGACGAGAAGAGGGGAGT
This sequence comes from Lepisma saccharinum, assembly GCF_977018435.1. Classification (NCBI taxonomy): domain Eukaryota; kingdom Metazoa; phylum Arthropoda; class Insecta; order Zygentoma; family Lepismatidae; genus Lepisma; species Lepisma saccharinum. Next base: position 53,485,486 of record NC_139234.1, read on the forward strand.
GTTGAGTAGAGTAAAAGAGAGAAGGGGAGAAGAACGAAATGAAGGAGAAGAGTGCAGTGGAGTCGGAAATCGAAGACAGGAGAGAAGATAAGAGGATTGGAGAAGAGTGGAATGGAGACAAGATGCGAGAAAAGTAAGGAAGGCGATATGAGATAAAAGCAGATGAGAAGGATAAGTAAGAAGAAGGAGGACGATAAGATAAGAATAGAAGGGACTGGAGACGAGAGGAGAGAAGAGGTAGTTGCAGAAAATATCGTCTCAGCGTCAAGAATTGATGCATTGATCAAATTATCGACATGAAACATTCAATAACATTTTAAAATGTATTGGAGAATGTATTAGATCAGTGCGAAATGCATTTTGGCTGAGTACAGAGCAAGAAAAAATCTTCCACGTAAGAACTTTGATTTTACCGACGATTATATCACTAAAAGCATGAATGTAATTTTAATATTTATAAGAATTATCCAATTCTTCTCGGTTCGTTGAAATGCAGATTTTGTAATTTAATATTTCCCCTCCCCCCATCGTTAATTCCAAACTGAATCATTCCGTTTCACACGGCGTGGACAATGAACACAGTGGGATATGTCTAAAACTTACGAAAATTTTCTGCCACGGTAGGGGTTTGAACTTACGACCATCAGCTTGTAAATCCTTAACGGTAGCCACTACTTTACAAGCTTTAGCTCCTGAAAGCAGGTAGAAGGAGCTACCCAATGTGAAATGTAGATGCAACTCTCCTCCTACATGTAATGTGCAAAGAATACTTGTTTGTAACAAAGAAAACGAAGGTACACGTAGTAGGACTCGGCGAAATCATTTAATGGAGAATTGCACATGATAAAAACTTTTCAGTCGATATTTGTGGAGCAAATTGAGCACAGAGCAGCAGAATCCTGTTATCTTTCCGAGTTGAACGAAATGTAGATAAAGATTTTTCAGCACCTCAGAGCTTGAACTTACATTAGAGTTTACTTCTAAATTCAGCAGGTTAACGATTATTGAACGTATCTCAGAAATATGTTCATTTGCAACATGCAGTTTTCTTCTTCAAGTAGCGTGAAGAGTGCTGCAAACGAGAGAGAGAGAGAGAGAGAGAGAGAGAGAGAGAGAGAGAGAGAGAGAGAGAGAGAGAGAGAGAGAGAGAGAGTGAGTGTCTCTTTGGTGAAACTTTGCCAAGATTTAGAAATCTGCCAAAAAGGTATACAAATTTAAGGAATTTTAGGATGTATGGTAGAGATTCCATAACAGCGGCACATTTCTCCTGACCGTACAAGGCACATTTTACCCTATTTCGCAACGCAAGGTCATCCACCTGCCGTTGTGGGCAGATGAGCTGAGTCTACAGACAGAATCTCGCGAGCTGAGTTTACACAGTAGCTAAGCTTGGAGTGGTTTTGTTATTCAAGTCACGTTCACTTTCGTTTCCCCTCTCCAGATGCTTCACGCGTTAAGCATGTAGCACTTGAGCAAGTGAATCATTCTCCCTTTCCTTGATATTCTTGGTTCCAACAGACTTGTATGCTGCGTCACATCTTCAGCCTAAATAAAACTGTTCCAGTGACACACTTGATTCACGTAGAAGATAAATAACTGAGTGTGAGTAATGAGTACAAGGTATTAGACATACTTTGTTTCCTCGAAATACATCTAATCCAGCGCAATCACGTTTGTGTATAGTGTCAACATCTCTCAAAACGTGAACAACCCCGTCCGGACTAACCAGGTTGCAGCCCAGTAAATGCCTTGAGAAGTAATAGCAATATAGCCTACTAATCCTCCAATACACTAGAAACATTCTAGGTCTGGTGCAACTAAATCTTGACGCTGACATTGCGTTTTTTCTTTTGTTTTGTTTTTTTAATTTTAACATACAGCTTTAAATTTTTACTTGATTGATTGATTGAGTTGGCGTTTTAAGTCCACTTTATTCACAGTAAGGCTACTCGGGACTGGACCTACAGTTTAAAGTGGGATCCGAACCACTATGTGCCTCTACTGGGAATCGAACCCGGGACTCCTTGATTACAAAGCGACAACGCTACCACTGCGCCATCGAGAAGGCCTTTAATTCTTTATGTCCTAATTCGTATGGTTTGGTAAGACCTAGAAATGACCTCTTTCAAGTTCTTCGTAAGAACCAAGAGGGCAAAAGTGGAATCCACGAGCAGAATGTGAAAGTTATTCAACAAAGTTTAATATATGTATTACATATATACCCAAGCACAGGCTTATTCAGATGTAAATTTAACTTTAGTTTTATGCATTGAACTCCTGTATGCAATTAGGGCGCCATTTCAAATTGAGTTTTACTTTGCACAACCTCTGGTTCTTCATCGTAAACAATTCTTGTGTAATCCCAGAAAGTTAAGGAATTTTCGGACAGAAGACCCCTTGATAAGACACATTTTGGAGCACAAAATCTCACAGATAATATGAAAAGTTTGAAGTTTGTTTTAAGTTCACTTAATGCACAGTTAGACTAACCGGTACTGGACCTACAGTTTAGAGTGATTTGTTGTTTTAAGTCCACTTTATGCACAGAAAGGCTAATTGGGACAGGACCTGTGCCATGTGGATCCACCGGGTACCGAACCCGGGACCCCTTGATTACAAGACGACGACGTTACCACTACGCCATCAAGGAGGCCCTACTTTAGATCGATCAAGGCGACGACATTACAGATAATACGGAAAGTAATGAACTATACTGACAAAAGTACCACTCGGTGCTACACTGACACACGCTTGGTATTCAATAACCCACCTGCTGCGACCAATTTGTTGGTCGCTTGGCCAAACAACAATAACGTGCTGGAGACTAAGCTGAGCACCTATCACTTACCATTCTACACGACCAAGACGTTAACCCTAACTTGTCCAAATTCAATTCCGGACCGGATGCCAGGCCCAACTTCCCCAAATACGTGATCTGGATTAATGCTTGCTTTCAAGCGATATAACGCCAACCGTCCCACCACAAGTTATTTTATTCCACGGTGGAACCACGGTTCGCCGCTTCACCTAAGAAGCAAAAGGGAGGAGGGCCTTGTTATGAAGAGCGTAGCGGATGTAGAGACCTTAACAAATTCAATTTTTTTCGGAACCGAACTTTTGCCGATGCAACTTGACAGCATTGCCTACGAAGCAAATTGTGCGCACAGCTTTTGCTGTGAGGAGGATACTCGCCCCAAAAATCCAGAAAAATGTAATTCGAACAGAAATTTATTCTTCTTGAAACCATCTTTAATGACGTGATGTTTTTGATAATTCGAATTTTTGATAATTCGAACGTTTTTCGTGTTCCTTATGGTGTTCATATATGATATTGGTGTACTGTATACAATGTATACTCTAAACAATTCAAAGTTAACCAAGAATACTCTTTTTTCTATATTTTCTTTTAGGTCTCATCTTGCAGTCAATATTTCCTCACATCTGTAATTCTCCAATGTAAATAACTGATATGTCGTAGGGACATTTAATTATTTGAAATGATAAATACTTAAGCTTAGTAAAAGAAAACAAGAATATACATTACCCTCACAGCCATTCTGATGCTCAGTAACACTCACCTGGAAAATAAATAATAAAATAAACCAATTAGGATTAATTCAAAAACACATTTCACCACAAATACAACTACACTAACGTCTCCAAATTTGGCTATCTTATCAGACATAGACTTAGGGAGGGTTGGGGCTTACAGACCCGGGTCTCCATTTGAACCTCCACTGGGAAAAACAAGCGCCGTATTTCACCTTCTGATGTAAGCGCGGAAAGATTTCGTGGTTAGGTTAGGTTTGTTATGTAAATCTCTGACGTCAGAGAAGACGCTTAACCAAGAAGATGTTTAAGTTTGGTGCGATAAGTGAGACCCTTTGTGTGTAGCGTGCATTGGCAAATGTTTACATGGTTCTTGTTGGGAAACCTGTTAGTAGAAGACCTGTAGGAATGCAAGACGAAGATAGAAGGACAATATTAAGATTGAGTTGAAGGGAATTGGTAAGGATGGTCAAGTGTGGATTGTCAGGGAGAGTTTACTTCTGTTCAACATCAACATCGGTAGATATTTTAACATCGTTATACTCTAGCAGTATCAGTACTCTACTGGCAAGATACCACAAGAAGATAAACTAAAAGCATTCTCTTAAAACCAATACGGGAGAAACTCGGGTTGAGAAACCTCTGACCTAAGAGGTTTCCCTAGTTTCTGAATGTAAGGAACTCACAATAACATCGTAAAGTTTAACCCCTTCACCTTCCTCAAACTAAGTTTTTGCAGCTACCTGCACTGCGAAGTCCAAAAAGGAGAAAAACGCCAAGACATGAAACCCGAGACGGAAGCGAGGGAAGGGCCGTAGAAAGAAAGGGTTTTCCCTCTTAAAAGTGAAGATGCAGTGGAGCAGGAGTGCGAAACTTCGTTTGAAAAGCGGGAAACTCCTTTGTCTTTGTTCTGTGTGTTTCAGAGCACAACACTTCCTTTTATCATAAAGAGGATGTACAGTGGTGGAAAAAAGTTCTTCCCCATAAGACTTTAATGGCAGTAAATAATGCCGGAAAGGTAGGCAACACACATTGCACCTTTAGGTGATCGGGTGATTCTGTCTGTCTCAAGGACCTACTCGTCTTTTATGCAATAGCCAACAGACACAGGAAATGTAGGAAAGTCACGTGACATCAGGTGGAATGTTGTTCGTCATAAAATCGCCTTTTCTCAAGCCAGGTCGCAGAACCGACAAGAGTCCGAAAATGATTCCCCTAAAACCGTTGAACGAAAAGCTAAAATAATTCTTGCCTTAATTACAAAGGCTACTATACTATATGTGCCGCGGTAGCTCGGTCGTTTGGGAGTTTGATTACCATGCGAGAGATCTGAGTTCGATCTCCGACTGGGGAGAATTGTAATTTTGTCCACCTGTTCAAGTGGCTCCGGCGCCCACCCAGCGTCGTATAAAGTGGGTACCTCTAGGAAACTTGTGGGGGGAAGGGGTAAAGGCGGCCAGGGGTGTGGTGCTGATCACATTATCCCCACCTTCGGCCGTAACAAGAAAGTGTGGGACCCTAACTCCGCACCCCCTACACGCCTTCATGGCTTGGTGCAAAGCACAAGGTAGCACTTTGCTCTTTCATTTACTAAACGTCCCGATTTTGTCGGAACAGAACTTTCTAATTTCTATGTGGACTTCTTCCAAGTTCCGTAGGGATGTGAATAGGCTCCAGTTTTTCTTGACACAATTCATTCATGTTATATTTCGTTATAAAAACGACGGCCGATGTCCTGTGTGTGTGTGTGGGGGGGGGGGGCTATAATTCAAACATGTGAGGTGATACTTTTCTCACTACTCCATTCTCCAATTCTTCGTATCCGAAATAACTCTCAATTCCACACACTGAAAATGTAGCATTTCCTAGATCTTAGCATGCAAATATCTAGCAACAAAGTAATGTGTAGGCACATAGTGGTTCGGATACCACTTTAAACTGTAGGTGCATTCCCGATTAGTCTTACTGTGCATAAAGTGGACTTAAGACACCAAATCAACCAACCAACACAATCCCGTTATCGTCCAGATTATTGAAACCAGAAGCTCCGTCGCGAATAACATAAGCAGGAAGACAATGTGAAATTACCCAACAGAAACAGAACCTACAACGGCTAGATTGGATTAAATCGACGATACAGCACGCGTTCTGAAATGAAGAAGAATACGAAAGTTGAAGGACCTCGATACACACACACACTTTTCCTCCCCTCAATGGTAAGATTTCTTTCTTGCAGAGACGCCTTTAGGTAGGGATTCAAGGCCACGACGAAAAAGTGTTTACATGCAATGACGGGACCAAAACAAGGGTCTAGTTTGATATGAAAGCTGTGTTCCTCCTTATTTCGTACGTCATTGATAACAGGAACACGCCTCGTCTGCTACCCCTAGTTTCGTAGAGCAGACGCTTGTTTGCCACCCTTTGGTTCAGTGACCTTCGCTCGTAGTTAGCAAGAGTGAATGACTCACCAGATACCTGTTGCCTGTGAGCTTATGCAAGAATAGATATTTCGTTAGCGTTTGGAAGTATTGTTTCATCTGCAGTTATATCAGTTAACGTTCGAATTGTTTCCTAATGGTTACGTTATTTATAAATTAGTTCTCGAGAGTGAGCTTTCTATCTATTTGTATGGGGGGGGGGGGGTATACAGCCTGCATGTATTATTTTTTTTCCTGAAACAAGAAAAAATTCCAAGACAAAAAAAGAGTCGTAGAAGAGTAGTTAACAAAAAAGAAAGAAGAAAACGAAAATGTAAATGTTTATATAAATTATTGTATAGATCGAGTAAATAATATTTTCTCACGGGGCCTCCTCGATGGCGTAATGATAACGTCGTCACCTTATAATCAAGGGATCCCAGGTTCGATACACGGTGGATGCACGTAATAGTTCGTATGTCATTTTAAACTGAAGGTCCAGTCCAGATTAGCTTATCTGTGCAGAAAAAGTAAAAAAAAGAAATTGTCACAGTGTAAGAAAATTTCATGTTCAACCACATACAAAAGGAATAATTTATTCCATGTTGGAGTTCACATTTATAGCATCTAACCAACACAATTATGGATCGCAACGTATTTTCTGAGATCCATTTTAATTATACGTGCATGATAAAATAACAGAAGTTGAGGAAAGAGAAAGCCAAGCAAAACACAGATGCCTTCTCCAGAATTTCAAATCTCGTTACTTAAGGTTCTGGGTTGAAGTCCCGGGCACGCATGACTCTCTTGTTCTTGCCCTTTTATCTGCTTTAATGTATTTAATCATAAATCGTCGTTATGGTTTACCTCCAGGGGAGGAATAATGACAATAATTGCCAATACAAAGCCAATAACGAACAGAACAACAACTCAATTAGGGAGATGTCAAGAAAGAAACAAGACTTTACAATGTCTCCGTCTCTCGGTTTCTCGAATTGAAAATTGCTCTCCCGTTCTCGGTCTCGGCTAGTTACATATAGAAATCGAAAAAGTATACATATATTTCATATATCCCGGTTTTATAGGAGATTTCGTGAGATATGAAATAAGTACTCTTCGATCATGTTTATTTTTATTAGTTTTGTTACGTAACATCACTTTTCTTCCCAGCCGTGGACGACTGACCATTACATGAAATTAATGACGAAATACTCAAACACCTGTGACAAGGACGGTACTCAAATCCGGGAACTTTGGTGACGAGATCGAAGGTTGACCACTTAATGAGCTTGCCCACCGAGTCTGCTTAATGTTGCTTGTGTCAGGTAATTCGAAATAACTGTCAATATCCCACATTCATTATAATTTGTTTCATAATTTATCTTATTGATGTTATTAACCCGAAGTCGAAGAAATAGTTGAAAGGCAATAATGCAAGATTGAATGTCTATGATGTTACTTCGTGCCGAATAATATGACGTGATATTATGATATGAATATATTAATAATATAATATGCCTAGTCATTCGATTGATTGATCCCAATTGCGCACACAAAATATGGTATAATGTCCACTCCTAACCAACCTCCGTGGCGGAGTGGTTAGCACAGCGCGCTACGACAGCATGGGCCCCTGGTTCGAATCTCGGCTTGGCCATGGGTGTTCTTGGTGAGTGTCCGTTAATCAATGTCATCATATCATCACTCATTACTCATCTTCATCGTCGCTATTTGCCAAAAGTGAAAGAATAGCGACACTAAATAACAAAAATCTAATCAAATGGAACATCTTCACCGATTTAATTCTATACCGTACCAAATTCCCAGTTTATTACTGCTTCTTGCTTCATTTTACAGCATCTCAATTGTTTTCCGGTTCGAAAACAAATGGAATGTTGTTTTGTGCAGTTGATTGTGCATTGTTTCGTTGTTTGGATTGTTTAATTAACGTCGCATTAATTAGTATTAGACCAATCGTGACAGAGGGAATCGAGAGCACAAAGGAAGGGGAAAAGACAAGTTAGAGACCACGGCTCTCTTTAAAGGTAGGATTCCTTGAACACGACTGAAGTGACTGCAGAATATTATGGATAAAATTTGTTTCGCTTTTTCCTTTTATTTCTGTTTCAGTTATTTTACTTCGCTTTTCTTCTCCCACTGACGTTAATCGTGTCGGTGAGGAAGAATTATAAACTCGTGAAATGGACGATGGGACAAAATAATATATATGCCTCTCCCACGGTTCGAAACTGTAGCCAAAAAATATTGTCTTATTTTTAAAATTTACGTCAAATATGGTTTCACTCGTCTCTTTCTCAAGGCGTTCCATTGCCTCTCCGATGGCGTAGTGGTAACGTCTTCGACATGTAATCAAAGGCTTCCGAATTCAATACCAGATAGAGGAACATTTGGTTCGGATCCCACTTTAATCTGTAGGTCCAGTGCATAAAGTGGACTTAAACCATTAGCGTGTGGCATGTGGCCTGTGATGAGAACCATCATTTCAGTGAACCTTCTTGACAATGACTAGTATCACTCGAAAAATATTTTCTTACGAGTAGATCTTGTTAAGAAACCAGTTGCTGAAATGTTCTTCTTGAGGCCACGTAGCACCCAGCTATTGTTTGTTGTTGCTGGGGCATGAGTCATGTGACTCATGCTATCAATGCTCAATCCTTCCCGAGAACTCAGATCCACCAGACAAACTTAAGCGAATAATTTGTTATTTGGGTTGCATAAACAACAGGCTTTAAGACGTAACGAAATTCTAGGTACCGTGGCCCAGGTAATTCTTTCTCCGACTGTACGTAGTAATCCCCACTGTTAGAAGTTAACATAACATTTACAATATTCTACCGTCCAAATTTAATAGTCTACCTGTTAATTTATCTTAGACGGTCATTTATTTCTTCGGTCAACCTTCTACAGTAAACCTGTCTCAGGTTGTCAATTTGTATTTCCTGATTTCTGTTATTTTACATCGCGTTTCTACCTCTAGGTTAATCGCGACAATGATATTTGTTACCAATATCTTCCAGCAGTTACCTCGGTCGAATGAGAACAAAGTTAGGAGTTGATCGCCAGACAAAGGACTCGAGATTGGGAAGATACGAAAGGAAATGCTTCGGAAATTACGTTCAGGTAATAAAGGGGCGACACGCAAGACTTGGGAATGCTTTCTAACACAGGTATAAGGGATTAAGCTGAGTCACAATGCGACACCCACAATATTCCGGTTTCTAAGAACTGAGCTGCTTAGAAACAATTGCCACGGGCCGAGCAGTTTTGGAGGCCACCGAAATGTCTAAAATTAATCACTATGCAGGATTATCTCCGGGAAAAAGAAGGAATGGCAAGCAGTTCAAAAATATATTGTTTAGTTCCTTATAATAATTAATCCAAATTACTGTGATTGAAATCTGAAATTACATGTGTGATGCAAATAATTTTTATGCAGACTTTTACTCTCATGGAGGGGTCGTGGCTTCCTATTGCCCTCCTTCCAGATGCCCATAATAATAGAGCGACGTGAGAAAATAGTAATTTAAAATATATCTCATGCAGAAAGATTGGCTAGCTTCACTAAAACAGCTTCTGTTTCAGCTAAAAAAAATATTTCTTTAATTTTTTTAAGACAGCGAGAATTTTCGATGAATATTCCTTTCTTCTCAGATTTAATACTCTCATATTTTTTTTGGGGGGGAGGGAGAAGTTGTTCTTCAGATGTAATGATATTAGCAACACAATACAGGTGTCAAAGATCACCAAGTACACATATAAATATGCAAATCTAGCGTAAATGGTCCTCCAAACATTTGCATATTTACCGTCGATATTTCACATGATTTCAAACGAAGCTGAAATACTGGATTAATGCATACAAAACAGAAAGAAAACTAAACAATCCGCAATATTTTATCTTTAACTTCTACTCTCCCCATAAAATACATATTTCACAACAGACGAGTAGACACTCCCTCCACCGGCCCTGACAATTACCTTTTACTCTACAATGACTTCTAAGCAGTGGCGTAGCATGGACATTTCGGGTGGGAACGCCAAGTCCGAAGGAAGGGTCGGCCCTTTTTTGCTTAATAATTTACTTATGGTATTAGTCGCCACAGGTATTGTTTATTTGCCTGAAGTCAGCTGGGTTTTCAGACCTACTATAACGGCTGGGGATACGTCGTACCCCCCGACTATTCGAATACTTGTTGAAGATCTCTACGCTTAGAGGTGAAGAAGGAAAGCGTGGGAGGGAGACCGGCAGTCGGTAGGTATGCCTAGGTCCTTCATGGGCTGTTGCGCTACGGATTTTTTTAATGCATGTTTTAGCATAGAAAACCTAACTTTTCTATGGTTTTAGCTAGAAAATTAGATGCCTCACTATGCCACAAATGTTTTGAACTCTGGTGTTTTATACTTTTTTTAATACCTTTCTGCATGACGCAAGTCATTAAAAACCTACCTGAATCATAAGTGCCTCTGCACAACAGTAGACGTGATTGTTGTGGATGATCCAACTACTGATTGATTCGGTTTATTTTATTTCGCTTTTCTACCACTTTTGGTTAATTGCGAATATGAATATGAGTGATGATATTGATGAAGGGACACTCACAAAGAACACCCGTGCTCACGCCGGAATTCGAACAAGGGACCTCTGTCGTCTTGGCGCACTGTGCAAAGCAGAGTGGATGATCCAAATATCGTACACTCTACTGACGTAACAGTGCCGATTAGTAATTCAGACCACTGTTTATTACATCTTGAGAATGCTAATAAACATTTTAAAATAATTTTGTCCAGAGACCATTCGATGTTAAGAGTTTTCAAATGAATGCTAAACATTTCCATTGACACAATATTAAGTAGTTAGATAATAACGAAAAAATACAATAAAAAAATAATAGTTTTGCGGGTTAAGTGGTAGAGCAGCCACAGGCTGAATTTCTACCACGAAGACTTCACCAACTTACTTGACAAAAACTGTGTTGATCTTTTAGTTTCTAATGCACATCGCTGTTCGTGCGATAAATTATACAATGCAGTGGCCATTAAGAAACAGTATATTTGAGATTGGTAAAGTTACGTCAGTCAATATTGCGTATTGTAGCATCACATAGCGCGAAGAGCAAAGAACCGGGTAGGAATTCTACCGCTGTCGTCTGCTTCAGAAGGCAGGAAGGGTCACATGAACCAATCACGGTACACCTCTCTGCTCCGTACCGTACGCTGGCGTACGAGAGAGCATTTACGCGCGTGCTGTAGAAATCGAAGCTTTCCCTCCAGAAAGGCAGCAAGGAATATAGAATCCTGTACGCCGAACCTGCTCGGCGTCCGGCCGGGAAAGGCATTGAAAAGAACGAGTGTTGAGAGTGGAGCGTTACAAGCGGATCGCGAAAAATAGCTATTATAATGCCATGAAGGTCAAACATTTATGAAATTAGTCACGTTTTACTTTATAATCACAGCATTTAAGCATTTTTGAAATTTTAAATCTGGGAACGCCGGGCGTACGGGCGTACTATAACGCTACGCCACTGCTTCTAAGCAATATCTCATGAATAAAAATAAAACCAATAAAACATTTTACGCGAAACCGCAATGAGTTCAGTTAACACCTTCAATACGATCATCCTAAGATAAGTTTCTCATACATTACCACTTCTATTTACTCTAGATGCTTTCACTGCATCTGTTGTAAAATTGTGAGATGGTGTAACTTCGTGAAATAAGATCGCTCCTTGATACCTTGCAATAAAGGATCTATTGATTCTATTCCCGATACGAGTACATTTAAGAGGTTAGTACACCAATTTTAGTTCAAGTCCGTAATAGCTAATTCGTGCATAAAGTGGCTTTAAAAGAAAATGGTTCCCAGAAAATAATTTCGTTACTAAAAAAAATAGAAAGTATGTAGTTGTAAAGATAGCTCAGAGAGATGATAGGCGCCTAAGTACGAGAAAGTTGGAGAACCCAATTTAAATTCTAATCAAGAAATACGGAATTCTGAAATTCGGATACAATTTTACCCCGAATTGGACTGCATTTCGTTAGCCTGTAATCTCTTTTTCCCACTGCATGTCATGTGTCAGTTTGTTTTATGCTCAGATGGGATTACAGGAATGAACATTCAGATTTTTGTTGTATCCCAACCGCTCTAGACGTGCCCCAACCGGGAATCGAACCCAGGACCAGTTGATTACAAAATTACAGAAAGTTGCCTTGCTATAGAACAGCGGTGGCCAACCTTTTTTGGTTTGAGGGCTAATTTACTTTCGAAGAATCACTGGCGGTCTACTTATTTTATTAGACGTAACAACAAGAGCCTAAAAATGGAGGCAAAGGGCCAATACCATAAAATTGACATTGATTATTTTATTTTATGTATGTATGTATTTATTTATTTACTTATTTATTTATTAAATACGTTTTGGCTTCAGTACTGTGAGCCTGGCACCTGTTTTAGGCCGTATCTCCCCAGTTCAACATTAGGATCTTTTCATCCTTTTAATCAGAAGGTAAATTTTATTCTTTCATAAACACTCATTTTAACAAAAGTATTTCACTTGTTGCTGGGCATCAGTAAAATAATTACACAACTATTTTGTACTTTTCAGCAGTCAGTTCACTTGTTTCTAGACACTTGACACTGCATTCTGCCAATGAGTTTATCATGTTGCAAGTCATATGACGTTACTACTATTCTCAAGCAAGAAATCAAGTGATCATCAGTTAATCGATTCCTCTCCTTTGATGTTATCGCATTCATTGTAGAGAATGCCGACTCGCATAGATATGTAGATCCGAAAAATGTGACTATGCATAATAAAATCCGTTTAATATGACAGAGCACCGCGGGCTACCTCTCGCGGCTTGCCGGTCGACTGGTAGATCGCGGACAACGCGTTGGCCACCCCTGCTATAGAAGGAACACAGAGGTTTATCCAGAATGTTTTATTTGGGGGGTGTAAGGATAATTTGGAGCCAAAATGGCCATAAATATTTTATATATTTATATATTATTATATTATAGCTATTTATAAAATTTTAGGGGGGAGTTGAGAAAATTTTGATGTGGATATATCGCTGAAGGAACACCCTTCCTTTAAAAATCGAGAACAGCACAGTCATTTATATATACCGAAATAAGAAAAAGCCTCTCTGCTAAAACTTTTTGTCTCCCTTGGAGATGACCTAATTAAAAAGTTTCATGTTTCTGCCTATTGTTTCTAAGATAATGGTCGCTTTGCAGGGGCGGTGGACCGTGTGGCATTCAAAACACGAATAAAAATGTCGAGGACTTTTTTGTTTTAATACCCGCCTACTCGGCGGAGACGAGTAGAATGTTCATTTGCAATTGAGATTCACAACGGCCTCACAGACGTGGGGCTACAGTGAGGAAATGCAGCGGATGCGAAATTTCCAAATATCATGCAAATAAGTTCTCAACAAGGGTTGGGAAAATTGATAACGTTTGGGAGAGAAAGGATGGCGAAGCAGCCGCGCACATTTTCGTCTGCACTCCAAGATGACGGACCGTGATGCAGTGCGTGTGAAGAGACCTGTATGCGTCACTGGGTCATTGCTACTCCCGGGCCTCGCCATATGCAGTCAGGGAGAAGTTTTACGACCCGTCGCGTTCATGAACTTTGCATGCACGTATTATCCAGCAAGGTTACTGACACCATGTGGGTGTACGCATGATCTTATGCCAGCCCCCGTGGCGGAGTGGTTAGCCTAACGAAATCGCCAAAGTTAATTTTTCAAGACTAATTCAATTCGCGCTTATTCCGGTGGTTTTTTATTTGATTTGATTTTTGTTATTTAGCGTCGCTTTTCTGCAACTTTTGGCTAATAGCGACGATGAGGATGAGTGATTTGATGAAATACACACACAGAGGCACCCATGTCCAGGGTGGGATTCGAACCCGGGACCCTTGGCATCGTAGCGCGTTGTGCTAATCACTCCGCCACGGAGGTCGGCAAAAGCGAAGTAAAATTAACCAAATCAATCAATCTAGTAGAAAAGCTTCCCCAGTGATATAATAATATGAACAAATTGATTTCTGTTACAGTAGAACGTCGTTTATCCGCATTCATTGTACCGAAGGTTATGCGGATAACAATTGTTGGGGATAATCAAACATGTGTTTATTTAACAAAGAAAAGCACGTACAGTACAGGTTTATTTTATACATACAGTACACAGTACTACATACGTATACAGTACATGAGAAAATACTCGTAATATACGTACAGTACGTGCCTAAATAGCAGTACTGAACCTGTACTGTGTTATTTATGCAGAAAAATAGTTCTTTTTTTTCTTGGAACAGATTTGATCGTCTTTTTTTTTTTGCCGCTCTTGCTTTTTTGAGTGGGCGGATAACTGACGTGGCGGATAATTGACGTGCGGATAAACGACGTTCTACTGTACTTTATAATAGTTATTTTATAATTTATAATTACAATCATAACAGTGATAATTATTGCAATTATATCTCCTATTGAAGTTTTATCAATGGCCTGACTCCCCCACACAATAGTTTCTGGCTACGTTCATGTGAGGATGAACGTTGATAAGATGAAAGGACAATCACAGCAATGGACAGGGCACAACAAAAGCCCCACAGAGGATTATACTGGCTGTGTCCCCAGACGCCAGGGCCTCGCTTGTCTGCAAAAAAATACAGTCCAGTATGTGGAAGAGAGTTCGACATCTGTCTGCTTTCCGAAAAGGTCACTCCTCGCACCAATACGATACGTTCATTTTAAGTTTCAATATCTTCTGCTAAATTAGATTTCCTCCAATTTGAAACCCTGTCAAAATAGCCATCAAAAGTAAAAGTTTTAAAATTAAAAACTCTCGAACAAAAACGAAAACCGACGTGATACTGTAAAGCAATAAAAGAAACATCGAAAGTCTGAGAGTGGGGGACTGGGAAATTGCAAAAGTTGAAAACTCATTATGTGCTGCAACTCCACTCACCTGGGCCACTCCACTCTCAACCTGCAATGCGGTGGAATTGGGCGCTCAATTACACACAAACATGCAACGTCCATTCAAAACATTTTATCGATCTCCCTTTAGAAATTAACCTGCTCATCAGATGGTTTATGGGGTTGAGCTAAGACGATCGGCCTATTCGGAATGGAACGGGTTAGAGATATAAATTAAGATCTTCAGGGTTCATGTTCTCTGAGCTTTCGCTCGTTATTCCGTGCTTCAAGCATGTGCGTACCAGTTGAATCATTGCTTGTCGGGCAAGAATGATATAAACTATGCTATTTCACCTCACGGGTGTGACGGCGGGAGACAACTAATACCTAACACTTAGTGGTCAAAGCTGACAACTTATTCGACTTATTCCCCAAATCCGATTGAACAGAAAAAAATATATACCAGAGCAAATATATACGAGAAATTAAATTTTAACGAAATTTTATCTCATAATGTGAAACCTTTTAGTTAGCCTGACAGGATGGTCGATGTTAAACTGTGTGTCTTGACTGTTCTCTCATAAATTTAATTTTCTTCGTTTATAATCAATTTGCTATTAACTAACGAGGTCTGAAATTTACGGACCAAATAAACGTATGAAATTACCCACTGTCCAGTAATTTTAAAATATTAAATCATCCAAACCCATACATTAACTATTCAAGCTAGGATGCAAATTTTCCTTAAAATTTATAAGAACTGCACATATCAATTGTTGACCCCCCCTAACCGAGATGTTTTAAAATTAATTATGTTTGTATTCGGCATCTTTCAATGTGCAAAGTTTTATGTTTACATCATGTATTTTGCGAGTAATTCATATGTTTATATGATTGCTTTTGATTGTTCACGTCAACAATCCCATGGAAGATCCAATCCAGAAGAAAAATAATCTCATTCATGAAAAGGTTTCTTGGGATATGAACAAGGTGATTTCCGGATAGGTTTCCGAGCTTTCGAGAGCTAACGTCACTCTCATCTTCCCTCAATCCCTGAAGATGAGATTGATGTTATCTTTCGAAAGCCTATCCGGATATCACCTGGTTGATATTCCGAGAAAACCTCTTCATCATTCGCCGCCAGGAAAGCTTTAAGAATTATAATCTAATTCATCTTCTGCAATACATTCCAGTTCAGCAAATTTCAAATTTATAGCTCGAATAGTTTAGGATATATCACAACGTACAAAATATATAGATTGTTCTGCTCCCATATACAGACGGACAGAACAACGATATAATTTGTAGCGCTTGCAATTAGCATTTGATAGGTACTAACGTTCACCAAATATCATCGAAGGGAACTATTGGAAGCGATTGCTTAAGGCGAGAGTCATCCATTACTTACGAAAAATCTATCCAGCATCTCGCTAGTTGAAATAAAAGATGGAGGAAGCATCGTGCCAAATGTTTTGCGGCGAGGATGGTCCAAGATGGAATATATATCACATTGCAGCGGAAATTGGCAAAGTTGGTGTGAAGTTGGGGATTTAAGGGTATTTAAGGAAGTATAATGTGCCACGGATGAGAGACTTTAACAGTTAAATAGCAGCTCCTATCTCAGTGACTGAAACTCTTAAATGCAGAGTGTTGGCGGAAGTTTTCGATTAGAGTTGTGAGCTTCTTACAGTAATTAGAGAATTAAAAAAAGTTTCACGTTTTAAATTAGAAGATACGTTTCTCATTGCACATTGTAAACACGTTCCTTGCTTAAAATCCAAATGTTATTAAGTAATATCAAGGCGAAAAGTTGAAGGTGAAGGAAAGTTAGGCTTACATGGTTGAAATGACGCTTTCAATTTTTTGGATTAATTTTCCTTATGTAAGGCTTATCCGTGATTTCCGCATCTTCTGACGTACTGAAGATATCAGGATTTTCAGATGAATATCTGAATACTAATTCCGAGCATTGGCCAGATCCCCGCCTCGCGAGCCTCCGTGGCAGTATTGACAGCGTAACGCGCTACCAAGGCAGAGGCGTTAGGTTCGAACACTGGTCAGGTATAGATATATCACTGCGTTTGCCCCATCACTACTTTAATAATTTCAACGCTCATACTGATCGCAGCGATTAACCCAAGAGGTAGAATAGTACCCGTCTAGACGCCCCAAGCGGACAGCACGCATCTGTCTCGTCGCCCCCAAGCGGACATCACTAAATGCCGCATTCTACTGTGAAAAAAACTGCTCACCTATTTGATGTGTTGCGGCAGGTCAGGAGGAAGAGGAGAGGGCAGACTACTCATCTAATTGGAGAGGGCCAACACGAAACAACATAAAAACATCAAAGGAAATACCATGATGCTCCTCGACCCACTCTCGCCTTGTTTTCCTTCTTTTTTTAACCGTTGAGGGAAAATGAAGAGAGCTCAAGTGACGAGTGAAAAAATCAATACGCCACCAACTCCATCTGTCGGATTTGTCGCACGGCACGAATAAACCACTGCAAATCCCAGCAATTTCCCTCCTCAATATATTCACGGTTGACTCTGTATCAATGGTCGGCACTCAGCAACCGGAATGCATTTACTTGTAAATGCGGTTGGTTAATCTGCAGAAGTGGGAAATAATGAAGGTTCTTGTTGGAATGTTTTACGGGTTAACAAGCAGCCCTCGTTTTCGTAGTTTCAAAGGGCAAACCACGCTCTGTTGTTGGAAAGATGTTCAGGAACGCAGCGCGCTCTCGTCGATCAGATTCGAGACCGCGCGAGTTCTCAATCCTGACAACCCGACTGGAATGTTCAAATACTTGTAGGGTCATATTCTCAGGTTTCTTACATTACGACGAGCCAAGTAGCACTTTTCTTTTTTCCAGAAGTTTATGTCGCTTGCGTCGTACCAAGCTCCAGATGTCAGGAATCCAAGCGTTTTGGTCTATCGGAATGGCAAAGATATGTATGAATTGTGACCGACTAATTGACTGATATTGAGTGCTGAATGGCAATCGCTTGTGTGGAATTCTTCTTCTTCTTCAGGCACTACAACTTCGTGTATTGAATGTTTTGGCCTTCTCAATAACAACTCTCCACTTTTTCCTACCCTAGATGCTCTACGTCAGATTCTGTACTTTCATGTCTTTCAAATCTTTAATTATTTCATCTTCCCCGTTTCTTTGGCCTGCCTAAGTCTCGTGTTCCGAGTGGTTTCCATTTGTATATTTAATTTACTAGTCTTCCATCACACATTCCATTCATGTGCCTAAACCATCTTAGTCTTTGTGATTTGATTAAATTTACGATGTTTTCATTCCTTATTAACTTGTTGAGTTCTTCGTTAGTTCTTATTCTCCAATTACCAAGAGGTCCATAAATTCTTCTTAAGATTTCCCTTTCAAATATTCAGAGTGTCTGCTTACACGAGTCTTTGTGGGTCCACGTTTCACATGCATATGTTATTACGAGTCTTATTGTGCTATGATAAAGTCTCAGTTTATCAGATTTAGATATTAATCTGCTCTTAAATAAAGCTAAGTTGGTGAAATATGCTTTATTACCCAGAATAATTCTCTTTAATGTCTTCTTCGATTGTGTTGTCGCAATTTACTACTGATTCTTCCATTCTCTCTTCGTATATAATTACGTCTTGTAATCTATTTTTACCTTTGCTTGTGTGGAATTATCATTAGAGCTTAATTATTTTTTCCTATTTTCATTCCACGAAAACATAAATATCGAATTACATCACGAATGTACTCCCTTTTTAAAAAGTTTACATGTGTATAGCTACCACATATCTATAGTAATATACATAGAAATTCTTATAACTATGCTTGTGCCACGAATCGTGATCAACCTCATTTCAAAGTCATATATTTTTTACATTTTATACTTTACGTCGCTTTCTTCTTACTTAAGCTAATCGCGACAATGGTGAGGAACTTGATACCTTTTATGAAGGGATATTCATCCAAGGTACGCTCTTGCTGCTTATTGGTCTACATCTTTAAATGTTGACTGCTCAAAATGAGTTGTTCCTTAAAAATGTATTCTTCCTAAAACTCTAGGAATTTTGAACATAATTTATTTTCACAAATTCAAGTGTGCAAAATTTATCAGTTTGATGAATTGAATTGGAGAATACTCAGTATTCTATATTTCGTGTTTTGTATTCCATTGGGTTGTATCAAATGTGATATGAAATAGGGGAAAGTCTTACAGTACAGGACAACGCTAGTTCTCGCTTCGGACGCTACAGAGCAGCAGTTGCAAGGTACAGTGGGATCCATGAGTATTACCGTGCAAATTGTCCATCACCATGTTCGTGCACTTTATTTGACCCAATAAGAGCTTCAAGAATTAAATGAAAACTTAAAACAAGCTGTTGACAACTTCTGCACCAGCATACATAAAAATCCATCGCTTAAAAACACACAGGATGCAAGAGAAAAATTAATGAAAATAGTCATGGACAATTTGCACGGTAATACTCATGGATCCCACTGTACCAGTAGGACGTGTGTTTATCAATGTTTAACATAGTTTGGGCACGCAAGTCTGCGAAGAGTGTCGTGGGAAAGAGGAGCGGTTGAAAGTTATTTTCACGGTGATATTCCTCCAGTTAGAGATAAGTAGGAGATATTGTTTTATAGGTAAGTGTGCATATAGGCATCTAGTTCGTGATAGCTGATAAAGAATTCACGATAACATCGGCACATAATGTAAAATTGGACGAGGTGTTATCATGCGATGATCGTACAGTACCGGACAACGAAGAGTCTTCCAGTACCGGACAAAAATAAGTTCATAAACAATAACACAGAAAGATGTTGCTGGCATTTTTAATACCGCCTTGTCTTCCATCTGGAGAATGGAACTTGCACAGTCAGCTATCTGCTATACACTACAAACCCAGAGGTATTTGTCGAATTGGATTTCCTCCCTTTGAGAACTTTACAGAGCCTAATGTGGACTATGTTTCTGCAACGCCAGTGCCGAATGATCTGTCAGTTGCTACACCAACACACTGAGCACAGAGCAATAGCAACTCCACAGACTCTGAACCAGGTCCCTCGTTCACTGATCTGTGAAGAAGAAAATCAAAACCCAGATGAGACGAAATGAACGAGTCATGCAGGACGTTGGAAAGGTGAAACAAGGAAACACATCACGCACTTCTACAAGGACAGCAAAGGAGGATGAAGACTACATACCACCTATGAAGAAGACACAACACCTGGACTTGAGTTCTGATCAGAAAGAAACAACAGAATGCATCATTTGTAGTGAGAAATTCAAAGAAGAATGGGTGCAATGTCTCTCGTATAATGCTTGGGCGCATGTCCAACGTGCACATAAGGATAGGATTTTGTACTTGTGAACATTTCAAGAACATGCTAAACTGTAGGCTAGTACCTTGCCACTGCATTTAGGTTGTTGGTGGTATTTACTTTATATTTTCGACTAATCTATAAGCTAACACATTGCCTGTACTGTACTGGAAGACGATTTTTGCTTATCTTCAAATATTACTATTTTTTGTTTGCAATTTTATTTGTATTTTCGTTTCAATTTTTCTGCAATGATTCCCTGTTCTTAATATAGAATATCTTGAAGTACCATACTCTTGTTTTCAACTTACATTCCGTCTACTAATTTTCTAATTATTGCCAATAAACTTAGGGTGTCCGGTACTGTAAGACCTACTAATAGCTACTTCGTGTTTGAAAACTTATACCTAGGTATTTGTTTATACAACAGATTTTAATAATATCTTTTTTTGAATTCGTTCAGGCCTTCTTCATAGCAGTTTGTTTGTCCGAAAGAAAACACAGGATTGCGTAAGGACGAATGGTATAAACCTCCAGAATCCCTTTAGTGAAGAAATGACACTAAACAATCCAGAACTTATATTATTCGCTAGAAACTCCATAAATATATTTTATCTAGCCCTTCCACAACATTACCTGCAATATCTGCCGTGTACTGTTTTCCTAACACAGCGACATCAAAAATTTCCCATTTTCGTACTCTTTCAGAAGTCGAAAACTTCCTAGTTTCCCGCTAACTTCTATGAAACTTGTATGAGGCATCGAATTTTAATGTGAAACAGAAAAAAACTGGATCTTTGGAGGAAATTGAACTTTTATACTTTCTGCGGAGAAGTTGAGAGAGACATAACTTGAGTTTTTTTTTTTACTCTTTTCACAAGATCGCGCGATGCAATTACCAGGAGAGAGGTAGGCACACAAAAGAGAATGAATAATGAAGCGAATACCCCCCCCCCCTTTTCTTCTTCCATTTAAGCAGCAGAATTTGTACAAGGACATTTCTCTATTCTTGGTTGGAAGATTTTGAGGAAATTAGTATTTTTTTCTTTATAACTTCAGTGTAAGCTGGATCTCGGGACTCCGTTGAAAAATACTTTTTGAAATGTTTCTACTTTTTGTTTTAGAATAACGCTAATATCGACATTAAAACAAAAACTATCCTGTAGATAGTGTATTATCGTCTGGATTTTTTAAACCGAAAACTGTAACTACATTATTACTATTACAAATATAAAGCAAAAGGAATCCAAACATTCTCAGAAGATGTTTACGAGAAACCTTATGAAACAGTTGTTGAAACACAATTTACGCGTGGTTTCTGATCACCAAAGGCAATTTTTTTTTAAAAAAGTTGCATAGCCAAGACGAGTCTTAAATAGTTTAGCATGAAAGAATACTCTTGTAACACATGTTTCAATTATGATTCAGGCTTCGGTAAGATATTTTTATTAAAAACCGTGCTTGTCCTTGCACGAACATTTTTAACATTTAAGATATTTCTGACTAAAAAGACACCCTTTAATTTGACATTAAAAAAATTGAATGATAAAATTCTCTTCATCATTGTAATATCTCTGTGCTGATAAAAAAAATCCACATTGCATACAGTTATAATAATGTGAAGTGGTTGAACACTCGGATAACTACATGAATTTATAACAGTCTATAAATAGATTAACAAAAAAAAGTGGGAACTTGTATTTTTAGAGACTCAAGTACATTCAACTATTTAATTACAGATAAACATTTTATTCTAGGTATGTGTGTTGACAAAAATATTAAAACAAATTATGTTGTTTCCGTTCTTATCAAGATATAATATAGAGAGATAATCTAAATTAAGAAAGCGTAAATTTAACATCTGGTATGGTATTTGGTCTCATACGTCTTGCAGCAGAAATTGATGATGCGGAAACTAACATAAAATATTGTATAATAATAAATTAGGGACTTAGTTATGGCTTAGACCAGACCTATCACATCCATAATCTGGATTGCCAAAACTTGATGTACACAAACATTTTAGACTTCAAAATGGTTGTCTCAACATAGACTCTTTCAAGACCAATATTTGTAGATTGACTGATTGATTCTGATTATTTTACTTCGCTTTTCTGCCACTTTTGGCTAATCGCGAAGATGAGGGATGATATGATGAAATTGATGAAGGGACGGTTGCAAAGAACACCCATGCCCAGGCCGGGATTCGAACCCGTGACATCTGGCGTCGTAGCGCGCTGTGATAATCACTAGGCTTGGAGGCCGGCCCCAATATTTATTATGTACATATCCTGATGTTTACAATGGTGATACATGAATGACTTGCTTAAAACAATTCAATAATTTCCATATGGAGTAGGTTTTTGAATATTAGTTATTTTTTTAATAGATGGTTCCAAAAAGACACAAACATAATGATGGAATAGACTTAATTTTCGAGGATCCTGAAAATTCCTCTAGTTTCGAGTAGTAGTATTATTACATTAATGAACGGCGAGGCAAGTTCATTAGTATTTCACCGATATTTGGTTCTCAGAAAGATCTGCTGCTCCTTGGAATAGATTTGTAATTATTGGACTTCTACGAAAGTTCTGAATATTCAAAGTCTTCCGATCTCGACAGATTTCAGGAAACGATCGATCATAACGGCTTCTGCAACTGAATTGTGGGAGAGCCTTGCCCTTCGTGCTTTTACCTTTTCCGAAGCCCTACAGAAACAGTGAAATGTGGATAAATGTAAATTTTTTCGTTGCAAGAAGGCTTCTCATACACTTCCCTTAACACAAAATAATATTAAGTTACCTTGACGTGAATCTGTTTGCCGGATTTCTTCCCATAGTACACTGTGTGATGACGTCAAATTGAATATCATCCATTAGTTTAAGAAAATAACTATTATTAGTAACACTAAAAAATGCAAAATTATGGAGCATAAAGAAGTACATCATCAAGGAAAATTTTAAACAATATAATCAGTCATACGTATAAAACATGCTTAAATAGCTCGAAGATGCTAAAAAAGAAGAGTTAATACCTTGTACAAGCAACATCATTAATGAATTTATACAATAAAATATTTTAATAGTCTACATTTATGATACTGTAGGAGTTATTGCAACATCTATTTGCAAGAAGGTTATTCACGAAACAATAAAAAATGTGTATTCTAAAACTACAATAGTGTCCAAAATTAAAGTGTTTGTTGCTCAACAAACAGAAATCCTTTCCTCGTGTGATTTTTTTTTTGTTGATAAATTTGCAAAGTTTAACCTGTTCTTATCGTGATTTTTTTGTTGATAAATCCTGGCAGGGTGCCCACGGGGGGATTTTATGGCGCAGGCTGCGCCATCGAGATTTTTTTTTGTCCCTTCAAATAATATAAAATTCAACATATATATCTTTTCCAAATATATGTAAAAAGTTTACACCTTAAATGCACCACATTTAATCCATTAGATGAAGAAATGAAAGTGTTTAGTGCATTATCGAAGGGGGGCTGGTATCGAACTCCTATATATTAGGCCTTGATTGACACGTGTGTTCTGATGAGGATTCTGAATTAAACTTTTGGTGGGACAGTATCCAACTCTAGGTCTTAGATTATGGCGAGTGCTTTAGTTAGAGGGGGATTGAGCATTAAATTAAAGAGGGTATCCAATTTTTGTGTATTACTATTGTCTTAGACTGTTGCGGAAATTCTGGTGTGGAGACTGAGAATAATTTTTTTGGAGGAGGCAATATCTACTCTTTAATATTAACAGTAAGTCTAAAATTGGCATGGAAATTTTGGTGGTTGGATTGAGTATGAAATTTAAAGGGGGAGATAGAAAGCTATTGATAAAATGTTAAATCTTAGATTGTCAAGGGATATCTGTAGTTGAGAGAGAGTTCGAACATTACATTTTGGATACTGTATTTAGCGATAAGGCATCCACACGTTTTCGACCCCGAATGTGCCAAAGGAAAAGCTGGAAAAGGAAAAGACTAAATATCTCGGGATCTTAAGAAAGTATTGACACCCCATTAAATTAATATTCTTAAAAGCCTGCAAAGAAATGAATGCAAAAATTTTCTTGCGCGCTTCGTTTGCAATAATTTGTTGCTACAATGTGTGCTTGTTGCTTTAATGAGATGAATATGAAGTTTTTATACTAAAGCTGCATTACAAGACAAGCGATATTCTCGATTGGGTTTTTTAAGTCCACTTTATGCACTTTAAGGCTAATCGGGACTGAACCTACATTTTAAAGTGAGATCCACGCGATATTCTCGATTATGATGAATAATTTTAGGGGTGGTCTTGAGTGATGGCACCCCAGTTTAGGGAGGAGGGTCAGATCAATTATAATGTTCAGTAAAGCTAAGAAAAAGTTAATTTCGGTAGATTTTGTAGGGATTACGATATGGTTTGTTTAATGGCGCGAATGATATGATTTGGGGGAAACGCTTGACATGATTTCGGGGGGGATGCGCCATTGGCCTTGGGGGATGAGCACCTTTGAATCCTGGCACATTAAGGTTAGTTTATTTTCTATTTTAAACCAGTTGTCTATGACATCATAAATATTACTATCACCTGATCGTATTATGTGGTCAAATGGAAAGAATTTCCGTTTGTTGCTTTAATTTTGGACATTAGTATATACATCCAAGTTAATTACTTCTTATTGTATTCCTGTAAAATCTTTAAGATCGTAAGTGTCAACAGCTCAGCTAATAAGATATGTACTGCTCGTATTTAATAGGATTATATGTGTCATCGACAGCCGGCATCAGGGCCAATCATTATTAAAGGAGGCCCCACAGCGGACATTGATTTTAATAACCGTAGAACTATATACGGTACCAGGCTTCTCCTGGAGCATTTACCATTTTTCAGAGTTCCCACTAATTTTGAAAAAACAAGTTTCCTGATTTTTCTAGTTTTTCCAAGCAGCATTCTGTGGTGCTTTAATATGTTAATAAGCAAGTTTTAAGATTTAAACTACATTTGATATGTAAGAGAATTAGGTTTATTCAACTCTGTTTCATAAATCACCAAAATTATTTTTAAAAAACCTGTAGGAAAGGAATTTTATTTTCATTTCCAAATCCCGGCAAGTATAAAAATCACTTGATCCCTGACTTTCTAGGTTTCGGATGCATTTTCAAACTTCCCTGACTTATCACTCATAAGTAGATTTTGCTCACTTGTCCAGGTTAGTGGAAATCCTGATTTAGGTATATGTCTCAGATCCTGCACCCACTTAGATTCCTATCAAAAGAGGACATAAAATACATCACCCGGAGCTCACTAATTTGGCTATACCAACATTAATCTATACGGTAAATATAGTGTCCCGATACACTATTATCAGTCTAGTTATATAACTTCACAATTTTTAATCTTCTAAATGGTTTTCGTTGAGTTTGCAATATTCTCGTCGAGACTCTTCACTCCTCTGCAGTCCATATCCTACGTGGTCTGCTTGATATATATACTATCCTCGTTCCTGCGAAGAGATCCTTTTTATGTTCCCCTGCACAGGGCTTCTCTTATTCAGGACAACGCTCTGGAGAAAAATGGCGTACATCAGTGCCTGTCTGCCGTGGAAATTGGCTGTAGCGGAAACTCCAGATAGCGGCTGCTTTGCAAGGTGCAGAAAATGTATGTGCGAAGTCTTTCCAACGTTAGAAATGAGAGAAGTTGCATATAAGTTTGATATTAAAGGAAATGAACTGTTCTGTTGACTCTCCAAGAAGGAGAGAAATGTTGGCAAACGACGAAACATGGCTTGATGAGGTTGGAAAAAGTTGAAGTTGCAGTGAAAATTCATTTCTTGTATTTGTTCTGGAAATGGTTACTGTATATGTACTTTAAAGAAATTCAACCTTTATTTACCGTGGAAATAATCTCCTCACAAAAGTTATTTGCTTCTTATTTGGTGAATTTATTATGCTACAGAAGATTTCGGTTATTCATTGGGTTTATCAAAATCGAAAAAATTGATTGCTTGATTGAGTTTGCTTCACTTCGCTTTTTCTGCCACTTATAGCAAATCTCGAAGATGAGTAATGGCGGTGAGATGGATGAAGGGACAATCACAAACATATAGGGACGATACAACACGAGTCCCATAGACGTTTATACTGGCTGTGAGTCCAGAAGCCAGAGCCTCACTAGTCTGCAAAATGCCATTTTAGGTGTACTACATGGAAGGGATGTTGACATTTGGGTGTCTATGGTAAGGGAAAAAAATGGAGCTGTAAATTCACGATACTGCACAACATTAGTTTATTAATCGCAGGATTCATTGTAGACATTGTTCGTCATTTCATCAGGGAGAGAAAAAATATATGGTATATTCACCGAAATCATCACGCTATATTGATTGTGAACAAAGCAAAGAATAATAGAATAAAAAGTAATAATTCACGTTTTGTTGTAAATTTTCCGTTCAAGATATAAGAGGGTAAATCAAAAAGTAAGTTACACCCCTTGTATGAAACAAACAAAAAACATTAAAAGAAAAAATATTGAACAAAAATATATGAACATTTAACTTTTTCGACATAGTCAACAAGATATTCCAAGCCCTTTTGGTATCGTGTGACAAGTTTTTCGATTACTTGTGTGTAAAAATTTCGTCCAATTTCTTTGAATCACTTCGACATTGCTTCCTGCAGTTCCTCATCTGACGCGAAACGCTCACCCTCTAGCCTTGTTTGAGAGGAAGGAAAGGGTAGTAGTTCGCAGGGTTAAGTTCACTTGCAATCTTTCTAATTTTCACGCAATCAGTTGACAAGAATGATTGCATTCACATGATCTGCGTTGTCGTTAGTGTTCACAGTTGCTGGCCGCCCGACACGTGGTTCATCGTTCACGTTCATTCTTCCCTCTTCGAAGATATGGCACCATTTCGCGATCACGTGGTGTGACATCGCATTCTCACCATACACATCGACAATTTGGCGATGGATTTTACTCCGATTATGCTTTTGTGACCACAAAAATCGGACGACGGAGCGCACCTCAATGTTGGGCGCCACCTCAATACAAAGTGGAATACTCACACGATGACTACACGCATACTAAACTAGCTGCAGCACTGCTGCTTGGGTGTGGGGAGAAAACATTCCGTATAGTGTTGCCACCAAGCCTAATTATTGTATCTATTTTAGTGCAGGAGCAGGGTCGGCGGAAAGGGGGGGGGGGGAACCGTGCCACCGCCCAGAGCGGCAAAATTTGAAAAGAAGAAAAAAATAAGCCTATTGAAAACTTGAAAGTCATAATATTATATTATATAACTTGGAAGTTAATTTAAGCCAACCCACCGTTTTGAAGGAGCATATGAGTAGTCTCATTTTAAAATCCACTGAGTGCCACAAGGTGGGAAAGCAGATTCGATGCCTTAACTCCGTTGAGATATCAAGTGGGAGAGGTCTATGACGCGCTCCTTCAAATAATTGGCAACAATAAAACTGTTCAAATGGTCGCACATGAGGCTCAGTGTACTGCATACCAGTTGTGTGGCTTTACATTCCTTTGCTCACTAGTTAGTTTAGTTTAGTTTAGTTTATTTGCGTCCAAGGACTACCGGTGTGTACAAATTACAGTACATGGTAATATAGGACATGTCAATACTTACATTACAATACAGGTACATTAATAGATTTTACAAATACAAAATATATAGCCAAAAATTGTAAAAAATTGGGTCTTACTCTGCTATTATATCAAAATCACAAAAAAATATAACATGAGAAGATATACTAATTACCCACTTTCATTTGACATTTAATTTTACAAGAATAACATGTCGGGTATGACTTTTTACTCCACGTAATGTAATGAGCAAAGGTCTTCAAAACATTAATCTACGATTTGTTAGATGCTGTTAGATGTTTTCTTGCAAACATATCAGCGCTTAGAAAAAGCAGGGGTGATGAAAAAGTTCAAAGTTTCTTAGGCGGCACTTGGCAGCCTGGCAGGGCCTCCCTCCCTCCACTCGTGGAGGCGGCGGGCGACCTGTGAGTCCCGGTTGATGAGAGAGAATTGGCATCGAATTTAGATATAGATGATCCAAAGATGGGCAACACTGTACAGGGCCGAAATCGAAAGATGAAACTGTTGAAGATCCACAAAAAACGAAAAAGTTGTTTTTTTATTAGCCCACCAAGTCCTAGACGATTAGATTTGAGCAGCTTAAACATCATAGTGAATCTTTCAATTTCTTTTATGATATTAGTAAGCATTAAGACATGCCATCTGATCTTTTGTCTGAAAAGTGTAGAAAACTTGTAGGAATGTTAACACATGAAGGCTACTGAATTAAAAAAATGAACTAAAAGAGCTTTCGGATATAATAAAACAATTACACCAAGGGATACCTTAAACTGATAAAGGGTCACCTAATGTGAGTGTAGAACTTCGAATTTATTAACTTTGTCGGTAACCATGGCAAGTGACGAACATTTTTTTTATTTATTATTATTTTTTTGAAATTAAGGTTAATAAAATACTATTTTCGGTCAATCATGTCTGAAACACGCTTATGCAAGATAGCATTATACGAAAGAGAATATTACATGCAAACGTAAAGTTCTCTGTGCATATATAGCACCATGTCATGAAGGCACATTTAGGGGATGTGGGAGGTAGGGACACACACATTCTCGATCTAGGCCATTTTGAAGGTGACGTGATCAGCACCAATCTCCGGCCGCCTATACCTCCCAGGGTTGCCTCCATACACCCATTAATATGAGACGGAGTAAACCCCAGAGCTGCTGTATACGGGACCAACGCAGGAAAACGTGGGAGATCCGGGAATAGGCTATTACATTTTAAAAATCATATATCACAGACCTACAACGGTAAACATATGAAGTCAAGCCTTCATTTCTTTCCTAATACTTGTTACAATTAAGATACGTTTGA